>NC_090933.1:514457413-515707413 GCF_040938575.1 Ambystoma mexicanum
GGTTGGTTTTGCCCAGATTGTCCAACTGGGATTCTACTGCCACTTCCATGCACGCTAGGGCTAGGATCTCTTCCAATGACCTCTGTTACTGGAGGAGTTTCTTGCGAAATGCTTGTGAGTAGCATCCAGCTATCACATAGGACCTTAGAGCCTCTTCATTAGAGTATCAATGGAATTCACAGTATTTCAATTGTATTCTGAGTCTCATAACAAAATTGTCAAGTGATTCCCCTTTGTCCTGGCACGTTGTATGGAAGATATGTCTTTCATAGTCGACGGTGGTGTGGGGTGTGAAGTATTCTGTTGCCGTCTCCAGGTTCAGTAATTCACCAGCGATGTCTCTAACGGCTGGTCCCACTGCCATGGACAGGGTGTTTTGAGTTTCTCATCATCGTTGAGCCCTATAATAATAATAATAATTTAGCATTTATATAGCGCTATGAACCCTCAAGTATCTTGAACACTGCTTATTATTACCCACAGTGTGTGGTGCTCATTTATCGACCTTGAAAGGATGAAAGGCTTAGTTTGGCCCTGCCGAGATTCAAACCTGCGTCAGCAGGCTCTGCACAGATGTCAAAACGAGCGCTCTAGTCGCTGTGCTATTGGACCAGCTATGGCTCCTACATACAATTTAAAGCCCTTAGCCAGGTTGTCCATTGTGGCCCCAGGTTGCTGGTGTCACAGAGGTTGAATGCATGGGGTAAGTGTAGTACTTGAGATCTTCCACCTGAGGGGAAGGCGGGTCCTGAGGCGCCGCCACCTGATGTGGATGCAACATCCTCCTCTGACATGGTGTGCATTCTATGGCTCCTTGAGAGCTTTTGTTGCTGTATAGTGGTCGGGAGGGTCTTCTTGCCCTGTGGCGTACTTCCCGTGTCGGTCTATGAAGTGGACACCATTTATGTGCAGTGTATGGCAGCCCTGTGTTCTGGATTGTGCTTTCCTGATTCTTTGGGCTGTGCCCTCCTTGGTTCTCCCCGTTCCTTTGTTTAGGCCTTTTTTGGCAGGGGCTTCCTGCCTACTTGTATGGGCCTTTATTGGCCATGAGAGAGCGTGTCTGAGGCTTTGTGCAATTTGTGCGCTGTGAATTATATATGTGGGGGTGTTGGCAGCCCTCTCCCTTCCGTACCTCTTAGCGTAGAATACAGCCTAGTCAGTTGGAGGTGCGCTGACATGCTTGGCATGTGCCCGACGGCACCCTCTGGTGTTGCGCTGCTGCAAACGCCCAGGCCTGTCCGCCCAAGTCATGTGTGCACGGCTCATGTTTTCGCCAGCGTCCGTGCAGCGTGGTGTGTGTGGGCTATGATCTGGTTCCTCATCGCCAGTGTCAGCTCAAGCATACTCCACTCGGTGGGGGGCTCGCCCCCTAGCAGAGTAGGGGAGCCATCAGAAAATAAAGGCAAGGACACGGGACGGCCAGTGGAACACAAACGTCTTTATTCCACACTGTCCAAGAACTCTTAACCCTGGTCACATACCGTTTCTTCCCCCACCCCCTCCCTAGCCCAACGTCACTTCCCTCCAGTTCTGGCCCAAACGTGAGCTGTCCCACATAACAATGTGGGAGGTTGCCATGTGTCCAACATTGCAACATGACAGGGGCTCTGCTGCGGCGGATGCCAGAGGAGGGACATTTTGTTTGCTGCAGTGGGCCACGCTGTTACTAGCACCCGAAAACGTGTATGGATGCTGCATGAATCAGCCCTCAGCCATCCGTTTCAGGAGCTGACGTGAGAGCACAGTAGAGTCCAACTGTTGGATAAGCTGCAGCAACACTGTAGCAGGTGCCGGCTGCATAAACACAATATACAGACGTGCAGCAAAACTGACTCTGACACATGTATGGTATGAGTGGCATGGACAGGAAATACATTTTCTTTATTCCCTATGAAGAAATTGTGATCTACTTACACTGCTCTACTGCCTCCTGGAAAATTGGATATGCTTGCGTTGTTTAACAAAATGGCGCTACACATAGGATTCTCCTTGAGCCCATCCCAAAATGATGGGGGCCATGCTGTTCAAAGATGGCATTTTCCTGCACCTCTTGTGCTAGCGGGTGAAGTTAACAATGGAGCACAAGAAGATGTTTGTTGAAAGGAAGCACGTGTATCCTACTTTCTGAATCATTCAGGCCTTCTCCCACCCCTGAAAAATCCTGGCACAGGTATCATCATAAACAGTGTCACTGTACTTCTCCTAAGAGGATGCCAAAAGCAGAGATTGTTCAATTGGTGCAAACTTCCTGCCATAAAGGCTAAGATAGCTGCCCTTCTGCCTATGCTGGGCCAGTAGCTAGAGGAACAAGAAAGCGGACATAGTGGCTGACACTATGAAAGATGAGACATCTCTATCTCCTGAAGATGCGGATGATCAGGAAAAAGTGCTGTTCAGAAGGGAGGACCTCAATATAGTAGAGGAACAGATGAGGCAAAACCTAGAGCTGTGTAGAAATTTCAAGAATCTCCCCTGATCAGCTTTTCCTTTCCATGATGACACAGAAAAAGTGTTGAAGAGTGAGTGGAAAGACGCGGAAATACGCCCAACGTTCCCCATTCCCGAGGTATCTGTTTAAGCTGCTTTCAATATCCAAGTATGATACTAAATATTCCTGGATGCAGAGATGAAGCCAGGATTGTCTAACAAGTGGAGCCTAAAGCTAATGTAGTTGGACACACCAGAGTGACATTAACCTATGTAAATGCCCACACAGCGCTGCAAAGTGGGCATTTACAGATTTCAGGTGGGCCTTTCCTGCTCAGGCCATACCCTGTCTACACCTCTGCCTGGATGACCAGTTGCTAAAACCTTATCGGTCAACAGAATTCTATGCCAGATGGGGTGACCCCGGCGGACCTGGCAGATAAGAACATTTTTAGAGACTTCAAGGGTGCATAGTCGCCCGTCAATCTTATTTGCAGTATCCCAGGAACTGTGCAAGTAAGGACTGCACAGCCCCTCCTTCTAGATTTCCCATAACTATCCTGTGCAGATAACGATGGGAGTGGACATTACTTCACTTTTGGAAATGATGAAACGCCATATGTGCAGTATATCACTGAGAATAACTATGATGTGACGAGAGGAGCAGCTCATCTGTATCCACAACATGGCCTTTGTGAGGAAATATGGATCTGAGCGAAATTCCCCTAAAGTAAACTGAAAACATGGAGATGGCTTCAGTATATCATTATTATTTTGGATATTACTGGAAGGAGATGGCTGCTGGGAGAGATCAGACATCAACTGCAGTACTGGTTTTCCATACACACTGCAGCAATGATCCCCATTGTAAAAGAGATGAGCGGCCCAAACTGGAAACCCATGCAGCAGTTTAAGGGACCTTGCAGACTGAGAAACTCCAAACTGAGAGGGTCCAGGAAGATCTCCAAAAGAAAAAAGCCACAGCCATGAAGCTGCATCACCTGACATATTTTTTATGATTTTTACTCAGTGGGAGACATTGGGCCTCATTACAAGTTAGCCGGTCCGGATTTAACAGTGCTGCTAAACCCATACCAGCAAAGCGATACACGCGGTGTCAACGCACCCGGTAGCTCTGTGCATGTAAACAGCGGGACGACTTGGCGGCGCACCGCCAATCACCAGCAATGCGCAATACCGTGCACATTACGAGTAGCACGGACACGGAAACACCAGGATCATGGCATAAACCCCGTGAACACTGTGCCAGTACCGCCTGTACCGCAGACAAAGCGTTAAACAGTGGCAGGTGAGCTGCTCCAGGTGTGCACAATCAGGCCAGCTGCACATCATAGGCCACTGGGAGCCTAAAAAAGGTCCACACCTACACCCAAGCCACCTTCCAACACAACCATGCTGTCAGCTGCCCTAGCAGCAATTGGGATAGGGAACCTGCAAGCAGCAGTGCAGATTGAAGCAGCACTGAGGCAGAGGAGGAGGCAGCGTAGGCGCAGGAGGCAAATCAGGAACCCATTGGCTATCCAAACATCAATGTGCAGCAGGTACCACCCCGCAGGCTTGACCGGGCCTCAATCATATTTATCGTCACCCTCATGTAAGAGGACATCAGCAGCTTCATCAGCATTCAGACTGCACTCCTCCCCCCCACCGAAGGTTGTCTCCGTACTGCATTTCCTCGCCACCAGAACCCTGTTTTTCCAGGATACTGCTCCAGGTACTGGATGCGCTGCTGCGCCATGCATCAGAGCACATTTCCCTACCCCTTACCTCTGCCCAGCTCATTGCCACCAAAGTGGCCTTCCATGCCATTCCCGGATGCCCAATTGCATAGGCGCTTTAGATTACACGCACGTGGAGTTGACTGTCAGACATGCAATTGAGGTGGTGTACCGCAATCGGAAGCAATTCCACTCACTGAACATCCAGATGATCTGCGATGCCCAATAAGTCATCACGTATTGCTGTGCACTTTTCCCGGGGTCCACACACGACTCAATGGTCTTGTGGAATTCAACGTTGCCACGCTACATCGAACGTTATGCGGGACAAAGAACATGGCTGTTGGGTGAGTACAACTGCCAATGCATGACCCTTGTGTATTGGGGAGGGGGGGGATAGTCAAGGCCCACAGTGCCCCAGGCAGTTGGGCGGGCACAACTGCCAAGGCATGACCCCTGTTTATTGGGGGGAAATAAACAAGCACCAATAGACAAGCACCAGAATCCACACAGCGTACCGCAGTGACTTGAATATTGCACCATGCCATGTCACGCAAAAACATGCCCTGCCTATCTTCATGTACACCCTAGCTATGGGATGGCACTACATGCAATGACAACATGAGGATGTGGGTACCTCCCTCGCCCGATGTACATTTGCTACTCCCATGCACATGATGGGCGCATCTCGTGCTGTGCGCAGTGGTCACATCTTTGCAGTGATCTGTGTCTGCCTGATGCAGATCTGCCCATCACATCACAATGCCGGAGTCACCCACCACATCTGAACACATGTACATTACAATGATTGGAACATGTTCTTGCCTAACATTACTCCACAAATCTAAGCATTACAGAAACCAGCATGGAAATGTGATCCAAGTGTGCACAATAGATGAGTCAAACATCGGATTATCAGAAGGGGCATCTGTGGACTTTATCTGATACAGACAGTAATCCCACAAACAGTAACATATGCCCTTACTTTCACTCCCATGCAGGTGAGGCAGGATATGCTCTCACCCCATGGGTGATTACGCCCATATGACGGCCACGGAACAGGCATGAGGAGTCCTACAACCGGGCAACCATACCTACATGTGGTGTGACAGAGCAGACCTTTGGACTGCTGAAGGCCAGGTTCCGCTGCCTGAGCAGATCAGGTGGCGCATTGCAGTACAGCCCGGTGAAGACAGGGAAAATAGTACTTGCATGTGCTATGCTGCACAATTTGTGCATACGCAGAAACATTCCACTGCCCCCGGACATCGAGCCAGCAGATGAGGATGATGATGATGACAGTGATGGGATGGGTGCACTACCAGGCCAGGGTGCCATTGATGGACAACATGCACATGTAGCACTCCTACACAATTTCTTCTGATATACTTCATGTGCACATTCAGCACTTCATGTTGTAGCACTACAGTAAATGATTTCTATACACACGAAATGAGATTGTCCACTCGTCATTTGCATTTGCACACCAGTGTATTATTGAGTTAACAGTGGATACAGGTTTGGGATTGCGATGAAGACCACACGTGCCCCACCCCCACACCTCCAACGTACCCACCCACCAACCAGGCCCAAACTGACAAACCCCACTAAGGACCACCCAACCTCCCCAACGTACCCACCAACCAGGCCCAAACTGACAAACCCCCTAAGGACCACCCCCACCTCTCTAATGTACCCACCCACCAACCAGGCCCAAACTGACAAAGCCCACTAAGGACCACCCCACCTCCCAAACGTACCCCCCACCAACCAGGCCCAAACTGACAAACCCCACTAAGAACCACCACCACCTCCCCAACATACCCACCCACCAACCCAGACCCCATCACAACTTGTGGGACTACAGTTCCGCAATGTACAGCCTATTTTCGGCCGCATTTGTGCCCATGGTTGTCCTTCCCAGAGGCTCCTGCCAGCCGTGAGGACCTCCTACCGGGGCTGCTGGTCACAGAACCTGTGGGTGTGCTGCTGGCAGAGGCCAAAGCAGAGTTTGGTGATGGCACATGTCCCATGAAAGCCTGCTGGGCAACCAACATTGTCTCAGCAATCTTAGACATGATGTTGTTGCCCTCCCTGACCCGCCGTGACAACACCATGTTTGTTGTGGCGAAACTCCCTATCGCACGTGAGAGGCAGTGCACGGAGGTGGCACTGCTCTCTTGCTGCAGACGGGCCTCCTCCCGTTGCAGCCTTGCCTCCTGGAGCTGTTGCTCGACAAGTTGTGTCAGACTGGCCTGGTGCTCTTCGATGCGCAGTAGGCGGGCGCTGAGTTCCTGGAGGGAAGGTGTGGGGGAGCGCATTGAACTGTGCAGTCCCATGGGGCTAAATGTGGCCAGCTGCTCTGGTGTGGTGTTGCCCTCCTCATTTGCATTTTCGGGTGCATCAACGCCTTCATCTACTTTTCACGCTAGTAGCATCATTGTCGTTTGTTGGGCCACAATCACTAATGGATGCAATGGAAGTGGCTGCGGGGGGATTTGGCGTTGGCACATGCTGGTCTGCAGGCGCAGCAGGGATGGTGGTGTCTGTGGTGTTGTGCACGTCACCGTAGCGGATGCTTGGCTGCCGGAGGTGCTGGCAGTGGCTAGCTGGCATTGCCTTGTCCGACGGCCTTGTGCAGTCCCCCTTGCCGTTGGCTGTTGTGCTGTGTCAATCTTGGTTGATGTACCTGTGGGGGATTGTAGGGCATGCTGTTAGTGGTGTGACAGGATGTGTATGGGGCAGTCACATGCAACACACTCCTCATGCTTTGTCCATTAGGAAGTACACTCATTGATGGGTAAGACACTCAGGTGTGTGGATCAGGGCTTGCACACAGTTGCACGCTGTCTGGCTGTCTGTGTGGTGTTGTCACATGGGGGTGTTGGGTGTGGTCGAGTCAATGGTGGATGTGTTGTGTGCCTCTAAACCCTGTCTGGGGGGTAGGGGGTTCATGGTGGATGTGTTGTGTGCCTCTAGGCCCTGGCTGCGGGGGTTAATGGTGGATGTGTTGTGTGCCTCTAGGCCCTGGCTGGGCGGGGATTTTAATGGTGGATGTGTTGTGTGCCACTAGGCCCCGGCTGGGGGTGGGGTTAATGGTGGATGTATTGTGTGCGCCTCTAGGCCCTGGCTGGGGGGGGGAGTTAATGGTGGATGTGTTGTGTGCCTCTAGGCCTTGGCTGGGGGGTAATGGTGGATGTATTGTGTGCCTCTAGGTCCTGGCTGGGGGGGGTTAATGCTGGATGTGTTGTGTGCCACTAGGCCCTGGCTGGGGGGGGGGGGGTTAATGGTGGATGTGTTGTGTGCCTCTAGGCCCTGGCTGGGCGGGGGGTTTAATGGTGAATGGGTTGTGTGCCTCTAGGCCCTGGCTGCAGGGGGGATCAATGGTGGATGTGTTGTGTGCCTCTAGGCCCTGGCTGGTGAGGTTAATGGTGGATGTGTTGGGTGACACTAGGCCCTGGCTGGGGGGGGGGGTTAATGGTGGATGTATTGTGTGCGCCTCTAGGCCCTGGCTGGGGGGAGGGAGTTAATGGTGGATGTGTTGTGTCCTTCTAGGCCCTGGCTGGAGGGGTTGATGGTGGATGTGTTGTGTGCCTCTAGGCCCTGGCTGGGGGGTTAATGGTGGATGTGTTGTGTGCCACTAGGCCCTGGCTGGGGGTTTGGGGGGGTTAATGGTGGATGTATTGTGTGCTCCTCTAGGCCCTGGCTTGGGGGGGGGAGTTAATTGTGGATGTGTTGTGTGCCTCTAGGCCCTGGCAGGGGGGGTGGGGTTAATGCTGGATGTATTGTGTGCGCCTCTAGGCCCTGGCTGAGGGAGTGTTAATTGTGGATGGGTTGTGTGCCTCTAGGCCCTGGCTGGGGGGGTGGGTTAATGGTGGATGTGTTGTGTGCCTCCTAAGCCCTGGCTGGGGGCAGGGGAGGGGTGCTGGTCTTCCTTCATTCACACTCATGGCTTAGCACTCTGTGTACTTACCAGCCTCGCCAGGTGTGCCTGCTCCGACCTCTGAATCACAGACACCCTCAAGGCGCATGATGCTGCTGCACCTCTCCTCCCATGTTTGGAGCTTCAGTGGTGAATGTGGTCCCCCTCATGTGCCACTGCTCTTCTGCCTGTGTGCTGCCAGCATGTTCCGGAACTCACAGCCGCAGATCGTCCCACCGCTTGTGGCAGTCCTTCACAGTCTACACTGTTATATGCCCACAGCTGTGCACTTCTGTGCAGCCTCCGTCCATATCCCTTTTCTCCACTGCTGTGTGCTACGCCTCTGGTCTGCACTGAACAGTGCTGGTGCATTCTCCACAATGTGCTCCACAAGCACAGTCAGCTCTGCCTCGCTGAAGCAGGGTTTCCGCTGCCGGATGGCTGTGACCCCTGTTTTCATCGGAAATGATGGATTTCAGCAGTCACAGGAGCTGTGGGCTTTGTGGTTGCAGAGGATTGCAGTGGATTGAGCTTTTTGTAATAGTCGCTGATACCGGCATGGCCGTGGCTGAAACGGATGTACCACTGCAATATAGCCCGGTGAATCCGTCTCTGTGGGTGTTACCGTGATGGCGGTGTGGCTGATTCCGCACTGTTCTGGGGCACCTGACTGTCAACCCGTAATTGTACCTTAATCCTGCATATTTGCAGTCATGGAAACGGTGTCACCGCCATCACGGTAAGACCAGATTCCAGACCGGCTAACTTGTAATGAGGCCCATTCTCATAAAAAGTGTTGAGGGTGAGAGTTAGCTCATTATCGTAACAGAAAACCTTGCAAAGTTTAAAACCCAGGTAATCCCTTATCCCTAAATTCACAGGTAGACATGTGAATTCAATAATATGCTAATATTATTAATATGTGATAATAATAATATTACCATTATTATTATTACACAGGTAATATGTGATGTGAAAGGGCAAGAGTGCTTTTACCATTGTGCCTTTTAATGGAGAATGTTATATCTCTAGCTCGAAACCTGTAGCTAGGAAGGAAAATGAATAGAAGTTGATTACAAGTTGCACACACATGATTGAAAGTTGCATATTTTACAGAGCCTGTGGTAGCGTCCCTATAGTTGTGGTTAAGTTGCTCAACTCATACGAAGAGCACTTTTTTGGTGGCTTATAACTTCACCCCCCCTGGACAAATCTGCACGAGACTTTGTAAAAAAACGTCAGATTGATTCTCTGAAGTTTCGTATAGGGGGTGAAAAGTTATAGGGGTGGTCCCAAAATGTTTTTTTCCATAAATGCAATGGAAAACAATGTTTTGCTCATGCCTACAACCCAAACCTCTGGACGGATTTTCATGAAACATGCGGCAGGAGTGGCGGCGTGGTCCCGAAAGTGTGCTTTTGTACATTTGGCATTAATCTGTCCAGTAGTTTTTTTTTAAACAGCCCAAAAGTAGGTAAAATAATATTAGTGATATCTAGGTTCGGTCCACTGACCCATTTCCCTGTTCACTCCGAGTTCCGATTGGACCAGGGTGTGGCGTGCTGTCCACGTACACCAGACGTGCTCGCTGATTGGACGGTGAAGAGCGTGAGATGCGTCATATTTTCCGAAACTGCCGCCATGTTGGATCCGCGGACAGCCCTGTGTCCGCAGATAGCGTGGCAAGGGAAAAAGGCCTGGGAAACGCATTTAGGCTCATTTAGGCTTATCTGGTGGTGGAAAGATGAACTGGGGAAGGTGGGGGGAGTGGAAAAAAGATGATATGGGGCTCTTTTGTATAAATGGAAAAAGAGCGTACGGGTAGTGCGGTAGTCCGCGGATAGCGTCCTGTACGGACAGCTTGAGAAACACATTTGGGGTTATTTGGTGACTGAAAGAGGGCTTAGCCAGGGTAGGGGAGTGGAATAAAGAGGATATGGGGATGTTTTCATAGGTGAAAAATAGGGTTGGCGGTCCATTTCTGTCTGCAGACGTTATTTGAATTGGGAGGAGGTAGTTCAACAGGATAGTTTAAAATGTTGCATTTCATAAAATCTCACATTTTCATGTACTTTTTAGACCTTCATATTCAGTACATTCTAAGTACTATGCTTGGAACAACATTACTGTGTGTTCTGCACAGTTGCTGTTTCTGTTTGCATAATCATTGGGCCATTGGGGAAGTAAAATCCATACAGGATATTTTTAAAAATGACTATATTTATGTGAGTTTATGTTTGACAGTATGTTTGTTTGAGGTGTGCTGTATTTAAGGGAATGTTTAAAGTGCACAGATAAGTGTATTTGTTGTTACAAGCAGTGTTGAAGTAAGAAGAATTGTGATGCTGTATTTGAATTGAACTGTAATGAAAGGTATTTTTGAAGTACTTAGATACCTGTTGGCATGTTGAAACTGTTTTGCATTTTAAAAGCAGCATTACAGTACTGTAGATGTACTTAGATACCAGTTGGCATATTCTAACTGTTAATAGTTTTATAGTTTTGAAGGGTATTTTTGAAGTAGGTACCTGTTGGCGTATTCTAACTATTTTGCTTTTCAAAAGTAGCATTGTAGCATTATGAATGTAGTTAGATACAAGTCGGTGTATTCTAGCTGTTGATAGTTTTAAAAGTCAGTGTCTAAATTTAGGTTTAAGAAATATTAAGTAAGCATTTGTTAGATTTGCTGCTAATCTCTGTTTTAGAGTAACGGATGTGTTGTTGCATTCAAACCAACCACTTAATATATGCAGAATAGTGACCTGCAGTGGTTGTGGCACCAGTGTGGTAGATTATGCCTATTGTTGTGAAGATTTTCTTGCCAATAGATACTTGCCCGTGTGTAGCTAGTAAGCTTGCAGTTGTTTTTGGTACCATCTGCGTTATACGTTAAACACATTAGTATCAGATATTGGCTATGTAAGTTTATGTGCATGGTGGAACAATTGTCTGAATTGCAAAAAGTGCATAATATGGCATGATTAGCATTTTGCAACAGCTCATGGAATGGATTCACAATTTGGTATAGATACATACACAAATCGTTCATTAGGGATGTGCTCTTGTGAAACATGGGTTCAAAGAGTGCATGTATGTTTACTCGTGTATGAAATCTGGAAGATTTCATTTGTAGGTATGTTTTTGGTTACCAGTACTTGCAGTAAGTACATTAGAACGTGTTGTGGATCTTCCTGTGTATTTATGGTGCATTTTATTGTTAATGTACAATAGTCCAATTCGTGCCCTATTGCTGAGACACTGTAAGTGTTGTCAAGATTATTTGTGTCATTTCTATGGTGGACAAGCATTTGCAAATGCAACTGGTCTGAGCCGTTCAACTAAATGTTTTGAACAATTAGAAGTGACGTTTGATTGCTACATTTGCATAGTGATTCACACCATTTGTGTTGTAAAACTTAAATGGACCAGAGAGTTCTGTCTCTGTCATTTGTTGGACCTCCCCTTGTTTTTTAGAAGAAATATGTATCTTTCTATCTTCTGATGGATGTGCAGTTCTGTTTGCACTAGACAATTTTTTGGTTGAACTGCTTGATGGAGTAGCAGTTGTTTTTTGTTTCTTTGGTGGTATTGTTGGGGGACCCATTACAAGTTTTGTTTGCATTAATTTTGTAGTTAAATCTTTAGCTTTTTGAGGAACAGGTTACATATCTAGATAGGGTGTGTGGAGTGTTTGTAGTCAGTTGTACTCTAGGATGCTAGCAATGTCAGCCTTGACTTTGTTTGCATCAAAATTGACTATGAATAGTTTTTCGAGTGGATGTAGACATGAAAGTGCTACATAACTTGTACCTTCTTTAAATACTGTGCTGCAAATGTCAATCAATGCCTGATCTAGGGTTAGACCTTGTGATTTGTGAATAGTGACGGCATATGCAAGAGACAGAGAGAATTTTTCTGTGTACATACATGTCTTTGAAAAGAAGGAATCGTGCTGTTGAGCACCATTTTCTTTTAATTTCTGCAAATTTGTCAAAGTGGATGTTGACAAACTGAATGTTATCACGTGGATATGTCTGGAAGCCAAAAACTGTACCAATTGCTCCATTGACTAAACCTTGTTCTACATCAACGTTACGTTTAAGAATTACACTGCAGTTTAGACGCAACATCAACATTTTCTCCAATCCAGCTATGTTGGAGATAGATTTTTTTTCTAAGCTATTTAGTCGTGCCGTGCACTTCCAGTTTGTCTGTGGAGTTAATATGCAGCATGGGTTGCATTTATTTTTTAACATTGTCTCGTTGAATTGATGGCAGCTTGCTAGAGTTGGCATTAAGGACATGCATTTTATATTTTGCTGAGTTAATTGTTCCATGATATCAGGAGCCAATGTGTTATGCCCATACAGCTCATGGATTAGTCTACTATTTAAGATGGATTTTGCATCTTTAGTAAGTAGACCAGTTCTAATGCTTTTTAAAATATTAGCATAGGTGTGGTCTGCAGACTGACACATTTTTTGAGTTCGTTCTCTGTACTGAAAATGTTGCCAGAGATTTACATTTCCTATGCTGCCAAGTGTGTTGCAGTATTTTTTATGTCCTAATGTTTTAAAAATAGGTTCACCTTTTACTGGTGTTAACTGTAGGAGGTCTCCGAAAACAATAATGTGTTTTCCTCCAAACAGTTCTTCAAAGTCCATTTTTAGGACTTCTTGCATTCTGAGGTGAATTAAAGCCAACATGAGGTTGGAAACCATGCTTACCTCATCTATTAGGAGCTCTTTCATTTGTTTCAGACTTCAGCACACTTCAGTAGCAGCTTCTGCTGATAAGTTGTAGTATTCTAATTTGTTTTGGTGTTCTACTGGAAGGAGCAGTAGTCGGTGTAAAGTTACACCTCCTATGTTGTAGGCACCTACACCTGTGGGGGCTGTTAAAAACAGCCGAAAATGTTAAGTTTTGTAGAAATTCGCTGAGATTTTAATAAGAAAAATGTTTTTCCAGAACCAGCTTCACTGCTTACATGGAGGAGCAGAGGTTTATAATTTTGACAGCTACAAGTTTTAGTTTCATGTTTAAAACCATGTTCAATTTCTTCAGTGACTTGTAGATGAATGGTGAGTTGCTCATCATTTAGCTGTGATTTCAGCATTGACTTGTCTTCTTCTGATTGTTTATATTGATGCATGGTATTTTCTACTTTAATCATGTCTATTTCGGCTTCATTTAGAATGAGTGGTTCTCCAAGTGGTTCTTGCCTTCCTGTAAGGGAAGGTTGACTGCCTTCAGGAGTGTCTTATCTAGTTGAGCTTCAATTTCTTTCTCTTGTTGGCGTTTATTGTCCAACATTTCTTTGTATTGTTTGAAATTGACATTTGTTATATTGCTTTCATTTGCATTGAATGTAGTTTCAAATAATTAATGGTTACCTAATAACTCTTCTTTTCTACATGGTTTAAAAAGCTGTGGTAGGGCCATGTGATAAAGTTGCCTATGTCGTGGAGTTTTAAATGATACTTTTATGTGATTAATTGGGCTGGATTTGGGAAGTTTGGCTAGGCTTCCTTTACAAGTTGAGACTACGTTTTTGCTAGTTGTCTCATCTGGTTTGACATTATTTTTGTTGGAGTAGTTTTGGGCTATGTGGTGCAGGCACACGTTTTCCAAAGCAGTACTTCTGTTTGGGTAGTATGTGTCGAGTAAATAGTTTTTTAAAATGTCTTGACTGTTGGGATCATTTGTGGCTATTGTTTCTTTCTTTGTAGGATTTGAGTCCTTTTTCTAGATGAAGCTGGACCAAGGTTTAGCCAGACATTGTGTTCAGATTTGCCATGTAAGGTTGGACCTGTTATACGGTCTGCAGCTTTGTAGCACCCGTATTCTCTATGGGAGAACATTTTTATACCAAAGCTGTACAATATTTGTGACCGTGTTTTAACAGATGATATGTCATCCCAGAGGTGTGTTAGCTCTGTTTTCTCAGATATGGTGAGATAGGCTGTGACATATCATACAACAGCAGTGGAATTGTCTGCAGTGTATTGTATGTCTATATTTGCATTCTCCAATAGAGCATTGATACATTGTAATCATTGATATACTTGGATGCTTCGTCCCCTTTTAATGTTGTATTTTTTTTTAGGGAATTTGCCTTTTACACTGTGCATAACAGAGGACATGAAGCAATTTACTTGTCCTTTTGCGCAAACTGGTCTAGGGAAGCCAAAGCGATATTTGGTGTAGTATTTACCTTTGTTTTTATATCTCTGTTGGCAGTATTTGCCACACTTATATTTTTGCAAGCTTAAGAGTTGTGTACATGTGTCACTATGTTTGGTTTCTAAAGGGATATTGCAGGTTATGTATTTTTCTATGAACTGTAAAATGGTGGCATTACTATCATCGGCAAATTTCGGAGCATCTTTTATTCAAAATAGCATGTGGATGTGTGGTGCTCCCTCTTCTCCGAGCGGAGGGGTAATTTTATTGCAGATGAAGTGAACCATGGCAACAAAGCAATGGTGAATGTGCCTTGACATATTGACAGGGTCAAGAGAACAGAGTTCTCCTGGTGTTTCTATATCTATTCCTTCTTTATTTTGGTTGGTTTCCTATATGTAAGAAGTCGTGCAAGTCATCCCGTGCATATTCTGCACAACTTAATGTAAGGAACCATGTGGGTGGGCCTAGGTTCCTTAGCATACAATGTACATCAGCTTGACGTTGGAACAGTATACTTTTGTACCACACATTTGCCAAGAGATTAGTGATACTTGACTGCAAAACTTCATCTTTGTCTTTTATCTTGTGAAGGAGTTGGGTAGCAGGCATGTTAAAAAAAATTAGAGCCTGTTTTTATTGTGTGTGCAACTCCATAACATAGAGTTGCTAATTCACTTTCAAAAAGGAGGTGGAAAATGTATTCTAAGTTTTGTCTGAACCTGGGGTCTTCAGAATACATTTGTAAAGAGTGATATTCTGATGCACTAATTTGTGTGGATCTTTCATCACATCTTCCTCCTTTCCCTGTAGGAAAGAGTAGTAGAGGAAAAGAACGTGCTTTGTCACTTTTCTCCCATATGCTCATTGCAGGTGCTTTGGCTTGATGCATTTGATATCTTTCTAATGCATCGTCTATGCTGTCTTTGGCGTGCAGTGAGTGAATTGTATACTGGTCCAAAATGGTGGCTGCAGTAACAGGATCTACACGTTCAAATTGGCCAGTGGTGGTGAATCCTCAATACATTGAGTAGTTTATGTTAAGTTCTCTTCTGTTTATATCTTTGTAGTATTCATTGTTTTCTTTAAGATATTGTAGGGCTTGTCTAACCTTGTCTTGTTTAAGTTGACTGGTTGTTGCCAATTAGTTTGGTCTTTTGTTGGTACATCATTAACTAGGATAATCAAAGATTGATCTAATGGCCATTGTATTCCCAGAGTTTGTACATTTTTTTAAAGATCTAATGGCAAATATACTACTTTGCCACTAATGCATTTTAGTAACTCAGAAGGAGGCACTTTTGGCTGCTTTGCGTTGAAGACATATTATAGCTTGCAATGGGTGTACTGTTTGGATTATAATGCTCTCATACAAGTTGAGATGTTGGAGAGCCTTTGGAATTGGGAATATTTCTGAGTTATTAGTGACAGCGCCTGATGGCATTTGGGCATTGTCAAGCTTTGTATTACAGTACGTGCAAACTATTGAGGGGTCAGTTATTTTGTATTTATTTATTGTTGCTAATTGGAACCTTTGGAATTCCTCATTGTCCTCTATTTTGTAGGCCATATCTACTATTTTTGTGCTATTTTTATAAAACGTTCTGTGACAACCAACACATACTTGGTCTGGTATTTCAGCAGATGTGTTTTGAAACTTTGCCATTTCTTTTTTGTATGTGTGTTGGGAGGTTGGTGTTTGTAAGGTTTTTCACTCATGTTTTCTAAAGTTATAGAATTTTCGAAGTAATCCTCAGTTCCAAAATATTTACTTTAGATGTGCTGTATTTGTTGAAGGAGTTCTTTGGCAGTTCCATGTAGGAGTATGTTATTTAAATGTTGCATTTGTAAAGCTGGACTTTTAGCATAGTATAATCTCTGTACAAAATTCTGTATCGTGGAATGGTGTGTTGCTAACATTTGGATGTGTTGCAAGGTGCTTTTGCAAGCAGTTCCTGAAATGCAGGCTAATGAATGTCCTCGCAGTCGCGCACTGGACAGGAGTCCATGGTTTGTAAAGTTTTTATTCTACTTTTGATTTTGTTTAGCATATGTTACACATTGAGCTGCATGTCCATTTGTACACTGGACGGATTGTTTTGGTGAAAGGAACAGTTGGTTGAACGTTTTTTGGGGACGTTTTTTCTATAAGGGTTTCTTGTTCCATAATGGTGTCTCCTACCATTTAATACCCTCGGCTGTGACTTTGTATGGCAATTTTATGTTCTTGTTTATAAGCCTCTTCATTGAAATATGGTTCTCTGCTGCTTGTGTGAACCCATTCACCTGCACAGAAGTTTGCAAAGGTATCTATATTGACCTTGAAAATGTATAGAAGTACTTTTTGTAATTTACTGATTAATTTGGTTAGTGATTTCATGTTTAAAATTTATATAAACAACTTTCTTTTTTAGCAGTAATGCGCTGTCAATTGGAGCTTCGAGGATTAGTCTTCTGCTGTAATTTTTAAGGGTAGGGCGTGACTTTTCAGCTGTTTACATAAGATTGTGATGTACTCTACGGTGGAACATTTTTAGTAAAATGATTTTTGGGATGCTTTACTGGGGCTACGATTACAATTGTTAGATAAAGTGTTAGGTTTATTCGTAGGTATGATTTGTTTATACATTTTGTTTGTTTTTGGAAGAGGGGCTTTACTCTTTTAGTGGTTGCGTGATGTTGTAAGCAGTTTTGTTTGAATATTTTCTATACATTGTTTTAGTGGTGGATGACTATGGCTTGCGTTTATTCCTATCTGCTCTATTTTTTTCTTTGTTGTCTATGGAGTTTCTTTTTAGTAGGCATTCTGTTCTGTCTGTTGGGAAAAAAAAGTGTGGGTTTGAAAGTTGTGGAATATATATGGATGTATTGTGAATGGGTGTGTGAATGTAATGGTAGAGATGAATACAGGGCTGTGTGATTGTGTAATGGGATGATGGTGTGGGTGTTATAATGATGTTTAATGAGAATGGAACGAGTATGCATACTGAAATGTAATAAGTAACAGTGAAATAAATGTTGATGATTTGAAAGGAACAGTGTAGTTTAATATATAGCAAAAGTACATTGGTACCGTAAAAAAGAGATGAATAGTATAGTAGTGTACTTACTTTGTAGGACATGAAGAGTAGTGCTCTTCTGGTTGGTGTCTTCGGTAATTTTCTTTTTTCCTGTAATTATAAAAGGTTAGTTGGTATATATGGTAATGATGAAGTACTTTTAGTAAGATAGGTTATTTATGAATGTAGGAGCAGTTGTTGGGAAATAGAGTTTATAAAGTTGTGTTTGGATAGTCCAGTGAAGTATGTTAAATATGCTGTTAGAACAGCTGAAGTATGAGTAGTGCTGTTTGGGAGATTAGAAGGAAAGGGGAACAATGGGTGTAAGGAAAAGGTGTATGTGTAGGTTACTTTAATGCTGCTGAAAAGAAGTGCTGTGTTTGTGGTGCAATGTCTTTGTAATGTGTTGCAGTAGAATTAAGAAATAGGGAAACTGTGGCCTAGTGGTAATGTTATGGTGGATTGTTGTTGCAGCAGTGTTTGGTGGCTTATAGTAGAGGTTGGAAAAGAAGAGTATTTATATGTAAGGTGAAGTGTCGTATATAGATACTTTGTCAGTATATACATATGTGTAAGTAGGTTGCGAATGGTGGCAGTGTAAGGGTTGTAATGAGTAAGGTTGGAAAGTGTGACATTAATATGGAATGTAAAATGAGTAAAGCAGCACTGTGTGTAACTGTTTTGTAAAAGAAAATAAAAGTGGAGGTTAAAGATTTGTAAAACATGTTTAAGGGGTACTTGGTGTGTGGAGGTTTGATATGTTGGCAGTGGAAGCATACTTGCAAACATGATCTGTTGCAATATCTAGGTGCTTATCAAGTCTTGATTTTTTTGCTTTGCATTCTGGGAGTTGTAGTTGCAGTTGCTTCAATAGAAAAGTTGTAATACACGCCCCGGAATGTAGAGAGAATAATAGTAGTGGTTAAGCACCTGTAGATTGGAATGGGCCCTGTTAGCAAGTATGCATGTACTGTCAAGATATTAAACATGCACATGCTAAGTGGCACTTACAAATGTTGCGGAAATCTTTTGCATCTGCTTTTTGTTTCTTTTCTAGAGAAGTTATACAGAGTGCTTTTTGAAATGCATATATGCGTTTTTCAATTTTAATTGAAATGGTCCTAAAAAGATTTTTTTTAAATGCACAGCATTTTCCATTCCATATAAATGTTATACTTTTGAATCGTCTAGTGTAGTTGTAGTCCAAGATGTGTAATGGCACAAGTGGTATTTTAAAGTCACTGAATGCAGAGAAAAAATAAATTATTTCATAACCACCAATAGAATGGAATGGGTTATGTTGGTTGGTATGAATGTACTGCCAACATATTAAACCTTCACCTAGCAAGTGCCATTTTAAAATGTTGCAGAAAACATTTCAAGCTGCTTTTCCTCATTTTTTAAATTTAAAGTAGCACACAGTGCTGCTATAAATGCATATATGCAAGAATGATTTTTAAATGTACAGCATTGTAAGTAAGTGTGCTGAATGATGCAATACACGGCATTTGGTAAAGTGGTTGCAAAAGAGAATATGTTGATTGAGAAGCTTATTGCAGGGTAAGTAGCAGGAACTAATATATATATATGCATAACTGTACTATGTTTTGTTATATGCAGATCTTGTTGAATCTGGACATAGAAATATTCTACATTTGCACAGTAGTTTTGGATGCAGATGTCTTTCATTAACAGGAGATATGTACTCTGAGAGTTCAAGTGAGATGACAGGGTCAGGTGTAGAGGTTTTGGATGTGATTGGTGGATGGATGTGTGACTCTTTGAAAGTAGCCAATGAGGGAGTGATAAGAGCATGAAAGTGGAAAGAGTAGAAGGCCTGCCTCTGTGTTACGGGGTCTGCGGACAGCACATGCCACATCTGGGTCTTCTAAGGTTTCCTGGCATGGAAATGGGACTATGGAGGACACAGACAGTCCAGGTGTCTGTGGACATCTGACGATTAGACAATCGAGATTCCTGGGTGTGGTGAACAGGAAGAGAGGGTAGCAGAAGTTTTGGTAGTAGGAGTTGTGAGAGGACTGAAAATGGCCATGGCAATGTCTTTTAGAAGGCAGATCATATGGATTTTGGGGGACTTGTGAGTCCATTGGTTGAAGGTATATGCTGAGCACTGTGGAATAGCCCAACATCTTGGATTCTCAGAATTGGAAGTGTTGTGGTGTTGAGTGCAAGGCATGAAGTGGGTGGACTTGCTCCCATGTCGTGTCAATTTGGTCAAATTAAAACATCCGGACATTATCATTGTTCATTGTGGAGGGAACAGTTTAGGGTATGCGACTTGACTGGAATGGCATTGCAGTTTGCAATGAAGGAGACATTCGGAAAGTTGAAGGAAATGTTCCCCAATTCAAGAATGATTTTTTTTTCTCGCATTGCCCAGAGACAGATGTGGATGCGCTTGAGTTCATATGGTCCGCAAATTGAGAAAGCGAGGCATAATGTAAATAAGGCTGTGTGTGCATTTTTGGGAAATGTTGGCATGACGTCTTTGCATAATGAGAATATTAAATTTGACAGTGCCAACATTTTCCAGAGAGATGGAGTACATCTTACTGATGTGGGTAATGAGATTTTTCGGCAAAACATTCCGAATGCTTTGAAGCAGTTTTTGTACATAATTTACGCTTTCTTCAGTAGGTGCAAAGAAAAGAAATGGAAACACTGGGGAAAAAATGCCTACTTTTTGTGAACGTTTAAAGAAATAGTTAAGTTCAGTAAAATGTTTTTTACTTTACTTTAAAAATAAAAAAATATAAAAAAATAGAAATACAAGAAAAGGTTCTTTTAAGAGCCATCATTTTCCCACGCAATGGTTTTGATGCCACCGCCCCATGCCGCAAATTTTTCTGATGTGTACGGACTACCATTCTGTCCGTGGACTCTACATGCTGTGTTTGGGACCTGTAACTTTTTTTCTTAGTTCTTATTTTCAACTGTGAATGTGGCTCCTAAAGGAACCATTTATTTTGTGTTTTTGTGATTTTGTGTTTCTTTTGTTTTTGTTTTCAGGAGAGGCAAGGTAGGGGAAGGGAGGAAAAGGGCCTCAACCACAGGGACTGAGGGGCAGGTGGGGAGAGGAAGATGTTGGGTGGGCTTAAATCAGGTTGGGGTCAGCGTTTCTCGTGCTCCTTGACCGCAGCCTCGAAAGCCCTCATACTGCTTCACCCTACAGAGTGGTGTGTCATAGTACATACATAGCACTGTGACCCTTCAAAGGTAAGGGACAACAGTGTTTTGTTTGGCCTGTGAGGTGGCCGCTGGCATCCTCTGCCCCACAGGAGTACCTCTTGTGGTGACAGGAGCAGACCACAACACTCCAATACAATGTTTTGTCTGGATAAGTACATGTTTTAATACATTAAGGACCTGATTCACAGAAGTGTTTTATAATGGCGCAATCCCATAGGAAAATGCTCTGTGAATCAGGCCGTCTGTAGTTTATTAGAGATTTCTTGGTCACCCCTGACATGTTACCAACATTAAAAACGTAGCCCCATCGCTCACCAATGGTCCGACCAACAGATACTAGACGTCTTCTCAGACTTCTACACAGAGCTATACTCCCAACCCCCTGAACATAGTGAATCCCATATGAGAAACCTCCTGGAGCAAATTCCCACAACCTGTATCTCCCCCGCAACTAGAGACCAACTGGGCTCTCCAATTTTATAGATGAAATTGTCAAAGCCATATCCAGCCTCCCTAAGGGCAAGTCTCCGGGCCCCGACGGGCTCACGGCTGAATTTTATCAAGAGCACATTGCCTTGCTGGCCCCTAGACTACTTGAGGTCTGGGATGATGCGCTTCGGCTGGGGACTCTACCTCCCACCTTGCGAGAGGCTGCTATCAGTATACTACTCAAACCTGGCAAACCCAGCGAGGAATGCGGCTCATATAGACCCCTCTCGCTGATGAACCTAGACACCAACATTTTCGTTAAAGTAATTGCCAATCGCTTCCTTCCAGTCATGATGTACATGGTCCACGATGATCAATCAGGTTTTGTACCTGGGAGATCCACATCCCACAATATTAGAAGACTCCTTAATGTCATGTCGCGGATTGACCCGGGCGCCAATGCAGTTGCAGTTACGCTTGCTGCTCAGAAGGCATTTGACATGGTGTCCTGGAAGTATATGTGGTTGGTACTTGAAACTATGGGGGCTTGGCCTAATATGATTAACTATATTAAACTACATTACAGCTTACCAGTGGTCAGGGTTCGAGTCAACTCCCAGACGTCTGGCCTAATCCCACTCTCCAGAGGCACCTGACAGGTCTGCCCATTCTGCCCAATTCTTTTCGCCCTGGTGATAGAACCAATGGCGGATCACGTTAGGGCACACCACTCACGCAAAGAGATATGGCTGAAAGACGCTCCTAAAATCATTTCACTCTATGCCGATGACGTACTCCTGTTCATTAGAGACCCCGCCAATCACCTTGATTCAATACTGCGGGACATCACCCGTATAGGCGCACATTCTGGATTCACCATAAATTACACTAAATCCGAGATTTTCCCCCTCACCAGGTCCACCCCGCAACCTGACATTAAATACCCGATGTGCTGGTTGCCGGCTGGGGTTAAATACTTAGGGGTCCAGATATCCCTGACCAAAGAATCGCTACTAGCTGACAACTACATGGCAGCGGCACAATATGCTGAAGCCAAAATCAAGCGATGGAGCTCCCTCCCCCTATCACTGGCTGGCAGACTCTCGCTTGTCAAGATGATTCTACTCCCCAAGCTACTGTATATATTTAGCATTGTCCCTATTTGGCCCGGGAAAAAGTACTTGTCAGACTGCACAAGGCATGCGTGCAGTTTTTATGGCACTCCGGTGTGGAAAAAATGGTCTGACATGACACCCCATACGATAGAGGGGGGTTTACTGCCCCTGACATGATGCGGTACTGGATCACAGCCCAGGCACAATTCGCCTCCTATTGGTACCCTGGCCCTCCTCCTCGCCCCCATGTTAAATTGGAAACCTTGGCGGCGGCAGGCATCAATGTTATGTCACTAATACTGCACCGGCAATATGAGCCGGACTCCTCTGTTGATCCGGTTCACACCACTGTACATGCCTGGGGTCGAATATTTAAGTCCTGTGCCGATCACCACCTGTACTATAAGTGGCTCCCCGCTTGGCGATTCTCCGGGCTGGAACCCACACATGACATGGCCCTGGCGCATCACTGGGAAACTCTTTGGTACCTCGCTGTAACAGAATTTTACCCAAATGGCCAATTCATTAAACCGCAAACATGGAGACCGGGCCATTCTGGATCAGCCCTGGAACTTCTGAAATATTTTCGGCTGCGTGCTGCTTTCCGCACCGCCTGTCCTGGCTTCCCCAGCGAACCCCTGGACTCCCCCGGGATTGCCTACATTGCCAACGCAGGCGGCGCCCGTGGGGTGGTCTCCTTACTATATAAGATGCTGCTTCTGGGTGCCCCACCACAACCCTCCAGGGCCCGGGATGACTGGGCTGCTGAACTGGAGCTGGAGCTCACAGACCACCTGTGGGGGAAGATGTGCTCCCATACCAATAGTCTCTCTTAACTTTCGCTATCACAACATCCAGTACAAACTCCTCAACAGGCTGTAGTATACTCCATATAAGATCTCCAGGTACGCCTGAGCCAACCCACAACCCTGTCCTCGCTGTGGGGCAGAAGACGCTCGTCACCTTCACATGTTCTGGGGGTGCCTGAGGCTCTTGGAATTCTGGGGTAAGATCCTGGAGACGCTGACTGAGATCTGTGACACTCCTTTTGACCCAGACCCAATAGGAGCTCTGTTTGGGATTTGGCAGAATGATGGGGCTAAATGTATGACCACATTTTTGAATGTGGGTTGCATTGTGGCGAAGAAATGTATTCTACAGAATTGGAAGTGCCCCTCCTCCCCCTCATACCAGAAATGGCTAAATCTACTTACCTGGTCCCGCAATTGTGAGGAAGAGTTCCTGAACACAATCCCAGGGCGATCCCGCCCCAAGAACATTTGGACTGCCTTAAATAGTTACCTCCATGGCATGGAGGAGACCTCCTCAAGGGGAGTCTCCCCCCATGCCTCACATTGGTGCAATGCCCCGTCTTGATATACTGTCACACCGCGACTTCTTCTATCTGTTGTACTGTTATTATCTCATCGCCACTGATCTGATCTATGTATGCTTTAAATGTATTGTTCACTCTGATGTACGTGTTTGCTATATGCCTCTGCCAACAAAAATAAAAATACATTTCTTTTAAAAAAACGTAGCCCCTTCTAAGGACTTTTCATCAGAATTAATTTCATATGGGATCTCATCAGTGATTTCCTTAATGACATTTGTGATGTCACCTTTCTTGTCCTGGGTATTAGTTTTAGCAGTGCAGGGTGGTGGCATGAGTTATGGTTGCTTAGCTTAGCATAACTGGCGGATTTCTGAGGTTTTTTCAGTTTTACTTGTAACCATAACTTCCCTTCAACAAAGTTTTTTCAGTGCATTTGATTGGTTTTTATTAGTGCAACTTAACCATGACGTGCCTTTAATATAGTTTTTTCAGTGAATATGTATGTATATAAATATATATATGTTGAAAACTGCACACACATTTTAAAGAAACCCATGCCCCACATTTATGGCATTAACAGTGGTCTAACATTGTAAATGGTGAGTGTCAGTGGAAAATAACAGGATTCTCACGATGCCAGAAATGCAATGCGTGAAAATATGGATTGAACATTACAGAATACCAGCACCCAAGAACATGGAAAATTATAAAGATCAAATAACCTCTGACCTGTAGCAGCACACATGTAATTTATGTTATTAAGTGTGGGTGTAGGACATGGTACATATTTCAAAAAAGGTAGCAGGCGCTCCTCTCCAGAAAGAACATGGCATGATAACCTGTTTTGAGATGAGTTTGCAGCACACACTTTTTGCTCACTGTACCTTTCACAGATGGAAATAACCATTTGCATATCAGTCTTTGTCCCGCCCACATGGGCAGTCCAGCACCGAAATGCTATGGCAATTCCTCTCTGAACAAGAGTACCAGCATCAACCCCATACACGTGTTTCAGCCTTGTTGGGCCTCATCAGTGAGGTGAAGCTGTGCCTCTCTGAGCACAGTGAGCAGGGAGTCCACGTCTGGTTGCCCCCAGGTAACTCAGTGTGAAATGGTATATAGGCAGCACAAAACTTCGAGCAAATCACCGCTTTGGCATAAGGCGCTTTATAAATCAATAAAATACAAAATTTAAAACAAGGAAATGGTACATAGGTAGCACAATACTTATGGCAAGACTGAGAATATTACAACACCTTGAAGCAATTTCTCGTACCCCAATCGAAAAATGTCCATGAAATACATGAGCGTTATGTGGAAACATTACACTATTTCACTATCCACCACATATTGCAACACCCGAGAGGAGGGTGACAAAAGGTATTGTAGACATGAATACCAAAGTGCTGAATGCCCATAACTTGGATGAAGAATTATTTATATTCATAGGCAATGCATAGGCCATAATAAGGAGTAGAAAACTAGGAAGTGACAAACCTCAGGGATAACTCTACAAGTGTGATAAACAAGAAAAATATAGAAAACCCCATTTAATAAAAAATGTGTAACTGTGTACATTAATTTGAGAATGTTTAGCACTATGGGGTTAATACTGTAAAATGACCATTCAGCCACAAGAGACATACTAAGAATGTGGATGCAATAGCACTTTAATTGTGTCCAGTAATTGGGGAATTTGCACCATACTAATGTTTACAAACTGCGGAATTTGCACACTCGGGTATTTTAACTCTACTCCCATGATTTTTATGATCCATTACTTTGTTTACTGATTGTGGAATTTACACTATATTAATGTTTACCAATTGCAGAATTTGCACAATGGGGTAATTTGTATCGTTATATATCCCTATGAATTGGCAAATTATCAATATCTAACAATGTGAGAAGTGACATGCACTATGCACTTTACAGCAAAATTATAGAACCCACTATGCAATTTATTCCCCTACTGAAAATTAGGCTACCGAAAATACCATATATTCTATTGGTAACATGCATTAACAATAAGCAAGAGAAAGCCGAGAAATGAGAATGTATACCTCAAATGATAGTGTATATATATATTGTGGCAAAAAAAGAGGAGATTCAAATTATTGAATACGAATGAGTGAGATTCAAACAGTGTGGTACTGGCAAAACAGCACAATGATTAAACTGCCAATGTCTGAAATGTTACAAGATGGCTGCCAGTCTGGTCAAAGTAATGAATGGGTAACACTAGAGGTGATGAAACTAATGAGGGACTAGGAAAGTCTGTACTTACAGCAAAAGAACACAGTGAAAAGGTTGACTCCGATGAATCCCGTGAGAGGGTGCCATGTGTCAATTTTTCCATTTGTAATGCTTTCAACTATCGCATGTTGAATTAAAGAAGTACCTTTCTGAAAATCCAGCGTGTCCTTGTCACTGCTGAAATACTGCCGTATTAGTTGCTGTAAAGTGTGTGGTCAGGTGGAGTGGGGAGACCCAGACGTGTAAATATATATATATATATAGAAAGCTGCACACGCATGTTAAAGAACCCCCTGCACCACATTTATGGTGTTAAAAGTGGTCTGGCATTGTAAATGGTGTATGTCAATGGGGAAGGTAAAAATAGCATTTTGATGCATTTGCTAATGTAACCTTGCATGTTTGGTGAAGTTGCTTTTGTGCAGCTAAAGATTGCATAAATATTTATTGATAAGCAAAAGAAGTACATTTAGAATGTCCGATATTAGAGTTTAATATATCTATATCTATAGAATTGATTATCAAAATGAGTGTTTGTGCATGAGGACTAATGAGATTCATGCAGGCAGGTACACTTGTTTGAGTATATACCTGGAGACAACCTTTGTTTGGATTTGACTTTAATTTTTTTAAATAAATTTGTGTTTCATGCTTATTGCCCAGAATTTTGGGATGGGGGTCATATGAGTGGGGTTGTGAGACCAGCAATATACTAATGCTGAATGTATATTTAAAAGTAAAATATATCTTTAACCCTTCATGTCTTTTAAGATTGGAAAGTAGAGGCTTCCTGGAATGCAGCCCTGATGACTTTGCCTTTACTCAGACCCAACTAATTTGGTTCTCAACTTGATTCTTTTTAGGAAAAATCAGTGAGGATTTTTAGTCAGTTTGTACAATTCCCTTCTTTTATATTGAGTGATGTTAAATCAGGGGACTGGTTAACATCACTGCATCTAGAACATGTATATTTTTTGCATTCCATTCAGAAGGTTCACCAGAAATATCTTCGATTCAGGTTGGCAAATGTAGTTTACCAATTTCAAGTATTCCTCTTTGGTTTGGTATCATACCCCAGGCTCTTTACAATCTTTCCATACCTGGAGGGCGGGATTCTCCATGCCCAATTAAGGGAAGGATGCCTCCTCCACATCCAGGCGAATGCTCTGTTCTGCACACCCAAGGTCCGGTGGCTCAATCCCAACCTAGAGGCTTTAGTTTATTAGAAGGAGGACTTTTCTGCCATACACTACGATGACGATACTCTAACCATATCTGTAGTCGCTTCTGCAGAAGGACATATCCTCGTTGTGCACCTGGCTCTGCCTACAAAGATACATGGCAGAACGTACAGCTGCAGTTCCTTAGGCATGTTACTGTAAACCTCTTCTTTACCATCTCTTGGTACACTGGGGGCCCAACCTCTAAGGAATATGATGCATCTACGACAGATGGCAAGCATAAGGAAAAGGCTTGTATGATGGAGTTCCAGGAAGAGCCTGTTGAAGGGCACTCTCTTGAACCCAAAAGGTCTGTTACTCTTAAATCAGATGACAGTGGCCTTGGATGGTGGTGCAATGCTGGGAGACCAGACTCAGCAAGCCTAGAAGTCTTTAGTGGAAGCCCGAAATTGTGGCAACTCTGTAATCACCGGGCCTTACTTCATTTTTAACAGCAGGTCAAAGGAAGGTGAGTGCTGGTGAGGGCAGACAACCAGGTTGCAAAAGCTTATCTCAACAGCCAAGGTGGAATCGGGTGCCAATCTCTCAACTCCTTAGCCAACCAGATGTTTTTCTGGACAGAGATACACTTGCAAGACCTCAAAGCAGCATATTTGCTGGGCAATTTGAATCAGAAAGTGGATCAACTGAGCCGATTTTTTTTCCCCTCATTTGTAAACTTCTGTCTTTGCTCACAAATGTTCCAGAGAATCTTGGCCTAGTTGGACCGCCATCTTATTTTATTGCCCATAGCCTGAACCTAGCTCAAGGGCATTGGAGCCCTTCACAACAAGAGGGTACCAGCCATTGGCTGTTGCATTTTATACAGTAGTGCAGAATTGTTGATCGAAGGAAATCGGGATGTTTATTTGTCCGGTATTGTTGAAAGAACCACACTTTTAGTACTGTGAGGAACTGCAGGATGGTTTCAGCATTTCAAGCCTAGGCAGGGATTGAATTCCATCAATGGATTTCTTCATTGGACAAACACTGCTACTGCCCTGGTGTGCATCTCTCCAACCAGGACTTTGGACGGTGGATAACCTCTCAGCGACACAGATGAAGGAATCTTTATATGCCATACCGTATCTCCCGCGTCTCCAAGTGCCCAAGAAGACATTCAGGGAATCGGCTAGCTTGATCTGGATTGCTCCTTATTGGACCACCATGCCACGGTTTCCACTTCACCTGTCCATGTCATCCCCAGAAACAACCAGTCTCCCATAATGAACTGAACACTGACTCAAGATGGGCATATCAATGGAGGTGGCTGATGAGATTCAGAAGTTGTTGAGACCTTCCAAAATGGAGGCATATTGACATCATTGGACGACCTTCAGTAGAGGGTGCAGAGCAAAGGGCTTGTTGCCCACCGACTGTGAGGTATGGCAAACCCTCTCCTTTACTACAGGAGAATTCAAAATGGGGTTGTTGATCTCGATGCTCCACATTCAGAGGACAGTGGTTTGAGCCCGACAGATATGGCAGCCATTGAACCCTTAGTATCTCACCTTCTGCCCTGTTTTGAGGTATAGAAACCTCCAGCATTAGCAGAATTTAATTTACTAACAGTCCTAAAGAAACTTCACTTGCCACCCGTAAAGCAAACTGAAGCATTGGACATAAAATGTGTTTCTTGGAATGCTTTTCTTCTTGTGGCAATCGCATCGACCAGTCATATTGGTGAGCTTGGCTCTTTTATGATGCCAAAACTATGAGATGTTCACACCAGAAATGGTTGTCCACCACACAAGACGCATCTTTGTACCCAAATTCTGTTCTGAATTCCACCTGAACCAGGAGGTGCTTTTGCACATCCAGGCAAATGAGCCGGGCTCCTCGGAAGGAGTAATATCCACTCACTCACTTGACACGGCCAGAACAATGCAAGTCTATCTGGAGAGGACTGCATGCTTCCAGGAAGCAGAGATCCAGTTTGTTTCTTCTGGAGGTTCGACGAAGGAGAAGAAACCCACTAGAGCAACATTCAGCCGATGGATCAGACTTGTGATCACTTACTCATATGAGAAAGAGGTACTTCCTCTACTGAAAACAGTTCAAGGTCAGTCGACCAGAGGTTTGGCAACTGCTTGGGCAAAGTTGCAGAGCATTTCCATTAGAGGCATTTGCAATGCTGCTATTTGGGCATCTCGAGGTTACTTCACACATCATTGCAAGCTGTGATTGGGAGTTCACATTTAGCACAATTTGGAGCAAGAGTTCTTTGTGCCAGCCCCTTTTTAAACCAGTAAAAAAGTCACTTGATTTGTACAGTACTCAGGACTTGTATTTTCTTTTTACATCTGACGGCATATAATAAGGGTACTGCTTGTAAGTTATTCATACAGTAAGAACTGTAACAAGGAAGTGGGCTGGGAGGTAATGACTGCTTACGCATGGTGAGCATAATTTCTCCTAATCCCCCAGACTTGCCAATGTCTTTATGGCCTGTCATCCTCTCTCCGACTTATGCATGGCCATTGTCTTAATAAAATACAGGAGGATGGCTGGGGAGGGCAAGGCTTATATCCCCCGAAGGGATCCACCAAAAATGTCTAGACCTGTTGTGCATATTTGCCTGGGAGGGCAATCTTCCTTTGTGTGATAAGGACTGTGCAGAGACAGAAGGCCTAATAGTAATGATGGTCACCATGTATTTTCGGGCATTGCCTTTACATGTTCAAGGCCCAGAGAGCACAATAGCAACTACTATTTGTCATGGGATTATCCTCAAACTTGTTTTTCTAAATAGCCTAGAGGCGGCTAAACTAAGTATACCTAAGCCTGTTTTCCAATGTGTTTTGGTTAAAACAGGACCGTAGCTAAAGACACTTGGGATGAGGGTTTAAGCTGTCTTTTAAAGATAATCCAATGGTGAAAATAAAACCTTACTTTCCTAGCCCATTGAAAATATACTGTACTGGGGAGACACCCGGCCGGCCCATAGAGTCGGGGTTTGCTCCAGACTACTTTAAGACAAGATAGCTGCACCTTGAGATGGATTGGGGTGCAGGTTTTCTTACTCCAACACCAATCAATAAGGACAACTCAATGGTTTGGCAAAGGGGAGTCCATTTAATGACAAGTACAAAAAACAGGGAAACGTGGAAATCGACAGTGACGCGATAGTCCGTCTCGCTTCAATTCCCTCGAACTTCATACAAAACATAACTTTTATACTCAAAACACATCATAATCTGACGTGTAACACTCAAAAGTTAACATGCAATTCTATTGGTTAGGAAAAGGTATCTGTATATGGTAACGGAGTGAGGGGATTGGGTAAACACTGTCAGGTGGGCATCTAAGCCCTTCCTTCAAAAATTACTACTGTAGACGTCACTAAAAGTATGACGTCTCATTGGTTCTACTAACTATAGGACCCTAGATTATTTGGTCCGTTGTGATTCGGTTGGCATCAACCCCATTGATAAATCTCCACTTTGCTTAGCAGCATTCAAAACGGTCAACCAGGGGCAGGGTGTCCCCCAATTCACCCTGCCTTCCTTCAATCAATCATCACTTTATGGGCTATGTGTCAATTAGTCCACTGTGCTTGGCCTCGAAACTGCATCTTCTTGTCTCAAAAAAGTTCTGATATCTCTGTTTGAGTGGGTGCCAAGTGTAGGTGTGAAGTGCCTCTTCTAGCTCGGGTGGTCACGTGCTACCACACCAGGGACCTGCCTCATTTTTTTCAATTTGTGTATTTGATTTTTGTTTCACCCGCCACCTGCCTTTGCCTTCTTATCTCGATTCTTCAGAGGCAGTAGCTTCTGTTCATAGCTTCTATCGATGTGACCTTGGCTTCCCTGGCACAAGCTGCCTCTGCCGAGTTTCGATTCAGCTTTCTTTCCTCGTGTCTGCTAGAATAGGAATCTTCTTGTGTTTGACCTACAGTAACCTGGTTCGGTTCTGCTTTTTAATGCAAAGTGGACTAGCACTTAAACAATGTGCTTCGTTTTGAGGTAGATTGTATACAATGGCGCTTGCCGCGATCTATCTTCTACTAAGCATAGCAAGCCGCACTGTTTTCTTAGCTCTCTTGCGGTTACACGCATATGTACAGGCGTTAGCTGGTTGAATATCTTCACCCTGCTTACAACTTTAAGCTTCTTTGTATTCTAACATCGCTTTCTTATTATAGGTTCACAACATTCTTATTCATGGCGTTTTGTCTTTTCGTGTCGTCCTTTGGTTGTCATTTCTTCTATGGGTGCATTAGTCCAGTCCTTCGTGACGTCACCATTTGTCTTCCATTAAAGACCTTTTGGTTTCTTCCTGTACAGTACTTAAGCTGTCTTCATTTCATCTCATTTGCTGGTAGGGTTCTCTCAATGGGTACCTTACTGCCCAATGTTGTCTGGTTATTGGTACTTCAATAGGTATTGTTCTTCTGATAGGCACAGGGCAGAGCCCTACTGCGTCTCTCTGCTGGTTTATTTGCTCCTTGTATGTCACATATCTCTATGTGAATGTTCCTGGTACTTCAAAATGGGCGACTGGAATGCAGGCTCTATTTGGGACCTCCTTTACACTACAGTAACAACCCAAGCCTACCCAGTCCTTGTCAGAGAGTAACCTGGAGAAAGGCTTTACCTCCATGCCGCGCTTCCTCGTCCCAGTCTTAACTTATCTGAAGTATCCTATCTTGTGACAGGCATGATCCATTGCTGTTACCTTACTTTTTTCGTTAGTGGCTGGACTCCTCCCATTCTCCCGTGTGAGATATAAGAAGGATCCTTAGCCAGAAGCTTTCTTGTTTTTTCCTGTTGCTAACAGCAAGTTCATCCACACGCTGCCCCGGGCTGGGCTCGGGTCACAGAGCGCATAAGAATGTCAAAAGGAGAGGATAAAGCTGCAAGATTTCGACATGCTGCCTGTGTCTCTGGCAGAATTGTCTCTCATCAACACGGAACCTCCTCTCCTCTGAGCAGGCTGCTCGACACTCTGAATGGTTGGGAGGAAGCACTGAACAGAGGGTCTAAGCACAGATGTCAACAAATGTCCCTGGGCAATGCAGGTAAGGGACCATCCGTGTTTGCACAGGTCTGATCTACAATGACTAATCCCCTTCACTATCATGACTGTGGGTTTACATTCTATTAAAGATACAGAGGTGAGTATTATGCATTAACTCTTTATCTAGTCATCCAGTAGCAAAGAAAAAATACACCTTAAGGGCATTTTTTTATTTGTAGTGTTAACAGGTTTAACAAGGAACCTGAAAAGGAGCTCCTAATGAGCGTGGGTCATGACTGCAAGAAAAACGAATCACCTCTTGTTGCAGCACATACTTTCCTTCTAACGAGTCCCTCTTCCTCTTCTTTAGCACTCTGGAACGCAGGGACCCAAGAGAGCGGGTCTTGGTTCCATCCACCTGATGCTTGGCTCTCTAAAAGGTGAGTATACCCCTTCCACGTGTTGCGCCCATCTTCCCCGCTATCCCTTTTTGTTTTTGTCCTCCTCATTTCCCATGTGTGTCTCCTCTCTCCCCCCTCACTCTCAAGCCCATGTCCCCACCCTGCTCCTGCCCCCCACTTTCTGATTGGTGTCTCCCGCCAGGAAGCACCCTCTTAGCTGAGTGTTCCAGGGCAGCTTGCCTGGCAGCCAAAAAAGGGCTAGAGGCAAAGGCCAGCTCCCTAGGGCAGCTCCCATCTGCTGTTTTCCCATGAATGCCTGACGGAACAACCTACAGCGGAATACAGGTAAGGTAGTACACGCAGGGAGCACAGCCATCACTGTGCTCTGTTAAAACCCTATCACTCGTACACTGCTACTACCCGCTCTTCAGTTTGCCATTATATTGCCCATTTATTGCATTCAGAAGAATTGTGACGGTTTGACTACGTACTGCATTTAGAAAAACTGTAAAGGTTAGCCCATTCATTGCTCTTAGATGAATTGTATAGGATAGCCCATGTATTGAATTTAGAAGAATTGTGAAGGTTTGACCGGTATGCAGTGATGGATAGAAAATAACAAACATTTATATCTAAACATTTATAACAAAAAAATACTGAATACAAAAAAATGTATATACATAGGTGGGGTAAGGGGTTAAAATGGGTGGGGATGGGGTTGGGCTGGGATTGGAAACCAGGGGATTTGGGGGGAGGGCCCCCAAATAAAAAAAAGTGGCCTTTCTTTCGTTAAAAATGTTTGAATAAAGTGTTTATTTTTCTGTTAGTTAGAATCACATGTAACCGATTCGACCACGTACTGCATTTATAAGACCTGTGAAAGTTAGCCCATATATTGTTCCTAGAAGAATTGTGTAGGATAGCCCATGTATTGCATTTAGAAGAATTGCATAGATTGTACCCAGTGCATTTAATCTGGGTGAATGCAGAATGTAGCCAATGTATTGAACCTAAGTGAATGTTGCCAATGTATTGAATCTAGGTGAATGCAGAATGTAGCCAATGTATTGAACCTAAGTGAATATTGCCAAGTTATTGAATCTAGGTGAATGCGGAATGTAGCCAATATATTGAACCTAAGTGAATGTTGCCAAGTTATTGAATCTAGGTGAATGCAGAATGTAGCCAATGTATTGAACCTAAGTGAATGTAGCCAGTGCATTGAATCTAGGTGAATGCAGAATGTAGCCAATGTATTTAACCTAAGTGAATGTTGCGAATGTATTGAATCTAGGTGAATGCAGAATGTAGCCAATGTATTGAATCTAGGTGAATGTAGAATGTCAGCCTATTGATTGAATCTAGATGCAACACTACATTCCTCCTTAAAAGAACAAGAATCCTTCTGTTGAACCCCTATATGGTGCAACCAGGTACCCATCCATATTACCATGACGATCAAGCAAAAGGTTTCATTTACCCTGACCTTTACATTTTCCTTTTAGACATTATCTGCCACCCTCTCAAACACCTTACTGCCATAATGAAATTCCTGTCAATATTTCCATATCCTTTGATAAAATGCTTTCCTTTGTCATACGGCATGTAGAAACAGGGCTCACTGATTGCAAAAGAAAAACACATTTTGTATACAAACGTTGTAATCATTGTAACACCAGAGATCAGAATGTACACCCAGCAGGGAAAGATACCCTGGTACTACGTCCAACCTATTCCTAACTTTATGGACAGGGAAAAATAACTTCCTGGAGTAATTGGGTAACAAATGCTGAACATTGCCACCGTGTATTATCACTCAAGCTGTTTCCCTGCAGGGAACCTACCTTGTCCTGCGCCATTCCATGACTTCACTCCTACCCAGTACTCCAGGTAGGATTTTGGAGGAGGAGTATGTTACTCCCTATTGTTAGAATTGGAGAAGAAATATCATTTCAAGAGTAAAAATAGGTTTTCCTCTTCACAAAAGAGTACAAACTATCCGACATCCATCCAATTTGTGCATGAAATTAAAAACTGGGCAGATGTAGCGCTGCCTACAATTTAGATGCTTTCTCAGCCCTTTATGCTTTTGCAAGTTTAGCAGCCCTGATGAGACGTGTGTGCTCTGAATCCTGGAACATTTAGCTGCCGCTTTGATAAGTCGAAAGCGAAGTTCTGCTCTGCTACAATTTAATCTCATCTGCATCTGTTTGGACTATCCTACATTCGAGGGGCAGAAGTTATGAAAAGTGTGAAGACAGAGTAGGAGGGCCTGAATCTACCACAGAAATTCCATCTTCTCACAAAGCCCGCCAGGGTGCATCACAGTAGCTCAAGAGAAGGGAGAGAAGAGTCCAGACACTATTCTTGCTCAGTACTTTAGCTCTCTGTGGAAAATGTTGGTGTTGTGCCAACACATCATCTCTGTTGAAAAATGCAGGTAATGTCCCAAAACCTAGGTCCTCTAGGAAATGTGGGCACGATGCCGATAAATGGACATCATCCCTGCTGTGAGCAGTTGGCATTGTCCCATGAAATGGGTATGGCACTTCTGCTGATAAATTAGGGCACTGTGTCCAAATATTTAACAGACCTGTTGAGAAGTACTGGTGCAATCAATGCCATTGAAAATATATACAGTTCTGCTAAGAAGTGTCCCCTTTGAATAATATTAGATAGAATTGCCAGTAAGGGCTGCTTTTATCACATTAAAAGTATGAAATCCTACCAGAAAAGTGCTGGTAGATTTTCACACTGCCTACCTATATGCATTATACATGTAGTTGGGAGGATGGGTGTGGGGTGTTAAGATGGATTTCTGAAATCTGGCCTGGTGGGCAGATTTCAGGAGGCCACCCTTGTTATAGTGAACAGGGGAACTCTGAGAGGTTAGCCAAAACCCAATCAAGGTAAGCATGGCAAGTGGTCAAGGCTTAGTCTCAGAAGTGAGCGAGTGTGGCCAGGGGCCCCAATAAATCCCCACAGTGACGCACACACACTCATTCTCCTTGGACAGGTACTCTGTTATAGGCCCAAAAGCATTAGAACAATGAAACCAGCAGTTAATATTATCCCACAACACTCAGTTATCAAATATATAAACAGTCGCCTTAGGTTTGTAGAAATGCATATTCAATTAAACATCTGAAAGGAAGGTCAGTAATGATGCAGTAAGGAAAACCAGTTCACAAGAATAATACTATAACTTTATAAGTCCAATCTCTGTTGAATCGGGCCTTCTGCCCAAACGTCACAAGAGCTTCTTCTTAGGAGAGGGGACAAAGGTAGGAAAGGTTCTTGTGGTGGTGAACATTTTTCCAGAAGACTTATCAAGAATATTACAGGTAAGTATGATGCTTTTTCTATCTTATAGAAGAGCTTTTAGAACAATTGTTTAAAAAGCGATGGAATAAACAAAAGACAAAAAGTTTATTCTGGGGTTAATTATAGGGCAGACTGGGTGGGTGTAAGCATTGCGATTACTCTCCACCCTGACTCCAATTTTCCCAAGTGACCAGGCAGGTTGGCTGCCAGTTGCTGGAGGTAGGTTTCACTGCCATTGGATCCAGTAGAGGAAGCCCTGGAGCTGCAGATTCAATTTGGATTCCGGTCGGGTCTAGGTGCTCAGTGCAACCCTTTCTGGAAAAGGAATGCAGCAGGCACTGATGCAGGCCTCTTCAGGACACTCTACCAGACAGAGGAACGCTGGTTCTGGTGACATTCACTGCACACGGGCGACAGCAGGTATCTCTCCAGTCACGATCAAAGAAGACCTTCCCGGACACGATCCCTTGATGCTGGGAAGCTGATCTTGGCAGGAAGGTGACTTGTGGCACAAGCTGGCCACCAATGAATTTCTGGAAGAAAGTGTGGAACAGTGATTCTTCTGGTGGTGTAGCCCAATTCAGAGCGGGTCTGTCCACCGGGTGGTTCGGCGATGATTCTGAGAGCTCAGGAGTGAAGAAAAACTTTTAGATTAGTTGGTCCCACCAGTCCAAGGGTTGAAGCATGACAGAGGGTCTTCTCAGATGAGGTAGTCCAGGAGGGCTTCACCGGGGCAATTGCAGGAAAGGTCTTCAGAAGTCATCCACAAGTCTTCAGACGATTGCACGGATACACAGGATACTTGGCTCCATCGCTGATCTGCTGGAATGGCTGCAGGAGTCCTCTTCTTAGCTCAAATCCGCGCAAGTGGCGATTCCCATCCCACCAATGGCAAGAATCTGCACCACTCACTCAGCCAGCAGTGGTCTTATCATGGACCACTGTGAGTTTCACTCATGCATGCACTCCAGACTTTCTGGCACCATTGTTGTGCAATGGGACCAGACAGTCCCACCCACGTTCTGGGTCAACATACAAATGGCATGCACTAGCATGCAAAATCAGCTGCTTTAGTGGGCAAATGCATGACCATATTAGGAATTTCCTGACCTGAGAAGGCAAGAAGAAGTAAAAAAAAATATATATGGCCAAAGAACAAGTAAAAGTCTTGTGACACGGTCATTTTGGGGCACTAGCCACGTTTTGTAGCCAGACGCAGTAAATGTGGACGTGCATACTAAAAGTACTGAAAACATGGTAAAAATACTGTTGCCTACAGTTTGTCTTTAGGAACATATAAAAATAACCAGAAATCCCCAGTGTAAAAGGCTAGGGTGATGCAAAGGTATTCACATGCACTGCATGTAAGATGCTGTGTGCACTGTTAGAAAAGTTGCCAAAACAGGTAAAAAGTAAAAAGACAAAAAGGAAGCATAGTTTCCCAGTACTGATAGTCTGAAGGATTGATCAGTTTCCCCATGAACAATTTGCAAAAGGCCAGGGAGAAGAATCTGAAGGATTCACTTCTCCCCAAAACAATGTTTGGGACAGATTCAAATCAAAAGCAAAAGGCTTGGGGGTTCTGACGAATCGAGAGTATTTGCCCCTTTTTCCCAAGGTGTAGCCTCCCCCCTTGAGGCTAGGGAGGTGAGCCTGCTCCGCAAAACCCTCCCTCTGGGTCTGAACAAGTGGGACCTCACTGGGAGAGACTCCCCCTAAGGGGACAAGGACTCCGTTTTTCTGAGGAACTCCCTAGATCATACACCATAGTAGCATATAAGGGATTATCCGATATGAAGAACATTATGAGATCTAGAGACTTGGCTGAAGACAAAACTAAAATACCCCCTTATGCACAAGGAGGAGGATCGGCCTCTTTAAGGAGAAACATACATTTAACTGAAATGAGGAGGGAAAGGGAGAGCATGCCGAGGAAAGGCGAAGCACAGAGAGACGAAAGCATAAGCATGGGAATTCCCTTGGCGACGTGATGCCTGGAGGAGATGGCGCTGAGGAAAGCCATGGAGGCCGCGACTTTCAGAGGAGTCCTGAGCATCAGAGGGAAATGCTGGAGGCCCGATGATTCTGAGCAGAGCAAACCCGTGCAGAAGGGAATAGTTATCCCAGTGTCGTCATGACCACAACGACTTTGTGGTGGGTCGTGCGCCCATCGAACAGTGCCGAAACAACCCAGCGGGGAAGTCAACAAGACAACCTGCATCCAGACCCGGTCTTAACAAGAGGGACGGGTGTGGAACACCAGCGACAAGGAGAAGCATGAGGTCTGGGCAGAGGAAGAGAACCTGAGTGGGTGCTGAGCCCGAGAACATTCCCCCGCAGATACAGCAGTAATGGTGAGAATAGGAGTACCGGGAGGCCGCAGGAGCATCGGTATGGAGCAGGATAAATCTGCCCTAGTGAAATTGATGAGATACTAAACGTGAAGCCATTTAAGTGGAACTGTGTTAATGTTATCAAGAGAATAACGAATAAACCTGAAAGAGAAGGTATTAACAACTCGGCACAAACACCCTGGGAGGAGGGGAAAGTAGCGCATGGTTTAAGAAATGAAGAGTAGAGGACACCAGAAAGACACATCTATAAATATGAATGGGAAGTAAAATCAAGTGAAACAGATAAGAGAAATAATAAAACTGAGCAACCCCAGGCGAGGGGTGGGGGTCAAGCCACTACAAAGGATAACTAACATAAGAAGGTCATGGACACAAGAGTCAGAAAGGTATGTAAGCCTGGATCAAGGTATACGAAAGAGCGACACAAAGGACTGTGGAATAATTGTCTCTAAAGTGGAGAAAAAACCCAAGCACCTTATAAAAGAGTTACTAGATCTTGTCGAGAAGGTGGCAAGAGACTGTTTGAAGGTAGATATTTTAGTGAATAGGACTTTGGACTAAGAAGAGACATTGACATTTGGGACTTTCTGACACGCACCTTTAGATATTTATATATGCTGGGATAGCCCTTTGGCAATAGGGAAAGATAGGCCTTACCTTTATTATTTTAATAAATACCAGTAATAATGTCCTTTAAGTGTCCACCTTCTTCTGACCGACCACAGGGTCCATAGGTTGCCTAAAAGGGAAATCTTTTCTAACACTCACCCTTCCACCCTCAAGACTAGGGGCAGGATGGATCTACTCCATCCCTGGATGGGTCTCCTGTTCCAGTCGGTTATACATTCTGGACAGTCCATCAGCATTGCTATGTTGTGCACCTGGCCTATGCTCAATAGTGAAGTCAAAGCCTTGAAGATGTATGGCCCACCTGAGCAATTTAGGATTCTCTCCCTTCATGGTCTCCCTTCATGGTCTCCCTTCATGGTTAGAGGGGAGGTTAAAAAATTAACCTCCCCTCTAACTCCTTCTCTTCTCCTTCCCCCTCTCCTCCCCCCTCCGATATGTCTCACATGTCTCTTCGTCAGATGTCTCCTCTCTCCTGTCCAAAGCTCACCCCACCTCCGCCCCTCTCCCCTCTGTTCTCATTCCCAAAATCTACCCACTTCTTATCCCATACCTTACCACTTTCTTTAACACCTGCCTCTCCTCTTCTACTTTTCCCTCAGCCTTCAAACATGCTACGATTATCCCTATCCTAAAAAAACCCTTGGCTGACCCACTCCTCACCTCTAACTACAGACCCATCTCCCTTCTTCCTTTCCTTTCCAAACTCCTTAAGCGTCTAGCTTATTCCCAACCCTCTTCTTTTGTCTCCTCCTCCTCTATTCTTCCTCCCTTTCAATCTGGCTTTCGACCTAAACATTCCACTGAAACAGCTCTTACTTTGATCCTCAACTCTCTCCTCTCTGCTGCCTTTGACACTGTCGATCATCCACTCCTCCTGCACACTCTCTCCTCCTTTGGTTTCAAGGGCCCTGTTCTCAACTGACTATCCTCCTACCGCTCTTCTCGCTCCTTTACTGTCTCTTGGGGTGGTCAGACCTCTTCTTCCTTCCCTCTAACATATGGTGTTCCTCAAGGCTCTGTACTTGGTCCTTTCCTTTTCTCTCTTTATACATCACTCATCGCCCCTGTTATCTCCTCCTTTGACATCTCCCATCACTTTTATGCTGATGATACTCAACTCTTTCTCTCTTTCTCCTCATTCACACCTGACCTTCATCTCAAACTCTTCTCCTGTCTCACAGCTATCAAGAACTGGATGTCCTCCCGCTTCCTCTCTCTTAACACTGATAAGACGGAAGTCCTTTTCTTCCCTTCTAACTCACTTTCTTCTCCCTCTCCTCCCCCATTCATTCACTTTCCCCCCTCCGACCTCCCTATCTCCTCCAAGGCTCGCAATCTGGGTGTTATTTTCGACTCCTCTCTCTCCCACACATTTCACTTACCTCTCGCTCCTGCCGCTTCCATCTATACAACATTCGCAAAATCCGTCCCTCCCTCACTTTCCATGCAACCAAACTCCTTATCTCCTCTCATCTTTTCCTTGCTATTTTACTGCTCCCCTTTATTCTTTGGACTTCCTGCCTCCCAGCTTACCCCCCTCAAATCCATTTACCACTCTGCTGTTCGTACCCTTTGTCTCCTTACCTCCCGTGATTCCATCTCCTCCTCGCTCTCTCTTCTTCGTTGGCTACCTTTCCACTCTCAGTTAAAATTCTGCTTTCTCTGCCTTGTTTTTAAATCCTTATATGGTCTCGCTCCTCCTTATCTCTCCTCACTTCTCACCTTCTACTCCCCCTCACACCCTCTTCGTTCTGCTGACCGTTTCCTCCTTACTGTACCTCCTTCCCCTTGTGCTTCTTCCAGGTTTCGTTCCTTCCAACTTCTTGCTCCTCTTCACTGGAACGCACTCCCTCTCTCAATCCGCTCTTCCACTACCCTTCCCTCATTTCGCACATCCCTTAAATCCCTTCTCCTCTACTCTCCTCCTTGAAGATCTTCCCATTCTCTCTTCATCCCCCCTCTCCCTCTTCTGACTCCTTAATCCCCTCTCCCTCCATTCTCCCACCTTCCTATTCCTCACTTGTTCTTTTCTTTTCTATTCCCCCTCGCCAATCCTACTTCCGCTCTACCTCCCCTTCTCCACAGTTAACTGCTTTTTGCACTGTTTACTGTCAAATGATTCATCATGTAATTTTGATCACATTGTTTGTTTATTGTTGTTCACTGTATGAGTTGTTCCATTGTACAGCGCCTTGGCATAAAGCGCTCTATAAATAAACAAATCAATCAATCAATCAATCAATGGTCCTCAACCACTTTAAGGGCTTATGGCCCATTTGCAGTGAAGGGAGTCCCATTGAAGTAAGGTCTCTGTCTCTGAAGGCTCCACAACATGGAACAATTTGCCCACCTGAGCTCTCTGTCCTTAAGCTGGTGGCTGATAAAACATATAGACTGTTTCATGCCTATGTCATCCAACTGTGAAAGGACACCACCTTCCCAGTATTGGAGGTATCGTCTGCACAAATAAAGGTCTCTGGTAAACGGGTGCCCTGAGAACAGGGGCCTGCCAAAGGGAATCCTTCAGGCCTCGGAAGGCCATCTCATACTCCCCAGACCAAGAAACATTCTTAGGTTTCTTTGGAGTTGTGAGGGCAGTGAGAGGTGCAGTTAGGGTGCCATAGTCTGCCATAACGTTTCTGTAATACCCAGAGAGGACTAGAAAAACTCTCAGGTGGGTTTGGGTTGTGGGTGCTGCCCAGTCCTGAGCAACCAATACTTTGCTGAGAAGAGACTGAATGTTACCCCCACCAACCTCATGCCCAAGGTAGGTCACTGCACCCTGGCCAATCTGGCACTTGGTAGCCTTTATGGTCAGGTGGGCCTTCTGAGGAGCCTGCAACACAATCTCCAGTTGTCTGAGATGTCCCTCCCAAGTAGTGCTGAAGACTGCCATATCATCCAGATTTGCAGTGCAGAAATCATCCAACCCATCATTCAGAACATGGCTGACAACCCTTTGGAAAGTGGCAGGTGCATTCTTCAACCCAAAAGGCATTCCCCTGAACTGGTAAAGACCCTTGGGTGTTGGAAATGCCCTCTTTTCCTTGGCATATTCTGTCAGGGATATTTACCAATACCCTGCAGTGATATCAAAGGAGCTAAGGTACTTGCCATCACCTAGTTTGTCCACCAACACATCTGTTCGTGGAAGGGGATGAACATCTGTCTTGGTGACAGCATTCAGAGCCCTGTAGTGCAGAGAGAATCTCAAATCAGATGTACATGCTTTTGGTACCAGAACCACAGGACTAGACCAAGGACTACTAGAGGGTTCTATCACTCCTAGATCCAACATTGTGTTGATCTCAATCACAATGTAAGATCTCATTTGGTCTCAACAACTACAACTCCTAAACGTGGTAGGTCCACCAGCTCCAGTAACACAGTCCTGCTCATACCAAAGTGTAAAGCCTGGGATTAGGGAGAACAAGGGGGAAAATTGCCTCAGCAATGTTTTCACCTCACCTTGCTGTTGTTGAGTCAATTGAGGGGACACTAGGCCACCCTCGAAGAAGCCATAAGAAGGGCTGCCCTGGAACAGGGCAGGGAGAGACTCAGATTTCTCTGTCTCCCTTTCTGAAACCGGGATCAGGGCTCCAATTCGATCCCTAAGGACGAAATCCTTCAACTTCTCCATCATAAAAACTCTATAGCAAAAACTCTTTCTAGGTCTTTCAAGGGCCACTGAATAGTTCACATTACTGAGTCTTGCAACGTTGTAAGGCACAGACCACAAACTCATCAGGGTTTTCAACAATAATCATGATACAAGAAGGTCCTACTGCCTTCTTTGGGGTCTCTAAGGGCTCCAATCATACTTTGGAGAGTTCTAAAGAATCTCTCCCTCAGATCAAATGATTGTGGGGGAGAGATGGATGACCAATAAGTCACCTCATCTTCCTTCCACAGGGCCTGGCTGTAACTAGACTTGAAGATGATGCCTGAGTCAGGCACAACTTTTCTTCAGGGAAGCTACTCCTGGTAACTGATGTGGGTTGGCCTCAGGATATCTGATTGTGTGATCAACAACCACTAAGGTAATCTGATTGCCTGAGCATGTACAATGATTCAGAGGTCTAACAATGTTAGGATCTGTCTCTTCAAAAGATGCACCCACTACTGGTAGAGGTGCGTGTGGATTTTGAATCCCTGTTCCACTTTTGTCAGATTGCTGACAAGAAGTGTAACGCCTACAGTAGGTTTCCACTGGGACCCCCATCATGGGCCAGAAGAATTGCATGGGTGACCACATCGGAGTTCCCCTGCTGTCCAGATGAACTGCAAGGGGAACGTCCTACGCCAACTGCAGGAGTACGGGCCTCACCTCCAGAGGAACCACCAACCTGTTCTGGTATCCTCTAGGGGTATGTGGACTTACACACTAGCAACCCAACTTCCTGTTGGACTATTTGCTTCACAGGAGGCTCACCCTCCAATTGGAAGCATGCCTTTCTCCATAGGCCTTTAAGTGTTTTTTGTTTCTGTTGGACCTTACTCATTTCTTCCTTGGGGTACTCCTCTTCTGCGAGCAAACTTAGCAGTGCAGGAGACTCATGGGAATATAATGTTTCTGGCATTCCCTCTTTCTCATCAGGGCCAGGGATTTGGCTAACTACCTCAATCCCATTTGTAGGTATGACAGGGGAAATATTTTCTTTACCTCATCCTCTGTTTTTGTCTCTCCTTTAGCCGTAGGTTTTCACTTAGACTTGGCTAAGGCAGCCAGATCATGAGACCTAGTGCTTGAAGGATCTGTAGAGACTCTCTCAGGACCTAAGTCTTGGAGTCTGATCTCTGACAGAACTCTTCTCACACTGACAGATCCCCTATCTGCTTCACTATTCACAGCTGCAATGACAGGCATTACTGAGAGTTGAGAGAGGGTCCTACAGCCAACTGATTAGTCACCAGAGGAGCTCTGTTGAGAGCCCCTGGGTTTGCCACAGTGGAATCTACCACAGTTGGACTGGGCCCAGTGTTACTAATAGTAGAGACACTTACACCTTTTACTAGTACACTATGATGAGGACAATTATTTTGGGAATGAACAGGTATGGGAGCAGAAGCTCTAGCATTGCTGGTTTCCGAGGAATCTAACTCTACTTCCAATCCTTCACAATTGGGCAAGGTATCTAAAGAGAAGGATATGCCTCTGATTCTCATCCTCTTCATTAGGAAGTGACAGCTTCAGAGTCACCCCCATGGTCTTACCCTTACATCTGGGGCTCCCCCTTCACATGGTCACTTGTTACACAAGATCGACAATGTAGGGAGGTCTGCAGTAGCCACCATTATGGATATTATGGATAGATAGTCCCACTACCCTTTCCACGCTCATGTGACTTAGTCCTCTTAAACACTTTTTGTGGCCCAAGTTTTATCAGTAGCCCCACCCACTTTCTCTTTTTGCTTTTTCTCCTCCTCCTGCTTACCTGAAGCAGGTTTGTCATTCTGGGATACTGGATGGGAATCTTCTTAGAATGTGTTCCAGTAGCACCAGATGATCATGACTTCAAAAGTGGTTACTTTATGGCCCTCTACCCAGCCACTCAGGTTTCTAAGGGAATCTGTAACAAACAACGCCAACAAATTAATATCCTTTTTCTTGTAATCTCCGAACCTTTTTAAGTATTGGGCATGAGTTTTCCCAAACTTCAAGAGGAGATCCTGCTTAATAATGGCACTGCAGCCAGAATGGAGCAGTCTGCTGAGCAATCGTGCAATCTTGTCAAACTCACCCACTTCTTGCACTTCACAAACATACTCAAAAGTTGTTAGCCAATCTATGGTGTCATTCTTTTCATCAAACATACTGAGCTGATCCTTAGGAAATCTAAGGTGCGAAGTGGACCCAGAGCCGCTTTCAGACCCTGTGAAGGAGCTTTGCGACCCTTGTAGTCTGGCCAACTCCAATTGATGATCCATATCCTTCTGTTTCTCCATCCTGCCAAATTCCAGCTTGGCCATGTTGAAATCAAGCTCTTTCTGTCTGAGCCTGAGCTTCTCTCTCTTAAGCTCCCACATGACCTCAGCCTCGGAAGTTGTCAGGGAAACATTGGTAGCCTCAACTTCCTCTTCATGTGCCCTTCCAACAGTGGCAGTTACCACAAGTCCATTGCTACTGCTGGGGTCTGCCCCAGCACCTACTGCATCACCATTACTAGACAAAGTGAACAATCCTTGACTCATTTTGATCAAATAATCTCTGTAAGTCACCTTTGTTTCGAAAGGATGGCAGACCTTTGTCTACACACAATTTTGTTTAGGTTATCTACTTTCAGAGCAGCAAGAGTAGACCTAGTGAATGTTTCCATATTTAGAAACAAGAGTAGACAACTGTTATATTACTACTAGATTCAGATAAGTGTTCTGTGTAAGTAGAAGTAGGATAATACACCACTGGACAACACTGGGGTACTCAAGACCTTATCCTCACTGCTGTAACACCTATTTCTAAGCTGGATTTTTTGATCTCTGGCCCAGCGGACAGATTTCAGGATGCCACCCTAATTATATTGAACGGCGGAACTCTGAGAGGTTAGGCAAACCCAATCAAGGTGAGAGTGGTAAGGCCTAGTCTTTGGAGTGAGAGAGTATGGTCAGGGGACCCCAATGAGTCCACACAGCGAAGCATACGATAATTCTGCTTAGACAGGTGATCACACAAATACTCTTATAGGTCCAAAACAAACTAGAAAAATGAAACCAGCAGGTAATATAACATAGCACTCAGTTATCAAATATATATAAACAGCAGTCACCTTAGGTTTGTAGAAATATATACAATTCAATTAAACACCTGAAAGGAAGGTATGTAATAGTGCAGTGAGGAAAACCTGTTTACAAGAATAATGCTGTAACTTTATAAATCCAATCCCAATGTTGAATGGGGCCTTGTGCTCAAAAGTCACAAAAGCTTCTCGGCAGAGAGGACAAAAGTAGGAAAGGTTTTTGTGGTGGTGAAAGGTTTTCCAGAAGACTTCTCGAGAATATTACAGATGAGATGATTTTTCTATCTTTTAGAACAGCTTTTAGAACAAGTGTTTAAAAAGCAATTGAATAGAATAAATACATGTTTATTCTAAGATTTATTATAGGGGTGACAGAGGTGGCTGTAAGTATTGTGATTACTAGCCACCCTGACTGTGATTTTCCTAAGTGACTAGGCAGGTCGACTGGGAGTTCCTAGAGGTAGGTTTTCCTGCCGTTGGATCCAGTATAGGAAGCCCAGGAGCTGCGGGTACATGGCAGATTGCGGTCGGTTCCAGGGACTGAGTGCAACCCCTTTTCTGATGAAGAGATGCAGCAAGCACTGGTACAGGCCCCTTCAGGACACTCTACCAGATGGAAGAAAGGTGCTTTCCAGCAACAGTCAACTGCATACGGGCGACAGCAGGTCAAAGAAGACTTTCCTGGACAGAATTCCTTGATGCTGGGAAGCTGAACTTGGCAGGAAGGCGACTTGTGGCACGAGCTGGTGACCACTGAAGTTCAAGAAAAAATGTGGAACGTCCCCGCTTCTGGTGCTGTAGCCCAATTCAGAGCTTGTCTGTCCACTGGGCGGTCCAGGGACGATTCCGAGGGCTTAGGACTGCAGGAGCGCGAGAAGTCATCAAGAATGGTTGGTCCCACCAGTCCAAGGGTTGAAGCACTGCAGAGGGTCTTCTTAGATGAGGTAGTGCAGCAGGGCTTCACCGAGGCAATTGCAGGAAAGGTCACCAGGCCTCTTTAGGAGTCGTCCACGGGCCCTCAGTCGGCTGCATGGCTACACAGGATACTTGGCTCCAACACTCTACACACAGGAGTCCTATTCTTAGCCCAAATCCAGACTAGTGGCAATTACCAGCCCACCAATGGTAAGGATCTGCATCACGCACTCAGCCAGCAATGTTCGAATAGGAGGCCACTGTGGGTTTCACTCATGCACACCAGACTTTCTGGCACCATGGTTGTGGAATGGGGCCAGACCGGCCCACCCAGTTCCTGGGTCCACACACAAATGGCATGCACTAGCCGGCAAAAATAGCGGCTTTCCCTGGCAAATACTTGACCATATTTTGGATTTCCTGACCTGAGAAGGCAGCAAGAAGGCCAAGAAACAATATGGCCAAAGAGCAAGCGAAAGCATTGTGACAGCCATTTTAGGGCACTAACCACATTTAGCAGCCAGACACAGTAAATGCGAATGTGCACACTAAGGGTATTGCAAAAATGGTGCACATGTAACTGCTGCCTCCAGTTTGTCTTTAGGCACATATAAAATAACCACAAATCCCCAGTGTAAAAGACTAGACTGATAGAAAGTTATCCCCATGCTCTGCATTGTAAGATGATGTGTGCACTGTTAGAAAAGTTACCAAAACAGGTAAAAAGACAAATGGGGGAAAAATAGTTTTGCCGTACTGATACTCTGAAGGGCTAATCATTTTCCCAATGACAAATGAGCAAAAGGCCAGGGAAGAACTTGTCTGTAAAAAGTCAGGACAGGTTAAAAAACAAACGCAAAACGTTTTGGGGGTCCATAGAATATGGAGAGAAAGTTGCCTAAAAGGAAAATCTTTCCTATTAGTAGGAAAGATGTTAAATATGGTTCAGGCCACATGGGCAGCTATTCCCTGCTCTCTGCTAAGATAACTAACAGTCAGCAGTGCCCTTTCATACACACGTGCCAACACATGCAATCCTTAACTATCCAATCCACATCTTCATATTTAACCCATAGAGCTTTTTCTAATCACAAATGCCAAACACAACTTTTTGCTGGGAGGCTCTCATAAAACCTCAAGTCCTTAAATGCCATTGATGTTATGCTGAGATGAAAAAAGCAGTACGAAAGGTCCATGCTGATGCAATGGAACTGACGAGATTAAATCTGGTGAAAACAAAGGTAAATGAAACACAAATGAAGCCCCTGATTAAGGCGCATTGTCCTTTTACACAATTGTACACCAATGTCAAAAAGCAATGTAAAAAGCATGTTCACGATGCAAAATCCCTGCATAGCACTGTAACCTAGAAAATGCATGCAGTCGAAAAAACTAAAACAATAAATGAAAGAAGTCTCTTCATAGTGCCACACAATATCTCCTGTAGCCTATATTACTCAGAGTATAATCTATTAACAGAGGCGAGTGCTAGTAAATGAACATGTAGAACTCATCCCAGTTGCTTCTATCAAGGAACTGTGTGGCTAGTCTCACGTTTTTTACACGGCACACGCAAGCCAGGGAACTTCTTCTCCTACAATGAATCTGGCGCACAATAAAACGCTTTTTATTTTTTGTATACTACGGATTCTTTTTGAGTAGGCCTCTAAACCGTCTTGCAACCAACCTCCACAAACACCCCGTGTCACAATGGACTAGAAACCAGGCCGGTGTGTATCAAAAACATATTTATTAATTGATTATGTCAAAGGAAAATCAACCACTTACAACAATGTTGTGGCAACACAAAATGCAATAATCTCTACAAAACAACCAGGTTAAGCTATACGGTCACAGTTACTTACTTTTTTTAATGGCAGAACAGAAAAATAACAATTTACCACAATGATAGCATTAGCGTTAATCACTCCCCCTGCAACACTCAACCCCCCCAAACATCAATTGGACTTGATTCCTTTGAATGGAAGGCAGTGGCAGGGAGTAAGAATACAGGGGGGGAATCGGTTTTGGTGTGGTGCCTAAAGAAACAAGATTGGGAGACAGCAAAACAGGGGAAAATCTGTTTTTGGAGCATCAATAGAAGAATGGTTTTCTTTAATTATTTCTCACAATGGCTATGGGAAAGAGATGGAAAACAGGGAATTCGGTTGCTTATGTTTCGAAAGACAGGCAGAGCATTTAGGGAATACTAATCCGCACACAATAGGGAAAGCGGAACAGAAGAGGAACATCGGGTTTAGGGATGTTATCCTCAATTTCAATGAAAAGAAAATGCAAATGGAATTCGTTTTTTTTTACTGAGGCTGCACATGACAGGTAGGCTCTGGGAAAGGGGTTATCTCACACAAGGAAAATCGTTTTTGGGTTAGGATAGCAGATGCAAAGGGGAATGGCAGTGGCAAATGGAAATTCATTTATGAGAGCCAATTTAAACACGGGACAAATTTGTTTCTCAGATCACAATGGGATTAATTCTTTTGGGCAACACTTTATAACTATAACAATTAACAAAAACACTGGGGAAAAAATTGCTGGTTTCAAATTCCACCAATCCTGATCCAGTGAAATTCAATGGGGGAATTAATTGATTGACTTACAAGAATACTAAAGATTTACACAGACAAATGAGGGTTTTTTCAATGGGGATATGCTAACATATACAGGCAAACAAGAGATTCTTCTATGGGGAGATGACTGAACTATATGGGCAAACAAAGGATTCTTCAGTGAGGAGATTACTGAAATGCACTGGCAATTGGGAGTTTCAATGGGGAATTTTCAATGGGGTAACTATTGGATGCAATGCTACAAGAATGAAGGGTTTATGCAATTTAGGGCTGAGGTTATTGCTACATACATAGCAAGCCTTTGTTTAAGGTTCAGGAAACCCAGCTGCATCCCAGGACACTCTGGAAAGATAGGGCAGGGGTCTGGTCACTCCACTCTCAAAAATGGTAAGTTTCAGCAGCCTTCTCTCCGTCCCCCTGTCTTTCTCCTTTTTCTGTATCCCCGGTTTTTGTTTCTATCCCCCAGTCCTAGTGCAGTCTCCCTTATATAGCAGGAATGACACCACCAATTTTACAATCTAGGGGAAGTTCCAGGCATTAGTCCTTGCCGCTAGGATTAGACAGTTACCCTCTCTCTCTCCGCCCCAAGTCAGGATTGGTTTAGGGGTTTGGAGCAACATCTGTATTTTACCATTTGTCATCATCCTTTGGTCTCCTTTCAACTTTTTGGCAAAAACTAGTTATGTATCACAACTTCATAATTGTAATAGCAACTGCCATACTAAACATATTTTCTGTTTTAGCTGATCATGGGGAATTAGATAAACCGCCCGCCAAATCCGTACGATGTAGCATGGCCATGTGGCACATTTTTGTCATTTCCATAAAATGCACAGCAGTAAGCATATCCCTAATTTAATTTTCCACCTTTTCACCAACTCTCACATTTATAACATGTTCAGATCAGCCAGAAACCTAGTCTAACTGGCCATTACAGTTCCCAGAGTCACAGGTAGAAGCAGTTTACATCCCCAAAACCACCTGAAAATTACATAAAAAATGTATAAAAATGAAATCAATCCACAGTATGGTTGCTGTGCAAAATGCTTAAAATGAAAATAGTCTTTTAAATTAATTTTGAGTGTTCCTGTTCAGCAAATGGGAGGGCTGCTTCATCCAGCACCGCCATCTGTCCCCTGGGCTAGCCTGTTACCAGAGGTTTTTATGAGTCTCTTTGAAGTTAGTGTGTGCTTGTTGAAGTGGGTGCAACAAGGATTCAAACCTTTCAGTCATGCTCCAGCCAAAGATGGTTTTCTTTTGAAGTCCCTGCTTTCCTAGTCAGGAAGTCTGGAGGATACTGAATTTTGATGTCTTTAGCAGCACCAAATGTTATTGCAGGGTTATTAGATATGAGATGTGACATCTAGGCCGAAGTGGGTTTTTCCTTTGTGAGGTTTTTCCCTCAGCCAGAAAAGGTTTCCCTGAAGAATAAGTGTCTCTTCAAATGTCACTGGAGTTTTGTGGGTGAAACATAATATACATTGCTTTGGTCAACCCACACATCATGTTTTGCTTTTCTGACATTTTTCCGTGAGCAGTGATATTTTTTTCATTGTGGCTTTTTAAAGCCGTTTTTTACACATGTGCAGGCTGTTTTTGCTTTCAATGTTTAAAAATCCTATTTTCTTTGTCACATGATTATTTGATTCCTCCTTCTTTTGTAAATTAACTGCTGCTTGTCCATTGACAATTATAGGTAGGCCCCTTTCCACATGGCTCTTTAACTTTATATGGAAAACAAAAGCAAAAACTAGGCCGTTTTGTTGTAGGGTTTAAATGACTGCCATTTGTGTGAAAGGGACATCTGTTTGGAGCCTTTAAATTCACCCCACACTAGCTAAAGTAAAGAGTGGATTTGCAAGTGGATTTGCAAGCTGCTGACATGCATGGGACAATTAAAAGTGCCACATTGAAAGATGTATGGGTGCAAAAAGGCCTACTACATATGCACCTTATCTGGAAGGCTGCTCCTACCCTTTGCCACACTCTCTACCCACCCCAGAAAGAACACCCAAAGGTTGGAGACCAAACTGAAATCCATCAAGGAAGGAGGGGTAATACTGGCCTCCATAGTTTGAATAGAACCTAAACCCTCACTTGTGATAGTGAGGGAGATTAGTCTTTTTGGATCAAGACCAAGGCTTCCTATTATAGAAGTTGAAAGCTATCTTTGAAAGTAGTATGCCAGTGTTGCTGTGAAATATGGAGTACCCTAAGGAACATGACTGCTAGCTATATGCTACTAAACCATATTCAATCCCTTAACAAGAATGTTTGACTGGTGCACCCTTTTTCCCACCTGGGCCTAGATAGATGGGCGTAAAGGACATACCATAGGAAATGTAAATGTTTATATTAACACCCACCAAGGCTCATACTGAAGAATAAGGAGAGTCGAGAAGACATTCATTAGGCGCCATACACTGCTACATCCTCCCCTAGTAGGGAAAGCTAGGCTGAAGGGAGAAGAATTAAACACTAGTCATGTTGTAGAAAACCTAACTGTATGAAGTTGTTGACCGTGTAAACCAGAGCACATACAACTTGGAAAGGGGCTCAACTAGAAAGCCTTCACAAATGTATTCCAACAAAACCAAAACCAACTAGAAAAAAAACACCATGTCATTTATATGTAAGGTAATTCTGAGGGCATTATATTACCAGTAATAAATATACTGCATAAGGATATCTGTAATCGCTGAAACATTCTCCTGTAGATGAAATAAAATGTATATACAGGCAAGCCAATCTCCTCATCCCTTTGGGATGGTAAGCTTACTGCGAGAGTGGGGAATATGAGATATACTGATATCAAAACTACAAATCCACTTTTTTCACAGAACATCTTCTGAGTGAGAGAGTAATTTATTTCAACGTTAATGTTTCCTGTTAGGCTTGATAGTGATGGGATGGCCCTGTTAGTCAGTTACTAGGTGCACCGAAACTATGACCAATGATGTGAGACCCTATTGACTACATAGCGTGTTGCAGGCAAAATGAGCAGGCAATGACTCAGGAGGAGCACTCCCTTTTGATGTCACAGGGAGCAATCATAAAACTTCACCAGATTGCAACACTTCTGATTCAGAGGACAAGAAAACAAGCAGCCCTACACCCTTGTGCCTCCTATTGTGTAACCAGTTTTTTTTCAAAGCTTAACAGAAATCCTAATTCATTATCTGCATGAAGTAGGACCTGAACCTTTTTGGTCATATTATATGCCCGGAAGGCATGGAGATAGCATATAGGACGAAGAGAGGAGCAACAAAGGCATTGCAACACATACGGTAACATTTCTTTAGGCTCCCCCTAAACAATTAAAAGGTGAATATTATAAAATTAATGAAAACAAGTAGATATCTAAAACAATCTATCCTGCCAATACCCCCAGAAATGTATCCGAGCAAGACGATGGTCTAGGGCTGAGTGGGGAAGATCTGAACGCCCTGTGGCTCCATTAGAGTTTGCTTATCCTCTAGTCCGCGTTCTGTGTAAATCACTGAATCCTTTGAGTTGCCAGGTATGCTAAAAAACAGAAGATTTAGTTTTGGCAAGAGAAAGCCGATTGAATTTATGGAAGGATACAGGGCTTGGCGGCGAGTGACCCAATTCCATGGCAGAACTCATGCCAAAAGCGTGTGAGTTGAGTGGTGTGTTCGAGCACCACCTGTTGGTAATTATGGGAAAACATAATTTTGTCCTTTGCCAGGGATTATATCTGCCTGCCAAGCAGGCAGCAGAGGCAGTAAATTAATAGTAACCAAATGAACCCTGTCCCTTTCTGGGAAAGTAGCCCACAGCCGAGCAGGCATAAGGTGATGCAAACCAATGTTTTTTACCTGGCCCCATTAAAGGAGTAGATTTGTCGGGCAGGCCGGGAGGGAGAGTGATACAAAATAATTACACTCTTATTGTATCACCATTACTCAGTAGTGTACCATGAAATAAATGTAATGTAGGGGTGCAGAAGGAGGAGACTGACACACAGGTTATTGCTCTAGACATTTCTTGGTCAGGGAAATAAAAAGAAAACCTAACTTCACTTATCTCTAAGAGGGGTTTCCCCTGCCTCAACTACAAAACTGTGGGTTATGTCAGAATGTCCTTGTAAATCAATAGTCCACCGTCCTGTGTCAAAACCCTACTTCTGTCCCTTACACTTAAAACTAAACTAGAGAGAAAGTAGACCTTCTTGGTCTAGAATAACGCCCTTCTTCTGGACTGGGGATACAAGTTCACTTCCAGTATTTGGTGTCTTCTTAAGGGAATGGTTCCCTTCCCCGGGTCAGAATTGTCCTCCAACACAAAAGACAAAGTTCATACACATTTCCTGGGTAAACACACTGCCTATCTTTTAACACTTTGTACCACAAGGTTTTTAGAAACGTGGTTACCAGGAGAATGACTCCCTTCTCCTGGTCTCTTTGCACTTGGTTGTACAGTTAAACACAACCAGGGCGAATGACTCATTTCCCCTGGCCTCGGGTTACGAGGAGAATGGCTCCCATCTCCTGGTATTTCAGCTTTGCAGTTCAGCACAACCAGGGGAAATGACTCCCTTCCCGTGGCTTTTCTTTAATGTCCACAGTGGACAACACCAGGGGCAATGACTCCCCTTCCCAGGCCTCTTTCACTTAGTTTCACAATTTCACCATAATGGGGGGAATAACTCTTTTGCCCTGGTCTTCCTTTCACTTGGTTCTGGGCCAACTTGGTTTAATCTCCTGCCAAGTCAGGCCCCAAGGAACACAATATGCAGGTCTCCCTGGCTTTGCGTGCGAGTCCCAGACCTGTATTTTGCTGCTTCTCATGATGGGCAGACTTGGTTTACTCGACTGCCACGAGGAAGATTAGAGATCATTTGTCGTTGGTTCTCTTTCTTCAGGTGGGGATTTTCAGGGTTCCCCTTAATTATAAAATATTTTTTTTTTTGGACTCTCTGGGAAATTGTCTTTCAGGGCGTGATCTAATGTTGCCCCAGATTTGTATGTTTTCCTTCTTGGGCCCCTCTGCAGTTGACAAGACCCTCTTCTGGCCCCGCCAGCTAGTCCGTTCACTCACGTACCTTTTGGATTCTTCTAGGGCACTGGCCAGTCTCGGGGTCAGCTTCCTCCTTACTTAGGTCTCTTGTGGCTACTGTGGGCTTCCCCTTTGCTATGGCGTCTCTGCGGCTTGTGGGTCTCTTAGGCCCTCATTCCGAGTTTGGAGGTAAGTACCAGTAATTACCGGCATGGTGCAAATAGCGTGTCCGAGCTGGCAATAGACCGCTAAAAGCGGCCTATTACGACTTCGCGGGCACGATCTTTGCGCCATGCCGGTAACATACCTAGCGCCATGCTGCAAAAGGGCCCCAAAAAGCCCTTACCGGCATCAAACGCACCGTACATAACACTACCGCCATAGAGCAAAGTGGCAATAGCGGTGACTGTAAATAGCGGTGACCATAATCAACGGTCACCGCTATTTACAGTCACCGTTAAATAGCAGAACCGGAAACAGCGTCATCGCACAGGAACTGGAAGGAGCACGGCGGCCATCTTTAAAAACACAATCCATTGCAATCCTCGCCGCACAGGACCCGGAGCCATCTTGTGAAAACAGACATCTACCATCAACACCACCATCATGCAGAAAGCACCAAAAAAGGGAGCTACCCGCCTCAGGAAGGAGTGCTTTGCCCTGGATGATCTCCAGATCCTGTTGGACACTCTCCACAAGCATTCAGACACCGTTTTTAGCAGTGACATGCGGAGGGTGACGATTGTAATAAAGAAGGAGATCTGGGCCATGGTAGCACAGAAGGTGAGCGCTGTGGGCAACACCCCCCGCACCACCAAGGACTGCCGAAAATGGTGGGACGCCCTACAGCTGAGGGTGCGGCATATCCTCTCTGCCAACAGAAGCCAGGCCCTGGAGACAGGAGGAGGGCCAGATTCCCCCATCAAATTGATGCCGTGGGAGGAGACGTATACAGCCATGATTGGCCCAGAAGCCATTGAAGGGGTTGGCGACATGGAGTGCGGGGCAACGTTATCCGTCGATGGAGGTGAGTGTCCAAAGTCAATACTGACAACGCATTTGTAAGGAAAGTCTGTACTGCCAAGGGCTGACCAAGGTGTCACGTCATGGTTGGCCAACCCCCCCTCCTTTCAATAATGCTGAAACAAGTGAGACCCAGGCAAATGCCAGGTGCAGGGCTGTAACCCATATGGCACATACCACACGAAGAGGCCTATTCCGTGAGGCACACAGGGCAGGTGATGTAAACATTGTGCATGTGAGCCAGCACAGTACCCGGCCAACATGAGGGAGCCAGACATATGCATGCATTTACCATCCAAGCATGGATCAATGTGCCGCTCACCACCCAAATGGAGACAACCCACTAGAATCCCATTGTGATATTGTACGTATGTACAAATGCAGACTCTAAAATCATCGCTCATGCCGTCTCTCTCTTCCACCCCCACAGGCAGCGAGCATGACAGCGAGGACCAGGCAGCCAACCGGCCCAGTACCTCCAGGGGCCAAGCCAGGGCCCGCCGTCTACCTGCAAGCAGGAAGACACCGCAAGCCACACCACCGGCTCCTGCAGGGCTCATGGAGGGTGCACAACCCCCACCCCTACCCAACCCTGCACTGGCACAGGACACATGCCCCACGCCGCACACTGAGGAGACCAGTGTGGCTGGGGAGGATGCAGCCACGGGCCCTCTCGATGTCCCTGACAGCCCCTCATCTGTGTGCGTAGCTACTGAGGAGGACACTGATGTGAATGTCCACACCCCTGGTGCCCAATCCAATCCCCAAGTGTCATACAGTGACTCCGGTGAGAGCGATACACCAGGGCATACAGGGCAAGGAGCCACACTGGAACATGCCAGTCCTGTATCCACTTCCCTTGCTGAAGCAACGGCAATCCATGCAAGCCCAATTCCCAGCGGGCCAACCACATCTGCCACATTAGCCATGGATGCAGAGCGCCCTGAGCAGCTCACAGGCCTCATTAATGAGTTTGTCCGAGACAATCGGGAGCCCAGGGAGGAGTGGCGTAATGAACTCAGGGCACTGGGTGAGGTCATCACAGTCAGCAGGAACTGGCTCTGCGAGGTCCTTGGCCGGATTGCAGACGCCATGGAGGCTGCACCTCCTGCACGACAGCCCCAGCAGGAGGACACACATTCTCAAAGCTCCTCCACCCAGACCAGCCCGCTCCGTCGCTCACAGCGTACATTGCGCCACCATGACATGGATCCCCCTGGCTCTGGGAGCGCACACTGAAGATGCTGGCATACACGTGTGGCCTATGTTGTCCTTATGGCGCTAGTGTGGGGTTGTTGTGGGGGGAGCGGGTGAGGGTGTGTTTGGGAGTTGTGGGGGGAGGGAAGGGGAGGGTGTTTTTGGGAGTTGAGAGGGAGAGGGGTGAGGGATGGTTTGGGAGTTGTGGGGGGAGAAGGTGAGCGTGGTGGAGGGTTTGTTTTTCACGTTTGAACCTACTAATTCAATACACCGGTTGTTCATAAAAAAAATCAACAGAGTGGACATTCATCATTGCGCATGTGTCATTTAATGTTTCACAGTGCATAGTGTACGTGTATCCCCACACCCAGTGCCCGATGTCCTGACATCCTCGCACCCTCTGCTGACTTGTCTGTCAGAAATATTGTCCAATCAATGATTGCCGCACGGCACGTCCCTCCTGTGCGTCGGCACCGTGATGCTGTCCTGCCACTTCTTCCTCCTCCTCCCCTTCATCATCATCAGGTGGTTGCAGCTCCATGTCAGGGGGCAGGGGTACGTTCCGACGGATGCACATTCGGAAGGACCCCCATTGTGCAGCATTACACATGCCATGGTGATCTTGGCCACCGTCTCATGGCTGTAGATAAGTGCCCCACCCGACCGGCTGAGGCAACAAAATCTTGCCTTCAACAGGCTAAAGGTCTGCTCAATCACCACACGTGTACGGGTATGGGAACGATTGTAGTCCTCCTTGTGCCTGTTCTGTGGGTTTCGGACAGGGGTCATGAGCCACGCCTTCAAGGGATAGCCACCATCACCTGCATGAGAGGGGAATGAAGGTAAGTGTTTGTACATTCATGGCGGACAACTGTATTAGTCTTACATGGCAGCAGGTAATTTCTGCCCATACGCACATGTCCCTGGATGCATTGGCCCCATTTCTTACCCCGCTATGTGTCCTGTGCAATGGGATGATGGAGTGGGTAGCATCCTCAGGATGGTTTATGGTGTGCACCCACATCTTGTTGCACATTCATCGTATATGTATGCAGCAGTGTTGGAGTGTGATCATTGCTGTGTTGTGTTCTGTGAGATGTGGTATTAGGGAGTGTTGGTTGTTGTCAGTAGCACATTCGTACCACGCTGTAGTATCCCTGTTAGGCTCAGTTCAATGCACTCCCAGGGATGACTCTCTGGTGTGGTGATATGCTGGAGGCAGCGACATAGTGCATATGTAGTGCATATTGCTAGATGCCCTTACGGTGTGTGAGGGCCGCCGATGAGTGGTGCATGTGTTGTGGGATGTGGCCTGGTCACCTGTTGGTCATGTAGTGTTAGGTGGCAGCCTTACTTCATCACTGTGGGATTTGGTAGTCATGCCATTTCACTGGCTCTGGGGCACGGTGTTCGGTGAGGTGCTCATCGTGCACTGGCGTCATCATTTCCACCCAGGTGGACTATGCATCCCACCCAGCTGGAGTATGCAGGCACCCACCTCATAACCCTGATGCACTGCCATGGGCCAGTCAGGCAACTCACCATGCAGCCAGGCATGTCGTCCAGCATGTCGCTCCATGTAGCGTGGTAGCGTGGTGTTCCGCAGGACCAAAGAGTCATGAGTTGATCCTGGATAAGGGGCACAGCAATGTGTGATGATCTCGCTTGCGTTGCATGCTATCTGCACGTTGATGGAGTGGTATTGCTTGCGGTTGCGATACACCACCTCCATGGCATGTGGGACCACCAACTCCATGTGGGTGCAGTCGGGGGCACCGAAACAATTTGGCATGCCTTTGGAGTCCGTGGTAGGGCTATGTAGTCCTTTGTGTGCTTGAGGAGGGCATCCAGCACTTGGTTCAGTATCCGGGAAAATAAGGGTTGTGATATGCCATGCATGTGCCCCACTGTGTGCTGGTAGGTGCCCGTGGCAAGGAAGTGGAGCACAGACACTACCTTCAGTGGAAGGGGGATGGCGGTGCGTATTTCTATGAGGCTCACTATGTCATCATGTATCAGGACCACTATGGTGGTGATGGTGTCACGGTCATGCTGGTACAGGGTGTGGATCTGCTCTGGTGTTAGGTTGAAGGGGGTGGCTGTGATGCGAGGGATTGGGGGCTGCCGGCGTGGTAACGGTGGCTGCACTGGTGGGGCGTGCTGGGCCTGTCTCACCCTCCTTCTCCTCCTATGTATCCTCTGTGGTGGGGACTGTGGTTGTTGTTGTTGCTGCTGCCTTGCAAGCTGCACCTTCAGCTCCAGTAATGCTACTACTATTGGTATCATCTTGGTGTGGGAGGGGGTGTGGTTTGTGGGTGTGCTCCTTTTGTGCTGTACCAGACTCCATTGCCTCCACCTGTGCTGATTGTGTGCAACTGTGGCTCTTGGAAACACTGCTCAGGGTTCTTAACACCTTCTCGGAGATGGCGGTATTTACTCCATGCCGGTAAGGTACATTTCGGGCTTCAGGAGGCCGTTATTTGCATGTCCGCATTACTTGGAATCAGCTCTTGTTTACGGCATGCCGCTAATATCGGCATGGTGTGTCGCGCGCGTGACCCTAGACCGCTATTTACGGCATCGTACTTTACGGTACCGTAAATAGTGGACTGATTGGTCAGAATAGCCCGTAGCGGTAAGCAATGCTGGTAATCCTTTACCGGCATCGTTTGTCCATTATCTCCAACCTCGGAATGACCCCCTTAGTCTCTTGCGGCTTTCGCTGACTTCTCCTTCGCTATGGCGACTCCGCAGCATTCCGCTCCCTGCAGTACACCTACCCATTCCAGACCGCGCCATCCACCTCTTCTCTGAGGTTGCCGATTTTTTTGCAGGGTCTTCCGACGTCAGACCCTAGAGAGACGTGTCTTCCTGCTGGACAGTGCACTTGAATTTCCTGCGCCGAAACAGTTCCTTCATTCTCTGTTCTCCAAGGGGCGGCTTGACAGCCCGCTTGACCAGGTTTTGAGTCCTTCTTCCTTTTTATGTTGGTTGTTGAAATAATTTGACATGAATGACTAGAATGTTCATTTGAGTTTCGTGTAGCATTCTTCATTACTCCGTGCCTCCTCCTCATCTCATTCTTTCCCACACAAGTCTCCACTGGGTTGTCCCAGATCTTCCTCGTTTTAGTGGATGTCAGACTGACTTTTTGGTTGAGTATAGTATTGGGATATACGTGGTGAGGGGGTAAAGAGGTGTTGGGCTGGAGTACCCATACTGCATTCTCCCAGATCCTCGGGCTCCTCATGAGATCCTACCACTGAGTACCACCACCAGGGCGACTATCGGGTAGCAGCCTCCTCTCCCTGGCCTCATGGGAAGGAGCTCCTCCTCAGGGAGCAGTGACATCTCGGTATTCGTCAGAGTGAACTTGGCACTGTCCATTAAATGGATTCAAGGTGGAAGGTATTCGAAACCAGTAAAGAAATGCACACCTACATTTGCAGTGAAATACACACAAGCAAAGTGCAGACCCTGCAAGCAGCACGTGGGGAAAAAAGGAATGGTGAAAATAAATACTATGTTCTCCATTTTAAAGGGAGTTTATCCCCCCACCAAGCCAGTGTGAATGTTACATTGTGGGACTGTCAAACTGCAGAAGCTATACTCCATGGTGGGCCGAAGCCGCCATCCACTCGTGCACTTTCCGAGACCCTGACCACTTTGCCCAGCGTTGATCTGGGTGTCCCGTTGCAGTCAACCTTGTTATATTTAGAGGCAGGGTTAGAGTGGGGGGAAAGAGGGGAAGTGAAGTTGGAGCATAGGAGATCCACAGTTGTATTAAAGTGGTTGGACATAGTCATTCCCGTGTGGTCTCAGTCATTTCGTAGACCTGGGTTCTGCGCCCCCACACCCCAAATTCCCAAGTAGTACGGCTGCCGCAAGGCAAAAGGCCACGCAGGGACTTTGGCGCATCTACGGGCCGGATTGCAAGGAGCAGCAGGGTCGCCACTCACAACCACCATGAGGGAGGAGCCTGCAAAGTATTGCTGGCATAGTGTGCCACTGAGCTAAAGGGCGCATCAGTAGATGCCGACAGTGAGAAAGGAGGTGTCGGCATATAGGCACCTGTGAGGAACGGCCCCCAAATGCAGGGTGCACAGTGGCAGCATGGCAGACAACACACCACCAGAAGTTCAGACCGGCCTGGAGGCCGGACGGGAGCAAGTAAAGGAACAGTATCCTGGATGGCGAAGACACAGTTGGGCATGTGGCAAACGGGGGAACAGCAGCACATTTACATCCAAATAAGAAACACAGAATAGTATTCTCACAGGAAATAAAGGAGACTGCACTCGACATAGCGCCTGTCAAGGGGCTCCCCAAGCCAAAGGAAGAGAAGGAAGCAGACCGGACTGGCACACATGCACATAAATGCTCTGCACACTGAGGGTGAAGACAGGTTTTCCCAATGTCAGACACAGATGGTGTCAGCACGTTCATCAGGGATGTTCCCAGTAGCACAAGGTGACTCCCTATCGTTTCAGCTGCCCACACCGTGCAACCTCACTGACACAAGCAACCTAGGAAAGTGATAGGCACGCTGGATCGAAGATTTTAAGGTTTACATTGTAAACAATTCGAGCAAACATCACATCAGCCGAAGACATGACATATTTAAATTCCACCAGAGAATTGGAGGTGACAGTGCATGCTATTCCAGTGAAAGGGGCCTCTAAGGGACCCTGATGTCTATGGAAACAAGGCGAGTCACCACACACGATAGATACGCCAGACACAAGGTTGTATTCCCAAAGCTAGGGTTTATTGCAAAGCAAAAGTCTCAGTTGGCCAACTCAGTCTCACGCCCCGAGACGTGTATCTCTAGAGCTCGAGGGATGCAAGAGAGTGAATTACGTACATCAGTTACATATATACAAAATGCATATCAAACAATCAGCTATGACTTGTTTACCACCCCCCTTTATTGGGTTTCTTTGAACTTGGTGTGATGATGGACATCTCCGACTACTATGAGACCACATCTATTCTAGTAACAATTTGCAATTTGTGAGTGCGAAGGCATCTTTCAGTTGTTGAATAGAACACAGCGCTTCTGTTCTTGGAAGCGAGCTACATACGGAGGGAAGAGTTGCATTCCGGACCTTGCTATCTATTAGGTGCTATTCGCGTCCTGGGAGCCGACACGCTCTAGCGGGCTCAGCAAAGGGGGGCCGTAAGAAAAGCATTATTCAAGGGACGCAAGAGAGTGAATTACGTACACACCGGTATTATTCTAACATATTCTACCATATAACAAGACTGGCTGGCAGCTGTGAAATGATTAAATGCCCTGCAGCTCTGCTTCAAGGCTACATTCGGGAGGGAGCCGGGAATAACCTGGCGCTGCCTATGTTTGTGTTTCAGCGAACTCTTGTTATCCTCTCGGCCCAGCGGCCTTGTCCTTTTCACATACAGACAACAATGTTTTATAGTCAAGCAGTGTAAGCGGAAAATATACTGCGAAGCAATAGGAACAGAAAGCAATGAGCAATAGTTAGAAAACAAAATGGCTATTCTTGTAAACTTGAAAACCTATATTCTGTCATATCGTGCATGAGACGGTTGGTCCACGGCCACCAAAATGCGTTTGCGGTCACAAAGTAGAGGTATCCATTTTTCTAGACTGACAAACCCTCCTTTGGCTGTATGCCAAACGTCTCATCTATTTATTGAAACCTCCTCTAGTGATGATGAATCTGCAGTACTTATGTCTGAATTTTGCATGCTATCGTAGACATCATTGTCGTCATCAATATCTATTGCCATCAACTATTTTACTGCTCTTATCTCATTTGGGTCTGGGTCAGTTCGATCATGAGGTTGTTTTTTCTTTGTCATCATATGCATACATCCTTCCGTACATCCCTCAGTTACCTCAGCGCAAACTATGGGTAAACAATGTATAAAACAACAGCACGTTAGGAATATTCCAAACACCACTACTAATATTGAGATCAACTTCCATCCTCAAGAACGTAGTATTCCCCAAAACCAAGATCCTATTCCCCAGCTCCTTTCTCCAGTAGGGAGTTCAGAGTTTAGGACGTGCATTTTTTTTATTGCTTCAAAGATCGTGGGGGAATAGTCATTGACATAAACGCAACATGCTGATCCCACTATTTTGCAAATTCCCCCACGATCAACCAGGATCACATCGAGAGCCATTCTATTTTGCAGCGTCATTAACCTCATTCCTCTTTCTTCCAACGTCATGTTAAATAATATATCTGTTGTTGTGTTTATTGTATTTTTTAGGATTCTGGACAGTTGCCTTATATTATAGGAGTTCACTATCTGCCCTAAGAATGGAATAAATGATTTTGCTACATCAGTTGCTATTAAAACACCCTTGTCAGTCCTTTTGACTCTAGTTCTGGATAATCTGACCATGGCTGCCGTTTCTAAGAGGAATACTCCTGAGAAAAGTAGCCCTATGTAACATGTACCTCCCCAGTTTCTGGGCAACCAAGGATATGCTTTCTCTCCACATATAAAATAAACTTGATCACCTACGTATACTGGTTCTATTTCCCATTTTAATACCACTGTATTCATGCAACCAGTATATGTTCCGACTGAAAAAGAGCCTTTCTTTTTTAGACAAATACGGACAGTTCTTGGGCTATAATTCACTGCATAAAATGGGGAAATTGCATCGTTGTCCCCTTCTGTTCTTACACGTAACGTCATTACAGATGTTTTTTCTGGTGGGGACAATCTATCTCGTCTATTTTATCGTGTTATCTTTCGTGTACTTTTCCTCGTGGGCTCTGGGGCTATTACTTGTGCTTTATGGAAAATGGAACAACCCACAGGCTTCATTATTATCTCCTCAAGCTCATTCATGTTGGTTCTGTCTAATTGACCCGTATTACTCTTATTCCATTTTCCATAGAACATTGCACCTAAAGATGCACTACATGCAGAACTTAATGGTAGTGGCTGCACATACCACCCTATTCCTTTACCAGCATGCTGTGGTAAATGGGCACATACCCAGCAATTTTGTTTACTTCAGAATTGCATGTGTCATGTTCATGAACAACAGTAAATTGTTATTTCCAAAACCATCCCTGTGTCTTTCTTCCATTGGGGGCAGGGTATAAGTGATCACCTGAACCGGGCTTTCAGTAGTGGATATATTGATTATTGGTAAAAACATTTCTAATGAGTGTATTGTTTCCACCCACCATAATATTAGGGCTGTCAATATTGGTGCTACCACGCTCATAAAGCACATTATTATTGTCAGTACCAGCATACAATTCTTTTTACCATGCGTTTTTCTTAAGCTTACATTCTTTATAATTGACTCATTCTCAGCGATGGTGGTGCAGGAGGAGGCTGGAACCGGTCCCGTCATGTTTCTCGTCGTCCTTCTTCTTTCTTATCACAGTTCGTTGTGGATATCTCTCTTCGTCGCACTTGCTCTGATGTTAATAAGTTCAATGGAATTGTCACAGTTCAGTTCTGCCTGTCCTTTTTAGCCTGGATTCGATAATTCGTTTTTAGGCGAGATCACTTGTCCTTTCTTATACTGCTCAGAGGACCTTGGATCAGTTATCCTAGTATCATGTGCGCCCAGCTTGTCCGCTCTGGTTCAGGACACATGTACTTTTTATGATCGCACCGAGGAGCCGCGAGTCTTGAATTGTCCGACTTGCACAACTCTCACGCTTCTCTCCTCTACACCCCTGGTTCCTTCTCCGTCCATGAGCTGAACCAGAGGTTGACATAAACACCAAAAAGAACTGCGGATCACTTTGTCTTCCGAGGCCGTAAGTTGTATCGCCTTGCTCCTGGTATCGTATGATCCGTGAATAGTGCCGGTGCACTTCCAGATTCAGCCTGTGGCGCTACTGTAGGCGTTGGTGTGCGCCGCGCCAATGATGCAGATCCGTTTTCTTTTTTTTTTGCGTGCTGGCAAGTGCTGGTGGGAGCCAAAGGGGTACACGATTTGTTTCTGCTGGTATTTGCAAGGCATATTTCGCATCGATTCTGCTGGGTAACGTTGGGGCACTCTTTGCCCTTCCCCCTCTTTGGCAATCGTCTCAGGCTTTTTTTGAGTTTCACTTCTCGTTTTGGCAGATTAGGTGGCTGCTTACTGGCAACAGTTTCTTCCGTTTCTGGGACCGCTGTCTCTTTCCGGTCATCAGTGTCAGGCAAGTCTTTCAGTGCAGTTGGAATCTTCTTGGAATCTTCTTGGCATGGGTGGCATGGATCCACGACTTCCTTCCATCCACCCGTATTGCCGTCTGCGTCGCCAAAAGTACTCGATAGGGCCCGCGCCACCTGGGTGCTAATGATGACTTTCTTTCAAAATTCTTTAGCAGCACCCAGTCTCCTGGCTCCAGCGCCTGCCCTGGACTGGTGTATCTCACTGGTAATGCCTCCTGCACCTGCTGATGAATCAAACGCAATTTCTGCATTAAAAGGCCACAATAAGTACTAAGCACAGGATGTTCTATCTCACTAAGTTGTTTTGGCTGAGGTGCACACCAAACATTTGCCGGCCTCCCCATCACGATCTCGTACGGGGAGAGCCCAGTTTTAGCCTGTACAGAGGTACGCATGCATAATAGTGCTATTAGTAATGCATCCACCCAACTCAACTTGCTTCCCGCACAAATCTTGCTAATCTTTGATTTAAGAATCCCGTTGTGCCTCTCCACAAGACCGGCAGAACTCAAATGCCTTGAACTATGGAATCTCTTATCAATCTGAAGACCAGCACATATCTGTAATACCACTGCACCCACAAAATGTGGTCCATTATCAGACCATAGGACACGGGGCAAGCCAAATCTGGAAAAGTACTCCTTCAACATTACTTTTGCCGTGTTCATTGCTGTGCAGTCCTTCAAGGGATATGCCTCCACCCACTTACTGAATGCACAGATCACCACCAAGACGTAGTTTAAGTTTTGGCACCTCTCCATTTCTATGAAGTCAAAATGAATTACCTCAAATGGCATGGAGGGCGGGCCAAAACTGCCTGTTGGAGTCACTGTTCCCTTCCCTACATTGTGTTGCAAACACGTGATACAGTTCGGCACCAACCTCTCTGCATTCTTTTTTATGTTTACATTCTGCCAAAATGTAGAAAGGTCCTGTATTATTTTCTTCGCACAGATGTGAGTAGGGCTGTGGGCCATTGTGACCATTGCAGTTACGTATGAATTTGGCAACATCCAGTTTCTAGTTCCCTTGTCCACCGAACAACCCTCCAGATCCAACTCGGCAGATCCCTCTGACCACCCCTGTATTTCATCGGCCGTAGCCTCGGCCTGCATTTCTTTGACAGTGGCAATTCCATCTTCTATCATACAGGGTACTTCCTCTGTCTGAACCGTCAACATTTTGGTATTCAAATCAGTGGCAGTTTGTTTCGCAATTCTGTCTGCAAACGCGTTTCCCTCTCCTACTTTGCATGTTAATTTATGTGCCTCGCATTTCACTATTGCTCGGCGCTTTGGAAATGTGAGTGCAGACAGCAATAGTACAATCAAAGGGCTATGTTGAATTCTCGCACCATGTGATGTCAAAAACCCTCTCTCAGCCCAGAGTCCACCAAAATTATGAACCACTCCAAAAGCATACTGACTATCGGTATATATATTCACATTCAAATTTTCAGAAATCTCACAGGCTCTGGTTAATGCTATTATTTCTGCAGCTTGTGCTGAATTATAGGGAATTCTTTTGCTTTCTACAACGCTCTCTAGGGTAGTGATAGCGTATGCGGCAGTTGTGTGCCATCTGGTAATTTAAAACATGAGCCGTCACAAAATAACTCTCCATCTGGTTCTTTCTGTGGGATATCACTTAAATCAACTCTCCCCTTGGGTTCTTCCTCAGTGACCATTAAGCAATAATGGGGGGGGTGATTCATTTTTCCCAATTTCTTTTATGGTTGGTGGCATTAATTCTGCAGGATTCAAAGCGCTACACCTCATAATTTGGATATGGGGCGCGAACAAGATAATCTCATATCTTGTCAGTCTAGCAGAGGTGAGATGTTGCGTCTGTGTCCTATTTAATAGAACGTCTATGGCATGTGACACCATCAAAATTAAAGTGTGCCCCAATACCATCCCTTCCATTTGTTTCACTGACGCAGCAGCTGCCGTGACAGATCGCAAACATTGTGGTAGTGCGCGCGCTACAGGGTCCAGCGCAGGTTAAAATAGCCGCACGGCCTATTTCTTCCACCTTGTTCCTGTGTCAAAACCGCCAATGCACATCCTTCACTTTCACACACAAATAGTCTAAAAATGTTCTCATAGTTTGACGTACCCAAAACTGGAGCCGAGCATAATGCAGTTTTCAATCCATCAAATGCTTTCTGACATTGCTCATCCCACTGCAAAGGCATAACCGCATCCTTTCTAGTTAAATTCACCAAGGTTTCACAATTAACGCAAAATTACCAATCCATTGTCGGCAATATGAAGCCATGCCTATTATGGCTCTGACTCCTTTTTGTGTCTTTGGAATAGGCATACAAGAAATACTTTCTGTGCGTTCTGGCGTTAGTCTTCTCCCTCCTTTCGAAAGTAGGTAGCCCAAATAGGCCACCTCCTTTCGATTATACTGACATTTCTTCAAACTAGCTTTATGGCCATGTGCCGCTAGGTGTGACAGTAGTAATACAGTGCTTTCTTTACAAATCTCCTCTGTGTCTGCAGCTAGCAATAGATTGTCTATGTATTGCAAGAGTACACAACCCACTGGTAATTCCAGCATGTCTAGCTGCTCTTTTAATGCTCTACTGTAAATACTTGGACTTTCCGTGTAACCTTGCGGAATCCGCGTAAATGTAAATGATCGTCCTCCTAATGTGAACGCGAACAAATATCTGCTGTCCTTGTCCACTGGAATACTGAAGAACGCGTTTTTCAAATCTACTACACTAAAATATTCTGCTGAAACAGGTATCATTGTCAATATTGTAGTGACATCTGGCACTAGAGGAAATTGTGGATCTACTACCTTATTCAATGCGCGTAGATCAATTATGAAACGGTATGGTACCTCATTACCTCCTTTTTTATAAACCGGAAGAATCGGGCTGTTGCATGTACTGCCTGTAATTTCCTCGATTACCCCTAATTTCACCAAATCTGTAACAATACTCTTCAATCCTTTCTCACCTTCAGCCGAAATTTTGTATTGGGGTATTCGCGGTAGGGTAACACCTAATTTCACAATTATCATTACTGGCTCTATCTTTAAACATCCTACATCTTTGTCATGCATTGCCCATATACAGGTTGGCACTTTACTTAGTTCCCCTGGTAACGCTTCAGACATGAATTCTGACACGGGGGCATCGTGTGGCCATATCATTAGAAACACTCCGTCTGCCGTGCAATGTATAACGGAACCTAGTTTTTTCAACAAGTTTAATCCCAACAAATTCTCCCCACAATTTTCTGTTAAAAGGAAAGGACAATGTTCAGTAAATGGTCCTATGGTAACTGGGACTGGTTTGGATACTGGGTTTATGACTGGTGTACCTGCGAACCCTACGGAAATATTCTTTTGCCCTGACAGTGGTATATCCGGAACCAAGTGATGGTCTATTGAACACTTCTGTGCTCCTGTATCTACAAGAAAGCGGTGCTCCTCATTCCCGACTCTCATTTCTACGTATGCTCCTCTCTGATTCACGGGAATAGACACTGGTTCCGACCCCTGTCCTGGGCTGTCCTATTGGGGAAATAACACATCGTCCGATGTGTAATCATTACTATTACTGTAATACGTGCTTGGCTGTGTATCGAAAACATTCCCACTCTTCCCTCTATTTGCCCCACTCTGGTTTCCATATTGTTGATTTTGCTGTCCCTGACTCTCGTTTGGGGCATTTTGGTTTTGGCCTTGGTTTTGATCACCTACGTTATTGTGATGCTGCTGCATACTATTCCTATTTGGTCCATTCGCTCCTGGGTGTCCTCTATGCTGTCTCCTCTGACCAGACCCATTTCTATTCTGTAGATGCGGACATTGCACTCGCCAATGTCCTTCCTCCTTACAATACGCACACTGATTCTGTCCCACTGTTCCCCCATGCATACTCTAATTACTCCTTCCTTGTGCGTTCCCTTGCCCTTTATTATGTCCTACTTGTTGCTGCATTAGTACCCGTGTTTTCAGGTTTACCCTATCACTCTCTTCTTTTTCTTTTCCCGCAGTCACTCTGCGCTCATAATATTGGGCCATATGTAATACTTCACCCAACGTTTTTGCTTGCCAGGCACTCTCTGATGTCATTATTAGATCCTGAATTGAAAGTTTTTACCCCCTCACATATTTGTCAACAAATAACCTCTTTCCTGCTTCTGAACCCACATCCTGCCCACTGAAGTCTGTGAATACTTCTTCAAATCTATTAAAATAATCTGTAGCCAACTCATCCTTGCCTTGTGCACATGCAGTCAATTTGTCCCATTGAATTCTTTTCTCTGGGACAATTCCTTTTAACTTCTGCACTATACGTGCTGGTAATGCGACCAGGTTTGCTCCTGGTGTCCCTCCAACCGCTTTATTCCTGTCTTCTATTATCAAGTCCGCCCATGTGGCACCAAAGGCTGTTGGGTCATCTACCTTCCTTATTTGTTTCCATATGTCTGCTGGCAGGATCACCAGGAATATTAGGTCTATATCACCCATGGTAAGCACGGATGATTGTAGGCAGGACTCTACTTCCTTGTAAAACCCTGCAGGATTCTTTCTTATATCAGGAATCGTCTGTTTTATGTGGTTCACCTCCTTTCTGGAAAAGGGGACATGCACATATTGGGCGGTGTAAAGGGCTGGTGTTACCTGCGCCGCTGCACCGCCCACTGCGGGAACCTCCACTTTGGGCACGAAGGTAGGTGGGACCTCTCTCATAGGAAATGCCCCACTTACCGTCCCCCCCCCCCTCTTAGATTTAACAATATTCCCAGATCCAAAGATAGGGCTGTTTCTCCTGTCCCTCGCTCTAGTTCTCTTCTATATACTGCCATTATTTCGGGTGGGCTGGCCATATCGTTTTTTATATCTTTGTCTAATAAATGTTCAGCCATCGTCTGTAGTGCTTTTCTTTTCATGGGCATGGAATATTCATCAAATATCTCGTGTATCTCCATTGTGGCAATACTAGGATCCGACATCCATCTAAACGCTTCTCGTATACATACTTTTAACTTATCGCCCCTTTGTACTGACGACATTGAATGTCGTTGTATATATGGCTCTACAGTTTCCTTCCTATTTCTCCCGATATCCCTACTCCTGTACCCAGGTGTAGCAAACATTTCGGCATAATCATTATCTAATTAATCTTTAAGCTCAAAAAGTCTATATACATGTTCTCTCACTTCTTCATCCCTCTCCCTACAGCGTGCTAATGCATTCAAATCTAACAATTGCTCCGGTGGTAATTTCCCAATTAGCCGTTTCCATTTCTCCACCAAATATTCACCCATGCATTCCAACACTACCTGTCTTTCGTTGCTTCTACGGAAGTCATATATCGAAGCCACTGATGCCGTCCCATTATTCCCATCTATATACATCTCTGCCTGTTGCTGCAATTCCACCTTCCTTTCTTTGCTGATTGCGCTGCGAGTTACCCTCGTGCATCCCCGTTGGTCAGTCCCGCTTCTTGCCCCCGTGGTTTCAACTTCAACCCCGGGAGGAACGGACGGTACCGAGTCTGTGCCTGAGGCGGGAGGTGCGTATGTACAATGGGAACAGGGAGTGTCTGTTGTGGGCCTGATTGGCTAATAGGAAGTGTTACGTGCACGGTCTGTGGCTGCGGGAGGGCTTGAGCTACCGGAGGGGGAGCTTGAGCTACGGGCGGGGTCTGGGCAATAGCTACTGACGTGTCTGGTCTTACTTCTGATCTAGGGCCTTGTTTTATATGGGTCAATATATTTTCTATCAATTCATCTGCTATGTGTAATTTTCGTTGTGGGTATATCTTTTCTATATTCAACTGGTCACGGCTACCTGTCCTTCTTAGACTCTCAGTCCACTCCTCCTCTTCTTTCTCTTCCACTACTTCACCTTTCGATTTATGCCTGCGCGCATGCTTTGCTCTGCTTTTAAATCGGAGCATTGCTTCCTTTCTCCAGTCTTTAATAGTCTCAAATGCTGCAGGACGCGCTTTCTTTCTTATCAACACCCTTTCCAGGTTGTCTATCCTCGCTTTCTCAAAACTACCATTAATCGGCCACTGATGGTCTTGTTGTTTTCTGGTTTGCCTATGCCAAGTCTCACAGAATATTATTGCACCCACTCCATACTTCACATACATCTCATACGCCGGCGTTCCCCCCAGGTGGTACAATTTGGCCATCTTCCAAAGATTGTCTACCACAGTGGAAAAACCCTGCTAAGGTGGACAATACCCCAGGCATGTTTCAACGTTCCCCCTGGTTAATCAACCTTACGTAGGGCGTTTGATTTTGCAAAGTCAACTCTCAACCAATATCAGGATACTTTGAATCGGGGAATGACTCCCCTGATAAATCAAGTCGTCTGTATACTGATGCACCAAAGGACGTCGTGTCTGCGTTTCTTGGCTTCCGCCTCGTTTCGGGACCCTCGCCTCCTAGTTCTCTAGCCAGGCACGTCGATCAGGGATCAGATGTGTGCAGATCTGCAAAGGAGTCTCATCACTTTAACAGGGCGCTCCAAACACCTCTTGATCCCGGCTCGATCGTCCCGTCCTCGCTGTTCTCTGCCTTACTCAATTACAACGTTATGCGATGGAACAAGTGGGGGAGGGTCCCTATTCGGGCGCCATCTTGAAAGGGGCCCGTAGGGGACGCTGACGTCTATGGAAACAAGGCAAGTCACCACACACACACGATAGACACGCCAGACACGAGGTTGTATTCCCAAAGCTAGGGTTTATTGCAAAGCAAAAGTCTCAGTTGGCCAACTTGGTCTCACGCCCCGCGACGTGTATCTGTAGACCTCGAGGGACGCAAGAGAGTAAATTACGTACATCAGTTACATATATACAAAATGCATATCAAACAATCAGCTATGACATGTTTAACACCCCCCTTTATTGGGTTTCTTTGAACTTGGTGTGATGATGGACATCTCCGACTACTATGACACCTTCAAACATCTATTCTAGTAACAATTTGCAATTTGTGAGTGCGAAGGCATCTTTCAGTTGTTGAATAGAACACAGCGCTTCTGTTCTTGGAAGCGAGCTACATACGGGGGGGAAGAGTTGCATCCCGGACCTTGCTATCTATTAGGTGCTATTCGCGTCCTAGCGGGCTCAGCAAAGGGGGGCCGTAAGAAAAGCATTATTCAAGCCTTTAGCGGTATTATTCTAACATATTCTACCATATAACGAGACTGACTGGCAGCTGTGAAATGATTAAATGCCCTGCAGCTCTGCTTCAAGGCTACATTCGGGAGGGAGCCGGGCATTCTTCCTGGCGCTGCCTATGTTTGTGTTTCAGCGAACTCTTGTTATCCTCTCGGCCCAGCGGCCTTGTCCTTTTCACATACAGAAAACAATGTTTTATAGTCGAGCAGTGTAAGCGGAAAATATACTGCGAAGCAATGGGAACAGAAAGCAATGAGCAATGGTTAGAAAACAAAATGGCGATTCTTGTTACATCAAAATGGCCGTTCATTGGAAAACTTGAAAACCTATATTCTGTCATATCGTGCATGAGATGGTTGGCCCACGGCCACCAAAATGCGTTTGCGGTCACAAAGTAGAGGTATCCATTTTTCTAGACTGACACCAGTAGGACTTGGAACTATCCTCACCCAACTCGATCCGAAGACACCACGCGCCAGATTCATTGTGTCTTATGCCTAGAGTAGCTTATCTGTCACAGAGCAAGTGTATTCCCAAGCAGAAAAGGAGATCCTCATGGTGGTATGGGCCTTGGAGCGTTTCCACCTTTTCCTCTATGGAAAGGGCTTTACCATTGCCACTGACCATCAAGCACTTCTCACCAAATATGGGAACCCAAAATTTAGAACACCGCTGAGAATTGCTATTTTGGGGGATTCGCCTACAAGATCATAAATTCACAATATGACACATCCCAGGAAAGGAAGAGAAACCACCGGACTACTTGTTCCGCCACCCCACGGGATCAGGGAAAGTGGAACACTCGATTGTGGATGCCTACATCAATTACAATTACTTCATGCATCAGATGAAACCTTTCCCGATTGAGTGGGTCACTCTTCAAAGAGAATCTGAACAAGGTCCGGCTTTGGCCATTATTGCCAGATGTATAGCAAACGGGAAGATGAGACACGCAAAGGAGATGGCAAGAGATAAAGATAGGGCCACCAAGGAAGATATAAACAGCCTAACACTGGTACAAGAAGAGCACATGACCACAGATGATCACAGTTCTCAAAGGGTGCAAAATTGTACTGCCTATGTCACTACATCAGCAGGTCATCGATCTAGCCTGTGAAGAACATTGAGGAGTGGTTTGAACAAAAAAACTACTAATGCAGAAAATATGGTTCCCAAAGTTCGACAGAGTAGAGAAGACGCTATGAAATTGTGCCACATGCTGTGTGGTTGCCCTGACCCAACCCACTGCAAATATTAAGGCTGCAAGAAGGTATATGGTAAGAGGTGGGAATTGATTTTTTTTGGACCGGTAAGGGATGGATCATGGATATGTGTTAGTGGTAATCAAGGAATACTCAGGATTCCCTGAAATACAGCTAGTGACCTCCACGGTAGCGACATGCATCATCCCGGGTCTGGATTGCATACTGATGGCATCTCAAAAATCATCAAGTTGGACAGCCTTCCACCATTTACGAGCCAGGACTTTGCAAATTGCCCTCAATGCATGGGTTTCAAACACTGGAAAATCATGCCACTATGGCCGCAGGCCAATGTCATAGTTGGGCGATTTATGGGGAACATAATGAGGGTATTCCAAATTGCAAATGTCACTGATAAACCGTTTGAACAAGTAATATACCAGTTGCTGCAAGGCTACAGACACACTCCACATAGCAGCATGCAGGTGTGCCCAGTGGAACTAATGTTTGGGAGGAGAGTAAGAATACGGCTGCCTCAAGGGAAAGAGAGAGAAGGGCTTGGGGATTGGGACCATCACATCAGGAAAAAAAGGATGCAGAAGATGAAGAGATTGGCTGATGACAGAAAGGGAGCCAGGTTAGGAAACATCGAAGTTGGTCACCAAGTGATGGTGAAGCAATCTCAGCGAAGAAAGGAATATTCCACATGTGTGCCTGAACTCCTGATAGTGACTCACAAGAATGGCACAATGATCCCAGCAGGAGATGGTGTAACGCTCACCTGATTCCCGCAGAGGCGCCGGTCTTGACTGGGTGAATGCCGTATCTTCAAAGGTGATGTGTAACACACGGTTGGCTCTTTGGGCTGGACCTCTGTGCACTGTATGTCTGACTCGAAGAGTAATATGTCTGCAGATAGAAAATATGGGATTAATGAACTGGGGTTATTGGGTGCCTCTCTCCTCTTCCCTTTCTCTTCTCCTGTAGAACCCCAAAGGTTAACACCCTCACCTTAGGTAAGTGAACGGCGAGCTCTCCATCTGCCTCGGGGCAGGGTGCCGTAACCAGTTTCTTCACTGGATAAGGGTGCAGGCCTCTTGACCTCAGAGGACTGCTGTCCGTCGTTAACTGCACGAACGGTAAGTTCTGGGCACTTCAAATGTCTTAAAAGTCTTTTGTAATGATATCTCTTGTTTTGCAGGGTTCCGGCGATGGCGGATGGCGGGCTGATGAGAGTTGAGGATCGAACCCGCGTGAGGAATAGAAGCGCCTGGAAGCACGTAAGTAAGCGCTTGTAGCCTGCTTCACGATGCGGACTAACTGTCCCTTTTATCTTGCAGGTACAAGTCCGCAGCTTTAGAGAAGCTGAAAGGTGCTGGAATACCCACTGGATTCGGCGTGGCAAGGAGTAATGGCACGTGAGTAATAAAGTTGCCCAATGTCTTTAAACGCACCTTCTTTTGTCTTTCAGATGCGGGATGCAGCGCCGAAGGCCTCTGGAGCGTGCGAAGAGCTGGTAAGCTTTTGTCTTTCAGATGCCGGAATGCAGTGCGAAGACCTCCGGAGCATGCGAAGAGTAGGTAAGCCTTTGTCTTTCAGATGCCGGAATGCAGCGCGAGGCGTTGGTGACAGCCGATGGACCAGGTAAGAGATGCGCTGCCACTGAAGACCGTAGTGCTAACCTGTTCTTTCTTTGTCTTTACAGGTGCTGCTGAAGACTGGATTCCAGGATGGTAAGCCTTTGTTCCCTTAGGCCCAGGATCAGAAGCAGAAGACACGATGAGCGTTCTGCTGCAGAGAATGCAGAATAACGCAAAGCAAGATTCATCCATCGGGTGTGGTTTAAATAGCCTCCTGTAGTGCTTAGGTGTCTCCTTCCACACCCACGCCTAGGTAAGAAAAGAGTTCCTGCTTTCCAGAAGAGTTCCAGTGTTCTGAACCTAGGGAGTGGCTCCTGCCCCACCCAACAGGAAAAGTAGTCCCAAACAGAAGAGGATCAGGGGTTCAACTGGCAGGTAAGTAAGCAGCATGGTCTGCTGCAGGTAAGTCCACCCAAGCATTATGAGCCCGGCGCTTCCAGCGCTGGGACTGGGCATCTTTATGAGCCTGGTGCCACTGGCGCCAGGACAGGGTCCAAAAGGTCCCAATTGGGACTGGCTGGCACTCGGAACCGGGGTTATGGGTCTGCTTCCAAGGGAGACGGGCAAGTCCTGATCTTTTGGAAGCAGAGATCATGACAGATGGGGAGAGAAGAAGCATGTCCCATTTCAAAACATACCAGGGAGTGGAAGACACACACTGGTGGACTCCTAGAAGAGGAAGGAGTGGATGCGACTCTGAGGACTCCTATCTATTTGACAGTGAAGCATCAGATGAGGAATGGCAAATTACAATGCAAAATATGTCTGGAGTGAGTCCAGAACAACATAGACAGGAGCGTCCCTTCCGGACCCGAATAAAACCAGTGGGACTCATAGGAGATGGGTTAGCAGGAACTCACTTTTTAAGAAAGGGAGAGTTGTCATGTCGCAGTCAGCCTTGTTATATTTAGAGGCAGGGTTAGGGTGGGGGGGAGAGGAAAGTGACATGGAGGACAGTAGGTCCTTAGTTGTATTAGATCAGTGGTTGGACTGTAAGAAACTCATGGTGACAACAGTAAAGTCAGACACAAGTGATCACAGCTCAAGGGTGTTTGTTAACTGTAAGTGCAGGGTGGAAAAACACCTAACCTAAATCTAAGATGGGAGCGAGCGTCGACCATCAGATGAAAAATAAAGCAGTCCTTGTGGCGTCTTGGCAAAGTAAAAAGCCTATACTAAAAAAAACTATTGCCAATTCCTTACAACTAATTACAGAAACAATGTGGGATAGGTTATTCAAAATAACGAAAAAGGTGTTCATAAATAATATGTCATGATGTGATTGCATTGAGGTCCCCCTGGCCACGTTTTTAGCACGGGCCAAGGTGGGACTTGCTACAATGGATGCTAGAGTGGCATATACTAATGGGATACTATGGTACATCAAGATTGTATACACTGTGCTGGAATGCACAAATGTTCTTAACAAAGGGGGGGTCACAGGATATACATCGAATTTCAAATGTATCAGTGGTAATTCATTTCTTCATTGAGACCATTTGGGGCTAAACTGCCAAGTCTGTCAATCGAAAATGTTTCTCTGAGGTGAAACATTTTGGCACCCGCCACGACAAGGTTACCTCGATTTACTCTATATGATGTCCCTTTAACGCGCTTCTCCATTTTTTCTATTTCTATTATTTTGTTTTTTGTTTTTAGTTTCATGACAATTTGTAGAATGACCATATATAGGTATATAAATGTTTGGTTTTGTTGATGATTTAGTTTACACACCCATGTACAGCATTACTTCCCGGCCGCGCGCTCGATTGGGATGCAAGGTCACGTGTCTATAAAAAGCTTTGTTGCGCTAGCAACATTTGAAAGCGGTAGCCCCAGACTACGCTCAATTGCGAACAAAGGATCTCTGGCCACCCACTCGAGACACGGTATGACATTTGCCCACCTGGGACCTTATATATTCTCCATGCACCTACCCCCATTGATTACAGTTTTACTTGTTAAATCTAGCACCAGAAGCGATGGCATCTGACTGCCCTTGCTTGCATCGGGCACGTTACACGGACGCCCGATTGAGCTCCATGACTACGTACTTCTTATGTTTGAAGCCTGCCACACCTCACAGGTAAAAGATTATTTTTTTGCCCAAATGTGATAAGCAACATACTGTTCATTTGCTCCTTTACTCATTTTACTTTCCCTTATTTTTTCATATCCGCTCCGGCATTACACATATGACTGAAACTTTCTTGGGAAACCTGGTATGTTTTTGATTTTACACGATGCATGACATTGATGTGTCCATGTTGTTTCTTTATGTCACGCTGATTATGTGGTATTGTGGATTTGATGTATTTGCACCATAACAGACTAGCCCTGATGAAGGAAACCAATTTCCAGTATATGAATAGGAAACGGGGATTTTGGGACATATACCTTTTGGGTGCAACCGGGTTTGGCATCTTAGAGGATCGGTTATGTACAAAGGGGTTGTTGGATCTGGGCAGGAGAGGTTTAATGGGAGGAAGCGGGGCAGATGTATTACAACCTATAAAGAATTTGGGGATCTCATCCTCCTCTCCTTCTTCCTCTCTGGTGCCATACCACGTCTCCCTTTGGGCATTCCTCAGGTCATAACCCTGGGCTCCCCTACTCAGGTGATTCTCACTTGCTCGTCCACCCCCAGGGTTGGGATCTGAGAGCACCAGCCCTTCCCTGGCCACCTGAATAAGGGACTCCTGAGGTGTATCTGGGAGAATACTCTCAGGTTTCTCACAGGACACAGTGATTCCCATGTGGTCTCTGTCATTTCGTACACCAGAGTTCTGGACCCCCAGACCCGATGTTCCCGGAACGTCATTCTGGAAAAACAAAAAAGGGAAATGTGTGACCTGGAGTGGGCTCCCTCTGATGGAGGCCCTGTTTGCAGCATCTCCTTAACAAAATGAGGCAGAAGGTGGCGCTGCCGCAAAGAAGAATTTTGCGTGTGCCCATATCAACCTCGCTCACTGGAGCCTCCTCTGCAATCAGGCAACACTGGAAAAGTGCACCGGCAGCAGGCAGGAACCCAAGCATTTACACAATAAGCAATTGAAGAAAAACATTTAAATCCGCCCTCGCACATGGTTACTAACAACTGAAAGAGAAGCACCCGACACGAGCAGGATGAAATCATTGAAAATAATTAACTTAATGACACAGCATGAGTAATCAGAATTTAGAGTACTTATCGGCTATGACGAACAGCAAAGAAGAGGAGGGTAAACTCATGGCAAGGACTTTTATGTGGTAGGACTGGTGGTGATTGTTTTTCTAGGGGTCATGACCCTGGCACATTAGGAGTTTGTTAAATCTCTTAATGCTACATATAAAGCATTACTTAAGTGTCTTTTTTGTTTGCTTTTGGACGAGTAGGTAAAGAGCTACATACATAATAGGAAGCCTGTAGTCTTGATATAGAATTTGTACGGTTTGGCCCACTGGTTGCAGGCTTTGTGGGAGGCAGAGGCACCAAACTCGGTGCGGGACACTACACCAAATGCCCTGTTGCATGGGGCACGGAACAAACACACACATCACACACACATTTGAACGCCACTGCTCCCTCCAAGGGCATTAATACCTCATGCCAGGCTGGAGGGCAATAAGGACATTACACATTGCCATGGTGTGGGACCAACATGAGGAGAAGTAGAACAGCATGGAATATCCATAAACCAAGGCCCTGAGCCATAGGAGGTCATCCTCTTGTCTTCACAGCATCCATGCTGGGTGCATCACCACCTTTCTTTTTCAGGTTCATGGCTCTACAGACTCCCAATCCAGTCTCTCTCCTACTTGACTCCCCACGACAAGGTTGTACTTCAGTGACCTTCTCTTGTTTCTTTCTTTCTTCTCTGTCCTTGTGCGTCACCTGCACTCGCTTGATTTAGCTCCATCGGCTCGTTGCTGGCTACCCCTTCAGGCTTTGCCTCTCTACATTATAGCACTTTAACTCTTTGAGAGTCCAACGCACCCCTCTCTTATCAACATCCCCCTCTTGTCTCCTTTCAGTCTTCTCCTCCCCTTATTATTCTCTTTTCCACAAAAACATTGGTTCGTCCTCGTCCTCCCTCCCATTCCTGGTAACTCTACTCTCTACCTCACTCTCTGATCATCTTTTGCTTTGATAGCTTCCTTGTTGTTCACCAACTCCTCTTCAGGCACAGCCTTCTCAGTCACCTGTATATTAAGTCCTGTGCCTTACACCACCTCTTAGCTCCTCATCACCTCCTCCTTAAGTACCTCTGTATCCAGCGCTAGCTTTGCAGTCTCTTGCTTCTGTCCCCAGTATCCTCAGTCTCTTTCAAGCTCCTGATCCCACATTTGCTCAGTCTTTAGGGTTTTTCTCTCGCTATCCTCTTGGGGTTCTCTCTCCCCACCATCATGGGTCTCTCTCAGCAGCCTCTTGGGTTTCTCTCTCTCCCCAGTCCTCTGTGTCTCTCCTCTAGTCCTCTCTCTCCTTCTCACCCCAAGAATCATGGATCCTTCTCTCCATAGTCGCCTGGCGTGTCCCCATAGCCCCCATCTCCTAATGTTAACCTTCTAGGCAGCTTCCCCACCCTCCTGCTCCTTATGCACTCCTCTCCAGCCAGTTCCAAATGAGCGTCTTCTCTAAATTCAAACACCTATGCCATCCTCTGGTCTGCTTTATTTTATTTGTGTCTGAAACCCCCGTGCAAGTTTTCTCCAAAGCATTTGCACATGTGTATGTTTAGGTTTGCTCTTGGGGGGGCTGTTACATGTATACCTCTCTTTCCCTAAAGTAGATCTCGCACGTCACATAGACCAAGCCTTTAAACGGCTGGTCCTCCATTTTAGTTTGACACTTATTGCGCATGAACACTCGTCTCCATGAGCAGAGCCGGTGCGGATGCATGTGGCATCCCTATCTCGGACTGCTTTCCCTGCTGAAGCAGTGAGCCCCATTACGGCTATCACGGCTATCAATCTTATTGGCAAGATGTAAACTATTCCACAACTGCACCCTAAAAATGCACCCAATTAGTAAAGCTCTGCACACCATTTTTTAAAGGGCCATATAGTAGACTGGTCCACACACCATTTTTGGTCCACAAGTGACAGACAGACAGACAGACACACACACACAAATAAACCCCCCTCTGACTTCCCCCCAATAGATAGTCCACTCTTTTGTTCTTTGAAGCATGATAACCTGTCCCAACTATTGGGACAGGGAGTGCACCTTGAGCCAAAGGGACATTAAAGGAGCTAAGGTTTTAGACAATCTCATCCCTGAGAGATATACGCATTGCTCCTCCCCTATCTCTTTCTCCTCCTGCGATGTCCCCCTGGGTGCCAACCTCTCTTCCTGGTTCTTTAACATCTTGCTCCTCTGTCACACTTCATTTCCACCTTCTCCTCTAACTTCCAGTGTTGTGCAGATGACACACAACTCTTCTTCAAACTTCCCTCTGACCCTATCTTTACTTCTTCTATCATCCCTGACTGCCTATCTACCATCCAGTCCTGGTGCACTTCCAGTGATCTCTGCCTCAATGCCAGCAAGACTGAGGTCCTCCCTATTGGGACTCCTGCTCCCCTTTGGCCATCCTCTATGGGCTCTCCCACTTCTCCTTCTTTTGAAGCCAGAAACCATGGCGTCATCTTCGACTCCTCTCTTCCCTTCCTCCCTCACATTCAGGACCTTGCCAAGAAGTCCCACTTTCAACTCTACCTCCTCAAAGGAATTTTGCCTTTCCTCACTTTCCCCCAGAAGCTCAATGTCTCTAGAGCTCTGGTTCTCTCTAGGCCAGACTACTGCTATAGCCTTTTCCTTAATCTACCCTCTTCTTCTCTACGACTCCTCCAGCTAATCCAGAATAGGGCTGCAAGACTTATCCTGGGCCTCAAGCCCAGGGACTGCATCTCTCCAGCCCTACTAAAAACTCTCTCCTGGCTCCTGGTTGCTGCAAGGATCAAATTCAAATCCCTCTGCATCATCCATAAGGCTATCTGGGGCTGGGGACCATGATATCTACAACTTGCTCTCACTAAATACTCTCCTTCCAGATCTTTACATTCCTCAGGCACCAACTCTCTGGATGTCAAGCGCTTTGCTAAACAGAGAGCTGGTTGCCGATCCCTTTCCTTAGCAGGCTCTCTCCTATGGGACAATCTCCCCCTTCCTCCTCATCTTGAGCTGATCTCCTCAAATTCCGGGAGCTCCTCAAGACTTCCCTTTTCACCTCCTCCTTCCCTTCCTCCCTCCTCTGCTAATCCCACAGGTGCTGAGATTGGTGACCATGGCCTTTATGTGTCCTCTGGTCCCTGGCCTCCCACACCCAATTACCTTCAGCCTCTTCCCACTCCCAACACTTGCCATGCACCCACTGACCTATGCCACCGCAGGCCTGCACTTACTTATTGTATGTATATCAAAACTGTATTAAAAGCAGGGCGGCACTAATGCCGGAAGCAGGGGTGAGACCACCTGTCAAAATGTACTTGATGTGGAAAGGGGGCCCCATTAACTGCTGGCTGCTGTTTAATCCCAGGCAAAACCATCTACCCAAGCCACGGAATCATCCTCCACCATAGCCCCAGAGTTGCCATAGGCCAGCACATCCTCACCAAAATCTGCATGTGTGTGGTGTGGCAGCAGGTTTGAGTCTGACCTGAGGGACAACGAGCCAATGCTGGCATATTTGAGATGGCAGTGGTATGTTGTGAAGGCCACGTTCATTTAATGACCTTTTAGACTACACGTCCCACAAATGGTTGGGGAATCTTGAAGCAATCATCTTGGGAACTGTGAAGTCCATTAGAAGGTTATGATGTTGCTGATCTTAAACGTAAGCAGAGTCTGATTCTGTAGGACCTTAATAGTAGCGCCTGCTGGAGTCAAATCTAAGTCTCTTGTGTACTGCACATTTAAAGGCCATTGTGCTTTCATGCATGTTAGTATACAGATGTTACATTTTGATTAAGCTTCATGTATTGGACAGCAGGGACAAAGAAGGATGCCAAGACCACATATTTTTGTCCAAGGAATTAAGGCTTATGTAGAGAGGGCAGCTTATCAATAACAAGGAACATCCTTAACCAACAGAAAGTGAAATCAAGACTCGACAAAAAGTCAAGCTATTCCCCCAGGTAGTTGTTTGTTCTGCTGGTTGTGCCTGCCAGGCCCCTCAACACTGATGTCCATGTCTCAGTCCTTGGAGCAACAGGGAGGTTACTCTGCCTCCCCAGCTCTAGTGTTGTAGGCTCTCTGGGCGCCCACGCCCTCTTGTTCCTCACCAGTTAAAGTCCTAGGGAGGTTGCATCACCTCCTTTCTCCCTAGCATTGATGGCTTGTGGAGTTCCCCAAACCCTTTTCTTGCCTTGTCCTTTGGTGCAGACTGTCCGGGGTTCCATAACCCTGGGCTGCTGCTACAGTTCTTAAAACACCTGAGTTCTTGGTCTCTTGATTGTAGCTGGAAGGGAGGGCCAGAGGGGTCTTTTCAGTAGCCTGACCAAAGCTGGGAGACCTCACCCTTCTATGCTCTAAATTGGATGTACTCTACCTGACTCTTTCCTCTTCCCGCTCTCTAGGCTTGCATAGGGCTGTCCAGGCCTGCCAGACCTGCCTACTTTGGTTGGCTCGGCTCTACGCTTCCAATGGGTGACTACTGTTTTTTTGTTTATTTTAAATCAAGGCAGGATGATAATTACAAACAATATCAGCAGTGAATTTTAGACATAATAATCCCCAGTCTTTTATCCCCCCCCCCCCCCTAGTTTCTTCCTTCTCCTCGTCTCTAGGCCCCTCTGCTCCTTAGTTTCTGGGGGAGGTGTCTTCCCTCCTGGATTGCCTGGTTTTTGCCTCGGCGTCTATGAGTCTGCCTCGGGGGTCCCTTGGTTTCCCAGGATCCAGCGGGCCCGGATCGGTTTGTAAGTCAGGGCGGGGAAGTGCTGATCGAATTCAAGCACTGGGGGCCAAACGTTCTGGAACCTGTGGAGAATTCCTGCTTGTGCCGCCGTCACCTTCTCCGCGATCAGAATATCCCAGAGTTTGGTCCACCATTGGGTTATGTGAGGGCCTTCCGGGGATTTCCAAGTTCGGGCTACCACTGTTTTCCCTGCCAGGAGGCAGTGGGTTAGCAGTTTTGATCTGGGTCCGGAGCGCGGGTAGATTGTGGGGACCGGGGCTCCCAGCAAAACTGGTTCTGGTTCCAGGGGGATCCTCGTTCCAGTAATCTGTGTGATGGTCTCCAGGCATAACTTCCAGAACCGTTGGAACTTTGGCCAGGTCCACCACATATGGAAGAAGGAGCCCGGACGGCCGCATCCCCTCCAACAGGAATGGTCCACTTGTGGATTCATATGGTGAAGTCGGAGGGGCGGGTAGTACCGCCGGAGTGTGATCTTGTATGCACATTCCCTGTTAGTGATGCAGGTAGAGGAGGTGTGTGTTCTGGTCCATATGTCCACCCAGGTTTGGTCATCAATTGGGTGCCCCAGGTCTGCCTCCCACTGAGCCATGCATCGGGTCTTTGTGGTCAGGAAGTCGGCTAAAAAGCGTCTATATAGGGTGGATACTCTACCGCGTGCAGGGAGGTCTCTTAGTGTGAGTTCCAGAGCGGTCGGGGGACGTGTCGCAGCTTGGAGGGTTTGGGGATGTGAGCACCAATGGCGTAGCTGGATGTAGGAGAATCTGTCTCTTTCCTGGAGCTGGAATTTCTCCTTGCATTGGCTGAATGTAAGTGGTCTGCCTCTCATATATAGCTGGTCCACCGTCTCCAGTCCACCGTTTATCCAGCTATGAAAGTTGTGGGGGTTCGCTCCAGGTGAGAAAGTTGGGTTGTGAAAGATTGGGGATTGTGGGCTCAGTCCCCTTGGTACTCCCTTCCGTTTTAGTGCCCAGTCCCAGGAGCTTAGGGTATGTTTCGTTGATAGGAGGAGGTCTCCCCAATGTGACCTGAGGGGGGGGTGGGATATGTGGCAAAAATCGTAGGGGCAGGGGTATTAGCGATTGTTCCAGCTCAACCCATCTAGGGCGGTTTGTTATGTTTTGCCATGCCTGGATCTGTGCCAGTTGAGCCGCCACTCTGTAGGCTTGCAAGTCTGGAACCCCCAGGCCTCCCAGTTTGGAACCCCCTAGCATCGTCCTGAGAGGGATTCTCGCACTCTTACCTTTCCAGATAAAGTTCAGCATTTTTCTCTGGAGACCTCGGACAGTTGTCGTGGGAATCGCTACTGGTAGGGAGGCGCAGGAGTACAGGAACCTCGGGAGGAGGTTCATCTTGCATGCTGTGATGCGCCCTAGCAATGAGATCTCTTGTGTTTCCCATCGTTTCAGGTCGCCCTCCAATTCTGTAAAGAGTCGAGGAAAGTTGACCATATATGTGTCCTTCGGATCCGCCGGAATATGGACCCCTAAATAGGGGATGGCCTTTTTTTCCCATGTTATTGGGCATATCTTGGTCAGTGGCTCTTGCTCCGCTGAATTGAGGCCAACGCCCAGGGCCGATGACTTGTCGAAGTTTATGGTGAAGCCAGAGACTTCTCCATAGGTGGCGATTTCGCGGATCGCGTGTTTCAGAGATGAATGGGCCTCTGTGATCGTGAGCAGAACGTCGTCCGCATATAGGGCGATTTTGTGTTGCGTGGGGCCGCTCTGTACGCCCTTGATTTGGTTGTTTCGTCTAATTCTTTGGGCGAATGGCTCCATGGTGAGTGCAAAGAGCAGGGGCGACAGTGGGCAGCCTTGTTGGGTTCCGCATGACAGGGGGATTGGATCCGAGTTGTGGCCGTTGATTCTTAGGCTGGTTTTTGGGTTGCTATAGTTGGCTAGAGCCATCGTTTGGAAGGTTGGCCCGAAGCCAAAGGCCCCAAGGGTGTGCTTCATGAAAGTCCAATCCACCCTATCAAATGCCTTAGCTGCGTCCAGAGCCACCAACACTAGTTTTTGAGAGTTCCGGGAGGCCAGGTCTATTAGGTTTAATGTTCTTCGTATGTTATCTCCTGCTGTCCGATGCAAAATGAAACCTGCCTGATCGGGATGAATAATTTTTGGTAAAATGTGATTTAGGCGGGTTGCCAGAATTTTCGAGTATATGTTGGCATCGATGTTTAGGAGAGCAATCGGCCTGTAAGAGGTTAGATTTCTCGGATCCTTTCCCGGCTTAGGTAGGAGGATAGTGGTCGATTCCTGCATCGACGGGGTCACTGATCCCGTGTCCCTGAAGGAGTTGAACAGGGCGACCAGGTGAGGAGTCAATTGAGCTCTGAACAGTTTGTAAAATCTAGTAGAGAAGCCGTCTGGCCCAGGGGCTCGTGTTTTCAATGATTTGATGGCTCGTTCCACCTCCTCTCCCGTTATAGGCTCCTCCAATTCGTCTCTCGCTGTATCGGGGAGGCGAGGCACTGCTGCCCCTTGTAGGTAGTCCATCTGTTGGGGGAGGCTCCGTGGGGTTGCCTTCATAATTTGCGCCAGGTAGTCTCTTGCGAGGCGTTGCTTTTCGGACTCTGAATATTGCGTGGCTCCGTTAGGATCACGTAGGCTGGTGATCGTGTTACCGCGTTGGCGTTTGGCCAGTTTGGCTACTAGGAACCTGTTCGCCTTGTTACCCTTTGCGTAATATGACTGTTTAGCTTTCGCCATCAGTTGAGCGGTCTGTTCCGCATAGTGGGCTTCCAGTTTTTTCCTGGCTATGCGTATGATCCGTTGTGTTTTGGGAGACCAGCCTTTTTCCTTTTGTATTGCCTCGGCCTCTCTTAGTTCATCTTCTAGGGCTATCCGGGCTTGGCGCCTGTTTCGGTGGTAAGCCGCTCCTTGAGCTATTAGGGAGCCTCTTATAACAGCCTTCATGGCGTCCCAGTTATTTGCTAGTGAGGTGTCTGAGGCCGGATTTTCTTCAAAAAAATGTCTTATGCCAATTGCGATCTCATCTCTGGTGGCCATGTCGTTGAGGATCGGGCCATATAGTGCCCATTTACGTGGGCTGTGAAGGTTAGGGTTCCGTGTCCGGAGCTCCAGGAGCATTGGAGCGTGGTCGGATATGGCTCTGGTGCCGATGGAGACCTCTTTGACAGAGGGGAAGGTTTGCGGGGAGATCAAGAACAAGTCAATCCTTGAAAAGGTGCGATGGACAAATGAATAGAAGGAGTAGTCTATTTCGTCGGGGTGGAACACTCGCCATGAATCTATTATCTCCAGGGATCTGAAGAGCCGGAGGAGGCTAATCGCCTGGGCAAAATCGCTTGGTGTTGGGGGGTGCGATCTGTCTTTGGTGGGATCGGGAACCCCGTTGAAGTCCCCTCCCATAATCGTTTGGCCTTCCACGAAGCCAGCGAGCGCTTTGCCCAGAGAGTCATAAAAGAGGGATTGTCCGGTGTTGGGGGCGTAGACCGAGACCAGGGTGTATAGGTCTCCCCTAAGAAGGCATTTGACCGCTATGTATCGGCCTTCCGGGCATGTTTTCGTTTCTAGGACTTGCGGGTGCAAGTCCCTCTGAAAGAGGATCGCAGTACCTCCCTTTTTGCTTCCACCAGAGGGGAAGAATTGAAGCGGAAACAGCCGGGAACGGAGCCGAGTCACGTCTGCCGGCAACAGGTAAGTCTCTTGAAGCATGGCTATCATGGCCTCTTCGTCTTGGAGTTTTAGTAGAATTGACTTTCGTTTGTTAGGAGAGTTTAGTCCGTTCACATTTAGGGAGAGGATCCGCAGAGTCTGGTGGTCTGTTGGGGTCACCTGCTCCGTCATTTGTGTTGGGGGGGGGGTCGTGCGTTGTTACTTCAACTGCCATGCCTATCGAGAGCTACTATGGTATCGTCCTGCGCTTGAGGTTTTAAAGCAAGCCCCAACAGGGGGCCGCAACTTTAACTGGCGGGTGGACCGACCTTTCAGGTATAGGCCCATCCCTGGCCAACAGGGCCAACTGTCCCATCTCGTCTTGAGAACTGCGGGTTTCCAGGGAACAGAAGTTGGAAGGTCTCCCTGGAGTGGGTATGAACCATGGGAGTAACTCGCCGCCGCCGCTCGCTAGGCTTGTTTCTTCAAGATGAAGGTGGCGGATCTACATTTTGGCAGGGTCGCAGGTGTCTGGTGTAGATGTTACCGAGACCCAAGTCCGCGGGGGCGTCTTGTTTCGGTAGTGCGCGTCCTCATTAATTATCTTTTATTGTGATTTCGCTGGATCTTTGACCATGATGACCGCCTGGGCTTCGGGGAGGGAGGAGGTTCGGAGTCCCCAGCTTTATCTAGGTTTGGTGAGGAGGTCTCATTAGGTGAGGTTGGCTACATGATTGAACTCGCGTCCTCCAACTGACTGATCCGTCGAAGAGTGCCTCTGTACGAGAATTGCAGCGCCGTGGGGAAAAGCCATCTGTACCAAACCTGTTGTTTTTGGAGAAAGAGCGCTAGGGGGCGGAGTGTCCTGCGTTTTTGTAAGGTGAGTAGCGAGAGGTCCTGATAAATCTGAAGGGGGGAACCCTGGAACGAAAGACTGTCTCCCGTACGACTAATTGCTGCGATGGCCTCCTTGGTTGTAAAGAAGTGAACCCTGGTGATCACATCTGGGGGAGGGTCTGAATCTACCCCCCGGCGCGGGCGCAGACGGTGGGTCCGGTCCAGCAGGAGCTGGGATTTGTCTAGATCTGGTAACAGGGCCTGGAAGAAATCTCCTACGTATTCCGTTAGCTTATTGTCGGGGACCGAGGATGGGACCCCCCGAATCCGGAGGTTATTGCGGCGAGCCCTGTTTTCCAGGTCCTCCTGCTTAAACTCCAGAAGCTCATATTTGTCTTGTATTGCATGGATAGTTTGCTGGATCTATCCAAGGGTGGTGGAGTGGACTTGTGACCGATCTTCGACCTCCACCAGCCTCTGTTCCGCCTCTGTTACTCTTTGATCCGTCCGTTCTATTTTAGAAGTGAGGTCTGCTAGGCAGGAGCGAAATTCCGACTTAATGTCCGCCATAAAGGCCACCAGGTCCCCCCTGGTGGCCAGAGCATCTTTCTCTTTTTCTTCCAGTTGTTTTTGCGGGGTCAGTTTGATAGAGTCCTGTTTTTTGCCTCTGTCCGCCCCAGCAAACATAGTGGGGATGTCTGTCGCCTTACTGACTTTCGTTTGCCTGGACATGATACGTGAGTGGGGGGGGTCGCGCTAGGGAGGCTCCGGCGGTCACCTGCGGACTCAGAAGAGTAGGGAGGATCTCGTAGGAGAACACTCCCGAGGGGGCTCCCAGGGATGCAGTTATTCAATTTCCCGTGTAGTGGGGGGCCGGTTGATTGAGAGTGTCCAATAGGCACCGTCGTGGGTCGTTGCTGGTGGGGTGGGCCCCCGGGGTCCGTTGCCTCAATGGGCGCTGGGTGGGTTTGCTAGCTGGAGGTGTGGGCCGGGGCGCCCCAGGAAGAATATCAAGGACAAGTGTTAGCGACCATTTGGGATTTTAGCTAGAATGTTGGTTTATAGATTGTTTGCTTTAGCGAACCTAGAGAGTGTTCGTGCTGTTCTTCTCCTGCTTAGGCTCTGCTGCAGTGGGGCCGCTTTCTCCGTTGCAGTTGGTTATCCCCAGGGGGAGGGATGGATTGTAGAGGTGTTAGGCGGCCAGTGGCGAAGGTGCCCGGCCTTGGGTGATTTGGTGGTGTGGCAGGACCTCAGGCCGTCTCTGGTGACGCTTATGTGGCAGGCCAGGTCCGCTGTGGGGCCCCCCGTGTTTCTCCGAGGCAGCCTCCGCCTCCCGAGGCCCTCTGTGTTAGAGCTGGAGGGGGGACCCTCCGGGTGCCTCCCGGTGTCCCCCGGAGCCTTCTTCCCACGCTGGGGGGGTAACGCTGCTGGAGCGCCCTCAGGCTGAGGCAGGGTGCCGCGCCTTTGTTTCTCCCGGCACCGCCGGATTCCCGTAGTACGGGCTCTCACACCTGTGCGCCGGCGTGGTCCGGCCTCCGGCGGCTCCGGTACTGGGGCCCAGGTTAATGCGGGGGCCAAGGGGGGAGAAAGCAGTCCGCTACGGGCTGTCTGGTCCCGCCGGAGCTCCAAGAATCGGGGGGACCCCGACAGGCGCCGCACCGCCCTAGTGGAAGTCGGAGCCCGGACCAGCCCCCAGGTCGTCCCCTGCCGCTGGGTCCACTGCTGCCTGAGCGGCGAGTATTAGAGTGTCCCCCTTCGCCCCCCTCGGGGTCCTCGGTCTGCCATCCGTTCCGCCTTGCCGGGTTTTTAGGTGTCCGCCATCTTGGATGCCACGGATGGCGCCGGGTGCTGGGTCTGGCTGGCGGATTTGGGGACAACGCACCCGCGTTAGACGTTCATCTGCGACCTAAATGCCTCCGCAGCTCCGATCACCTTGGGTAGCATCGGCGGTCGTGTTACTTGCCGGCCACCGCATTATATTCGTGGCGACGGCGGGTCTCCCACGGGCGGCTCAAAGGAGCGACTCCATCGCTGGCGCTCCAAGCCACGCCCCCCGTGACTACTGTTTTTAAACCTTGTTTCCATCTCCTTTATATCACTCTCCCTGCCATGGTCAACACCCTCCTCTTTACTCCTGGTATGACCTTCTCCTCCCTCCATACTCCTGTTAGTATTGGCTCCAACTGCAGGTTCGTAACGAAGGAGAATATTGTCAATCACCCACGATCAGGTGAACAAATCAAGATTAAAAGTTATGCCACGTGTGACACAAAAAATGTTATCTATATAATTAAGTGCCCATGTGGGATCTACTTCATGGGACAATCTAAACGATCATGCAAGTTAAGATGGAATGAGCATCGCTCGCGCATAAGGACCCAGAACATTAATTCTGCGGTATCCAAACACTGGATGGAGAAACGTCATGACCTGTCACAGATAAGATTTCAAGTAGTGGATGTTATCATGTTATCACCAAAAGGGAAGCGCATGAAGATCTAACTAAACAACTAGACTAAATGGAAACATTCTGGATTGAAGAATTGGACTCCTTATCTCCTAATGGAATGAATGAGGACGTGAACTACTTGTGTTTTATATAGTAACCAAAGTTGCATTTTCGTGCTAGTTTAGCATGGTGTACACCAATTATTACAATGGCTACAACACCTCTTTGGAGAGGTAGACAATAAGGTGTCACAGTTTTAACAGATGGTGATCTTGAATTGAGCGCCAGTATTCACACCAATTTGGTATATACCATCCTCAGTCTTTCTAAGACAATAACATTACATTTGTCCCATAGGGAATACACCCCAATGTATTGATATAAATTGCACATCCGGTTGAGGGATTGTATGTACCTTTCCTTTTTTGTATCTTTAATATGGACATTACCTCATGTATTGCTCAACTATGTTCTATAGGTTTTTTATGAATGCCATACATGAAACATCCTGTTTAAGAATTAAATGCCCTTTTCATTCTAAAGGTTTTTTAAGGTTGCCATAAAATTGCAGAGTCTGTTTATGAATTTCATGCCGTTTTAATTTTTTTGTACAGTGTGCAGGGTTGTCTCATTGAAATTTACATTACCTCATATGCTCAAGTGCAGTCTAGGGTTTTTTTTGTTTGTGGTTCCCCCGCCACTTTTGCGCTGGCAAACTTTACATCTCATTTAAAAATTCTTTTCACGCCCGCCACCAAGGGGTGGGCTGCATCCATGACGTTGCAACGTGATGCCTACACCTTGACGTAAACGCAATGACATCACGCCGCAAACGGCATGTAACTCTTTGGGAAGATATGGATGGCCAATGCTCCCACAGGGCCTTCACAATAAATATATTGACTCCCAGTGGAGTCTGGACTTATTTAAAACCTCAGGAAATTACGCAAGCCATAGATTGGCCATTACTATATAGACCCCACAGAGATTTTCTCTGTATTCATCATTAAGTATTTTGTGATTTTTTTCCCTTCTTTCCTTCTTGATAGCCTATGCACAACGCTTTTACATAACCACCATGTGGTGGGAAGATAACACTCAGGTAAATTTGTTTGCAGTTTGTCTGTAACTTCATCGCTAATTGTTAAGTTTTGTGAATAGGCATCGGCAGCCCCTATGTTTCATTTTTTGGCTAGTATCACGTGAGGGTATGCTTTGACTGCAGGTAAACCAGCACAATATGATACATTTACTATTTACTTTGTCTCATTAGTCCCAGTTAGATATTAATGAGATTTTTTTAACTTCTTAATTTGTTTCTCCAATTCTCTCTTGTTGTATTGTTCCATGTTGTACAAACAATGAATTTCCTTTGGGTGGACTATGTATGATGACATTGTACCACAATACACTATATTGGTTGCATATAGGATTTCTGTATTGGCAATATTATTAGTTGTTAGCCCTGAAGACGGAGACCACTCCAAAATGCACTGGCTTCTGCACTGCACACTGCATTTTGGAAAGATGGAATAAACGCTCATTGAGTTTTACCTATTGTACCTTGTAAATGATTGTGTTGTTACATTGGAGAACCTCAAATATTATGAAAGTTTAAATACTTGCTGACTGTGAGCATCAGGTTGGGCCAGGGTTTTCCCTGATCCTTTTTGCCGGTATATTTTTGTCCTTGTGCTAAGGATTTATTACATGTCTGCTCCAGATACCTTGATTAGTTTTGTACAAAGAACTTATTCACAGATTTAACATCATTATCTTATATTTTTGTAGTGCCAACCTTTACCCTTTCTCCTTCCATCCATTGTCACCACCTCCTTCTATCTCCCTGTGCTTTTTATAGTCTCCTTCCTATTCTCTGATGCTAGTACCTTCTTCTACTCCTCACAGGTTCTACCTCTTCCCTCCTGGGTATTAGGTTAAAAGACCTTTTTTTTTTTTTTTTAAAAAATCCAGAAAAAAAGAATGATTTAGAAAGACCGCTTAGTAACCGCACAGAGCGGTCTTTCTAAATAGAACTGTCGTTCCCCTGCCACATAGGAGTGCGTGCAGGGGCTGATAGGCTCTGTGAGCCCCAGTGGAGTTGGGGGGGGGGGGGGGGGGGGGGGGGGGTGTGTGTGTGTGTGTGTGTGTGTGTGTGTGTGTGTGTGTGTGTGTGTGTGTGTGTGTGTGTGTGTGTGTGTGTGTGTGTGTGTGTGTGTGTGTGTGTGTGTGTGTGTGTGTGTGTGTGTGTGTGTGTGTGTGTGTGTGTGTGTGTGTGTGTGTGTGTGTGTGTGTGTGTGTGTGTGTGTGTGTGTGTGTGTGTGTGTGTGTGTGTGTGTGTGTGTGTTTTTCCTTCCTATGACTCACACATCCACTGCATCTGACACACACATTCTGTGGGTAATACAGGGCTCCCCCTCCTCGCCTTGGATGGAACATCTGCTATAGGTCAGCAGCTGTAAAGTGTTAAGAAGGGAGGGCTGTGGATCTTGACTTCCTGTTGGTCAGAGCATGTTCTGTGGGATTGGTGATAGGGAGTGCCCTGATAGCAGTTGGTCCACATTGTGAAGTGGGTAAGGTAGTTAAGTGGCCCAGACAAAGGGAGACTGCTCGAGCGATCCTCTCCATTCTGCTCAGGGCCCATCATCTACTGGCTTGGGGAAGCCCCCGGCTCCCAAGGCCACTCTTTCCCTGGCAGGGAACTTGATCACATGAGATTGATTCCTAGTAGATGCTGAGGACCTGTGTGCGGGGAAGCTGGACTGTGTGCATGTGATGAAGAACTAAGGCACTTGCATATGCATGCTTTCATTTCTGGTCTGCCACATAATGCTTTCAATTGAACCTTGGCTCCTCTTAAGAGTGCATGCTTGTCCTGCTAGTTGTTCCCCTGTTCATCCACCTGTCCCAAGCTGGTGCCTCACATGACAGAGTTGAAATAGAATATGGACCAGTCTTCATCATCCTCCTTCCTCTAGAAGATAAGAGGGAAAATGCACAGTTGATGGCTTAAAGATCTGGCTTGTGAACATCTTGAATACCTGCTAGGCAATTTCTCTGAAACCTCTTCAGTCCTTCACCCCCATTCCTTGTAGGCAATAATCATTTAGGTGTTTCTCCTGATCTGGGACTGATGCAGGTTCCTTTAAACTTCTTTTTTTGTTCCTGCTTCTTTCCAAGTACATCATTTTCAGATTATGTCCCTCTTTCAGGCTGCAACTTAGACCCTACATCAACTTGTGCCTCTGATACCATGAAATCCTTTCGATATTCCAAACTGCTCCATCCAAGGATTGTTCTGGAATCCCGTTCACGCATTATGGTGTTTCTGTCTGTGTACTAACCTAACTTTCGGCCAATGTCTCTCATATGGAGTGAACCCTTGTGTTCTTGGCATTGAAGGTATTTTTGTTCTCCATTTCTTGTGATTTCACACTATCACTTATTTCATTGGGAGTGAGCTGCCTAGATTGCACGCTGTGCAACCTGGTCAGAATGTCCCTCAAACTCACCCAATCGTAAGAAGCTCACTGCTTCCCATCAAAATCTGATTTCTTATCTATCGTACATTCTTTTGTGATCAAAAGAGCATAGATCCTCCTGCACATAAATAGAAGAGCTGTGGTGGGCACCACTGTGATTGGTGTGACTCTTTGGTGGACCACTACAGCTTTATGCACAGGTTACACTCAGTCCAACCACCCTGCAAGTACCACCTGGGCTGCCCCTTTTATGTCTGTACATCCCTACCACTTGCTCAACTCATGAGCGGTGGCATTGTCTTGCCTTTGTGTGCTGTATGGCATGTTCTGCATATTGGCAGACAAGAACTGGACCCAGCTATCAGTCACCGTTTCCAATGGGTCCCTCTCTGCAGAAGACCAGATGACAAAACTCGCCTGCCTCTTGGTAACTCTACACATGTGTTCTCTGCTTTTCATTCTGGTTGTCCCTCAGGGCTTTAGACTGAGAGAATGTTCTCGGCTGTCTCTAGCTCTATTCTTCATCCTCAACATCTCTAACTTCTATTCTGGTTTTGTTCAATTTAAGAGCTATCTGCAACCCGGTTGATGATTCCGCTCTCGTTCAGTCTTTCTTCTCTTGCTGTCTCAGGTTCTGTTCTTTGCTGGCTATCTTCTTATTTATCTAATCGTTCACGCGTGGCATCTTGGGAGGCAACGCTCTTCTTCTAAGTCGCTTCCATTTGGGGTTACCCAGGGTTTGGTCGTGGTGCCCCTTTTGTTTGCTCTTTATATTATTCCAGTTGCTTTTACAAATCACTGGTTTTTGTTTTTTTCTGTACTGATGATACACATGTATTGGTTTCTATTCCTACGCTCACAGTTGAGCTTCAACAATGTTTATCTGATTACCTTTTTGATGATCATTCTTGGATGTCTACACACTTTCTATATTTAAACCTAAAGAAAGCAGATTTTTTTCCCTGCTACCATGTTTGTGCCTGTTCTTTTGTCTATTTCTTTTCCTCCTCTTTCTTTACTGATTTTAACAAAGGCTTGTAATTTGGGTTTTATCTTTCATTTGATTGTTGTCCTACCAGAATAAGATTATAGCAGTGGCATGCACATGTCGTTTCCAGCTTCATAACATCCCGAGAATGTAACATTTGCTTACTTTCTTTGCAGGTAAACTACTAACAGTGTGTTCATGCATGTGCTCATGTATCTTTGTGATCTGGTCTCTTTTTATTATCTTTGATTGGCTTCTCTGTTGTTTCTTTCCACTCCACACCCTCCCTGTGCTTCCTCTCGTGTTTAGTCCTTTTAACTATCAGACCCTAATGTGTGGAATAATCTTGCTCTCGGGATTCGTTCCTCCGTACCCTATCTTTGTTTAAAAGCACCTTAAGGAGGTTTTATCATCTACTGGAATGATGCCTATGTTTTTGATTTGGGTATCTTGTTGTGATCATCTCATTCTTGTTTTTGCTCATACATTTCTGATATTAATTTGTTTTTAGATGTGTATTTACCACTTTTGCTATTGGAACACGCTATGTTCCAAACTAAATAAACTAAGGCCAGTATCACTATTGCTGTTATAGATCAATGTCTCTGTTCCAGTCAAGGATTTCAAAGTGTAGGCTATCATGTGGCTGCTGTTCTGGTCTCGACATTAGGGACATATCCAGACCATGTGAACTTGCAGCCACAGATATGATTGTCTCCAGCTTCGTGATGAGTGGACCCTTTTTTTTAAAGGTTTCTGCACATTTTTCTGGTCATTTATACTTTCCCCCTTTTATTAATAGCTCCATGAGACATTCCATAGTGATTGAAATACCACAATGAACGTGGCATAATATTCTGCCATTTCCCGTAAAAGATTTAAGCTGTTCCATATCTTTTGGAAACAGGGCTTCTGCTATGCCCCTGGCCAAGCTTTCTTTTGGGTGCATGTCCACTGCTGAAATGTAATACCCTAGTTAGTCCAACGGAACTTCTAGGAAACAGCACTTTTCCATCCTTAGTCGAAGACTGCACTTCACTAAACTCATTAGTGCTTTGTCTAAGGTGTCGATATTCTAAGCTACAGTGTACTGTCTTGAAAGTGCTAGACTCCTTGTATAACTTTTAATATAAGGAACATTAGTTGTATGGTACAGAAAATACTGAGCAAATTCACAATCTCACTTTGTTGGTCACTCACTGCCTTTCTGGTGAATGCAGTGGGGCTTTGCCAGATCAATGATCTGTTGCACAATCACTCATTGCGCACCTCCTTCACCACACGCCTCCCTGGAACCGGCATCATTCTCGCTCTTCTCATTGATGCGTATTTCATGAGCGGATCCTTTGAGGGTCCCAACTGCCCATCTTCTATGACCATCTTGAATCTCGTCTACACTTTTCGGATTGATGGCCATCACTTGTTCTTCTGTGGCCCCAGTTTGATTCGGAGTTTCCCTTAGTGGGGCCATCCTAATACCTTCCTCCCCTTTTGGGCAATGATGATTTCCCTTAATTTTGCAGCCCTTAAATTGGATGTGTTGAATCCACTTAAGATTATGGAATCGCTGTCCTAGATTCACAGGTAATGTCAGTCTTGTGCAACTTGTACTCCCCGAATGTCTTCTTTCGAATGATTTTAAAGTCTGAATCCGACTCTGCTAGCATCTGCAATCCTTCCCACCAGCCATCCCCCACCACCACTGCAGTATGGTTTCTTCCTTTTGCAGTTCCGGGACTAATAGCGGATGCTTGGAACCATTTCTCACTTGGGGCTTTCTGATAGGCCAGAGGTGGTCTCTCTCCATTGTGCATGAATTGCTTGATGCTGCTGTTCCTGTACGTTTTCGCAAAGTGGCTAATTTATTGCACGTGGAGCAGGTTCGGTCACTCGTTTGGCTATTGGCATCACTCACCATGGCTCGGTTGCTACTGAATCTGAAGCATCCTTCACCATGGTGTCGCTCCTCGGGTCTCTCCGGCACACTGCATCGATTTTTCAATGGTATGGATTCCTTTTGGATATGGCTCTCCTACTGTTGAGTAGTCCTTCTTCTAAAATGCTTTTCGTGATGCTCATGGCTTCTATTAGGGGTTGCTGCTTTACTGTATATTAGTTCTTATTTTACGTGGTTACTCATGCCCCCATTTGGTTGTGATGCTGTAAGTTTTGAGTCTGGTGTTGCAGACAACTGGTAGTTTCCTGCGATGGGGCTCCCACTTGTTGCTCCTGGTGTAAAAGTTCAGATGCTACCTTGTCATTTTTGCTTTTGTGCCGAATTTCTTTGCTATCTGTTTCATACGTATCTCGGATATTTGTCCCATCTGAATTTTTCTCTATGGTGTGTATGTGTTGAATATTCTCTGCCCTTGAGTGCCCAGAGATTTTATAAGCAGTACCACTCCTAATGCTTCCAAGTAGACTTTGCAACTGGTGCTCCAGTGGAGGCATGGAACTCTGCTGTCCCTCGGGTGAACAGAAATGCTGGTGGTGTTTACCCGCCTTATACCATGCTGGTGCCTTCTTTCTCCATCCTGTGCGACTCGGCTCGTCTTTCTTTACTGGTATCTCACCTTTGCTGCCATTTTCTGAAACTGGTATGTGTGCATGTGAGGAGTGAATAAGACACTCATGCAATCAGTTGTGTATGAGGGCTTTTATTTCTAGTCTGTGATGTACTGCCTTCATTTGCTGTTTAGCTCCTCGCACAAAGATGTTTGTTTTTCCCAGCTAGTGTTGCTCCTCCTTATACTACCCACTCCCTGTTTCTCCCCCACTGTACATAGTCTCCCAGCTCCACTAGAAATTGAAAGTGGACCAGTAATTACAATGTGATAGTGATAACATTTGATTATTGTAGGCGTATTTTAGTTCTCTGATGAGAGGATCCTGCTGTTAATGTTCCAGTGGGTATGCAATATGGGTATGTTGTGTGCAGGTAGCCAGGACATGGCCATCGCTATTGGATCCAGTTCCTGGGGGTAGACCAGTGAGGGAGGATCACCTGGATGGGGGGACCTTGGGGAGTGGTACAACGACCGGGTGAGACACTGTATTCCCCAGTCTTCCAACACCTTTTCCCCATCCGACCACGGAATATTCCAAAACACTGCCCCCCGCATCCCTTTTTCCGACACGAACACTTCTGCACAACATGAAAGACAACAGACTAACACCAGAGCTGTTTACCTGACATGTCCGAATACAAGGGTCAGGAAATTGAACAGAATCACACACACCTGACAGCCCTTTCCCTTCCCCACAGGGATAAAAGGTGGAGCATGAGAGCACAGGATGAGCAAGGCAGACCGCACAACGTGAAAGCTAACTCAACACAGCAGTTCAATAGGAGGCGAAAGACGTCAAATACCGAGAGGGTGATAAGGAGCGAAGTGACCTTGCCCTTTCTGATCCAGGCCTGTGAAACCTCCGCAGACGGAAATATAAGACTGTGAACAAAGGCCAGTATGTGTTGCAGCAGATGTCAATGGCACACAAGACCAACCTCTGCTGATTACCAAGTCGGAGAAAGGCACTTGCCTTGCTGGTACCAACCTTGACGTCAAAGAGAAGGAAAGCCAAGTGGTTCATCACAGCCAGTGAGTCGAGGGGAGAGTCGATAAGAAACCGAACTGTGTTGAACGAAAAGTAGCAAACAGCTAATTTGAACTTTGAAAGGTTTAAAGAAACTATTGATGAAGGTGGGGGGAAAACCCCGCAACAGAGGCGCCTGGCACCACGTGGGTGCTGATGCGGGAAACTCTGGCCGATTAACCGATGGTGACTACTACTGCAACAAGAAGGTTTTGGAAGAGGCGAAGAGAGGTCGAAATGGTCATACAGGGGTCTTGTAAAATCCTCTGCACCGTTGAGTCTTTGATTGACAGCTGGTTGTGAAAGCTAAGGGAAATAAATCCTGCATGGTGAGAATTAGTACATGAACAGTGCGTTGTAAAGTTGGCAAGCGTGAACCCGGCAGAGGGATGCTAACAAGATGGGGCGAAGTCTAAAGTCCCATGGTGAACTGTCTGTAGAGGTCGGCAAGAATGACCCCGGCAGAGGGAAGCCAACAAGCAGAATAGGGTGTGGATCCAAGTAAACCCGACCAAGGGGTGTCCACGGTGAACTGTCTGTAAAAGTTGGCGAGAGTGAACCCGGCATGTGGAAGACGATAATCGGGGGCAAAGCCTGAAGAACTGTTTAAAAAGACATTAAGACTCGTGAAAGTTAGAAGCATTGGAAGACCAGGGGAAGTGAATGATTGCCCTTGTCAAGTGGGTCTGAGCCCGGTTGAGGGAGATCCAGGGCTGAAAAGTCATTACCTAAAAAGTCCTCACCCAAAGTCATTTTGCAAAGGAACTTTTTGTTTGTTTGTTTGTCGTTGAATACATCAAGTCCCCGAAAGCTAGAGACTTTTTATTAACCATCGAAGAACCTGATAACTGGAACGGAACTGTCGGCTCGTGCTGGGAAAGCTTGAGCGTGTGCTGTGCTCCAAGGTCTTACCTTGTCCCATGCTCAAACCGTGTGGAAGGGAGACGCCTGGCAATCACATCCTGATTTATTATCTGGAACACTTCTTCTTTCTTTATTGAAACCCTATCTCACACTCTTTCTGTAATTAGTTATAAAGAATTGGCAATAGGTTTTTCTTTAGTATAGGCCCTTTTATTTTGACACAACGCCACAAGGACTGCCTTGTTTTTCATTTGATGGTCGAAGCTTGCTCTCATTTTAGACTTGGGTTTAGATTAGGCATTTTTCCACCCTGCATTTACAGTTTGATGAACACCCTTGAGCTGTGATCACTTGTGTCTTTCTTTACTGTTGCGACCATGAGTTCCTTACGTTACCTAGCAAGCGACGACTATTGCACAAAAAGAGGAGCCTAATGAAAAAGGGTAGGTGAGAGCTGGTGAATAGAAGCTACCACTGGGTCAATAGGTGACAAGATACACCACCTATGGAATTGTCATTGATCGCCAAGAAGCCATGAAACAAGGATGACTGAATTAGTATGTCAGCAGCAGCCAAATCCACTGCCCATCTAACATGCTACTCAGGGTGGTTTTTTGCTTGTGCTATCAATGCGTTTTATGCGTAGAATACATAAGTGGTATGTACATATAATATTTAAGTAATGCATGTGAATGCAAAAAGACTTGGTGGAGTGGGGGAGGGGTATAGCTAGATTTGTCTGAAATTGCCATCTAGTCGTAGAGCGCCAGCAACTGCTGTTGTTTTGCCTTATTGCTGCTCCCGTCTGTAAGAGTGCATCTAGCCCAAAGGAAGGTGGGGTGCAGTGGTTGTGAGTATCTGTTCATGTTCTATTGCCTCAAGTCAACCGAATAGGAGGAGAGTAAGGGGGCACCGGGAGTACGCAGGATATTTGGGTGCTGCACAGGCAGCCAATGAGCAGCTTGCAGGAAAGAGTGCCCCTGCACTCTATATAAGGGGGTGCCAGCAATGGTCTGGTAACAGTTGGCAGGAGAAGCCTTACACGTTGCCCAGAACTTCGCCGGCCCCACGCCTGCATGAGGCCGCATGTCAGGCCCAACAGCGCATTGAAAGGAGCTGCCAGTGTAATGTCATAAATCCCAACCTGTCAGAAATTCCTATCAGTAGGAACATCTGACCGCATTGGTGTTGTCATATTTTCCTATCTGTCAGAAATTCCTACAGATAGGAACATTTGACAGGGTAGGAAATTCTGACAGCAAAGGTCTTTTTTTTCCCTACCCACCAGAAATGCCTACCTGCAGGAAAATGTAAAAGATACAGAGGTAGGAAAGTTTAACAGAGTAGGAAATTTTGACAGCAAAGGACCCACATGGGCGTCCACTAATTAGAGGTGGGTGCTCTACCAAAGAGTTGTGTTCAATCCGTGACCAAAACACAGGAGTAACAAGGGATATCTAAATACTGTGACCTGACCTGGATAGAACACAATGGCCCTCATTACAACCCAGGCGTTAAGGGGTTAACGGCGCCGTAAAAGGTGGCGGCGCCGTTAAACCCTTAACGCCTGATTATGAGGTCCCTTTGCGGGTGGCACTTTAATGCCTGCTTTTAGAAGGCGTTAAAAAACCAACCCACAAACGGATCTTGGTGCTAAGTACGGTGCCGCAATTTGCGGCACCGTACTTAGCGCCTTCCCCATTCCCATTGAGCCCTATGGGGCAAAAATGGGAATGGCGAAGGGCCATGGCGGCATGGGGAATTACCGCCCCGCCAACCTCGGAATGGGGCGGTAATTCCCCATTCCGCCATGGCGGAGTCGGTAAGTTACCGGCATGGACCATGGTGCTATTAGCATCATGGTCCAACGCCTGGGTCGTAATCAGGGCCAATATACGTTACAATGGGCCTCATTACACGGAAGGCGGTAATGGTTAACGGCCACCGTTAATGGTAACGGTGACCGTTAACCATTAGTTAACCATTACCGCCTTACTACGAGGTCCCTTAGCGGGTTGGTGCTTTAACGCCTGCTTTTTGCAGGTGTTAAAAACCAACCCGCTAAGGGACCTTGGTGCTAATTACGCCACCGCAAAATTGCGGTGCCGTAATTGGCTCCTTCCCCATTCCCATTATGCCCTATGGGGCAAAAATGGGAATGGGGAAGGGCAATGGTAGAAGGGGGAATTACCGCCCCGCCAACCTTGGAATAGGGCGGTAATTCCCCTTTCCACCAAGGCGGTGGCGGTAATTTACCAGCATGGTCCAGGGTGCTAATAGCACCCTGGATTACCGCCTTCCGTGTAATGAGGCCCATTGTGTTTTATGTGGTGAGTCCTGGTACAGTCTACCGATCTACATAATCACAATGGCTTCACAACTCAAGAAGCCTCTGTAAGTAAACGTGTCTTTCAAAAACGATATACTGAGATGAAACAAATTGAATTCAACCCAGTAGACACTGAATCAAAATTCAATATTTTTATTAACATGTATAGAAAACAATCATTATAGAAAACTAATCTCATAATTATAGAAAACTAATCTCATAATTATAAAAAACAATCACCAAAATCAGTATCAATACAGTTGTTAATCAATCCATCAAATTCATAATTGGACTGATCAGATATATCATTCCCATCTAAAACCACAAAAGACCACATATCAACCATACTGCATTCATACTCAAACCATTCATCAAATCACTCAATTATGACAGATATTTTATCAATATAAAAACAATCATACTAAAATACAACGTTACAATTTCTAGTCCATTATTAATATGAACCGTGAATTTATCACAGCTGAGCCAGCGTTGTTTGTACGGCCTATTCTGACTCAAGCTAGTGTCACATGAAACTGTTTACAAATAACAGTACATTTCCCGACCCGACATGTTTCTTTCTGTGCAAATCTTGGTTAACAGAAATTCTTCAAGGGTTACTAAGGTCCAGGGTGGTCAAATGGAATGTAGATGGAAAAAGAGAGCATGTAGACTACACCAACAGGGCTCACCTAAATATAAACATAAAAAACAACATCAATCAGGCTCAATGCTTACATTTCTAGATTGATCAATACTACCACGACACCATAAATGAGTGGGGTGTAGAAAAGGGTTATAAGTACCCCCCATCTAACTCTACCACTAGGGGAATCATGGAAACCGAAATACGGAACCAATACGGAACCATCAATGGAACACCATATTAATTGGTATATCCAGAGTAATACCACCATCACCAACACCGTGTGACATGCCAAGACTTCCAGAACTACTGAGGTTATACCTTCATGTGGAGGTAAAACCAGCCCTGACCCAGTTGTATACTATGCATAAAAAAAGAGAAGGTCTGCAAGATGTGTCAACTCAGACCACACACTCACAATGGATCTTCTGTAAGTATCTCGATGAGTACCACTGGTGTTTACCACCCAGAATGGTACACAATCACAGATGGAACCAGCAGTGCCAGACACTCAAAAAAAGGGGGAAGCCCAATTCTGTAGAGTCTGTATGTACGTCACGGCCAATCCTTGACCACCTATAAACATAGAGGCGGAGCACAAACAATTAGCAACCATAGCGGCATTGTAAATCCGTGACCACCAGTGACATTAAAGAGGCCTGACATCTTCCAGAGACTATATTAATCAGGGAGAATGGCAGCCATGGAAACCCTGACACAGACTGGGACCCTGAGCTCACAGACCCGCCATGGACGAACCATGGTGGCTCGATGTGGATAAAGTGTGTGGGGCGTAAACCTTACTTTTATGTCAGTATATCATCCCCAGACAGACAGACCGTTTTAATAAGACTCTCAAAACGGTCCTCAGAAAGCTTGCGGAAACCGATGAAAGTGACTGGGATATAATGATCCCTTGGACTCACTTTGCAGCAAGAAAAGCTCGCTCCCCATTCCCTAGGTTCCTTGATGTTTTGGATATGCTTAGAGAGGCCTGTGAAGAGAGGGAGGAAGCTGCATTACCTTTATCCCAGACAGCACTTAAAATAAAGGAACATATGAAAATTGTTCGAGATCTAGTTCATTCACACTTAACCAAGAATATGAAAACGGCTACTTGCTCTCTTTCCATAGGATATAAAGTATTGGTGTTGCTCCCCACATCTGAAAATAAGATGTTGTCCCAGTGGCATGGGCCGTACAAGTTCTTTAAAACAGACTGGTCCATGTAATTATGGAGTATCTCAGCCAGTGGTCGAAGTGAGCGGGAGCGGTCGGGAGCGGTGCTCCTCTACTTTTTTAAATTACGTTTTACAGCTCCTATACTTTTATTTTAAAAAGAAACCTTTCCGGAATGGTTTCGTTTAAAAATAAAAGTATACAAAGAAGTTGAAACGTGCAGTTTCAGTGCTCTGCCCTGAACGTTCCCTTAAACAACAGGTGCAAGTGTTTGGGGGTTTGTATTGTGTGTGGGAGGGGGAATGGAGATGGGATTTGTGGAGAGTGGGGGCCAGCCAGCAGGGAACATAGTTCCACTACTTCTTTTTGTACACTTCGACCACTGATCTCAGCCTTATAGAAGACTTGAGGCCCAAATCTACCATATAAACATCTTAAAAGAATGGAAGGAAGATCCGGTAGAGTCGTCTTCGGTTGTGATGGCCAGTCTGTTAACCGGGGAAGGGGAGAATTATAATTTTTTTTTCACTGCATCCAAAACCCCCACCCCTTTTGACATTTCCTCCACACGTCGAGCTTTTGGATGACCCACCTTTTCTTTGTTTGTTTATTTATAATGTGCTCACAACCCGGAGGTAACTGGGCGCAGGTTACAAGGATATGCATTTACTTAGTTACACACAGTGGTATTACAGTGAGGCAAATAGTTGCATAGATATCATATTTACAGATAATATACATATTGAAAAATTGCAGGATATTCTACATTGTCAGGTCATCAGGTTAAATATATACATGATGAGGGCCTACAGGTGTGGTGATCTACAGTGTAGGTCTTTAGAAGTGATACACAAGTTTGGTTTCTTTCCTGAATTTGTAGAAAGGCTGAACCGTTCGTAGGGTAGAAGGTAATGAGTTCCACAATTGAGCAGCCATTACGGGGAAGCTACTGCCCCATGCTTTTTTAAGCTTATACCTGGGCACTTGTAAGTGGCCGGCTTTTGACGATCTGGTATGGTAAATTGAGTTGTTTTTGGTGAATTTTTCAGCAAGATAGGGAGGAGCTGAATTATTGAGGCATTCAAATGTTAGGGAGGCTTTTTTTAGTTGAATTCTCTCAGGGATAGAAAGCCAGTTGTTGTCTCGTCTGATGCTGGATATATGTTTTCTGGAGATGCCTAAGGCAGTTCTAAGAGCGTTATTTTGTAGGATCTGTAGTTTATTCGTAATGTATTTGCTGGCAACTGGGTATAGTGCATTGCAGTAGTCTATCTTAGAGAGTGCTAATGCTCTAGCCAGCGTAATGCAGCTTATTGTGGACAGGAAGGTTTTGCAAGCATCGATAAGCTTGCAGGTATAGGCTGTCGCTGAGGTGGTGGCACTGACCTGTTTGCGCTGATTCAAAGAGGAGTCGAGGTAAAAACCTAACGTTTTACCTCTGGCTACCTTGATATTGTTTCCGTCAATGTTGAAGGATTGGTATTGGTTGCTCATTTTTTTTCAATTCGAAGGTGTGGCTAGGATGAGGAACTCTGTCTCCTCATCATTCAGGCAAAGGCCGTGGGTGGCCATCCAGGCCTGAATGATGATAGAGATTTTGTTGATAAGAGTAAGGTCAGTGTCGTAATCGCCTGTCAAGGGTATGAGGATCTGGGTGTCATCAGCATAATTAGCGTAGGTGACACCCAGGTAGTCAAGATCGTCAAACAGTGGTTTGGTGAATGAGTTATACATTGTGGGGGATTTGCAAGATCCTTGAGGGACTCCACAGGATATGGAGATAGGGTTGTTGGCCGCTGAAGCTGTGAAAAATATCATTGATCTAGTGTTAAGAAAGGATTCAATCCAGGCTGTTGCTTCTACTGAAAAATGGGCTGCTGTGGAGAGATTCTTGCAAAGAACCTTGTGATCAACCAGATCAAAAGCAGCTGAAAGATCCAGTAGTAGCAAGAGGGCAGATTTCCCTTTACCTTTTAGTTCATCAATCTGGATTTTCAAATCGATCAAGACTATTTCCGTGCCGTGTTGAAGTCTGAACCCAGATTGACAGAGTCCCAGAAGCTTATTAGTCTCCAAATAAGATTGTATTTAGTTGTAGGCAGCTTTATCGATAATTTTTAGTAAAAAAGGGGACAGTGGTGACTGGCCTAAAATTGGTGGGGATGTTAGGGTCCAGTGTAGGTTTTGTTAAGAGTGGTAGGACCCATGAGTTTTTTAAGTTGGTGGGGCAGAGTTTGTCTGGAAGGAGGTGTTAATTAGTTTGCTAATATAGGGGGCAAGTTCACTTGCTGCTTCCTTTATGACAGATGCTGGACAAGTGTAACCTTGACAGTTGGATGGTTTGAGCAATGCGATGATGTTTTGCACTTCTGTGGTGGTCACAGCAGAGAATTTGAAGCAAGGATGGGATTTAGGGAACGTGGGGCTGCGGTTCATGGTGTGGTTTTGCAGTGATAGGTTACGTTTTTTAGAGGCTATTTTCTTTTGGAGCAGGCACATTTTATTAGTTAGGGCGTCTTGAATTTTAGTACACCATTCTTTGCCTTTAATGCAGTCGTCTGTCAGTGGGGTAGGGGATTCCAATTCTCTAAGGATAGTGAATAGTTTGCGTGTGTTTGAGCTTGCTTTATCAATCCTCTTATTGTAAGTGTCACGCTTTTCTAGCAAGTTGTCTTGCTTGTATTTAGCAGAGATTTTCTGAAGGGTGATTTTGTTAGTTGTGGAAGGGTTGTTTTTCCAGACGATTCACATTTCCTTTTTTCATTTCTTAAGGCTTTGAGCTCAGGGGTAAACCATGTGTTCAGATGCGCTTTTGGTTTACTTTTGCTCAATTTTAAAGGGGCTATGCTGTCAATGGCGGTGGTAATAGTTGTATTGTAGAGGTCCACTAGTTCAGCTGGATCAGAGGTGTCCAGTGAAGGAATGAGCAACGGCTGGAGGAAATGTCTAAGATTTTCCACTATGATGAGTTCTTTTTATTTCTAATTGGCACTGACGGTGCAATGAGGCTCTCTCTATTGCGAGGCGTACAGTCATGCAGATTGAATGAGAGTAGCAGGTGGTCAGTCCAGTGTAGAGGTTTGATGGATGTTATGTTGGTTACACAGTTAAGGTCGGCAATCCAATCTAGAGTTCTACCTTTTTCGTGTGTCGGGAGGAGTGAAACCTAGGTCAGTCAGGGAATTAGAGAGGGCCAGTGCGTGTTGGTCTTTGGGGTCGTTAAAGCCAAGATTGAAGTCACCTAGTAAGACATTTTGAGATGAAGGCTTGGTGTTGGTGGTAAGGAGGGAGATAATTTCTTCTTCGAAGAGGCTGATGGGTCCCGGGGGTCTATAAATCAGATGCATTGTGATGGTGCGTGAGTTGGAAAGGGGGAATTTGACAGTCAGGAGTTCACAGGATTCAATGTGAGTCTGTGATGAAATTTTAAGACCTAGTGAGGCCTTGGCAATTAAGGCGATGCCTCCACCTCTGGCAGAGTCTCTACAGCCCTGAGGACTATGAAGTTATTAGGCGTAGCGATGGGGAAAGAGGGGCCTGCTGCTGCGTGTAGCCAGGTCTCCGTAATTGCTAGGAAGTCTAGGTCCTTTTCATGAATTAAGCCTGCAATGTCTGCTGCATTTAGTTCACTTTAGAGTGTAAGGGCAGGAAATAAGTTTTGACACAGGACGGTAAACCTTTTAACTTGGACTGACATCCTGACTGAGTCATCAGTATATTAGTTGAGGCAGAGAAACCCCTCTTAAAGATAGGGCAATATAGTGGTTTCTTTCCTTTTGTTACTTGATTAAAAGTCTTTGCCAACAAATATGCCACCACTGTGTCAGACTCGTGCTAACAGCAGACATATCTGGAGGGACCAAAAGAGAAGACATGACCTCACCCGAACACCTTTCAGTCTCCTCTGTGCTGGGTAGGCTTTTATAGCCCAGCCTATCCTCTTCCAAGGGAAGGGAGTGTAGACTCCTCCCGGCTCCCATTGTTCTCCCAGGTCAAATGCTCCTCTTGGCCAATCTCTGGCAAAGCTACCCTGGGAAGGCTTTAAGAAATCATTTAGACCTGCCCCTTTTCAATCTTCATTTGTGGGGTGGCAGCTCTTGTGCTCAGGCCGCTCTTTTTCATTGTGGTTTTCTTCATATGCTGGTGAGGTTTGTTTTCAGTTGGGGTTGGGGAGGATTTCTGTGTCTCCTCAGCTCCCCTGCAATCCCTTCTTCCTCCCAGTTCCTTTTCTCTCCCGCCACCATTCCCCCTGGGCTCTGTATTGGGTCGATGGGGAGGGTGTGTGGTGCTTTCACCTATTTTTGGCATGAAAAATCCTAGTCCATCATTCCATGTCTGGTTTCAATTCCACTCTGCTCATTCCAGTCTGCGTTTCCTTGGTTGTGGGAGTTGCAATTCTGAAAACGACAAAAGAGAACTGTAACAAATCCAGGAAGTTTTGTCACCTCTTCTAATGGGGGCGTGTGGTAGATCAGAATTGGGAGATGGACAAGGTGGCATTGTGACTTAATTTCTTTTATTACTGTCTAAACATCACTTCTGTCCCTAGACCTGCGATCTTGGCCCTATTCTACAAAAGAAACTGTCCAAGGGGGCTCATCATTGAGGTTGTTACAAACAATGTTCTTTGTCCGAAAGCCTATGTTAACCTAGATTCTGTCCCTACCACTTACAATGAAACATATAACTCAACCAAAGATACACTCAGGCCCTCAGCCCCTGCATGTGAATGGTGGTTGGTTTCTAACCCCCACTCAGGTATGTTGTCCTTTCGTAGGGCTCTCTGCCTGTGATGCACAGTTAATGTAGTGGTCAGAATGTATTATCAAGTACTCAATCTCCAGCACAGGTCAGTCAAGTTCCATGAGGGCTTTTATCTGGTTCTAGTCCTTTCACACCCTTCTGGGAGAGCATTCTGGGTATTGTCTACCAGGAAGGTTCTGGCTGTTCTCACCCCCAAGGCCTTTTTTAACTGGTACCCTGTCTTGGGTTTTGTTTTCTTGCACCCGGCCTTGGAGTCTGGTGTCTCTCTTCTGCTTTGGGGTTTTGTCGCTCTCACCCCCCCTGGGATCTTCACCTCTTAGCCTGCTTTAAGATCTTATTTCTTGCACTTCGCCTTGGAGTTGTCCTTTTCTCACCCTGCCTTGGGGCTAGATTCTCTCACCCCACTTTGGGGCCATCCTCCTCTCACCCCGCCTTGGGTTCTGTGTTCGCTTACCCCATATTGGGGTCTGATTCGGTCTCCCCTCTCCTCTCCCGGTTCCTTGGAGTAACTGCATACCTTTTACTGACTTGCCAGCGCTCCTCAGGAGCATCAGGGAGTTTGGCCTCCATGATTCAGTTTCTGCAACGTGTTCCTGCTGCTCCACATTAAGCAGGGCTGGCCAGCAGGCTTTCTGCGTGACTCCAGTAATGCCTTCTTGGCATGCTGGTGGTTCGGCAGTTTGTCCTTCTCTCAGCTGGACCTTCCCAGCTTCTAGTAATATCACACAATACTGCATTATCAAAAATATTTACAGTCACCTATAGGCTTTTAGGAATGCATACAATAACTTGGACAACTAAAAGAAGGTAAGTAGTGATGCAGTAGAATGAACTAGTCACAAGAATTATGCCCTAACTTTATATCTATTTATTTATTTATGTTAATAGTGCTAAAGATTGGCTTGCAAGCCAGAACAGTAAAGGATGGGGAGAGCCAACAAAACAAAGCAGTTTTTAGACTACACTTAAAGCAATCCAAAGAGAGATATGCTCTCAGATTAGGTGGAGGTGCATTCCAACAGTTTGGCATAGCATAAGGAAAGGACCTCTGAGAGACCATAATAAATCTAACTTTGGGCACAGACAATAGCGAAGAGTTGTTAAATCGAAGTACCCTCACAGCAGGTAGAAGAAATGTCTGTCAGACATATATGCCGGACTTGTGCCATATAAACACACGTGCGTCATAGAAAGTAGACGAAAGGTAATTCTTAAGGCTACTGGAAGCTAATGCAAGGCTTTCCTGGCCTCAGAGATGTGAACCCTCCTATGAAGGCCTCACCAGCCTGCACCACATTATTCTGCACTGTCTGCGGTAGGGAAATTTCCCCTTTACCACTGCCATACAGGAGGCTAGAACAAAAATCTAGTTTAACTCTCACTTTGGCCCTAGTAATAGTAGCCCGATTATCATGGGTCAAGAACGGTTGCATCTGTGCTAGGAGCGCACCCTCAAATTAAGCTCCTGATCCAAGATTATACCCAGTGTTGTAACCCTAGGAAGTGTAGCAATCATACAACCAGCCAGTTTAAATTCACCAAACTCCGAACCAAACTTTCGAAGTTGGGCTCTCGTACCTGTAATCATCAGCTTGGTTTTGGTGTTGTTGAGGGCTAAGCCTCTTCCAACCATACAATTCTGGATGAGTGAGAAAACCGTGTCGATGACTTCGGTGTCTTTGATGTGATCACCAATCAATGGTATAAGACAATGAATATCATCTGCATAATTAGTATAACACACCTCATTAGCATCAAGCAGATCGAAAAGTGGCAGAGTGAAGATCTTAAATAATGTAGGTGAGGAGCAGGGTTCCTGAGGGACTTAGAAAGTCACCAAGAAATCGTCTGCCTGAAAGATCCCCGAGATCACCCTAGCAGAGCGGTGTGACAAAAACAACTCGACCCAGCTGGCTGCCGCAGGAGAAAATCAGGCCGAAAATAGCATCCTAGATACCATCAGCAAATTATCAACGAAGTCTAACGCTGGTGACAAATCAAGGAGCATAAGAGGTGCAGTGCCACCCCCCTCAAAAACCTGCAGCATATTTGCCTTGCAATTCAACAGAGCTGATTCAGTACTTTGAGCACTACGGAAACCAGACAGTCATTGCCCCAAGATCTTTTGCTGGACAGAAGATCCCATATTTGAATATAGGCCACCCTATCCAGAATTTTCAACAGAAAGGGAGTGTTAGTAATAGGCCTATAATTCAAAGAGATGTTTGGATCAATTGTTGTTTTTTTAAGTAAGGGTGATATCCATGCCTGCTTAGTACATGGTGGAACAGAGCCTTCCCTAAAGGAGGTATTGATAAATTTCACAATCGCAGGAATAGGTTGTGAAGCACAGTTCTTGACAATCGTAGTAGGACAGGCATCTCCCTTACAATAAGTGGGCTTAAGCTGTTGCAAGATGACTAAGACCTCAGCTTCCGTAACCATCCTAAACTCAAAGACAGGAACAATACGGTCAGAGCTCAATGTGGCAATATTTGGTTGCGACCCCTCACACTGTAGTTTTGCTCACAAAATCATCCTGAATTTTCGTAATGTTGTCCACCATTGCACCCTGGATGGAGGTACACAATCCTTTATCTTTGAAAGATGAGGTAACTGGACAGGGATCTTCAAGCGCCCTAAACATTTTAAAGAGGTCTTTAGTATCAGAGCTGGCCTTTTCAATCCTCTGATCGTATGTCCGTTTTTTAACTGGAGTAATGGCAGATGTATAAGCTTTGGCTGCAAGGTTATATTTGTTTCTGTTTTCCACTGAATTGGTTTTAGTCGGCAACACAAATGATTTTCACGTAGCTATTTTTAATTCCTGAATCACAGCCGAAAACCAAACTGTAGTGTTCTTACTCTTAACAGACCTGGTATGTACTGGAGCCACTACATTAATTGCATCAAGCAACATCTTCTCATAAGCCTCAGCAAGATCAGATGCAGAAACATAGATATTCAAAGTAGTTTCCAAATGGGGTGCTAGTAATTCTGCAGAGAGGCCACTTAAGAATCCTTTCAGACTTAATCTTCCTGCACTGCGAATCGTGAACAATATTAAAAAAAGATCAGAGAGTGATCAGACCATGGACAAGGGGTACCTTCTAGACCTCTGATGGAAACCTTATGACTGATGATCCAATCAAGAGTCCTACCTTTTTGATGGATTGGATTGGTAGCATGGTGAACAAAGCCCCCATTCGTTAATGCAGACTCAGTAGCTTTTGCCATAAGGTCAGAACCAACACAGAAACCAAGATTAAAATCCCCCAAATTACAGTTTTAGATGAAACCTTGAGAGAGGGCATTAACATATTGCATAATTGGGAACTGAAATCTAGCATTGTAGAGGGGGGATCTATGTAAACTAATTAAATTAAGGTGGCATTATGGTTAGATAGCCATTTAACCCAAAGGGTATCAAAGCCCAATGGTCCTATCACTTTAACTTCATGTAACACCAAGGAGGCCTCATATATGAAAGGCACTCCTCCACCGTGACCTGATAGTCTATCAGCTCCAAACATCTTTTAGTCTGACGGAATAGCAATAGCAAGCCCAGGGCCGGCTGCCTCATGCAGCCAGGTTTTTCTCCCAGCAAATACATCAACATGCATGTCCAAAATGTATCCGCAACCTCTGTTGCATGTTTAATCAAAGAACGAGTATTTAAAAGTACACATTTAAGCATCTTCTTGGGAGTCAAGCTATCACAAGATGAAACTTGGATATCAGCGGGGATACCCAGATTGATATCGGGAGCGCCTTCCCAATTTACTCTTTCAATTCATAGAGCAGAAAATGACACAGCACCCAGAACACCATCAGGCTTTGTAGAATGAGTGTCTGCCATAGAGCACATGGGTAGCTTAGAAGTCCAAACCTAATGATGTATGGGTTTGTGTGGCCAAAAGTCACAAAGCTTCTTCTTAGGACAGGGGACTGATGTAGGAAGAGCTCTTGCAGTATGGAAATGTTCCAGAAGATATTCATCAACTTTACCAGTCAGTCCAATTATCTTCTGATCTTTTAGATACAACCTTTTAGATCCACCGATCAAAAAGTGATGGAATGGACTAACCAATGATTATTATAAGGTTTTTTTCTAGGGAGAACAGGGGGAGGTGAATGCGTTGTAGTTGCTTACCCCCCTGACTCTGATTTTCCCAGGTGACTAGATGGGTCGACTGCGGGTCGCCTGGGGTAGGTTTTCCCATCGTTGGTTCCTGTGCAGGATGTCTACGGGTTGCGAGTCGAAGGAGTTCTACGGTTGGCTCCTGGTGCCGAATGGAACCCCTGGTAAAGAAAAGCAGGATTCAATTATGCTGGATTCTTCGGAACACCTCACAGGTCACAGGAAAGTGACTTCCACTGACCGTAACCACACAGCAACAATGGCAGGGGTCTCTCCAGTCTTGGTCTTAGAAGACCTTCTAGAGCAGGATCCCTGGAAGCTGGGAAGCTCAAACTTGGCAGGGAGGCGACTTGTGGCACAAACTGATGACCATTGAAGTTCCTGTGATGAACGCAGAACTGTGACTATTCTACTGAGGTATCCTACTGGAGAGTTGGTCAGTCCACCGGGTGGTCTAGGGAGACTTCCGAAGGCTCAGGATGGCTATAGCCACGTGAATGCATCGAGACTGGTTGGTCCCACCAGTCCAAGGGTTGAAGCACCGCTCGGGGCCTTTACAGATCAGGTAGTCCAGCAGAGCTTCACTGGACCAAACATAGGCAGGGGATGCTGGGCCTCTTCGGGAGTCATCTACCATTCTTCAGTCTGCTGCTCGTCTACACAGAATACTTGGCTCCAATGCTGATTTGAAGAAATGGCTGCATGAGTCTTATCCTAAATCGTAGCTGGAGGTAAATCCAAGCCCAGCAATGGTAAGGATCTGCACCATTTAAACAGCCAGCAGTGGTCCAATCAGGGACAATTGTCTGTTTCATTCATTCCTCACACCTAGACTTTCAGGTGCCCAAGATGTAGAGTGGGACCAGACAGTCCCACCCACATCCTTGGTCCACACACACCAGGCCACAGTGGTAGCCCACGAAAACAGCAGCTTTCCTGGGCAAATGCATGACAAGATAAGGTATTTCCTGATCTAAGAAAGCCAAACAACAATATGGCCAAAGAACAAGTGAGAAATCTCGTGACACAGCCATTTTTTAGCACTAGTCACGTTTAGTAGTCAGATATGATGGCGATTGTGCACTTTGACAGAGTAAGAGTCGGACACAAGGGTGGCATTTGATTGGCAAAGACTTTTATTACTAACAAGAATAGGGGGGAGTTGAAGGAAATCCTAACTAACCCTAACTCTAAGAGGGTTTCCCTTGCCTCAACAATGCTAGATAATCAAATGGTCTGTGTCAAAATGTCCAAAGTAAAGGGCGCCGTCCGGTGTCCAAATCCTAACCTATCCCTCACAAGCTAAACTCAATATAATGTGAAAATGTCTCTTGGCTGTCCGCCTGCAGCCCAGCTTTATAGTTCAAAACAAAAGTTCCCGAAAGGTGTAGAAATGTAAACAAAAGTTCCACACGACTCAAAGGATTGATTCCCTTTCCTTGGAATCTTTCCAATATTATCAATTTCACTGGTCAAGAAAGATCTTTATCTTTGCTTGGTAGACCTTACTTCCAGGCTCTGCAATCTGTAGGATGCCCTTGGATACCTTTTCCAAGCTGTCTTTAGGGGCCCAGATCCTTTCTAAGCAGACCCGGCATCCAGGTACTGAGACAAAGAAGAATAGCCAGTGTTTCTCTCACTAGCTGTGCTGACAGTCCCCAACCCTTTCTCAGTATCCCCTCCTTGTTCTACTCTCCTGCCAAGTAGCGTACTCAACGTTCTTGTTCTCACAGTTCTCTCTCTGTCTTCACTTCCACCCACAGCCCTGGTTTACTCTCCTTCCAAGGTCTCTGAGTGTCACTTGTACACATAAGCTTCATATTTCTCTTTATTACTGTTTGGGGTGTACTTCCCCAGCATGGATCGCAGACCCCCTTCACCTGGTTAGTCTCAACGTTCCCTTTCTCTAGCCTTCATTTACTCCCCTGCCAAGGTCTGTGAGTGCCGCTTGCATATGCAGTGTTCATAGTCATTTTTATTTCTGCTCGGGATACGCTTTCCCAATATGGGTCCCAACCCCTTCACTTGGTTACTCTGCCTTGGTGAAGATTCTTTCTGTGCTGTGCTTCGGGCCTCACGCCCCTTCTGTGTCACCCAAACCCTGGGACTGGCCACCCTAGTACCTGCAGGGTCTTGCCCCTCACACTCCGTGGTTTGCGGGCCTCCAAGGAGCAGTGGCAGCTTCCCTGGTTGACCAGGGCCATCCCTGTTCATCTGTACGCCTTCTTTGCTGTTCGGTGGTGCTTTCTTTGCACTCCAGTGGCCTCGGTCACCAGTGGGAAACTTTCCTCTCCTCTGGTCTGCCTTCTGCTTCTGCTTCCCAGGTCTTCCTGTCCACTGTCTCGGCCCATGCCGGGCCGAAACCAAAGACGCCAGCCTTCTCTTCCTTCTCTGCCTTTGAATGACAGCTAACCAAAAGGATCATGCAAAAGGCTAGAGCGTGTGCATTTGTTCTTGTCAGTAATCTTCATTACTCATGGGCCTCTTCCTTGACCCAGTAGTTTTTACTGGGGATGTGTTACAAAAACACATGGGAACATTAGGAAATGTGGGATGGAGGGTTTTCTGGGGAAGGTGAGAGGGCCAAAGGGATACTGTGTTCTTCTGAAATGGTCATTACTCCCAATGGGGTCCTCCCTTCCCATGAGATCTCCCACTGAGTTCCACCCCCAGGGGAACTGGCCTCATGCAAAGTGGCTTCTCCATCTAAAGCAGTGATGACATCTCAAGATTCGTTACATACCCTTTCCCTTATGTTCTGAGTTACTTCCTCTAGATTTTTACAGGTGGGGCAAAGGGGAGCATTCCAGTTCCAGAGGAGCACTGTCAGTGAGAACTCTTCCTCCCAGGTTCCTAAGGGAGACTACCTTGTAGTGGGTCTATTAATTTGTTGATAATTTTCCCAAAATATTTGAAACTGAAACTGGTTCCAATGATGGTTTCTTCTGGTAGTCTGGGAATGAATGCCGAATCTATCCATGTTGTCCTCCCCCGGATGTTAAGAACAGTGGCGGTCCTGTGATCGACTTCTTGGTCCTCATGAACACAAGTAACCCTAATGGGTTTAACCTGGTTAAGGTTATTTACATTTACTAAGTCACTCCTTATGGCTATCTGTTTGCTCCCTGAATGTACCAAAGCCGATACTATGATTCAGTTAACAGTAACCGGTTCATGAGTCTTAAAAGGGACCATTTGGCAGATGTAACTATTGTTGGTTTCAGTGTCCAGGTCTGACTGATATTCTGGATCACGCCATTCTTCACCTGTCGTCCACCCTATTTCAGTGAGTTCTTCCTTTCTACTAAACGGACACTTTCTGGCCAAACACCCTTTCTCTCCACAAGAGAACCAGTGGGAAAAGGTTTAGGCTTTCTACCCTACTCTAGTTTTAAAGGTCCTTTGTCACGCATTATTGGGGTTCTTTTCTCTTTTTTTCTCTGGTTCCTATTTTAGTAGGTTTGAGTGAGCCTTTGTTAATTGTTTTCCCTTCCTTGGAAATGTGAGGGTGGGAGTTTTGGGGTCCTGGTTTTTCTCTTTCCATTGTCTACCTTGTGTAGAAGTCTTAGATGTCTGTTGGCGTCTACATGGGTTTGCACAGTTTCTATTTCTAGGGTCATGGTAGGTCTGTTCATTTGAAGGATGGGCCTTTGAAGAGAATGGGTAAGCTATTAACAAGTTGCTCTAGGGCCAGGGTCTTTAGTACTTCGGGGAGTAACCAGAGGGATAGTGTTTTGAATCCTAGCTCCTAATTCTACAGAGGCTCTCCTGGTTTTAATTTTATCTCTCACAACTTGTTTCTATACATGTTTTCTGTTTGTCCTATTTTGAGGATCAGACACTGCTTGATTCATTATAAGACTTACATCCTAGTAGGTTAAGGGTCTGGTAACATGACTGCAAATCCCCCTTCAATAATGGGGCTAAGAAGCAGGTTTTTATCTCATCTCCCCAGTGGAACTGTTGGGCTAGCCGTTCAAAGTTTTTTTTTTAAACTACCCAAATGTTCTCCTTCTTTATAGGGTTGCAGGATTCCATATGGGAGTAGGGGTCTTTGCTGGGCTGCCACTACTCTCGCAATACCCTCCTGGAATATAGCTTCTGCTTCTACCTGGGGGAAGACGAGGCATTCCAGCAGAGCTTATAGGGTACTCATGGTGGGCTCTGGGGTTAGACTTTTTCCTGGAGAAAGATTGGAAGAAGGAAAAATATAGGTTTTGCCAAAAGAAAAACTTCTTCAAATGTTCGTACTCTGCTTCACTCTGCAGGGGTCTGAAGGGTTGGACTGGGGAGTTCTTCCCCACTTCTATAGGGTTCCCGTCAGAAATTGTACCGCAACTATCAGGTGGGGAAAGACTTTGTTTGGGTTTTTCAAACGAGGCTTTATATTCAAACTTCCTAGTGGTGGGACATCTTTAGTAGAATGTACACTAGGTTTGACCTTTGGTTGGGTCCCACTGAATAACCAGACAGTCTAGCCCCATCAGCTAATTGCCTTCATTTAAAAAGGAGGCTTTGGTTTAGTATGGGAATTTTTTGTTTGGTTAACAGAGATTGTTTGTTTAATGGTATAAATGTGTTCTGTTTGGGAACCTTTAACTGAACCTCTTGCCCTTGAAAATCTTTAACTGTTATCATCATGGGGAAAAGGGAAGGGGGAAAATGGAAATGTTTCCCAAACCACTCCCAGAATATTAAGTGACTCAATGTCCCTCTGGGAAACTAAATAGATTTCTCATTTGTAGAGGGCTTGTCTTTGTCTGGGTGACTCTATACTCTCAGGGCACAAGGGTGGCATGTTGATTGGCAAATATTTTTATTAATAATAAAAATAGAGGGGAGTTGGAGGAAATCCTAACTAACCCTGCCTCCAAGAGGGGCTTCCCTGCCTTCACAAAACTAGCTAATGAAACTGTCTGTTTCAGAATGTCCAAAGTAAAGTGTGCCGTCCAGTGTCCAGAAACTAATCTATCCCTCACAATCTAAACTCAATATAGGGTGAAAAAGGGAATTGTCTCTTGGCTGTCTGCCTACAGTCCAGCTTCATAGTAGTTCAAAAAATATGTTCCAGCCTCAGGATTCACCCAGGGGTCCCAGATTCATCTTGGGTCCGGTTCTCCTGTGGCATCCCAGGTACACGGGTTAGGGGGACCTGTAGAAAACAAAGACAATTGCTAAACATATTTGGACTGGGCTGTAATATACAAGATAAAGTACACCTTAACTTGTCCTTACAGGTTGCCCAGGTGGGGGGATCCTCACACAGTATCACTTGTTTGAGTGTAACGAAAGTCTACTGCCTATGTTCTAAATCTAACCTGGCTTTCTACAGGGGTTAGATAATGCTTTATGATTCTTATACCTTTTTAATAACTGTAGGTGGTTGGTGCATTTTAAATTGAATCTAAAGTATATTGTGGTACCACCTAGATGTGTATATAAACACCAGTGTTAAGATTTTGTTACCTAAAGTACAAAGTGTTATTTATGTATATATTTTTACCCAAACCTTATATTATATAAAGGAACTGTGTTAGAACATTACATAGTGTGTGGGTATTCCTTTCTGTGGGTTTGGGGATTCACTGCACCAGGAACCTGCCTGCATCACCTCCTGAGAGTCTCAGCCTTGGGTGCTCATCTATTGCTACCACATAGAGAACTTGGGCTAGGGTGCTCTGTGCCTCTACCCCAACCATTTACTTCGTAGAAGTACATATAACCCCACCAGTCTTTACATATGACCCATCGTATTTCACAAAGGATAGACCACCCAGAGAGGCAGCGACTGGAGGGAATTCTCTAGTGACTAGCATCTGCCGAAGAGTAGTGTTTTCGGCCTTCACATTCTGAACCTCCAAGGTCAGATTCTGCACATCGTTGATTATGTCCTGCATCTGTGTCATGTTGAAGGTCCTAGATTCTGGCATTGCAAGCTCTCACAATCAGCATCCACAATAGGTTCAATTACCTGGGATCCAAGCGTATAAGAAGACTTGGGGTCTGTGTCATGTTGAAGGTCCTGGATTCTGGCATTGCAAGCTCTCACAATCAGCATCCACAATAGGTTAAATTACCTGGGATCCAAGCGTATAAGAAGACTTGGGGGTCTTCTTGCGAGAATGCAGGAGTTCGGTGAATAAGTAAGGGCGATCCTGTCCGGCCCCCACCTTGCTAGTCCATTGTATATATCCTCGGGCAAAGCACAGTGGAGTCCTGCAGGAAACCCACAATCAGGGGGGAAAGCCAGTGGCATAAAAACCCCACACTGTACAGTCAAAGTAATCCAGCTAACAAGTTATTTAATTAGGTACTCCCATGTACCAGTTGATGGAGGGAGGGAGGAAGGAAGTCTTCAGGACTACGAGCAGCCCCAGCAGGTAGAGAAACACACTGAAGTGGCAGGCAGTAATGAAGGAAGAGATTAAATATGGAAGGAAAAACAAACAGGAGGAAGCCAGGATAGTAAGAAAGTAGGAACAAGGAAAGAGAGCCACGGGCAGCATCCCCTCAGACAGGAATCAAGCCAGAGGGTTTGAGACATGCCGAGCCGGCATTGCAGGGCTGCTGAAATGGGATGGCAGACAGAGCGGGCGCCATTTTGGAAAAAAACTAGACCGCTGCTGCTGCCGTTCAGGCAGAAACATTGTAGCAATCCTTAATGGCTTCCTATGTTTCCAATGATGCTACAATGACCACTGAGCAGTTGTGACGGATGGGAATTTGATGATGATCCCATCTCACTGATTTACTACCAGGCATTGACAGTTTCCACAGGCAATGGAGTGCTTACCTGGACATTGATATCAATCCCTACCTTGAAATGAGTACCTTATAGTTTGACCAATCACTCTTGAATTCGGGTGGATGAGTACCTTGTAATTTCTTGACAACCCCTTATACAGGTTGATTACAAGGGCATTTGATGGCCTTGATTGACAATGGGATGCATAATTGTGCATTTGTTGAGTCAACAATGTGATCAGTATCTGGGCTTTTGATGGTAATCATTGGTGCTTGGACTTATATTGTAGTCCCTGGCAATGGATGGAGTACCCAGGGATTTGATGCAACTATCTGGAAAGGGTGGAGTACCCAAGCAATAAATGGTATTCTCTGGCAATGGAGTGAGTACCGGGGGCGTACAATGGCAAATACTTAGAAATTGAATGAGTTATTAGCACTTGGTGACAATCCTTAGCAATGGTATGAGTACAGGTGCATCTCCTGGTAAGGTGTGGCAAAGGTATGAGTGCCAGGGCAGTTTTATGGTAATCACTAGCAACAGTGTACTTGTGAATTTAATGGAAATCCCCTTCAGGGGTGGGAGTACTTGGCATTTGTCTGAATGCCTGTCCATTGGCTAAATACCTGTCATGTAATATGAGTACCTAGCATTTGATAGCAATACATGGCATATGATTTGAGTATATTGACATGTGATGGAAATACTTGCCAGCTGATGTAAGCACCTCAGTATTTGATGTGAATATAGGACTTGATGTGAATACCTGGGTACTGGATGGGAATGCCTGTAATTTGAGCCGAGTAATAGGCAGACAATGCAAATGCCTGCTGCATGCTATCAGCATCTGAGCATTTACAGACAATACATGGCAATATGGAAGGATGTCACTATTGTAAAGCCCAAAATATTCACTTTTTCAATGCTTTGTTAAATAGTGCTTGCTGCCCTCCTTCACTAATATCCGGTATTATCCACCTCTGCAACACTGCATGCATCGTCTATAAAGCAGTCACGGGTAGAACACCAGCGTACCTGGTGGCTAAGCTCCGCATATCTGGTGGCACACACTCCCTTGCGCAGTAAATCGACCAACCAGCTTGAATCACAACTCGTCTGCAAAGAGAGGACACGCAAACAATCCTTCTCTTGTCATGCACCTGGCACCCTCTGGAACGCAATACCGGTGTCGGCTAGGGATGCCCCCACAATTCTCCAATTTCTCAAATCTCTCAAAACATGGCTCTTTCAATAGCATCTGACCAAGGACTAATTCCAATGAAAGCACATGCCAAAGCACAGACCTCACAGTACTGCACTACTGTCAAAAGATGGCAGCCCAATTGCTGGCTGCCCAAACTCTGTACAGCGCTCCACTGCTCTCGAGCTAGGTCTGCGCTTTAAACAATAAAATAAATATCTCAATAGCAATAATGTTAAATATCTAGCAAGGATAAAAGGGAATGTTTGACCTTTTGGATTTTAAATGGCAATCATGTTGCACCAAGATTTCTTTAGCAGCACATCGCTGCTTTGAGCCATATTAGTGAGATTGATCACTAAGCTTCACACCTACTGCTGTGATCACTGTTTAAACTGCAGTTTACAAGTTCAAACCCTGCCAGGGCCAAATGAGGCATTTATCCTTGCAAGCGATATACATGCACTGTTATATTGGTTAATAACATCTTTTATTTCTGCCTGCCTGTTGTGTCTGAAAAGATTTCAGGGCTCCAGAAAGTTACTTTCGTCAGTAACCTGGTATGTGACTGATGTTGCCCCAGCCCAACTAGCCTTTCAGGGGCACAAGCCTTTTGGGATCACTCGTGTTGGCACTGCATACATAGTGCACTTGAGCGTTTATAAGTTAGCAAATCCCTCCCATAGATTTGTATATTTATCCCCTCTCTTGAACAGCCAACGGGCTATCTTTGTTGTTCTCAGGGCCCAAACTTGCCATGCTGAGCCTAAGGTGTTGGCGGGGTGGTGTGAATTTGTTTTATTGATACGGCTAGCTGGAAAAAGGAAACTTTGCATCTTTACCTTTTCTGTGAACAGACGCAAAGTTTAAAGATGGATCCTTGTTGCAGATTATAAACTGATGAGGGAGGCTTGCTCAGTCTCCTAAGTGTGTGTGTGTTCGGAGAATATTGTAGAATATTTCAGGATGCAGGCAGGTCACATAGAGCATTGTTTCAGACCATAGGATGGCAAGCAACCAGGATTGTGCGGCCCGTTTCTCCATAAATAGTACTGTAAATAAAAGGTTAACCCCCTCTCTATCATGAGAGGGGGTTTAGATTATATTAAAGACAATGGGCCTCATTCCGAGTATGGCGGTAAGGGATAGCGGCCACCGCTAACGAGAGCGGTGGCGGTAATCCCTTACCGCCATACTCCGAGTTCCCTTAGCGCCATGGTGCTTTTAACACCTGCTTTTAGCAGGCGTTAAATACCATGGCGCTAAGGGACCTTGATGTTAATTACGCCACCGTAATTTACGGTGGCGTAATTGACGCCTTCCCCACTCCCATTATGCCCTATGGGGCAAGTATGGGAATGGGGAAGGGTAAATGGGGTTTGGGGAATTACCGCCCCGCCAACCTTGGAATGGGGCGGTAATTCCGCCAACCACCAAGGCGCTGCCGGTCCGGGTACGGCGTCAACCAAGGCGTTAATAGCGCCATTGGTTAGCGCCGTACTCGGAATGAGGCCCAATGAGGCGAATATTATGCTTAACTATCTTTACTGCTTGACACCACAGCAGCAAAGAGAAAAACTTCAACACAAAATGTTTGTTTTATCTTCAAAACTGAATGACAGTACTTTAACCAAAGTGCAGGGAAAACATCCCAAACAAAGATTGAGGATAGGTCATGCCCTGCCATCAGCCAATGGGCAGAGACCCTCCCCCATATAAGTAGTTTCCTTTAACAACAAATCCTCTTCTGTAGTTGCACTATGACAGACGCCATTCCAGATTAACAAACACTGCAGCACGAAGGACGATCTACCACAAGCATCGGTACCTGTTCGCCAAACCACCTTCCCGAACATTTCTGGGACCTCTTCTGGACCAGACACACCTTATCCCGATGCTGCATGAAAAACAGAAAGAAGGGGGGGGGTGAGGTAATACTCACCCCTCCTTGTCTCTAATAGAATCTAAACCCCCTATTACGATAGAGAGGGGGATTAACCATTCTATGTCAAGACAGGAGGCTTCATATTATGCAAGTTTAAAGCCCTTGCATCACACTCATGGCTACTTGCTGAATACGTTTACGATAAAATGTCTTGAATGTGGACTCTCTGGACCAATCGGCTGCTTTCAGAATGTGTTCCAAACTTCCCCCAGGAAGGCAGCTTTGGAAGCCATGGCACCCCTTACTGAATGGGCCTGAAAGAAGAAATGTCGATACCTGCTTCTTTCATGACCCACCTAACCCATCTGGCTAGAGTGGCTGGGGACACAGTAAGAAATGAGCAGCTGAGAGGCCCTGCGCTCCTAAGCCCCAGAGTCTTTTGTTCAAAACATTTTAAACATTATACAACACGCAAGTTGTGATCTTCTGGAAAATCAGGGTACGATACTGAAGAAATCATAATTTGTTTTCTTTTAGAGACAAAGAAGGTCAGCCCTTGAGGTGAAAACACTTTATTATCCACATCTAATGCACTGATATCCGAGACCCGCTTGATGGAAACAAGACACAATAACATGGCTATCTTGGCAATTAGTTGTTGCAATGTTAACACGTTATAATGAGGCCAAGAGCGAAATACATCCAAGACCAAATTGACATCCCACAAGATGGATTACCTAGCCTTAGGGCCGACTTTGATGCAAATAGATTTAAGAGCCCTACACACAAAGATTTGCTTAGCCACCAGCTCTCCCTTAACCAGGATATGCCCAGCAGAAATGGCGGACGTTAACCCGTTAATCGTTCTGTAGGCCTTACCCTCTTTAAATAACTCAACCAAAAAATGAACCACTTCTGCAGGAGGGGCAGAAAAAGGATTGCGGTGCTGAGCCATGCAACGGCTCCATGGTGAGGAGTAACCCAGTTTGGTGGAGGCTGCCCAAGAGTGCTTGATGATACAGAGAGTCTTGCGAAAGTCCTTGGAAGCACCAGAAAGAGATGAAATCTTCCAGGCCATAAGGGAGAGATGCCCCTGCATGACCAGCTTGTGAGGGAGACCCGCCGGATACCTTGTGAGAAGAGGGTAAAGTGGAACAAGTCAAGGAACATCGACCGCTAACTCTAAGAGGGCTGGAAACCACACCTGAGATGGCCAAAAGGGGGTCACTATTACCAAATTTGCTGCTTGCCTGTGCACTTGTACCTGGACCCTCACTATTATAGTGAATGGAGGGAAGGCATAAGACGGGGAAATCAACCTATCCTATAGGAAAGCTTTGGTTGCTATCACACTGGGATCGGGCCGCCAACTGTAAAAACGGGGCACCTGACAATTGAGCCTCGAGGCAAAGAGATCTACATGAATCGGACCGCATAGAGAGAGTATCTTGGCAAATAAGGCCTTGTCTGGCATCCAGTCGCTTCTGTCCTGATGGTGCCTTGAATTCCAGTACGCTACTGCATTGCTGGACCCCGGGAGGTACTCTGCTTTCCATAGAATGTCTCTGCCCAGGCCATAATGCCAGAATTAACTTCCCAGATCTGCTAGGGGCTTGGAGTGAGTTCCTCCTAGATTTTTTATGTAACAAACTGCCGACACATTGTCCATCTGAAGGAGGACACAGCAAGGCCCCTGCTCTAGATAGTTGATTTGGAGAGATTTCTCCTGATCTGACCACTTTCCTCCAGTGGACACCTGTCCTACTCTCGCACCCCATCTTTCCCTTCTGGCATCTGACTCCAGAATGACATCCGGAGATGACCCATAAATCACTCTGCCATTACAGGTGTCTGTGTGTTTGAGCCACCAAAGGAGTTCTACTCTGGCTTCGGGAGATAGAATCACTAGTTGCGAGAAAGACAGGCATTTGCGTAAATGTTTGCCCTTGAGGCGCTGCAGGGCTCTGTAATGCAGAGGAGCTGGAAATATGACCTGAATGGAGACTGATAGCATCTGCACGACCCTGATCAGTTGTCTGAGAGAGACCATCCCCTTCTTGAAGAGGAAACCAATCTCCTTCTGGATTTTGGAGAGCCTGCTGTCTGGAAGTAGGAGGATGCACTGCCTGGAATCTATACTGAATCCCAGAAATGGGATGCATTGTGTAGGTTGGAAAATTGACTTCTTTGCATTTATAACAAAGCCTAGTGCTTGTAGAAGAGATGTCATCACGGCTAGATGATTCTGAAGAGTCTGACAACCCTGCGCTAGAAGAAGCATGTGGTCTAGGCATATTATTATCCGAATCCCTTTCGACCTGAGATGAGCCATCACCGGCCTCATTAGCTTGGTGGAGCACCACAGGGCTGATGAGAGGCCAAACGGGAACGAAGAAAACTGCCAAGTGCGAGTCCTCCAATGGAACTGGAGAACCTCCTGGTGGGGAGGATAAAACGGGACTACCAAATAGGCATCCTTGAGGTCTATTTTGAAATGTTGATAAACTATAATAGAGTCGAGAGCCTGCAAATTTATGACTGGACTAAACCCCTCCTCGGGTTTTGAAACCAGGAAGATAGTGCTAATGGACTGGGAGGCTTGGAACATACCCGGAACCATCGCCCCTTTGTAAATGAGGTCCTGGACCTCCACATCGACTACTTTTTGCTTAGCCTTGTCGAACAAGAGAGGAAGAGGGCATGCAAGTTGACAGAGAGGGGAATAGAGTTCTATGTGGAAACCTCTTACATTTTGTAATACCCAGGGATCTGAAGTGAGCACCTCCCACTAAGGAACAAACCTGGCAAACCTTCCCCTAAATCTTTGTGGGAAGAAACATGTGGAATTACCTGGAGCCGTCCTCGCTCTACCAGCACCTCTGTCGGCACATCCTCTCCATTGGAAACTCCTTTGTGGGTAGAAGGTGGCTTAGGATTCTCGAGCAGAGGAGGAATTGTGGGCACCTTTTGGAAGCGTATTGCCTTACTCATCGCGTACTCGTTAACTCTACACTTACTCATCAACTCTATACGCTCGACCGCTCTACACACCCAACCATTCTACATACTCATTGGCTTTAGTTTGTTCATCTATTTCATCCGGTCTCCATACTCATTTGATCTTTCTAGTCGTCTGTTCTTCCACTCATGCACGCTTCCACTTAGTGTATTCATCTGTTCTATACGCTTCATCCATTCTAACTATTTCATTTATGTCATTCACTATGTTCCCTCCTCATTCATTATGTCAATTTCATCGGTTCAGATCTCGTTAGTTTCTCAATGATTTATTCCTATTATCCGCTTCACTGTTTCGATCTACTTTACTCGTTTAGCTCTGTTTGTCTTTCTAGTTTACATTCAAGTTTATTTAGCTGTCATTTCTCGCCTCAGGTTGATTGATCAGTCGGTATTATTGTGATGATGCTAGTTTGGAAGCCGGTTGGTTTTAGGGGAAGAGCCAGGTTTTCAGTAGTTTGCGGAAGGACGTTAAGTCCTCAGTTAGGCAGATGTGGGGTGGGAGCGAGTTCCACAGGGTTGGAGCTAGGGCTGAGAATGATGATCCGCCTAACCTGACTGAGTTTGTCTTAGGAATTGCTAGGAGGCCGGCTGAGCTTGATCTAGGGTGCGAGTGGGATGATAAGGTATTAGTTTGTCTTGAAGATATTGAGGTCCAGTTTTATGCAGTGCTCGATGGGAGAGGCATAAGGTTTTGAAAGCCACCCTACGGGCTACTGGAAGCCAGTGCAGTGTCTTAAGGGCTGGGGATACGTGGTCTCTTGGACCGAGCGCAAGTAGCATTTTGGCGGCCGCGTTTTGTGCTCTTTGGAGTTTATTCAATTGGTAGGCATGGATTCCGAGGTATAGGGGGTTTCCGTAGTCCAGTCTGGATATAACGATTGATTGGACCGCGGAGACTCTGTTGGGAAATGAGAGGTATGGAAAGATGCGCCTAAGGGTTTTAAGGTGGTAGTGGCAGGACTTTGAGACATTGTTGACTTGGCGCAAGAGTGTTAGGTCGGAGTCCAGGGTGCATCCAAGATTTTTCACTGTGTTGGAGGGTGTCGGTGAGTTGCCCATGGCGGGAGGCCAGGGTAGTGGGTGCGGAAGAAGATCGGAGTTGCCGCAAACCATGATTTCTGTTTTGGAGGGGTTTAACAAGAGGTGGCTTTGGGTCATCCAGCGATCAATGTTAAGGAGGCAGGATGCCAGGTCAGGTCGGGAGTTGGGTTTCGAGTTCAGGAATTTTAGGATTAGTTGAGTGTCGTCGGCGTAGTTGTAACATAGGATGTTGTGTTGACGAATTATTGGTGGGAGGGTGGTCAGGTAGAGATTGAACAGGAGGGCGGATAGACATGCTCCTTGGGGGACTCCCGTGTCGACTGGTCGAGCTTGGGAGGTAAAGCTGGAGAGAGTCGTTATTTGGTGCCTGTCTTTGAGGAAAGAGGCTATCCATTTAAGAGCGGTTCCACAAATTCCTAGGGAGTGGAGGCGGTCTAGGAGGATTGAGTGATTGATCGTATCAAAGGCAGCGGATAGGTCGAGAAGGATTAGTGTGGCGCATCCCGCGGAGCCTTTGCGTAGAGTTGATGAGTAAGTGTAGAGTTAACGAGTACGCAAATACAGAGAAGCGAACAGAACGCAGGAGGGCGTAGAACTGATGACTATACTGAACGTATACACTAGATGATTGCTTGGCCAGACAAACGTGTGAGAGCGAACGAGCATGTAGAGCGAACGAGCATGTAGAGAGGATGAGCATGGGGATCGGATGAGCGTGTAGAGCGGATGAGCGTGGAGAGCGGATGAGCGTGGAGAGCGGATGAGCGTGGAGAGCGGATGAGCGTGGAGAGCGGATGAGCGTGGAGGGCGGATGAGCGTGGAGGGCGGATGAGTGTGGATGAGTGTGGAGGGCGGATGAGTGTGGAGGGCGGATGAGTGTGGATGAGTGTGGAGGGCGGATGAGTGTGGAGAGCGGATGAGTGTGGAGAGCGGATGAGTGTGGAGGGCGTACGAGTGTAGAGCGCGGACGAGCATGAAGAGCAGACGAGTGAGGAGAGCGGATGAGTGTTGGAGAGCGGAGGAGTGTTGGAGAGCGGAGGAGTGTTGGAGAGCGGAGGAGTGTTGGAGAGCAGTTGAGGGTGGAGAGCGACAGTGTGGAGAGCGGATGAGTGTGGAGAGCGGATGAGTATTGTGGAACGGTCAAGTACTGTTACGCTCACCTGGCTCCCACGGAGGCGCAGGCCTGGTTTGGAGTGCTGTTGCCTCTTCTATGGTGAAGCGCAGGACTCGGAAGATGGACAGGACCGGACCCTCAAATCTGGCTTGTCTGACTCGCAGAAATATCCTTCTGTGTGTGAAAAGGGAGTATTAATAATCTGTGGGATAATGTGTAAGGCTCCCACTCCCTTCTCACCCTCCACGAAACCCTTCTGTGATTCCCCGTGAAGTCTCACCTTAGGGTCTGAAAGGACAAGCTCTCCATCCTGCTTCTGATGCAGGGGCGCGTTGTAATCCAGTTACTTCACTGGATCATGGATTGTAGAGAGTTCAAGTTTGCTTGACCTTCCGGGTAAAGTACTGTGAGAATTCTGTTTATAAGTATGAGCCCGAAATAATAATTGTCCGTTGTCTCTATTTCAGGTGCAGAACAAAGATTCCGAGATGAGCAATGGAACCGACGAAGGAAACTCAGGTGAGTTGTTTGATGGGAGGTTCCTTTAGTGTCCTTGCATTAATGCACTAATGCTTATGTCTTTTTTCCCCATAGGGGCCGGGGTTCGGAAATGCCGGAGATATGGCACCGACCCGAAGTGAAAGGTGCAGTTCCAGTAGATATCAGGTAAGTCTTTAATGAGCGTTCAGGTAATGTCTTAGCATTCGCTCACTAACGCTGATGTCTCTTTTTCCCCTTAGGGGCCGGGGTCCGGAAATGCCAGGATGCGGCACCGACCCGAAATGAAGTGGGAATGACACAACAGGTAAGTCTTATGATGGCAAATTAAGGTTTTCTTATTCTCTTCCCTAGCTCACCTTTGTTCTTGTCTTTTTCTCCCTAGGTGCTGAAATGTGGTTGCGGATCCAGATGGTCGCTGATGAACATGGAGGCGCCTAGTAAAGGTGAGTGGAATGCGGCGCTGCAGCGATCGATGCAATGTGCTTTTGTGCTTTTAAAATTAATGTCTTCCTTTTCAGGATCGTCGGCGAAATGTCTCCGGAATGCGGATTTAGCAGGTAAGAACTCTTCTTTCTCCTATTCTCTTCTCTTCTCCCTTTGCAGGTGTTCCAGGATGCTGGCGGGCGTGGCAGAAGTCAGGATGCAGGAGCAGACACGGTGAGCGTCCTGCTGCTAGATGCAGAGCCACGCGAAGCGTGAGTTGCTGCTTGGGCGTGGCTTAAATAGCCTTCAAAGTAGTTCCAGGTATGTATCCTTCCTCTCAGGTATGTATTCTTCCTCCGGCCACACCCGTGTGGTTAAGTAGTCCCCAAAGAGAAAGTAGTCCCATTCAGGCCTCTAGATGGCCCGGATGTTGCAGCATGGTCTGCATCAGGTAATTTTACACCAAGCACCTTTAAACACAAAGTCATCTTTTATGAGCCTGGCGCCTATGGCGCCAGGACTGTTGTCCAATATGAGCCTGGCGCCAAAGGCGCCAGGACTGAGTCCAAAGGGCCCCAACTTGGGGCTGCTGAGACTTCCCTCGGGGACATGATGTCTGCCTCTGGGGTAGCTGGGCCTGGTCTGGCTCCTTGGAGGTAGGCATCATGACAGTACCCCCTCCCAAGGTTGTTCTCTCCGGGGGTTTTGGCTTGTTTGGGAATTTTCGGTGGAATTTTTGTATTAATGTCAGGAATGGCACTCTGTCAAGAGTGGCACAGGGTAACCAGGTAGATTTTGGGTGGCTGTGCCGAAGTAAGGTAGCAGATAAGCACACACAGCAGGGAGTTAAACAAGAAAGAAGAGTAGGAAACTGTAGTTGTGAGCCAAAAGGGGCAAAAGATATAAAGGTACAAACAAACTGGATTCCCTCTTGGGGTGTATGCTGAAATGGGAAAGAGTGTTCCACGAACCTTAGGAAACTCCAGCCTTCTGCACAGATTGCTATAACAGAGGCCCACGCTGTATGCTCATGGCTGGGAACAACAGTAGTGGGTGTCTGTAACACTGAAAACGCGACAAGGGAAGGGGCAGAGGTTGCCTGCCGGAAACCAACAGGCAAGCTCTGTACAAAGGGATTACATAAGACACAAGAACAGATATATCCAGCGAAAAGGAAGTCAATGAGCAATCTATCAGAAGGAAATGAAGGAAAGGCAGTTAGACTGAAGTAGATAACCTAAGGTGGAGTACAGAGGACTCAAGGAAGAGAACAAGGGAGCAGCAGTCAGGAAAACAGAAGGGCTGCAAAGTAGGAAGCAGGTCTGCAGTCAAGAGTGGGACTAGGTGCAGGCAAACTGTAGTGGACTGCAGAGGACTGTAGTAGGCTGCAAGGCAGAGAGTCCAGAAGAACAGTACAGAGAGAGATTAGTATGAGGCGACAGACAGAGAGCCCAAAAGAATAGGGCCACGAGGTAGGGAGCCCAGAGGAGCAGGGCTGTAGGCAGCTAAGTGTAAAACAGGAGCAGAGGAGTGTAGCAAGCCACAAGGCAGGGAGTCCAGAGGACACAGGCTGTAGGCAGCGGAGGGAGCAGGCTGCAAGGAAGGAGCCCAGAGGACAAGGGCTGTAGGCAGCAAAGAGGTGCAGGCTGCAAGGTAGGGAGCCCAGAGGACAAGGGCTTAGATACAGCAGAGGGTTGCAGGCTGTAGGGCAGGGAGCCCAGAGGACAAGGACTGTAGGCAGCCGGAGTGAGGCAGGCTGCAGGGCAGGAAGCCCAGAGGACAAGGACTGTAGGCAGCCGGAGTGAGGCAGGCTGCAAGGCAAGGAGCCCAGAAGAGCAGGGCAGCAAGGAGTGAGCCCAGAGGAGCAGGGCCGCTGGCTGTAGAGGGCTGCAGAGGACTGTAGTAGGTTGCCAGGCTGAGAACCCAGCGGAAAAAGGTAGGTAGCAAGCAGCGGAGCGAGATCGGCTGTAAAGTAGAAAACCCCGAAGGGCACAGCCGAGGCATGGAAAACAGCAGAACGTGATCAGCTGCAAGCAGAACGTGATCAGCTGCAATGTAGAGAGCCCGGCAGGGCAAGGGCAGTGGCTGGAAGGCAGCAGAGCGTGATCATCTGCAAAGTAGAGAGCCCGGCAGGGCACTGGATCCAAAACAGGGAAATGCAGCAACAGAAACAGCAAACAAAGTAGCGGGTCAAGGCAAACAGGAGCTGGGAGATCTCAAGATGCAAGACACTGTGCTCCTGCAGGCAGCTGCTTATATACAGCCCTGCCCTGTTCTGAGGCAGGCTAATTGACAGCACCTGGAGCCGCACACCTGAAGACAATCTGCCTCCTCTCTCTCTGGCCCTGAGCAGGTGGAAGCAGCACTGGCTGCTAGGGCTTCTGGGGATTGTGGTCCCAATAACGAGGAATGAGAATAGCCAGGAATTGAGGACTGTGGCCAGGTGCATTATGGGAAATGTAGTTAATTGAATAAAACAAGAAAGAACCAAAGTTGAGCAAATGAAAAAAAAAGACCAAGGCGTGAATAGGAGTTGTTCACAGAGGATTAGGAGGATAAATGAGTACCAAGTGGTCCATGATGGTTGCCAATGCGTGCGCCAGCGGCGCGGGCATGACAATTAATCGCGGCGCATGTACATGGTCGCTTGGTTCCCAAGATCTCTCCTGAGGTCCATACCCCTTCCAATCAACTAGATAGAAGAGTTTTGACTTTAACACCTTGGAATCCAATATGTCTTTAACTTCAAATTCTAATTCCCCATCAATCTGAATTGGTTCTGGTGGTTTGATCAGTCTGGTTCCTGGTTGCACCGGTTTCAACAGTGAGGCGTGAAAAACGGGATGAATTCGCATGTTCGCTGGTAGATCGAGTTTAAAGGCCACCGGGTTGATTATAGCTTTGATGGGATAGGGTCCTATGTATCTGGGGTTGAAAGTCCGCGGTCCTTTGAGAGGTAAATGTCTAGTTGCTAGCCACACCTGGTCCCCTATTTGGTACGGAGGTGCTTCACTTCGATGTAAATCAGCATTTTCTTTGTACTTTCTCTTGGCTTGCTGAAGATGAGTCGTAGCTTCTTTGAAAGCTCGGGTTATTGTGGAATGCAAATGATCTACCGCAGGCATTTCCAGGTTTTAATGAGGGTCCAGGTCTGAGGTTCGAGGATGATGACCATACAAGGTGTAAAAAGGGGTTTGTCCTGTTCCAGAATGTACAGAATTGTTATATGCATATTCTGCGATCCAAAGAATGTCTTTCCAATTGCATTCAGATTGGTGCAACATACACCGAAGATATTGTTCAAGGGTTTGGTTAGTTCTCTCGGTTTGGCCATCGGTTTGGGGATGGTGACTGGTGGATAGTCGTACATCAATTTGCGCCAGTTGACAACATTTCCTCCAAAAATGGGAAATAAACTGGCTTCCTCGATCTGAGACTAATATGGATGGAAAACCATGCATACGAACTATGTTCTCCAGAAATTCCTTGGCCAAGATGGAGGCTGAGGGTAACCCTTTTAAAGGGATAAAATGGGCCATTTTGGAGAAGAGATCCACAATCACCAAGATAGTGTTGTATCCATAGCAAGGAGGCAGGTCGGTAATAAAGTCCATCGACAAGGTGTGCCAAGGTGCCGGTGGAATATCCAAAGGTTGTAGAAGACCGGCTGGTCTTTTCTTTTGACCTTTATTTTGGGCGCAAACTCCGCAAGACATCACAAAAGATTTTATGTCTTTTCTCCAGGATGGCCACCAGAATTGTCTTTTGATCTTCTCCTCAGTTTTAGCGATACCAGGATGTCCTTCCATTAATGTATCATGATAATGGGCAATAACGAGTTCTTGCAGTTCTTTGTTAGGCAGAAATAATCGCCCCTGGAAGTACAGTAAATCGTTATTAACGTAAAAGTGTGACCCCTTTTGGCTCCATTCTTGTAAGGCTGTGGAGTCTAATAGTTGTTTAACTCGAGTTTGAACGTCCTCAATAGTTTGTAAAGAGGTCAAACCCAAAATTCTCTGTTCAGGTATAATCGGTACAGGTTCTAAGCTCGAATTTGTTTCTTCCATCCCAATCCGGGATAAAGCGTCCGCTTTGCCATTCTTGCAACCAGGGCGATATGTAATTACAAAATCAAATTCCGCAAAGAATAAAGCCCATCGGAGTTGACGTGATGATTGGGCTTTGGCCGTCTTTAAATATTGCAAATTTCTGTGATCTGTAATCACCGTGATGGTGTGTCTTGCGCCGAGGAGGTAAAGACGCCAAGCTTTGAAGGAGGACTTAATAGCTAGTAACTCCTTGTCGGTGATTGCGTAATTAATTTCAGGAGCCGAGAATTTTCTGGACCAAAAGGCTACAGGGTGTACTTGGTTAGTTATTGGATCCCTTTGAGACAGGACAGCTCCCATGGCTAAGCTGGATGCGTCGGTTTCAACAATGTAAAGGAGATCTGGGCGTGGATGCTTCAACACAGGTGCGGAGGTGAATTTAGTCTTTAGGTCTTGAAAGGCCTGTTCTGCCTCATGAGTCCATTTGAAGCGTTTATTCTTCCGTAAGAGAGCTGTGATGGGTTGGACCACTTGAGAAAATTCTGGGATGAATCTTCGATAAAAATTGGCAAAACCAAGCATGCTCTGAACCCCCTTCACAGAGCTAGGAGATGGCCATTTGAGGATGGCGTCCACCTTTCGCGAGTCCATTCGGACTCCTTTAGGTGTCAGGATGAATCCGAGAAACTCGACTTCTGTGATATGAAAAACGCATTTTTCGAGTTTTGCAAACAGTTTGTGCTGGCGCAATTTTTCAAAAACTCCCCTGACATGTTTTCTGTGATCGGATTCCGAAGAGGAGTACACCAGGATGTCGTCGATATATACGATGACACAAACATCGATAAGTTCCCGAAGAACATCATTCATAAAGTATTGAAAGGCGGCAGGTGCGTTGCACAATCCGAAGGGCATCACCTGATATTCAAAGAGCCCATATTTGGTCCGGAATGCAGTCTTCCATTCGTCGCCTTCTTTTATACGCACCAGGTGATAAGCTCCCCGGAGATCTAACTTGGTGTACATACAAGCATCTTTTACCTGGTCGAGAAGTTCAGGGATCAGAGGCAGAGGATAACGATTCTTAATCGTTATTTGATTTAGGGCGCGGTAGTCAATACATGTTCTAAGGTCGCCTTCTTTTTTCGGCACGAAGAACAGAGCTGAGGAAACAGGAGACTTTGACGGGCGAATAAAACCATTGGCAAGGTACTGATCTAAATACTGACGCAAATGAAGGTTCTCGGGTTCAGTAAGAGCATAAATCCTACTGCAAGGCGGTTGAGCATTGGGTACCAGATCGATTTGAGAATCGTACGGCCGGTGGGGAGGTAACGTGTTGGCCTGTTCTTTTTGGAAAACGTCTTGGAATTCTTGGTACTCAGCCGGTAGTTGTATAGTGGCGGAAGTTACTGAGGCCAGGCCCATATTTGGATTTCTTGGATAACAAGTTTGTTCACAATCAGGAAAGGTTATTCTCTTTGCTCGCCAGTCTATTCGAGGATTATGTGTTTCTAACCAAGGAATTCCTAGAATTACTTGAAACTGTGGGGCCTTGATTACGCCAAACACAATAGCTTCCCGATGTCCATCCTGACCCACTAGTGTCACTTCTGTAGTGGAATGAGTTACTGGCCCTGAGGCTATTTCAGTTCCATCAACTGTAGTAATGACATCCTTGTTAGTTTTCGGACGGAGAGGGAGATTAATCCTGGAGGCCAATTCACGATCTACATAGTTTCCAATAGCTCCACTGTCGATGTATGCCTTTATAGCATGCAACCGCCGATGCTGTTTCGGATCCACGAGGACCATTGGCATGATGAAATGCGAGGTCAAAGAGTTTGTTTTCAAGCTCGGCAAGCGGACCTCTACGCTTGTCGGGCTTGGTCGTTTCCCGAATCAGGTTCTGTTAAATTGTTGTCAGTGGCTCCAACCACCTTCTTAGGTGATTTTACCGGACAATCTCGTAGAAAGTGACCAGAAGCCTCGCAATAGAGACATAATTGCTTTTGCCGCCTTCTCTCCCGTTCCTTCTGCGTTAACGGTCATTTAACTCCACCGATTTGCATAGGTTCTGAAACGTCGGTACTCTTGGGGTTAGCGTGAGTTTTGATCAACAATCTGGTTTCAAACTTGGATGGCTCTGCTTTTCTATTCTGAAGTCTGTGATCAAGTTGGACCACAAGGTCTATGTACTCCGCGCAGACTTGGGGTGGATTTACTATTTGGGCTAGCACGTCTTTAAGTTCTCCGCGCAGACCTCGATGAAATAATGTGATCCTTTTATTCTCTGGCCACCCAGTTTCCACAACCAACCTATTAAAGGTGGCGATGTAAGATAAGAGATCCTGGTTACCTTGTCGTAAGGATAGCAGTTTGTTGTCTAGGGCCTGTCCCTGAGAGTGTCGAGCAAATAATCTTTCCATGCTTGCCTGGAAGCCTTGAAAATCCTGGAGAATTGGGTCATCTTGATTTACCAAAGGAACTGACCAATCGGCAGCACATCCGCTGAGATAAGATAATACAAAAGCTACCTTGGTCTGGTCATTAGGGAAGGCCCCAGGTCTGCATAGGAAGTGTAAGCGACATTGGTTCATAAAAATGGCATATTTCTTGGGGTCCCCAGCAAAACGTTCAGGCGGGGCCAAAGGCATGTTTCCAGGTAGATTGATTTGTACCGGGTTATTCGAAATCATAGAAGTGGGATTACCCCCGGAACTAGGTAAAGGAGTTTGTCCTGCCTGACCCTGCAACAACCGTTTGGCCAGGTCATCAGTTCTTTCCTTAGATAGGATCAGTTCTCTTTTGAGAGCGTTAGTCTCCTGGCGGGCGGAGTGTACTTCTGCCCGTAATTCCCCCAAAAGCTGGGCCAGCTGGTCTGTCTCGGAAGTTTCCATAGCGCCCGGGTGGGAAATTGTAGGTAGGCTTCGCGTTCTGTTACGCTCACCTGACTCCCACGGAGGCGCAGGCCTGGTTTGGAGTGCTGTTGCCTCTTCTATGGTGAAGCGCAGGACTCGGAAGATGGACAGGACCGGACCCTCAAATCTGGCTTGTCTGACTCGCAGAAATATCCTTCTGTGTGTGAAAAGGGAGTATTAATAATCTGTGGGATAATGTGTAAGGCTCCCACTCCCTTCTCACCCTCCACGAAACCCTTCTGCGATTCCCCATGAAGTCTCACCTTAGGGTCTGAAAGGACGAGCTCTCCATCCTGCTTCTGATGCAGGGGCGCGTTGTAATTCAGTTACTTCACTGGATCATGGATTGTAGAGAGTTCAAGTTTGCTTGACCTTCCGGGTAAAGTACTGTGAGAATTCTGTTTATAAGTATGAGCCCGAAATAATAATTGTCTGTTGTCTCTATTTCAGGTGCAGAACAAAGATTCCGAGATGAGCAATGGAACCGACGAAGGAAACTCAGGTGAGTTGTTTGATGAGAGGTTCCTTTAGTGTCCTTGCATTAATGCACTAATGCTTATGTCTTTTTTCCCCATAGGGGCCGGGGTTCGGAAATGCCGGAGATATGGCACCGACCCGAAGTGAAAGGTGCAGTTCCAGTAGATATCAGGTAAGTCTTTAATGAGCGTACAGGTAATGTCTTAGCATTCGCTCACTAACGCTGATGTCTATTTTTCCCCTTAGGGGCCGGGGTCCGGAAATGCCAGGATGCGGCACCGACCCGAAATGAAGTGGGAATGACTCAACAGGTAAGTCTTATGATGGCAAATTAAGGTTTTCTTATTCTCTTCCGTAGCTCATCTTTGTTCTTGTCTTTTTCTCCCTAGGCGCTGAAATGTGGTTGCGGATCCAGGTGGTCGCTGATGAACATGGAGGCGCCTAGTAAAGGTGAGTGGAATGCGGCGCTGCAGCGATCGATGCGATGTGCTTTTAAAATGAATGTCTTCCTTTTCAGGATCGTCGGCGAAATGTCTCCGGAATGCGGATTTAGCAGGTAAGAACTCTTCTTTCTCCTATTCTCTTCTCTTCTCCCTTTGCAGGTGTTCCAGGATGCTGGCGGGCGTGGCAGAAGTCGGGATGCAGGAGCAGACACGGTGAGCGTCCAGCTGCTAGATGCAGAACAACGCGAAGCGTGAGTTGCTGCTTGGGCGTGGCTTAAATAGCCTTCAAAGTAGTTCCAGGTATGTATCCTTCCTCTCAGGTATGTATTCTTCCTCCGGCCACACCCGTGTGGTTAAGTCCCCAAAGAGAAAGTAGTCCCATTCAGGCCTCTAGATGGCCCGGATGTTGCAGCATGGTCTGCATCAGGTAAGTTTACACCAAGCACCTTTAAACACAAAGTCATCTTTTATGAGCCCGGCGCCTATGGCGCCAGGACTGTTGTCCAATATGAGCCTGGCGCCAAAGGCGCCAAGACTGAGTCCAAAGGGCCCCTACTTGGGGCTGCTGAGACTTCCCTCGGGGACATGATGTCTGCCTCTGGGGTAGCTGGGCCTGGTCTGGCTCCTTGGAGGTAGGCATCATGACAAGTACGTAGAGCGGACAAGTAGGTGGAGCGGCCGTATGTGTGGTGCGGATGAATTGGTGGAGCGGATGATTGTGCGGAAAAGGTGAGTCTGTAGTGCCGATGAGTGTGTGGAGCGGATGAATGTCTGGTGCAGATGAATGTCTGGTGCGGATGAATATGTGGAGCGGACGAGTGTGTGAAGCGGATGAATGTCTGATGCGGATGAGTGTAAGGAACAGATGAGTGTGTGTGGAGCGGATAAATACATAGAGCGGATGAGTGTGTGGAACGGATGGATGGACACGGATGGACACGCAGAGCAGACGATTAGTATTGTCAAGCGGACAAGTAGTATGTTGTGCCGATGAGTGGGTGGACCTGATGAGTGTTGTGGACTGACTGGACGAGTGTATAGACTGGACGAGTGTGCGGAGCGGACGAATGTGTGGAGCGGACGAATGCGTGAAGCGGATAAGTGTATGTGGAGTATGTGGAACGGATGAGTGTGTATGGAACGAATGAGTGTATGTGGAGCGAATTAGTGTATATGGAGCGGATGAATGTATTGTGGTGCTAATGAGTATGTGGAGCGGATGAGTGTACGGAGCAGATGAAGGTGTGGAGCGGATGAACGCATGGAGCGGATGGATTTGTAGAGCGGATGAGTATGCTGAACGGAGCAGTATGCTGAATGGATGAGTCCGTAGAGCTGATGAATAGTATGTTGAGCGGATCAGTGTGTAGACCGGATGAGTATGTAGAACAGATGAGTGTGTAGATCAAATGAGCGTACTGAACGGATGGGTATACAGAGCTGATGAGTATACAGAGCGGATGAGTGCGTAGGCAGACAGAAGTACGTGCGCGGGGTAGACTGGAGTGCATGCGCAAGAAGGACAGGAGTACGTATGTATGGAACACATGAGAGCATGCGTGAGACACACTGGAGAATGAAGAATAGACTAGAACACGCAAGGTGAACCAGAGTGCGTGAATATGTCGAGCAGACATGAATGTGTAGGACAATCTTGAACGCCTGAAATGAACAAAAATGCATAGAATGGACCTGTCCGCACGGAATTGCGTGACGTACATAATATGCTTTGGAATGCAGGGAATACATCATACCGCACCCCACGCTTACTCTCTCCCTTACACCACCACTCAACTAGTACACAGAGGTACTATGACACCATTCGGTATAACTGTTCTCATATCAACATCTCCCGCTCACTCCCCATCACTCTAAGTAAACATTGCTGGTTTCGCACCCCCCAGCCAGGCGTTCTCCTCAGGCCTAACACAGCCACACTCGATCTGGATAAAGCCGGCCAGAGCGAACACATACCCCTGATCTCTCAACCACCACACCTACCGCTAAGAAGCAGCTACCACTTGAATTCCGCACCAGCTGCACACATACCTAGTGTGCACACGCACTTTTTGGACTCTCTCTACTGACCCGAACTTCGGTTCCCAAGGGCGTTCAACCTACCAGCGCCTTCAGACCATACCAATGGTATATAAGGTGCTATATAAATGCAAAATAACATAACATACGGGGAGAGCCCTGGGAGAAGCGGCCAGATGAGCGGGCTCTGCCTCTTTCGGCCTTGTCAAAAACCTTAAGGGTGAATACCTTCCTAATATTAGCCTGCGCTTTATCTAGGGCGGTGAAAATATAACCATAAGCAGAGAGGTCTTATTAATCTTTCTCCGAACAAATCGCCATGGGACCTGCCTCCCCTTCTGTCATGTCTACTAACTTAGAATCTATTCTCATAAGGAGCGCTTTATGCTATTCCTTGGAAATGGCGGTGTTGGGGATGCACATCTATAGGTGACTCAGAAATCGCTGCTCCCTCTGCCATTTCAAAATTTGCATCGGGGGACCCAGTATGTCTAACAACTTGTCTTGACAGCCCCTCAATGCTTTATCTACCCCCTTGTTGGGGTCCTTTCCTTTTTGTGACAAGAAAGGTCGATGTCAGGACTAAAGGTCACCTTGTCTGGGATGATAGGCCTAGGGCACTCCGAGCGGAGCTTGATCCTATCTTCCTTAGGTAAGTGTCTCCTAACCGAATGCTTTAAAATGAAAGAGACAGTGTCTGACGGATGCCAAACTGCTGACCTTGGATGTTGAATAAGGGAAGGATCAAAGAAAGGAAGCCCACTTTCATCTAAAAAAGGAACCCCCGCACCCTGGGAGAGATTTACTGAAGGATCTTTCCTTCTTCGCCTTTTAGGCGGGGCGGCCGAGTCTTCGGAACTATCTTCTGAAGACATGGGTACAGAAGAAACTCTAGTAGTTGGCCCTGACTGATTTGCCCAGTAAGGGAGGGAATGAGAGTGCGAGGAGCCCCCCTCTGCAATTTTCCACGTAAAACCCTTTCTAGGGGAGAGGTCCTGGGTCTGAGAGGTGGAAACCGGACTTAGTTGTCCTTCCAAGTGATTGGACTTTGCAGCACCCTTACGCATACCTGTGAAGGTCCCCCGTCAGAGTGAAGATGGAAATCAGAAATGTTATTAATGAGTCAATCAATTGCCGAGGCAAGAGTGGAGTAAGGTCATGTAGGGTAGAATCCATAGTAACCTGAATAACTTGTGTTACTGAAGTAGGGGCAGGAACGGACACCTCCCCTGACTGAATTATCTTCCCCTCTGTCACTTTTCTTTGAAGGACTGACCTGAGTACTTGCATCGACTGAAGAAGCCCCCCACCCCCTTATTGGCTACCATGGTCACAGGAGTTTGGGAAATATATGGGTGGGGATAGAGAAACAAAGAGTTGCACAAGCCTTGTGGAAAAAAAACACACCAGTGTAAAGCAATTAAATGTTAATATTGAACACTGATACTGCATAACGGCTGTGGGATAAATAGGGCACTACAAGTGTGATTCACTACACACACACCGAGCTGGCATCGTGCTTATAGTTGCTTCTTACAGCTGATCCTTTTCCCCATTGCAGGGGGTGGGCCGTAGGCAGCCCGAATTCCATAGTGAATGAGGGAGAAGCAATATTCTCCTCACCGGAGCAAGGCGAAGCCTTGCAGCCGATCAGGCATCACACGGGCAGGTCTGTTTTGAGTCAGGAGGCTCCCAACACCCGCTGCAACACAGCATGTGCTGTCTAAAGCAAGTCTGCATGTGGCAGTCTCAAACCACCAGGGAGGAAATTCTGGGGCAAGGGAATTTCGCATGTAGGGTATTACTCTGGGAGGCACCGTTTGATAGAAACATGGTGCTTTCTAAGGCAGGGGTGAAGCAGCCACACCAGAGAAGTAGGTGGTGGGGGTGCTCTGAGGAGGGGAAATCTAAGATTAGGTATAATGATAATGATGTGTTATTTATATAGCGCCTTTATCCAAAGCGCTTTACAGAGCACATAGTTACATACAATATCACCCAAACGAAATTGGTACTCGTTTATTGACCTCAGAAGGATGAAAGGCTGAGTGGGCCTTGCCGGGATTCGAACCTGCAACCTGCAGATCATGCTCAGATCGCAGCAGCAAGGTATGGTTCCTGGAGAATTTCAAAGGTGGATCCAGTGGCTCTCATGAGACCCAGTGTCAAGGGATTTGCAGATGCATCAGCGGCAGGTGTTTTCGGGGCATGCTGGCAAGGAAGTGTCGAGGGGGGTATTTGCAACAGATAGGGGGGGTGTAATATGTTTCTCACAAGTTGTTTCTTTCTGCAGTTGCAGTACAGTGGAGAATGGCCAGTGGAGAATGGCATAAAAGGATATGGATAAACAAATATTTGCTGAAGAGCGGCCAGGCTGAGACCTGTGGAGAAAGGTTTTACGGTAGAGCTCGGGATGAAAGAGGTGGTGGGGAGGTGAAGGATCAGGGCGGATTGCAGGGGGGGACAGGCAGAGGTGGGGCCGCATAAATAAGGCAGGGCGGTGTGTGTTGCTAGGAGGAAAAATCAAATATTAAAAATGAATTAAGAGCGGGGTAAAGCGGTATAAAATGTGGAGAGTGGGTTAAAGGAAAAAGGTTTATGGTTGGTAGAATGTGGGGCTATCGTGGAGTTTGCAGTGCAAGAGAAGGCGGGCAGGAGGGATCTTGTCGGGAAATAGGGGAGGTTATATTTTTTTTGGGGCAAGGATGAGCAGACATAGCGGCAGGAAGTTGGTGGGGAAGGTCTAAAGGTAAGGGGGGGGCAGAAAGAACACCTTGGGGGAGGGTTTTTTCTGTGTGCCGGCTGTTAAGATGGATTTCTGAACTCTGACCTGGTGGGCAGAAGGTTAGGAGGCCATCCTCGGTTTAGTGAAACAGAGGAACCTTCTGTACAAGCCAGATCAATCTAGTTAGCTTGGCAGGCGGTCAAGACTAAATCTCAGGAGGGGTGAGAGTGATCAGAAGCCCATAATGAGCACACTCAGCAGCGAACCTCAAATTACTCTTAGTGTATATGAAAAATATGTACATTTTTTGTCAGCCGGACCAATAGACACAAGTAAACTTCAGTTATATAAACACCACACAAAATACTCTACTATATAAAATATATACAATGCATTTCCTAATGCGACAAATGAGTAAAACACAGTCACAACCTGTAGAGAGAAGGGTGGGTTAACACACTAGGAGCATTAGACAATTCTTCGGGGGACGGCAGGAGGTGGTGGTGGACATTCGTTAGAGCATAGGAGGCGAGAGCGAAAGGAGTGCAGAGGCGACTATAAGGACGGGGTCTGCAGGAGTGTTTGTGTGAGAGAGTGTGAGGAGTAGAGGTAGAGTGGGAGCAGTGGAGTGGTAGTAGTGGCAGAAGTAGTAGTTGGGAGTAGAGATGGTAGGTAGCAAAATGAGAGGGAATATGTACTGGTAGTTGGGGTAAAGGATTATATTGGAAGTGGAGTAGGTAGTTGAGAGTGTTAGTGAGTAGAAGCAGTAAAGTGGCTGTAGATAGTAGCAGGCGATAGCAAGGATTATGTATGTCGTAGAAATAGTAGAAGCAACAGAATAGTAAGAGCGACAGTGAGTGTGAGAATAGGAGTAGCTAGTGGTAAGTAGAGAGAGAGAGAGAGAGAGAGAGAGAGAGAGAGAGAGAGAGAGAGAGAGAGAGAGAGAATAATAGAAGACTAGTAAGAGGCGAGGAAATTGAGGTAGCAGGAGGTGTTGTCAGTCAGAACTGATAGTTGAGAAGTGAGAGGGGAAATCAGATCAAAGGGTGGAGGTGGAAAGGTGGAGTGAAAGATTGGAGGGACAGTAGGACGGTGGGAGGAGAACATCTTAGGAGACCAGTATAGTGAAGGGTCAGGTACAAGTAGGTGTGAGAACTAAAAGTGCCCCCCCGGCGGAAGAGGATACCATCCCCAACTTCCTAAGGCTACTAAGCGGGCTAGGATAGAGAAAGCCTAGAAAATCCCCAGGGATGTTTTAGGGGGACCCCCCCCACCCACCACTAAAGTAAGGCATCAAAAGACAGCCAGGAGTTACCATTAGCAAGAACTAATATCCCTGTTAAGGACGACTGGGCTAGGGAAGTGGGAAAGATTGGGGAAGATGAGACAGACAGGGCCGGCCCTAGTGCCAAACCTCCCAAGAGAACCCGGTAGGCCCAAAAGACCCTTTTTAAGAATTTATGCCAATCTTTCTGCAAGTCTTTAATAAAGACCCTTGGCCTTGCTATCTGAGTGGTTATTTGTGGCGGGTCACCTGTCACATTTATAATTTACTGTGATCTGCTAATATTAAAATATCCTTGGGTCCTGCACCCTCGGTCTATCTTCTGGTCGTGGTATGGGCATTCCAAATATGGTGATACAAAGAATGTCATCCTGGGCCAATCAGTGAGAACATGATAGTGAACCTCAACAATGCTGCAGAGTTCCACTAGCTGGAGTTGCATTCAGAGTCCAGACATAAAACAACATGTTCTACCCAGATGTGACTCTTTAGACACAAGAGGCTGAAGATAAGGCAAATCCCCAGCCATTCATAAATGCCTTCAACTATAGTAGCAATAGACTCATCCTTGGCCAAACACAATATGCAAAACACAAGAGGTGAGGGCTGAAAGGTTTAGAATTAATCTTAACCTCTGGCATTGCTATGGGCAACCCTCCAGACCATTGTTCTTCGACCTGCCAAGCATTTACAGAAGGGGAAAGACCATATGCAAATCAGGCTTGGTCCCACCCCAAAAGAGGCAGTTCAGCCCAAACTGCTGGGTCAAATCCCTTAGGCACAAGACCACAATCATCCCTAAACATGTTGTTTCTGCCTTGTTGGGCCTTATCAGTAAAGAGTAGCCTGGATCTCTAGGACCAGCAGGCACAGGACACATGTCTGGGCATACGCATCTTATTCTGGGTGACTATAGTGACTCAAGCTAACCCTCACAGATGAGTGCCCATGAGGCCGAAACATGTTTGGGGCTGCGTGTGGTCTCGTGCAGAAGCAGTTCGGGCTGGACTGCCTCTTTTGGGGTGGGACCAAGCCTGATATGCATATGGTCTTTCCCCTTTTGTAATGGCTTGGCAGGTGAAGAACAATCGTCTGGAGGGTTGCCCAGAGAAATGCCAGAGGTCAAGATTGATTCTGAACCTTCCAGCCATCATCTCTTTTGTTTTGCTTAAACACAAGATTAACATGATAGGGAACTGATTAAAGTCTCTAAAGCCATGTCATGGAAGTGAAGCTCACATGAAATTATGAACAATTTGAAATCAACAAGCATCACCTCAGGTTCTATGGTTATATCGTTGCTGATCCATGCATGACCTGTGTGCCCATGAAAGCACTTATGATACAAAAACTAACACCTCCACTTCCGGTCTCAGACATCAAATCATTTCTACGTATTGCAAGCTACTGTGCCAGATACATCCCTAATTATGCTGCCCTCACTGAACCACTTCATCACCTCTTAAAAAAAGACCTACCATTCAAATGTCTGTTGACATGCCAACAGATATTTGAGAACATTAAAATTGCTCTCTCATTACAAAAACACAAAGACACAGTCGACCATTCTATTCTTTCATCTCTTGCTGGCCTTGGTTTTCAAGGTTCAGGCCTTAACTGGTTTCACTCTTGTCTTTCTGGTCACACCTTTTCAGTTTCTTGGGCTGGGCACTATTCTTTTGTCCTGCCTCTATCTCACTGTGTCCCCCAAGGCTGTATCCTTGACCCCACTCTCTTTTCCTGCTATACTTCTTCCCTAGGGTCTCTTATTTATTTCTTCGCTTTTCCTATCATCTACATGCTGTTAATTCTCAGATTCTTCTGTCTTTCCCCTCCTTTACTGATTCTATTCATCTTTACCTGCCTGTCTTCTTGCAATACATGCATTGATGTCTTCTCGCCATCTCCACCTCAACCCCTCTATGAGTGAGTTTCTTTTCTTTCCTGTGAACACTATTCCTTCTCCACTTTCACCTCTTTATTTGGTTTTCTCCGTCTTTGTGCATTTCCCTCACCTCACATAATATAGGTGTTGTCTTTGATTCCCCACTTTCTTTCTTTATCGACTCATATCTCCATTATTCACGTTCATGCTGCTACCAGCTATATAATATCCAGGAGGCTTGCTGTTTCCTGACCTTTCCAGCTTCTAAGATTTTTATTTTTTCCCTTGTCTTCTCCCGCCTCTTTTACTGTTCCTCGCTCCTTTTTGGTCCTCCCTCTGTTCATTTTGCTCCTCTTCACTCTATCATTCATCTATTCGAATTCTATGCTTGCTGTCCTCTCGTGACTCTATTTCTTCTACTCTACACTCTCTTCCATGGCTATCCTTTGAATTGTGTCTGCGCCTTAAATTCCTATGTATTGTATTTAATTTCCTGTATGGCCTTGTTCCTCATCTCTCCTTTCTTTTTATTCCCCCACACGCTCGTCCCACTTTAGTTCTTTTTCTCTGCTCACACCTAAGCAGTGGAATGTTCTTCCCCTCTCCCTCTGCTCTATTTCATCCTTTTCTCTTTTCAAAACTCGTCTCAAAGCATATCTTCTTTTTAACTAACATTTGTTTTGATTGTCTATTTACTCATCCTTTGTACTGCTGATTATTTTTGTCAAGCGCTATAGAAATAAAAATACAAAAACACTTGTCATGCCTCAATCCCTCGCGGCATACAGAGGGGTCTGTCAATAGTCAGACTAGAGACTACATTAGATCATTATGAAGAAGACAAAGCTGGCTCGAGACACATTGTTCCTTACCCTAGTCGTACCCTATCCACCATTGAATCCACTTACTCTCAACCCGAAAAGGAAAACCTTGCAGTTGTTTGGGCCCATGAACACTTCCACCACTGGATGATTGGTAAGGAATCACACTGGACACAGACCACCAAGCGGGGTTTTCCCCGTTTGGCAACCCTAGGACCAAAATGTCACTGTGCAGAGAATGGATAAGACATCAGACATCGGCTGCGGGAGAGACCTCCACCCTGCTGAGAACATTGCATGATACCCCATAACGACACAATCTGCCGCATGCCTAGTCAAGGCGGAAGAATACGTGCAATACCTGGCAATGAATGCTCCCCCAGAGGCTCATTCCGAAGACTATTTCATCAAAGCATCCTGAGAAGAGTGACTATGCGGACTGCCACATAGCTCATGAGATAAATAATGGATACAAAGCAAGGCCACTGCCACACCCTGGTTGGCAGTTGTCCATATTGAATTGGAAGTTTCGGATCAACAACTTCTACTTGGGAATTTTGGACCTATTATTCCTAAGAGCCTAGGCAAAGATATGGTAAATACAGGTCATGAAGAACACAGGGGAATCATTAGTACCAAATGCCTGCTCAGAAACCATGGATCATTTAGATGAAGACACAATCAAACATTGCCCAACTTGCCAATATACTGCACACAAGGACCCTCTGCCTCAGTTACAACTCACTGATGTGCCAGAAAATGTGTGGCATAAGATTGCTTTCGACTTTTATGATCTGCTCTGAGATGGGTCGTATCTGCTAATAACGATAGATGAATATTTCAGATTCCCTCTGATAAGAGCTAGTCCCTCGACCGTGTTCACAAGTGTGGCATAGATACTGGAAGAAATGTTCAGTGAGTGGGGCATTCCACGGATTGTGAAGTCAGATAATGGTCCCCCATTCAACAGCTATGATTTCAAGCGACTGACCATGCATGTAAGATTCTGCTACCAAAAGATATTGCTGTTGTGGCCACAGGCCAATGGAATGGTTAAAATGTTCATACGTGCAGCCAAGAAAACTGTCGTGCATCAGCACAATGCCTCTTGGAGACACAATTGTGTGTTCCTCCTTGCACCCCTTCCCTATATGTTTTCCTCATTTACTTTAATTCCTTTTACCATGCTTATAAACTGATACCAAATGTTAACTAACCTAGCCACAGATTTTCAGTTGTTATCTTCATTGCTTTTTAGTTTACTACTGTTGCCACACATACATTTGTCAGAATACAACCAATTTTGCCACTGTGTCTTTACTTGATTTTAGCGCTGTTTTTTAAACATCTATTGCTGTTTTTATTACTATACACTGTATATGTCTTTGTTTTTAACTCACAGTCAAATAATATTGCCAGCTAGTTTCACTGTAGGGCCTGTCTTTTTCCCTGTATTTTAGCCTGCACAGTCCTTGTTACGACTGCCATCCCCATATCTCGCTGCTGTGCACTCGTTTTTCTCATTATCCAAGTGCGCCTGCAGGCCTTGACTGTCTTGCGTCTACTTGAAACCTGTGCCTGGAGGGGTGGTGGACGGATCACATGACTGATCTTCCATTCCAAAATATTTACAGTCCACTGTGCTGAATTACGAGGTATTATATCTACTAACCCCGCTTTTTCCACTCTATTACCTGAAGTCCCCTTATCTATAGATGATGGATTTTAAACCACCATCTTTTACTAGGGATTGTTTACTTGCTCTAAAACACAATGAAGGAACATTCACCCTCAGAGCCCTTAACAAAATTAGGGACAATAATGTTGAACATAACCCTAATTTCCCGCTAGCTGTGCTTATGCCCCAAATTCCATCTTTGGAAGCCTCCACTCCCCACTTTCAGTCTTTAGTAGCTTCTGCTTTGGTAAAGGCGTGCTCAGCAGTTCCCAATGCCTCTGCTATTGCCGTATTCATTATTCAATTGAAGCTGAACATATTGTTTATTACTGAAATGTGGCTAACTGCGGACTGTAGTAGCATTTTCCACCTCCTAGTACTTGTGTTTTTTATTAAGTAGATCAACAGAGATACCCACAGAGGCAGAGCTGTCCCCATAATCTTTATGACCTCCCTGTTGATCTCTGATTTTGAAGTACTTATTGATGTTCTGTCCTAGATCTGCTCTTTTACTCACAATGCCAGCCCCTTAGAAGCAATCAAGGCCATACAAATTTACCGGCAGGCTGGTTCAGCACTTCTAATTCCGGGTCACCTAAACATCTGGTAGCACCACTCCAGCTGCAACAAATCCACCATGCTCCTTGACCTACTAGCCTGCCACTCACTGCAATCTCACACTTCATCCAGCTCCCATAGAGACAGCCACTGCTTAGAAGTAGAATGTTCTAGACATTTCAACGTAACTCTCTCCCACACTTCCTCTCTCCTGCAGTGACAATTTTGCGAGTTTCTATGCAATCTATTTTTTTTTTACCTTGGCCCATTAACTATCGCTCGGTTACAATCGAGCTGTATAAATCCAAAAAGGCATGATCTCAGATCAATGCTAATGCTATACTCTTCATTTGACCAAATTGCGATGAAAGCCTTACTTCCACACAGTTTCTCAACCATCTCATTTAGATCAGTTGTTGATACCTTTGCTCATCTGGATGAAATAAAAAAGGTATTCCACGCCTAGTATTCCCCCAAATCATCACAAAACCTGCAGATCTTTTCTCAATTGTGCACACATTTCTCAATTCTCCGAGGTCTTCTCAAACACTCATACCCACCCTCAGCCTGTCTGGTTAATGCATTTAACAATTATTTTATTGAAAAGATTCACACAATCTCCATAAAACTTAAATCCACCACAATGACATCCTCTTCTTCTCAGGTCTCTCTCTTAATTCTACCAAAGCTTCCTTCTCTTTTAAAAATGCTCCACGAGACAGTCTCTTCTTTAATCAGCAAACTTACACCCACTTGCTCTACGGTGGACACTGTTCAACCTTTTGATGCACAAACTCACACCAAGGTATTGGCCAACCACTTTACAAATTTTGTCCATCTTTCCCTCACAGAAGGAAATGTCCCCCTTAATCATAAAACTTACATCATTACGCCATTGCTCAAGAAACCCTCTCTTGATCCAAGTTATGGGGAATTATCGACCAATAGCTGGTTTACTGTGGATGGCCAGGATTCTTGAAAGAGTAATGCTCTTACAATTGATTGGTTTTGTTGAGAGCAACCAAATGCTGGACCGTTTCCAACACATACATGGCGCTTGTCTCCGTCTGGAATGATTTGCTTAATGACTCCGACCAAGGGAAATGTATCTGTCTTGGCCATGTGAGACTTATCTGCCGCCTTTGATACATTGGATCATACCATCTTTCTATGTCGACTCACAGATCTTGCACCTTGGACTGGTTCCAAAGTTTTCTCTCTGAGCAAACAAAGACTGTTAAATTGGGTCACTTGACTTTGACCCTGTCTCCTGTTACCTGCAGAGTGCCTCAGGGCTACTCCCTGTTCCCTTTGCTTTTTAATATATATATATTTTACTCTTGATGTCCCTTATTCAGAAATGTCACATTTCCTATCACCCATATGCCGAAAATACCCAACTCTTCCTTAAGGTATCCAGCCCCCAAGACATTTGATAAGCTCCAGCTCTGCCTTGGAGAATTAAAACTATGATTGACCAACAACAAACTCCAACTTAACCTATCGAAAACTGAAATCATGCTCTTGGGCCCTTAATTTGCTAATTGACCCTGCTCACCTTCCCCCTCCTTCTCTGATGTCTTCGGCCTTCCTTCATACTAATCCACAAAGGTATAAAATCTGGGAACCACCTGGGACTCTAAATTAAAACTGTACACATATATAAATTAAGTGGTAAAAGCGGCCTTCTTTTGTCTTTGATGGTTATGTCACACCCTTCCCTTTCTTCCTAAATCCGGCCATGCCATGCTTGTCGCGCATTAATTGTCTCCTGGCTGGACTATGCCAATGCAATCTACACAGGCTTGCCTGAATCTCTTACCCACCACCTTCAAATTGCTTCCTTCACTGGCTACTTATTGGCCAGCAAATTATGTTTAAGGTGCTCTGGTTAGTTTACAAGTGTGTCCATGGTCGTCTGGCACTGCAATACCTTGCTCACAAAATCTCCCTGTTATCCTTCACGCTCTCTTCAATCGAACTGCAGCACCTGTTGGTTTTTCCTCCATCTCAATGAAACAGTGACAACCAACTATTTTCTGTGGCTGGACCACGCCTCTTGCACAACCTGCCAATCCACGCTAGCTCTTCTAATTCTTTGTTGGCCTTCCACAAGAATTTGAAAAATATTCTCTTTACATGATTCCGGTTCTACCGTTTTTTTTCTTGTCTATCTTTGCTCCTAGATGTAGAGGATTATGCTGAGTACACTGCTTAGGGTTTTGTACATTATAAATTCCAAACTCAAAATCAAGAAAACCGTCCAAAGAGCACAAATTGGGGGCATGTCGCAAGACCAAGCACAGTGTTGCATGCTGTGACATTACCGCACCATGCCACATGATCCTACAAGCAGAGATACAAATTTCAAGTTGCAAGCTACTAACCAGGCATAAAAAGTCACTTGCCCCCTCAATTCTTCACATACACACATCATATTATTTCTTACTCTTCAAGTGTCAAGTAAAACTAGCCAGTGCGCATTTTGAGGCCTACTACATACATCACCCCAGTTAAATGGATCAGACACCCCTTCAGAAGAACTCAAGTGCTTCGAGGACCTGTGGCTCCCAATGAGTAGATGTCAGAGCCAGAGAGACACAGAAGTGGAAGTCGAAATGTGATATGGAAGAGAGAAGAGGAGAAAAGAAGGAATGAGATAGGGAAAAGAGTCATTGTCAGACAAAGACAGTCCAGAAACTGACTCTTAATATGCGCCTACTCCCTTCCGAGTGGCTGAACAGAAAAGGACCACGGTGACCTCAACTTCTGGCATTATACAGATCACTAGAAATGCACCCCATTTCAAGAAACAAGGACAGAGGGCGCAACGGCGATCAGAGAAAGGGAACCTGAAATTAATACAAGCCCAGATGCAGACCCAGAAACAGCCAGCGAAGACTCCAACTGGACTGAAGAGGAGCCAGAAGGAAACAGACATTGAAAGTCACTGTAGACAGCTGGCAGAAATGTGATGCTATGCATTGAGTCAAGTGTGGCGGGGGCTCTGGGGGAAATAGATGTTCTGTACCTTGTGAGCTGCCGTAGGGTTACACCACTGATGTACCTTCATAGCTACTGAGAAGCAGAAGGTGTAGATGGAAGGAAACTAGCAAACTTGGCACGGCAGTGAAGGGAAGAGAAGGAAGCTAGTGGACGCTCACGGATTTGATGAACGCTGTATAAAATAAACGGGTGCTCACCATCATCCTGTGCCCATGTGGTTATCGGTATCAATCCTGCTCCTTAACATAAGTGTCTGCTCATCTCCATGTACAACTCGCCCTCTTTGTGAAAGTTGATAGACAGTTTAATGCTTTCAATACAGGAGTGGGTGGAGCCTACAATGATTTCTTATGGGAGTTCAGACTAGGTCGTGCTTTAGGCAGTTGGTCTGTCAGCCAACTCCTCAATCTGAAGCTAATTATTTTCCCATCTATGAGCAAACCCAAAGGCACGCTGCATCTCTGCACCCATGCACGATCGATGGGAAACCAACAAAAAACAGATTATGAATGCGCAATGAGCCCCACATTCTGACCAGTTGGTATACAATAGCTTAACTTTGATCTTCATAACAACTGTTGGGCGATGTTTACAAATATATTTAACTCACAGTGCACCCACAAAAACAAGCAGCAAACCTTGTGTCACAAGCCACATAGTTTCTTACTTCCTGTCAATGCCGGAACTGAATTTGGAATCCGTAGGTGGCGTACCACTTTTCTGCAGAAACGGCCAGAGGTTGCTAATGTTGCACCATGTTTACCTTTCACTTTGGCTTTCAACCTATTTTTCAACAATCTCTGGTGCTTGATCTTTAACTCTCAGCTTCACTGTAATCACCAGCCTCTGGAGCACATACTTACCGTTTCCACAGTTTTTCCTTAATGCTCCTCCCCCACCAACCCTCAGAGGTGACTAGATGTTGACTGCATTCGGCCTGTAGCACCTCATTGACCTCTGATGGATGGTTGACCAGTATATGCATTTAAAAACCTATTGCTGGCACCTTTAGGTTGCACATTTAACACTGCCTCGGTTTACCATCATCTGTTCCCCAACGAAGGCAACTTTTCTGCAACAAGACTACACCACCAGAAATCTCCAAGTTGTGACAACGGTCACACTTTCTGACTTCACTTCCACCGATATGAGTTGCGCTCACCAGGAAGCCTGGTGAAAGTCAGGAGAAGTTACAGGCTAGGTTGCAAGACTGTTCTTACGACAAGGCGCTCTGCTTTCTACCAAACCGAATTAACGAACACTAGCATGCGGATGAAGAGGTCTGCAGTAGCCATATCATGTATAAGAAGAAAGGGTTTTTGTTAAAGTCGACTGCATCATGTGTAGGATAACCCACAAATGACTTCTTGATAATGAACATAGCTTATGCTGACCCTGAAATCCATCTCTAATCACATTCATCAATACTCTACTAATTACAATAAATCATGACCAACATCCTAGCGACGTGTTTTGCGCATCTGCGTTTCATTAAGGCAACTAGGTCTGGTCCATATGTGATGTTATATAAACACATTTCGAACTTTTAAGAGCCATAACTTGCTCAGGGCACTGCTGACAGCATCTTTGGTTGATCTATTAATGTCCCTAAAGCTCCTAAACCAAGATAAAGACAACATCAAATGAGGGGGGGGGCTGGTGGACATTAGACAATGACACAGAAAAACACCCATTTCAGAAAATTGAGACTGGGGATATGAATTAACTTTAAGGAACCAGAGCCAAAAGAGGTGTGGGAAATTTTTGGGGGGAGAAACGCATGTCCAGTTGGGAAGGAGGGGGCCTTGGCCTGTAATGTGAGCACTTGAGCCCCCTACCGCCCAGGCCTCTCCTTCCCAAACTACGGGAATTGGGATAGTTTTCTGGTGTTTTATTGGAAAGATGAATTATGAAGATTTATGTTTTGTATTACATTGTAAAGGTTTATTGTATTCAGATCACAAACCAAATACAATAAAACAAAATAAAAAAAAACCAATCAACTGCCGGTTCAAAGCTACGAATAAGGAAAAACACTATGCAGTCTTTCAATGAGGCAATGCTCAAATATACTATTTTTTCAAAAATGTATCCTAATTATGCGTGCCCTGCATCAGTTATAGTGGCATGAGTTGCCCGGCCACCTGTGAGATAGGAACACTGCCCTTCACAGAAAGCTTAAGAAAGAGAGCACTTGCCCTTAACTGGCTTCTGTGCCAGACTTATCTAACAAGTGGTTTGGTTATTGTATGTTGTGACCATATGAGTATCGGGCAGATGTTCCATAGCATAAGTTGGGGGTAATGGTACAAATTGTGCTATTTGCCAGATACCTTCCTCCCAATTCGTAGGTTAGTTGGTTTATCAAAATGAAAATCTGCCATTTTTTGCCTGCACCCTAGAGGTAGAGGTAAAAATGGTACATGTCTGCAAAGGTGTATTAAAGTGTTTTCTCTGTACAGAATGGAAGCACAAGTGTTTCTCTTAAATAAAGGGAAACATGTTTTTTAATGGGGCTATTGTAAGTGTGTGAAAAGGTGGTAATCTCTAGTGACCACCATCACATCACCTTTTTTGTGTCCTGCATAAAGAGGGTCAGAATGTACCCTTTTGTAAATTACAACATGTACAACTGTGGTATGTATCCTAATTATGCGTGCCCGGCATGAGTTCCACCCCACCCATGGGATAGGAACACTACCCTTCACATAAAGCGTCAGTACAAGAGCACTTCCACTTAACTGGCTGCTGTAACAGACATATCTAAGAATAAGTGGGTGCATGACACCGTTGGGTAACGCGGTTTAGTTCTCTCAACGAGGGACAAAGATGGAGGATTAGCATACCCCAAACTTGCTTGGGGCTGAAACAATGTGACTGATGCAGGTCAGACATAATATTGATACAACTTTGGAAAAACTATATATTGGAACATTTTCACCTTGAACCATTGTATACCGACAATTTTCTATTGGTAGTTTTATATAGGTAGTCAATTGGCTAATGCATTTTCTACATGTTTCTGCTAAAACACCGAAAAGTGATGATTCATTGAGCATGATTCCATTGGGTAACTCGCGATACTTGCAAGTTCAAATAATCTTTATATAACATCCCAAACAGACCAGCCCTATTTCCTTGAGGAGGTGCAGATGTGCGAATCATGTGTCAGCATGAGTTGTTGGCCATGGTTTATTTTAATTAGCACAGTATTGATGCATGGCATTAGACATGGGATTCAAGGTCAACATAATTAGGCTTTATTGTCCAGGGGCAATTGTTGGGGTAACTGCACACATGATAAAGTCTACTTTAACATTACAAAAATAAAACTATTTCTTCATTTACATCTTATGACCAACGCACACATTATTATCCGGATATTACCATGGTTTATGACACCACCCGCGTGTTCATAGTGGCCTGCAATTCCTAGACTATAAGGCTTCATTCAGAGTTTGGGTGGGGGGAGTAATGGTAAAAATGTTTGCCAGATACTACCTTCCCAATTCAATGGTTGGAAAACAAATACCTCAGTGGAATTTGAATGGAATACGGGCGAAGTTGGGTTATCAAAATGACAATCTGACAATTTGCACCTGCACCCTACAGGTAAAAATGGTGTAATGTGCTCAAAAGTGTATTAAAATAGTCACCAGCAGACTGAAAATATTCATCTCCTCCTCGGACTAGTCTTCATCAGTGTTTTGATAGAAGTTAGGAGCTTGCAGGGACTTCTACCTTATTCTTAGACTGAGTAGATGCCAGTGCATGTGTGGAGGCCCACAGGAAGCTAAGCTCCCTTTAACTCTTTTAGCTGGTCTACTGCCAACTTCCTAAGACTAGTCTCTGTCCGTGTCTGGAGCTGGGCACCCAACAAACCCTGAGCTACCTCCAAGCTCCCTGGAAGCCTGGTCAATTGCCTCCTCTGTCCTGGGCTTGGTCCTTTTATAGTACCTCCAATTGCCTTGATTGAACTCTCCTGGCATTGTACTGTTTCTCCTGGGTCTTCTTTAGTGGTATATGAGGTGTAGCTTTTCCATTCTGCCTGACTCTCCTTCCCTCCAGTTGTACCTGATCTGCCTTCCTCATGATGCATAAATCAGCAGCGGAGGATTTAAAAACTCCAATCCCAATTCGAAGTCAGGTGAAAGGTTTAGCCTTAGTGCACCGCTTTCTGTTGGGTGAGTTCACACTCTAAGGCAGTTTTGGCAAAATAATGTGCAGACTTTTTTCCATCTCGCTCGCCTTTGCCATTCAAAACACAGTAAGGAAGCACATGTGTTTCTCTTCAATACAAGGAAACATGTTTTTTTTAAAGGGGCCATTGTATGTGTGTGAAAAGGCGGTCATCTCTAGTGACCACCCTTCTCACCACCTTACTCGTGTAATGCATAAGAGGGTCAGAATGTACCTTTTTGTGAATTAATACATGCACAACTGTTGTATGTACCACTGCTGTACATTATCCATGTCCATCATCAATATGATGGTAGATGTGTATTACAAAATACACAGTTATGTTATTGAAATACCACAGGTGTTATTCCAGCAATACCAATGTCCTTACCAATGTAGCAGTGGGAAACTGGGAACTTGATGGATTTTCAGGAATACCGCCAGCAATAGTGATAATTTCCTTGGATGGGATTCCAGAGGGAAAATCTGCCCAACGCATAGTGAGGCCCATAAACTTAACAGGAGGCTTCATAGTGCATACATTCACACCTGATTATTATATTTCCTTACAGGAAGTGAGCAAATGGTATTGTGACTTATTTATGTCGACATGTCAAGAAGAGTTTGCAGGTGCTTCATCCCTGGTTGAAGCACTCACTCTTGCCTTCTCTGTGTATCCCAGCCTAGGGAGATCCCAGAAAGAGTTGAGATATCTCAGCATGTCTTCATTGTTATTTTCCTATCCAACACCACCACCCCCAGGCGAAGCCCGCTTAGTGGGGTTGGATGCAGCATTGTCTGCGAATACAATGAGCACCACCTTACCATCACCGTGAATCCCTGAAGACACAAGCATAAAGGCTGTTGCTATCATGCACCAGCATACATAGTCAGGAACCTGCGGTGTTTGCGTGACCATTCACTGATGTTCAACCACAAGTGAAAGCTTTGGCAAAAAAGTGCTACCTTTGAACTTCATGTGCTCGTCAAAAAGGGGCCCGTCCTCCAACATGTTGCGTTTCCAGCAGAGGATGGACCAATTTTCTGGGCTGCAACTTTCTCGCCAGACTGCAAGAGCGTGTGCTACCAAAACTAAGGAACCATTCTAGCCCTAAGCACATAACGTGCTGACTACATCACACAGGCAATTCAGTCCTTAAAGGTCCTACCTTTGAAACAAAGGATCTCCTTCACGATGCTGTGCATGAACCACAGGGCATAATGGCCATGCATCGCCAAGCTAACTCTCCGCTACAGACCCACCTGCAAACCAAGATCTGGGACCTATGCTAAAATCAATCCAGCTATCTCGACTCAGTAACATTATGAAATACCCATCCCAGAAACACACAACAAACAGGATCTGATCCTCAGCCGACAATCGGAAGGACGTAGAACTCAAGCCTAAGCTCTTCGAAACTGGAATTTTAGAGCAACCGGCTAGAACTGTTGCTATCATATGACGGTGTCATACTGACCATCTGCGTTGTGCGCTCCATCCACTTTTCACCCTGTAAACCAGTATTTGATGTCTTTTGTTTGCACCCCTCCCCCCATTTCTGTTCACCCAAATGTTCTTCTTGTTGCTCTGATATCTTATGAAAATAACAATAAAGGAGCCCAGCATGTCGCATGACGCTCCAAAAAGGCTTGTATGAAGAAATGTTCCACCCAAAACAGTCTACAATGGCCTTGGTCAGTCATCTGTTGGTACTTTATATCAGCTATTTCTATAACTCGATCCTTTTATTAGGATTATAATTTTTGGCATATCGTTTTGAGCCGCTAAAAAATTGAAAGGAATGTAGTTCTGTGTTCCTTCCTTTTTGCTCACTGATAATTCCCCTTACAGATTTGGAAAATTAAAGGGGTGTGCTTGGAGCTAACAGACAAAGTGGGCACATTCTGCTCCCGGACGTAATGTAAATGAAAGGCGTAAAAGCCTTTTACGCCTTTCGTTCACATCACGCCCCATTTTCATTAATTTGTATGGTGGAGAGAAGGGGCAGATCATAACAGTTTCGCTGCCCCCTTCCCATCTGCCGCACATATACTCCAGCATTTGCACCCGCATGGATTTTCATGCTGGCTCGGATTCTTGGGATTCTTATGGAGTCGGCTGGCTTTCTGCACCATAGGCATCCGTTGTAAATGCCACCTGTCATGCGTACATGGAAGGCTGCGTTTACTCAATTTGCATGGCGTAATGAAAAAGGGTGGTGTACAAGAGTGCATGTCAACTCTTTACACTCCCCTGTGCAAATGAGGGAAAATTAAAGTTATTCACTGTAGTGTCTAAAGTACTCATAGCCCCCTTTCCTGCATCCTTGTGGGCGTCCCCAGCATGGGGACGGTACCGAAACCTTTAGCAGTGAAGAATCGAGCTTCCCCTTGAAATTTTAATATAGCACGTGGGGGCAGGGCCACGGGTGTGGGAACGCCCTGCCGAGGAACCGCACTCCGATATGTCACCTCAATCCCCTTTGAACACATTGGACGCTTTGATACCTGGCTACGGTTCTATGTGATTTCATCGACTGACTTTTCATCGCAGGTATTTTTTTGGGGGGTTACCCCCCCAAACTACCCATCCGTTTAATTATTTTACAATTCCCCTAAACACACACCAAATGTATTTAATTTTTAACCCCCCCAAAAAAATCGTTTTTTTTCCGAGAAAAAAAATTGCGGCAAAAAAACCTGCGATGAAAAGCCCGTCAATGAAATGACGGTATACCCCTGGCTACACGTATTACCTATTAGCCGTTGGCATACTAGTGGGTTTGGGTGGGTGGGACGTATGGAGGAAAGGGGACTATGGACTATGAGTACTCTAGTCACTATGGTGAGTATGTTTAATTACTCCTATGTCCTGTCCCCATCTTTGTGGGTGATTTCACTGAACAAGAACATATGGTGGAGCTGTGATAACCTGCCTCATATCTAGGACGAAGCAAAATGGTTCTTCAGAACTGCTTGACCAAACTCTGCATTGCGCCTGGAGCTGGTGTCCAGTGAGTAGTGCTTACAGAAGGCCGATGGAGAGGCCCAAGTAGCTGCCTTGCTGATGACATCTCAAGAAGCATGTCTTTGAAACGTTATGGTCGGGGCCTTAGCTCTGACCGCAGGGTCATGAATCCCCTCAGCAACATGTTTGCCCATGGCTGTATACATCTTCGAAATAGCCTGGACCATCCACCAAGCGATGGAACCCTGAGAGCCGGGGAAGGAGCTGCCAAAAGTCACGAACAATGCCTTGGACCTCCTGAAGGATTTTGTCAGAGAGAGATAAAACTTGAGGACCCTCTTGAGGTCCAAGGAATGCAGGGCCCTCTCTGCCTATGACTGCAGTTTTGGGAAGAACACCGGCAGGCATATCTCTTGATTCAAATGAAACCGAGAGACCACCGTGGACAAGAAGCTTGGGTAAGTGCGCAAGATGATGTTCTCGTTGTGAAACATGTTGAAAGGCTTGCACGAGAATAACGCCTGCAGCTCACTAACCCTTTAAGGTGCAGAGGTGAGTGCCACCAGTAAAACAGTCTTTAGTGTCACCAAGCTGATGTCCACAGAGGCCATTGGCTCGAAAAGCTTGTGCTGAGAAGCTGCCAGTACCACATTGAGATCCCAGTCCGGGTGTGGCCTATGCACCGGCAGAAAAAGCCTAGACAACCCTTTAAGATGGGCCTTAACCACCGGGTTGGCTGCAGAAAACGTATGCTCAGGGGAATTCTTGTAAGCCCCAATGGCTGCCAAATAAGTACAGCAAGTATCCACCTGAACTCCTGAACGAGCCAGGTGTGCTGAAAATGCCAGTATGTCATCCAGAGGACAGGTGACAGGCTACAGGCCCTGGCCATGAGTCCAATGGCAGAACCTAGTCCATTTACTCTTATACTGGTACCGGGTCTAGGGCCTCCTGATCTGCTGAATGATGTCTCAGTTATCTGAACATTAAGCATGTTGAAGCCTCAGCAGGTCAGGATGCAGGCCGCCAGAGCCAGCTTGGCTGGGTCTGGATGTTCCACTGCCCCATCTTGCTGCGTCAGGAATCCCCTGTTGGGGATCTGAAGGTGGATGGGACCCTGGGAGCACAACTGCAGCAGATCCGAATACCAGGGTCTCAAAGGCCAGTGGGGGCAATCAGGATGAGGCTGCAACCCACTGAAGCCGGAAACTTGCAGAGGTTCGTTTGGAGCAGAGGGGTGGCTGGGAACGGTTATGTTCACCTGGTATCCACAGGGATGCCACCCAGCTGTGGGGACTCAGGTGCCCTTCTCAGCCGCTCCCAGGTATAATCAGCAGGGAAGTTCTGCCTGGAAAACAGGTGGGCAATGTTCAAGTCTGGGCAACTGGGGTAAGAGCCTCCCAACACCCCATATGCCCGCAGCCCCTCCCCGGACCTTTCGTCACCTTGTTATGGGTTTTGGCGTGCTCTCCATCCTGCCTTCTTGGCAGGGGCGCGTTGTCCTTTGTGGGCGAGTGCGATCCAGTTACTTCACTGATGCAGGCCCCTTTAGAGTCTTTCACGTAGGTCTTATTACTGTTATACTGTATGCCTTTCTTGGATTTAAATAATGTCTTTTCTCTCCCCTTAGGTGCGCAGGAGTTCGCTGTGGAACGTTGGCTGAATTGGGACTTGTGGTGCTTCAAAAGTGCCTTGATGCGGTAAGTAGGCGCTATGCGCAGTGCTATGATGCCTTGCCTTTGCTAACCTGTTGTCTTTTGTTCCCGTAGGTTGCGGTGCTCACCGGAGCAAGAAGTCCCAAGGCGATGCTGGTCGATGGGCGACCCTTGAGGTAAGGTGTCGGCACAATTGTAAAATGTCTAATGTCCTGTTTCTTTCCTTTGCAGATCCGATGGTCCGGGAGGCTCGCTGTTCCTTGGATGCTGATTGCAGGAGCGGATGGTAGCTAGCGGTGGAATCACAGGTAAGCTGCTGCTATTAACAATGTCCTTTTGTTTTTCAGATGCTGTTCTTCCGCGGTTCGCAGATGCAGCTGAACACGATGAGCGTCATGTTGCAGGATTGCAAAGTAACACGAAGCGTGTTCTCCAAGTCGGGTGTGGTTTAAATAGCATCAAGAAAGTAGTCCAGGTAAAATAGTCCCTAGGCTTCCACACCCAAAACACTATACCGCATAGCTTGGTTCCCAGGAGCCAAGCTATGTGGATGCCTCCATGTTGACTGGCACTGAAATAAAGTAGTTCCCAAGCACAAGTCTTCATTAAGTATGAGCCTGGCGCCAAAGGCACCAGGACTGGCCCCAAGAGGGCCCAGGCAAAGGATGCCTAAACTTGTTGGGGGCCCGAACTGAGACCCCTCCTGGCCCATGGGCCTGCCGGGGGGAGTTTCAGGAAGTGGGTCGTGACAGGAACGCAGAAGACCTGCGACAGTGCCAACAGATCTGGAAGGCATCTCCCAGAGACCCCCGACCCTGTCCTGCCCATGAAGCAAACTGGGGGCACTTGTAATTCTGAGAGGGTGCAAACAAATCCAAGTCTGCAAACCCCCAATGCTGGTACAGGAACAACAAGGAGTTGTTGTGCAACCTCCACTCGTTAGGTGTTGAACCCCAAGCAGCTCAGCTGGTCTGCCTCTGCATTGCTGTCCCGCTGGACTGCTGAAATCCAAATCCCCTCCAACAGGGCCCATTCCCAAATAGATACTGCCCCCAAGTAGATGGGGTGCAGGGGTTCAGGTTATTCGTAAAACATTGTGGTAGAATTGTCCGTCCTGACCACAACCTGATGAGGGGTAAAAACACCCTGAGGGCTAAGCCCACTGCCCTGAGGTCCAGCAGGTTTATTTGCAGGAGGTAGGTTTAGGCTCTAGGAATGGAACCTGCCTGTGCTAAGCTCCATTTGCATTGTGATTGTGAGTTTTAGCAAGATCACAGGAGTGGTTTTTGGGATTTAGCCTGAGCCCCAGTTTGGTAGGTAGGAAAAAAGTATTTTTACTCCCGGCTATCTTGTTTGGAAAATCCGAAATAAATATTTGTAACACTCTGGTTAGTACGAAATAATCTGTTTATTATTGGTGTTCTTCTTGGGTGGTTCATTCCATAGGTATATTTGTGTTTTTAGAAACACTATTTAGGACTTGGTGTACAAGTTTGGTCAGCCGACACGTGTTTCGACCCATAAGGTCTTTCTCAAGGCTGAGCAATATTCAAGAGTGCCAGGTGATATGTGGTTAGTGACAATTGTGTGACATGTTGTAGTACATTCAATTGTGGTGTTAGAGTGGTGTGCAATAATAGTGACAGGTAAGAACATAACATCAAAACACATTGATGTGTTGATTTTAAGAAAAATAATTTTCAATTGGAAGAAGAAAAGGGTGAGGAAGAGAAAAGAAGAGTAAGCAAGGAGTTGGTTCCAAGTACTTTTAGTAGTGTGGGATGAGGTAAATGCCTCTTACCAAGAATTATTTGCTGAGTGCCCTCAGTGGGGTTCTGTTGGAAATGTCCTTAAAGCATTCTTGGCTCCTGTTGGGCCCTGGAGGGATGAGTAATGGTGAAAAGGTTTAGCTTGCATTGGTGGGCATTGCTGGGCACTTAGTAGGAGTGCCCCATGTGATTCTCCCTAGTCGTGAAGATATCATGTGTAATGGGTGTCCCAGGTTGGTGCTGCTGGCTGGGGCCATTACACATTAGCGGTGTGGAAAATACATCAAGGGCTATTTCTTTTTGAAGAGCTCATGTGTGTTTCCAGCCGGTTTAGTGTCTGCTGTTGCCAATGCGGCATTGAAATCACACCACGGGCATTTGATAAAGCTCATGTGTGTTTCTCAGCTGGGTTAGAGGATGCCTAAGTAGCGAGCTGTTATTGGTCGTTGGGGTGCCCCAGGCTGTTGCTGTGGCCATTTCAATTTAGTGGTCTGGGAAGTACATCAAGGGATCTTTTTGAAGAGCTCTTGTGTGTTTCCAGCCATTGTAATGTCTTCAGTTGCTAATACGGCATTGAAATCACACCATGGGCATTGTGCAGAGCTCATGTGTGTTTCTCAGCCGGGTCGATCGAGACCTAAGTGGGGAGCTATTATTGGTAGCATGGTCCCTGAGAATAGCGGTGCGCGTTGTCAAGGTTGGCGGGCGGGGAGGCTTACCTGCGTGCTCTTTCTGGCGTCCTGGGCGGTGCTCCGCTGCTCTACTACACCACGCTGGGTGCCGCCATTATAAGTGGTTCGTCTAGGCGTTGAGTCACGTTAAGTGGCTGATCGCGCATGCGCGATCATGTAGTGTCTTAGAACCGATCCCAGCGCATGCGCGTCGTGGGCTGTGACTGCGCATGCGTCGTGGATCGGCGCGAGACACTACAACGTTCGGCTCAGTTGTGTGTGTTGAAGGATGCCAGTTGGCAGTTAGCCCTGTGGGCTGCAAAGAGCGAAAGGGATGGAGATGGTGTTGGGGAGACACATGGGTAGTGAGGCTATGTGTTGAAACAGCCTGTAGGATACATGCTGATCAGGCTGGGATGGTTGGCTCAGGAACGCAAGGATGAAAACTAAACTATATGATGGCCCAATTGGGCCATGGAATGAGGAACTAAATAAGTGGCAGTTGGAATGTGCCACATTGGGTGGCGTAAGACCAACTGCTATGTGTCTAACTCTGACTGTTGGGTTAACCTATAAGTGGTGTGTGTGGCATGTTCGTGTGCTGGGCAAGCGTTGCCCAGAGAAAATCAGTCATTAGTCCCAAGGAGGAATACAAATTGGAAGAGTATAGAAAGAGAAAAGAAGGTTACAGAAAGACATTCAGATCATGATCTTTATTCAGGCCATTTTTAACACATCTGAAGTGACAAATCAAACGTGCTTCCTCTTTTCTCAGTTTTTGGATTCTGTCCCCTCCTCTTGGGCCCAGCCGGACCGTCTTGAGTCCAATGAACCTAATGTCACTCTTGTTGTCCATTTGGTGATTCTTCTGCCAGTGGTTTGCCAATGGTAGTTTGGGATCTTGTGAATATATACTATTCATATGTTCTCTAATCCTGAAACGTGTTTCTCGGATGGTGCTGCCTATGTATATTTTATTGCAAACGCAGATTATTGCATATATCACAAATTTACTTTTACAGTTGATGTGCTCAGTGATGTTGAAGATTGGGCAGCCTGAAAATTTGGCACATTTGGTCTTGGTTGCATACTTGCACATTGAGCATGTCCCGCATTTCGTGAAACCAATTGGTGTAAGTTTACTGAGCCATTCCTGTGCTGTAATGTGTTTGTCTGAAAGAAATGAGGGGCTCAGTAAGGTCCTCAGAGTTGGTGCTCTGCTGTATGACATACTGGGATATGTTTCTAGTTGCGGCTTGATTTGTTCATCCATCCAGAGTAGCCCCCAGTGCTTGGTCCAAATTTTTTGGAGTGCATAGCTGTCTTTGTTATATCGTGTTACGAATCTGATCATGGGATTGTCATCTTGTCTTCTGGGTTTGGGTGAGAGTAGAGTTGATCATTCTAGTTGACAGGCTTTTTTTCTTTACCTCTGCCAGGTTTTCATGGGAGTAACCCCGACTTCTGAATCTTTGATCTAGTAGGTTGCATTCTTCTGTGAAGGATTTATCTGTATTACAGTTCCTTCTTGCCCGAATGTATTCCCCTTTGGGAATGTTGCGTATAACACTTTTTCTGTGGCAACTTTATGCATGCAGGGTGGAATTCACTTCCGTTGGTTTACGGTAGGTTCTGGTTGTGATTTTGTTCTCTTCTATCTCAATCGTGAGATCAAGGAAGTCAATTTGAACCTTGCTGGTGTGGCTAGTTAATTCAATACCAAAGGCATTGGTGTTGAGGTAGTCCATGTATTCATCAAGATCATCTTTAGTTCCTTTCCATATTAAGATGATGTCATCTATGAATCTTGCCCAATTGACAATGAGCCTAGTGTACTTGTCTTCCTTCATTGCATGTTTAAGTTCATAGGAGTGCATAAAGCAGTTTGCAGGAGGGCTTCCGTCCTGGACTATACTCCATGAATCGCATAGCCCTCCAGAGTAGCCCCCCAGCCGAAAGGAAGAAGTCCGTTGTCGCCAGCAGGGAAGGCTCCGGTCAGGTGAAGGGGGCTCCCACTGGAATGTTGCAATCCGTCAGCAAAGATTGGGCAGTTGGAGCATTGGTATTGGAACTCTGTCCTATTGACAACCAGTCTCCTGATCCCAGCTGGCCACCAGATGGAGCTGGTGGCGACTCATCCTGAGGCGAGTGTGCTGTACAGCGAGCATGCAGGAGGCCATAGGCCCAGAATGTGCCACACTACCATGCCTTTCTGGCCACCATAAGGTGGTCATGTTGGCCAGAAAGTGTCCCACCGCCTTGCGGAGGGACAAAAGCCTCTTGGGCGTGGAGAACACCTGCTGAACGGCAGTGTTGCAACGCACCCCTAAGACGACCAGTTCCCGAGATGGGCACAACTGTGACTTCCTCTGGTTGATGTAGAACCTCCGCTGATGAAGGATATCCGCCAATCTTTGGCAGGAGTGCACCACCCCTCCGGGTGGCTGCACCCTCACCAGCCAGTCATCTAAGTAAGGGTACAGATGATGGCCCTCCAAGCTGAGAAGGCCTGCCACGGCATTCATCAGCTTTGTGAAGACAAGATGGGCCGAGTTCAGGCCGAGGTGCAGCACCCTATACTGAAAGTGTTATGACATAATCGTGAACCACAGAAACGTTGGATGCGGCTGGTAGATGGAATATGCAGGTACGCAAATATGAGGTCGAGGGAACACCTCCAGTGCCCTGCACACAGAGACTCAGCTATGTGCACAGGAGTAATTATCTTGAAGCATTGCAGCGGTAAAGACAGATTTCGAAATTAAAGATTCAGGACAACCCTCAGGCCAGCCTGGTTGTTCTTGGTACCGCATAAATCCTGGAATAGTAACCGGTGCCCCTGTCTACAAGAGGAACCGGTTCTATCACCTGCATCTCAAAGAGACCTCTCGTAAAAGAGCTGGAGACCCGATCTGACGAAGAGGAGGAGAAGATGGCAGAGGCAAAGGAAGAATAAGACTGACGCTCATGGAGACTACGGATAGGATCTACAGGTTGCTGAAAAGACGCTTCCAGGTGTCCTGGAACAGAGCCAAATGCCCCCCCCCACAGGCAAGCTGTGTTCCTTGACCTTGATGTCACTGCTTCGTGGTGTCAGAGGTGGGGCAGAGAAGGAGGAGCAGAAAAACATGTGCGACATCCTTTGCTGCTTCCTCCTGTTGTCACTCGGTGAACTGTCAAGCCTCAGTCTACCACTGTCCCGGAACCTTTGAAGCAGGAGAGAAGCGCGAGGCTTGAACTCGGTCCCGCCCTGGGACTGAGGGAAGGATTTCGGGCCTGGTTTTGTCACGATGTCCAAGGACATGGCAGCTTGAGTGGAGGTTTTCTTCTTTGCCAACTCGTCATCGGTTGATGAATGAAAAAGGTTCATGCCCTCGAAGAGCAGATTCAGGATCCACTCCTGCACAGCAGGTGAACACGTAGCGGTGTGCATCCATGCCGTCCTTCTCATCTCGACCCGAAGGCACATCCTTCTGCTGGCTGTGTCGATGTGGGAGATCGAAGACTCCATGAGGACCTGCGCAATGGCCCGTGCATCTGCCGGACCGGCCCTAAAGGAGGCTTGCTTGTCCGAAGGGGGGGGGCGGCTAGAAATCCCCCAAGCTCCCATCACAGCTTCTGGTTAGCCGCAGCCAAGAGGGTGTCTGTGTTGGCTTGCCGCAGGTGGAGTCCTGAGATGGAATAACAGTGCTTTCCCAAAGACTTTATCCTCCTCGGAGAAGCAACTGGAGGTGGCTCCCGTGGAGAAAGACAATGTTTTAGAATACAATGAGACCGTAGCCACCACTGAGGAATGAGGCTGTGGGTGGGAGGCAAGGAGGATTGGCACCCCGTCCGTCAGCCTAAACCGGCTGTCCAACTTCTTGTTCATCTGGGAGTTGGTCCTGGGTTTCTCCCAGACCTTTTGCGCCACCTACAGAACGTCCTTCTGGAGAGGGATGCCAGACCGGATTGTGGTGCGCTTACCCAAGACATCTGCTAGCACTTCCGACTCCTGGGGGGCTTCCTCAGGCAGAGGGACTCCCAAGAACTCCTCCAGGCCCTGAAGGCGGTTATGAACGGCCTTAACAGATGCAGAGGGTTCATCATCCTGAGTGTCGTCATCCTCATCATCGTCTCACCCCCCTTTTTAAAAGAGTGAGGGGAATCCGGGCCCTGGAACACATGTGCTAGCGGGTTCCCCCCTAGGTACGGAGCTGCAGACAGGTCCAACAGCTGTTGAGGGGGTGGTGTTGGTACAGGAGGAGGTGGAGTGGTCATAGGTGGAGGGATAAGAACAACCGATAGGGCCTGAACCGAAGGAGGGACCGGCACTAGAACCGGTAGCACTAGATGACCGGGAGGGGAACCCAGAGGAGGGGCCTGGGCGGCCCCACCAGCGGGATCACATCCTTCACAATGTCCTTCTGGAGCCCCTTTATCTGAAGGGAAAGCATGAGGAAGCGCTCGAAGAAGTGGGCCTCTAGGGGCCCCGCCCTCTGAGGTGCTGGGCCTCCACTCCTTGTCCAAGCGCTGAGGTGCCTGGTGTGTGTATAGTCGTAAGGCTGTGATGGGTAGATGTATCCCTGAGGAGACGAGAAGCCTGCAACGTAGGATCCGCTGCTGCTTCCAGAAGGAAGGGGGCTGGGATCATCTTGCAAATCCCATTCGATGGGCGAAAGCACTGGCAGACCCTGAGGTGGGTCCAAGATGGCCGCCAGCCTGGCAGGCTCCGCCACGTGTCACTCCACCATTTTGAAGCCTTGTGCCACGCCTTGGGTGGGAAGGCACAGAGGCCCTGAGCCAAGCGAGGCCTCAAACACAGAAGGATACAGCTTGGGTTTTGCACCCGAAGCAGAGGCGTCGACCTCAGAGATCACTCTAACAACCTTGGAGCGAGCTCTGGTAGGCTGAATGCCCTGGGGCACCTGGGCCGGTAGCCGTGCTAGATCGTGCCAAAGACAGACTTTTGGAGGTGGCACTCGACAATCCCTTACCCCCTGGGGTACAAGAAGTGGATGATCTTGTTCACCCTTCTGAGGACAGCGTGGTAGGGCCCCTGAGCACCTCAACTTGGTAGCCAGGATGGCCTTAGATCTTTCCCCGGAGTGCCCAGAAGAGCCCCCAGTCCCTTTGGCTTGGGAGCTGGTACCCTTAAAGGACTCGGGCCCACCAGAACCTGAATTCAAGGAACCCGGATCCATGGGAACCCTGGGGAAGGAGTTGCTGCACCGTGGTGGCATGCTGAACAGAGGGCCTACCTTATTTTGATGAGAGGCCATTGCTACGAAGTCCTTAAGGTGGGGGAGGAGGAGAAGTTTGGAAGTTCTCCCTCCACTGCGACAACCAATTCTGTAATGCCCTGTGACTGAGGGCGCTGCAAGCCACACATGCGTCCCAGTGGTGGTCCGTCGGGCCCCAAACACTCAAGACAGAGTGCATGGGGGGCCCAAGGCTGGCAATGAGCGGTTGCATGAGGCACATCTCATGAATCCTCCTGCAGCCAACATGCGCCGGGGAGGGGAGGGGGCGGTGAGGCACCGAAGGGAAGCTAAGTAAGATTGAAAAAACAAAATGGGGAGCAAGCAGAAAGCTAAAAAGTTTCTGTGCTGGCTGGTTTATAGTGATAACATCGAAAACAAAAACATCGAAAGTCAAAATCTCGAGAAAAAAAACTTTGGAAAAAAAAATAAGTTGACTTTTTTTTATTACGTTTTTTTTTCTTCGAAATGGGGGGGTTCCCCCTCAACCCACCCTTTTTTTTTTTTAACCTTTTTTTTTACATGCTAGTGCCAAAAAATAAATGTAAATAAAAAAATTAATTATTCGACTTTTTTTTTTCTACGTTATTGTTTGAGATTTTGACTTTCGATTTATTGTTTTCGATATTATGACTGCACACCGTGCTGGCTACCAGGTCTGACACTGTCTGTGCGGAAAAAGGGACTGAGGTGAGGTACCAGAGGGTGGGACAAGGGTGCGGCGTTCCCACGTCCAAGGCCGCGCCACCACACGCTATACTAGTTGTAAAGGGGAAGCTCAATTTTTCGCTGCCAAATGTTCCGGTACCGTCCCCATGTTTGGGGATGACCACAAGGATGGAGCTAAGGGGATGGGACGTATGAGTATTAAATGGTGCGACCAGTCTACCCTAAAGTGCAAACGTAACCAGTAACTTTTGATTACGTGGACACTCGGAAATTAGCTCCTAGGTGTGAAGTACAGGATATTCATTTTGGGGGGTGATTTTTCCCCAAATCTGTGCTGCTTCTTTGAAGCCTGGTCAACTGTGGTTGGCACTTATGGAAGAATTTGTTTTGCCCGGTCGCCTGTATTGCATGGCGCCCTTAATGTAGTTAGTAAATTAATGTGTGATTCTTTAAAAAATATTCTAATGTGTTATTAAAGTACACATGAATCTGTTTATTTAGGCAAACAAAACATCAGAAAAATGAAACCAGCCCTCGAATTTGTTTCATTGAAAATGTGTAAAGATTGGCTTACAGCTTAGAGGCATTTAAGTGTCTTGACTGCGTACAGAATTCCCAAAATACTCACATTTCAATAGCTTTTCACATTTAGAATTACCAACAGTATCACAAAAGTTCCCCCTTTTTACATAACTGTAAGCGACTGTACTTCTAGAAACACTTAGAGAAAAAAGCAGGGTCGTTTCCACAGTTTTAGGAAAAAGTGCACATGACTTGGTCACAATCACAGGCAGAACTCGGAAAACTATATGTAACAATTATATATATATATATAAAATATCACGGATGCCTTAAACGCTTCAAAAATTGAAGTACGTACATTTTTACATGAAATAAGGCAAATTCAGGAATGCACAAGGGACCCGATATTCAACAGAAGCTAAAACGTATCACGCTTACCAAGAACCAATGTACTTTTCCACTAACACATACAAATAGGCTTGCCTTAGTGCACAAAGAAAATACCCTCCGTGTATTTACCATTATAAAATCGAAACCGGAGAGGTGGGGGGGAGGGGCAGAAGGAGGCGGCAGATGGACAATTGTGGCACCTGCATCTACGCGCAGTCTTTATACAGTACTGTCCCGAGACGGGTGAGGAAATTAAAGATCACGCCAGAGGCGTGACATGGCATTTGCTGAATTTGTAAAACGAAAACTATACACAGGAGTGCAAATTTTCAGATTGTCACTTGCAACCTCTTCAACAATCAGTCATCTACATCCAACCACTAACAAAAAAAGAGGACATTTTCAGTAAGTAACAGCAGCAGCAGCAGCGATCATGGATTTGAACGAACAGGATGGCGAGGGAATGTATATCTGCATTTATGATATGCCTTTTCCTCTTAACTTAAAAAAGAAAACTGTCATTGAGTGCTTAAAAAACAGTAGAAATAAATTATGTCATGGAAATAAAAACAATATTAGTTTTAAACAAATGCAGGATACTTTTAGAAGTTATCCCAGACACACACGTTATGAAAGGTGAGTTGAGTGGGTTACATGGCATACAGTAGTCCTTTTCACAGCAAGATTTTTGGTCCATACTGAGAATTTGGGGTGAAGATAGTTCCTTGGAAAAATGTCTAGGACCAGTGAAGGCAGCTTTGAAAGGAAAATATGAACAACCTGAATGAAGAAAAAGACGCGCCTTTTTATATAAAAGAAAATCTGTTTTTTTCTATAAAACGCACAATCCTTAGATGAGTCTCTCAGCAGCCAGACACCTGACAAAGGTTTGCAACATACTGCAGCTTGCTAGGTCCAATGAGTCAGTAGAACATTCCAGAAATATTGCACTGGCGTTGTGAAGCGCACTGAATGCTGCTCCTTCATTGGGCCACGTGATCCTGTCCACGGTCATGTTTGGAAAGATCCAAAGGGATAAGCGAGACAGATGGCACCTCAACGAGGTCAGAGGTGGGAAAATAGTGGCGTTGTGGCAATAGACTTTTCTGGAAATAGACGATGCAGTCACTTTAAGCACTGGCTCTAGAAATTGAAATGTCACAGCAGACCATGAGGTTGTTTCACGTGGTGTCAGTTCTGCTGTAAAATCAGGGTTTCCAGTTCATCCGCCGAACGCAGCAAAAAGGCAGCAGAATCTCGATAGCCCGCCACGAGCTGACGCACTGCGTTGACTTCAGTTGGGTTTAGCTGGGCTCTGGAGTTGCTGTTGCTGGTTGATCCTGAGCTGGGCACAACCTGCTTCTTCATGCTGAGATCTGTTGGACCTGAAGACGACAAACGCAGCAGTGACAAGGTCAGGTTTATAATGTGCAAAATGGCCAAGGAAATGTCACTTCAGTAATGAATGCAGTAATTAGAAAACCCATCAACTCAAGCGAAGAAGCGCTCCTGCTACTGAAGTCTAACTGCATAATATATGCTAATCATTATAATATTATCTCATGTTTTCACACCTACAGTACCTGTCTGCATAACCATTGTCTGTTTAATAGGTTATGTTTCAGCTAATAACAAATTACCACGAAGAGCACAGGTGAGAAATGAAAGGCAAAAACAAAGCAACATGACAGCTGTATTCAGAAAATGAAAAGTTCAGAAAAGACAAGTGCAGCAACAGCATCCACTTTGCAAGGGCCTGATACATGCTTGTCGCATATGGAGTACCGATGCCCAGGGGTGTTGCTAGGTCTAGAAAAGATCCGGGGCTACACTAATGTCGGGACTGTCAGGACTGGGGGCTAGCTACCCTTTTGGTGTTAGCCCCTGCGCTTCTATGTGGGGCCACAACCAAAAGACCTGGGGATATAGCCCTCTGAGCCCCCCACTAGCAATGCCTCTGCCGGTGCCTTTCTAACATGGGTACGTGACGTAGTATATGATTTCATTTTTCAATCAGTCTCATGTGGGCCAATTTTATGTGAGTAAGGACCAAAGACTTAACGTCATTTGCAATAATGTTCAGTAAAAATAACATTTTCAGAACTACATTTTCCAAGATCCTTTACGAATATAAACCAATCAGAACTTAGAAAACATTTAAAAAAACAGAATGGTAGAGTATAAAACAGCTGACGATGTCAGCCACTTTTTTCTTTATTGCTATCAGCGTACTATGAATTGCTTGCGCCGAGAAAGGCCGTCGACCAATCAGAATCTGCCGTTCCCGGGCTGGATTCTGCATTCACCGCCCGTTGAAAATGCCCACTGCCATTTACATAGAAAACAGACTGGGTCCTGTAACAGGTTTTCCATGGCCGCCATCATCCGAAAAGGACCTAGTCCTTTTTCTATTTTTTTCTCTGTTCCAACGGGAGATGGGCTAGTGTGGAGCTCATCTCCCGTCAGAAGGGAAAAACAATTAAATCTATTCGCACCCCAGTAAATTACAGGGTGAGAATGGCTTTCATGCCCCGGCTGGGGGGTGGACACAGGGTTTAACGGCCCGCAGCCCGAGCTGGGGCCTTGCTTCTCTCTGGCCTACAAAGCCCGGGCTGGCGGGCCGTTAAACCCAGTGTCCACCCTGAGCCAAGTCTTGAAAGCCATATTAACTGTGGCTTTATTTTACTAAGTTGCTTTATATTTAAGATGACAATTATATAATTATTGTAGCAGACATCCAATAAAGTTTTTTATGGCTTCTCAAAGTTGGCCATCACCAATTTCCTGTTGGTCCGCAGAGTGAAAATTCATTTAATATGGCGCAAGGAAAGAGCTTAATGGCTTACAAAAAAGAAGACTGCATCTTAAACGTAGAGACTAAACCCTCCCCTGCAAAAACATCCCCTTCAGCTGGCTGTCACTTTAGATCCCAAACGGACCCCAGTAATTATAGCTAAAACCCTGGCCCGTTACAGCCCGGGGACTTGATTATTATTGCTATTAATACCCTAGGTTAACGTAGCAATGCATTTGCTTGAATCAACGAGTTGCACACATGGCAAGACAAGTTGATTCTGCAAATACTCATCTAACGTGGCAGCCGTAGAAATGGAAAGCAGGGCTTCATGCAGAGCCCCTCATTCATTTCCATGACAGGCTGGGATCGAGCGGTGCCAAAACTAAAAACAGATGGCAGCCGGGATTGTAGCAACCCGATTGGCTGCTTTAACTGCTCCGTGTGGTAATACTCAGTAAGCTTGAGCAATAGATCATCATCTATCTGGGTCTCCCAAACATAGCCCTAAAAAAATACAACTAATACAAAACATAGCTGCTAGACTCTGCCACAGCTTAAAGACATTTAACCCCATCTCTCCAGCCTCAAAACCCCTGAAATGGCTTTCAAATGAGAAATGAATCCCCCTGAAAATACTGGAGAGACACAAATAAGCTAATGGAAACCAGGCCTACAAAACACCAGAAAACGTTTCATGCACTACAATGCAGCGAGGACCAACTTTCTTGGGATTTAATACCAACTGAAATAAGAAAAGAACAAAACCATGTATGCCTTAAAGGAGCCACCAAAAAGGAGCTGTTCAATGAAACCTCACCGGCAGTGCGATTGACCAAACCACAGTTTACCCCATGTCATTTTTCCTACAAGCGTCTTGAAGCGAGAACATTGCGAGAGGCGCACTTTAAAAAAAATCACAATAAATAAGAGAGCAGATTGGGTGGGAGCTAATCCACTACAGTCGTTAATACAAGTGTCTTGACCCATTGCTAAACTGCTCGTGAGATGGGTCTAATCTGGCGTCAGTGAACTGGGAACATTGATCTTACAGGGGAAAAAAACCAGCAGACCCTGTGCCCTGCCGGTTCATCAATGCTCAGTGCGGGAGATAGGCACACAAATGTACCAGGTAAGCAAACTTTTTTAAAAAAAGGATGAAAAGACAAACAGCAAAGCCGCGGCATTTAAAAAGCATGATTCTTGCAATACTGCCATAGAGTGGGATTTTTTTTTTAAATGTATGGGACCTATGCCATTGGCTATTGGTATTGCCTTTTTTAATCTCAAGGTTGATTATTGGTCCAAAGAGTAATTTTTGAAGCTGCGGGAACATATTAGTGGACAGCAAACTGGAAACATACACAGTGCCGACACAGCCCACTCCATTACCATTCCTCTTGATGGAAGAATCTGGGCTAAAGTGTTGTCAATGACATCCGAATCACAACTGATATTGACCTCAGGGGTGACAGTCATAACTAGAGCCCCTGGAGGCAACATGGTACAGAGGCATACCACCCCAGTGGCAGATGCAGGTCTTGATGCCAGAGGGTGGAGGTTCGGGGGGGAGGGGGCGCCGACTACCATTTCCTTAATTTTGCGGATATAACTAGGAACTATTGACACTTAATATTCAAGGAAAACCTGCCAGGTTTTTTAACTGGTATATATGTCATTTATAAAACCTTACACTTCTACAAGCCACATCTATTATCAGTTATACACCACACATTTGTAACGGAGGGAGCATCCAATTAAAATTAAAATTCAATCTTGTCAATGAAATCTAAAGATCTGATTCAGATCCATCCATCAGCAAGGCAAAAAAGAACAATTCAATAAACATTCACAAGCAAGCAATATACCATACTGTGCTCTGCCATGTCTAGTGCAGGACAGTTAAAGCAAATCAATTGCTGCTTGTTCAGGTAAAACATCGTAGTACAGTTGTCCGTCCTGACCAGAACAGGCCTGTCCCTGATAAGGGGCAAAAACACCTTGAGGGCCAGGCCCATTGCCCTGAGCTCGAGCAGATTGATATGCAGGAGGGCTTCCATCCTGGACCATGCGCCATGAATCACGTATCCTTCTAGAGTAGCTCCCCATCCCGAAAGAGAGAAGTCTGTTGTCACCACCAGGGTAGGCTCCGGTCGGGTGAATGGGGTTCCCACTGGAACATTGCCATCCTTCATCCACCAGCGAAGATCAGGCAGTAGGAGTAGTGGTATTGGGATCCTGTCCAACTGAGACCCTGTCTCCTGATCCCAATTGGCCCGCCAGGTGGAGCTGTGGGTGCCTCATCTTGAGGCGAGCGTGCTATACAGTGACCACGCCGGATGCCATCAGGTCCAGAATATGCTGAAACCACCATGCCGAGGTGGTTGAATTGGCCAGAAAATGCACAGCGCCTTGCGGAGGGAAAAGAGCCTCTCGGGCATAGAGAACACCCGTTGAACGATAGTGTTCCAACGCACCCCTAGGAAGACCAGTTGCTGAGATGGGCACAACTGTCACTTCCTCTGGTTGAGGGAGAACCCCAGCTGAAGAAGGATATCTGCCAAGGTCTGGCAGGAGTGCAACACCCATTCGGGTGACCCCGCCCTCACCAGCCAGTAGTCCAAATAAGGGTACAGATGATCGCCCTTCAAGCGGAGAAGGCACGACGCTGCATTTATCAACTTTGTGAAGACACAAGGGGCTGAGTTCAGGCCGAAGGGCAGCATCTTGTACAGAAAGTGGTAGGACATAATTGTGAACCACAGAAACCTCTGATGCGATTGGTAGATGGCTACATGCAGGTACGCATCCGTGAGGTCCAGGGAACACTTCCAGTCCCCTGCACACGCAGACTCAGCTATGTGCGCAGGAATAATCATCTTGAAGCATTCGAGCAGTAAAGACAGATTTAGGAATGACAGGTCCAGAACAACCCTCAGGCCAGTCTGGTTGTTCTTGGGTACCGCAAACATCCTGGAATAGCACCCGGAGCCCCTGTCTGATACAGGAACCATTCTATCGCCTGCATCTCCAAGAGCAAAAGGATCTCACATAAAAGTGCCATGGAACTGATCTGACGAAGAGGAGGAGAGGATGGTAGAGAAAGACTGAAGCCCGTGGAGACTACTGATAGGATGCACAGGTTGTTGAAAAGACACTTCTAGATGTCCTAGAAAAGAGCCAAACGGCCCTGCACAGGCGAGCTGTGTTCCTTGACGTCACTGCTTCTTGGCATCAGAGGTGGGTGAGTGGAAAAACGTGCACAACGTCCTCTCCTGCTTCCTCCTGTTCTCGCTGGGTGACCTGTCAGGCCCCTGTGTACCGCTGTTTTGTCAGGATGGCCAAGGACTTGGCGGTTTGAGTGGAGGTTTTCTTCTTCGTTAACTCGTCATCAGTTGACGAATGAAAAAGGTCCACGTCCTCGAAAACCCTCTGGCTTTGTCGATGTGGGAGACCGAAGACTCCATGAAGTCCTGCGCAATGGCCTAGGCAGCTGCAAGATCCGCCTAGAATGAGGCTTGCTTGTCCAAAGGGAGGTCGGGCAGAAATTCCCTGAGATCACAGCACAGCTTCTGTAGCCGCCACCTAGAGGGCGTCTGCGTTGGCTTGCCGCAGATGCAGTCCTGAAATGGAATAGCAGTGCTTTCCCAGAGACCCGAGGACCATGTCCTACTTAAAAAGACAACTGGAAGTGGCTCCCATGGAGGAAGACGACAAAGACAATGGTTTAGAATATGTTGAGGCTGCAGCCATCACTGAAGAATGCGGCTGCGGGTGGGAGGCCAGGTGGATTGGCTCCCCTGTTCATCTGGGTGTTGGCCCTTCGCTTCTCCCAGACCTTTTGCGCCACCTGCAGGACATCCCTTTGGAGATGGATGCCAGACCGGACCGTGGTGCGCTTACCCAAACCTCTGCTAGCACTTCTGAGGGGCTTCCTCAGGCAGAGGGACCACCAAGAACTCGGCCAGGCCCTGAACGCAGTGATGAAATGCCTTAACAGATGCTGCCGGTTCATCATCCTGGGCGTCATCATTGTCATCACCCCCTCTTTTTTTACAGACCAAGGGGAGTCTGGACGCTGGGACACAGGTGCCGATGGGATCCCCTCCAAATCCGGAGACAAAGACAGGTCCAATGGCTGTTGAGGGGGAGGCGTTGGTGGAACATGAGGAGGTGGAGGGGTCTGAAGAAACGGTAGGGGTTGGACCGGGCGATTTATCAGCACTGGAAATTGGCACCGTCAGAGGAACGGGAGGGTTACCCATAGGAGGGGGCCAAAAAGGCACCACCTGCGAGATGACCTTCACTATATCCTTCAGGATACCCTTTATCTGAGGGGAACAAATGAGGAAGAGGAATCGCATGAAGAAGCGGTTCTCGCAGTCTGCGATGGGTAGATATACCCCTGAGGAGACCAGATGCCTGTACCGTACTATCAGCTACCGCTTCCAGAGGGAATGGGACTGAGATCTTCCTGCAGAGCCCATTCAATGGGAGAGAACATGGGTGGGCCCTGAGTTGGATCCAAGATGGCCGCCAGCCTGTCAGGCTCCGTCACATGCCTCTCAGCCATTTTTAAGCCTTGCGTCATGCCTTGGGCAGGAGGGCGTGAAGGCCCTGAGCCATGAGAGGCTTCAGACATGAGGCGATATACCTTGGGTCTTGCACCCGCAGCGGAAGTGTTGACCTCAGAAATCAATCACTCTGGTAGGCGCTGAGATTTCAGCCTGATGGCCGGTCACCGTGACGCCCTGACTCATGACCTCGAAGCGAGCTCCGGTAGGCTGGACGCCCTTGGCACCTGTGCCGGTAACCGTGCTGCTGTGGTGGCTGTTTTAACTGGAGGGGGATAAACATTTGGGCCTGATATGGCTGAGCAACCGGGCGCAGCCGACACTGCTCAAGAGGGTTCGGGGGGCTGGGGGAGGGGTTTCTTCCCCGCAATAATTTCTTTTAAAAGTAAAACGTTTGCAATTGAGTAGATGCAAGTCACCAACAGTGCACAGGAGCATTTCTCCAACACATTTTCATGATGCCTTTTCCCACAATATGTGCCAGTATAACACATTTTCACACTTGCTGTGCCCATACATTTCCATGCTGACTACACACACACACACACACGATTATGTGTCTGTGCAAGGCGGGGCGCTGGGCCTCACAGTGCCAAACACACACACAATCAATGTGATTGTGTCTGTGCAAGGCGGTGGGAGCGGCCTGGGGGCACGTATGGTATTTTTTACTGGACATCTATAATAAACAGAGAGCTGATTTTGGGCGGTGGGGAGGGGGGTTTGTGCAAATGCCTTTGTTGTACAATCCTCCTACCCCCACTCGCCAAAGTAATCTCAGACCAACACACACACACACACTTACACAACATACACACAGCAAGCACTCGCTTTTTCCTTCACAGTCACGATCACCCATCATGCACTCACTCATAACACAAGCATACACACATCCATACACATATTTGAATAATAAACATACACACATTTTCAGAACATACACACACAACCTACACACAGCAAGCACTGTCATTCAAACCAACATCCATCATGCACTCCCTCAAAAACAAACATACACGCAACCATACACATATTTAAATAAATAAATGAACATACACACACATTTAGACAACATATGCACTGCAAGCATTCTTTCATTCGCACAAGCACCCATCATGCACTCTCATAACACAAGCATATACACGCATCCATACACATACTTAAATAATAAATAAATGAGCATACAAACACACATTACACAACACATACGCAGCAAACCCTCTGTTTCATTCACACGAGCATCCATCATGCACTCACTCAGAACACAAGCATACACGCATCCATGCACATTTAAATACTAAATAAATGAACATACAAAACACACACATTTACACAAACTACACCCAGAAAGCACTTATACCAGCATTCATCATCATACATTCACCTAACACAAGCATGCACGCATCTATAAACATAATGTTTAAAAATTTAAATTAACAAAATAATGTACCTTCTGTCGCGGGTCCAGAGGTTCCAGTGATTCAGCCCCCTGCAAGCAGGAACAGGAATCAGGATGTTTCCTGGTCCGTGCATGCAAGGGGCCTGAGCATGGGTCCGGAGACGCCTCATCACAGCTCTGTATGTGCGAGGAAACGTGGGAGTGCCTCCTTGCAAATACAGAGGTGCAGTTCCCCAGCCAGCATTTCAAATGAGACCTGCAAGGCTGGGGAAGCAAACGCCCCTAACCTTGCACGGCTCATTGAGCTGGCGCGGCTGGGGAAATGTAACACTCCCTCAGCTGAAAAAAGAAAACAGCTGAGGGAGTGCTCGTATTTTACTGGGCTGGCTCCTCCATGATGGGTGAGAGGAGGCCAAGACCCGGTGGGTCGACGCCCCCTCACCCATTATGGACGAGCTGCCCCTGCTGGATCGGGCTGAGGACAGACTCTTGGAGGTGGCACTCCATGATTCCTTATACCTTGGGGGCGAACAAGAGGATGAACTTGATCTCCGCTTTGAGGACAGCCCAGTAGGGCCCCTGAGCCCCTAAGCTTGGGAGCCGGTAGCCTGGATGGCCTCAGGTCTGCCCACGGAAGAGCCTCTGAGCCCCTCGGCTTGGGAGCCGGTAGCATTAGAGGTCATAGACCTGCCAGAACCTGAATCTGAGGAAGCCCTCTATGTAGGTACGCCAGGGAAAGAGTTGTCGCGCTGTGGAGCCGTGCTGAACAGAGGGCCTAACTTGGAGAGGCCTAACCTGGAGAGGTCCTGGAGATGAAGTCCTTAAGGTGGGCAGAGGAGAAGTGTGGAAGATCTCCCTCCACCGCGACAACAGATTCTTCAATGCCCCGTGACCGAGAGCGCTGCAATCAGAACATGCGTCCCAGCGGTGGTCAGGCCCCAAACACTACAGAGTGCATGGGGCTCTGAGGCCGGGAACGCGCGGTCGCGTGAGGCACATATCCTAACTCCTGCTGCAGCCAACATGCGCCGGAGGAAGTGAAGCACTTTTCTTTTTTAGCATCAATTGGTTTACATTAAAACCTTAAATGCAGAAAAAACAAAATCAAAAGAAAGAAAAAACACCACATTAAATAAGAAAAATAAAAATTAAAAAGAAACTGCTCACATTTCAGAGGCCCTGGTAAAGACCTCAAAAAGGAATTTCCTAATAAAACACAAAGGGACCTAATTGTCCAAGGTTACAAAAATGTCCCTCAAAAAGTACAAGAGTGCAAGAGTCAAAGATAGTTTCCTTCCCCATCTTAAAATTGACCACCACTCTTCCAGTGTTCTTGATTCAAATTCACCTAGGAATTTTCCCAACCATTTGTCTCTCAGAACTGCTAATGAATCACATCTCATAACCAAGTGGTAAAGGGTTTCCGCCCCATTACCACAAATTCGACAGGATAATAGTAGATCCACCCAGGCCTTTTATTTTCTTTCTGTAACTTCCTTTGTTGGATAAAGGTTCAACCGGAATCTTAAGAAGTTTTGCCCTTCCACTCTAGAGGGGAACTTTTCCAGGTATAGAAGAACCGTGCCCCTTGTGTAAATTTCGTCACGCCCTGGGACAGCAATTTTATATGACCACAACTTCTCCTGGGTCGAGATCCAATCGTGGTACAGGAGCTTTTTCTTGACACTAGTTGGATCTTCCGTTAGCAGTTTTTCTGTTAGTGCAATGTTTTCCAGAATACTTATGCACGTTTTCTGCCACGTAGTCAATGCTGAACCTGTTTACTTGTTAGAGCTTTTTTTATAGTGGAAAATCCACTTCTATCCTGCGGGTTAACACATTTACTGTATAGAGCCAATGACTTCCATACCGTGGCAGTATATAGTGATGTTAGGCCCAGTTCCTTCCTTACACATTCAACTGGTATGGTCTTCGGAAGCCTGAAAACCCTTTTCCAAAAAAGTCCCTCCAGGGAGGACCAAACCTTAGGATTTGTAAAAAAGTTTGCCTCTGCTGCATAAGTCAAAATTGGAGCGACTTAATTTATAGAAGTCTATAAGGGGTAGGCAAGAAAAGGAACAGTAATGATGGTTGATGAGCAAAGCTTGTGATGCTAAGTTTTTAACTTTGCTTCGCAGTCTAAGTACTCCTGGTCAATCATTAATACTATCATTTATTGTGATCCCAAGATATACCATTGATGAAACAACTGGAACTAGTTCCCCATTCAGGAACCACTTGAATTTCTTACTCTTGTTTACTTCTTTGTTTGGTCCCAAGGTTAGGATTTTTGATTTTGTTGAATTGATCCTAAGGGCGTTTTCCTGAACGTATAGCTCTAGGGCTTGCAGCTGTCGTTGCAGGCTTATTTCAGTCTGGTCCAGTAGTAATAGATTGTCTGCAAACAGTGAAAGCACTGAAGGCAAGTTAAATAAGATTGAAATAACAAAAACGGGGACTAAGCCGAAAGCTAAAAAAGTTTCTGCGCTGGCTGCCAGGTCCGACACCGTCGGTGAGGGGAAAAGGGACTGTGGTGAGGCACCGGAGGGCAGGGTGTTCCAGGCCTTAAGCGGCGCCCCCGCGCGCTATACTAAATTTAAAGGGGAAGCTAAATTATTTTTCTCTGCTAAAGGTTCTGGTACCGTCTCCATGTTGGGGAATGCCCACAAGGATGGAGGAAAGGGAATGGGACGTATGAGTACAATACTGCGTTTGTCAGAAGAGGTGATCAAGTAGCCCAATTCGAGTCAGTGAAACCAAAGTTTCAAGGCTCATATAAAGGCACTGCCACCTGATGACACTGTGTTCCGGGAGAGACCACATGTGTTGTACTGTGCTGTCTTTTGTAAAAAGGTTTGCCTTCTCACACTGTGGTGGCATTGCTTGGCCCATTTCCTGATCTTTCTATTCATTTTGGCCATTTGAGTGGAGGGGGTCTTTCATGGAAGAAAGCCAAACAAATGTTACAATCCTATGGCAAACTTGTTTTCAGGTCAGCTTTTTTGGCACAAAAAACGCTTTGTTTTTTTTCTACAGTACCTTTTAGCTGTGATGGAAAAATAAAGCTACAATCATTGTCTTTTTGTAAAACATGTTTCTACAAGGATTTTTTTGTTGTTGTAATATTGGGCCTCATTACACGGACGGCGGTGGACCAAGGTGCTATTAGGACCTTGGTCCATGCCGGTAAAATACCGGCACCGCCTTGGTGGAAAGGGGAATTACCGCCCTGTTCCAAGGTTGGTGGGGCGGTAGTACCCCCTTCCCCCATTGCCCTTCCCCATTCCCATTTTTGCCCCATAATACCGCAAATTGCGGTACCGTAATTAGCTCCCTGGTCCCTTTGTGGGTTGGTTTTTAACGCCTGCAAAAAGCAGGCGTTAAATTCTCCAACCCGCAAAGGGACCTTGTAGTAAGGCGGTAAGGGTTTACCGGTACCGGTAAAATACCGGTACCGGTAAACCCTTACGCCTACCGTGTAATGAGGCCCACTGTGTTGGTTCATCATGTGATTTTTATATTTTTTAAGTCAGGTTTACAAATCGGGGCATTATTTTAGTTAATGAATGTCAAACGCTTACAAATAATTATAACTTGCTGTACAACAAGAACTAGGAAATAATGTGGTGAAGTGCTGAATTTGCAGACTGGTCTCAAATCTGAGCTTTCCCACTTAACCAAGGGTGTGATCCTGGCAGCTAATTCAATCTAATATGGCTAAACCTGCCAACATTGCCAGTTCCTGAATATGTTTAAGTTGTAAGCCCCAAACAATGATTTCCTATGATACACTCTTCAAAAAAGCCTCACTCGTTGTCTAATTGGCTATAGTTTTGCATCATATACAATAAGAGTGGACATTGATATATTGCACAACACAAAGCCATGTTTACTTGGCGTTTACATGGACATAGCAACAACACTAGAAAACCAAAGCCACCTTCCAATCTATGTTCGGATACATGCACATTCCTGGGAATAGCTAAACTGTACCCTCTTTCTATGCTGTGGTCTCCCTTCCTCGTTTCTCCCAATTTGTCTCCTGTATCCGTGCTTGAGCACCTGTGCATTCTTTGAGGTTGATAATCAGAGTCCTGTGTCTGTGCCCAGGTATGTGTACCTTTTTTATAAGGCTACTAATATATGTCCGGCATTTGTTCAACAGACTGTATGTCTTCCTTGTATCTGCTTTTAAAATGTGTCTTGTATGTTTGCCTCACCAAAAATACCCTTGCAGCTGAGTTCTAATAGCGCCTTGCAAAGGCCACTTGTTTGTTATTCTGTTTCTAGTAGGGATAAAAGGCGTGCATGGACTTAAAAGGCCTGCTCTTGTGCTTATTTTAATCGCAGCGAGGCCATCACATGGGTTGTGATTGCACTGACGGAGGGATGCAACCAGAGATTCTTGGATCCCTCGGTTTATTTGGTTATGGGGGCATTGTAATTGTGTCTGGCATGGCCTTGCCTCTGACTAATTGTAGTGCCACGCCATCATTATACTAGAAATAGCTTTCATGAGAAAGGGCTTGCCATCATAGGCATTTCCTTTGTTTCTTCTCTTGATCAACTTTTTTTTTGGTCCAATACAAATGATTACACACACGCAGACACACACACACACACTGTGCAAAAGGAATACACTCCCTGCTTCCTCCAATTGTTATCTGTTTGTTTCGATCTTACTCTTACTTCTCATTCCCTATCAACTTTTCCCCCTTTTGTTTTATCCCCACAGACCATGGTCTGGTTTACCCTCGGTAGTGTCACGATACTCCACTCTCTGGACACGCCTTGGTGCTGTAAGGCTCTTAAACCAGTGATGGAAAGTTAGCCTCTGGCACATGGGGGGACAGCAAATCAGTATTCTGGATAGTCTGGCCGAAATCCCCAGATTTATAAGCCTGAGTTTCCAGGACTCTTGAACGCTGCTTCCCACACGCCAGCCTCTTGCCTCCTTGTCCCTGCTCTGATGTCTTGCACGCTGCACACCTCTCCCTACTCCTTCTGGTTCCGTGCACCTCACACCACTCCTTTCCGCCACCTCCTCCCATATCACCACCATTGATCGTTTGTGAGAAGGGACTTGCTCTCAAACCCCTCTCCCGTATCCATGGCAGCCATCTTGAACTGGTTTGAACTTCCCTGTGGTGAATGGGCACGCCACTGTGCTTGCCCATCTATCAAAAGGAACATCATCTTACAACGAAAAAAAACATTTTAGCAGCCAGTGAAATAAGCCTGGTGATAAAGGCATAGGCACCGCGTTCTGCTGCACGCTTTGGCGGTAATGGCCCTAAGCCCTCACCAAGGTTCTTGCGGCTTGGTCTAGCGGGTTGCTATCACCTCAGATCACTGTGCCTAATCTTACAGCATTAAATATTCTTAACATAATGCAAAAGGTTGATGTTCATCTGCATTTCACTACTATACTACTGTAAAGCACCGAAAAACAGCATTGCTCTAAAAACCTATTCCATTTGTACAGTGTTTCTGTTTGAAGCAACATGTTTCATAAGCAAAACAAATTAACCAATGAAAGAGGCATTAAAAAATGGCACAAGCACAATAAAAGATCCACTAGCCACATATCTCCTCTTGCTCTTCAGGAGCCTCTGACCTGGCAATTGTAGGTACATCGCTTACTTAAGGGGTGGAGCTGCATGACTCACTAAAGCACTGGTATTCAAGCTTTTTTCGTCTGAGCCCCCCTTGAGTAAAACTATTGTTGCTAGGCCGCACAGATGCCATATCTGCTTGTACTTTCCATTAAAAGCAGTCACTGTACTTCCCTTTAGGAGATCCTCATGCCGCTGCTGGACATCCATTGTGCCAGGCTGGGGGTGGGGGGGTTTTGAAGGGGACACAAAGCCCCTCAGTTTGAGGGCCACTGCACTAAAGGCTTCACCTCGTGTGAGATGCTTCCGACCCTTTCACTGAGCATTTTGAATATGCAGTATATTATAGCTCACCCTGTCAAGCAGCCTATTGTATAACTACATCATGCATTAAGCTTTTAGTTTCTTCAAGGTTCAACCTTATGCTACATCGCACCACAGAACCTAACATTCTCGCACATGCACACTACTCACCATTCATGGACGCATCAGTCAGATTTATCAGTCCCCCTCCTAAGCCTCTGTAACTATGGTAACTGTAGGTCCCATTTCCATTGATGTACAAAACCTCCTGTGCGGTAGAAACTGCCGATGTCGAGAAGGTGACCTGGGTTGGCTCCTGCTTGCACTGTTTTTCAGCCGGTTCAGCTTCGTCCTGCGAATTCAACGTTTGAGAACATAGTGACAAAATTCTTTGTGAACATTTAACATACACAGGGAACATTTCAGTTTCACAAAAGCACAAGTGTTAGTTGAAAAACACGAAAAGTAAACACAGAACAAAAAGAACTACGTTTACATTTAAAAACACCATGAAAAAGAAAAACAAATGACAACCAAATACATCAACATAAATTGACAAACTTTTTTCGCAATACAATGATTTTAGTGAATTAGTGTTGTATCGTTGCTAAACCATTGTCTACAGATGCTGTAAGGAGAAGCAGGAAAGAAGGCAATTGCCTCCAGAGGTACACTCAGAATAGGTGGCACTGAGGCGTCAGAAGTAGTGGCTGCTAACAGTGGCGACGAGCTGAGAATTATGACCCGGGAAAGGCGGTAACTTTCACCAGTGTGTTGACCGACATGAAGCACACTGTATGAAACATGCCACGGAGAGGGGCATAATCCACGCGGTCGGTGGCCATCTTTGATGTTAGGCCCTGGAAGGTCGCGGCTTCGTTTTGGAGCGACGGTGAGCCATCCAAGCATAATGTTTGGATATTCATGTGGCAGACAGTCACATGATGCACTGCAGGTGCTTTTTGGAGTGATTGTCTAGTATTTTCACTGTTTTTCATTGAGTGCTGGGTGTGGAGCCAGGAAGGCCTGCTGTTGTGTGCACACCCTGTGCACACCCTGGTCCCACCCTGCTCAATTTTTGGGACCTCTGGACTGCCTGGCATCTACCCTGCTCTACTAAGGGACATTGTGACTGTGGGGAACCTGATCCTTGGAGGTTATTGTCCACAACTGGTGCCAGGGTACTATCAAGGGCCTGCCTACGTCCATCTGTGAAGGAGGTGTTGTGGTGAGTTGCGGCCCCTGTCATTTCATTACATCAGGGTTACCTGTACGCTCGCCATCATGAACGCCGACCAACAGCAAGCCCCTCCACCAGCGGCCAAACAACCACCGCCAGCATTACCACCAAGACCACTGCTGAGACCACCTGGAGCCCTGCAGCCAATGCCTGAGTTTGATATCTCAGGCGCACCATCAAGTCTGGGGCCAAGGTGGAAAATGTGGATGGACAGGTTAGAAATGTACTTTAGAGCCACCATGGAGACTAATGATGACAGTAAGGTAGCTACCCTCTTGTACTGTGCTGGCCCTGCGGTACATGAGGTGTTCCTGTCCCTCCAACCAAAAGATGGTTCATATGCGGCGGCAAAGGAGGCTCTCCACAATTATTTTCTGCCCATGGCAAATGCCGATTAAGAATGTTTCCTCATGGACGCAGCGCGCCAAAAGGACGATAGACATTGGACACATTTTATGGGAGGCTGCGCATGCTTACGGTCCCCTGTGCCTGGAATGACCCCGATACAATGATAAGAAACCAACTCATCCAGGGGTGTGCATCTGGCAAGTTGCGCAGCCAGATCCTGAGGAAGCCTGGCATCACCCTCCCTCGTATCGTGGAACTGGGGAGGTGCCATGAGGTCTCCGAGTTGCGTGTGACCCGTATGGAGGTTGGAGTGCGCCCTAACAAGTTGGAGGACATCTGCACCATTGGCAGAGGAAGAGGGATGAGGCGCCCAGCAGTCAACCAAAGGGGTAGAGGACAATCATTGATCAACTTGTGTTTGAAGTGTGGGTTTGACCTCCCACATCCTGCAGAGTGCCCAGCCATTGGAAAAGCGTGTGGCCGCTGTGGGGGCGCTGATCACTATGCCCGCATGTGTAAGGCCATAACACTGACTATCATTCCAAGAGGGCCGGTCCGGGCTAGCTTCTTCCACCAACAGCGCTCATCAAATGTGGCTTGGTGGACCAGGCGGATGATGGAAATGGTCCAGAAGGTGAGGAAGAAGAGGAAGAAGAAAATTAATTCTTTGTATTGAGTGTGGGTGTCCTGCGCTCCAACTCCAAGCGACAGCCTAGATGTAATGTACTGGTAAATGAGGACTCTGTACCGGTGTTGGTGGACACTGGCGCATCTGTAAACGTAATGGCCAGGGAACATTATGATACTATGCTATCCACGCCGAAGGCGCGCATCTTCACGTTGGGGGGGAGGGGCATAGCCAATCCCGCTGGACAGTGTGTTCATTGCAGATGTGAGATATGGTGGAGCCAAAATCCGGGCCAGGCTCTACGTCACACCAGTGAGCAACAACAGCTTACTATGCTGTGCAGCGGCAGAGGCTCTAGGCATCGTAACCTTTGCGTACTCCGTATACGTAGATGACATCCAGGTGCTGCTGGGCAAACACTCCTTTGTTTCAAGGCATTGGGAAGATGGCTGGTTAACCTGTCCGGCTACACATTGATGACTCTATCCAGCCTGTGGCGCTGAGACATCGGCGGGTGCCATTCCACCTCAGAGACCTAGTGGATCGAGAGTTAGATAACCTGGTCAAGCTGGACAATATCGAAAAGGTGGAGGGCCCCCACCCCATGGGTCTCCCCGATTGTGATAGCCCAGAAACCCAAACAGCCCGAGTCGGTGAGAATTTGTGTGGATATGCGCCTACCCAACAAGGCGATAAAGCCGGAGAGACATCTAACTCCCACAATTGATGACATCATAACCGAACTACAGGGTGCCAGGTTCTTTTCTAAACTGGACTTCTGGGCTGGGTACCATCAGGTGATACTCCACCCAGATTCACGATATCACCACCTTCACCACACACCGGGGGCTGTACAGATACAAAAGGCTCAGCTTTGGGGTGTCATCAGCGGCAGAGGTCTTTCAAAATATCATCAGAGGGGCCAACGCAGACCTGGAAGGGGTGCTTAATATCAGTGATGATATCCTGGTGTTCGCGAGGTCTGAGGCAGAACATCTGGCCCGTCTGGCAAAGACATTTGAGCGCCTGCGCTCCTTGGGACTCACCCTGCACAGTGCGAATTACTGAAGACCACCATAGAGTTCTTCGGCTTCGTTTTTAAGGCGGACGGGGTGTCCCCTGATCCGCACAAAGTGAGAGACATTTAGGAGGCCAGGCCGACAGAGAACGTGGCTGAGGTGAGGAGTTTCTTGGGCATGGTAACGTACTGTGGCCGGTTCATCCAGAACTTGGCATCCCGATCAGAGCCGCTGCGGACGCTAAAGAGGAAAGATGTCACCTGGCAGTGGGGGGCCACTGGAACAGGCTGCCTTTGATGACATCAAGAGTGCCCACTGCCGAGGACACACTGGCGTTCTTTGACCCGGCCCTACAGACAGAGATCATCGTGGATGCCAGCCCATATGGCCTTGGAGCGGTCCTCACTCAAGTGGGGGCTGACCAGGAAGTCCGGCCGATAGCGTATGCCAGCAAGGCGCTATCGGTCACAGAGCAGCGATACTCGCAAATTGAGCGGGAGGCACTGGCCGTACTGTGGGGCTGCAGGCATTTTTGACTGTATGTTTTAGGGAGGTCGGTGATGGGGGTCACGGACCATAAACTCCTACTTCCCATTCTGGCAGGCTCGTCCTCCAAATCCCCAGTGAGGATAGAACGGTGGATGCTGGCGCTCCTGGAATACGGTGTTGTTGGTATACCACCCAGGCAGCAACAACGTTGTGGACTATCTTTCGAGGCACCCGAGAGGGGGCGACCAGCCGTCTACGTGTGCGTAGGAGGTGGATGAGCATATCCGGCTGGTAGTCGAAGCGGCCACGCCCAACTTGGTGCCAGTAGAAGAGCTGGAACAGGCCTCGCAGATAGATGAGTGCTTCAGAATCCTGAAGGCGGCATGGAACACGGGGCCTGGAGGACTGTGACGGAGTCCCTGGCTCGGAGAACACATGAGGCTAAAGTGGCCCTGGAACAACTCTGGCAGGTACGCGAAGAGCTGGCATTCTCGGACTCGGGACTGCTGCTAAGAGGGGACAGAATAGTCATCTCACAGGCGAAGGTGCTACAAAACATCGCCATGGCACACCAAGGGCACCAAGGGGCCCCGAACATGAAAGCCCACCTCCGGCAGAAAGTGTGGTTCCCTGAGCTAGAAAGGAGACTGGCAGAGTTTGTGGCCTACTGTGTATGGTGCCAGGGAGCCTCACCTGCTCTGCGTGAGCCAACCATTGAAACCATGCCCACAGGGACACAGCCGTGAGAGGTGGTGTACAAGGACTTTGGGTTCACGACAAGGGGCACCCACTTCCTGGTGGTTGTCGATGAGTGGTCCCGGTATCCTGAGGTGGAGTTCGTGGAATCCATGGCGTTTGAAAGAGTGGTAGTAGCGCTGGAGAAAATCTTGGCTACCCACAGACTGCCAAAGGTGCTATGCTCTGATAATGGTGCCCCATTCCAAGGAGAGAGCTTCACCGACCTCATGAAAGGGTATGGCATCCACCACAGGAAGGTCACCCCGCTGTGGCCCCGAGCGAACAGGGAAGCGGAGCGGATGATGCGCACGCTGAACAAGGTCTTCCGGATCGCCCAAGGCAAAGGCGAGTGTCTGCAAAGGGCACTGTATGTGTTCCCGCAGGGATACAGGGCCACCCCGCACTCATCCACGTGTGTGGCGCCGGCAGAGGCGCTATTTCAGCATTGCCCAATAAACATCATACCGGAGGTGGGGGAGCGAGAACCTGCTGTCATCAAACATGAGCAGGTGGAAGAGGCGAGAAGGGCACAAACCGAGCTGGAGAATGCCCGGAGGGGTCTTAGAACACCAAGACTCGCCCAGGGGGATGAGGTCCTGGTGAGGAATCGTCACCCTAAGGGCAAGCTTTCCCTCACCTATGAGCCGGCTCCGTTGGACGTGGTGGCGGTGAAGGGGTCAATGGTGACCGCATCTGATGGAACAGCATCTGTCACCAGGAATGCCAGCTTCTTCAAGAAACTGGGTGAGCCGAGGGCAGAGACTATGGCGGACATTGACCTGGAGGAGGTGCCCGACGAAGGCGGTGGACCATCAGTCCAAGTGGAGTCCCTGACACGTGATGTGCATGGCGAAGGAACACAAACCAGAGAGACTGGCAGGAGGTACCCCCTGAGGACATGGTGAGGGAAACCTGCCCGTCTTACGGACTATGTCATGGACTAAGTGATAGTTGTCACATTTGCCATATCCCGGAGGCCACAGAGAATGATGCCACCGGGGATCCCAGGTGGGTTTCATTAAAGGGGTTTCTGGGGACATGCTGATATTGAGTGCTGTGATGTTTGATAGTTAGGTCTTCCTTTTCAGTTGTTTTGTTGTTATGGAAAAGGAGTGTGGCGCTGGCCCTTTAAGGGCTCGCACGCGACGGAGTGACGTGTCACTCCGTCGCGTGCTAGTTTAAATAAACGGGGCGTTCCCAGCGGCCTCAGAGCCACCGGGGAGCTGGCACCAGCAGCACTGTGTCCGTGTGTCTGTGTTCAGGGGTGTGGGGGCTCACGGGGCGCGGGGCATGCAGCGACCGCTAACAGTGGTTTATCAGTGAAGGACTTCCAATGTTAAGAGCTGTGACTGAGGTCCCACCACTGCCCAGCAGTCTGCTTTAGGGAAGGGATAGTGGAGTGCAGTGTCCTGGGGGAGAGCAACATCCAAAACATTTGGCCCGGGTGGCCCCCATCCAGATGTTAGCCACACCCCAGGAAGCATCCAAGCAAAAAAAATGGATCCCAAACAAAATCCATGCACAATCAAGAATGTTTGGGTGGGGACCGCACCTGCCTTCATTTCAAAAAGGAAAACCCGGAGGTTGGCATCACACGATGCCCCGCCCACATCCACTAAAGTCTCCGCCCACTGCCACACCCACATTTGACCACCAGCCCGCACACCTTTTAAACAAGCATTGGCAAAGCCAATGGTTTTGACCATTAATTTTCGTATTGTGAAGAATATTAATGACGTTTGCTATTTTGGAAAGGCTTAAAGGGGTAGTTCACTCAAAACTGTTATTGTTTAAAAAGTTTGGGCATAATTAAATATAGATCTATATAAAAATATTTAAACTAATTATTTTTTTTAAAGTTCCTATGTAACATTTTTGGGAAATAGGCTTCAAAGTTTGCACTAGGAGGAATATATTTTGTACATTTTAGGCAGCCTCCTGATTTTATCTAAACTCTGCTCTCCCGTCACTAATGCTACCAGACACAAGAATTAAACTTCACTGCATCACAGTGATTAGCACTAGCTGTGTGGTATTGTAAATAACCAATTTTACTGTTACCCAAATAAATGGTATTCATTTTTTGACTGCATAAGGATAAAGGCAGAAGCGGCAAAGCAAGAATTTCAAAATATGTTTGCAGGTTACACAAATATGTTTGTGCTCCTCAGCCCACTGGATAAACTCAAGTAATTAACTGAAGTATATTTTCCCTCTTCTGCTACACAACAGTAATTAACTTGAAAAAGTGCCACATCCTACTGCAAAGGCAAATACAAGTAGCAGGTTGGGTATTAACGCGTCCAGGCGCGAACAGGGGCAAACGGGGCCTTTGTTGGCTGCTGGCTTTCCGCCTGGCGGCGGAAGTGGATGCCTATTGAGGAGACGCGTTGCTTAGCAACGTGCAGGCAACCAAGCCTCGCTTTCAGGCTGAGTGGCGCCCGGCATTTTGTTTCAGGCAGTGGAAATGCGGAGAGGTGTCCTGCTGCAATTGGGTACGTCAGATGGGATAGATGAACGAGCAGGAGGCAATGTTCGGCCCGTTGAACCTCGTGGGAGGGGTTCAGCTGCATTAGCAGATCGGTGAGGTCACAGGCAGGATGTTGGCGGCTACAGCCTTGTGGATCACCAGACAGCTGGAAGGGGATCCTGCCCTCACAGCCACGAAACACACTGTGCCAGGTCAGGGGCAAACAGGGCCTTTTTTGGCCTTCGTTGGCCGCCGGCTTTCCGCCTGCTGGCGGAAGTTGATTCCTATTGAGGAGACGCGTTGATTAGCAACATGCAGGCAACCAAGCCTCGCTTTCAGGCCGAGTGGCATACATACATTCTTACCCAGTCTCTAACGCCAACAGTAATTTGCGCTTTCAGCAAATCCTATTGCTAGGCAAAACTGCCACAATTCTAAAAGTCTTCTCTTTCTCACCAGTATCAACAAGAAGAGACTCCACCACCTAATCCAGTCTGATGTTCCCCGTTACCTGCTTGTAGGAGGGCGCCATCACCGCAACATTCCAATCCGGGTTTTCTTCCTCAGAGGGTTTCCCTGGGAGTCCATTTCCTCTTTGACGATCGGTATCGCAGGAAGAGGCAACCAGTTGTATTCTCAAGTCCTCTTTACTGCAGCATCTGGTACAGGTTAGTGATCTTGGTATAACTTACAAAGTAGTCCAATATCAACATTCAATTGTTACATCTGTAGGATTTCTACAAAGATCTGATCCGCCGCACACGCAGTAGGTCCGTGTGCTAGCAGTTCAGTGCACGCTTACATTGCTTTTCGCCATGGCCCTAGCCGCGAGATGCAGGTGTTGTTCCACTACGGCACGCACAGAACAGAGTGACCAAATTGGTGGAAGTTTCTTTTAATTTCATAAATCACGGATGGTACAATCTGGCCTGGTTGTGCACGTAGTCACTGGGTGTAATGTGCAATGTAAATACTTTGATTCCCTAGTCAACAGGGTTGTTCTGTCCCTTATAAACTGACCTGCAGTTTTTTTTCAGACTCAGCTGTGGCATCCCGTGAGCAGTAGACCTGAGATGGGTTGTTTTCGTTTGGTTCTGTCAATATGAGAGAAATTCGTTTGTATGAGGTAAAGACTTGAGCGTTCACACTCTGTTCAGCTAAACAGTTATGTTCTTGGATATAAGCAGATTTAGTTTGCACATGAAAGCCGCGTAGTATGCCACTAAACGGGTCTTTGTGTTTTGGGCGTTTGTTTACAGGAACCTCTTGCAAACATCTACTTGTCTTCTTTCATCGAGACATGACAGTCTTTGTGGCCCTGAAGAAGGCTGGACCCTATGGACTAACTAGGTCCTTACAAGCAGAAACTCTTGTGATTTTTCCATTCATGGCATTACATCAACTGATTCATTGATGGCACTCAAAGCTTAATTCCAGAGGGGATTATGGACAGATTTGGGCCCCGTACCCATATGATCATAATTAACGCTCATAAACTGAGACGTTCTAATCTCTATGTGCATTCCCACCGACTACCTCCCCCTCCCCGCCCAAAACACATCCTACTGGGATCTCTTTGAGCTCAATCTATCAAGCAATACAATTAAACATTAGCCTGGTGGTATCATTCCTAAGCAATCTCCTGAGAGTTTATGGCTTATTTACAGCTGTTAATGGCTAGGGTACTGGTTTAATCAAAATAACTTAACCAAGTGTGCCTTGATCTACATCTCTTTCATGCACTGATGTCCTGTTAAAAACAAGCAAAATGCCCAGGTAATCACTGCATTGTCCAGTTGTTGCACTCTTATGGCCAGGTAGTACCATTATATTAGTGCCTACCTAATGCCTATCCAATACCTACACAAAAGCCCAAAATATTGGCTTTTCCAATGCTTGTATAATATGTTTTCAAAAGCGAGAACCTATGAGTGGTGCTCAGTTGAACATAGTTGGGGTATTTTGATACATGTGCGTGCATTTGCACAGCAACACCAGTCTGTACCACAGGGCTTGTCGGCAGAAGAACCCATACACGCTAGTAAATTATTACGGGGCAGCGTAGACAGCCCCACACCCAACTGACCTAAACCGTGTGCATTTTTTTTTTAACATACTTTTTTAAATGCTCTAATGTAAATCACGTGGGGACACGGTGAAAACAAGCACACAAGTAGCTACGCATAGGCACAGGGCAAAGACAGTTCATGGTTCTGTCAGTGCGTTCTGTTGCTAAGCAACAGGCTTCAAACAAAAACGCTGGTAAAATGCCAGATGCTAATGTGCAGATGAGCACGAAATGACAGGGTTCATGACAATGAGTGTGCAGTCTATGCTGACAGTAGCCAGTTAGAGTGGTTACCCAGGGTTCCTCCGCTGTCACGTCAGCTGACAAATAGTCCCCTGGGACGCTGGCCGCCAGCATATTATCACAATTATTACTGGCATTCTGAAAGCCATGGTTCAAATTAGAACGTTCTGCCTTCTAAAGTCCAGGTCAGACCCTCATTAAAGCCGAGCAGACGTCCTTAAAATGGAGCATTTCACACGAGGCCTTTCAGACTGTTCTGGTCAGCGCGCAATGGGGCCGAGGCAGAGGGTTATGGTGTTGCTCCTGGAGCAGGGCTTCCTCTGCATCTGCACTCAGGGTATTCTCAGTGCTTTTAGGCTCGTTACTCCTGCACAATCGCTTTCTCATATGTGTTCTTTTGCACTGCGAGTGAATTAACGAATTACTTACTGGTAACCTTCATTACCCAGAGTCCTACTCTTCCTCGTAACAATCCATACGAATGAGGTGTCCCACCTCACAGAAAGGTCCAGAACCAAAAATAGAGGGCATGGCACTTTCCCCGCTAACCTGAGCAATGTTCCTCTCCCTCCTTCTGGCAGGACAAAACCCTCTACATTCTGTTACGATACCAAGTCCTCGATCAGGCGCACCTCCAGGATTGGGGTAGAGGGGAGTAGGACTGGCACGGGGAAGAGAACAACTTGGGGGTAATGAAGATTACCAGTAAGTAATTAGGCCATTGTCCCCTCCTCTTCCAAGTCTGTACGAATGATGAGATAACAAGCCCGGACTGGTCGAGGCAGACTAAAAAAGACCACGGGACCACACAACTGCACACTAGTGAAATTTATTACAAAACCGAACAAACACAGTTCACTGAACAACACCCAAGACCGCAGAGCCAAACACAGAGCCCTCCCCAGAAATAGCAAGGTGGCAGTGGTGGTGGAGGGAGAAGCCTGCGTTGCAGCCCGGCAGATGTCTAAGAGAAACACTCCCTGTATAGCAGCCCAGGAAGAGGCCACACTCCTGGTGGACCTACCCTGCACCACTCACGGTAGAGAAGAGTCCACTATGCCCTAACACATTGAGATGGTGAGCTTGACCCGCTGGCTAATAGCGGCCACAGAAATCTTGGAGCCTGCACGGCCAGGGCCAAAGGTCACCAACAGGGAATCACAGGAGCGGACCGAAGCAGTAAGATCGAAAAAAATCCAGACCGCGTGGCCCACACCAAGGGGACTGAGGGACGGTTACACCTGCCCTCAAAATGGGAGCCACTTCAAAGCAATGCGTGCGAGATTTTAAATGCTGGAGCCAAACCCCTCATTAGTAATGAATGGTCCACGCCTTATCCCCTAGGCCTACCTAGGGTTTTGGATTCATTACTCGATATCTCGGTTTGGGTTCACTCTATGGACTGTAATGGCTGGGGGATAAAGAGAGAACTCAAAACTAAAGGGTGAAGTCAGAGGAATATATTAGAATTGACAGAGAATAAGGGAGTAGATTTAATTGAAGTGAAAGGATGGGAATGGTGAAGTAAACACATCTTGGTCAGCCTGCCTTCCCTCGCTCCATCTTCACCCTCTCAGTTGGAAAACAGTCCCTTACATTCTCTGGGGTTTTGACAGCTTTTCTTGGCTTTTGGTGCTTATGTCGAGACGTCTCGAAGCTTCTTCCTGACTTCGGACTGCACGTGTACATGCCTCCACCACGCCTGGTAATCCTGGGTCGTCTATGCTGGGGTCAGACTCGTCTCCTGATTGAGCCCTGAGATCAACATCAATCTGTCTTCTTTGTTGTATGCAGAATAAAGACAAGACATGTTGGTGGACGGGCCTTCTCTTTCTTAGAAGCTACGGAATGTAAGGCTCTTCCCCTTGATCATATCTCAAGTCTGTCTCTAAACCGAGCCATTTCAGAAAAACGATTCAAGACATACTTGCTTACCAAAACTAACTGCCACCATGGGCCTATTGCTTGACTTTCTAATGGGTTGCCTTCAGTTCTAGGACACCATGGTGGCCTTTACGGTAATGCACTGCACTTTATAAAACCTCAGAAATAGAAAAGAATGCTTTAAGTCTCTTTATTGCTTTATTGCATTCATCCTGCGCATGACCGACTCTTGGCTCTGACATGACTTCAACTAGTACCACTAAAGCATTGCACTTTTATCGGTCTGTAAAGGGAAGCCTACTTTGATCAAAATGCCCTTATCTTTACATGCTGGATCTCTCTGTACACTTGAACTTGTTTCCTCCTGGTTTGTCTCTTGCCTTCACCGTTCTCACTCACCCTTTCCCCTTGCTCCACGTTCACCCCACAGACCGTGGTTTGTTTGTTTATTTATTTGTATTGCGCACCAGACCCGGGGGTATTCGGACGCAAAGGCAGAAAGAGGGTTGTTCTTTTGGGCCAGATAACAATTTGCCTCTATCTGTCCAAGGCACAGTAGTATAAAATCCCTTTGAACACAACATATTGTAACTTTTGAATCAATTAACAGTGAGCACAGGCATTAGGAACACTGACATTTAATGCTTTCTCCAATTCAGTCAGGATACATCAATCAACCAGTATGTAATCCCGGGCGCAGAAACCTGCGCATGGTAACAATGTCTTACATCTGTGGAGGTAGCTACAATTCAATAAAGGATCAAACAGAAAAGAGCCCAGAAAAGGTTTTATTTGACAGTTAATTCACCAGTCTCACCTGGGACAAGCCACGAGTAAGCATACCAATAACGGGAAGGTGAGTGGTTCGTTTATTAGCCATTACTGTTTCCCACTACACCTGAGCCCCCTGAAACAAGGCCACCTTTCACTCCAGTTAATTTGATTTTGAGATTTGTTACGTGCAAAACATTAAACCAGTGCACTGGTCACAATGCACTGCATCAGATGTTCCATAAATAGAGCATTGAGCAGAGATAGGGGAAAAAAGTTTTAGATAAAAGGGAACATTTTCAAATTCCTGCAAAAGATTAGCAGAGAACTGGAGGATCCGAGGCGGGCAGGGAGATGATTCCAAAGGCAAAGACCTGCCACAGAAAAACCTCAATCACCTCTTGTGGTACCACAGGAAGGGGGAAGTGGTTAAAAGGTGGAGCTGTGCTGATAAAAGCGTATGTGTAGGTCAATAAGGGTGAATTTTCTGTGTAAGATATTGTGTAACCAGGCAATGGAAACAGTTGTAGACGAAACAGAGAATCTTGAAGGTAAATCTTTGGCAGATGGGTAGCCGGAAATCGAAAAATGTCTTGGAAAATGAAAAATAAGTCAGATGGCTGTGTTTTGCTGGATTTGGAGACAATGTACAAGGTGGTTTGCTAAGCCTAAATTTAATGCGTTGTCATAATCCAGGCAGGTCTTTACCAACGCAACCATCACTGTAGCAGGTCCTTGGGTAGAAAAGGGAGGACGCGAAACAACAGCCAAATGGAAAAAAATGACAGATTAACTAATTGATTTAGATAATTTTAATTTTGAGTCCGAAGTGGTTCCCAAATTTGCAATCTTTTTAGTGAAGGTTGTAGGAAAACCAAGTAACCGAGAAGAAGGCGGGTAATGCAGACAGGTCACTTAGCAAATGCTTTGGGCCAAAAAGGATAATCCTGTTTTTTTTGTGGGATTAGAGTTGAATTTTATTTTCAGTCAACCATGATTTAACACCCTCAAGGCAAGTCTGCAGCTGATGAAAAGGGTCATGAGGGCCGGATACCTTGAAAACCAATTGGGTATCGTCAGCATATGATTGGAATTGGATACTGAATTTCCGAATGAGGGACATTAGGGGCAGAATATAGATATTAACAAGAGGAGGTGATGAGGAGGATCCCTATGGAAATCAGCATATAACTGGGCAAGAGGTTAAATCGAAAGGCCCCCATTTCACATTCTGGGTTTTACCAGAGAGGAAGCTCTGGAATAATTTTAAGGCAATAAATAAAAGAGTAATGGAACTAGTTAGAACCTCTTGTCACTTCTGTCAAGGGAGCAGGACCTAGTCCCAAACCAAAATCACGACAATTCCTACGTGATCCCAAAACAACACCTATATTAAAAACCCATATTCCACATGGCTACATGTACTACTGTTTTATGACACCAGTGATAGGAAATGCTAGTATTGTGGCAAAGAATCTATACCCAGATGGAGGAAGATGAGAGGATCCAAAACCACTTTATAGTCCCTTCCTTATGTCGGACAATAGGACCAATGATAAAAGAAAGGAAGGACAAAACCCAGGGGTTGTTCGTTGGGAGAGGAGTGGTGGAAGTAGAAGGAATACAGAGGAGGAACTATAGAAGTGTAACGGGTGAGAGAAAGTGAATGTAGGAGTTATACATAAGACGGTTGGGGGGGGGGGCTGACTTCCCAGATGTGGGACTTTGTAGGCGGAGAACCCCGGGGGTCGCCAACAAGGAAGTGGAGCACCGGAAGATGGAAATCGGAGCGAGCAAAGACTCAGCCACCCATCGGGGAGTGTGAATTCTGGCGTATGCAGGATAGGAAGCTTCCTGTTGGAACGCGGACTGCGGTATCAGACGTAGAAAGGGGTGAGCAAGGTGGTTCTATGTTCTTACATGTCCAGATTATTTTGGCAGTTTTTTGCTGAATATTTTCGGTCGAAAAAACTCATCGATTTATTTTATTTAATATTTGGTGGGTCCCCCCAAACGCCCACTTACCTATTATCTAGTCCATATTCCCCACACCCCTTCCTCTTATATCCCCTTACCCACCCCGCCCCATATTTTTAGATTAGTTTTTTCAGCTGAAAGGTTTCAGCACAAAACTCTGTGAAAAACATGCTGTTGTTGTAATAACGTTGTACCAGCAAGGGTTCTATGTTCTTACATCCTTTCTTTCTTCGACGGGTGCAATTTTGATGTTTTTTTACGAGTACATTTTACTGAAAAAACTCATCGAAATATAGAGGGGGTTTGGAAAAGTATATATAAGGGGCGGGGGTGTCGGGAATAAATAATAGGGGATGGGGGCTTGGGTGGGGAACCCCCCAAAAATAAAAAATAAACAATTTCAATGAGTTTTTTCGGTAAAACATACTCATAAAAAAAACCATCGAAATTGCACCCGTCGATGAAATGACATAGAACCTCCAAGGTAAGCCACAATAGCGTGAGCCGACAAAGGGATGTCCGACAGGGAAAAGCAGCGCCTGGCAACGGAAGAACCGCACAGCAAAGGGCAACAGAGACAAAATACCGGCAGAGGGAATACAAACTGGTTGAGGGTGGTAAGCCCGGTACAACGAAATCCCCAGGGAGGCCCAGAAGAAGGAGGCTTACCCAGCTGGTGGGGGGTGATACATACTGGTAGGAAAGAACTGACGAAGGTACGCCAGATCTTATCCAACCGCCATCCCCCTTTTCTCTTTATCCTGCATAAATAAAACACCTTTCCTCAGTTGCACACAAATGGAAGGCAGGGCAGAAACACTACCTCATCGCACTGAACCTGGGAAACCGGCATAGGGGATTGGAGTAAGCAGAATGCCTGCATACCCTAAAGGAAATAGCGTGATGCAAACCACTGTTCATGTACAACAAAACTCTGGCTCACTTACACAGAATTTTTACAAAAAACTTTATTTAAATAGGTTCTTGTTCACAACAACATAAATTCGGTGCACTGTCATTTTGACATCAAGATCCACAACTTGAGTTACATATCACTGTCAGCAGAGGAAAAGAAAACGCCTACCTGTACCCTCACACTCCCCACACATCAACCACACATTTTTTAAGCTGCCTCTGGCCTCTTCAGCATTCCCTGGCACCATTTCCAAACATTGCCCCCTCTTCGTACACTTCCTCCATTAGGCAGCCCCTTCCCTAGCAGACAGCATGTCCCGCACGGGGCCCCAAATGGCAGCGGGTCGGGAGCCCAAAGGTATTGTTCTACAGTACTTCTGCTCCATGTCGCAACGCCAAGCCAAGTCTCTTAACCACTTGGACAGAGTCGGCGCGGCAGGACTCGACCAGGGCATTAATATATATCTTTTCGCCAGGATCGTGCATATCAGTAGTAATTTCTTCCCACTCTTCGAGATGCCCTGTACCAACCCGAACATGCAGCTCAGAATAGTCAGCAGGAGCCTGCCGTTGACCGTGCCCTCTGTCACCACTTACACAGAATGAGGAATCAACAGATTCATACCGGACCAGGGACAAGATTTGTATGGGCACCAAATCGCGTAGGGTGTGGGATAGTAGCACAGGCGAAAGACCGGGGATGGGGATTGTCCCCCTGGCAATTGCAGAAAAATAAGTCAGCTAGGAACTAGAGAATACAATCTGGGTGACTGCAAGTGGTCCCAACAACAGAGGAAAGACCATGGAAGTTGATGGTCCCCTTGAAAGAGGAAAGACCAGGGAAGTGGATTATCCCTTTGGCATTGGAGATTGGTATCATTTGTCAATAGAAAAGGAAGAAGGTCACTTCCTTAAAAGTGTAAACTGGCATCATTGTACCAAACAGACAGTGGTGCATTCATGGTGAAGGAAGGCCGCAGAAAGGCAGCCTACAACATATTTTCCCTCAAAGTAGCTTATGTAGTATTTGAGTGTGAGGATCATGATAGGTTTTTGACACAGGACAGTGGATATTATTTTGGGCATCCTAACAAAGACTGGTCCACTAGTTAGTTTTGTTGAGTTAGGGCTAGTGAGACATTTTTCCCACCCCCTTTATTATTTAAATAAAAGCATTTGTGAATTCACTAACTTTGTGTCCATCTCCTTACTTCTGGTACCCCGCATTAAATAAATACCCTAATAATGATAAAGGCAGGACTGGAAGCTCCCACATTTTCATAAAGTTCGAGCAAGAGAATTGTGTGATCTGGCATATCAAATGAGGCCGATACATCTAGCATGACCAGGATGGATCAGTAGTCTTGATCAGCATAGTATAGTATAGTGTAAGAGATCTTCCCAAACATACCAGCGCTGCCTCAGTCCCACGTCTGGGTTAAAAGCTCGATTGGAACTGGTCCAAGATTTGGTTGCTCTCTACATAATCCATTAGTTGTGTGAGCACCACTTTTTCAAGAATCTTAACCGTCCAAGGTAAACCTGTAAATGACTGATAGGTCCCCAGTTCTGTTGGATCAAGAGAAGGCTTCTTGAGCAGGGCCGTGATGATAGTAGTTTTCAAATCCTGATGGACGAGCGCTTGGTAAGGGAGGGAAAGACTAACAAAACGCATAATAAGGCTGGAAAGAGCTTCTGTATGGCGTTGTGCAACACAAGTCGGTAGTACATCCTCCCTAGAGCACGTGGGTTTAATCCCTTAAATGCTGACCTCTATGAAATTCTATGCAAATAGGAGAAGCATACTCGTCCTTAGCACTTAAGGGGTTAAGCCTGCTCATGAGAGAGAAGACAGAATCCTGAGAAACCTTTTTTAAAGTAAAGGAAAATAGGAGTGAAGGTGAGGACGGGGCACCTGAAACGGGATGCACAGTATTTGTGGGTTTAAAGTTTGATTAGATCATATAAATCTTTTCAGCAAAATGATATATTGACTTCATTAGGAAGTATAGCATAAGGAACACAGAGGATTGAGAAATATGTTAACAATTGAAAAAAAGCTCAGCAGGCTTAATGCCCCTCTTTCGCCTGCACCACATTTCCCACTGAAACTTCAGTCCCCCATTTGTATCCCACCCAGCCGCCTTTTCTTTACTACCCTGATCCCATAGTTTACCCACTGCTTTCCACTCCCCTGGATACCAGCTGGGCTTCTTGTAATAGCAGCTTTGGACACGTCCTGAGCACAAATCCCATCCAAATGGCACGTGGTGTACTTTGACAATTTGATCATCATATGGTAAATTCATGACACAACTAGAAGCGTATAACGGATTGTACATTGCCAGCAATAATTGCAGCGATTTTAAGGACTTTGAGCACTAACCACAATGTATAGCCGGGATGTACCCACTACCTCCCTCTGAATCAAGGGGAAATAAAAAATATCTACTAAAGAATCCTAAATGTACAGCCACTGTATGAACTACGCAGTGTTGCACCTAAACTCATGGGGCAGTACAAATTCCAGACAACAACCACTAAATCTGCAGCTGCTGTATTTGCCCTGTGGCATAGCACCCATGAGCCCGGCATTGCAAATACCCCATAATCACCCATAAATGTGTATCTGGTGGAGGTGCTTCACATTATAGTAATCCGAAGATCGGCGCCACAAATACCACAAAATGTACCGAAATATATAGCTGTAATATGTGCCGCAGCATACGGCACCCAGAAGAATGGAGCAGTACAAATACCCCACAAAGAGTTCTAGATGTACAGCTGCTGTATGTGGCATGCGGTAGAGCACCCGGAAGACTGGGGCTGTTTAAATATCCACAATCGCACATAAAACATAAAAATGATTATAAAAAAAAAAAAATCTAACTGGGTAGGGAGGTAGACAAAGAAAGAGAAGGAAGAGGCAATACAGCGAGGGAGACAAGCATGTGAGCGGTTTAGAACTATTTTACTTAACACCAAAAGTTCGACCCACAATTTCCCGCATATATATATTGGGGGGGGGGGTAAAGTATATATAAAATGTATAGTTAAGGCGGGGGGTCGGGGGGGTCTCCCGCCACATATATATTTGTGGGAAATTAAAAATAAAAAAGTCGAACTTTTGGAAAGTCGAAACTTTGGGTTCGGTAAAATCACCTAGATTCATGTGAGCAGTGAGGGGAAATATCATTTCCATATCAGTAGTTTGGATGAATGAAGCTGGAAGATATCCAAAGCTAGCCAAAGCTGGGCAGCAGAGAGACCATTATAAATAGTGGAGTGCAACTGGTTGGAGAAGGAAGGGCATGAAAATGAAAAGTTGTGAACCATCAGTGTAGACGTGACCGGATAAACTAGCAAGCCGTTAATGAAAGCCAAAGTCATACTGTAGGTAGTGAAAAGGCAGAGGACTAAGGACCAGGCTTCGTGGAATAGGACCGTGAAGTCTATGTGGTAGTGAAGACTGGCTAGCCCAGACAAATGACTATGTGTGATTGGATAGATAGTAGGTACCGCATAACATAATACTAGAATGGTCGCGCGAGAGTGGACGGAGCCAACCGGGTCAAGAAGAATTTGGGCCAGGCAGGCAGTGGTCGAAGTGGGCGGGAGCGGTGCTTCTCTACTTTTATTTTTTAAGTTTGACTGCTCCTATACTTCTATTTTGAAAAGAAAGCGTTCAGGAATGGTTTTGTTTTAAAATAAAAGTGTAGGAAGAAGTTGAATCTGAACATTCCCGTAAACAGCAGGTGTGCTTGTTTGGGGGTTTGGATTGAGCGTGGGAGCGGGGGCTGCGGTGGGATTTGTGGAGAGAGGGGGCAGACTAGCAGGCAACATGGTTCCACTACTGATTTTTGCACACTTCGACCACTGGGGTCAGGGGTATAGAGTGCCTAGAAGAAGTAAAACTATTGGAGAAATACAGAGGGTTGGGTCCTGTAGAACGATCAGAATGGACAACAGAATGAAAATGAGAAAGAAGAAAATTAGAGTTGGCATAAAAAAGGAGCTTTATTTTATACCCGTTGTGGAGCTAGTGCGGCTCATTTCTATAAATGTTTCCTGTGACTGCAGGGACCAGAACCCTTGGAGCCGCATTCGTGACCGTTTCCCTCCTCCAACTGCACTATATACATTGTGCAATGCCTGTTGCTGTCACACCATCATCTGATGGTCCGATGATGAAAGTGATATGCATAATGGCGGACTCCAACAACCACTCGCTCTGCACCATGAAAGCCACAGATTAACAACTAATTGTTCTCAACCATGAGATTTTGTTGGCTGTGGTGAATCCCACAAGACCAAATGCGTCCACCTTAAAATATGATCTAAGCCGCCCTGGACTTGCTACACAGGTCCTTTGCACATTCCAGGCAATCTGTGCAGTCCTAAGGGCACCTGCTCATGGCTGCAAGGCAGTGCAACGAACAATGTACTTGGTTTTAAGTGATGTAGCCTTCCACCAGGACTAAACGGATTGGAGGTATTCTTAAGTGGCTTAATCTCCCCAAAAAACTAAACAACTACCTCAGAGCAGCCTGTGCATCCCACAGGAGGTCTGCTTTGAACCCATCTCCAAGTGGATCGGTGTCGTTTTGGAAGCTTGCCACCTGCAATTTGCCCGCCGGGCAGTGCGCCACTCATTTCTAATGAACTTGAACCTCGCTTAACAGCCACCTGAAGGGATACACTCTTTCTTTCTTAAATTATTTTTCTGGTGTCATTACCTAGGCAAGTCCATCACATTTCAAAGTAGACAAAAGGTCTCGGCATCAGTTTGACAAGGACCTCTGACTCAGCAGATGTGCCATGCTTTGTAAGGCACCCCGTTCCATGTACGGAAGTCGTTTTCTCCCCAAAGGGGACGGCTGCAGCGGGGCTTCAGGAGGAGATTAGCCCAGTGAGTCTATCATTTAGGAGCTCGGTTGAGGGCTGCAGCCTTCCGTATATATTGGTGACATCACATTACGGCCTACGACCAGCATGCTGCTGCCTCCATCTTGGACTGTGGATCCAGGGCTGCTAAAGACTTCAATGAAGGATTTTATTCACATCTGAGGTGCGCCTCCATGAATGAGTCACCACTGTTCCAATCACTTTACGGTTCCAAAGAGAATTCTCGGATCTGGGCCACTGCTGGCTGTCCAAATCATTCCAGGCAAGGAGATGGGGACAGGAGCTAACACGCTAGGTGTCTGCGCTCTCCGCCATCTTGGCCGTCCAGCATGGTTTATGTCCGCCCACTACGTGCCAAGGGCACATTTTAGAGCATTCATGAGGACTTCAGTGGTTTGGAAGCTGATGAATCCTTATTTGTCATGTGCCTTCCAGGTTTCATTGTTCCCCTAGCCCTCTTGTTAGTTTTGGCTATTACACCTATAAGTTGAAATTAATTTTTTTTTATTTTTTTTTTTTATTTATATGGTTAATAAAATCAACCTTTCAAATATCAGATATCACAGTATTAAAGCACTACAATTCATAAAAAAATGTTTTACAGTTTGTTCATTCACTACAGTTAGAAATCAAATTTAGTGCTTCTCAATTACACTGGCTTTGGGTATATGCTAAATATTTCATCTAAAAATCGCACAATTGCTATTTTGGTTTTTAGGGCAGTTGCTGAAAAAATGCAGTGCCATAAATTCTTGTTAAAATGAACAGTTTGGTCTTCAAAGAAATTCCCAAAGCATTTTTGTCGAATAGTAGCTAAGTTTGTACAAAACACTAAACAATGCTCCAGCGTCTCTCTTTTGTCAATCACCTTGCAAAAACGACATACATTTTCTGATTGCATAATTTGATTTCTTCGTGCCTGAACATCTAATGTCGGCCAAAGGTTCAATCGAAAACGGAGAAACTTCTGACGAGTTTTTGAGCAAGGAAATTTAGCCAAATAGTCAGACATTGTTCTACATTGCTTGTGCCCAAATAGCGCTCGATCAAAATCCTTGTAGTTGAGGCATTTATTTTGGGTCAGAATCCAATCGTATTGCTGAACTTTCTTTTTGGCACGAGCCTCATTATTCAAAAGTAACTCCAAGTTAACTGATGCATCAGACATTGCATTCATAGTAAAAGTGCACCATTGTTTTGAAAAGGTCTGATTTTGTTCTAAAAGATGACAGGCTACCTTTCCCAAAATGTCTGCTCGCTCTAAGGACAAAAGACATTTGCGGAAAGATGCACAATATTTCCAAATTACGAATGAAAACAATGAGAGGGATCCCAATTCAAATCGAATCAATGGTAAAGGTGTACAAACGGGCAGATGTAATACCTGTTTCCAAAACAAGGATTCAATTCTATCCCACCACTCCACCGGTTTAGGACTGCGAGCCTCAGACCCATAGGTCAAGATTGGTGTCACCTTCTGTAAAAAAAAGGTGAGAATATGTTTACACGTAAATTTGCCAAATTTGGCCATAAGTATCTTTGCTTGCGCAATTAAGGACCGTAATTTGCCCTGGATCTCTATGTCAGGGTCAATGCTTGATAAAGTATCCACTACATAAGTGCCCAAATACTTGTAGTTGGTTACTTGTTCCAATGGAACATTGTGTAATCGCCAGCAAAAGGTTTTAACTTTACACTTTTCATGCCTTTTGCAAACCATTATTTGAGTTTTATTAGTGTTAATCGTCAAATGGTTCGTGTCTACATATGTTTCAAGGCTATGCAAAAGTTTCTGCAGACCTGTATGGGTTTTTGAGAAGAGAATCAAGTCATCGGCATAAAATAAATAAGGAACCTTATGCCGACCTAATCGAGGTGCATCACTCACAATTTGACTCAAAGTTACGCCCAAGTCGTAGATAAAAAAATTGAAAATAGATGACGCCAAAATGCATCCTTGTTTAAGCCCTCTAAATGTTCGAAATGTTGAAGTCAGATCACCATTCAAGTTAAGTCGAACCTGCATGGTAGTATTAGAGTGTAGTAAATTAATTAGGGACAATAAAGAGGAAGGACAGTTATGCCCAATCAACTTATGCTGTAACAGTGATCGATCAATTGAGTCAAACGCCACCCGAAAATCGACAAAGGCTAGATACAAGGTCTGCTTTTGGACTGCGTGATCAGAAAGGAGCATTTGTAGCGTAATGATGTTTGGGATGGTGCCTAAACCAGTCACAAAGCCTGATTAAAATGGATCATTAAGTTGAGCCTGCGAAATCCACTTCTTAAAGTCTCTTAAAATCAGTCGAGAAAAATTTTTTCCTGGCGCATCTAGAAGTGCAATAGGTCGATAGCTGCACGGCTCTTTCCTATCTCCTTTTTTATAAATAGGAACAATAATAGAATGCGTCCAGGTCGACGGTAATTTTTGAGACTTCAAGATGAGGCTAAAGATGGTAAACAGGATACGACTCCACACTTGTGGGTAGGCTTTAAACATCTTGTTAGACAAACCATCTGGACCACATGCGCCTGAATTGCTCGCTTTCTTGATGTAAAAAAGAATGTCTTCAAGATCAAAATCTAAATGAAATCTAGGAAGAGAATGAGAACTATCTAGACATATATCCTGGACAGGTAATTTATACAAATTAGAAAAATAAGCAATCCAGCCATGCTCTGATACTTCATTTGCTTGAATTATTGTTTGGTAGCCCGAGGTCACTTGATTAAGATAAGACCAGGTTTTAGAAATATTCTTACCTTGGACCGCAACAAAAAGTAGCTGGCTATCAATGTGGTAAAGTTTCGCACGCCTTGCCTTCACCCAATTTCTATACTTTGTTTTAATATTGGAGAGATGATTGTGACGAATATTAACTGGGAGATTCAATACATTTCTCTTCTGTTGTCTAAAAAGGCGCTTATAGTCTCTCGTTTCTTTGTCAAAGACGTGTGAAAATTGAGCACAAATAGTTTGTTTCGATGATTGTTTAGATGAGCAACAAGGGACGTGGGACCGTAATACTTGTAGCATGTCAGAGTAGCAAACATTTGGGGAGTCAGCAGTGAGGGATGTAGCAGCTACTGCCTGTGTCAAATAAAAGTGAAAGGCCTCAACTGACTTCTCAGTCCATCGCAGTCTATTACCAGCATTGTTCACACAAAATTGATTTTGCAACATTCTGTCTCTTTGCGAATTGCAACTGCTATTATACTGCCAGACCGCTGTGAGTTGTTTATGATCACTCAGTTCAGAGTGCACAATTTTAAAATCCACAACATCATGGAACAGGGACGCATTCGTGTACATATAGTCAATAATGGATGCCGATGCGCCCCGTGACCATGTTGAAGATGGAGGGATGTCAGAGTATAAAGCTCCGTTCAGCCTTAAAAGATTGTGATGTTTACTAAATTGTTCCCATTGTTTTATACGAATGGAATGGCTTTGTTTGGTTAAATTAATACAATCCAAATTAAAATCTCCTGCAATAAAAAGTTTTTGAACTGATCCATCCAATAGGATCACAGTCAACATATCATTTAAGGCCTTCAAGAAGCATTCAGCCGTGATCCCCACTGGATTCCAATAGAGATTAATAATGGCATATAGTGTTGTGGATAATTTAAGTCTTGTCATTTGAATAAAGGCATTAGGTGAGGCCCATGGATAAATACTAGCGTTGTTATCTGCCTGTATTGCAGTTAGGAGCCCACCACATGGCCTACCACTCAGGCCTTTATTGGCCGTTAGAGAAATCACATCATGAGCATCCCAGATGGGATCGGTAGTCAACCAAGTTTCTTGAAGTAAAACTAGCTGATACTTCGCCAGTGAGCTAAGATCATTATTCAAAAGCTTAGAGTGACCCCTCGTATTCCAACTGATAATCGAAAAATTACAGGGCTCAGCAGCATGCCCTAGCTAATGCTGGATTAATGGAGTCTGACACAATGTTTCATCTTGCCGCTCATAAGCAGGATTTTTGTGGTGGACATGGGGAACTAATTTCTGCTGATGTGGAGCACCTGGGTCAGTAGCATCCAATGATACCTCAAAACCTAGATCATACAATTGTTTTTGGGCCCCCCATCTAGCGTTTTGGACGATACGTGAGTCCATCCAAATACGCACAACATTCGTTTTCGAAATGTTACAAAAGTCAACCAGAGCCAAGTCGTACGAGCTAATATCTTCCAGAGTTGGCACATCAGAAAAGATGCTCAGAATAGAATTGCGATTTAGGACATATTGAGGGTTCGGGTATGGCCTACAGCCAAGCACCAGGCTAAAGTTAGCAGGGCGCTTGGCCATAGGCTTGGTTGCAGGTTTATAGGCCACAGGCTCTGAGCCTCTGTTTCTTAGAGCCATTGCAGGCACTACACTGGGCTTAGGCTCTTTTTGACAAGCAGCCTGTAACAATTCAAGAATTTCGGGGGCAATTCCAGCCAAGAGTGACCGTCCAACAGCACTCGTAGATCCCCGTAATTCAGTTTGCGGCATCGATTTTGCATCCGATACCAATGGACCGATTGTGGGAGAAACTACTTTTGTTAAACTCACGCCGGTGTTCGGTAAGGATGGGTTGATTGCACTTAAGGGGATCTTAGGAGACAGAGCCACAGATTGAGTGGCGATTTTTTGTGCCATGCCAATGTGGCCAGACATATATGCATCAACAGCACGACGAATCTCCTGTTGATGGAAATCCAAATGCAGGCTTGCAGTTAGACCGCTTAAGGCATCATCAGCTCTAGGCATGGTTGTGGGCATGGGAGTAGCCATCTCGGCTTGACAATCCATGTCTTCTGCTAGTTCCGCCAATGCATCAAGTGGGGCGTACGCAGGCATAGTATTTAATTCTTGTAGAGTGGTAACAGGCGTGCGTATCAAAGCCAATTGATGGTATTTTTTTGCAACTGCAGATGATGCAATGAGCGCACTTTTTTTCGGTAGTGCGACACGTCGAGGAAAGCTCTTTGTTTGAGCTATACCATTTTTCTTAGCGGCTGGCAAGTTTTTGGATTTTTTACACTGGGGAGTTTGAATCGATTTCGCACCAGTCATAGGTATTTTTGGGGTAAAGATGGTATAAGGCACACATGGGTCACCTTTAGCACTGGTACAAGGTATGGGGATCGTTGGCTCCGCTGAACTCAAATTTGCCTGAACCATAGAATCCACAATAATACCTGCAATGCAGGGCACTGCTGACAATGTAGGTAAATTTGCTACAATTGTGGCAACATTATTTACCCAAGGTCCTGCGGGTGCTTCAAAGGAAGTTTGTGAGCCTAAGGATACTTTAGTGACAACCGGCTTATCACTAGTGTCAGTTGAAACAAGGGGTGAGTTTTTGTTTTTCTTTTGCTGAAGGATCATGGAAGCACTCTCTTGCCATGTTAGAATTTGATCCAATTTAGACGATTGCTCACCCATCTTTGAGATGACTGAGTCAAAAAGTCTAGACAAGGATTGTAGGGACACATGCATTGCCGATAATGTAAGTGCCACCAAGTTTCCCGGATCCACTATCGCCTCCACTTTACCAGTTACTACTGCTGGCATAGGAATTCGACGTGGAGTCGGTGCATGATATGAGTCTTCAATTTCCGAGCACACGGAATTATGATCAGAGAACATAACTGGAGACTGCGACAAATCCAATAAGGCTCTCTCAGGTAACAATTGTCGAGAGAGGCTCGAGGGATCCATATCTAAATTAACCACTACCCATCATTTATCACACAAATAGGCGTGTCAGCCTTTGCTCCAACGGGAGCTGTCAGTGGTAAATTATGAAGTATTATACTATCGGATAAGGATACTCGAGATGAAGAATTTTCACACGGTATGATACTGGTGTGCACTGAATAAGCACCATTTATGGAAGTCACTTCTCTTGAAGAAGGCGGGCAAGGCACACCCTTAAAGTCAAGACCAGGAGTAGAGCACACTTGAGCAGAGACTCTCGTATCAATAGGAGCAGAGATAGCATGTCTGTCTTTACAAAAAACCCTGATGTCAGGTAATGGCGGCCTTCTAGGACCAGCTTTCATGCTGTTCCGACCGCGCACACCGACTGGAGTAGAACAGCGAGGAGGAACGATTTTATCATTTAAATAAGGTTTTGGTTTAGATAACAAGGTGTTGAGAGGACCCTTATGACAACCAAGATGCATAACTGGAGGCATCCCCATCGTCAACGTAGGAAATCTTGCCTGCATAATGCAACCACCTATAATTACTAATAAATACAAACGGTCTACAACCAAAAAATAATGTCCGAGACAAGTGCAGTTGCGCTAAAGTCAGATACCCTTAAATGTCTTATTGCACTAATTACATGGGTCCAAAGACAGACCTACTGAATAACCGCGATCTGTATTATGTTCATTAGGATTTTTGCTGAAGGACTCGTTTTTTTACCGTATCCGACACTTACGCCACAGCGCCAAACAGCCGCACAACAGCACAGTTGGCGGCCTTGTCACCACCGGGCTTAACGCCGCAAGGGTGAATGCGGGCGCGTTTTGAAGGCACTTCTGGTCAGGTGATGAGTCACGTGTTCACCAGTTGGCTCCGCCCCCTCCAGGGAACGAAAATCCCACAGCAAGAGTCCGTGCTGACTCGCAGTGCTGTGGTTCAGGACAACACTTCCAAACGTTCGGTAAGCTTCAATCACAGCTGCTTTTGCAGATTAGAACAAACGCCCCGCTCAGCTGAATGCGGGCGCGTTTTGAAGGCACTTCTGGTCAGGTGATGAGTCACGTGTTCACCAGTTGGCTCCGCCCCCTCCAGGGAACGAAAATCCCACAGCAAGAGTCCGTGCTGACTCGCAGTGCTGTGGTTCAGGACAACACTTCCAAACGTTCGGTAAGCTTCAATCACAGCTGCTTTTGCAGATTAGAACAAACGCCCCGCTCAGCTGAATGCGGGCGCGTTTTGAAGGCACTTCTGGTCAGGTGATGAGTCACGTGTTCACCAGTTGGCTCCGCCCCCTCCAGGGAACGAAAATCCCACAGCAAGAGTCCGTGCTGACTCGCAGTGCTGTGGTTCAGGACAACACTTCCAAACGTTCGGTAAGCTTCAATCACAGCTGCTTTTGCAGATTAGAACAAACGCCCCGCTCAGCTGAATGCGGGCGCGTTTTGAAGGCACTTCTGGTCAGGTGATGAGTCACGTGTTCACCAGTTGGCTCCGCCCCCTCCAGGGAACGAAAATCCCACAGCAAGAGTCCGTGCTGACTCGCAGTGCTGTGGTTCAGGACAACACTTCCAAACGTTCGGTAAGCTTCAATCACAGCTGCTTTTGCAGATTAGAACAAACGCCCCGCTCAGCTGAATGCGGGCGCGTTTTGAAGGCACTTCTGGTCAGGTGATGAGTCACGTGTTCACCAGTTGGCTCCGCCCCCTCCAGGGAACGAAAATCCCACAGCAAGAGTCCGTGCTGACTCGCAGTGCTGTGGTTCAGGACAACACTTCCAAACGTTCGGTAAGCTTCAATCACAGCTGCTTTTGCAGATTAGAACAAAACGTTGAAATTAATGCATTAGAGTACAGTTAGGGAGAAATTGCATATGTGGAGGGACACAAAGCCTGTAGGTGTTGTTTGGTTATTTACCCATGCACTGACTGCCCATGACCATGTTAATCCCTATGGCTATTCCCGATAACTTCCTACCCTTCCCTGACCAGAACACATCATCCTGGGATCTCTTTGAGCTACCTTCATCAAGGATTATCATCAAACGTTGTGCGCGAAGTGCCTGCAAATGTTTTTTCAAAGCAGTCGTCTGACAGTTCATGACTTAATTGGTGCTGTAAACACGCTACTTGTGTAATCAAAAGGACTTAACCAGGTCTGCTTTCTGCCACTCGATTGATAGGTACTATGCATGTCCTTCACTGAAGTCCTGTTAAAAGCAATTATTGGCAAACGCCACCAGTCAGTTTTGGCTTGTGTATAAGTATTGGCCATTTTCCAGGCACTGCTATTATATGACCTGGTACTCGCACTATTTTGCAGCTGCTACCATTGATGGCCAGTTAATACCACTATGGCAGTGCCTGGAAAAGGCCTTTCTCATGTCTACACAAAATCCAAAACAGTTGGCACTGTCAATGCTGGTTTTCTCTAGGAGTGTGTTCTGTTCCTTGCAGTCACTCCCTTTGAGTGTTCACAGGTATCTGATTTAAACTCTACTTGTTAAAATGGTTTATAGTCATAATGTCGACAACAAAAATGTCGACAGTCAAAATGTCGAAAAAAAAATGTCGAAAAAAAAATGTCGATTTTTTTTTTTTTTTTTTTTTTTTTTTTTTAAATGGGGGGTTCCCCCCCAACCCCCCTTTTTTAATTTTTTTTTTAAATTTTTCCCTTTTTTTTAACTCCCGAACCCCTAAAATAAATATATAATTAAAAAAAACGAAAGTCGACATTTTTTTTTTCGACATTTTTTGTCGACATTTTTTTTTCGATATTATGACTGTCCACCGTTAAAATACTATTAATGCTACAAACTGTTTCCTACCAAACCCAGAGAAATTAAGGATTGTCTTAACTAGTAATTTGCGGCCTCAGAATGACTTTGCAGCTCTACGTTCCTCTTCACATTCCAGGTAGGACGAGCTGTTACCTATGCTGGAGACCTGCTCTGTATTAACTGAATTGATTCCGTGGGAATTCATGAATGTGTTTGTTGCGTTTGGCTTGTGAAGATCATGGACCCTTGGCTGATGATAGCTCAAAGGAACTCAGACTCTTTATGTCATGCATGTTCTTGAGCACGGCAAGATCTTTTTCCGGCATGGCGGGCAGATTCATTTGAGGAAAGACAGCCACTTGGGTAGTAGCTCAGTGCGTTTCTTTTACATTAGGGGAGCAGCTAAAAATATTCTCTCACGCTCTTTGATGGCCCATGAACATTTGCACATTGGGGCTCACTGCTGTGTTCCAGATTAAGAGACCTTCAGGCGATGGATCAATAGTCCTTGTATTTTTAGTAATAAACTGCTGGGTATGATATGATAGGTTATTTATAACACGCTTAATACCCAGAGGTTTCTAAGCGCCAGACCCGGGGATCGAACCTGGTGCTCCATGTTGTCTTGCTTCCAAGGCGAGCACATTGCCCCTGAGCTATCCTCACGAGCCTATGGCACTGCTACTGTCTCGTGGGTTTAGCAGTGTTGCTGTCCTGTGTATTTTATGTCTGTTTGCCTGGTCTGAAGACTTTCTACTTTGGTATTCCTCACTTTGTAAGGACTGTGACGAAGAAGAGGGAAATGGGATAGTGCCTAGATTATTAATAGCTCTTTGACCACAGTGCAAAAATGTCGGGAAACCGGAAATAAAAACTGGAATAAAAAGGGAACACCAAACCCACCCTCTGGAACTGGATCTGGGTGTCGGCTCGGAATTTATCCACATTCTCCAATTTTGCAAATCTCAAAACATGGCTTTTTCAACAACACCTGACCGAGGACTAATTACAATACAGGGTTTTGGTGTAAAGCGCTATATAAACAAATAAATACAAATACAAATACAATGGACACATACTGTTGCACAGACCTCAACTCACAGTACTGCACTACTGTTAAAAGATGCCAGCCCAAACGCTGGCTACCCACACTCTGTACAGCGCTCTGCTGCACTGGAGCTAGGTCTGTGCTTTAAACAATAAAATAAAATTTAATAACAACGTGCTAAGAATGTTGGCAAAAACTGCAAGAGGGAGGTGACAGCCTGAGCAGTGGCAGATTTAAGTCAAAGGACCCCATGGGCAAAAATGACAGAGGGCCCCAGGTGGGTGGGTCATGGGGCGGACCCTAGAGTGGGCAGAGTTGCACAATGTTGAACTTTAGGGGCAAATGCTAAAAAGAATTAAGTTATGTTTTTTTGTTTTCTGTGTTTGGGGATCTGACTCTAGCAAGAGACATCTGGGACCCCTCGCCAGGTTTTGCTACCAATTGTAGTAATATTGAATGATCAAGCCTGAACCTTTTGTTGGAAAGGATAGGGTTCAATGCAATGGGCAATAAAATGGGCAATGGGAAGGGACATTACAGACGTCGATATAAAGGGATAATTCCTAGAGCATGCAGAACCATTTTGTAGATGTCACCAGTGTTCTTACCCCACACACTTGAAATGTCATTGAACATCACAGACTTAGATGAGTTCACCTTTTAATCTCAAAACATATCAGGTGCTGTTTGTGGCAGTTGAAAGACCCCTTAACTCTAACCCACCAATTCCATATCTTTTGCGGCTCTTCAGGGCCCTCTACAGGGCAGTGAGCGGAAGTAGAAAAGAAATAAGGGCAGGATAGGTGGGGAGAAAATAAGAGAAGGAACAGGTAACATGAACACTGAAGGGACAGAAGAGTGGATAATGAAGGAGGGCAGAAGTGTGAGGGAGGGATTGAGTGTGAGGGAAGGCAGGAGATAAGGTGATTGAACTGAGCCATGTGAGGTTAAAAGGGTGAATGGGTACTGAGAATGAACGAGGGCAGGATAATGAGGCAATAGATCATGAGGGACAAGAGTGAGTGGAAATACAGGGTAAAAAGGAATAAAGGGAGGGGAGATGGAGAGCAAGGGGTTCAGGAGTGTAAGGAGAATGGGGAATAGTGGAGGTCTAAATAGCCAGGGAGAAATAAAAAGGGAGTGCAGGAGAAAGGGAGAGAAGGGAGGGAAGTGAGTGAGGAATGGGGAGTGGAGGAGTAGCAATGGTTTGACGTGGGTAAACGAAGGAGGGAACAATTGAGTGAAGGAAAGCGAGTATGCAAATAGCAGCAAAATGAGGAAGAGAGGGGGATATTTATATCAAAGAACCTTTGGCAGAAATGGAGAAAGGAAAAGGCACAGCACTTTGCCCACTGCTCCCCATCATTCACAGGTTCAGCTTTGTGTCAACCTCATTTCAATAAACCGATTAGAGGTTGATAACCAACAGGTCCCTTGAAAGGTGCGATTGGTGGGTGATAATAAATGGGAGGGGAGTATCACAATGCATGTTCTGTAAAATAATGGCTCAAGCAGATTACCTTATATTGAATTCTCTTTGTGAATTTCTTTTTTTTTTTTAAATCAAATGATATTGTTTTTAGGTCCACATTCCTTGGCAGTCTGCTACTGCAATTGTGCATTAGGGTGGTGAAAATAAAGCTATACATCTCGTTTGATTGGCCTATTTCTATAACAATGTATATAATGTCAGGTTGGTTTCTTATGCGGTTTGTGTACTTTTCAAGGCATTGATAGAAAAACAAATGATTGGGGAAAAAAAACAAATGATTGGGAAAACCCAAACTTAAAAAAATATTTGTGACCTATCACTGTGAAGGTATGTGGTCAATTGCTTAAATCACAGCATGGGTCCATACTGGGAAAATCATTTAATCTCACTGTGCCTGCTCTGCTGATATTGGGTGTCACTAGAAGTGATTTAGTTTGCAATTTATTTTTGCTATGAAGAAAACCCCCATGGGTTACTAAACTATTGAGTTGTTGCATATTAATAATAGTCAATACTTATGTATTGCAAAGCACATTATTCTCTTGGTTTACACGTGAAACCTTACTTTAATATCTTTACCAATGGTGTCCTAAAGTATTGAAGACTGACGACACTGCTTGTAATGTTATTTACTGTGAGGTCGCTTCTGATCATGTCATTCCATATCTTGCAAATTAGGATTTTGCATATCTTTTGCTGGACAGGTCCAGAAGACAAATTAGAACATATCATTGCCTTCTATGCCTCACGGTCCCACAGTGTTGTGATTCTGTTCTTCTGTGTTCAAGAGTTTTGGGCGGGGGGACAAGCAGCTAATTCTGTCATACTACACAGCAACATATGTCTTTCTATCATGGCATTAAATGTGCACTTTGCCTTGTGTGCATGTTACAGACTGCCCTTTGCTGGCTGCTGTCCCCTTATCTGAAGGCTTTACATATGTGCTTTGCAGCAGTTTATAGACTGCCTTTGATAGCACACAGCATCTAGCAGTGTTATCACCTATTTTCCTTTTACTCTGGTCTCATCTGCATTAGCACCTTGCTGACAGAACAATTACTAACTTTTCAGTGGCAGTTTAGTGTTTCTGCTCCCCTCTGGCTGGCTGCCTCTAAAAATCTGTCATTTGTATCCATTCTTATTTAAGCAACTTAAGGGCGCCACAGACTGTGGCCTTCCCACCATAAATGTAGGTAATGGGGGGGCGGGAATCAAATTGAGATGGGCCCCCACGAGCCCTGACAAATGTTTAGCCGGGCCCTGTGAGCAAGCGCCAAGGCGCTTTTTGTTATTCCAATGTGCCCGAATACCAGCAAGCAGGGATGAGGGCGTGTGCGCTGTGGCTCATGTGAGGAGATTGGGAAGGCGGTGGACCAGGACATGGCAGGGCCTGCTTGCTGTTTGCCACCTGGGCCAGTATTTTGGCGCATTCCAAATTGCGCCTTGAAACACATTGTGTATAGGCGCATTACAAATACCCAATAAATTAAATAAATAAAATCTGCCTCTGGGCCTGAGGGCGCTAAAACAGGCTGTAACATGCGTGCTGCGCATGTTTGATGTCCTGGATTAAAGAAGTTTTTTTTCGGTGGAAAATGCCAACATGTGTGAGTTGCTCGCCCTGCATTTCAACTGAAAAAGTTCAAAGGCCCCGACATCGTCCCCCCTGCCTAATAATCTGTGGCTCCAGGCCAGAGTGGCCAGGCTTGGCTAATGCTCGGCAGGTTTCTGGGAAATATAGTCCCACCATACCACACAGCACACAGGGAAGAGGGGGCAGCGCTAGAAGTCCAAAGGTTTGACAAATATTTAAAGCAACAGAACAGAAATATTGAAAGCAACAGAACAGAGGTTTCCGTCTGGCAGGTGCGATCCGCCTCACTTTGTAAGGACTGTGACGAGCAAGGGGAGGTAGGAACCGTACTGGGCCTGATTTCCCTGCACATCATTTCTTCCTTTCGTAACAGCAACGGAGGCTGCTCCGGGCTCCGAGCAGCTGGCCCGGGAGCTGGCCATGCACTGTGTTAACAAAAGCGTGTTTGAAAAGCCTTCCCCCAGCAACGGCTCGGGGTTACCTGGCAACCGCGTAGGGTGAACGGCACTGCAAATTAACCCAAAGTAAACCATTACCTCACGACTGGGCATTCTGTAAAAGGGAATATTTTTGGAATTAGAGCTAAATTGAACACGCTAGCAGTAGCTTCTCCTAAGTGGCAGTATATGGGCACTTTATTAGCATCGAGATGCACTGCATTAGAGGCCAACTTGTATGCGGAGTCCACGGCGAGGCCTGGCAGCGAGCAGCGACGTGCAGGCTGCTGCTATGACAACCCTCCAGAGGCAAATGTCAGGTCAGCTCCCGGCATATGTGTCTGGGCTCTAATTGCTTCGCTGGAGACCTAATAACCGCCCCCTTCTACTGCCCGAACAGCTAAAAGCGGTGGCGCAGAAATTACGCAATGCTGCGAAATCCGTCGCACTCGACGCCAGCGTAACGTTGGCTTTCAGCTGCTCCTGTTGTGGGGCTTGTTATGCTATCAGAGAGGGAAGCGCTGTACGGCAAGTGCATGCTGGATTAGGAGGTGCTTTTACTGCCCCAAATTACTACTGCACCAGTCTCTAGAGTCACGATACTTAACTTTGTATCGCAATAGTTTACCTTGCACTGCCCTTCGGGCGAATATTATATATATATATATATATATATATATATATATATATATATATATATATACACACGTCCTAATTACAATAGGAAATCATCGAACTCCCAGAATTCAAAGCAGGACGGCGAGATAACCCAGGTGTACTTGTTTTCAAAACGGTGGGCTCTGCCGCCCCCATGTCCATGTGTATATTTGACGCCGGAAGTAAAAACAAGTTATTTTTCTCTATGTCGTCCAACTTGAACAATAGTATCCGTGCAAGAGGGCCCACTACAGTGGATTTGAACCGCGCTGCCAGGCTCTCAGTTCTGACACTGTTCAGCTAGACCATAGGACCAGTTGAAAGGTCAAGCATAGGGCTGAAGGCAAAACGGTCGCAACGGGACTTGTTTTGGTAGCGATTCTCGGTGTTAAAAATTGCACACCTTTCATAATTTTCCAACACGATTTTTTTTTAAAGTCCACGAGTAGAACAAAAAGTCTATGGGGTTATTTTATGGGTGCTGCCATTTCGTGGGCAAACGCCCTTTCCACCTGTGCATATTGTTCTTTTATGTAAAGCCAATTAAATGAAATGTGCATATGTCATTTTGATATGTTAATTTACATCCCTTGCCCCTGTGTATGTTATAATACACCACTTCCCCTACCCCTTTTTTCTTTTTCGGAAGGGTGCGTTAAATGAAAGTAAACACAACATTACAGGTGTTTTCAGCGTAATATGTGGCACTACTGGTGTTTCGGGCTTCAACGCGCATGATCCCTAGCCAGGATAGTGAGTGGTGAAGGAGCCTGGGAGCTGGGGGCCAGATAATGATAAAGCACGTAGACCTGGCAGATGCAACTCCATGGAAGACTCAGACCTTTTGAAAAAGATGGCTGCTGAAGCATGCCACGACCAAAAAGCAGTGCCCACACACACTCGGCCTCACATGCTCCCTCCAACCTCCTTTCCCAACAACAGAACAGTAACATCTGATGTGAAGGGCAGAGGCTCAACGCCCCAGTCTTTACTAGAGAAGGATAAAGACTGATATCTCACTGCTTTCTGTGGGGGGGTGGGGGGGAGGTCCACCATTGGAACGCTCACAGTGCAGGGGGCCCTTTAGATTTAATTCAAACCTTTCAAGACAATTATACATAGCTTTACCTGCATTTAACTCTTTCCTTTTTTCTTAATGGTAGTGTGGGCTGCTTTCCCGGCTCAAAGCCACCAGCCGTTGCCCGATGCCAAGAAAGAATGGGGTCCTCAGCGCGGTCCATTTGAGCTCACCTCACTGGTTGCCAATCAGAAGAAGGCTGTCCATTGAGAATGTCCAAGGGCAGCACCCACATCGCTAACAAGAAGACTTTGCAAAGCAAGATCCCATCTGCTGTACTAAAATCAGGTCACCCAATTCCCCCAAAATTCAAAACATCTGAATGACCGCTTGGCATGGGAAAACTCTTAACAGGGCTCATATGTGGAACCGCCTGACGCTGGAAATTTGATAGGAGGCGAAGCCTAGAATTCGTTTGAGAGGCGATTCTTTATCTCGCCCATGGCCTTCAACAGGATACCTGTTTGAAATATTTCCATCAGCCTCGGAGGCCCAATATCATACTATGGCACGCTCCCATCCGGTGCCAAGCACTACGCATCAGCTATTTATTTATTTTTACATTTGTTAAGCACGCTAAGCCCTGAGGCATCAAGGCGCTGGTACACACAAACGCCATTAATCCTGACCACATTCAACTTTTTCCTCCGGGATAAACCCACAATTTACATGCACGCATCGGGCACCTGCAGACCGAACGTGCCCTTTTGAGTCTGCAGCTATCACATTGGCTAAGCTCACTAAAAATAGTTACTTAAAGCTTTGCACGGTCTCAGGAACAAAAAAACAAAATCCATGAAGTCAGCTGCTTGTTTTGTGTTATGTACACGTTTACTGCATCTAAACTGCAATCGTTAACTGCAATTTCAGGAATGTGCGGACTGTCAATGTGTCAGAATAGTTTGTATAAATTAAACCAACAGAGTAAAACAGCTGCACAGGTTGTAGACATCGCAAACATGGTTGCTCGTTTCCAGAATTTCAGAAAAACATACAAGAGACTACAAATGGTCAGATTAGTTACGGTAATCGTCATTAATCCAAGTGCATGTCTTCCTTGTTACAGTACTTAACAGTGTAAGGACTGTGACGAGGAAGACAGACGAGCAGGTAATTGCCTGATTACCTACCGTAATCATTTTTGTATCCACATGTTTATTGAACATTGATTCAGAATTGACGAACATAGACAATATATACACTTTTTAACCTTAATTACTCCAAGTCCAGGTCTTCCTTGTCACAGAGACCGATTGTGGATTTAAACCGCTTGGGAATCAAACAGGAAGTCTTCGTGTGTCAGCTGTGCTCTAATACTCAGTTTAGGGGAAGAGCAAAACAAATGGGAAGAACGAGGAGGCTTGTGAACCACCTGTCTGTGGGGCCATGACTCACCTCAGAGTAACGAATGTGACGAGGAAGACAGACAAGGAGGTAACGACACCCTTCCTCAATTTTTTAGTCATAACGGAACAGATTAAAACCGAGTACCTCAATCTGAAGGTTCTAGTTCTACTCACAGTCGGGTTGCTTCCCACGAACGCACATAGACGCGCATACATTCTGACAGCCTCACATGGTACCCCACATTTGCCTCAAAGGCCACAGAGGAAAATAGTAGAATTTAATCAAATTTAACAAATTTGCTCTTCAGGGCTTTATGTGAGAAACATTAATATTCCGAAGCAGTTTGCGTTTTCTCAACCGGGGCTCTCCGATGACATGAAGAGTTATCGTCCTCACAGGCATGCAAGTCCTTTCAGAAACTGTGCACAGTAGTAGTAGTAGTGTCCGCACACAACAAGGACAATGCCCTGGACTTCAGGAAAGGGAATTCTGCAGCTGTCCTGGATTTCCCAGCGCAAAGAAAGCTAGCAGGGCATGTGCTGATCGTGTGAAATAAGTGTACAGTAAACATTAATGTGCGACAACTGCAATCGCTGCAAGTAATTTACTGTGCCAGCCTTTGTAATTGATGGCGTGACCAGTAATGTACAGTGGGTGGTGTAAGCCTTCTAAGAAAAAGTTTGGGCCCTACCACTATTTCTTTTAATGAATTATGTACTGCCTTTATTCCATGCAACCACATAAAAAAGGCTTTTGTGGTACGAGCGAGATGGGGAAGAAACCATAATGGAAAAAAAGGGAGTTGGAAGGTACAAAAAATTGAAGCAAAAGGCAGGCGGTAAAGTAAAAAAGGAAAGGGCACCCAGATTAGGCAGTTTTGGTTGAAATGAAATATACAGGCACGAAATATGTCCTACGCATTAATCCAATAGTCCCTGTTAAGCATTCAGTAAAGACAGACACAGGATTATAAATTTGTAGACTGAAGGCTAGAATAATACTAATAATAATTTGTTTTATATAATGTTATTAGCACTTCATTTTTCAACCTCAGAAGGATGAATGGTTGGGTTGGACTTTACTGGATATGAACCAGTGATCTTCCGGTTAACGGACTTGACATCAGCAGTGTCTTAACTTAGGGAGCGGTCTGAATAGCAGCTTGTGCAGACGACAGGAAAAGACAAACATTGGTGGACCATTAGCTGGTTTTAAGTACTCACAAGAGCACAGATAAGCGACAGATGTAGCAAGTTTGAATAAGAAAGACCTGCTGAAGATTTGTAATTTTATTATGAATATAGGCACAAACCTGAAGGACACAAAAAGACTGGATGTCCGGCTTTTCATCACTGTACTGAGAGTAGCTGAGATGCCACGTTTTGAGAAGCTAATACACAGTAAATGGTTAAGAAACAATCTTTAACAGTAAAAGTAAAATGTGTTCCTTGTAATCTTTTTGGAACTATCTGTGCTCCCACTTCGGTTTTGCTTTAGTGTGGCCAGACACAAATACTGAGGAGTAAGATGAGGAGACAATGGCATTCTCGGACGGATACAGACACCAGCGCTTTGGCTATGTTCTCACCTGCCCCTCTATCTTGCCACACAGGCATGTTGTCCCAGCACACAACAGGGCCCGCTATTCATTATTTTGTGTTATCTTTCCTAATTACAAAGTGCAAGCTCTTGAAGACAGATTTGTTTCTACAATTCAGCACGTTGATTTAACTGAGCTGTTTTGCTATCTTGATTACTGCCTCGACAACCGATGACTGAAATGTTAGAAGTTGACAGTGGACTTAATATGTAATACATCTGGGGTTTTATTGCTTAAATGCATAAGTGAAAAGATTATATGCTAACAAATCATCAATACAGACAGGCAGCCCAAAGCGTAAGATTTTAGTTCATGTGGGTTCCAAACACCTGATGAAAGAAATCCTTTTTCCTGACTTTGCAGTACTTTCCCAAAGTCCCTTTGTAGTCAGAACGCAACATTGAGGGATTTTCCTAAGGAACAGGCAACTAGAATGATAGGATCGTCCCAATGAAACTGGTATTACACCACCTGCCAGACAGATGCCTTGTTTCAAGAGACTTTTCTTCAGCGTCTGGTGGGATAGTGGACAATATAAGTGTCAGCGTGTCATTATGGTTTGAGTCTTGAATACATAGGGGTAGACCTATAGAAATTCCGAGCTCACATTTGGATTGTGCCAAAGATAGGCATATATTGGTGACATTAAGGAGAAAAACATACGGCTTCTACCGAATTTCAGAGAGCATGACACAATGGAATACTGTATTAACAATGCACTAGAAACAGAGCGAAACTATCAACCAACATATAGAGCAATACCCTAACAAGCTGTGGACAAAGGTGGTCTAAAATCTGTTTCAATTCCTTTGTATGGACAGATTAGAAATAATAACTACAATAACAGCCATAAAAAGGACAAACATTTCAACAAGTAGTCGTCAGGGACGTGTGACAAAGTCACAGTAAGAGCCCAAGGAATGGGTTGAGGGGGCCCATGAAGGGCCAGAGATTGTGATCGTGGGTAATAAATTCAACTGGCTGCATATCGATCTTCACTGACTATAGTGGATTTTGGGGTTCCTCAGGGTTCCCTTCCAGCACCACATTTGATTCAATCTCTATGTAGTCCCTCTTTAAAATGTCCTCAAAAACTGGGTTTTGGGTGTCATTCCTATGCAGATCATATGTGGTAAATTGGCCCTGCAAGATTTCGTGTCTCTTTCCTGTGGATTTAATCAAGTTAGTGAATGGACGACTCTTGAGCAGACCCAAAATGAGCTCCACTATGACAGAGATTCTGCTGCTGGGCCCCTGTCATCTTCTGCTAATTCAACCCATATTGCTCCAGCCCCTTTTATTCTGGGTAATTCTTACAATTTCGTCAACAAGGTGGCATCTCGGGCGCAGATCCTAGTTTGATATCTCGGATTAGTGCAGTGGTTAAAGGGTTTTTTGAAAGATCAGGCACCTTTGGGCATATTTTCTCTTTTATTTCAGATGCTCTTCATAAGAATGTAGTGTGATCAATGGTTAATTTCAAATTGGATTATGTTAAATCCATCTTTAAAACTATCCCGACCCTACCAGCCTCAATGCCTACAATCGTTCCAAAATGCTGCTCTCTATCGGATCTTTAAGCTTCGAAGTTTGATTGTATGTCCACGTACCAACGCCAACTCACTTGGCTACCCATGGAAAAACGGATTCAACTCAATCTCTGCTGCCTCTAATGCACTGCAGCAAAGGTTTCACCCTATCTGCCAGTCATACAATTGTGATCTGCAGGTGATTGTATACTGAACACCTCATGTTTTAATTTTATCTATAATTGTGATAGATTCCAAGATTTGAAATCCTCTCTCCGTTGCGATTCATGGTATCAGTAACTTCTTGCTTGACATTTTGCAAAGCAGTTAAACGGCGCTCAGCTTCTCCAACAGTCGTCACATGATACAGTGGAGCCCAGATTCTTGAGTGGTTTTCTCCATGACTATGCCCAGAGGCAATTCCGTTTTCTCTTTCAGTTTAATATGAAACCTTGAATCCAGTGAAGCAATGAGTACATTGGACGGCCTTACTGGGGTAGTTAAGGTTGTGGCTTGCACATTATGGCAACAATTTCACATGTGAGGCTGTACATATTCAGCCTTATATCATGTCTACAAGGCATTTACCTGGCCCTGGGCCTCATTATAAGTTTGTTAGTATCTCAGTAGAAAATCTGCCGAGATACCACCAAACAGAATTACTGTTACCGCCTCTTGGTCTGGTGGCATTACCGCTGGGTTACAAGTTTTGGTGGCAGTGTTAGTCACCACTTATTTGGAGTCCATAAGACTCCATTGGCCATTCGGCAGCAATAATTCCGCTGGTGGTAATTCCAGCGAAATAGTGAGGAAAATTGGTGGATTTACCTCCAGCTCATAGCTGGAGGGGAATCTTCCAAATTTCACCCATGCGTTAATGCAGCAGTATACAGTAATACTGCCGCATTTCACCCACCCCGCCCAACTCGTAAAGAAGCCCAATGGCATTTATTGGGCACCTGAGGCTACACCTCACATATGATGGCAGAATATAGAGATGTGAGGCTCTACCTTACATATGGTGACTGTGCCAGGCATATGAAGCATTAATTGACATTGGATGGCATTACTGGCCTGTGCATGACATAGGCCTTAAGAAACTGGACATTTAAGATTTTAAGTTGAGCATTTTGACTATTACTGGGATGGAGATGGCGATATCTGCATACAGAAGGCTACATTTGGCATAATGTACACGTGAGAAGTTGGAGTTTTACTTCTAATATTAGGACTATGACTGACGTGTGGAGCTATAACTGGTATATCATGGCAGTAACTGGCCACATGAGGTTGGTGGGGAATATGAATAAGGGGTGTTGTTGACCTATGTTGGGTGCACCCCATTTCATTCATGACCCCACACTTAGGATATCAAGGAAGCCCCCATTTTAAAACATAGTATCTCAAATATTCGTATGCCCGCGTTAGTACTCATTTTCAATTTTATGAATTGTAAACCTATTTATGTTTTTTTACGTTTGCGAGTCACATTCTTTGTTGGCCACATTGTTGAAGGTCAGGTAATATTTCCTGCAATGTCGTCAGGTTTGAGATGGCCCACTGCTACACTGGCATTTTGGTGAATTGATGTCACTGGAATGAGGGTACTAGAGCAGGATCACAGAAATGCTGTGGGTATTAGTGCAGCTCTAATACCAATAGCTACATTAGAATTCAGGATGGTGCAGATGCTTGCTGGAGATCAAGAGTCGGCTTCAGACAGTAGAGCCCTAGGCAGACCTAGACATGTCAAAGTATGCAGAGAGCAGGGCTTTCCCACAGATACCAGAGCAATTACCTGATGTTACCTTTCACACACTTGCTATGTAACTGAAGGAGAGGCTTCATCATAATAACATCACGTTCTTATGTAGAGCGGCATGCCAGATTCCTCCGACTTCCAAGCACTACAGTATTATTACCCAATTTAATGAAACTCATTTTATCTATCTCAAAAGGATGAAGGGCTGAGTCGGCTCTGCCTTGAGACTAATACTTGCAAAGTGGAGGCTGGTCCAATGTCCGAGGCAAGCGTTTAAATTGTAGCATTACAGTGCACACTTTTGCTTGGTATGAAGCAAGCCTTTTAGCTCCAAGTGCCATAGTAAGGCAAGTGGTACAGGGAGTAGCGCAGAAGAAATTGACAGCAGCAGATGACTATTACTGTCTGTAAAGGGACTGGTGGAAGAAACCACCAAAATTAGCCTTTTGCCCCTTTTGTGTGGGTGAAAGTTTTAAAGACTCTCAAGAAGGCAGCACACTCTAAATAAAACAAGCTTATTGGCAGAGAACTAGTCTAAAACCACCTGGGAAATTCATAGAAAACCTGCAAAGAGCCTCAACTGTCACTCTCCTCTCACAGAAGAAAACTGAACACCGATGACAAAAAACAGTTTAGCTAGGGAAATTTCACTGTGAAGATAGTACAGAAATTGTCAGACACACACCACAAGTAAATAACTGAAATTTCAGACGGCGTAAACAAATTCGACTTTCATGGAGCTCTGTCAATATACTAATGGGTAAAATCCTCCCTTCTCCTAACTCCGAGGACCACAAGCAGGTTAGTAAACAATTTGACAGCATTGAAAGGAACACTCGCTGTATGTTGAGAAGGGAGGGCAATCGTCCCAGGCCCCTAAGCGATTTCGGAGGAGACAGAGGCCCAGAAGCATGAGGGCTTGGGGAGGTTACAGGGGGAGGGGGATGTCCACAGAGACCACAGTTTGGGTAGGTTAGTGCATGCCTTGGTTATGGATCACATTGGGAATGAAACGCCATCTTAGAAAGTAGCAGCCATATTGAAATCTAAGCAAAACTCTGTGCTGCAGCCAAAGCAGCAGGCCCAAGCCATGAACGCAGACGTAAGCTTGTGAATGTGGGAATAGGTTGCAACATGGGGAGCGGAGAGAAAGGCCAGAGCCACAGAGATTCATAGACCTTTAATTGTCTCATGCTGCCAGCATTCGCATGCCAGGAGGAATGCACCCGGCAAGGCCATGAGGGGGCTGAGAGCTCCATTCAAAATGTTATCCATTGAGAAGGAGGGCACGAGCCTTCCACCTTCCCCAGTCTTAGCTTTAAGTTATAGCGCCCAGATGCCCCCGTCCCAAGACTTCAGCATTCCAAAGTACCGGGCAGTCACAAATTATTGACCATAAGACTGCTAGACCCCCAATCTATCGGAAAAGATCAGAACGCAGTGACAGGCTGCCTTAACCAATAGTGCACATGATTTGTGCTGCGAGGGGCCAAAACAACAAACCTAAAACAAGGGTGGAGAGCTTTGGAAAGGCATAGACGTGTCTGGGGTTGTAAGTCATAGTGACCTTGAATGTATCCTCCGCGCCCATGTCTGCAGTGCAAGGTGCACGTTAGGCTAGAGATCGAGAATGTATTGTTTTTCTGCTTATTAACTGCAGCTTTGCAGCCAATAATGTACAAGAAGGAGCCCACATGGAAAAAGATGACAGAAGGAGCAGGGACCAATGGCCTGGCATCCCTTATGGAGCAGGTAGCCTATGTATAGGGTCGCGCCAACCAGCCATTTGGATTTGTAACTTATGTAACTTACGTCATTGATGACTCAGTGTGCCTTTTTAATGGTTGCTTGGATTGATTTTGCCATACGTTCCGTGGCAGCAGAGCTCTTTGCTGACACATCCTTATTTTTGGGGAAATAAACCTTGTTCTCCTTGCAAGGGGTGTGCCAGGCGTTTTTCCTGAGTGGGTTGCATTTTTTCTGGTGTGAGCATTGAGGGGCTGTTCTACATTTTTTGGTGACATCGACGTGATCCCAGTGACCTATGCGAGGACGGAGGACTCCAGGCCGCATCGCAGGAGGGGCCGCACCCACCTGTCCCAAGCGTGCAATCCGTAGTGGTGTACAGAAGCTGTGTTTACAGAATTTCTGTCTGCTCTTAGGAAAGGGGCGCAGCTCCTAGGAATGTGCAGGCCGTTATTGGGACCCCATGACGGAGGAGCTCAGGTAAACATGCAGATGTAAGCACACCTCTTGCGAGGGACAACAACTGGGCAGGAGCGAATGGGGGGAATGTGGTATGATTGAGTGAAAGGAGAGTGCGATAGACCACGTGGTGGTTTTGTATTGTTTATATTATTATTCTTGCAAGGATAAAAAGGAGAAAAACAGGAGTGTGGGATCCTTTCCGAGATAGGAGAGAAGGTGGCGCCATATTTGTATTGTGTTAAGGGGTCAAAAAAGTAGGAGCTTATATAATTATAGATTCCTATGCCCAATATATCCTGGGTGGGGGAATAGGACGAAGTAGTGATTGTTATTTTAATTAATTGTTTTAGCTTGTTGTTTTAGTGTTTTTATATTTTTGTTAAACAGGTGGAGGACAAGGGCGGGCCTGTGGAAGTAGTAATGTGAGCGGGGGTTGTGTGGAGTGAGAGAGGTGTGTGTTGAAGGTGGGGCTAGGGGCGACTGGGGAATGGGAGTGATGGACTAGTAGGAATGGTTGTGACAAGTTGGTTTTGGCATATGGCCTTACATTTTTTAAAACTACGAGATTGCTAATATGGGGGTGATGACTCAGCTGGAGTACATGTATAGCGCATTGCCATTGTATAAGGATAAAATTGAGAAATATCACAGGCAGTGGGTGGCAGAGAAACAGGGGGATGCCCTGCCCATGGCCCGAGCACGGCACTAATAACAGAGGGATATTGGAACACATGAGCTTGTTTTAACCGCAAAATACAAAGGTAAACATTCTCAAAAAAGAAAGGAGATCTTAGACTTGTAGAGAATGGTAGAGGACACCGACGACAGTGAGGAACACAGACCCCAAGATGGTAGTCCCCCAGCACTGAGAGTAGTGCAGCCAACTGCCCCAGAGGAAACACAGTCAACCCCACCCTAAGTAGGGCGACTGAGGAACAGGTTTGGGGTATGGAAATAAGAAAGAGAGAAGGGGAATGAGCATGCAGTTGCCGTTATTGCACAAAGGTTGTGGGAGGGCGCAGTATGTATCCCGGACCCAGATAAACAAAAACAACCTGATCAAGGCGCTCCCGCCCCTTACCTCTTGGGCTGGGAAATGGATATCGCATTTGAGAAACAAACAGCTGGGATTCCTTGAGCGGTGGGACATGAAAAGCTTGATTGTAGCAATAGTGGGGGATCAGGCAGGAGATGTCTGGGTAAAAGCCAGGTACCCAGGGGTAAAAATTGATGATGACACCCACGACGGTGCAGTATTCAACAATTTCAGAGCGTAGTTGTGGAATGCATTGCAGGTGTATCCCGACACACCAGACCTACAGTCCATAATGCAATATACGATGGGGGATGATGAAGACACTGCGCAATATATTTTAAAAGTGCAGGAGATGTGGAGGGCAGAGACGGATGACCAATGGGACCGATCAGTTCCTCTATTCTATTTTGTCATTAAGAGAGGATTGCCCAAGGAAGTTCAGAAAGCGCTTGAGAAGATAGTGGGCATAGAGGCGAGGTGGTGTGCCGGAATTCAGACTTTAATTATACATCATTGTAAGAGAACTAAAGAACGAGAAAAGGAAATGGCTCAAAGAATGCAGGCTGAGAAAGCGAAACCGATGCAGAAAATATTAGCTGAAATAGCAGTTGAAGAAGCAGTAACGGCAGCCACTCAAGCAGACTCAGAGGAGCAGGCAGCAGCGCGCACAGACGTGAGAATAGCAGCATTTTGGCGAGCCGGAGTAAAGGGGCAGTGAACCTCAATCGCAGTATCCTGAATAGCACCAAGGAGGTCAGCAACGGGGAAGAGGCCGGTTTCAAGGGGGCACAGGGGGATTTGGTGGGATAGGACTGAGCAGTGGTATGGGACCCTCTCACTGTGGGAGCTGCGGAAGTGGGAACACTTTGCAAGAGAAGTAGACAGGAGTCGGTATACAGCACCTTACAGGGGTGTCAGCATAATGGGAGGCAACCCTTTAACGTTCCCAGGTACCAATACATACCCTGATTGGGGCAGCCCACAGAAAGCTCTTGTGTGCCCAGTCCTGATCATGACTACCCACCCTGACGAGGAACCTTGGTGGGCACTGAGATAGTTAACCAGCAATTCATCTTTAGCCAACACGGGTGCCACTAAATCATGCATCAGTGAGGGAAACTTCCCATTATCAGGTCAAACTCTTGACAGGCAGGGCTTCTCTGGGGCTGTCGCAACAGTTTCCTACACAGAAGAGGTGGCAATCGAAATAGGAGGAAAAGGGGTGCGTGCACCCTTACTGTACTCGGAGACCTCCCTGATAAATCTGTTAGGGTGGGATTTGTTAAGCAAACTGAACATGACCATCTCCTTCACGGATCACGGGGTAGTATGTGCTACACAAGGCATGTGCGCCTTGAGGGCGATGGTCGCGATACAGGCCAGAAGTGGGGAAGTGGTGGTTTGCAGCATCCCAGTGGATCCAGATATGTTTGTGTATGAGATCACAGTTCTGCTCGACGCGGTGCCTCAGATTGGTAAGGTGTGTTGGTGGGTACTGTATGATTTCATCTTTCGACCTGTGGAGACCCCAGAGCTTGTGGCAGGAATGATACTTTCCCTAGATTTACAGGGCCTGGTGGTGTCAGCCAAAAGGATTGTTGTGGTTGGGACGGACTCTGATGGGTGCGAGTGGTGTACTGTGTTGTGTGTCAATCCAACGGTACCCCTTAAAGAAGTAACAGATGCAGAATTATTTGAGGCTCAGGTTGACTATGGAGAAATTGTGTTTGCAATCTTTATTCCCTGCGACATTATGGTACAATATCGCAAAGTGCAATGTTCCTTGATGGCCCTTGTCGCACCGCGCCCCTTGACTGACAACGATTTAGAGCAGGTCCCAGAGAGATTATGGTCAACCAATGCCCACGATGTAGGGCTCCTACAGGGAGTGGCCCCTGCTCGGATCACACTCAAGCTATTACCCCGAGCAAAACAGTATCCGCTGTCCAAAGCGACAGAAGAGTGAATACAAGACACGATTGTTGCACTCACAAATCAGGGGATAATTGTTCCTTTCACCTCCCCATGCAACAAAGCTATCTATCCAATAAGAAAAGCAAAAGGAGGGAGTTGGAGAATGATACAGGATCTCAGTCCTGTAAATGACATTGTACAGGCAGAATTTCCTGTGGTTCCGAACCCTGCAACAATTCTGTGCAGCATCCCCAAACAATCAACACATTTTACAGCAGTGGATTTGAAGAATGCTTTCTTCTGCTTACCCTTGCACCCCGACTTGCAGTACCTCACTGCATTTATGCATGGAGGAATGTGCTTCGAGCACACAAGGTTGCCTCGGGTACTGTGAGTCCCCCAGTACCTTCAACAGAATATTGCATGCTGATTTAAGGAACATCCAGGTGCCCAGTACCATCATTCAGTATGTAGATGACCTGCTAGTGTGTAGTGACAGTTAGCAACAGTGCAGGAAATACTCTGTTACCCTGTACAGGAGGGGGTCCATCCCATCAACCTCTCTTGTACAACCCATTTGCAGATGCTAGCATACAAGGGTTACAAGGTAGATGTGGCAAATCTGCAATACTGCCTCCAAGGGTTCTCTATTTGGGGCAATTGATATCCGTTCACAGGATGAAAATTATACCCACATCTGTGCCCAAAGCTCCCCAGCCCAAGACTGTTAAGAAAATGGAGAAATTCCCAGGGTTATGTAACTACTGCAGAGCGTGGATCTTAGATTATGCGGCCTACACCAAACCCATATTGCAGGGTCTGAAAGAGGCTAAAAAGAATGATCACAAGCTTGCATGGACGCAGGACATGCTGGCCAGCTTTAATGACCTCAAAGAGGTCATTTTCACTGCTCCAGTGCTATCTGCCCCTGACTACACACAAGAGTTCTACCTGTTCTCTCATTCGAATAGCCAACCGATGACTGCGGCGCTTACGCAGAAGAGCACGATGGGCCACAAGCCATTGCCCTACTACAGCGGAGTGCTTGATTCAGTGATGCAGGGCAAGTTCCCATGCAAACAGGCGCTTGCTGCTGCTACATTTGCAATTGAGAAAATATCCACAATCGTCATGAGGTGTTCCATGACACTGTATGTGTGAACAGTATTTGCTATCCTTGAGCGATCCAAATCGATGCTAACCATGCGGTGGGCATCCGGGTATGAAGTTATCCTGTCCAGCCCAAACATTCAAATAGTGTGGTGCAAAACTGTAAATCCCGCCACCTTTCCGACAGAATCATGCACTGAGGAAGACCTTGCAAAACATGACTGGGTGACATTTGAAGGAGAAGACGACGACATCCCAAAAACAAAAGATAGCCTACTCGAAAAGGGGGAAATTCTCTTCTTTGATGGGTCAGCAGCTGTTGACCAGGGGACTGGCCTGAGGCAAACTGGTGCAGCAGTTGTCCGCCTAGCAGACGTAGTGTATGAGGTATTAGTATAGAAAAGGTTGCCCATGCACTATTCGGCCCAAGCTGCAGACTTCATATCACTTATTGCGGCGCTTCAAGCATCTCAAGGTTGTTGCGTGTCCATCTACTCCGATTCCGCCTACATCACCACTTCAGTGCACTCAGGGCTTACACATTGGAAGAGGAGGGGGTTTAGGAGGGCTGACGGGGTCCCAGTACAGCATGCAGCATTGTTAGACAAACTGATTGAAGCACTGTCCGTCCCAGCCCTCCCTGACGGCGGTGGTAAACTGCACCGCCCACACTAATGATATAGACAAGGTCTCACTCGGTAACACTGCTGCAGATGCAGCGGCCAAGCAAGCAGCATATCTCCCTGTGCCAAATGTTTCCGAATATCAAGTAGTAGCACAGGGAAGAGAACAGCTGTCAGCCTCCTACAATTGTTTACCAATTGCACAATTGATGGAGTTAGAGGGCTGTGCCCCACAGGAAGAGAAGGATCTACAGTTGAAGAGGGGATGTAAGCAGTCCCCTACAAATCTATTGTGGCAACAGGAAGCATCAGGCAAAGCGGTTATGCCGTACGAATTACTGCTGGTCGCATTTGACCAGCTGCACCATCCATCCCACGTGTCGAAAGCAACATATCGCTGCAGATATACTGGAGGACTGGTTTGTCCCCAAGCTGCAAGATACATGAACTAAAATTGTTATAAATTGCACCACATGTCAGACTTGGAGCACTGGCCTCACCTTAAGAACTATCCGAGGCACCCTGTCCCACCCTACTGGGCCATTTCACAAATTTCACACAGACTACGCTGACATGGGGGAAAGGTGTAATGGATCTCGTTATTTGATCATTAGTATATGTCCGTTCTCACGGTGGGTGGAGGCATGTCCTTGTGAACATCCAGATGCTAAGTGTGCTGCCAAGTTTTTGGTTAGAGAAGTTTTCCCTCGGTGGGACGTGTGCTATGTATTAAGGTCTGATAACAGCACACACTTTTTCAATGAGTTGTTCAAGGAAGTGACAGCATTACTGGGCATCAAGCATCGGATGTGCACAATTGACCACCACCAGGCCAACGTGGTTGGGGAGAGGATCAATGGTCTATTGAAAAGCAAATTGTCCAAGCTCTGCACCACTCTAAAGAACTGGGTGCACTGCCTGCCCCTTGCAATGTTTAGCATGCGCATGCAGCCCTGTAAGGATCACCATTTATCGTCCAATGAGGTGGTAACAGGGCAGCAAATGCACACGCCCTTATCTCCCATCAAGAGAGCCTCTGATGCTCACAGGGCTGCGTCAGTTCTAGGGTACGAATTTGGAAGTTATTTGTCTGCCTTAACAAAAGCAATAAAATATATCTCTCAACAGATAGCGCCACCAAGGACTGAAGAACCGACCAGCGATGCATTGATACATCAACGTCAACTCCTGTACAGCTCTTCCCCTGACGATTCCATATATGTAAAAAACATTGTAGACCGGTGGAGTGAGATATAACAACCCCTTTAAAGTCGTCTATGCCACTCCCCTTGCGGTGAAAGTACAGGAGTTGTGCTATTGGGTGCACTTGTCTGATGTCTGACGAGCACCCCATGCCTCACCCCCACCAAAGATGAGTAAATACTGAAGGTGTAACAACAATAACACACATTTACTCTTTTATCTTATTGATGTTTCTGAAGACATAAGTTTGCCCACATACTGTTTGGTGCTCCCTTTCATGTGACTCTACAACTGATCTACCGCCACAACATACAAATGCTGCTACGCATTATTTGTGCAAACGTGCTCTCTCTCGCCTTGCAATGGACGTACACGGTTTCATGATTATGATTGGTTATTTATAACACTCTTAATACCTGGTGTTGTCTAAGCGTGGACCCGGGAAATCGAACCTGTGTTTCTCCATGTTGTCTTGATTCCAATGCGAGGGCGTTGCCCATGAGCTATCCTTCTAACAACTCAATTTATAACCAGTCACATTCTCATGTCTGTGACTATTCTCTTATAACAGTGTTTTCCTCCACTTATACCTGTGTTATGCACTGTGTAGCTGGCTTATTCGCTCTTTCAATGTTTGGATTAGGCATATATTTAGGATGTAGTTTTATATGGAGTGACCATATAAAAGGGGGAGAATAGAAATGCAAATATTATTAGTGCAAATATTACTCATAGGTCTTTAACATATGCCAATGCTACAAATGTCTCTCTATTAAACCAAGTAACAGAAATGAACAATACTGCGGCCCTTAAAACAGGGACAAATACAATTGCTAATAAAACATTTGTCACCCAGCAACTTATGGGGAAGCTTGCTAATTTACTTATGATATAATTATTGCCTAATGTGTTTCCTGATATAATTGCAAATCTTCATTTTTCTCCTAGTGGTCCACATGTTACTGCATTTAAATGTTTTAAAAGGTGTAGATCACAAAGCACTTTTCAGGTACGAAGCATCCGTCCCGAGATGATGGACCCTGACGAACTGCAATGTGCCCGGAACCCCAGAGCGTCCAATGTTTGCAAAGACCCTACACATGAAGCTGGAAGGTGTGAAGTTCGTAGCAAACAGGTGGCAGGAGACTACAATGAGCTGCATGGCAGGAGGATTCGGTGAAGAGGTAATTGCATGGGTGAATGATGTGTGCAGACAATATTGGAATAAAGCATGTGGCGAAACTCACTTGGATCAAGTCAATGGGAAAGCCAGGGAAGGTGCAGAAGCAGGAAGACTATGAACTGTGTTTTTTTACAATGACGGAAATGTTTTTGTCCCGGCCAACAGCAAGTGCAACAAAACCCTATACATCCCAGACCTCAAGAAAGGCACAGCAGCGGTCATGGATAACTACTCGGTCTGTGGTCAGCAAGCATTTCTGCACCTCCTGCATCACGGAGGGGCACCTACTCACTGACCAAGCTGCACTCGGCTCTCCTCGTGATCCCTGAAGAACGTGGGACCCCAGGGCTGGCTCGCCTTAATGACAGCACCAGTGATACCCCCACAGCGATCCCAGTATAGCCCCCTATATTTGGAATCCTGCCAGAACAGAAAAAGCAGGAGAAGTGCGCAGAAAGCAGAGATCTAACTATCCATCACAAGGCTCACCACAGCTGCCAAAAGAAATACCAGAGCAATATAGACTATAACAAGGAAGAGACATTCTTTGCATCGCTTTTAGTGGCCGGGATACAAGAAGCTGCAAATCCCAAATGGCTCCAAATTGTCCACTGGGAGGTAACACAGCTGGCGAATGACACTAAGCAGGGCTTCAAAGCTATCAAGGCTGAAATTCGAGCTATCAGATGAATGATGTTGCAGAACCGCTATGTGCTGGATTTACTCACTGCAATGGAGGGAGGCATTTTCTGCAAAATTAGCGATTCTTGCTGTACCTTTATATCTCCAAACGATGCTGCGAACAGGTCCTTTATGCAAATTATAGGGCCCTGCACACTATTGGCGCCCATATGCAAACAGAAGCTGGTATACAGAAAAGTGACTGTTTCAGTGATCTTTTTTCTTGGGCACCATCATGGATGGGGGCGATAGTGAAAATACTGGTTCCTGTGGTGGTGTTCGTGTTGGTGATCCTCTGCACCTGTCATTTGGGACTTCGATGCTGTGCTAAATCAGGGCCTAACAGAGCAATGATGATGGTTTCAATTGGGGACAGAGTGCACCTCGCAGTACAAAAGACAGCCAGGTCCAAACTGATGACCAGAGTAGGCCCTGCATGGTTGCAATAGAGCAACGCCTTCACCCTCATGCACTTTCACGACTCCCCACCCTGCCCTCCAGATCCTGAAAATTACACAGAACACTGGGTAGATATAGCAATTTATGGGGATGTATATACATGACATGTACCCCTGAACAATATGCACAGGAAGGGGAAAGCTTGCAGTCTATGTACAAGGCATGGGTGCCTAAGTAGGGAACACCACCATATTGGGAATCTGAGAAAATAGAGAAGGAGGAGAAAGGAAGACTCACCTGGGAGTTTGTTAATGTAGTATTAACGAAAGGGGGGAATGTTGGGAAGGGGGACGATCGTCCCAGGCCCCCAAGCAGTTTTGGATGAGGCAGAGGCCCAGAAGCATGGTGTAGGGCCTGGGGAGGTTACAGGGGGCAAGGGGATGTCCACAGGGACCACAGTTTGGGTAGGTTATTGCATGCCTTGTGTATGGATCACATTGGGAATGAAACGTCCTCTTAGAAAGTAGCAGCCATATTGAAATTGAAGCCTAACGCTGTGCTGCAGCCAAGGCAGCAGGCCCAAGCCATGAATGTAGAAGTAAGCTTGTGCACGTGGGAATAGATTGTAACATGGGCAGCGGTGAGAAAGGCCAGAGCCGCAGAGATTCATAGACCTTTCATTGTCTCATGTTGCCAGCATTCGTATTCCAGGGGGAATGCACCCTGTAAGGCCATGAGGGGGCTGAGAGCTCCCTGCGAAAAGTTATCCCACGAGAAGGAGGGCATGAGCCTCCGACCGTCCCCAGTCCCAGCTTTAAGTTATAGTGCCCAGATGCCCTGTACGAATATTTCAGCATTCCGAGGTACCAGCCAGTCCCAGACTATCAACCATAAAGCTGCCAGACCCCCCAATCGATCAGAAAAGATTAGAAAGCAGGGACAGTCTGCTTTAACCAAAAGGTCATGTGATTTGTACTGCGAGGTGCCGGTAGGGGCAAAACAACAAACCTAAAATGAGGGTGGAGAGCTTTGGAATGGCACCAACGTGTCTGAGATCGGGCTGGGGTTCTATGTCGTAGTGACCTTGAATGTATCCTCTGCGCCCATGTCTGCAGTAGCAGGTGCACATTAGGCTAGAGGTAGAAGTCTTTCTGCTTATAATTAGCAATTAACTGCAGATTCACGGTCGATGATGTGCAAGAAGGAGCCCACTAGGAAGTAGATGGACAGAAGGGGCTGGGACCAATGGCCTGTCATCCCTTATGGAGCAGGTAGCCTATGTATAGCGTCGCGCCAACCAGCCATTCGGATTTGTAACCTGTGTAACTTGCATCATTGATGACGAGGGTGTGCCTTTTTAATGTGTTGCTTGTACTGATTTTGCCAGAAGGTTCTGTGGCATCAGAGCTCTTTGCTGGCACATCCTTATTTTTGTGGAAATAAACCTTGTTCACCTTGCAAGAGGTGTGCTGTGCCTTTTCCCTAGTGGGTTGCATTATTTCTGGTGTGAGTGTTGAGGGGCTTCCCTACATGGCCTAAAAATACAGTCCTCACTCCACAAAAGAAAATTGATTTTTGTGTGTGCAAGTTTGTTAGTGATTCACATCCTTATTCAAAATGGCTTGTGTCACAATTGCAATGATGCCAAAAGGGAAGGGACGTTCATGTAGTTATTGACCAGTGTATAGAGACTAACCATTGGCTTTAATATGTACCCTACGACTCTACTGCATGGTCAATACCAACCAACAGCTTAGATAATATTGCTTAAGTATTGCGAGGAATCTGGTTAGGCTCACTTATGTTGTTTGCAGGGGCAACACATTATTTTCTAGAGATTTCCCCGTCATCACCAAAAGAAAGGTGATGGCATTACAACTCGCTTTTTGATAACACACCAGCTTTAATTACGGACAAAAATCAATTCAAGCAGTTGTTACTCAAGAAATGATTAATCAGCTTGAGTCTTCCAAGTGAAAAATGCACAATATTGCACTAACTGAAAAATGTGACAATTGTATATGCAAATTTACAACATTAAGCTTCAAAAAAGTATTTAGTGTTTGAGGTGTACTGAAACACTCCTTATTTAAAAGTCGATAATGTCCATGTTGCTCCAATTATCTATGATAAATGGCTTAACGTATTGCAAACAACACACGCGTGTCGGACACCTACCTTTTCTCAGGTGAACAGCCATGATGCAATAAAGGCAACCCGTAGATTTTGAATCACAGAGGCGGTTAAAGATGTTCTGTGATTTGATGGGAAGTGAGGTTAATTCTCCTTCCAAAAATAATCTGCAATGTTAAAGTAACTCTGCATTGACGGAGAAATATATCCACAATCTTGGAAAACATTGATCATTGAATCACATTTGATGATCTTCGGCATAAACATTGATCTTTAACAACATAGATCCTAATATTCAGTAAATTCATGAAAAAAGGCAATCTCAAGATGGCTGCCATCAGGAAAGCACCACAAGCGTTGCTCTCCCGATCCCTAGGGCCCAACAGACATATCCTAAAGGAAGTTTATCCCTCCCCAGACGAAGCGAGGTGCAGAGGGGCTGCCGCTGCAGGTCTGGGCTCACTTGGCTCTTCCCCGATCATAACGGGGACAGTGTTTGTAGCAGCTCTTCGCCTTTCGGGAAGGCAACGTCCAGATGGGAACGCCGTAGTGTGAAGAATAAGAGGAAATGTGAAAGGCAAAGCGCTCTGACCCCCCCAGTGCAGGTTACAGAATTGAGGATACTTCGGGGAGAGGAAGACGACCCATCGGGGTAAAAGAGCAGGTGGAGCAGAGAGGACACCACAGGTGGGCAGACCCTGCAGCTGAAAACAGACACAGGATTTCGTGGTGGTGGTTGCTGTCCAATTATTTATTGCGAGGTGGAACAGGAGAGTGCGGTTTGTTAACCCTGTGTATACTGGTCAGAAAGGAGATTTGTCCTGACATTGCTTAGGAGCCGGGTGCCTAAGAGCAGCAACAGGGATGGAGGTGAGAATAGGAGGCACACCCTCAATTGGACTGTGTGAATGAGGGCTCTGGGGCCTCCGGCTTGTTTTTGATTGGGAGGCGGACGCCCGAGAGGGGTTTTTGTGGTGGCCGAGGTGGGAATAGGAGGCACGCCCTCACTTGGACCTTGACATTTGAGGCCTTGGCAGCGCTCGTCTGAGGGGATAAGCAAAAGCATTGGAGACACCTGGGGATTATCCATTTAAGCTAAGGGCAATAAGTATCACTAGAGGCTCTGCACCTCCAGCTATACATAAGAGCTGGATTCATCAGGCAGTGGTGCTAATCCTTAGCCATAACCCTACTGATTGCGTACCATTTATGCTGAATAGAGGCATGGGATTGCTTTGAAGACTTTAGAAAGGGCAGCAGCAACACTTTCTCTCGATTTCTGCTCCACAGAGTTGTAGAGATCTTCGACACACTTGGTTTAAAGGAGATTAGAGTTAATTGTTTGCAACCTTTCTTTGGGGAACAAAGCATTGCAGTACATTGTAGCTAGATCACTGGCTGTATAAGTCGCAATGTCCAAAACAAGGGAAAAAGATGCAATCCCATCAGCGAAAGGATCCAAGAAAATTCCGGACAGTAATTTATAGAAGATGTGGGGTGGGGACCTGCATTCCCCTCAAGCAGCAGATGGTGGCTTGGGTCAAGCTGAAAGGGAGACAGCCAACAGCAGGAGGCCTTAGATCAAACTGTAGCTACGGCAGTTCTGAAAGTGATTTTGGTGACAGAATCGTGGATACGGTTCAGCAGCAGATGGACAAGATGAGGGAGCAGCTGGCAGAAGCTTTACAAGACATAAAAAAGAATGTTAACAAAATGGAGGAGAGGGTCGATCTCAATGAGAGGGCCATCCAGGATCTAGAAGAGGATTCTAGGAAGTCGGATAGGCTCCTGGAACAACAGGCATCCGCAACTCACAATTTGGAAATACAGGCAGAAAGGGGGACGTTTGTGGGTCCGGCTATACTTGAGCCAATAAACCCAGAAACAGAACCTACTTAGATGACAAGGGGAAATTCTAGAGGTTTGGTGATTATCTCTTTGAACATAAATGGGTTAAATTCCCTGTTGAAGAGGAAGAAATTGGAAAGATTTCTCTATAGGGAGGGGTTTGATATAATCACTCTACAGGAGACTCATGTGCAACTCCAGGATAGCGAGAGAGTAAAACTGAGGGGTTTTTGACAAATCTATTAGGCTAATGATAGGACCAAAGGTGGTGAGGGGGGGATAAGGGTCGCTTTCAGGGATAACATTGATCTCACGAAAGAAGGGATGGAGTGGGATGTTTCTGGGTGGTATCTAGCTTTAAATCTTGAGGGGAAGGGTATACAATAACCACACTATATGCTCCTAATACTGGATAAGACCAGTTTCTTCAGACATCGTTGTCTAAGTTAGAGAGGTTCGCAAAGAATATGGTAGTACTTACAGGTGATATTTCAACTTGGCCTGGGAACCGGGAAAAGATAGGAGCGGAAAAAGTCTAAGGACACAGGGTAAGCCTTCCAAGGAAGTTGTCAAGAAGATGGAGAGCCCGGGCCTAGTAGATGTATGGAGGGTTAGAGAAGGGGATAGAGAGGACTTCACATTCTTTTCCCATGTTCATCGCTCTTCGTCGAGGATAGATTATGTCTGGGCTTCCTATGTATTGATGGGTCGGGTGATGGATATGACGGTGGGGACTATGGTGTTGTCGGACCATGCCGGTTAATGTTGAGGATAAGAAGGAAGAAGTGTCCCGCAGGAATGAGGAAATGGAGGTACCCCGCGGGAGTGTTTAAGGACACGACTTTGAGGGAGGAGATCCGGGAAGGGATTGAGACTTACTTTTGGGATAATAAGGAAGGAGACACTTCCCAACAGACATAATGGGATGCCTTTAAGGCAACTATAAGGGGAAGGATAATCGGTATCAAAGCACAAAGGGAAAAGGAATTACGGAAGCTGGAGGGGGATCTTGAGGTGCAGTTTAAACAAGTAATGACCCGAATGGGAGTCGGAGCGAGTGGGGGTACAAGGAGAGAATTTAGGGCATTAAGGTGCCAATTAGATACGATATAGGCAAGAGCTGCAGAACGTTCCCTTTTGTTCCTTAAACTGAAGTATTGTATTAGGGCTAATAAGTTTGATAGGTTATTGGCAAGAATGCTGAGGCAGAAAGAAAAAGCTAACCATTCTGAAAATAGTTAAAGACGGGGAGGTGGGATGTATACGGAAACAGAGGACATATCCCGGGAATTTTGTAGATTTCACTCCCGTCTAAATAGATTGGGAGGGACATCGGAAGAGGACCAGATAAAGTATTTAGATAGTGTGAAATTAACCACTATTTCAGAAGAGGAGAGCAGATTTCTGGAACAGGTCATAACTATTGTGGAAATACAAAGGGCCATCTCTTCCACTTAAGTACCCAGGAACCGATGGTTTCACCTCGGAATTCTATAGAACTTTTAGGGAAATGTTAATACCATACTTGACCCCCCTTTTTAATGTCTTTGGGAAAGAGGGAAAAATTACCCTGACTATGTAAGAAGTGAAGGTGGTTTTGCTTCCGAAGGCTGGTAAAGATCCTTCGGCATGTGGGTCATACAGATCAATTGCGTTAATTAATGTGGACGCTAAGATCTATATGAACATTTTAGGCAACCATCTAGATCAGATACTCCCCAGTTTAGTGAGCATGGACCAGTCAGGTTTCATCAAAGGCAGGCAGACAATTGACAATATTAAGAGCATAACTCATCTTATTGAAAAAGTGAATAGCAAAGATATTCCTTCTCTCCTTGTTGCCTTGGATGCCGAAAAGGCTTTTGATAAGGGTAGAATGGAATTTCTTGTTTCTAACCATGAAGAAAATGGGGTTCGGGGAGAATTTTATTTCTAAGATTCCAGCCAATTACCACTCCCCTTTATTACATTTAGCAATAGCAATAAATTGACAAGATTCAGCCCCCATTAATATTCATAGGGGCACGAAGCAGGACTGCCCTTTATCAGCATTGTTGTATGCGATCCATTTGGAACCTTTAAGGGAGGCGGTCAGAGCAAATATGGCAATAGAAGGGATCTCGTTTGGAGGAAGGACACATAAGATTGCTGCCTATGCCAACGATATGTTGTTAATAGATCAATCCCCATAGACATCTATGCGGGCAATGGGAGCGGAATTGCAGCGATTTGGAGGAGTTGCGGGACTAAAAATAAATACTCATAATAAATCGCAAGTAGTAAATCTTAAGACTTCCATTCTCAAAGAAAAGTCACTCAAGGAGGAACTTCCATATAGATGGGTTCAGGGGGCTATAAAGTATCTGGGGGTATATTTTACAAAAACAATACACTTGCTATATGCCGCCAATTATCCACCCCTCCTGCAACGCATAAAATCCAAACTGGTGTATTGGGGTCCGCCGACTATGGATGGGGAGAATTAATGTTTTAAAAATGTTGGTGGGAGAGTCTTGGGATGTTTTATTAAAGAGGGCACGAATTCCTACCTCCCCCTCCCCTTTTGCCCCTATTTTTTGGCAATTCCCAGTTCTCTCCAGGGGAACGGGGAAAGGGATTTCGAAAGTTACAGGAATGGGGCTTTCTGAAAATTTGGGATATTTTGTGGGTCCGGTTATAAAAACCTTTATCCAATGTAAGGAGGATTTTGGACTTGATGAAGGGAAAAGGTTCAGATACAGCCAAATAAGACACTGGGTAATGCAGGTCCCAACAAGGGAAGGGGTGACCTGATCCTTGTCCCCATTTGAAACCTATTTAACAACGGATTCAGGAAATGATCACCTGGTAGACGCATTTTATAGACTGGCAAATCTAGGGGAGGATCGGGAGATGAGAAGGTATATGCAGACCTGGGAAGTGTCGGTAGGACACCCAAATGAAGGAGGAATGGCAGAAATCGTGGGGTCATATCCCTAAGTTTACAAGATCCCTCCAAATTCAAGAAATGTATGTGAAAATAATGATTCAATGGCACCTAACTCCGGTCAGGATAAATAAAATCTATGGCTCAGCCTCTAAGGTGTGTTGGAGAGATTGTGGCATGGAGGGATCCTAGAGTCATATTTGGTGGGAATGCCAGAGAATTGAGGGGTATGGGGAAGTCATTATAGAAGCAATTGAGTGAACACTGGGGATAAAGTGTGTGGGTAATAAAGGCCTTGTGCTTTTGGGATTGGGGTCCGGTCTGTGTGATTCTCTTACCATGGTGGAGTGTAAAGTTTATGTGATATTGATGATAGCCGGTGCATTGGCTCTGGCACAAAAGTGGAGGTCGAAGGACCCTCCATTGGAACATGAATGGGTGGCCAAGGTGTGGAACTTTGTGGCTCTAGAGTGGGTGTCATACTCGTTACAAGATCAACAGGGATTTCCGGTGGACAGGGCATTGGTATTGGAACACCTTCAGGAAGGGGCAAGAGGAGCTTGGTGTCCGAGACGAATGAGACCCTTGGCTGCCTGCAAACTCGGAATGACTCCATAGGGCAAAAATATACAAGAAATATATGACAAAAATAAATAACCTAATATGGTGTGTGTTATGGAAGCAAATGAACAAGGCTTTCTATCGACTGGGTCGACCAAAATAAAAAGAGGCAATGGGAACTCATGCAAATAGAGATAATTGATTCAGGATCACTGTACACAATGGTAGACAGAGCCACATTCAAAAACAACCTGAAGCATGACTACAAATATAAAATCCACTGTTTATGGGAAAAGTCCAATACATGTTATGGGATATAAATGGGTGACACTCAAGTTTCATGGGAGAATTATATGCTGTAAGCTATACATAGCTGAAGAAGGATCTTCAGTAGTTGGCTGGGATGAACAGTAGTCCAAACATGAATGAAATGAACACGAGTTAAAATTCGAAAGAAAATTATCCTGAAGTATTTAATGGGAAAATAGGGACACTTAAAGGATTTAAACATAGAATTATACTGAAATATGGAGCAAAACCAGTGATGTCTAAAGTGGGAAACATACCAATAGGCACTAGAGAAGACCTGAGCAAAGAATTGGAGACATTGTGTAGTGACGCATAGTTAAACCCATTGAGACGTCTGAGTGGTTATACAATCGTTATAAGGAGAAAACTTCAAAACACAATTAGGATATGCATGGACTTAACAGACCTAAATACAAACATATGTGTGTGTGGACAGACATCCCCTACCAAATATAAATCAAATGTTGACTACCATTATCGTTCCTCAGCCTATCACCAAATACGATTAGATGAGGAATTAAAGAGCTGACATTATTCCCTACACCATTAGGTGCATGTAGGTTTAGGAGCATGCCATTCGGTATTCCTTAAGCAGCGGCAGCATTTCAAAGTCTCATGCAACATCTATTTGGGGGACTTGAATGAGTCTATTTTATAGTATGATATGATATGTCATTTAGAACGCGCCTGTATACAAGTATTTCTTATACTATAATGCAACAAGTGTATATTATAATGCACACGTTCATGGTGTTTTGAACATCCTTAGAGCCAAAGGGTTCCCATTAAAAATGGAAATATGCTAATTTGGTGTGACAGAAGTAGAATACTTGGGACAGACAACACATTAAGAAGGTATAAAACAAAAGAGAAATGTAATTCATAATGAGAAGGAATGCAGCATTCAATAAAGATCGGTTACGATCATTCCTATGAATGGAAGAATATTATTCAAAGTGGTTTCAGACAAAACAAAGAATCTTACAAAATTCATAAAAGAAATATATAAAGTTCTCGGGGACAACGTAGTGCCATTAAGATAAAACTAGATAAAAACCAAGCACCAACGTTAAAAGTATTTAAACCAACAGCACTCTGAGTAATTACAGTAGGTACAGTGAGCCAAAACGGGGTTATAGACCCTCCCGAGTGGGCGCCTTCCTATAGAACAGGTTATTTGGCCATGTTCATTTTCAGTAGAGGGGCCCTGAGACCTTTTTGTGCCTTTTTAGGATCTTTGGGTTTCACCCTAAATTACTCAGGGTAATCCAGACGTGGATCCCTTGTTCACTGTGCTAAGAGAGGCAGAGCTTCACCTCACTGATGAGGCCCGACTAGGCCGAAACACGCGTCTGGTGTTGCTGAAGGTACTCTTTTTCAGAGGAGGATTGCTTAGCATTTCAGTGCTGGACTGCTTAATTGAGTGGGAACAGACCGATATGCAAATGGTATTTCTACTTTGTGAAAGGTACCGTGAAATAAAACATGATTGTAGACCCTCCCAAGGGAGCACCTTGCCAAAGAAAAGGTTATTTGGCCGCGTTTGTTCTCGGTAGAGGGACTCCCAGACCTTTTTGTGCATTTTTAGGAACTTTGGGTTTCTCCCTAAGTTACCCAAGGTAATTCAGACGTGGACCCCTTGCTCACTGTTCCTTAGAGAGGCTCAGCTTCACCTCAATGATGAGGCCGGACTAGGACAAAACATTAGTCTGGGGATGCTGTTGGTATTCTTGTTTAGAGGAGAATTGCCTAGCATTTCGGTGGTAGACTGCCCTTGTGGGTAGGAACAGACTGATACGTAAATGGATATTTCTCCTTTATGAGGGGTGCAGTGAACTAAAATATGGCTGTAGGTCCTCTTGAAATTCCATAGAACAGGGTATTTGACCCATGTTCGTTCTCAGTAGAGGGGCTCCCACACTTTTGTTTAATATGTATAATAAGCATTGGTTGGAGGGCATTTATATAGAGTTATTTCTTGGATCATTATTTTAAAACATATAAAGGTTATACTAACATAGAGAAAGAAGAGTCCACGTTGTAAGAGCCATTCACGTTGGCTTTTCTTCAAGCATAGTTCCATGTTTGGGAAAATGACTGATGCATCAGCATGTCTAAATGCCAGGAGGATAGGCTGGGAGGAGAGCTCAGGGGCAACACATTTGTCTTGGAAGCAAGACTATGCATAGCAACACAGGTGTGAATCCCAGGCTTGCGGTTAGAACCTGGTCCCCGGTATCCAGCGCGTTTATAAAAAAAACTATTATTATGATATAGTGTAATTTGTGAGGGGAGGACAAGTGCCTCATAAATGGGTCAGCTGAAAGGGACACATGAAGGATAAGAAAATGTACAGAGGCACTCTGGACCCTACATCTGAATCCCCCAGGATACAACCCACCGTAGTGAAGTACCCTGCACGAATCAATGTATAGAGGTGGAGGCCTTTATTAATGAGGCAACTCGTACAATATAACGTAGCTAGTCGAATATTGTAAAGGGTTCTAATTTCCATTAGCATCCGGGGGGGGGTTTGGCCCATCAGCAGGCTTGGAACGCAGGCTATACTATATGGTACAAGCTTGCGTTCCGAGCTGCCTGGGCAGCCAGCACCCCCTTCACCACTTATCACCTGTGTAGTTTCCTGTTATCATGTAAACTCCTACTATGGTTACTCTGGTCTGATCGGGGCAAATAATTGATTTTCATTTTTTCATTGACCGTGTGCAAGAACCTTTGAATACATCTTAACACAATTATTCATCAGGGTAAATGGTCTGTAGGATTCACATTCTTTAGGGTCCTTATTAGGTTTTAGGATTAAGGTGGTAGAAGTCTCTTCCATGGCCCGGCTGAGAGATCTGGATGTGAGGAAGGATTTGAATGTTTTAGTCATGGGCTGGATCAGTTGTGATTTATAAGTTTTATGAAATAGGGTAGTGAACCCATCAGGTCCTGGGGTATTATTTGTAAGGGACATGATGGCCTTCTCAACTTCAACTTCTTGAATTGGTTTTACCAGCTCTTTTCTAATTGCATGTAACACCTGGGGCAAGGATGCCGAAGTGATGTACTCCTTTTGGGTTTCTGGCTTTAGCTGTGTCCTGTCCATCAGCGCTGTGAAATATTGTTGGATTAGTTAAGCTTTCTTTCCCAGCTGATCAGCCCTACAGATAAGGGGCGTAACTTTTGCTCCCTAAAAATAGGCAGATATTCCCAAAAAATCAAATTAGGGAGTGAAAATGCGCCAACAAAAAATAGCTATCACCCAACAAAGCTCCATGGATATGTTTGGACCAATAGTGCATGTAGTACCACAGGAAGAAACTATTATTATTACTGCCTGATGGGAAGAAGTAAACCTGTATCCTTTTATGTGCATGAATAACAAGGTGCAAAGAAATAATTATTGCAAAAACATTTCTGTTTCTCAGTTAAAACATTTTTACTCGCACATTAAATACTACCTTTGGGAATTTGACTTACATTTTTACTCCCTAAAAAATCATTTTACTCCCAACTTTAAAAAAGAGGGAGTACAATAGTCCCACTTCTAAATTGTATCTGGAGCACTGCTCCTCGTACCCCACCGTTCATCTCGCAGGTTTAGGATTACGTTTCCCCACTTTCAATTTGGACAGCTTGCACGTTAATATTCTATTTGCTTGCTGGTTGCTTTGATACCAATGGTTTGTGACTACATGAGGTTCTGATATATGTGGATGTGCTTTCGCAATCAATGTGGACTTCCACCACAAAATAAAACCGTGTACAATTGGTCTTGGGTAATAGTGGGATGTTTCAATCCAAAAGCACTGAATTAAAAAATAACAGGCCAGTCGTAATAATCCAAATTATTCGATGTATAATCAATACACATCAATATTGTTTCAGCAAAATTGTAATGTGTTGATCTACACATAGTATACAAAGAGAATTTTTCTTTTCATTTTTTTAAATCCATGTCTTGAACATTGGAGCGACTATGATAATTGAAATAAATGATCATGCTGGATTAAGCGAACCACCATCAAATGTTTGTTTTAACCACAGCATTATGCCCTGAGGAACAGCAGGACATGCGCCTGTATAACATGTGCTGGTAAATAGCGAATACTTGAATGAGAGTCAACAAATAATGTTGTATAAACCTGCACTAAAACACGAGTTCAGACAAAACTTTAAGGGAAGACACATATGGAAAATAAGAGAATTAATCAATAATCTCTATAAAGATGGCATAGAACTCTGGTTCAAATGTCAAATGAAGACAAAGCAATACAAAATAATGATGTGCAAAACTGTTGGCGCACAGGCATAAACTTTGGGCCTCACTCTGACCCTGCCGGTCTGCAATCAAGGGTGCTGGTAAGCTTACTGGCACTGTTGTTTCCGGACTGGCATTTTACAGGTCTGCTTGCCGGAGCCGCCGTGCCCGACAGGTCTGACCCTGCCGGGCACAGCGGGCACAGTAGGCAGACCCGTCACAGAAGCACGATCACTGTTAGCAGCGGTGCCAGTGCTTCCGGGTTCCCATTCCTCTGTGGGAATGGGGAACAACATTTTGCCGGCGCCTGACTTTCCAGGCCACCGGGGTTGTAATCTCCCGGTGGCACCAGGAAGTCAGGCACTGGTAAATAATTACGGGACCGGCTGCAACCCGCCGGTAGCACCGGCACGGTTACCGCCGGACCCGCAATGAGACCCATTGGGCCTCATTACGACCCAGGCGGTAAGGGGTTTACGGCGCCGTAAACAGCGCCGACCCTTACCGCCTGAGTACGAGGTCCCTTAGCGCCATGGCGAATTTAACACCTGCTTTTAGCAGGTGTTAAAATCCATGGCGCTAAGGGACCATGGAGTTAATTACGCCACCGTAATTTACGGTGGCGTAATTAACGCCTTCCCCACTCCCATTATGCCCTATGGGGCAAAAATGTGAATGGGGAAGGGTAAATGGGGATTGGGGACTTACCGCCCCGCCAAGGTCCGAATGGGGCGGTAAGTCCGCCAACCACCATGGCGTAAACGTAGTTTACGCCATGGTGGTAAAGTCACGGCCCAGGCGGTAACTTACCGCCTGGGTCGTGATGAGGCCCATTGTCTCTGCAGTTTCTTTTGGACACACGATGGAAGTGTGCTTTCAAACCAGCGCCATGTAGTTTAAACTCACGACTATTGCCAATAATACCTCTAAAACGTGCCCAATTTCCGTCTACCCCTTTCAGACTATCCAATATGTGGGAACGTACAGCTCATATTTGGTTATTTAACCACAGGGATTATTCCATCACCAAATGCACATACAGATAAGATTAATGGAAGAAAATCAGATCGCTCCAACAACCTCTTTTTAAAATAAAACTGGAAAAACAACTGTGCAGGTGGCCTGAACATTTCTGTTCATTAGCATGTTGTCATGTTGTCATTGCATGCGATAATGAGTAAATGTTGTCTGAAAAGGCTGGGCGAATTGCCCCACTGCAGATCAAACATAAACCCCCCTCAATTTCAATCGGGCACAAAAGGATCCCGAACATAGTTAACAGCCGGAGCCAAGACACGCACCTGTTTCTTATGGGCACCAATCATTACATCTGCTCTCCCTGTTGCCCCAGCTCCCGGCTTCCCATCTCACATCTAGTTTGGACACTTGACTTCCTATCAACGACCACATCCAGTTTTGATGAGACTATGCCTCCTTTCTACACATGTAAAAAGCAGTTAGTCACCCATAGCGATTCATTGTAAAGCCGGCTGCCATGCACGTCCCCCTGGTTTAGCATTACAGCTTTTTCTGATAGGGGTTAAAAAAATGGCAGAGGAACGCAGTACTGGCCGGATCCCTGTGCCTTTTTGCACACCTACCACAAAGAATGAAAATCCCCCGGACTGGGCCGAATACACACATGTGTAAGCATAAAGGGTCCTTCCCAGAGGATGAGCAGTTCATTAATAATGCCTACACTTTGATTAAGTAAGCAGAGTAAAGAGCAGGTTTGACTCCTATATTCGCATGTTCAACTAATTTGCCCGTTTTGTACAAGGTTATATTGGCTTTCCTGGGGAAAGAAAAAAAAACAATTTTGCAGTAGGTTCATCAATTGTTCATTTCTAATATGATTAGTTTATGTTTCAGGTCTGTGCAATTGCATTGGGAAACCCAGTGTCTGTTTTCTAAGACTAATCCTGAATATTTTCTTTGTTTCTATTATTTATTGAATTGTGGGACTTGATGTTGCCACCATGTTTCACATGAGCACGAGCAAGTGTTCCTCTTGCTGAAATAAAATACTTTGATGTCCCCTTGATTGGTGATGCCATGCAGCTTCCCATCTTCATCTCTTGAGTGAGTTAAAGATCACCGCCTGGAGCTGATTTCAAGTGTTTATTACACTGTTTTCATGTATGCAAATGAAGTGGGATGAAACCGTCTAAAACTGATTGGATCCCCAGAAAGTGTGTTAATATCAAGAAATATTGACTGAATCTTGAGTAATAACATGGCAGGAAAAATGAGTGGGGCATCTTAAAAATAGGAATACATTCAATACGATTTGTTTGAGCTCCAAAAGGAAGTCGGTGGATCACTGCAACTATGGAAACCTAGGAAAGAGCATAGTGTATAACAGTCAAAGCCGTTTGGAGAGTGATGGCAGCAGATGGCACACCTGTTAGTAGTCCAAGACTGAAAAGTTGCCTGGAGAAACTGGCACTAATTAAGAGAGAATTATGACTGAGATGACTGTAGGCCAGGAAAAGAGCAGGGTGTGGGGAGTTCAAAACTGATAACTGTTCTAACCTCTTCTCTCATAGGAGGAAACAATGAGAAAAGAATACAGGCCCCATTGGACAACTCGGGTGACACAGGACCAGTCGATGACAAAGATGTGGCACATTAATGACTGACTAACCCACCGGTTAGCATGAAAAACACGTGAGCCACAACTGAATAACACAGTACACCATCGCACAATCTTTTAGCAAGCACGTAATGCATTATAAGTCACACATGCCATCACTGCCACAACCTGCATGGGTGAATGCCCAACCCAAGGCTCTTATCCTCGCACGGCCGATTATAGAAAGAGTGACTCGTCTGACTTTATTTAGTTTAAAAACATTTTTTTTCTCCATTGTTTAGTTAAATATATCAAGGCCATGTAGGGTCTGCCCTTGATAGACGAATGCGATCCATGTTGTCATGTTCCCAATGCAACGCAAGTCTGAATACAGTGAATCAACATGGGATTTATGGAGATGGTGAGTGGTTATGCAGAACACCAAGCTGGAGCCGCCTAAACCATATAATGTGCACAGCATTATTCAGACTGGTCCCACTGCAGAAGAAACCTGGAAAACAAGGACAGACAAAAAACAGGACACAAACACGACGAGGGCGGCACAATATATTTGAAGCACACAGTTCTAGAAATCAAGTAATGGAGATTATAGTTCCCAGTTGATATCCAATACTTTCAATGTCTTGACACCAGGACTTTGCAGCTGCGAGAGGCGATGTGAGAGGCTGTGAGCAGTTCTGTTGGAAGCTATGACAGGTTTTGTGAGTGTCTGTGAGGAGCTCTCTTATATGGTCTGTAGGAGGCTGTGGTAGGTTCTGTTGGAGAGTGTGTGAAGATCTGCAGGGGGCTTTGTGAGGATTTGTTGGCATTATTCTTGCTCAAGTGTGCACACTAGGAGGAGACTCCAGGTGGGCAGGGCAAGGATGGAAGAAGAACTCCAGGTGACACTGGAAAAGGAATCAGGAGTGACAGACATTTTAAAAGGGATCATCGGATTTATTTTTTAGCTGAAGCTGACTGAAATGAACAGGAAGATTTGTAGGTAGTCTATTTCCCCTGGACCTTCACCCCTACACCCCGGCTCCTCAAGAAGACTCCCTGGGAAGCATCTGGGAATGCAAGTTGGTGGAAGGGCGGCTACTGGCACTCACCAAACGTTCACCTGGCCTACATTTCTTAGAGCATTGAGGTCTGAAGGAGAATGCTACAATTCTACTGAAGACCAGACTGTACACCCTTTATGCCAGTCAACTACAGCCTCTTCCAGCCTAGACCATCTACTCTGCCCGCTTAGGCTGCAAAGGTCATAGGACCGGTTGCTGAGACTAGCATGCGGATGTCCTTTCAATGGTGATTAGTGGCCAATTCCTGGATACAGTGACTCAAATATATCAGCAGGACAGTGCAGTGCACATGCAAAGTATGTTTTTTATGCATTTCTAAACTCACACAGGCCCTTTTGAATGTTAGCACTATCTTGCCTGCTTGAATGCGTAGTGCGTGCATGAGGACGTGGACTTCTATGACCGACCATCACCCGCAGTAATTGTGGGCCCTCACTGAGACAGGAATTCCTGCCGCAGCTAAGCAGCCACGGATAAGGACAAGACTTGTTATTCTTTGTAAAACTGTTTATGTAACAAACAAGGGGGTTTCATTCGAATTTCTGGCTTACATGCTGTTCATGAATGATTTGAAAATGAAGGAGACGGTATTTAGCTCATGCCACAGCACGGTACCTGCGGTCGCTCCAGTCGCATCCTCTTGGCAGCGTTCCTAGTTTCGCTCTCGCAAGCTGAGGCCAGGATGTTCTCCGCTACTGCTGAGGTGAGGTGGGAGGGAATAGGTCGTGACTAAGAAGGAAAGGAAAAACTTAGTATTAATATTCTCATTCCCCGACCAATGATTTGTGTGCTGCTGGTGCAGCGTGAGCAGCCAGCAGAAGGGTCAAATCACGGCAATGCAATAGGAAATGATAGGAGGAATGGATAACATAATGATGAAAGATGGAGACCATTGAGAGGTGAAGGCTGCGGCTGCTGCTTAGATCCATCAAAGAGACCGGCCCTGGTTCCATTGTCCGGTGCATTTAGTCTGCCTCATTAGGCTGCGCTTTGAGGAGAAAGTAGCATCGGCCTAACTGCCGAACGCTGGCTGCCTGAACTCTGCTAATGAAGCGGACTTGGCTTTTATCCTTTACAACACATGACAGCACTCAGCCACGCAGTTGGACACGAAAGAGCAAGTGGCCGGGCAGCTGCATCATTCACAGCAGATGGAAGTGGATAGCCTCAATCGTGTGAGGCAACCATACAGTATGGATATTAGCAGGCTCGGGTTCAGTGGCATGGGGTTAAACAAATCATATTCAGACCAATGTAATTTTCTTTTATTTCTTTTTAATTTAACGTAATGGACCCTACCATATAAAACAGGTTACCATTGCTCGCCTATGTGCCTGCCAAGTTACATTTCCTGATGGATACTGGCTCAATATGAGATGTCTCTACCTCTATTATCCGATTACCCTATTGGCTGTCACTTTGTATTTCCGCCTACAGGATCAATATTCTAGGTACACACTGAGCCCAGTTCACAATAAGCTTCTCTGAAGCAAACTCAGAGGGGTTCACAGCATTTGAGAGTTACACCAAGTATTTCACTCTACGCCGTACGATATGAACTGGACCAAACCTCAAGAGGCCAAGAATATCTCAGAGATGCTGTTGTGATTATGAGGTGCCTTGTAAGCACCTATGAGGCTGCACATAGCTCCAAACCCCCGTTTGGCACAGCGTAGAGGCCCTGGTGCTACTTCCCCTCTCTCTCCCACCATAGTTAAGAACTCTGATCAGATGGCTATCCAGTTCAACAGCAAATACCATGTGTGAGACAACTAAGCCTGGTGGAGTCACAAACGTGATGCCCTGCGTCACCATCCATAATGTTAGCCACTTTCCGCGTTTTCTTTTTATTTAGAGTGCTGTTCATAAACAGTCACGCAGAGAAGTTGTACGAGGGACTGGTTAATGTCTATGGGGTATACAGGATAATCCAATTAAACAAGTACACTCTGAGAATGACATATCCATAAAGTCTGCTTTTCAGTCTAATTGATGGCAGTGAAGGTTCTACTCTGGTGCGAAAGGGATACATAAACGTCACATATGGTTCTGCTGACAAGGGTACATATGACTCGGGGCTAGTAGGGAACCTCACTGATAGAAAATATCTGGGCTGCTCATGTTCAATTGAGAAACCTGTGAAATAAAACAGATAGATGTCTCATAACTGCCTTATGTAAGGGAGGCATGGTATCACAAGTGAAGACAGACACAAGAGATGCAAGGTTTATGGGTGTTTATTGAACAACAAGGGTTGGAAAAAAAACTCCTATCTGGCCCTATATCTAAAGATGGGAGCACGCTCTACCATCAAATAATAAATAACACAGTCCTAGTCATGTCTGGCAAAATAAAGAGGCCTATATGAAAGAAAACCTATGGCATGCCCTTACGGTATTACAATAAATCGGTGCATGGAAAAAGGTGTATATAAAGGTAAATCTTTGTTATAACATAAAAGATCAAGATGGCGGAGTCAGCTCTCCTCCCCACATTGGACAGCACGTAGTAAAGCGGCACCGTAGACTGGTTGACACACTCTGGCTCAGGTTCTCAAAACAAAGGCAGTTAAAAACGTGGATCGAAGTCCACCTGGCCTTTCACGTTAAAGTCACTTTTCCAGTGTTCCAAAAGTTCTTTCACAGTTCAAAAAAAGTTCACGTAGGTCTCCCTCAGCCGGGCTCGGATCTCTCAAACAACAAGTACCTGATTCAACACTGATCTCCCTCAGCTGGGCTTGGACCTCGCAATCACAGTACTTGAAGGGGTTCCCTTCCCCTAACTTATCACACTTCTGATCTCCCTCAGTCAGGTGCAGACCTTTTACTGATGACGAAGACTTTCGAATGTCATAGGCTTTTACAATAGACCTCCGCAGGACCACTTTGACTTCCTCAAAGTTCGCTACATTTATCTCTCTGCAGGGCTCAGTCCTCTCAATCACTCACAGTTCATCACAGGTCTCTCTCAGTCGGGCTCTGACCTCTCACTTTGCTACTCAACTTTATTCATCTTCCTTAGGCTTCTCTTGCCTTGAAACCAAACAGTTCATATCCTTTAGGCTCACATCAGAACTCGCTCAACAGAGACTTTCGACTGGGTGCTGTCGCTATGCCGGACCACTCTTTTATACTGTATTGCTATTATTCATCACTTGCTCACTTCAACTCACTGGCTGTGTTGGTTCCTTTGTTCGTATCCTTGATTTGGGAGCCAAGGACGATACCACAGCTGCGGCTGGTGTCTTTCAAATGCAATGTTGGAGGCACTGTTCCCTTGCACTCTGTCCTCTCAGGGGTCTCCCTCCTTCGTGTTCGGACCCCTCTTGATTTGCAAAGTTTTCAAGTCATTGGTCTTCATGTCCCAGAATGCACGTTTCTTATTTTGCTCCCCTATGCAGCATTCTGGGGTTTTGGGAGCTGCAGGAGATAAAGGGGATAACTTGTTGAGGTCAGAGTCTCGCCACCTGCCCCTCAAAGGCCTGGGCTTTCCTGTTTTGCCCAGGGGAGGAGCTCTGGTGTGGGCACTGGCAGGTACTGCGAGGTAACCCCCAGGTGCCCCTGGTTTGGCTCCATGGAGTTAGAACTCCCTCTCCACACTGCAGCCTCCCCTGTACCCACAGGCCCAGCAGTATTTCTTCCACCAGGCCTTCCAGGGTCTCTCCAGCTTGAATTCTCTCCTCTCAGCTTCCGTTCACCATCCAGCACCCCCAGCTCGCTCAAAGTGTGTCTGTGTTGTTGTGAGATATAGGGTGTTGTGTGTGTTCTCCTACGCCTCCCTTTGATGTGGGTACCTGTTGGAATTGGGGAGAGGGCAACAGGACAAGATTTACAACAACCTATAAAGGTGGAGGAAGTGTTGGGTATGGGTGATCCTCTCGCACTTGTCCACCCCCACGGTCTGGATCCAAAGGCGATGGCTGTGCCCTGGCCACCTGAGCAAGCGATCCCGGGGGTCTAGATAGTGAGACACCTTTGGTTTCTCACACTTACATTGAGCAACCTTTCCATAAGTCCGCCTATAAAAGCCCACCCCCGCAAGGTCACTCTCCCCACCTTTGTCATTACCCTCATCCATGCTGCATGGCTCTGCACCCTTCTTCCGTGCCACTCCCCCCCTGACATAAACCCCACCCACTTACCTGCAGGGTGTTTCCCCATCTCTGCTTGTGGTCCCCACCCAGCAGGCCTGCGGCACGGTGCACTGCGCATTGGCCTATGCGTAATGGTCTTTTGTGCATCGTACTTTAGGCCTGCTATCTTGAGCACACCATCAAATAAAACATGTTCTAGTGAAATTATGCTCAACAGGGGTGGAGCACAGTAGGGTCTCTAGCTGGCTTAGTCTTGGACGAAATGAAACGCATTGACATGGTGATCAAATAGAAGGGTACAGAGGGAACAATCTGATACTAATTCCTTAGTGGCTTAGCTATGTGATTTCTACCAGATAACCAAATGATTATACATACAAAGGTGTACAGTGTGCTGATTGGGGTCACCTCAGGGAGCTATCAAGTAAGGCGCGTGTGGCCATGGTGCATAGGAAAGTTACACATTTTCTCCTAAATGGTATAAGGGAAGGAGCTTGGCAAAGGTTTGAGTGGGATAGTTTTCAATATTGCAGCAACACACATGTAAACCAACACATACTCCACCCACACCCCTCATTCCCTTTCTTACCTGTACAAATCCTTTCTGTGTGTTTAACCGTTCTCCCCCTTTGCCCTTTCCCCCTCCTCTGCTGCCTCCTTCTATACTCTTGTAGACTAAGCTCTGGATACCTCTGTCGGGGGCACAATATGCCACTTTTCAGACAATCGTCATGGCTGTTGGAACATGACGGTGGTGAATGGTGCAGTATAAAAGAATCTTAGCATACGCCAACATAACATTAAAGAAGGAATAGTTGATGGATTGCTTTTTCTTGTAGCTCGGGATCCCCAAATTTAGTTAATGCTATTCAGAACCGTTCATAGAGCCGTTTGAGAGGGAGATCTCATTGCCAATGTAATCTGGGTAGCTAAATTCGATTGCTTAGCATGCGAGGCTAGCCATCTTGACGACACATCAGGCTTTGGATTGGAGTCAGTGCAAGGAGATGAGGTCTGGAGTAATATAATGGAAACAGCGGGTGCTTGAAATTAAGCTGGCAAAAGGGTTCTAACTTTCATGTTGTCCAGTCAGGAAAGGCATGATTGAACAATAGTAACCATAGTCCATCCTGGCAAGGCTCCAGCCTACACCAGGGATCAAAGTTCATGATCTGGGACATAATCTCGATGTTATTCAGGAGTAAAGGATGATTTTGTGCACCTTTCCCCATATTCTTAATATGTTGGTCAAGGTGGAGCTTGAGAGCCCGATTCTCATCTTGGCACAGTGAGCGTGCTAAATAGCATGACTCACTGCACCATTTCTTGACGCCCAGGCACCACTGCTATTCTCATGTGGGCCTGGGCGTCTTCGCAAAACACGACAGTGCTTTTCCTGTAATCCGCTTGTTTCTAATGGAAACAAGGTGGATTGCAGAATCTCTGCAGCATTTTCGTTAAATAATGAGGCAATCGTTATTTAACGAAAATGTTGCCGAGATGAAAACAAAAATGCACTTGCTTTTTGGGTGTGCAGATGCTGACAGGTGGGTCCAGCACTGCATTTGTTTATCTTAATTTTCAGAAGAGTGCATGCACTCTTCTGGAAACAAAGATAAAAAAATGCAGTGCTGGACCCACCTGTCACCATCTGCACACCCAAACAGCTGTGTGCATCTTGTGGCACTCCTTCTGTATGTGTGCTTCTTGTGGTACTCCTCTTGTACGACACCAATTTGGTACCATACTTCAGCATCAAATTCAAGCGCTTACGAAATTGGAGGAGTGCCACAAGAATAACCATGCAAAGGGATAGATAAGGAAAGTGCCGGTTGCTAGGACGGTTTCCAGCCCATCCTAGCAACCGGCACCCGTATTCTGAAAGTGGCGCAATCAGTACGACTTCGGAAGATTGCGCCACCTTCAGAATAGGTCGTAATTACCGAAAATGTCGTTAGCACTTTTTACGACATTTTCAGTAATTAGCACCAACTTGACAATCGGGCCCTAAGTGTTCAGCACACAATGAGACACTTTTGTTGAGGAGATGCCTTCTCACACAATGGCTAAAAGCCAACTATTAATTAACATGGAGAGGAGAGTGGGGCAGGAATGTGGTTTTCTGAGGGTGCACCTTAAAATGGTGGCAACACATCAAAGTTTTGTTGTCATCAAATAAGAGGTTAACAATATTTTATTCTTCTAAGACTTCAGAATGAAGTTCGGTACCATCTGCATACTGAGGAAAAGAGCGCCCAGGTTTTCAACTAGTGTTCCCAGTAAGTTGATGTTATGTTTTTTTAGTAGCATTTCTTAAGTGCAGCGGTCACCCGCGGGCATCTTGGCGCTGGAGAGAAGGCAACCGTCCTCATCAGGAAGACCAAGTAAGCTGGCTCTATTTAGAAAAGAAGTGTCTTGATCACTTTCCTAAAAGCTAGATGGTCAGATCGTTTCTTTATCAGAGCTGGCATCTCATTCCATAAGATTGCGGCAGCCACGGAAAAAGACTGACCTCCTATCTGCGCACGTCGATAGGGCAGCACGACGAGCAGGTCGGCAGTAGCCAAACGCAGCTACTGGCTAGGAGAATAGCGCACAAACTTAGCTCGAAGAAACTCTACAGCTCGGTGAACAATGCACAGAGCCTTGAACCTGATACGTTGATACACAGGAAGCCAATGGAGGAATTGTAGAACAGGAGAGATATGGGCTCCGTAAGGGGAGCCAGTGGCCACTCTTGCGGCCAAATTTTGCAGTTTAGTTTAGTTTATTTTCTTTATTTGTATCGCGCACCAAACCCTCAGGTAACTGGGTGCCCAAGGCTTATGCAAGAGTTACAGACAGTTTAGACAACAACAAAAAGAATAATAACAGTGGCAGAAATAAGCGTAGGTCGACCATGGTTACATGAGGGTCGATACATGGGAAAGTCAATTAAAATACCAGGCTGCTCGTGTGACAGAAGACAGAGAGAATAAGCAGGAAAGGTGGATGCGGGGTGGATGCAAAGGTGAGAAAGCGGGTCACTCCTGTTTCTTACCGAGGAGCCAGCCCTTTACTTTGGCACTAAAGGTCCAAACGGCAGGTTCCATTCTAAGGCTGAGGGGTAGGGCATTCCACTGTTTGGCGGCTGACACAGGGAAGCTCGCTCCCCCCACTCTTTTTAGGAGGAATGTAGGAACGGCAAGGTAATGTGAGTACGCAGCTCTAGTCGGTCTAGTTGGTTGGCGTTTGTTGACTTTGTCTGCCAGGTATTTGGGGGCGGAATTTGAGAGGCACTTTTGGTTGATGACGAGCTTGCGGAGGGCAATTCTATCACGAATTGGAAGCCAGTGGGCGTCCTGTCTAAAGCTAGTGATGTGGGTAGATCTCGGTATGCTTAATAGTGATCTTAAGGCATTATTTTGCAGGACCTGGAGTTTGTTGAGGTTCCCTTCTGAGGTGCCTAGGTATAGGTTGCTACAGTAGTCAATCTTGGATAACACTAGTGCCCTGGCTAAGGTAATACAACTACTCGGCGAAAGGTATGACTTGCAGGGGTTAATTAGCTTGTTAGTGTAGGCCGTGGATTAGGCAGTGGCATTCACTTGCTTTTTGAGAGAGAGGGTAGAGTCTAAGTATACCCCTAGCATTTTGATTTCTTTGGCCACTTTGATCAGGTTTCCATCGATGTTGATGGATGCATAGCAAACGCCTAGTTTTTTAAGGCGTGTTTGGGTGCCGACGATCAAGAGCTCGGTTTTTCCGTCATTGAGGCACTGTGGTCTGCCATCCACGCCTGGATTTCCAAGTATATGTCGTTGATCCATTAAGAATCATCTTCTTAGAACCCTGAAAGCGTGATGAGAACCTGGGTGTTATCGGCATAATTTGTGTATGTGACACCCAGGTTGTCAAGACGGTCAAAGAGGAGCTTAGTAAAGATGTTGTAGAGCGTTGGCGAGATGCACAAGCCTTGCAGTACGCCGCAGTAGATGGGAATTGGGTCCGCTGAAGCAGATGGTGCGAAGACCCTAGTTGTGCGATTGGACAGGAATTATTGTATCCAGATAGAGGCGTTGCTAGAGAAGGGAGCTGCTGTGGACAAGTGATCAGTGAGGATCTGATGATCAACCAGATCGAATGCTGTCGATAAGTCTAACAGCAGGAGCATGGCAAGCTTACAATTGTCCATAGCCTCATCCATTTGGATTTTACGATCCAGGAGGGCTGTTTCCGTTCCATGTCTTGGCCTAAAGCCAGATTGTCTAAGGCCCAGTAAATTGTAATCCTTCAGGTGTTTCTGGATTTGAAGGTGGGCCACTCTGTCTAGAATCTTTAGGATGTAGGGAAGGGTGGTGATGGGCCTATAGTTAGTAGGAGTATTGGGGTCTAGGTTGGGATTTTTCAAAAGGGGCATGACCCATGCCTCCTTAAGGTTGTTAGGTAATGTACTGGTTTCGAAGGAGGAGTTGATTAATGCTGAGATGAAAGGGGCCAAGTCCTCAGCATTCCTGAATGATTGCTGCTAGTCAAAGATCTCCTTGGCATCTGGAGGGTTTAAAGCTTTTTATTATCTTTTCCACTTCTTTGTTCGAGACCGGAGAGAAGGAGAAGGGTGGACAGTCAGGGGTGCTGAGAGTCGACAGGGGTGTGGGTTTGGCGTTCTTGGCCAAGCTATTCATTTTTTGCTCAATTTTAGATTGGAGCATAGCAATTCTGTCTGCAAGCGCTTTCTGTATATTAGCGCACCAAGCAGCGTCTTTCACACAGGTGATGGTGGTGCTGGGGACTCAAGTTCCCTGAGAATACTGAAGTTTTTTAGTTTTGGATTTGACATTGAGAATTTGGTTGTCATAGGTTTCCTTTTTTGCGCTGAGGATAGCGGCTTTGTAAGAAGAGGCAGCTGAGGTGAATAGTGCCTTGTTAGTGTGGTATAAAGAGTTACAATAGTCCAACTGAGATAGTATCAGGGCTGCTACCACCGGAGGATGGAGATGCTCAGAGATTAAAGGAAGCACTTTAAGGACTTTCAGCTGGAAATGCCCAGTTTGACAGATGGCAGCAACCTGGCTCTCCATGGAGAGAAAAGCCGATCGCGTTACACCTAGATTTTTCACCTTTTCTGTAGGGGTGGGAAGGTTCCAAAAAGATACAGGCCAGAAAGAAGACACCCAAAGTGAAGGATCAGGAGGACACCCCACCACCAAGACCTCAGTCTTATCTCCGTTCAGTTTGAGCCAGTTATAGTTCAATGGCCGACAGGCATCTTCGCAGGCACAACGTCATCTCAGTCTGATCTAGATCTAGATCTAAACGTATCAGGATCTGAGTGTCGTCGGCATACGAATAACACCTGACGCCGAAGGAGCAGATGAGACAAACCAATGCCAAAATATAGATGTTGAAGAGAATCGGAGACAAGGAGGAACCCTGTGGAACTCCACAGCTAAGAGGGCATGGGATAGATAAAAAAGGTGGCATACAGAGAGCCTGGGTTCGATCCGCCAGGAACAAAGTGAACCATGCCAGTACATGACCAGATATACTCATCTGGGCAAGGCCGATCAGCAGGATGGGGTGGTCGACAGTGTCGAAAGCCGCTGACAGATCTAGTAGGATCAGGGCACCAGCCTGGCCAGATCATCCTGGACGGAGACCAGAAAACTCTCTATTCCTCTGCCAGGTCTAAAGCCGGACTGCGCATGGTCAAGGAGAAAAGATGATTCCAAGTAAGAAGAGAGTAAAGAGGAAATCAAGGACTCCAACAGTTTAGCAAGAAAGGGGAGAAGACAGATTGGATGGAAGTTAGCCAGAACAGTGGGGTCAAGTGTGGGCTTCTTTAAGAGAGGGATCACTCTTGCAGCTTTCAGCTCCGACGGAATGTTCCCAGACTGACAGGAGTTGTTAATGGCTGCGGTAATTTCCCATAGAAGATATGGGGAGATAGTTTTCATGATAACTACCGGAATAGCGTCAGAAGGGTGGCATGATTTGATCTTGGAATATCTGCCAAAACTGCTTCTTCTGAAAATATTGAGAAAGCCGACCATTCGTATAGTCCAGTGGATGGTGCCACCTGGTTAAATCCATCATCGTTACTAACATAGGTAGGAATGGTCTTGGCAATGTTGTGACGAATGTCGCTAATTTTGGTGATAAATAAATGCGACAGATCGTCACACAATTTTTGTGTAGGTCTGACACTAGAGGTCAGGTTGTCAGAAGATGAGAGACTTAACAGCAGTGTACAGAGCTTTGGGTTGGCAAAGGGCAGTTTCAATTTTCTTAGAAATATATCGAGTTTTAACTTCCTCTACAGCTGCCAAATAAGCTGCTATCTGTTGCCTGAAGAGTGCTTTAAGATGGGGATCATAGGCTTTGCGTCAGATGCGCTCAGTCAAGTTTTAGCTTTTCCACTTTAAAAGAATCGGAGAACCAAGGCTCTGATGGTAGCCTGCGAGGTTGTATGAGTCTGAGCGGGGCAACCTTTCTGCAGCCTCTTGGATAGATTGATCCATCGTAGAAAAAGAGATAGAAGGAGCCTTATTACATTTAGCTGTAACCAGAGAAACCGGAGAGACCAGACCTTGTGTATCGACAGAACACCATGAGCGGAGTCAGATTTTAGGTACTGGAATCTTGGCACACAGTGTCAGTCCGTTGAGCTTACATGTTATCAGAAAATGGTCTAACCATACTGTCGGGCTCAACTGACTGCAGCGATAGCGGGTTGTTTGTTGCAAAAATCAGATCAAGTATATTCCCTAATTTCTGTGTAGGAGTAGATATAATTTGATGAAAGTCAAGATCAAGCATATCTGTAGATCGGCTAATAGGTCTGTCAAAAGTTCCCCAAATTTCCCAAGAGGGCAAGTAGGGCGGTATATAAGCAGAAAGTGGCATGAACATACCGGCGACAGGATGCATCTAACAAGACAAGCTTCCATGTCTTGCCCTTCGTGCTACTGCGGATCATCTCACTTTCTGTAGACTTTTGAAAACCACCCTCTCCTAGTTGCTTTCTCCATCTCTGCTTTGGTTATTGTTCTCCACCAAACGACAGCGTCAAGATGCCCTCGGGTGTACATGAGCTCTACTAAGTATCTATAACATAACTATCTATAACATAACATGTCCAGGCCATGTTGGAGACTTAATTGATTAACAGTAAATTCTGATTTATAGATAATTGCAACACCGCCACCATGACATGGAGAGGGACGATCAAGGTGAACATTGCCGTAATTTGGTGGAATGGCATGTTTCGGTCAGACAAAACAAAGCCAGGACGCATTACGAAATCAGATGGTGCATTTCAGTAGCATGTGCTGGTAGAGAGCGGCTATTTAATAGCAATACAGAAATGTTTAAGACCGGGGTTGAGAGAATTGAGCCTTGCAAGATGGAGGTGACCCATATGAGCACTGTGAGGTCAAAGCCTTATTGGCCTTAAAGCATATTAATGAGTGTTAAGTGCTCAGAGCTCCATTAGATCCTGTCTGAGGTCCCAAGCTACTCGGTGTCGTTAGATCAGTGTAGGTTTTGTTAGGGACATCTACTTGGGGGCTGCTTACTTATCCCTTTTATCCACACAAGTGACAGACTGATCATGAACTTAAATGTTTACCCTTTTTGAACTATCAACACTTGCTTGTGCTTTGATGGTCTTATGTCGTATTAGGTAAACATAAATCAATAACTCTTCACAACATTTAGTGCTCATGACTTTCCGAAATGTGCAATGACTTCTGCATACGTATTCCAAAAACAGCTTGTATATGATTCGTCAATTTATTCTATACATACATAAAAGTACATTTGTTACTCTCCATGCTTTGTAAGTACATCAGGATTCTGTGGATTTGAGGCTTTCAGTGCAATAAGAGTTTTTTAAAACATAAAAAATACATGATTTCCTAAAACTGCAGGAAAAATACTGTTCCATTTATTCTCACTTCAAAACTATTCATTCAGTCTTCTACATTTATCCCGACATGTTTCATTCCTTCCATTCTTTCTAAACACAATTTATTAAGGAACTTCTTCAGGGGAGCACTGTCTGCCTTTCCACAGTCCTTTTTCTATCCTTTTGTTTTTTATTACATTTGTTGGAAGTCTCGTTGATCTAATCTTGACACTTCTGTTTTTAGATTCTCATGCTCATGTGTAATGTGTTTCCTGCAACAACATATTTACAGGGATTTAAATTCCCATTTTTCATATATATTAGTTATGTCTTCATTTAATTTGCTGGTAGGTATTATTATTTTTCATTATTTGGTATCGGGGTAGAATTTCCTGCTTTACTTAGCATATTGATATACACGGGTACTTAGTATTACGTCTGGGCAATATCAATCAGTCCGATATTCTTGAAAGTTGAAACCCAATGTTTCTGGACTCTTTGTTCCTTTGCTATGCTCAGCATCATTTTCTACAAACTGCAGGATAAGAGGATGGGTGGAGAGGACAAACAGATAGTCTTGTTAGGTTATTCATTTCTTCCAAGTTCCTATTAACTAATGATTCCATGCTTGCTTTATAAATGATTTACCTTTGCTGTTATGCTGTGGGTGCACACATCAGGAAAGCACATATACTTCTTTATTGTCTCTTTGCATTTAATTGCTCTTCTCTGTTGTCACTGGAAGACAGAATGGCAGATATGCCATCTCCAATAATGGTCATTACTTTCCCAGAGGGAATTATATATTGAAAGCTTTTGAGCTTGCGTATGTGCTTATCAATATGCAGATTCACAGCTTACTGTATCCCAAATTGTCTTCTAGCCTCCTCCCTTGGGCCTTTCAGAAACTCGGGTGAAGCTTCTTTACTGTTATAATGGTGCGCTTGTGTTAATCCATGCAGTACACTAGATACAAAAAACATGAATACATGTATTACATACGCGGCCTCTATTTAAATAGGATACTATTTTCCTGATTGATGCCGTGTGGCATGTGTCCGCGTAATGTTCGGTTATCAAGTTTCTTAATGTGTCCAGTCCGTTGCTACTCATGTCCCTTCGGGTTCTTCAAAGCATTAGCCTGCTTGTTACAGGTAACTATGGTAACTTCGTTTTCAGACCACGTCGTCCGGTCCTTTCCTCTGATGCTCCAGCTCTGCCAGCTATTTATGCGGGTTGCTATGGTTATCACATTAGCTCATCGCAGGTGTTTTAATGAAACTTATTTAGTCCCTCCGTGAGTGTATTCTTTTTTTACTCTTATCCCTGCACAGTGTTTGTAAAAAACAAGAAGTGCCATGTTTGTGCAGGTTGTCATGGCAACCCGTTCTTATACTTTAACTTGTTTCGTTATACAACCACAAATGGCTTATTTGGCCAGAGTTATAAGGTGGGCAAGGTTTCAGGCACGTTTTCTCATGTGCCTTCTACTTTGCATTTGAAATGTGTGTCTTGCTGCCTAGCGGCCGTGAAGTGAGTGGGCTGCCATTGATACCCATTCTTTCTTCGTAGCTTCTCACTTACCATTTTTTGTAGTTAAATTGCTTTTCCACTTCATTTCTTTAATCTGGAATTATGTAAGGCTGCTGCGCCATATATCTTGCATACAACACTCCGATGTCGGGTAGCTGTGTTTGTTAGCCTGTTTACGTTGGTAACCTCATGGAGCATATTGTTTTAAAAAAAACAATCAATGTGTTTATTTAGTGTCAACACCATCAGTTACTGACTAGCACCAATGTTAATTCCTTATTGTGTGCTTATACTTTTCTACAGTCTCCTATTTACTTCCATCTCACGCATGTTCATTGCTTTGGTCTAAATTGACACTTGTTTTTACTTATGTGATTCCTATTGGGCTATGTAAACGTTAGGGGCTGTGTATGCATGTAGTGTCTATGGATTTTCTACCAGTGCATTTAATTTACTCATTCTTTTAGCAGCCCTGGTCCATCTGCACATTGAGTCCTTTTTCTACGCTTTGCGTAAGGAATATTAATTCCTTTTTAGTTTTCTTTTGTCTATGTTGCTGTCACTACCTGTTTTGACTTGGTAGAATATAGTCCATCTCAGCTCTTCTGCTTTGTCTATTGTGAGAGAGGCATGGTCTCAAGAGAGAGACAGAATCAAAAGCAACAGTTTGAAAACCTTTATTGTCAAACTTTGTGGGGTTGGTGTAATGCCTACCTTGCTCTATTTCTAAGGGGTTTGTTCCCTCTACTGATTCCTCTAAGGGCCGTCAATGTCCTTAAGTCCAAAACCAAAGTTTGTCTGTGTCCAAACCTATGCTTGCAAGCACTCTTAAACCAAATGTGATAGGGGGTCTTCTTAAAGGACAAATGGTGGTTAAAAAGGATAGGTAAACCACAGCAGGTTTCGGGTAGTCTTACCAATAACTATAGTTTTGCCAGTTCAAAAATAGTTAAACTCAAAAGGGTTGCCCTCGGAACCTTCCACCTAGGGCTGTAGTAAGTCAATAAAGTTTACAACGTCTCTGGGTCTCTTTGGGTTCCCTTTCCTAAACTTGGACCTCTCTAGTTTCAATACGAAAATGTACAGTTCTTTCCAAGCTTCTCAGGGTTCCCTTCCTCAAGTGTAGGCCTCTCTGGGTCAATAGATTCACAGTTTTTTAGTTTACAACTCAACTGAGGATCCACAGTTCCATCCTGGCCTCCCAGGTTTCCCTTCCCCAGGTCTAGGCCCCCCTGCAAAGTTTACAATGTCCTTGTGGGCTTCTCAGAGTTCCCTTGCCCAAGCGTAGGCCCCTTTTTGTCTTCAAACAAAGTTCTTCTTGTCAGGATGTATCTTTTCACTGTACAGTTCTTTCATGGGGGTAGTATCAGAGACTTTCGAAAACACTAGGCACTTTGCTCCTCCCAGGCATGACCACTCTGACCTCTAACCCCTCTACTTATTCTCTGTACCCTTCTTCTGGCACATTTTGCCTTCTGTGCCTCTCTCACTCTGTTCTTTTCCACGTCATTGTCCTCCTGCATACCTTCTTTTCTATTGTGCACACTTGCACCCTCATTTCATCTTGCTGTACCTCTTGCACACTTCTCTTTACTTTTCACTGTGCTTTCTTGCATCTTAATTTCCCGCTACAGTGCTTCTTGGACTCTGTTTTTCTCTGGTCGCTTGCACCCTCTTTCCCACTTTTGGGGGGCTTGTACTCTCTCTTGACTGTCTCTTTTCCTTCTCTCTGTTTCTTTTCGGTCTTTTTTTCGGTTTTGGGTTGCTTGCACCCTTTTCCCTACTTTCGGGTCGCTCGCACCCACTTTGTTCTTCTGTCTTCCTTCTTTATATTTTTCTGTCTTTCTCAGTTTTGGGTTTGTTGCACCCCTTTCCTTGCTTTTGGGTCCACACTTGCACCTTTCCTTTTTTGCTTTCGGGTCGCGCGTCCCCTTTCCTTGCTTTTGGGCCGCTTACACCCTTTCCTTGCTTTCGGGTTGCTTGCACCCTTTCCTTGCTTTCGGGTCGCTTGCACCCTTTCCTTGCTTTTGGGTCACTTGCACCTTTTCCTTTTTCTACTATTCTTTCAAGTTTACTTTCCTCGTATCTCTCTTCACTTCTGTGCTTCTAGCGCATCTTTCTTTATGATTTCTCTCTTGCTTTCTGCTTTCTTTACCTTTGTACCACTTGTAAATCTTGTCTGTTTCCACTCCCGCTCCAGCCACCCGCACACTCCCAAGTTTCTCTCTTCGCTTTCACGAAAATCACTGGGTAGTGCAGTGCTGGTGAGCGGTCTCCTCAGGGTACACTGGGTCGAGGTCAGGGTCTCACCACCTGCCCTTCAGACACCCATGGGACCAGCACATGTCCCAAGGGGACGAGCATCTCTCAGGACTCGGCAAGCAGGTCACAGACTGTCTCACTCCGGCTCTCTGAAGACACAGCTACCTAGCCACGCTGCAGCCCCGCAAATACACCAGACCAACGTCTCGGCACGCCGCTCCCCTCCGGACTCTCCAGGCTTCTCCTACCGCAGCTCCCTGCTCCTTGGCTCTCCTGGTACCGTCAGCAACTCCAGCTCGCTCCATGCTTCAGGCAGAACCACCTTTTTATAATGCAGGTGTGTCAATTGGAGTCAGGTTGGCGTAAAGTGCCCGACCTTGCCTGACTCTATTAGTGGGACAGCCAAAAGGTGTTTTATGGTAGGCCTATCTTTGTATCCCCATGTTGTTTCTAAGGTAATCTTCATTGCTCCCGATCACCTCTTCCCAGTCTCAGTCCTTATTGGAAATGGGGAAGGGGAGATGGGTGAGAGTGTAAATACCCCAGACAGACTGAGGGAGCCGGAACTCGTCTCATCCTCTTTTCAGTACCAGGTGTGGGGACTTGTTGGGGCCCACTACGGTGAGGGAGTGATGCTAAATCCTCTTGTTTACTGGAGGAGGATATCTGGGAGGGAAAAGGTGGGTGCCCAGTATATCTCCTGGGTTTTGAGGAAGGAAAGACAGGTTAGTGTTAAGAGTTGAAAAGGGCTTGGTCTCTCTAGATGTCCATGAGATGTTATCTTCCCTTTTGGTGAGTGAACGTTAAGGGGCAGGATTTTTTTTTAAATGTATTTATTTTGCGCCGCAGCTTGGGGGCATCAGGGCGGACATGAAAAAGACATCACATGCAACATAAAGTCATCAAATGAATCAAAGCAGAAAATAGCAATTGAAACAGCTGTGATTTTAGTCGCTTGCGGAAGGAAAGTAAACACTTCTCTTTCTCAAGGAAACAAGTATTTTGTTCCAAGCTTATGAGGCCTGGAAGGGAAATGAACGTCCATTCCCTCTCGTTCTCTTCACCTTGAGACAAGTAAGACAGAGTATTCGAGAATCTAGTTGCTATGCACTTTTGCAGTCTGGCAAGGTGTTCCTTGAGATATTCAGGAGCTGATCCGTATAAACATTTCTGTGTCATGATCCGAGTCTTAAAAAAAGAACCTGTGACGCGACCGGGACCCAGTGAAGTTCCCTTCTGGCTGCATTAATGTGTTCCCTCTGAGACATGTTTTTCACAATATGCACAGCGTCATTTTGGAGTATTTGCTACTTATTTATGCTGCTTTTATTAGCACTGCCCAGAAGTGCATTGCAGTAGTATAACCGAGGCATTATAAAATGCCCGTACCAATGTTTCACAATTTTTGCTTGTGACAAACGGTTTCACAAGCCTCAGTAATCTAAGGTGGTATTGAGACTTCTTCACTGCACTTTCCACCTGGGCATCCATCCCAAGTGAACAATCTAGTACTACACCCAAAGTTTAACTTTATCTTGGGTTTCGATGCAATGACCGTCAATAAGGATGTTCGAAAAAAAAAAGGGCCCAACTTCTTTTTAGTTTTGGAATGTCAAAGATCAGGATTTCCGTCTTGGCGCTATAAACAAAAAAAATAAGGTTAGCTGTCACCCAGTCTTTCACAGCTTATAAGCATCCTGAATTTTGCATAGATCTTCGCATCCTGAATTTTGCATAGATCTTCCACATAGTCACCACTCAACTCTCTTAGCAGCTGAGTGTTATTGGTGTAGTTTGTAAATGTGATCCCCTTATTGTCCAAGGGGGCGTATATAAATATGGAAAAGCACCGGGGCACGCGGCAGCCTGTGGTATTCCGCAAATAGAGAATTTGTAATCAGAGGTGGCCTTCCCCCTGCATACTCTGGACATCCTATTGATAAGAAAGGCCTCAATCCAGTCAACAGATGCCGGAGAGTAGTGACCCACAGAAGATAAGGTGGCTAAGAGTTTTTATTGATCTAGCAGATCAAAAGCTGCTGAGAGATCTAGCAGCATTAGCAACCCTGTCTTACTCTTATCCACAATATCTAACATCTGTGATTGGAGGTCCAGAAGCGCACTTTCCGCTCCATTATTGGTTCGGAAACCGGACTTTCTACGGTGTAGAATCTTTGCTCGGTCTAAGTGACTTTGTAGCTGTAGAGTGGCAACTTTGTAAATCACTTTTTAGAAGAAAAGGTACATTTGTGATGGATCTGAAATTGTTAGGGTCCTTTAAATCTAATCCAGATTTATTACTAGTGGAGCGATCACTACCTTTTTTATACTCTCTGGAATAGTTTTATGAAAAAAGGTAGCACTGGTAAAACGTACCAGAAATGCACGAAAAGACAAACATTGTCTAGTGTTAATTTAGAAGGGATAATCTCACTTGGACAAGATGTATGGCGCATTTTCTTCAATATTCCTTCCAACTCATAAACCGAAATCGGTGAAAAATTCAAAATAAGACCACTGTGATTTATAGATTTCGCTTCTTTCTCAAGTATTTCTGGGGCAGCTTCTTGACCAATCTTAGCGTATGCCTTTGTGTTTTTATCAACAAAGTCCTGCTGTATATTTGTGCAGTCCTCCACAGTGGGAGGTGAGGTTTTGTATGTAAAATGCGATTTTTCTAAACTTCTCATGATTTCAAACAGTTTTCAATTTCACTATTAAAGTCCATTTTCTTTGCTTCCCATATACCTTCTCTGAAGTGTTTCTCAATACTTTTCCAAGTGCTTTTCTTCTCTTTGGACATATTTTTAATCCAGCGCCGTTTGGCTTTTCTTTTTTCCTGCTTCAACTTGGTAAGTTACGGAGAGAACCAAGCATGGTGGTTCAACTGATCACTAGCAATTTTAGTTCTCAGAGGTGCTTTGTAATTAAGCATTGCCTCCAAATCATGATAGTATCTTTCAGCCACAAAATGAGGAGGGTCATGGTCTGAAGTGTTTGCCATGATGTTTTTCCAGACACTTCCCCCAAATCCTCTGGTTTAATCTTTTAAGAATTGCTTCTGGTAGTGTTTTTTTCAGTGGTTTTGCTTTTCTGTCCCGGTAATCAGAAAATCTCTACTAAATGGTCTGACCCAGTCCAGTACATCACCATATGAGTGGGTTCACTGTTATGTACCACAATTTCTATGCTGTTTAGTGCTTGTTCAAATATGAGGGAGTTTTTATCCACCTCATTCCCTCTACACATATTCAAATTCCCTGTCAACAATCTGGAGGAATTCGGTTTATTAAACCTTATTAAGATATCTATAAGATATTCAGTAAAGTAAAACTGGACATCTCATTTGGTGGTTGATATACCAAGATAATATTAGTGCAATGTACCAGCGAATAATTTCTAAATATAATATCTCACAGGTTATAATGGATCTAGAGAAACATAAGTCATCCCAGAGTATGACTGCAACCTCCCTCCCCATTACCCAAATCTCTAGTCTGACCAAAAACTGTGAAGGCTTCAGGAATAGCTTTGCCAATAATGGGTCCACTAGAATCTTTAAGCCAAGTTTCTGTTATAGCCATGATACCGACATCATTGTCGAGTATATAATCATGAATATTCATGGCTGATTTAGCCAATCAGTGGGTATAAAGTAGGGTGGCTACCGGGTCCTTCGCTAAGGGCGGTTTAGAGGCCCGGCAGTCCGGTGTTTCCATAAGTATATTTTTTTAATTAGTTTCCCCAGAAGTTATACAAGTGGAAGTGGACTTTTGCTTGTTAATTTCCCCAGAAACTGTGGGGTTGAGAATCGGCCTTCGCAATGTTGCCTCATTACTTGGCATTTGTTCTTTTAGTGTAGGGTGCTCTACATAAATATGTCCTCCCAATGTGGATTTAACGGATTGTTGTAATTCTGTTTCCCCGATGGGGGTAACACATTCTTAACCTCTTGGAATCAGAAGAGCTGAAACTCCTACTTCCCCTATAGTTAGTCATGTGTATACATGTCAAGATATGTGTCAACAATGGCTTGCCTAGTGGATTCCCAAATGGTCAAGGGGGAAGTTCCTACCTGATGCCTCTCCATTTTATGAAATAGTGGGGAATGAAAAAAAAGTAGGTTGAGTCCGGTATAGAGCAATAAGTGGAAGGTACCGGCAAGCATAAAACAGCAAAAATAGACAGATGTGACGCATATGCGCAGACTTGCACAGACTTGCTTGGCGCTGGTGCGCCTGACCTAGATCTATACGTGCACCTGGACTACAATCCTGAAGGGAAGTGTAGTTCTAGAGAGCATGGTCGCCAGAAGATTTAAGAAGCAAAAACGCCAAAATCACGGTGAACAATACAATTTAAAAGTTAGCAGAGTGATGCCTGCATTACAATTAAATCTAGGCGATTTCTAGAATATATTTAGAAAATGTTTCTAAAATTCTTAAAATACTAGCAGAACACTAATAATGCCCCCTAGAACTTTTCAACAAAACAGTAATCGCAATTTAGCTCAAAAACATACAAGAGTACCCAGTGGGACTTGGGTGACAATATCCCATGAACAAAGAGGGTGGGTAGGATGGATTGGGGCAACTAATCGCCGAATACCATGTCTCACCTTGACACGATCTCCCCACAGTCCCCAAGCACCCCCTGCCCAGGTGATCCTCCCTCGCTTGTCTGCCCACAGGGTTGGGATCCAAGAGCGATGGCCCTCTCCATGCCATCTGAGCAACAGAGGGGACTACTTGTGAGAACGCCCTCAGGTTTCTCACAGTATGTATTCCATAAAATGATCCACTAGTAGAGCTACCATTTCGTTTCTACCTAGATTGTAAATTAATCTCAAATGCTTATCTTGTTCATTGATCCATTCGAAGAAAGCAGCTGCCTCTTCTTCATTGCCTCTTCACAATATCAAAACATCATCAATGTAATGCCGCAACAGGCGGGGATGTTCTTTAAAAGGATTGCTGTCTGCATAAATCAATGTCCTTCCAAAGTATTCCATGTAAAGGTTAGCTACACTAGGGGCTAGAGTAGCCCCCATCATTGTACTTTGAATTTGTTTGTAGAAACTCCTGTTAAAATGAAAATCATGTTCAGTTAGTGTGATTTCTGCACACCATACAGTGAAAGATGGCAGAGTAGTTGTATCCATTTCCTCCATCTAACATGTTGAGAGTCACTCCTTGCGGTATGCTAGTGTATTGTGCTACCACATCTAATTCGATAAGCAGTTCATTTCTTTGATCATAATCTACGCCTTCTATTTCTTTAATGATTTGTGTAGTGCCTTTGGTATAGGAGGTCATTTTCTTTACTAATGTTTGTAAGTAGACATCCACACATTTTGGTAAAGGTTCTAACACTGAGGGCCTCATCACGAATTTGGCAGTAACCCTTAAATCCGGCGGTCGCGCTATTACTGCCGGATTTAAGGGTCCGCCAAATCAGGACTTCGGCGGATTTCGCCCCAGCTCTTGGCTGGAGGGAAACCCGCAGAAAATTCGCGCTATTACCGCCGGCGGGAAATCCGCCAGTGGTAAGAGCGCAAATTTTCCCCATTGAGCCCAATGGGGAATGGGGCATTCCCGAATGGGCTCAATGGGGAATTACATTACCGCCGAACTCGTGATCCGGCGCTATTAGCGCCGGGGAGTTCGACGGTAGGGCTAATACCACCAGCGTTACCGCCAAAGTCGTGATCGGGCCCTGAGTCTAAACCTGAGACTATTGGACGTCCCAGTGGTTTTGTCAAGGTTTTGTGTATTTTAGGGAGGGTATAAAATTGGGGCACTCTCGTTTTGTTTTTTGTGAGAAATGCTGCCTCTTTCCTTGAGATCCATTCTCTTTGTCGCGCTTGCTCCACCTTTAGACTAATTAGCTTTTCTAACGTACTCGTCAAATCTTGTTCCAATTTCTAATAGCAGTGTGTCTTTTAATTGTCTCTTGCATTCCTGAATATAATCAGTTCTGTCTTGGACAACTATTGCACATCCTTTATCGGCTCTTCGAATGATAATGTTTTTATTCTCTAGAAATGATTTAACAGTCAATTTGTCACATTTGCTTGTCTTCTAAAACACGAACGTGTGAGCATTTTCACATTCTAGTTTTTCTAATTCACTCAATACTCTATACATAGAGACTCTGGTCTCTGCACTTTGTGTTGGAATAGAGGGGATACATTTCGATTTGTTCCATAGGCCATTACCTTTTTCGTCCTTCCTCTAGGTCTTTGCAAAAAAAAAAAAAAAAAAAAAAGAACGGTTTCACGTGCACTTTACGCATAAAATCCTAAATGCTTTGTCTGAAGGTAAATCGGCTGTGAGTATTGCTAGTCATGAAACCCAGGCCTGTCTCTAATATTGTTTGTTCGTTGTGGGTCAGTACATGGGTAGATATGTTTACCACAAGGCTCTCATGCTGCGAGTTATCCTTGGTTCCATGTCCCAATCTTGAAGGTCCCGCTCTAAAAAATTCTGCCCATTATAGCCGTGTCTCTTTCGCCCACGTCTATTCCCCCATTGTCTTCCTCGGAAGTTTGTTCTCCCTGGGGGGCGATCTATGTGTACACCCCTTGCGCGAAGACCGGACTTGTCATTGTTACACTCCCTTCGCTAGAGCTAAAGGAGGTTTCTCTCAATTGCACTCTTCATTTAACGGTTCTTTGTTGGTAACTCTGTGATGTTTCATCTTGTTTCTTTGGATTGTAATTCTCCTGAGTATATCTGAAAGCTTTTTCGTGGGTAAAATGTTGAAGATCTTTCTTAATTCTCCTTATTCTTTCTTAAGTGAGACCTTCTTTAAATTTGGTCATTTCTAAAAGTAGTTTGTCTAGTCTTTTTTTATATAGTTCTATTGGAAAGTTTTTGGGATTTCTTCTTCTAACGTGTGTAAATCTATAGTTATCTTTTCTGTAATTTTTCTTGCCGTAATCTATATTTCGAATTACCCAGTCCCGTCCACACTTGTTTGCAATATAACTCCATTGGATGATGACGTTTTTGTTGTCCAGGAAAAGTCTGGGTTCATTCCTAACAACTAATCCCTGTCGGAGTGTGCCATTATGGAGGTACTCTAACACTATGGATCCATGTAGTTGAGCAGAAATAATGGGTAACCATAGCAACCCATATAAACAATAGACGACAGAGCAGGAGCATTAGAGGAAAGGACTGAAAGACGTGGCCTGAAAATGAAGTTATCATTGATACCTGGTAACAAGCAAGCTAATGCTTTGAGGCACCCCAAGGAACGTGAGTAGCAGTGGGCTGAACACGGTAAGAAACTTGATAACCAAACTTTATGCAGACACATGCCACACGGCATCAATCAGGAGAATAGTATCCTAATTAAATAGAGGATGCATATATAATACATGTATTCATATTTTGTGTATCTAGTGTGCTACATAGATTAACACAAATGCACACACTAACAGTAAAGAAGCTTCACCCGAGTTTCTGAACAGCCCAATGTAGGAAGATAGACGACTGTTTGGGATACGGTAAACTGTGAATCCGCATATTAATAAACGCACATGCAAGCTCAAAAGCTTTCAAGATTTAATTCCCTCTGGGAAAGTAATGACCATTATTAGAGACAGCATATCTGCCATTTTGTCTTCCATTGCTAACAGAGAAGAGCAATTAAATGCTAAGCTACAATAACAGACGTATATGTGCCTTCCTGAGGCGTGCACCCAGAGCATAACAGCAAAAGTAATTAATTTATAAAACAAGCATGGAATCTTTAGTTAATGGGACTTGTGGAGAAATGAATAACCAAACAAGACGGATCTTTGGCCTCCCCAGACCTCCTCTTATACTACAGTTTGTAGAAACTGAAGCTGAACACACAGGCCAGAAATATTGGATTTCAACCTTCAAGAATATTGTACTGATTGATATTCCCCAGATGTTGTAATAGTAAGTGTATATCAATATTTTCACGTGTATATCAATATGCTAAGTAAACCGGGAAATGATATCCCGGTACCACATAATGAAAATTGATAATACAAGCAAATTAAATGAAGACATGACTAATATATATGAACAATGGGAATTTAGACCCCTGTAAATATGTTGTTGCAGGAAATACATACAGATAAATTACAACCAAAACAGAAGTGTCAAGATTAGATCAACAAGGGGTACAACAAACAGAGTTAGCGTTACAAATGACAAATATTCAATAAAAAACAAAAGGATAGAAAAAGGACTGTGGAAAGGCAGACAGTGCTCCCCTGAATAAATTCCTAAAAAAATTGTTTAGAGAAAGGATGGAAGGAAACATGTCAGGGTAAATGTAGAGGAGACTGAATGAATCGTTTTGAAGTGAGAATTAATGGAACAGAATCTTTATTGCAGAGTTTTAGGAAATTATGTATTTCTTTATATTTAAAACAAACTCTTATTGCACTGAAAACCTTAAATCCACGGATCCTTATACACTTACAAAGCATGCAGCGTAACAAATATACTTTTATGTATGTAAAGAATACATTGCCGATTTATATTAAAGCTGTTTTGGGAATATGCATGCTGAAGTCATTCCTCACTTTGGAAAGTCATGAGTAGTAAATGTTTTCATTTGTGTTTACCTAGTACGACATAAGACCATCAAAGCACAAGCAAGTGTTGACAGTTCATAATACAGAGGGATTGCTCTGCATGGTCTTTAACATCCCTCTATTGTATTGTTATACAGTGCCCTTTTTTAACAACAGACACTGATATTCCTCTGGAATATAACATCATATTTAATTTGGCATGTAGTAATGGAATTAAAAGCATATGTTATGGTGAATATTGTTCTCAGTAATTACATTAGTCTTATGGAGGGTTCCCTTCATAAAAAAGACACAAACTCACCATTAATGAAAACGTCAGAATTGTGAGAAATATACATATGCTGGAAATTAGTCTTTCTTTGCCTTCTTGTAATACTGACAATGCACCATAGATTAGAGACCTAGGGTGGAAATCATGCCATGACCACAAATAAATCACGGTATCGGTGATGGTAGGAACTGGCACAGAGTCCTCTCTTGATGGTAATGCTGGAGGGCTCCTACTAAGGGATACTTGAGGGGCTGGAGGAGGAAGACGGTGTTGCAGTTCTGTGACCAAAGTCCACAAGGTTGACAAGAGAAAGGTCCCTGGTTGCAGGTGGAGAGGGTGTAGCCGGAATGCCCAATAGAACAGCAGGCATTGCAGTGGGTGGAACTGCATGAATTGAAGGAGGCTGAACTGGTGGATGAGGTATAGGCAGGATAGGATCAGGCTGATCACTGATTTCATTGTGGTCTGAGAACAGGGCCTCCAGAGGCTTTTCATCTTTGACTTCACCTCCTTGCAGTAATGTGTCGGGTGGTGTAGTAGCAGTGGACACATAAGGCACCAGGGTGAAAAGTGGATTAGCCTGTGTGGGCCTTTGTAGAAAAGACAATGCCGGAGGCATTTCCCAGTCCACACAAGCACCTCTGGGAATGTGGCAATCGGCACAGCTTGTGACTGTGACGCTAATGGTGCTAACGACGGCCTAGGTGGCAAAGCAACTCTGGGCAATTGTGTAGAGATGCTAGTCATAGTAGTAGCCATCGATGGTTCAGGTGTTGACAGAGAGTGGGATGATTTTGCTGGTCTGTGGCCCATTGACGGGCCGTGGACTAGGTTATCGGTGCGGCTCTTGATGATGACAACTTATGCCTGCGGCTCGTGGGCGGAGTAGATGCAGACGTCGACTGATGTCGCCTCTCTGATGAGGGTGTCGAAGGTGAGGGTGTTGTTTGAACCGTGGGCTTGGTAGTCGTAGACGAAGTAGTTGTAGATGGGGTCATCGGCGAAGTGGATGGTGTTATCAGCGTCAACAGAGTCATCGACGAGGCAGTCGATGTGGGGGGGACAGTCTAAGTGTGTGACTTGTGTCCCTTTTTAAGTTTTTCCCCAGGGAAGGTTCTCTGTGCAATCTCAACCTCTTAGACGAAGGAGTACGTTCTATGGGCCTGCAGGCCCTGGCAGAGTCATGACTGTGGACCGAGGTCGAGTCAGAGGCCCTGGCACCCTCGTCCAGCCAAGTCACCAATCTGCGGTGACAGTGCTTACAAGTTTTCGATGAGCACTGGAAGATGGAGCAATGGTCCATGTCTTGGTCTGGTTGCAGACAATATAAGCACTTGTCGTGGTGGTGGTACACATAGAAATTCTTGAGGCGACACTTCATACAGGCCATGAAAAGGCTCCTCTTAGCGTCTGTCATCATGGCGAACGAGCAAGGCCTGAAACCTGTAAAGAGGACTTCATATGGTCAAGATGATCCATCAATGGTCAGGTTAACCGTTAAGTTTCCAAACATGTAAAAACACTGGGCGTCTACCTAGTTTCTGCTCTTATCTTACACAGACAAGTCAATGCTACTGCTTCAGCGACCGCATACACCTGTATGCTCATCCACGCTTGCAAACTATTCCTCTCCATGGACTGTTGTATTACACTAGCTAGAGCCCTAGTCCTCTCTAAGCTAGACTATTGTAATGCGCTGTACCTTGGATCCACAGCAAGCAAAACATCAACAAATGACAAATTCTTCAGAACAAACGCTCTAAGAACTGCATTAAGCATCCTGAGATCAGAACACATTTCCTCGACAAGACGAAACGCTAAATGGCTTGCAGTGAATGACCGAATACAATTCAAGGCTTTAATCCCTAACATACAAATACCTATCCAATGCAGCACCAAAATACCAAAGTGGACATATTCACCAAAAATACCTTCATACGTCCAACCAGGACAACGCATGCAAATCACCTCAAGGTCCCCAGATACAACCTTAAAGTAGTAGGAGGCAGCAGCTTTCCTTCATGGCAGCACATATATGGAACTCCTTGCTTCAGCCTTAAGATCTGACCCATCATTCTTTAGCTTCAGAAACAAAACAAAAAGCTGGCTTCTAAACATGGATATTTAACCTGTCTGTGTGACAGTGTGACCGTGTGACCTACACATGATGCTCTGTATAGCCTTGTAAAATATATGTCTAGTCTAGCTCTGTCAATTCTAGGATAACCCCTGAACTGTAACTGTGTCATGATGTATATACTCTGCACATTTATATATGTCTAGTCCAGCTCTGTAAATTATATGATAACCGCTGAACTGCAACTGTCATGATGTATTTACTCTGCACATTTATATATGTCTAGTCTAGCCCTGTAAATGTTATGATAACCGCTGAACTGTAACTGTGTAATGATGTATATACGCATTTATTTGTATTTTATGTTATTTGTGTCTTATTGTAATGCAATGTAAAAAGTATTTCTATGCAACGCGGCCAGATACCTCAGGGTTTGGAGCGCTATATAAATAAACAAATAAACAAACAAACAATACCCATTGTTATGTTGCCCTACCAAATATGCTTTTAGTCCTGAATCCGGATAATATCCTTCTACATGTACGGCATAGGGGTAGAGGTGGGGGGAGGGAAGAGGGAAACAGTTTGTTCCATTTTTATTATTGTCATTCTTTTTACAAGAGCTTATCCAGACTTGCACAGACTAGTAAAGTAAGTAAAGTGAAGTTGTTTATTGAAGTTCACAGTGTTGTAAAACTAATAAAAATTCAATAAAAAAGTTAACTTTTCAAAATATTTTTTTTCCATTTTCTTTTCAATAAGCATCATATTCTTCTTAGTTCATTTATTCAAATTGAACAATATTATTAATGTAGGGCCTGATTCACAGAAGGGCTTTATAATTGCGCACTCCCATTGAAAGGTGGTCTGTGATTCAGGCCCTAAATCTTTAAGTTGGCTTGATTCACTTACACAACTTTCACCTTATTATCAATCGAATGTATAGGCTTTAGCTCAACTTGCAGTCAGATGTAGAGGTGCACTCATAGGTCTTCAAGTGTTAATATTTCCTATAAACAATACTTGTTTCCATCAATATATTCAAGGTGCTCCTTAGTAGATCTGTACTACCAGATCTGATTAATATGCGAAAAACAGCCACATTTTCTCAGACCGTGCAGTGAGGAAGAACTGGCACGTCCCATTCCAACTCAGTCATAACGATCAAAACAAGTGAGTACACCAAGTTAAAAATTAGTGTAGTTAGGAACAAAGTAAGTAGTAGGAGTTTGTAGTGGGGCACAGCACATATTTTTGTGACTGACCCCACACAAACTCCATTTTGTAGAGGCTAACAGAAATAACAGAAATATTATGTTTGTAATTAAAATATCTCTTTGCAGATTCCTCGTATGAAATAGAGGAAGGGAATAATCAGTGGCCAAACCCAGCCACAGGTTAGTGCAGATTTGTTGCTTAATCATTGACAGTTTTTTTTAAATCTACACCAATTAGATCCAACATTTAGTGCTTAAATCTATTACTTTTGTGTTTAAACGTACAGAACTCTAATATCCGGATAACTCTTACATGAAAAAGGGCGAATTGACGCCTGAAACGCGTAGTAAAGGATAGGAACACAACACTCATCAACCTATCAGATTATCAGGATAATGTTTGTCGAATAAGGGAAATATTGTAAATTCTAGTGCTATTATGAAAACAAGCAAGAATGATGTTCCAATTGTTTACCCAATGATTCTTTTGATTGTTAAGAATTTTATTTTCATATGACTTCAAAAGCAAATGAGTATACGGATATTTATAAACTTATGTATTGTTTGATATAAATACCTTACACTTAAAACATACCAAAAATCATATAAAGAAATATATATGATAAGTTCTGTCTTGAAGAATTCTGTTAAATTGATGTTTAGAACTGGTTAGTTATACTGTGTGTGCCCCTAGTTGTATCCCGTCTAGTACGTGGTACCTCTTTTTTTTCACAATTTAACTCAACTTGCACCATACTGTTAATCCAATTCATACGCTGGCAGGTGTTTTGCACATTGACAAAATCATTATGTCTTTTCGGCTTCTTCAGAGCCCAAATGCTAAATACAGAGATGTCCCGTCTTGCCCCAAAATTTTGTTTTGCTATTCCTCTTGTTCAACGTTTTTCTCTCTCTTATTTTTGTTTTTACCTGTGTCCTAGTTCCTTCCTTGGTCTTGGTCTGGTTCTCTGGTTGATTATTTGCACCTGCCTGTATTTTGTGAGGACGGCTAGGATGAGATTGGTTACCTTCAGTTGACTGCGGCCAGGGTAGCTTTAATGAGACAGAAGCTATAGCAGGGGGGGTGCGGCAGACATCTTGGATTTCCTTAAGCTGCCCTGCACCACTCTACCTGTCTTCTCCCCTTAATCATTAGTTTTGTATTCAAGGGGCGAGTCTGACATAAATAGTGTATGGTTTGGATTCTTAATGCAAGGAACCCACCCACTGGGTGGTTGGAAAATTAGGGGCTGCCTTAATTTACACATTCTCAGGGTTTTGGCATTCGCAGGGTTTGTGAATATGGCAGCCGTTCTGTGGCTCCCATAACATTTGAAACTCAGAGTTCACAGATTGTGGACACCCACAGACGTGCCACTGGGTATGCAAACCTTGCAGACCTCCAAATCATCTGCAGGTGCTGCCCAGGGTCGGAAGGGGGGAAGGTTTCAGTGTACCGAAAGCAGTTTTAGGTTAATAGCCTGACAAAGCGGTCCTCCAGCGAGCTCACCCAGGAAGCTCACGAGTCCTCAAGCGGGGAGGATTAGATTCAAGCCTAATCCTGGTCCTCTTGGTTGGATTATCAACAGGGACTTCACCGCATAAAACATCTGTGTTTGTGAGGACCCGCTTCTCCGGTCTTGACAATAAAAGATTTTGGAGGTTGCAGTTCATATGTGACTGTCCCCTGCTATACCTCTTCCAGGGGACATCCTGCAGCAAAGGTTAGGGAGCGAATGGCCCCTAGGACCACTACATTGCCAGCACCTGGCGCCAAGTGAGAACTTGGTCACAGTGCCTAACATGCAGTTTACTTTGGCATGATCGGTGTCATTATGTTTATTAGTACTTCTACTAGTCTCGGGAGCATAGCTCAGCGGCAACGTGCTCGCCTTGGAAGCAAGATGACAGGGAGCAACACAGATTCGATCCCCGGCTCCGTGCTTAGAAACCTCTGGGTATTAAGCGTGTTATAAATAACCTATCATATCATATCATATACTTAGGGTATACAGTCTTTATAACAACATATTATGTATACATGCACATATACCGAAACCTTTAAAACGACAAAACATAACGAAAATGTATGAGGGGGTGGAATAAGGGGTTAAATCCGGCGGGGAAACAGTTGGGGTGTGTTTTTAGGGGTAGGAAACAGAGTTTTGCGGGGGACCCCCCCAAAAAAATAAAGAATGAAAAAAAAATCGTGTTTTTCATTGTAACATTTTCGGTATAAGTGCATTCTACATTAAATTTGTCGTTATAAAGCCATGTAACCCTACTTAGCACCCCTTGAAATGAAAATTATGACAGAGTATTCAATTTATTAATGGTTTTGTTTTTAAAATCCAATACATTCCACATAATGCATTTATTGATCAATGTATAAGTGATAAAAAATGATCCTCACACCACAAACTAGCTGCAACATTTTAATCATTTTAGCATTATCAAGGATTTATGATTTTTAAAAAAAATGTAATTAAAAGACGTAACAGAGTATTTCCGTTTCATGGGACTCAGACGCGAGTGTCCCTCAGTGATTGTGCTGTACCCCATTGACATGTATTGTATTATCGGCAGAGGCCATTCTGTGAATGATAATTTGTTGCAGTGGATGGGAACCTAGTAAGACGTATTTCTAACACGTTGTTGTATGTGCTCCATGTTTATCAGCTAATACTATTATGAATGTCAAGTACAATATTTTAAATGACATGGCATACAAGATAAGAATATGTTTGCCTACGCAAAAAATTCAAGCTGTAGTCAGTCATGCAAAAATAGTAGGGGGGAGACGGATACAAACTTAACTTGAGAAATGCAATTGTTTGCATGAAATGGTTGCATAGTAGTAACAATGAATTGCTATGAAGAACGTGCTTCCTTTTTCTAATTCAGATTTACAATATGAAACCTTCGTTGTTTGCATTTTCTCAGAGAAGCAAACAAAATGAAAACTAATAAAAAAACAACTTTAACTGCACTTTGCCTTTTCCCTAATGATTGTGTACATTATCAGAATTATTTAAAAGCGTCTGCAGTTGAAAACATAGCCAAGGTTGGACAGTAATCAGCATTTGCGTTTGAATAGAAGGCAGGGATCCTTACAGACTGTGTGGGCCTGGAGGCAGAGGCGTCGCTAGGGGGGGCCAAGGGGGCTATAGCCCTGGGTCTTTCGGTTGTAGCCCCGGAGAGAAGCTCAGGGGCTGCAACCAAAAGACTAGCTAGCCCCGAGTCCCGACATTGCCAACATTAGCTTAGCCCCGGATCTTTTCCAGACCTAGCAACACCCCTGCCTGGAGGTCTACATCCAAGTCTCATTGAATGTGTCTATGTAGTATTGTGCTGCTCTTCACAGGCTTTCAATACCTGAGGAGAGAGCAACATGACTCCCCTTACTCTCTTCTGAGGGAGCCAGAGTAAAATGGCCCCAGATCACCTCCAGGGCAGGCAAAAGTTGCATGGAAAGGAAGGGCAGGGCAGCTTACACAGCCATGAAGAACCTCAACCTACTTCACCCTCAAGTTGCATCTTGCACGGGTGCCAATAGGTGCTTCTGCCAGCAATGTGTGCGTTCTGAAAAGCATAATCCCATGTTGTATGCAAACACTGTTATTCCACATTTTAGTGACACTTATGGTTGTTCATATAACTATATAAAAGACAACAAAAATAGTTGTCTGCAAGGCCTACCATTAGCCCTCGCTCTACTATTCCCCCAAGCTGACAACAAAAACATATTTCACACCCATAACTTCATGTTTAAAACCAACCCATAGCACATTGAGGTTGCTTTTGGGCTGCGACAGCGCTATTGTCAGGAACCACAGAAGGACCGGGACATTGTGGCATAAATGGAAGCAAACAGCAGTCCGTTCGCATTTCATTCCACCAAGCTGGAGGTCTGATCTTCCCCTGAACGCAGACCTTATTCAGTGTTCCAGCTCTCCACCAACTTGGCGCTCGCTGCGCGTTCTGAGCAGTCCCAGAGCATATCTGCCACGGCAACGGTAAGCCTGTTGCATCGTTACTCTTGTAGCAGGATGTTGTGTTTCTTCCTTGTCCCATGCTCGCTCCTTCTCTCCCTGGCTATGCCCTCTCCCTCAACCCCTACTCTCCCCTTGTTTGCTCTTCGTTCTACTTGCGGACTTCAGTGACTTGGTCCGTCTCATTCCCGAGACTCCGCACATCTAAGGATTGCTTCTGCCTTTCGTATCATTTTGTTGGGAGTCCTAACCATGTCTACTATTCTGCGACAGCTGAACATCACCAGTTTCTTCCCCTCACTGAGGGTTTTCCCTGGTTCTGCACGACCTCCCGCGTTGCTTGTCAGGGGTTGGTCAGTCCCAGGGATTCCTTCACTGACCACCTATTCTGGACCCGTACCATCGGTCAGTGTGTTCCTTGTTGATCTTGACAGCTATGCAAATAGGGTGTGATATCACCTGAGGGAGCAGCACAGTTGGAAGTATGTTAGTTATGTCTATGCTTTCAGCCCCCTTTAGCCTATTTCTACTTCCCCTTCTTTTGGTGCAGCTGTGGCTGCTGCTTCTTTTACTTCCACTATACAGTTCATTCTCTTTATCCTACCAGGCGCTTTCTTCCCTCTCATAATCTTCCTCAGCCTTGGCTTGCTGCAGCACTTTCGTTTTTGCGCCCCTGCCTTCGTTGGGTGCAAAGCATATGGACAAACGAAACAGACTTCATGCTTATGACAATTCTCTTTTCCAAGTGAAAAAACAATGAGATAAATCTTAATTGACCTCTTTCTCGTCATCCGCGCCGTTTGTTGCTGACTGTCGATCAATTGCTGTCTCCTCCTTTCCCTGAAGCTTCTTCCTCTTATAACCCTACAGCTATGGACGTTGCTTCTTAAATTGCATCCACGATTGAACCATTCCGCTCTTCGTTTTATTCCTCACCCTTCACGTGCCTCTTCTGATGTTTTTTGGTATCACTTTCTACTCAACCTTCCTCTTCCATGTTGCTATTTCCAGATAATGGAACTAGCTCATTCACAAAGCCTGCCCTCGTGACCACTGCTCCTTCGGATGCCTTCCCAATGTGCTTTAGTTCCAACTATTTCTCCAGCCTTAGCTCCATACTTATCCATTCTTTGTATCCATCTCTCCCTTTCTTCTGGTACCTTTCCCTAACTTTATAAACATGCTGTTCTTATTCCAATCTTAATGAAGCTTTCTTTTGATTATTATCTTGCTTCTAATGTTCATCATGTATCTTTGCTACTGTTTCCTTCTAAACTGGAATGAGTAGGAAATGCTGCAATCTTCTTCCTATGCTTCAGTCTGGTTTCATCCTTGAAATTGCTCAACATGCTAAGCACTGTTGTTCTATTAGATCTCTTGGCTCCTTTTGACAGAGTGGATCACACAATATACGCCTGTTCACACTTTCCTCATCAGGACTCTCAACCAGTGCTCTTCACTGGTTTTCCTCGTATCGTTCTGGCCGGACTTACTTGGGCAGATCAAGCCTCTTTTACGTGGAATCCCTCAAAGTTCAGTACTTGCCATTTTACACCCATACCTCACCTCTTTCAGCAATGATTTCCTCCTTTAATCTTTCATGTCACTTCTAAGCAGATGACACCCATTTTCTTCTCACTGCATACTACTCTTTCTGCCACGTCACTTTGCAATTCAAATCTGGATTCTCACATACTCACTCCATCTTAATCCCTCTAAAACGTACATTCTCAGTTTCCCTGCATCAGTCCGTCTTCTTCCTCTTTCCTTTTTTTCCTGCCTCCAATCTTCCTCGCTCCATTTCGGCTCGTGAACTAGGCATGAATTTTGATCCCTTGCTTTCTTTTCCACTTCATGCATCATGGCTTTTATTTCCTTTATGCATACGTCCTCCACCTTCTCGGTATAGTATTCAAACGTGTACATGCTCCGGCACCTTCAAATTGGTGCCCTTTGATATCCTCTCCGTCACATTCTCTTCTGACTGTTCCTTTCCCCCTTGGGCCCAGTCTCACTTCCTTCCTTTCACTTTGTTTGCCCCTAAACATTGTAATTCCCTCTCCTTTCAAGTTCATGCTGACACATCTCTTGCTGCTTTTACACTCTTTACTTAAAGAACATTTCTTTTCTTCTCCCGTTTCTTTTCATGAATATGTTTACATTTTAAATTTTGTTGATTTCACTCAATTAATTTATTAAGGTACAACCTTCTGATTTGTAGACTGTTATAGAAATTCAACATATGAGTGCTGTCTGTCTCCTGCAATCACACTCAAGGAAACTTGAACCTCTAACAGGGTTTTAGTTACTTAACTCATATTCCACTTATAGCCTCACAAACTGGTGCTGAATAGTCAACGAAGCAGACTTCAATGTTGCATACTTCAGATGCAATGTGCTTCTCCTAACAGGGCGATGAAAGGGCTTCAAGTCAGTGGGTCTCCACGGCTCCAGCCTTACCCTTTTGTTTACTAAACTCTTTTATTTGCCGTTGTGGTCACTCGCAATTGGAGAAATTTAACTGAAGCACCAGAGACTAATGATTTGAAAAAGAAAACCCAAAATGGTAAACTGACCTAATGGGGTCATGGCGTCATCCCTTAACCCTACCTTAGACCTAAGAGGGGGCCAACCAGGGCACTGCAGTTTTTCTCTAAATGAACGTTAATGTTATTCGGTCACAAAACCACAGGCCTAGTGCTCGTCTTGTTGCAAGGTCAGGAACATCAAGTGAGTTGCCATCCTTCCCTACCATACTGATAGGAATGTGCTGATATAAACCACCAGTGATTAACCTAGGAACTATACATGCTCAATCTTGGACTCCCGTGTGCCACCCAAAGTGGGTGGCATCCTAGCTCTCTGAAGAGGCCATTAAGTGGCGTGCTTGAACAGTGCAAAACGTTGTGGAAAAAGCCAAGGCTACGCTATGCAGAGATATGAGAATGCACATTGCATGGGACAAAAAGGACAATTCATTTCGAGTGAAAGCATTTGTTAGGAACTCCACTGTGTAGCAAATATTCCATGCAAAGGGCTTTGTTCTTTCAAATGAGCACAGCATATGGAATAAGGAGCACATTAAAACACACACGGAGAGCTGATCTTGCGTGTTTTGGGCTCATTGCGGTCTGTGTGTACCCACTTTCTTTTTCGTTGAACCGACACAATGATTGTGAGCGAAAACTTCCCTGAATAAGACCTCTTTTCTCCTAACACCGTGTGAAGGTGTTTTTCGATGAAAAGGCTTGAAAGCCCATAACCATTGCTAGGCAACGAAAGTGTATCCCTTTGAAACCTATGCCGGCTCGTCATCTGAGAGCACATGGGAGGATATTGCAAGGGCAGGCAGCCTTTTCCTCCAAGTTAAATGCATTGGAACAGAGTCATCATTTGACAGGACAAAGGAAGAGATGGGACGAGGGCTCAGCCCAGTCAGAGAGCCGGTGAATAGGGGTCCGTTTCAAACATGGCTGGAATAAAGGGCATCATTGTGTCTACTCTGCTTTCACTGTCCTCCACTACTGTATGGGCCATGGCGTGTCAGGCCTTGGGAAATTGAGTGGTGAGTGGAACTGATGAGGCAGATACTGTTTAGGCATCTAGCGAATGTAGTCTGTCCACCTCAATCCCAACCACTAGCAAATATGCAATTCTAAAAGGGAGTATCGCCGGGTACACAGATAATATGCCCCAGTGCGGCAAAATGTACGTGGGTGCTGCGGACTGGGGCAGCCAGAGAGTACTGGGGGACCTGGGAAAAGAAGAGCCAGCGAATATGAGGGTGCATAGGGGAGGATTGCAAAGAAATCCCATGCAAAAGAATGAGGCTGTAGAAGGCACAATCTTTCTTTCATATGTGTTAGTGCATCATGCCAAAGCCCTATTGACATACATTGGTGGAGCGAGCACGGGCATAGTTTCTTAGAGTAGCACTGCCACCAGTGGCATGTTGTGAAAAGCTAAAATAAGTGCGTTCTTATGTGAGCACACTCGCATATATACATGTCTGCCTACAATGGAATCGCCGTTACATACATGTTTTTCCTAAGTGGGGATACTGGCATATGCTGATGCAGAAAGCATGGAGTTGCTTTTAATACACCTTGAAAGACATTACAAACTCATGATCTAAAACAACCCCTAAAAGGTGCTCTCAGTAGAGCAGGATCAAAACCAGTGCTCCCTAACTTTAAGCCAACACTGACATTTTGAAGATAAAATAAAATAAAACTAAACCTCGACATTTCTAAAACCGCTTTCCCGTCTAGCCCTGTAACCTGGGAGCACATTGAGGAGCTACATTTCACAGAGTCTTGCTTAGTATTCATTCATTCATTCATCCCTCGGAAGGAGTTCAGTTTCACAGGCGCTCGATCAGAAATCTTTCCGGGCCGTCACATTCATTAGCCTAAAAAGTGATGCAAAGTTCACCCCCATGTACTGTGGTCGACCTGACATTAATTGGCATTCACTGGTGCTTGAGTCTCCCTCTTATCCCATTTTCTGTTTTCCCCTCCCTCCTCACACACTGTTTCTCTCACTCTTCACACTCATTTCTTCTGATCTCTCCTCGCACTTTCTCTGCCTCTTTCCTTCTCTCTCTCTTAATGTTCCCCTCACTCAATGTCTCTTTGGATGCCCCTTCTTGTTGTACTCACTCTCCCCCTCTTTACATGCACTCTCCCACACTAACTCCGTTTTCTTGAACTTTCACTTTCTCTCCTCTCTCGCTATCTCTCCACCCTAATGCTCTCTCTGTCTCTTTCTCTGCACTCTCTCTTTCCCCGTCTATCTGCACTGTCTCTTTCCTCATAGTCTATTAATGCCTCTCTCACCCTTTGTCTCTGTCTAACTCTCACTATCTTGTTCTCTCTTTGCACTTCTGCTGTTTCCCAGCACTCTGTTTCTCTCTCCTCCTCACACTTTCATTTTGTTTTCTTGAACGCTGTCTCTTTCGGTCTTTCTTTCCTCAGACTCGTGTTTTTCCTTCACACTCTCTTTATTTCTTTCCCCTCACTCTATTTCAGCCTCTATCCTTGCACACAGTATCTCTACCCTCACACTTTCTCTGGGTGTTTCCCCCACCTCTCTCTCTCTTTTCCTCTTTGTAATCCCTCTTCTTGCAAACAATCTCGCCTCACACTATCTCACTCTCTCTTTCTCTCTCTCCTTGCACTTTCTCATCTCCTGCTCTTTCGTTTCCTCCTTGTACTTTCTCCCTCTCTCCTCAAGCTCTCGATCTTTCCCCTGCGCACAAGCCTCTATCTCACTTCTTGCACGGTCCCTCTGCTTGCACTCCCACTCTTTCTCACTCTCTCTCCCCTCCTGTCTCTCTCTTTCTCTCTCCTCGTGTGCTCTCGTTCCTTTTTTTCTCTCCTGGTGCACTCCTGCTCTCTCTCCTTGAGCTCATTCTCCCTGTCTCGCTCTCTCTCCTGGCACCTGCCCTCTCTGTCCTTTGTGCCTTTCTCTCTGACTTGCTAATGGCACCTTTGAAGGCATTCTGCCACACATCTTTCCTTGCGCCCGTATTTTCCCTCTTGTCCTTCCACTCACACCATTGCTCCCTCTTGTCTCTCGCTCAGACACCCAATTGCTCGTCCTCGCAGGCCTCCGCCCTTTTCTTGCTCTCAACCCTTCTTGCATGCACCCTGACCCTCGCACCTTTGCACTCTCCCCCTTGCGACTGATGCCTATGCATGCAAACTGCAACAAACAGTATAGACGACAGCAAAACTATTGGCCCTGCCCGTGTTTTTTTTCCAAATGTAATTTTTGTTGCAGCCCAATAGAATGGCGCACATGTAAACGATTTTGGCAAAGTGTATTTTTTGTTATTATTCTCAGCAGCTGTCACTTCTTGCATTTGTAAAGAGACCAGGAAAGCTTAAATGGCAAATCTTGCGATGGGCAACCGGCCATATGTTATGCTTTGTTACTATGCTTTTGTACTGCGCCAAATCCGCAGCGTTGTATATTCAAAGCACCAACACATTGCCCGAGGTACATGTTGCCCCCGCTCGGTGTTACCAGACCACAGTCTGCTGGCAAGAATAGCCTAAGCATGGGTGATGTAGGCATGAGGGAAAGCGTTGATATCAGACACACGGGCAACCTTCTCCAGTCGCGTGCTCCCTGTTCTGGCGCATGCGGCATTAAAACGGTCCCCTAGCCAATGCCACAATCCGCTGGGGAAAACAGGGTACATGCCTGCCTTCCACTTGGTTTGTGCTTCATTAAGTGTGCATGTACTTTTCATTGTACTTCTTCCATAGGAACACGTTGAGATGGAATGTGTTCATTAAGTACATTGGTGTTTGTACAGGATACAGCCACCATTGCTATGGCCTGGTAGCTCTGGAGGCTTGTCCAGGGGGAGCACTGCTGCCTGGTTTTGAGCTCAGGAAGGGTGGAGTCTCGGTACATGTGTACAATATTGTGTAGTTGGGGAATGCCCCACATGGGCAGAGCCAGTGTGTCTGTGCATGTCGATGGTTTGTTTTTAGAGGGGTGTATCGAGAGTGGCACAGCTCGGCTGTTAGGAAAACGCGTTAGCCTGAGACTACAGGCACGAGTTTCAGCCTATGGCAATGGGCTATATTGCATGTCAACAGCAAACACCAAAATGGTGATGGTCATAGAAATAGGTCGTTAGCCGTACACTGCTTATTAGGCAATTGCCATCACCTCAGGGAGAGGGTTGTGTCTGACGGCCATTACCCAATGTCAAAATGAAGAGCACGCAAACCAAGGAGGCGTGTCATTTAGTGTCTCCTCACCATAAGGGCAACTAAAGTACTCTCACAAACACACCTAAGGCAGGGAAAGGCTGGGCAGGGCACACAGGCTATGTACAGGTTCAGCTGCAGGCCTGCCATACTTGGTGGCCAGAGAGGCGAGACTGTTGGCAGAGAAACAGTGATCTCTTCTTCTACACCCCTAGTGTAGAATAAGATGGAGTACTTCCAATTTGTGGTGCCTTCGCTCTCAATAACTTGGAGGCAGGAGCTGGCAGTATCAGTGGTTAATGTCAGCACCTGCTTAATTCAGCTCAATAAGCAGCAGTGGGGAGCCAGGGGGACAGCTGTCCTCCACCCTCTGCTCCCTCCTGGTGCCCAGTGCACCTCACAGCCTTCTGCTGGTGCCCTATTATCGGCCCTCCCTGTTGTGTTTTATTATTACATTCATTAATAATACACATCCAGATATATGTATGTGATATCTAGGTTTATTGGGAGGAGCCCCCAGGAGGCCAACTGGTTTCACTGCAACGTCTTCGTGTATAGTTCTATCAACATTCTGGAACGATACACGAAGACGTTGTCACAGCTACAGAGCGCATGCATGCGTCCACATCAACTATATACAATTTCCAAGTGTATGTAATATCACATCTCCCTTCCAAATAATTATATAACAATATATAATTGATTAAAGATTAATAACACCATACCGTAACTGACAATTTATGATGCAAAATCTTAACTATATATATACATGAAAAAGGATTCACTTTTTGATGTTGTAAATCTGTTCTTGTGATTGCATTATGGATTATGATGGCACTATGGTTCCAAGTTCTGGCAGATCTAAAGTTCCATTTTTTTTTTTAGTAATATACATAGTCTTGTTTGTAATTCCACACTCTTTTCCTGTGTCTTGGAACTGACTGTTTGTCCTCATTATTTCCTTCATGTGGATCTTCTTTTGTTTTCCTTCCTTGTCTTGATTCTTCATTCATCAGACTGGAATCATTGGACTTCTCTTCGAATGTTTCTCCATGTATGTTTTGTTCTCTTTCATTTCTCACTATCTCCTCCTCCTTTGCCAGAATTACATCATTGCATGACCACTTCATGCCATCCTCTAGGATTACATATTTGTTTGAACAATCTATCACTCTCTTCGGAGGACGGAATCTAGACTCTCCTTTCATTACACGTTTGGGTTCTTTCACTCTCACCCAATCACCCTTCCTGACTTTGCTTTCTTGAACATGTTTCTGTCTGTCATAATATTTTTTGTATTCTTCTTGTTTCCTTTTTACTTTATTGACAATTTCTTCCAGATCTATTATTTTGTTTCTCTTCTTCACCATCCAAGCCGGCCTAAGTCTGTTCGTAGATATTCTCCCTCTCATCAATGTGAAAGGCACGTCCTCAGTTACTGAATGTGGTGTAACCTTGTATGTGTTGAGTGCTTCTTTAAGTGTCTCTTTCCATGGTAAACTGTTCACAATGGCTAATTGGATAATGCCCTTTATGAAACGATTCATCCTTTAAACTAACCCATTCCTCATGGGATGGTATAGTGCAGTTGTGTTATGCTTAATGGCTCTATCCTTCAAAAACTTTTGAACTTCCAAAGACATGAATTGTGCTCCATTATCAGATATTAGTTCTTGAGGTTCTCCTTCCCTGTTAAAAATCTCTTCCAAAAACTTCATGACTTTGACAGCTGACACAGACTCCTCTACAATACCACATTCCACCCACTTAGATGTACAGTCAACCAGTACAATAAAGTAAACTTTTTGTGGGCCCAATGTTTCATACAGACCAGCTATATCAATTGCTAATCTTGTCCATACCGCACTGGGAATCTCTATTGGTTGTAGCGGCGTGATATGCGTTGATTTGCTTTTATCACTTACTGCGCATGCAGCGCAATCTCTGACAGGAGCTTCCATTTCACCCCACATGTCAGGCCACCAATAAGCTTCTCTTACTCTCCTCTTCGTTTAGTTTCTGCCCACATGCCCTTCATGATCAAAGTCCAAAATTCTCTTCCTCATATTTGCCGGAGGTACTATACGATCTCCTCAATAAATGCATGCATTATCACTTGTCAACTCATCTTTAATTCTTTCCCAGGCTTTGATATCTTTCTTGGTATCTCTCCAACCACTCTCAATGGCCTTTCTCAACATATTCTGTTCAGGATCTTGTTCTCTGGCTTTCACCCATTCCTCTTTCGAGAAACTTGGATGTATGTGTGCTATTATACAGTCCATGTTTTGTTCCTCCGTTAGTTCCTCTTTGTCCTCACCATCAACCGTGTCATCTTCACATGGCAGATGGGAAAAACAATCTGCTACTACATTGGTTCTCCCAGGTGAATACTTTATGTTTACATTGAACTGCATGATAATCAGTGTCCATCTTCTTATGCGTGGGGACGTCATGTGAGGATTTTTCGAGTTCAGGACATGAATGAGAGGCTTATGGTCTGTTTTGATGTCGACTGGAAAGCCCCAAATATGCCCTTTGAAATGTTCCAGTATCCACTTGACAACAAGGGCTTCTTTTCCTATAGTGGAATAATTTTTTTCAGCCCCCCTCAATGTTCTTGAAGCGAATGCAATGGGGACAACTTCACCTCCTTGTATTTGTTCTAAAACTCCACCAAGGCCTATATTACTAGCATCCACCGATATTCTGGTCTTGGCACTAGAGTCAAACATTTTTAATGCTGGCGCTCTGTTGATCAAAGATTTAATCACCTCAAATGCGTTCCTACACTCTTCAGACCAAATAAATGTACTGCCCTTGCTCATGAAATTTCTCATTTTCTCAGTTCTATCAGCATAGTGGTCTACAAATTTTGAATAATATTCAGTTAATCCCATAAAACTCCGAAGTTGATCTTTGTTCTTTGGACTGGGAATCTTGAAAATAGTGTCAACCAATGATTCTTTAGGCATTATTCTGCTGGCATTAATGCGATGACCCAAGTAAGTCACTTCATTTCTCTTGATTTTACACTTTTCAATTTTGAGTGTCATTCCTTTCTGCTGTATGACCTGTAACACACCTAACAGCGTTGCATCGTGTTCCTCTTCGGGCATCGCCGATATCAAGATATCATCTTGGAAAAAGTGTACTCCCTGAAGACCATCAAATAAATGATGCATTAACCTTTGGAATACTGCGGCTGCCGAAGCCAATCCAAAAGGCATTCTCTTGAATCTGAAAGCTCCTAATGGCGTTATGAGGGATGTTAAATGCCTAGACTCCTCTTCCAAAACAACCTGGTGATACGCTGATGATAGATCCAAAGTCGTGATATATCTAGCTGGCTTCATGGTAGTCAACATTTCGCCAATGTTCGGTAAGGGATGACGATCTATCCAAATGTTGGCATTCAAATCTCTTAAGTCAATGCACATTCTGATTGATCCATCAGGTTTTTTAACAATTACAATCGGGGATAACCACTCCGAGCTCTCAATCGGTTCAATAATGTCCTGCATGCACAACCTCTCCAATTCACTTTCCAATGCTTCTCTGGTGCCAATGGGTATATTTCTCACCTTGTGTACTACAGGATTCGCTCCTCTTCTGAGTATGATGCGGTGTTTGAACCCTTTAAGTAGACCAATTTTGTCATTAAATACTTTAGGAAAACTCTTTGCCAGATTATCCAGCGTGGTACAACTGCTCTCATGAATGCATAGAATGGGTACATTCTCACCAGGATGTATTCTTATCTTTAACGATGCTTGCTCCCACCATCCAACTATCGAAAACCCATTCTCAGCCACGTATAGTCTGCAAAATGTCTTCCTTCCCTCAAAGTTCAGGTGCACCCATACAAAGCCTATAATGTTGATAGGTGTCTTTCCATAACCAGTCGCTCTTATCTTAGTCATTTGCAACTCTTCCATTTTTTTTTTTAGAATGTTCACATATGTATCTACATCAACCATAGTGTACGGAGAGCCAGTATCAACCATGATTTGTAATGTTATACCATCAATCTCCATCGGCACCCAGGGTCCCACACCACCTTCATCAGGTGTGAAAGCAAGTATTTGTACTTCATCTTCAAATCGATCCGTTATTGACAACAGACTGTTTGGACCACCCATTTCTTCCAATGCCTTTATGCTTGTCGTGGCAGCACCTCTAGTTCTACTATATCGGCCAGCATTTCTCATATGCCTGTAATTAAACCTGCCTCTTCCTCTGTTGTTGCGACACACCTTGCCAAAATGGCCCGTTTGCCCACATCTGTAACATTCTGCTAATACAGCAGGACAGTCTCTCTCACTATTCACGTGTTTGTACCATCCACATTTAAAGCATTGGTTGTTCTGTCCATATGTGTTCTCTCTCTCCTGTTTTGGTCCAGCACCCATGTCATATTTGACCAACCTCTTGACTATGGCAATCGGTTCTTCTTCCTAATTGTTATGCTGACCGTCATCCATTTCCTGGACTGATTTAATCTCACCAGCTTCTACTTTGTTTTGGACTTCTTTCATGCACTTCTCATCAAGTTCAATAGACCGTGCTATTTCAATTGTTTTTTCTAGTGTGGGATTCTTAGCTTGCCATAAGCGTTGTTGAATTCGTGGATCTGCAACATGTAACACCATTTGATCTCTCAAATATTCATCTGCTACTCCTGTGAAAGCACATGTTGCCAATAACCCTCTTAGCGCAGCCAAGCAGGCATCCACACTCTCACCTTTATTTTGTCGCCTTGAAAAAAAACGATATCTCTCCAACACTATGTTAGTCTTATTTCCAAAGTGACTGTTCAACTTGGCCAAAGCTAAGTCATACTTCCTGGATGTACTTGAGGATTCTCCCCAACTCTCATCTGTCTGATCTATATCAGGTAAAGTTCTGAAAATCCTGAGTGCCTCTGCTCCTATGCAATTTAGCAGCGTAGCCTCTTTTAGATCATCATTATATTTGGATCCACCTATCACTCTCAAATATACTTGAAAACTGTCCTGCCATTGCTCCCAAGGACATGCTGGATTTCCTGGTAGTGCCAAGAATTTTACAGGAGCAGCTATATTTTGCATGTTGCATTCAGTTATTATTCTAGCACTTTGTGTCTGCAATTCACTCTATTATATTTATTGCAATGTACACCTGTACTTCTCCTTGTTTTATTTATTGCAATAATCCAGGAACACTCTGTCGTGTACTGTGCCTTTAAATCTGTGCTCATTTGTCTTCCGACGTGCAGTTCACTTCCAACACCTCTGATATGCCAATCCTTTCAAACAGTAGTCTCTTGCACCGTGCGTGCGTTTAAACTTTAGCGGCATCAACCTTCATGACAAAACTCTAAACGCGGCCTTCTGTAACTTTGTTTAGTCACGTTGTTGTCGGCCGTCGCGTAGCAACAACCAGTCTTCCTTAAGATGGCGACACGCACGGCACGTGGTAGGGTGCCTTTCTCTAATGTGGGGAGCGGTTGGCCCAGTGCCTCGGCGAGCTTTCAAACAATGCCGTATTAGTAAGTCTATATATTTAAGCTCGGGGACTTTGTACACTCACTGTGCGCAGCTTATCTCACCGTCGCAGGTAAATTCTGACGGTTCGCACCAACTGGTCCTCTCCCTCTTGTTTTCAATCACGACAGCTCCTGGACAGTCTTCTCCTCAGGCTGCTCTTTGCCGTGCCTGGGGGCTCCCTCCGCATACAACTCCTCGTCGCCAATTGTTGTGTTTTATTATTACATTCATTAATAATACACATTCAGATATATGTATGTGATATCTAGGTTTATTGGGAGGAGCCCCCAGGAGTCCAACTGGTTTCACTGCAACGTCTTCGTGTATAGTTCTATCAACATTCTGGAACGTTACACGAAGACGTTGTCACAGCTACAGAGCGCATGCATGCGTCCACATCAACTATATACAATTTCCACGTGTATGAAACATCACAATACTCCCCTGGCACAAAAAGCTGCCTCTGCCACTGGGAGGACAGGCAAACGGAGAGCAACCAAATCTCTCCAAGTGCTCCTGCTTGCTCGATTTCTGCCTTGGCCCCAATCACACAAACATATGTTCACCAGAGGAATCGTGGCACAAAGATTCTTGTTGTGCAGGTCTTTTTCATTTGCAAACCCAGTCAAACGAAAACCTAAGTCCGAAAATGTGTCAAATGATTGGGAGTGCGGCAGAGCGCAAAACACTATGCCCAGCCAGGCCTTGCCCAATCGAGCATGCATAGTCTCTCTGGCACTCATTAAAAGAAGCACCCAGGGCATACTGCTTCACTAAGGGGCAGGCTATTCTGCTTTAGCTCCATTTTAATCACCCAAACATTCATCAATGGAGGCACCCACTAAGCTGATCCAAGGCAATGAAGCACGTTTCTCCACAGATCTACAACATGAACCAACCATGAAAGGCCTCCACCGAGAATCAAGGTCTGTGCATCCTGGTTTTGTCTCAGGCATCGCTTGCATGCACCCGCCTCTTCACCCAGAGACTTCCTGAGCACCCACTGCACTGACGTGAGGTTGTGGGTCCCTTTTCAGACACTTGCTTCAACCCACTCCTACTAGAAGGATCTGTCTCTTGGTCCTGATCCCACTAAAGAATGGTAGTTCTACAGCTTCATTCATTTCTATTGAAAGGTTATCATATTGTTTACCAGGATTGCTCCAATCTCATACTCTTGTAATGGTTTATAAACTCCTTGCCGGGGTAGGCCTTGCACTTCTCCATGCTACCGTAATGCAGAGTGTGTGACTGTGGTTGAAGCTTGGGTAGAGTGCCGTAAACCTATAATTTTCTCTTCCCCTGATATCCCTACTTAGCCAGCAACAGGCGCTATGCTTCGCATAGCACGCCCGGAATATGTCATGCTTTATCCACCAATACTATCCCTTGAAACTAGTTGCAATTGCCACAGTGAATCAGGTTGATTGCAGAGTGACCACGTGGAGAAATACAGTGAGGGAAACTGGAGGAGAGGTGTGTTCACCTGGCCTGGGGTTGTTGGGATCGCATGCCTTTCATTCATGTTTCATCATGGAATGCCCATTAACAGGCTTGGGAAAGGCAGCGAGTATACGAGGCATTTTGCACGACAGACGATTGTGCGCAGGAATGGTTCTGTTGACATACTAGGTGCTCCACTATTGCAGTATTACAGAGTCTACGTGGTCATCAAAAAGGCATGGGCTGGATTAAAAAAATACAAATAATTTGACAGCTATCTCTGTAAATGTTTCATTCTGGCAGTTGAACAATATTGGCCTCGACACTGATCAGCCAAGTGGGATCCCAATTCACGTCCTTTCCAGTATGTAACCAAAATCTGAGAAATGCTGACCCATACCGGCAAAACCGAGGCTAGTTTCAGGCACACCAACCGAGGATCTCATATGGTTCCATATGAGGACAAATCCATTGCAAAGGTTTGCACAAAGAGTTGCACAAATAGTTCAGAATGCTACTTTCCAAGGCTACAGAAGCACCGAATGTATCTGAATATAAATCCCTCCATGAGCCCTGATTGATTTATTATTAGTATTCGATTTTTTTTGTACTGGCCAAGCTCACCACTGCAGTAGTCTCAAAGCCCATAAACCTTGTTCGATTTATGGTGCATTAAGTCCCGCCCAGACCTTAGTCTCCATTGGATGCATTGACCAGAAAATGGTATAACATAGGTCCTAAGAACTTCTAGAACCTCTATATTCTATCTAGTGCGACACAGATTGTAATAGTTTGAAAGACCCTTCAATCAGGCCATATGAGGTGTGAAGGGCCTGTAAACATTGGCAAATGCCCTTCCTGTGCTCTGGCCCTTAACTCGGTTTTCAGGGCCCATAATGCTCCGTATGGCCCTTAGAATGGGTCTAGAAATCTTAATTTGAACACTGGGATGTTGCCATTTTCATTGCACGTAATGCAGAGGGCATTAAGGACTGGGCCATGTCTTTGATGCCAACGACCCATTGCTTCTCTTTTGTCTTTCCTTATGCTAAATAGAACATTGTACCTCATTTGGTGGAATGTTCTTATGGCAATGGCACCGGATCCGGCAGGCAGGATCGTCTGGTAACAGCCCGATGCCCAAGTTGCGCACAGGCCTTAATGATGGGCCCTGGCACCATGTTATTGCCATTAGCACCGTGGGTTTCCAATCGAGAAAAACGGAGTGCTAATAGCAATATATTTTGTACTAGCTGTCCCCGGCCACACGTTGCTGTGGCTCAGTCTGGCTCTGGCGGTTCTCCAAGTTGAGGCAGTTTCATTTTCCCGGTGGTGCAACACATTCCTAGGTTTCTCCATTAAATTTCACAGCCTTGCAATAAGGACACACTTCAGTCATGGTGCTGATGAGAACATGCCGGCTCAAACTATAATCATCAGCTGGGTTGTACCGTAATGCAAAGTGATTGTAATCGCATGATTGCTGAGCACGGAGTCGTGTTTGACGCTGATCTGCTGTTTCTCGTTGATGTCTTTTAGCCACTCTCAGCCTGTTGCGTTCATTCTGTTGAGAACAAAGCAGATCTGAAGCTGCAGAACGCAATCGCCGTGCTCGGACCCGTGCATCCTAAAGTCTGACTGCACGATGCTCTGCTGCTTCCTCTGCATGTTTTTAAGCCATTCTAAATCGGAAACACTGAAATGGAATCGTAAAATAGCATGTGTTGCTTTTACGTCCAACAGATGGCGCTGTTTTGCAGTAAAATGTTCGGTATAGCGTGTGTTGCTTTTACGTCCAACAGATGGTGCTGTTTTTCAGAAAAAACATGTTTTTACCTATCACAGGTGTGACATCGATGTATAGTAGGCATATAAAAACACGCGCCTATTCGAATGCAACGTTGTGTCAAAATGTCAAAGCAATCGGTGAAGAACTTTCGGAGATTTAAGATTTTGAACAAACAAACATTTACATTTTTATTTCTAGAAGATTAATGAACGGGTCGTGCTTGCGACGTCCCTTTGATTCATACAAAACACTTCTCTAAGATGGCTGTCATGGAGCTGGAAGATGAAGCTATGTGCCGAGCTCCCCTTTCATGGCCATGGCGGCTCGTGATGCTGGGATGGCAGCGGCGGTAATGCCACCACCAAAAGAATAAGGTGAGCGGGGCAGAGGGGCGGGGAGGGAAGGAAATAGTGACCGGAGGAGGGAATGGTGGCAAGATGGCCTTGTGGGGAAGCAGCCTTCAGGCTGCTCGGAACGTGTGCTCGGAACAGCCTACGATCTGAGCAACCTGATTGGCTCCCCCGCCCTTGGTGCTAAGTTGGAAATAATACTCCCACTTTGAGCCATAACCACATGGTAACACCCTCAGAAGGCAGCATTATTGCTTCATGAAAAATCACTGATTGAGACATTTTGTAGAAACCCCCAGAATATTACCAACATTAAGTTTGTTGTTCTAGAAAAAGTACAGATAGCCAACAGTGGAGGTAACCCGAGCAACACATTGCCACCTGGGAAGCTTTTCGCTCTGATCCACTCATCAAAACCATCACATGGGTTAAATGGAAGTTTGGGGCATTGCAACTTCATTTGAGTAATTTTTCATATCGGTAAAATTGCAACATTTTGGGGAGCTTTGCATTAGCAAACTACTCGCTTGTCTCTCCGAGACCACCAGCTCCTCTACCTCCGTTTTTGTTTTAACAAATCTCAAAGCAATTAATTAGCTAAATGTTCCCTCTAGTATTTAGGATTTACAAATGTATTCTTTCTTTCAAAGCCAGCGAGAATGTGACACGGGTATAAGTAATAGTCTTGCATGGTGCCAGTAGAACTACAGAATGGCCTGAGGGTAGGGCATCTTGAGGTCCCCGGTACACGCTCTAGTACATTTCCTTTGTCTGTAGCAGCACAGATCGCCATGCGAAAACTACACAGGTAAGGATGCGGCTCCTACAGCCAGTGCATGGACAACAAGTAGTGTCTCTTAATCAGCGCTGATCTTAGGCCTGGCTCGCGCTGGGGGAAAACTCAAGCCGCGCATCTTGGGGTGCTGGTGCAATTATTGCCTGTGTCTCCAAGCATGCACATGTTCTAGTTATAGATTATTAAGCTATTTGCCAGTGGACAAATCCAATATACTTTATGGCTTCCTCTATTTGCAAATCACTTTGTGCATCCCACCACCAATGGACAGGAATGGTCTCGGGAGGATAGCTCAGCTGCAACTTGCTCGCCTTGGAAGCAAGACGACACAGGTTCGATCCCGGGTCCACCCTTAGAAACCTCTGGGTATTAAGTGCGTTATAAATAACCTATCATATCATATCATGTGACAGCATAGTTTGTGCAGCTAGGCTCCCCTGCCAACCTTTTGGGAGACATCAGTTTTCAGGAATCTGTTTTAAACTTCAAAAGTCACTCTCACTCTGCAGATATTTGGAGGGCCTTAGGTTCACTCCACCTCCCTGAGCTCTCAAGATGTTGCCTTTACTCTCAGCAGAACTTTGTCCATGGAAGCAGCAACACTGATATTATTAACCCTCTAGTGTCTGAGCTTTCCTCGGTTTCCCCCGCACAGGAATCAGTTTATATGAATGACTGATATAATTAATCTGCAGAAGGCAGACTGTCACGCACCCATGGTGTCAAGATACATATGTATGAGCACAGCATTTTAGGAGCCTTCTTATGTAACGTTTGCATCAGTGCACAACTGAGCATATCTTTTTTGTACCATTTGGGTAGTGACTTAAAAGGCAATGGATAAAACATGTTTTGCTGCAATTTCATGTATATAAATGTTTTTGCAAAATGGCGAAATGGATGTCACACTATGCGCGCTGCTTGTATGATAAGAAGTAAAGAAACCATTCTTGTCAAACAATCAGTCGCCACCGTCGCCATTTGAGTAGTGGACGGAACGGAACAGTATTTGCGCTGTTATTCATTACACAAAAATGGCAACGTTTTTAAAAATCACACTACACAAAAATATTTGTTGCAATTATTTGTACAATGGTGCACAAGATTTTGGTCCGTTTGTTCCGGTATGGCGCTAAAGAGCAGGCTAAATTAATAGCAACCGCTGTTTTCTCCGTCCCCTTTCACGCAGGCATGCATGGCTGCCTTGTGCCGTATTGCAGTGTGGGCTGCATTCCCGAATGAGCATGCTGCCAAAACGCTGCTACACGGGGGTTGCTCCAGTTTGCGCACTAGTGCACACATTCCGTGACGGGAGTCTAGACGAATATACAGCAGGCCGGCAACCTGGCAGGGGCTTGGGGTGCTAAATCGGTGTGTATTGCAGCATGCAGCAAGGGGAGCCGACTGGTTCAGCCCACATCTTAAGAGAAGAAGCAGCATCAGGGCTACCTGACCGCGTCCCAGATGCACTCATTGCCAGGCTATGTGATTTGCCATTCCCGCAGCATGCCCCACCTCTAATGCACGCGCTTACATTCATTTTTGTGTACGTTTCTGTTTATTAGATTTTCATGAAATACAACACATCGTGACCAGGCAACCTGAATGTCCCCCACATCCCGCCTCACAGCCCAGGTCATAACGTCTTTACTTGCTCTCCGAGCAGCTGTCCAGCGCCATCTTGCATCTTGCCACTCTCCACTGCCCTTTAGGCTTCCCACTGATCCATTCACAGGGGGTTGAAGCCGCGTTGACGTCACTTTGGTCAGTAATTGCCCCCAATCATTGTCCAACTCGTTTCCCCCCTCAGGGTCATTATACCTGTGCAAGTACTCCACCGCGGCCACGCCCCATCTCTGCACATCCTGTATTTTAATACTAAAACCTCTGCATGTAACGCTTTACAACGGTGGACTGTCCTCCCCAAACAATGGAATATTTCATTTGTAATAACTAGAGCTGGAAAGGCAGGCGCACCGGCGATCAATACATGGTATCCATAGCTCATTCGCCATACATCATTATGCAGCTTCATTACAGCTCAGTAGGACATTGAATTCTAATTAAGCCCGAAGCACTCTTTCACAGAATGTCAAGAGGCTGCACATTCAGCGCTTTTGTCCTATGACCTCGGAGGACACACGCTGAGCGTTACTAAGGATTTGTGCAAGCACTGGGCCCATAATTGCGAGCGGGGAAAGAACGGGCGGCTGAGAGGAAGTGGAGGGCATCAGGCGCACCCTCTGACAAACTGGCCTGATCCCTGCTCCAAAGGCAGTTCAGACTCTGTCCTCTAGAAGGGAGCCTTCATACAAGCACGCGTCTCTGCAGCTGCCAACATCTCGGCCGAACTTTTCAAAATCTGCAAGAAGCTGGCCAAGCCTGCTGCAGTCTCTACCTCTGCTGTTCCCTCCCAGGCCCTCTGCACAGCCCTGGCTTCTTCTCATTTCACCACTAAATCTCAGGACATCCTGTCCCCACACTCTTTTTCTACCTTCTCTTCCTCCTTCTCCAACAACCCTGGCCTGTCTTCAGCCATTTCTCCTCCTCCTTTCTCCTCCTGTCCCCTGTTCCCCCCAGGCGATGTTTCTAGAGAAGTCCGATCTATGAACGTCTTCTCAAAGTAGGTTCTCTCATGCTCATACAGAACCATCAAGGACCACATCGATACCCTTGCTCCAGCCTTTTCCAATTTCTGCAATCACTCCTTTGCCACTGGAACCTTCCCCTTCCCGCTTAAGCACTCCCCTGTGCACCCCCTTTCTTAAGAAACTGTCTGCTGATCCTTCCTCTCTGGCTAACTATCGCCCGATCTCCATCTCACCTTTCCTGGGCAAACTCCTGGAAAAGCTGGCCTTCTCCCAGCTTAATCTGCCTACCTAATCAGTTGGTTGTCTCCACGACCACCAGTCTGGCTACAGAGCTGCCAGAAGCATGAAAACTGCTCTCCTGAACCCCCGTGAAGACCTGCTGTCTAATATTGATTCTAATCATCCTTCTGTCCTCATTATCTTTGTTCTATCCTCTGCTTTTGATACGGTGAACCACGCCATCCTGCTCAATCACCTCAGTGATAACCTGGGTATCAGTGGTCAGGCTCTGGCCTGGTTGACCTCCTTTCTCACTGACCGACCCTTCCAGGTCCAACGGGGGTCTCTCCTCTCTGCTATCTATCTCTCTCTCTACTTGTGGTGTGCCCCAGAGGACCACCCTTTCTCCTTGGCTCTTCAACCACTACCTGGCCCCTCTTGCCCACCGCATCACTACATTGTTCTCTAACTTTCAGTGTTATGCGGATGACACCCAGCTCTCCTTCAGGCTCCCTTCAGCCACCTCTGCTCCTTCTCTCATACCAGACTATCTGGCTGCAAATCAGGAATGGTGTGCCATCAATGATCTCTGCCTTAATGCCAGTAAGACTGAGATCCTCCACATTGGGACACCTGCTCCCTCCTTTTCCCCCCTCTCTCTGGCTGCCCACTCTCGGGCCTCATCCTGCTCCTTCCTGTGAGGCTAAGAACCTTGGTGTCATCTTCGACTCCACCCTCTCCCTTTCTCCTCAAATCTCTGACATCTCCCAGAAGTCACACTTTCAGCTGCACCTCCTCAGAGGTATTCTGCCTTTTCTCACTTTTCCCCCAGAAGCTGTCTCCAGAGCCCTGGTCCTCTCTAGGCTGGCCTATTGCAACAACCTCTTTTTAAATCTGCCTGTGTCTACTCTTTGACCTTTACAACTTATCCAGAACAGGATGTCGGGACTTGTCCTTGGCCTCAAGAAAAGGGATCACATCCCTCCAGCTCTGAAATGTCTTCACTGGCTCCCTGTGGCTGCAAGGATCAAGTTCAAGACCCTTTGCATCGTCCACAAAGCTTTCTGGGGCCTCGGACCGCACTACCTCCAACTTTCTCTTCCTAAACATCTTCCTTCTCGAGCTCTCCGCTCATCCATCTACAACTCTCTGAGGGTCAGATGCTTCTCCAAGCAAGGAGTGGTGGGCAGATCTCTTTCCTCAGCTGCAGCCTCCCTTTGGAACAGCCTCCCTGCCTCTCTCAAACTTGAGCAGAACCACCTCTGGTTCCAGAACCAACTCAAGACCTTCCTTTTCGATTCCGCTTTCTATCTTCCCTTCGCCTGCTGATGTCCCTGAATGCTCCACACACTGGTCATCTGGCCACCCACTGAACCTGTGCCCAGGCTCCTGCATGTGCAGTCGCCCTCGCAATGCCTCCAGGCCCCTCAGCACTTAAGGGTCTATATCTGAAACCCTACAGTGCCTTCTCACTGCACTTATGAGCCACCCCCTGGCAGCACTTATTGAGTTACACGCACTTCTCCACTCCCTCTTACCCGCAAATGCGCAATATGCTTGACACAAGGCCTAGTAAGATTGTTGTTTTGCCCTCCTCCTGTTTCCCTTCCTTGTCTTGTCACCCCTGGAAACACTTGTGTACAGGCACATTATGAATGACATATATTATAACTGACACTGGAAATGCACCTTCATTATTTTTATTTATTTATTGCATTTATGTAACGTCCAGACCCGGAGGTATCACTGCGTTTGTACAGAATAGTGATAAGTGAAGAGGTCAGGAAAATCAAGGCGGTATTCAGAACAATTCGTCAAGTTTGTTAGACAACCACGTTTTCACACATTTTCTGAAAGTCGGGTAGGAACGTTTGTTTCTGATGCTGGGGGGCAGGGAATTCCAGAGGGAGGGGGCTGTAATGCAGAAGATTGCGCCTCTTGCTCTTTTGCTGTTGTATCTGGGGTGGAGAGCGCGATTTGGGCAGAGTAATGCAGCGGTCGCAAGCACAGTTTCTGTGCGATTATGTTGTTGAGATAGAGTGGGGCTTCTTTGTATATGCATCTGTGTGCAATGGTAAGAGTCTTTAACTCTATACAGGATTTGATGGGGAGCCAGTGAGCGGAGATGTGATCAGAGCGCCGCCATCCCAAAGCGGTACGAAGGGTTTTGTTTTGCAGGAGTTGTAATTTGGCAAGGTTTGAGGTCTGAAGGGGTTCAATTACTGTTATTCTCAAGGGTGATAGAATTGGACGTTACCTTTAGCGGATTAAATGATCACAGTATTTGCATCTTTTGAGTGGGATCGCGGAAACTAAAAAATGGTTGCTCACCAGATCATAGTTTGAAGTTTTTTTACCTAAGATTAAATTATTTTTTAGCATGTAGAAAATGGATTCCCATTCCCAATTTAGGGATTTTTCAAACAAATACAAGTGTATTTTAACTCTAAAACAGCGCTCGTTCTGTAATATATTTGTCTTTACACCTATTAGTTCTTGGAAACAAAGAAGATGCATTTTTACATTAAAGTATCTCTTCAAATCTGGTAGTAATAATATGTGTGCCCTTTCCTGTGACACCACTCTTGCTGGTCGGAGTACCTCCTATATGTCTGTTGGGAGTACTCCCTACTTTTTAAGTTTGGAGCATTTGCTTGTTTTGATACCACTGATACTATGTGGTAGTAGCACACAGGGTGGGGGGAGCAGGCAATCAGGTTCCGTGGATCGGTGGCTGAAACTGCTAATCTCAGAAATGGAAGAGTGGCTCCTTATGAAGCCCTGCCTTCCAGATCCATGGCAGCCATCATGTGGCAGTATTTTCATTCAATGAAAGGGACACAAATGCGCGCCCTTTTTGTTGAATGAAAATACATGAGCCTTCACTCTGCCCTTTAACTCGGACCCCAGGATGAGAAACACCCGATCTGGCCTGCCAGCTTGGGTCTTAATGCTTAATTACAGCCCAGAGTTATAGGTCCAAAGCAAAGTCAAGGGCACATACCGAGAGTAAGGGGCGATAACATCTGTTACAGCCTTCAGCCCAATGGATATAATGCTATTGTAATATGTCAAAATCACAAAACACATGCTAAAAACAAAGTGCTTGGAACATTGTAGTGGGCATTGTCCAGGTGGAATAATGGATGAGAAAGACACTGAGCCGTGATGCGGAATGTTGGGTGGGAAACATCAGGCCTTGTAACAGTGGCTAAGGCCCTCTGCTGACCCATTGTTTGCAATGGCCCGCCAACAATCCAAAGTTATACAATCCGGCTTCGTCTTTATTTCTCTCAATGTACGTCTTTTACATCACACTGGCAGGCCCAAAGCAATCGCATTTAGCCTCGGGGCACAAAGAAATACAAGACAGATATCCTGAAATCCAAATTCAATTATTGGCCAAAAAAAGAAATCTAAAATACTTTTCCATTTTGTTCCTCCTCTAGCTCAACCTTAATGTTGCCTTCCCAAAATCCCATCTTCTATCACACTCAGCAACAACTTAAACAACATTTTCTTTGGTAAAACGAACTCCAAGAGGCTAAACCTGGAGGCGAATGATGAATGCCCAGAGATGCCAATTGCACAACTCCACCTTTCCTTGACTCCATCTTCACCAGTTCCCATCACCAATAACCCGATTTGAAAAAAACAGCTGCCAATTTCGATCAGAAATAAGTTACAATAACAAATTCGGAGATGATGAAGGCATTTCAAAGAAGGGAACAGCAGAAAGATGAGAGCAATCAGTGAGCCCGTTTATGGGTGCATAGACCAGACACAAAAAACAAAAAAAGCAAAAACAGCAGGTAACTTATACCTACATAAAACATTACATTATTCCTAGCACATTTCTCGTGAAGAAGATCCGGATGAGGGCAGGAGCAGCTCCCTCCCTGGCAAGTAAGTGAAGTTTAAGCCAAAATATGTGTATGCTGTCAGCAAAGAGGTGATCGCGAAAGACATTCAGCAATTAAGTCTACCTAGGGCAGAGGTCCGAAGGGTGAAGAGCAGAAGTGTTTTATAATGGCGCAATCCCATAGGAAAACGTTCCATGAATCGGGCCCTGAGCACGTGTACGAGAAGTGGTGAATGTGTATGCAGTATAGTGTTGCTCAAGAGGAGTCAGGATGTCCCTGCGAAGCTCGCTCCTGCCCAGTGAAGAGATATCGCCCCAAAACAGTCAGTGAGCTCTATGGCACTACGAAATATTCATGGCACTCAAAGTGGGCACATGTCTGTCTCTGTGTGCGGGCTTGCTCAGTCACTAACGGGGACTCACAAGTGAGAAGACTGGTGAATGGTCGTGGGGTGTTCTGCTCCTGCATCGCATTGCTCTCACGTACTCAGAATGTCCAATAACATCTTTTCTTGCAACAATTTCTTAAGGCTCGAAAATTAGATCATGAACGACTGCTGCACAGGCCAAAGCAACTCATTACTGCATGAAGCCCTATTGTGTTTCTTTGTTAACGTTTGTTGTGGACTAAAATTCTAAGACGATAGTACAGATTAAAAAAATAAATAGTACCAATGTACATCGACTGACATTATTTGAATGGGCCATAATGTAGACAATGCAAGTTACAGCCAGTCACACACTATGCCTGTGATTACGGCCAGCCAGCTGCTTTCATTAGACCTCTCACTGTAACATCAGCCACTGTTTAGTAGCGGAGTAGTCTGCCCTTTGTCCCTGTGTTGAGTGGAGTGTTCTAGTCTGAAAAGCATTTTAGCTCTTGCGAAAACACATTTAGCCAAAAAACTCAATTTTTCCTGCGAGTATTCAAAATATGCATTCAGTCGAATACATGCCAATAGAAACGTAAAGTGGGCCCAGCATTTTCATGTTAGAGCGCCACCTGTGCAACACGCTGCCGGCTATGAACAAACATCTCCCTTGAAAGCAGGCTGGAGCTAACCGCTCAGAGAAATCACTTAATACATTGGCTGAGTTGTCTTTTTAAAATAAAACTGTTAGCAAATATTTTGGGGCCGTTTGATATATACGAATGTTGCCATTACTTCTGCAGCTGTCAACAATTGTGCACATATTTTGTTAGGCTGGTTACATTTCTCAGTGGGTTAAAGCTCCTGACGCAGAGGTCTGAAGGCTGTGTAATCCATATGTCTCAGGTTAAAATCACTGCAGGTATGACTCAGCCATCCGTTCTCCCAAAGTCCTTGAAACATGCACCTAACCGCCGCCATAGACCTAGCGCCTGCCCACACTATAGCACACATCCTGGCACCTAGTATTTTCAGCTCCTGCACCATTAACCCACATTTTAGATCAGGTTCTACACAAAGGATCAACCCGAGTTATTTTTGAAGCCTTACCCTATATCTTTACCTACCCAAAAGAGATTACAGCTGCACTAAAGAACAAAACGATAGTAGAGAAAGAGGCGGCAGAAAGGAACATTTGGCAGTAAGATGCAGCAACCAAAATAGTGATCTAGTGACTGAGTGATGGATGTAGCGGCAGATATGAGAAATGACCAAGCGAGAGGTAGCAACAGAGGAGGGCGCCTGGCCTAAGGGCAAATAACAGGGGAAGAAATGTGAAGCCAAATGGTCCAAGCCCATATTTACCAGATCCAGTTGGCAACAAAGTGCAGAACAGAACAACATTGGAGCAGCAAGAAGCCGAGTGTGGTGCATGGATTTCTGGGTGCTTGTCGCAGATGGTAAGTACACTCAGGTTATCAACTTCTGCAGATTTCTTTTAGCTCATTCATTACAATTGCACAATCCTAAGGAAACATTTGAGACTTTCCTTTAACAGCTCCTGGGCTAGGTGAATACCTTCTGGTCAGAGGAAAATCCTCGACGCCCAGGAGGTCCTATCAGCTACAGCTGCTTGAATCTGAATTTCGACCCCTGTGTGTAACTGTACCATTCTGAATGCATAAACAAGTCGTACCGGACCCTTTTATGAATTACTAGGTAAAGAGGGTAAGAGGTCTACTTTTTACCCTTTACCATGTCCCCATAGGGAAAACGTTTTCCTCTGTACAGCACAGGCGAGCTTGCAATTCTACTCTCTACAGGAAAACAACTTTTTACAATTTGTACCTACACCTACGAGGTTGTGTTAAAAATTGGCAGCATTACTGCCAGGGAGTCTAACTGTATGCCAATTCTTACGTCAGCACCATACACCACAACACAAGGAGAACAGGTGTACTGATTTTGTGTATTTCAGGTGGGTTTTATCCATGGCTAGTGTTTGACATCATGGTTGTTTGTGAGTGCCAATTCTAATGTATAGTCATGCCTTGTACTTGTGTCGTTATTGTTCCTGTTTATTGAAGTGCAAGTTTATGCAGTTTACAGCAGGATGATAATGTGATGGCGGGTATTGATTCAGAACCACACCGCACAAGTCACACAGGTGTGACATGCTTGTAAGATGTGTTATTCTTTTTAACATTTTCTGTTTGCAAGAATTGTACATGTGTATGATGGATCATTTGAAATTGGTAGAGAATCATTTTTTTAAATTTTTTAAAAAAAAATGTGGCAGAATAAACTAAAATTGAGTGTGATCGATACGTTGACAACGTACACTGCGTGTCTAGCCTTGCATTATTCACATTGCCCTATTGTAGCATGGAACTAACACAAGATCAGTTACTGTTAATCAACCCATCAAAAAAACAAGGCTAGGTATATATAGAATGGATACAAATATTCGACTGTGATGCACTGTCTCTTTCATATTATGGCTTCTACGATGTGATGGGAATCAAGATGTTGCATCGTATACTTTTTGAACTTTTTCAAGTAGCACTGACACCATGCTTACACTTTTTAATCCCTTGAAATAGAGGCCTAGGAAAACTCAGAACACCACAAACCAATGATGCTGGATGTGTCAAACGATGGTGACCTGGTAAGAACATTTGTTGCAGACTTCTGAACCTAGACCGAATGTTGTCATGATAGATACCCATGTGCAGTGGCCAGGATTTGACTTGAACACCACCATGGAGCCATGGAAAGTAAAGAGAGATAATTGCTACTCCACACCATGTCCGCCTCACCTGCCACTATCAACAGAAAAGGCAATGACATTCTGCGCGGATCAAGTAATCCAATCAACATCATCGAAAGGCTTAGTTCAAGATTCTGAGGTTGTTTTCCCCGTTTCGCTGATTGAATCTGTGGGAAACCACAAAAGCAACCTTACAATTAACTGATGAGAAAGACAAATACCCCGACTATAGCATGGCCGGTGTGGAGGCTATAACCACCACTTTTGAAGCAGAAGAAACTGAATGGCCAGATGGGCGGCTTTTGCGGGAACCAAAATACGAAGCATTTGTCTGCTGCATGCTTGACATTTTTAAGATGCTGAAATGCCACACATTGACCGAGGGTAATATTTGTGGCAAAAATGTGATACATTTTAGTGGCTTCAAATTTACAAATATCTCAAGCTTTTGTACATTTTTCAGAATGGAGTTCATTTGGAAAAGCTCCCAATGTAAATGCTAGCATAATTGTGTATTCCTTGCAATACACGATGCATGTAATCAAGAGCTGGTAGCACTAGACAATGCTCGTCCTACCAAAAGACATTGGCTGGCATGTGATGGACAGTGTGGGAGTCCTGGATTTTCCACAAAGTATTGTACTTATCACTTCCAGAACTTCGACACTAAAAAGAAATAGTAAGCTCTGTGGCCGGTCATCCTGGTCACTGAATATACATCCTTTGTTGCCATCGAGAAGCTTGGCTTTGTGAAATTCATTAAACTTCTTCAATCACGAGGGTTACAAATCGAGGTAACGGACACATACAGATATGTGGGCAATGCCAAAGTCATGTGAGAGAGGTTCCTACAGATCAGACATCAATAAGACGTTTGGCATGTGACAGTCTGTTGCCAAAAAATATCAATGCGGCAGAGAAAAGGGCTGCAAAGAACTACTGAAATGGTTGCAGCCTTTAAGTAATCATTTCTGGTGAAGTTCTAGAAACTGAAAGTTCAGTGGGCATAATGGTGGTAAAGTGGCATTCACTTATCCACCATCCTGCTAACAAACATTCATGGGGGGCGCGCACACACACACACACACACACACGCGGTCATCTGTGTGCACATCCACCTCTGAGAGAGGAAGAGAAGCTAGAGCCTGGGTCGCCTCATCATACAGCCCTTGTAAAGATAGTGTGCAACAAAGGACTCACCAGAAATATGAAGGGCCCCACAGAATTCTGCCACAGGAGGGATTTGGGGGTTTTGCACAACATGTGTCTCAATCAAAGGCCCAAATGGTTGCACTTCAGCATAGACAGTTGTGAGACAGGCATGGTATCAAGAGAGACAGACTGAAAAGCATTTGTTTTAAAACCTTTATTTACCCCAAGCTCAGGCCTCTTCCAGTTGTCAACATAAAACACAAAGTCAAACTCCTCAATAAGCCTCTCAGGGCTCCCTTCCCCAAGCTCAGGCCTGTTCCAGGTTTCAAAACCAAACAATATTTCATAGTTCCTTTTTCGTTTCACAGGGCGCCTTTCTTCAAGCTTGTCCCCTCTAGTTCCAAACAGCAATTCAACTTAGTCAGGATCTGCCTTTACTCGTCTGTCTGAGACATCATCCTTTCATGGGGTAGAATCAGAGGCTTTGGAAAATGCTAGGCTCTTTGCTTTTCCTCAGCGCGACCACTCTGACCCCTTTGCCCCTCTCTTGGTTTCTCACTCTTCGCACTTTTTATCTCCAGGTGCCTCCTGCACCCCTTTTCTGCCTTTATTTCATTTTCACGTGCACACCGGCACTGTCCTTTATTCCTCCTCTTTGTCGTGCCTCTTGCACGCTTCTCCACAGGCTTCTGGACCCTTTTACACTTTTCTGTACTTTCGTGCCTCTTGCAACTTTTGCATGGGCTTCTGACCTCTCTTTATACTTTTAACTTCAATGTCCGACTTTATTCCACTTATTACTTCACACACACGCATCTCGCTTTTTTCACGCTTACACCGTTACTTTCACTTCGCTGAAGTCTTCCTTTTAAATTCACTCTAAAAATGTCACTTTGTCTCGTGCTCTTCACAACCCTGCTCGGCAATGCATTCAGACTTACCGGGCTGACTTCTGCACCTTGCTTCACAAAGGTTCTTCGTTCCGAGGTCAGGATCTCACTGCCTGCCCCTTGGACACTCCGGGGCTGTCACACCAGCCCAGGGGAACGAGCACTTGCATCTGCAGTCTCTGCAGGAGACCAGCATGCCCCATGGCTCCCAAACGCAGACTGTCCTGGGCTCCCTGGAGACACGGCTCCCTCGCCACGCTGCAGCTCTTACGAATTGCAACTTCTCAGCATCTCAGCGTCCCAGTCTCTGGCCTCTGGTCCTGGTCAGCTCTGGCGTCTCGCCTCTCCTCCCAACTGGCACTTCTGCGTGCTCTCCTACTCGCTCATCCATCTTTGTAGGACCACACCTATTATAGCAAAAAGATCAGTCAAGTGGAGTCAGGTGTGAATACTTACTGGTGAATGCCTGACCCTGTCTATTAGTGGGACAACTTGTGTTTTCTCTAGGGTATGTTCCCCATGTTATTCCTATGGGTAATCCTTACTGATCTTATTTGCCTCTTCCTTGTTTCAGTATTTGTAGGAAATGGGGAGGGGAAGTTGGGGTGAGATTGAATTGACCTCGACAGGCTATACAATCTGATTGGTAAGGAATAGGGGAAGATCCCTTGGCCCTAATTTGGTAGACAAAAGGTGATTCCTTTTGTATTTAAGTATTCCCTAGGTTACCTACCTGGATATGCGAGTGTGGGCCTGAACAACACTTCCCATGATCTAAATGGGGAAAAGATAAAGAAACGTTGGAATTAAGATTCTGTTGTTGTCTCACCTGGCTTCCCCGTTTTACTGGGGTTGCTCTGGGAGACTCAGTTGTTCTCTTTCCTGAGTTAGGGGTAAAAGGGTCTGCATAACCCACAAAGGCTTCTGGGATTTCTCCACCCATTGTCACATTGGAATACCGCGTCTCTCCTATGGTCTTCTCCTGAAGGCAGCCCTGTTCTCCCCTACCCAGGCGATCCTCCCTCATTTGTCCACCCCCAGTGTTGGGATCCAGAAGCTATGGCCCTGCCCTGGCCACCTCAATAGAGGATTCTTGGGGTCGACATGGGAGAACACCCTTCGGTTTCTCACACAGTATGGAGGCTCGTATAAGGCTGGCTGTGCCTTTTCACAATGAGAATATTGGTATGCAACAGGCTAGAATTGCTGGTGTTGCAGGCAAATTACGTTTTGGCCTTCACAAAAAGAAAGAAGGACGGTCTTCGAAGGAATGAGAGATCTCACTCTGACAGTCTTTGCAATGGAAACACACATGGTCTAAGAACCGTTTTTCTTCTTCTGCCCAAGAACATAGCTCCAGTGGAATGTCCTCCCAAATCTGCTGCTGGTCCTCGAAGTTATTTTTAGAATGTAACAATGTCCTTTAAAAAAACTGCAATGCCATTTAAATGAATTGTATGCAATAAAATGTGTTTTATCTGTAATAGAAAATTGGGATCTGTTCACATATCATAGGATTTTAATAAATCTACAAGGATAAGTTATTTCTTGGAAATGTGAAGTGATTATTGATAAGATATGAAAGGTGGTGGAGAGCAAATGGTTGAATAATAAAATGTCATGCATCATCTTTGTCTGCCGTTAATCATCCTTACAACTAGTAATATTTCATGGGTGTGAATTCTAGTGTTCCGACTCCTGCACAGCATTTATTGTGATAAAAATCATGTGAGTTTGCTCTATGCACACATCAGTGAAAGTGTTCAGTTATCACTAGGATTGGTTGGCTACAAATTCTAAACCCATTTTGTTGGGCCTGAAGGGTTCACTATGTTTTACAATGTGAGAAGATATCACAATTATAATGCACACTCCGTTGTTCACAACTATTTACATTTTTCTATCTACCATTTAAACATTTTTAGGTGAACACTATCTACCAAGATAAAGGTTTGAGCATTCATCATTGGGCTTTTGAGCTAAGAAGACAATGGAAAGTATAGTAGCTACAGTAAATAGTTAGGGACTCTCGTTACAAGGTTGCTGGTTGCCAGTAGGCCACCAGTAGTACCAGCGGCCAACCTGCAACCTTGGGTTACCGTTTACGCCACCCGATCTACCAGGATTTTACAGGATTTTTGGAGGTCGGCAGAGCAGTAAGTTCTAATTCCCGTGGAGTCCCATAGGACAAATATTACAATTAAGAGGTAACCTCCTACTGATACTGGTACAAAAAATAAAAATGGATGGTAAAATCGGACATACGTTCTTGGAGCTCTGCGTATTTCATCAAAGATGCCATTTTTTTATGTTGTGATGACCTTATGGAGTTTGATTACTTGCCACCAATGTATTTCACAATTTATATTTTAATACAAAACTAGATAAATATCTTAACACCTCCACTCCTTTAAATCACTCCGCAAACGATAATAATGAGAAATATTGTTTGTGTTAGGCATTTGTGTGGCGACACAGGATCATGTTAATGCATAGACAGTACATTTAGCTTTGTCGTGCACTAATGCAGGGCAGTGTTCAATGATTTATTGCCGCCAGGGCACTTGACCTTAGCTTGACCACACTGGAGATTACCTTATCACAAGATGGCAGATGGGAACAGGTGTGATTCAAGGATAATATTTGTTCGAAATGTAAGTTATGCTGCGCAAAACAAAAAAGTTGAATAGGACTCCACGGGAATGGGAACACTGAAGCACTGGCACCGTTAGTAATGTGCCGGTGCTTTAGTGAATTATCTGCCACCCGGCCCGTGAACTACTGGCAGGTTAGGCCTGCCGGTAGTTCACAGCCCCTGCTGGCAGACTCAGAGTGACCCGGTCCGGAAAAGGTGTCACTCGTAATAAGGGCCAATGAGTCTCTTAAGAATAAGGAGTTCTTTGTTGCAAAAGGACAGCATTGCATATGTCGGGGTAAAGTTTCACATTCAGTAAAGAATTTTCGAGACAACAGAACCAACATGGAACAAGCAAGTGTGGTGCAAGTAAATTATTATTGATTATCTCATGAAATATTCTATATTTCGGACATTTGAAAATGGGATGTGAACTTTATAAATAAGCTAATAAAAAAGAAAATGATGTAACATGTATTCAAAGGGGCTGAATATTAACGTTTTCTTTATCGACCAACAGAAACGTATGCCTAACCGGTCAATGCCACAGAGCTTATATTCCACCAGATGGGGTATATAACCAAAATGTGAAGGTATCACTCCCTAATAGTCTGATCATTACAATTATATGGGAAGTCACAGTAAGGCTGGTGTGCCTGTTAACTTTTCCTACCACTAAATGCAAGTCAACCGCTGAACGCACACGCTTTTGGCAGGTGTCACCCGCCATGTAAACCAGCTCACTGACCCACCAAGCCATTTACACGCTCATATATATCAATGGGCTATCACTCAAAAACAACACAATCAGGCATTTACACGTGCCCCAGGGACACAAACAGTTGAGAGACATAGATTTGGCTATGGGTCTATTGAGTACTCCAAATTACAAGTACGTCTTTTGAAAGCTGAATCTCCAAAGATTTAAAAATAAATAGTTTCACTGTGTTCTTGGATTGAGACATTTGGCATAACTGAAAATTCTGCATTGCCTTTGGAGGGAATTATCACGCAGGACGAATATTAAAATTAAGAGTAAACCACCTACTGATACAAAAAAGAAAAATGTATGGTAAAATCGGACATACATTCTTGGAGCTCTGCGTATTTCGAATCTAAACCAAAGTAGAATCAAAGAGGTCATTTTTTAATATTGTGATGGCCTCATGGCGTTTGATTACTTGCCACCAATGTATTTCCCAATTCATATTTTAATACAGCCCAGATAACTATATTAACACGTCCACTCCTTTAAATCATTCCACAAACGATAATAATGAGAAATATTTGTCTTACGAATTTGTGTGGCGACATTGGATCATGTTAATGCATAAACAGTACATTTAGCTTTGTCATGCCATGATCAGGGGCATTGCTTTGCGGACGCAGAAGATGATGTCACATGCAGGGGTGTGTTCAATGAGTTATTGCCACCAGGGCACTTGACCTTAGTTTGATCACACTGGAGATTAACCAATCACAACAGGTCAGATGGGAACAGGTGTGATTCACGGATGATATTTGTTCGAAATTTAAGTCATGGTCCGTGAAACAAAAAAGTTGAATAGATCGATATATAGTTCGATGTGGATGTCGTTAAGATTGATTGAGTTAGACATGTGGGAAAACCTTTCAGTTAATCAGAAAAATACTAGGCTTATACAAAATTAAATTACTTCCAAATCTAAGGCATAGGCTTTGATGACTTCTTCTCACAAAAGGTTAACCAAAGTGCTGGTGAACCCTACTGGGAAGGTGGCTATACTGGGGAGCACACATGAGGTGTCCACAAAGCACATGCAGGGACATAGTGTTTAACTTCATTTGTAGTCGGGTCTCAGATTATTCAAAGATGGCAATCTGAGAACAGAGAGAGCATCTGAAATTCAAACTTGGAAGGAAAAGGTGAGGTGGACTGTTTCCAAGGCAATCTGAGAGCAGAGAGAGCATCTGAAATTCAAACTTGGAAGGAAAAGGTGAGGTGGACTGTTTCCAAGGAAATTGTTCTCTGCCTAAGGAACTAGGAGCAGCACAGTTTGTCAAGATTTGGAGTTGCTAGGCTGCATAATTTGTGAGACTGGATAGTGGCAATAGAGGATTAAATGTAGGCGGAATACCTCAAGGAACTACTGATCGGGCATGCCTAGCTTTAATATCATAGCTTAGATTTGAATGCGAATTAAAAGGCTCTGCCCAGGATACTGCCACATTCGTGGGGTTCGCTATCTATGTGTGGAATAAAAACAATGAATGACATCCATTCGATTTGTGAGAAAATAACACATTTTCATGATTTTCTAAAAATAACAATAGCCTCTGCTAAACGGATACTCCATGTGACATCCACATTCTCTCCCCACCGCCACAGTGCACCCACTGCATTAAATGCAGTCTCAAACGGAACTCCTTTAGCACCCGACAGCCGTCCTGTCAACAATGCACACTTCATATTAGAGCACACTGTTGTCTGGCCTTCAGATGGCGTCAGTAGGTCTTCTCCAGGCTTTCGCTGTCTGAAAACCAGAGCCCTAAACAAGGCGCTGTTTGCCTGCAGCTGCTTCGGGATCAAATGTGTTACACCGTTGCTGTCAGCTACAATAGTGCTTGCTTGCTTGACTGTGGGGTTCAACTACACTGTCAGTATGATTGCGTTGAGGGTTTTAGCGGCCTGGCCCAGTGCAGCGCAGCCTTGCTAAAAGTAACAACTCAAATTTAGTTGCAGAACTATTGCACCTGTCAGCAGCTCCATTTGGACATTCGCCGCCCCAATCACATCGGAACGTGGCAATTGTTTTCTTCTTAATCTGCCCTTGTTTACTTCACGTTTTTAAGGGACATATTGCATTTTCCCTTTAATTTAGTTTTTATATCATGATATGTGAAATTAGCTGAAGTAAAATGGTATTTTTATTGCTAGAATATTGTCCGTAAAGGCTTAAACAAATTACAGTTCCTATTATATAAAGATTGTGTGGTGCGACACTGGCTTTAACTGAAATATGCGCTGTGTCGTTCGATTAAACGGTCAGAAGCCTCAAACGCAGTGAAAACATCCACACAAGCAAATGTGGTACAAACAGAATCAACTGCATTTGGGCAAACATGGCAGTGCCAACCAATAGGATCATAAAACAATGAGCTCTTTTTCTCGCTCCAGTCTACCTTTCACTCGCACCATCCTCTCCTTCAGAAATGTCGCCCATATTTATGTAAACGACTGTCCCATTGCCATTTAGTCCATGATAAAAACAGATTCAAGACTGAACCCCTCAACAGCAAGTTCATCTGTTTCCCTCACCCAGTGCACACATAACCGTCCCTCAGCTATCAATTTACTTTCTAAATTTGCACCTCCAACTTGTCTCACAACGTCATGGTTGCGCTCCAAAGAGGAACCACTTTCATCAACTCAACAGAAAACTCTGCTGCTACCACCCGCTCAACGTTAGCAACACCTGGACAACGAGGACCCTGACTAATGCTCTAATCCTCGAAAAACTGTACTTTTGAAATAACCTCATTCTGGTTTTCCTCACTTCTTCTCCTAAGCAGTAGAAAAAGGATCCATGTCCAACTTTCCCAGATCCCGCTCCACGTACCATCAGACCTCAGACAGGCTGCCGTTTGGTGTACAACAAGCTCCTCTATACATTTCCCACACTAGTATTTAACTATGCCCACTACCTTGCTAGCCTTTGCAGTTGTAAGCATTAACAGTTTCTATCTCATGTGACATTTCATCTGTTGAGAAGTCTATTGCTTAGCAGCCTGCATGGACTGTGCGAGTGTAGCTGTTTTAGGAACTGAGGCTTCACTCCCATGTGGGGCAGATGGGTAGGTGCATGTGATTCTAAGCAGATACAAGTCACAGAAAGACGATTACTGGATAAAGTATGTTTGCCTCATTGGGCTTGCTACTCTGCTTAGATTCCCATACTTTGCATAGAATAGCAAGCAGTACCTGGTGAACGTGGCAGGTGAGCTGAAGCAACAGTTGAAAACAAATGCTTTAAAACTGCATGTCCTAACTGTGAATATTTTCTTAGCTGTGTGTCCACAGTAATGTTGTGTGAGAGTGTACAGTACTTCATGTAGCTGCCTTACAAATTACAACAGTACATTGGCAAGGAAAATTATTAGCACATCCGCAAAACCCCGCGGCAAGGAAGACCACGGAGAGAGCTCTTTGACTAAACCTAATGATTCTGTAGGAAGATTCTTCCTCGTAAGAAAATAATGCCCAACTTATGTGGACATTTTTTCGCCTGCTAATCAAGAAAGCCCGCACACTAAGAAGACCAGTTACTATCATCTTTAAGAGAAGGCCAGAGGATTCCTAATTTGGCCGAAGCCCATTTTCAACCCCTCATATTGACCACTCCTGAAGAAAGTCCCAAGACCCACATAGAGGACTGAAACATGTCGAGAATGTTTTGTCAGTCTAATTAATTAAACTGTCTGAGTGAATTGAAAATTCCAGTGAAGGGATGTTCTAATTCTAATAATTGAATAGAATTAGAATAGAAGAATAGAAAAGATAACGATGAATTATAATCGTAACTCTGATTTAGAAGAACTACACAACAGAGATTTAATTAGAGATTAGTAACGTCAGTATCTCTAAGATTTTTTAGAATTGATTGTTCATGATGTTTGTCTTTGTTAATACGATACACATGTATCTTTTTAGAGGGTTTAATCATGTATTTTAGACAATTTTACAATTTGTATTAAAATTTGTACTTTTTGAACTAATTGATGGCATTCAGATGAATGGATAACTGTTGATAAAGGACCAAGTCCTATCTTTTTGAGTCTTGTGTAGTCTTAAGTCCCAAAAACAAGATAGGACTCCACATTTGTGGAATTTGGGCTCTCTCCATTGTATTCCCTGTGTTTTTAAATCCACCTTATGTTTGGGTATTGAGACAAAGGGTGCTGAGACAGACAACGCCTGCAGGTCGCTTATTCTCCTGATTGAGGATTGTAACTTTATTTATTTTTAAATGTTGTATTGGCATTTATATAGTTAGTCTTGCAATTCAACTTCCACTTTTTCATGCCTGCATTTAGATTAATAACAAATAAACAACTTCTTACACGTGCCATGTGTTATTTATAACGTTGGTTAGGGGCAAATAATCCAGGTCTGGGGCCCAGTTCTATTTGTGCTCTCCGTGTCATCCGGTAGGCCAGTGTCAATTGGATAATGTGGAGTGTTTGGCTGGGCACACAATGGGTGATTCCTGCCTTAGTTGGTGCACTCATGGGGTTTTGTCGTCGGACGGGTGAAACATGTCCCAGATCAACGCTTTCCATGCTACACACTCGTCATTACCATCAGGTTCCGATCTGTTTGCTCCCTCCACCCACACCATGGTCTCCGCCTCTGCCCACCTTTCAAATTCCTTATGCCATTTTCCTTACTGTGGTCCCGCAGCACTCTTCCAGGACATGGCGATGGTTCTCTTTGCTAGTATGCATGCCAGCTCCATAAACCTAACCACATGTTTGTTTTGTGTTTGCTAATTCTGGGATAGGCACCCAGCCGGCATTCTTTCAGTGACCATTCATACCTCTTTACTCCAGCCACCCTGCAAGCTTGTTCTATGTGTGCCCAAAAACCTCACACACGTACACACCCAGAGAACATGTGAAGCAGGTCAGCATCCTCGCCTTTGCACCACAGGCATTGTGAACTCACTTCCTGGTTTAACGTAGCTATCCTGTGCGGGGTCATGTATGTACGGTACAACACATTCAATTGTATTAGTTTGAAGCGCTGGTTCCTCGATACTGCTTTAGGGAAGCTCAGTATCTTCTCCATTCTTTCTCCGTTATGTCTGCACCTATGTCTTTCTCCCTTTGCTCTTTCAGTGCTGTGCCCTGGGTGTTAGGTGCATCTATCAGAATGCTGTATAGCCGAGAAATCAGCCTCCAGCCGTCATTTAAATTTTACATCAGGGTCAGCAGTGGGTCCGCTTGTGGTTCCTCTGGCCAGCCCTCCCACCTATCTTTGGCCACTTCCCGTGCTTTATACCACCAGAGAAATTGCCCGCTCAGCAGCTCTTCTTTTTCTTGCATTGAATCGAATTCCCTGAAGACTCCATCTTCATATACATCTTCCCATGTGCATATCCCTTTTCCCTCCCATTTCCTCACCACAGCCATATCCGTGCTGTCTTTGCATGTGTCTGCTGCTATCGGCACTTCTAGTGAGTAGGGGTGCGCTAGTTTCAGTAAGATGTGCGTCCTTCTCCATACCTTCTTACCCAGTGTCACCATCATTGGGGTGTGTTTCGGGCCCTCTTGTGTTACCCACAGTATTTCTTTTAGTTTGATGGGAGCCACCAGGTGTTGCAGTAAGACAGTTTTCGAGGTGGACCCATCTGCCAGCCACTTAATTACGTGACTGAGCTGGGCTGCCAAGTAATATCTCTCAAGGTTTGGCAATTTCACCCCTCCTTTGTCGTATGGTAGGTATAATGTTGCTAGTGAGAGTCTATGTCGGTTAGCGCCCGACAATTATCGGAGCAGCACCTCTAAAGAACGGAAGAAGGACCCCATAACATAGCAGTGCATATGTACAAGCACCTCGGGAGGATAATCATTTTGGTGATGGCTACCCTACCTAAGAGTGACAGTGGCAGCTTGGACCAGAATTTAATGGACTTCTTCAAGCCCTGTACCATCTTTGCCGTTTTATGTTCGTGGATTGTTCCGGTGTGTGTCTAATGCTTACCCCCAAGTATTTAAACGAGTCCACTTCCCAGTTAAGTCCCACCACATACAGTTGGTTGACACTCTTCCCTCTGAGCCCGGCCAAAGGAAATATGCAGGATTTGGTCTTGCTAAAATGGATCCCGGATACTTTAGCAAAGTTGTCGAGTATGTCCAGGATCACCGGGACATTCAGGTGCGGGTCTCTCACGTACATCAGCACGTTGTCCGCATAGAGTGACAGCAGGTGTCCTGCTCCTCCCACCCAGATGCCAGCATCTAGGTGTTGCTTCCTGAGGTATATTGCTATTGGTTCAAGACTCAGCACATATAGCATCAGGGATAATGGACATCCCTGTCTCGTCCCTCTCTTTATGTCCCAGATCGCTGACACTAACCTCCCTATTTTGACCCTAGCCTTTCGGTTCGTGTATAGGATTCGCACCCATCGGATGAATCCCTCCCCAAATCTAAATTCCCTTAGTGTCGCCACCAGCCATTCCCAGTATGAGGTTTGCAACTTTGCATGTAAGTTCCTCTAAAGGAGGTTTATGCATTAGCTCAAAAGGCAATCCCATTAATTTATGAAGTATTATATTTAGATCCCAACCAGGAGGCAGGTGTGCAACTGGTGGGTAGATGCATTTTTCACCTTCCATAAATGCCTTATTGTTGGGTACCGCCCCTTCCCCCACCATGACACTGTGTTGTGATGTAGTGTATGCTTCCAGTCTACCCAAGAGCGCTTTGAGGGAATTGCAAGCTAACCCAGAATCAAGTACATAAAGTAGGTTGTGACAATACCCGCTGATACAAAGTGAAAGGAGCTGATATTCTTTCTTGTATACCAGACCACAAAGCGCTTCCACTAGTTAAAGTAGCAGTGGCTAGTGTTGGATTTTCTTGTCTCTCACAAGATGTCCATGCATTGTGTGGTCAATTACAAATGGCGGAACCCTGTGACTTCAGGAGTGAAGCTGCTAAGTTGGTATTGGGGGTGTCCTTCCCTGGGTATTTTAGCTGTTTTACTGTCAATTTGGTAAAACAGACTTATTATGTCCTTGTCATGAGGGGTACAACTAGAGAGCAATTCAAGTGTAACATATGCATTATTTACAACCTTACTAAACAATAGAATACACAGGTTTTCATAAACATTGACGACGTCATCCTAATCTGGAAAAGTGACGAGCAAACCGTAAACAACTTTCTGACATGGTTGACTAGACAAACCCAGAAAATCAAGTTTACTATGACCAGCTGCAATACGGAGATAAACTTCCAAGACCTTGTAATTAAACCATCTAACGGGGCCCTGACATGTACTCTGTTTTCCAAAGAAACAGACCGGAACACTATTTTACACTATAAAAGCAATCACCCAAAGAATCTTCGGGACAATCTTCCCTACGGACAGTTTCTTCGCCTTTGCAGAAACTGCCCAGAGGTATCATGGTACCAAATACATGCCAACATTCTGCAAGAAAAACTACATACTAGAGGGTACCCCAAAGAACTCCTCAGCAATACCAAAAAAAGAGCCAAGTATACACCAAGAGAATCCTTGCTGACACCCAAAATCCACACCAATGATGAAGATGATGTCTTGACCTGTGTATCTACATTTGGCCCTACTACCACTAAATTGAAAGGACTTATTAAGAAATTCTGGCCATTAGTACAACTGAGCCTACCACAAGAGAAATTTCCCAGAATGGCACTTAAATGCTCCAAAAATCTTAAGGACATGCTGACCAATGCCAGAATGAGGAAGATAAACACCAGATCCTTAACCTAGGACATGAGGGAAATTAAAAGCACCCACCCCTGCAGGATGTGCTCTTGTTGCAGGTTCACTAGAAAAATGTCATCCTTCCTAATCCAAGACAGGGTCTGGAATATTCACCACTTCTCCAACTGCAAAACGTCCAATGTAATCTATGTAATAGAATGCCCATGTAGACCTAGATATGTTGGACAAACAAAAAGAAAGGTCTATAAAAGAATAGGGGAACGGAGGTCCAGAATTCGATGCAGAACTTTAACAGCCCCTATGGTGCCTTACTATGTTGAAATTCAACATGGCTCTGACGATCTACTCTGGTGAGTCCTTGACACGGTATCTACCTCCTCCAACATCACCAGTGCCCTCAACCACAAAGACGCCTGGTGGATGTTCAAACTTGACTCAATAAATAAAGGTCTGATTGAGGCATCACCCAGCGGGCCATACACCTAACAACCCTGCCATTGCAACCAGCACTTCACACTACAGGCAGTGTACTCCTGCTGCCCCGCCCTAGGGTTCTGAGCTCTGCCAGCATCATAATCTGTATCTTAACCGACAGCTATCCGTTCCAAATGTGTCCACTCTCCAGGCTTACCAGCACAAGCCTTCCAGGCTCCTGCAACATACAACCCATCATAGCCCCAGGGCCTCTATACCCGCTACTTCGGACCACTTGCACATAGCTTTCTCTATCACCATCGATACGAGTCCCAGCACCTAGGCGCATGCGCTTAGAGACTAGTTCTACCACCCTGGTGCATGCGTTTCTTGCAGTACATGCTAGGCTCCCGCATCAGTTACCCTTGCGATCCCCCATTAATTCTCCCAATCTGACTAGGCCCCATAGCTTTACTAGGATTGTCCACATCCTGACCTCTGCCTAAGATGCTGGGTCTGATCCGGTTCACGGTCCCCGGCACCGTGTACACGAGTGCAGTGTGCATGCGCGTGGGGAGTAGTGACTCTCTCGTGACCACATGCGCACCTGACCAGCATGGCACAGCTCAATCTAGATGTAACAGGGATCCCGCGTACAGTAGTGAGCAGCTTCTAGGCACTGCTACTCGAGCGGCCAAGTTGCACAGCCTGTCCAGGTAAGGCGCCCCCCCCCTTTTCCCTCTTGAGCGCCCCCCTCCCCCTAGGGCTGTGCACGTTCTGTTGCTAACCTGGTCCTTCCGTCTCCATAGGATCACGTACCTGACTACTGGATCCTCCACACATTAGGAGCCCATCCTCAGATTGCGATCATGACTCACCTACCTCTTTGAAGAGGCAACACCAGCTCGCTTACCAGCGCCTTTGGAACCCGACCATACCCTATCCGCATGGTAAAGACTTCTAGGGCTTTGTCCCCTATTTCTACTGTTATACGCAACCTGGACAGAATTTAGAACTATGTCCTCATATGTCTCCCACAGCACTACGGGCCCATAGGGGGAGTCTGTACTACTCTTGGTTCTAGAAGAAATTAAGAATATTTTAACACGACGTTTGAGAGAGATCCTGGTCCCAGCACACTGAAGGTTAGCATCCTCCCACTCACCTAGTACTGTTTTTTGTGTCAGCAGAATTTCTGCCTATTGTAATGTCACTGAGTTTTAAGCACATATGTGAATACACGCACAATATGGCTAACGCCACCCTTTTTATATGTTCCTCCTGTAGGGAGACCTTCCAGTCCACTGAAGAAGGCTCTTGAACAGAATTTTGCTGAAACGTCCAGGGTTCCTATACTGTCTGCATTTAGGCTACCCACTACTACAGCTGAACTATCAATTCAAACCCAGAAGTTGACCTTTGATTAGGCCACCCTTTTGTGCCCGGCTATTGCAACCATGTACCTATATAGATTGCTGTAATGTACTGATACCCACTGTAACTGTTGTACTACACAAGTCACTGGAGGTGAAGGATTTGCTCACAAATAGCACTTTATACCATTGAGTTCTTGCTGCTTATACCATCTACAATACTTTGTTTCAAGTTTATAAACAGCTCAAGACCACTAATAAATACTGGTCTAATTTATGAAAACCTGTGTATTCTATTGTTTAGTAAGGTTGTAAATAATGCATATGTTACACTTGAATTGCTCTCTAGTGTACCCCTCATGACAAGGACATACATCTGTTTTACCAAATTGACAGTAAAACAGCTAAAATACCCAGGGAAGGACACCCCCATGTATCTATGTACTCTATAAGCCCATAGACCTTTCCCCTCACAGGGCTGTCCCTTCTGCTTCTAGCTAAGCTGGTAGTGTGCAGGCTTCGAGGTGCTATTTGGTGCCGCTGCTGAGTAAGCAGGTTGCAGGTAGGGTGGAGTTTGATCAGGGGGCACAATGACATGTTTAGGAGGTGGGTGTACCACAACTGTCTCTCCCACACTGCTGCAATGAGAATCATGGTAAGGTGTTCATGAAGTAGCTTGTGTACTACTTTGTGTTAAAATGGTGTTAGGGGAAAACTGTCATCAGGCCCCATTTTGCAACAATCTGTTTGGGCGTGCTTGTTCCCACTTATGTTCTTGAATGATAAATCTGCTTAGATGATCTGCGAGACAGTTGCGTTCCTCTGCCACATTTTGTGCTTGGATGGAACTGTATCTTTTGAGACACCAGAGCCAGTTGTTTTGTGTGAGAATAAACTATGTTCTTGAGTGTGTGCCACCTTTTTTGTTAATGTGAAACATGGCTGTAGTATTGTACGCATTGATAAGTATGCATTCGTTGGAAGAAAGGCTTGAAAGGAACACAGGGCCATCTTCACAGTTATGAGCTTTAGCATGTGGTTTGCTGACCTATGCATCTACCCTGTGTGATGAGGTCTCAACAATGCACTCCCCAACCGGCCAGTTAGACTTATGTTGCAACGATTACTTGCACTGGCGTATTGGGAAAAGGTTTCCTATTCAGTATATTTTCCTCTGTCCACCATCAAAGTTTGTTTACCACTACTTGATCGTCCCATTCACCTGCAACTTGAGACATTGTGCTGTGAGCCACTGTTGCACTGGTTGCATGTTGAGAAGTGCATGTGGAATAATGAAGATTTATCACACCATCATTCCCAGCAGCCTTATCACATTTCGTACTTTTCTTACTGTAAATTGGCAGCCGGTTTTGTAACAAGGGATTTGAGCTACCATTTCAACCTTTACCTGAGTGGGATAAGCAATTGCTTCTTGGGTGTTTAATATGACCCCTAGAAATGTCTTGGTATAACTTGGAATGAGGCTTGATTTTTGTTTATGGATTGAAAAGCCCAGCAAATGCGGGATATGCATGGTTTCCTGCGTGTGCTTTTGTCAAATTGCTGCACTCTCTCCTGTTATTAGCTAGCTGTCCAGATAAGAGTACTGTGGTATATGTTTGCAGCATTGATGAACCGCACCACTGCAAGCACATTGGTGATGCATTATAAAAGAAAACAAGTTTAATTGAATTGAAAAGGGAGGTTGAATGCCTTCATCTGAAGATATTGGCGATGGCCTAGGAACATTGAAATATGAAATTAAAATTATGCATCTTTCATGCCAAATGTTGCCATATAATCCCCTTTTTTTAGCAGAGGGATGACATTTTGGAAGATAACCATTCTGTATTTCTATGGTTTGGTCTTTCTTGGGTACAAGGAAATAAAGTGAGTAAATACCCCTGTTTACCTTATTGGCTGGTATTGGTTCTATTGCTCCTTTTTGTAGCAGCACCTTGACCTTTTTCTGAAGCTGTGAGAAATGATTGCATGTCTTTAGGAAATTCCATTCATTAACCCTTTCTGACTATGCTTAACAACCTCTCACATGCATGGGCGAATGATGATAATCGTCATCTTCCTGAAGAACCATAGGGGGGGGACCTGCATCGTGGAGTCGTTGCTTTGTGGCAGAGGCCACGCCCCTGGGAGTATGGCCACTTCCATCTGCTTATCTGTGTGTTTTTGCGGACACCACAAATAACTGAATTTAAGCATATCATTTTTTTTTCATTTCTTCCATGTAAGCAATGCACATCTGCAGCACACTGTAAATAGGTAAGCAAACACATGGCACACGGGCTGGACATACATGATGTTTTGAATGTACACCACTGTGTATTTTGAAAATGTGCGGGTCCTATATGTTTTCTAACAGTGTGTTTATGTGTGTGCACCTCAGTGTATAGGACTTTTTCAGGCTGTACATGTATGGTGTGTGTACACCTTGGTATAACAATTTGACATTCTGTACACTTACAGTTTTGTGTAAGCATGTATGTGTGTGTGTTTCTATGTATCAGAGTTTTACAGATCACACATATATTGTTTGTATACGTCTGTGTAAAATAGGTGCGCATTTGTGTGCATGTGTCTCGACATGTGCATGTATGAGTGAATGTGTGCATATATATTTCGTACATGTAGTTGTAGATGTTGTATATATCGCGTAAACATGAAAATTGAGCTAAATGTTAGTCCTCACTTTGATTTTACTCATAGGAGACATATAACAATGTCACAGTACATACATGTAAGTTCTGTATACGTACCAATATATTTCGTAGTTTCATACATGCATGTAATGTCAAAAGTGAAATCAAACTTAGTCCTCCACTTTCATGTACATAAAGGAGACGTGTTGTCCTGTACATCTTGTATACACATCGAAAGTGAGATCAAACGTAGTCCTCACTTCTATACTATATACACATAGAAAACATGTAAACATGTGACAGATCATACATGTAAGGCAGTTTGGACAGCTATGTGTGTACTGCATATAAAAAAATCTCCAAATTGGCCAGGTCGGTTTTCCATTTTTTTCAGTGCATCAATTCATGATAAGATCCTGGCGCATGTTAAACATCATTAAAATCAAAATGGGCAATTATGAGATAACTGGGCCAGAATAGTTTTTTCACTAAAACAACATTTTTTTAAAAAGTATGAAGCATCCATCAATAATTCAGAAATCTTCCATGTAGGGATGGCTCCTCAAACTTTTGCTGCGGAATTTTTCGAGAATTTTTCATGGAAGAGTTCAAAGGTTTTTTAGAAATGTTACTTTAATGTAACACCATAGAAAATATGGCTTAACCTTAACTATGCCATGCACTAGCACAATGGCATACTATACATTCATACATTTCAAAAGAATTATTTTGCTAGTTTATCCTTTGCCTATGAAGCAGCTATTATTTACAGTTTCGTATAGTCCATCCATGTGTCACCTTAAAGGCTCTCCTCCCACCTTCAGTTACCTGTCCATGTTGGTGAGATGCACTTTTACACTGTGTTGAAGTACAGAGGCAAACATTCCCGAAGGCTGAATTCATCCTCTATGCGAGTGTAGTGATGATCTGATCCTAACCCTTGCTGGGGTAGTCACCTACCAGAAAGAGTGGTTAGGGAACGTTTGCACGTGGCACTGACTAAAAATCTAAACAAACCAGTCCTACCAGTATCATCGTATGCCACAGCGTAGTTTCGATGTTTCTGTTAATTATGGTATCTCCGGAAGGGGTTCAAATACACAATCTACCAACACAAAACGCAAGGAAAACAAATGATTTTGCCAACAATTCCCACCTATTCTTTTTATCATTATGTCCTGTGACATAGGGGGTCATTCCGAGGTTGGAGGTAAGGGATTACCGGCGCCGGTAAGGGCACTGATGCCGGTAATCCCTTACCTCCATATTTCGAGTTCCCTTTGCGGGTCCCTCTTTACCTCCTGCTTTTAGCAGGAGTAAATTACGGGACCCGCAAAGGTACCTCGGAGGTAATTACGGTACCGTAATTTACGGTGCCGTAATTACCTCCTTCCCAAGTCCCATTGAGCCCTATGGGGCAGAAATGGGAATGGGGAAGGGAAAAGGTGAATGGGGAATTACCGGTCCCTCCAACCTTGGAATGGGACCGGTAATTACTCCATACACCATGCCGGATTTCCGGCGAGTTGGGAGGCAACCATGGAGCTATTTACTCCATGGTTACCTCCTAACTTGGAATGAGGGCCATAGTCTCTGTGATGTTAGACTAATACAGTGGTAGCTAGTGCATATAAATGGGCGTTTACTTACTTACATTATGATGCTTGGTAAGGCCACTTGGCGAGACAGCAGCACCCTGGCAACCTAAACAAACCATATGGCCTGATCGGTTGTGTGCCATTGGTGGTGGTGTGCAGTTCAGTAGACGGAATCCTACAGCACATTTCTGCCACCCCATGCTTCTTCTAACACTTTGCGCAAGCCTTCATTTTGTCTGCCACTCTGCTGTTCCATACAGCAAATTCCATCCGGCCAAGGCATTGATAATTTCATTTAATGCACAAAGGGAATAAATTTAAGAGAGATGGAAGGGTAAAAAAGAAAAAAAAAAGGTCTGACCTGACAATACTGGGGATAAAAAGACACTAAGATGACAAAAAAATGATAATAGTGTCATGGATTCACGGATGGAGGAGGGTTTTGATGGAAACTTAGGCTGGGTTGTACATCAAAACTCACCATCTCAAAACCACTTCTTTTCATCCGCCTGCAGGACTTGAGGTAAGTGCGTATGCGTTTCCTGGCGCGCTCCTGGTACTCAGGGAACTGCCGCCTGCATGAGTCAATGATTGCCTGGATCTTTTCTTTGGGCTGCTTAGAGATTGGGACCATGCGGTCCAAGTTTTCATCTACAAACAGCCTGACAAACATCTGTGGGCAAGAGGGAGACAGAGGAGAAGGGGTTGGAGGGGCTGCGCTCGTGTCTTTGTCACGTCCCCCTGTGATCCCTGGCTGGAGAGCATGTTCCGTGCATGTGCGCAAGCACACTTTAAAAGGGAGAGATGTTTCAGGGTTTCTATCCAGCCAACATCTTCTGTTGGGGCTAAATACTTAGGGTGGAAAGAAAAAGCAGCAAAAGGATGGCCAAGCTTTAGATTAAAAAGTAAACCACTGTTGACTGTAAAACAAGATACAACTCATATTATGTGTCCTGGCTTTGGCATTCTCTACGGTAACCTGCTGTTCTGAGAAGGAGATTGTACTGATTTCCCATGCGTAGTTACACCCTAGCTCAGGACTAATCATACTGGGGGTTGGGACTAGTTGGGTCATGCGAAAATCCACATCATATGCTTGAAAACTCTGACAATTGGTTTTGCTGTGTGATTGGATTTCTCACTGAACTTGTGCCGGATGAGAGGTCACTGGTGTACTGGAGTCTCTTTGGCTAAGTAAGACCTGATTAAATAAGGTTCTAAAACCTTTGGATTTAACCATAAATGACAATGTTCACATAAAAGTGGGAAACAAAGGAACCACATTTAGGTCAAGGCAGAGGGACTCACGTTAAAAGCCTTGAGGCGCTCTGTCTCCACCCCATCGCCTTCACTGGCTCTTTCAATGTCGTCAACCTCGTCGTGGTCATCTTCGTCGTCGTCACCTCGGTTTAAGGAGAGATCTTCCACGCCATCTCCGACACTCTCATTCTTGCCCGAGTCATAGCTCGACAAACTGTGTGCTGGAGACTGAGAAATAGGAAGGAAAAAGTGAACATCATTATCAAAATGTTGCATCCCTTGGTATCAACGGTTAAACCCTTTTGTCAACTGGATACTTTTACTTAGTACCTATGCTCCTTTTTTATCATATGGATTACATTCATATAATACCAAAATATACAATAATTTCTTAGTGCTCTCATACAGTCCTTAGTATGGTGTGGTAATGTAAGTCTTAAAAGAAACACGATCTAAAAGCGTCAGACTGATTATACTACTGCTAGGCCCATCACACTACTGCTACAGCCCATTATACTACTGCTACATACCATTATAATAATGCTACAGCCCATTACACTACTGCTACAGCCAAATATATGAACGATAGAGCCCATCACACTACAGCCCATTATACTACTGCTACTTAACATTATAATAATGCTACTGACCGTTAATCTACTGCTACATTCCATTACACTACTGCTACAGCCAAATATACTACTGCTGCAGCCAAATATACTACTGCTAAAGGTCATTATAACAATGCTACAGTCCATCACACTACTGCTAAGCCCATTATCACTAGTTGCAAGCGCCACAAACAATCATGGTATCCTTCATGTGAATTATGTTTTGCGTTTGAAGATCTGATCTTTCATCACAAAGTATTCTTTTTTCACAATAAAAAATGTAATTTCGGAAAGGCAACTGCTGAAAAGACAGGCCTGTTTTTAGGAAATGGGGGTGCAGGTGTTCTATAGCTTTGTGTAGTATCTGGGTTCATAGGTGGTTCAGGAAGAATGCTGGAGCCATAAGTATATCAAAAGGAAAGCTTCTTTATTGTTACAGGGTTAGGATATGAAAGGGAGATAAGGAGCTAATATGGTAACATCCTTTCATGTTCTTCACCCATCCTGTGTCTCTAACTGCCACTGCTGGAACCTTAAGGGAACATAAGGTTCCAGCCCAGGTAACATTCTGTGGCGTGCATTGCTATGCCAATCCAAGCCCATTACTACACTTTGTTATTGTCATTTTATCTTCAGAGTGCCCACACTGCCGGTTGGCTGCCTCAGTGCTTTAGCATAGTGTGAAGGGCGGATGGTAAGACGAGGAGGGTGAGAGATGCCCTTCGGTGAGGACTTGCCCTTGTGCGCTACCATCCCTGGACCTGCTGAAGCCGCCTGGTCCTGTCCCTTGGAGATGGGGAATTTACCTTGGAGCAGACTACCTAAGCCCTCACGTGTCTTCATCTTCTATATACAAGGGTGTGCTTGTGAGGTGGACGTGAAGGCCTCTGAGTAGCATGCTAGCGGCCTAGTTGTTGTATGTTGCTACAGGGCCATATCTAGAGGAAGGAGATCAATTAGGGTCTGACCAAATGGTGCAGAAATATACACTGTGCTACAGACAAAAGCCCCCTCCTAAGGTGGAGCTTTTATGTGTCACACACTCACAGTGGCCATTTGCCAATAAAGCTTTAAATATTTAAAGGACTATATTTTATTCTGCAGTCCATGTTTTTTTTTAAATTTTATGCATACATTTCATCCCTGATGATATCACCCGTACCCCAGTTCTCAATTCCAATGCCTTCAGCATGCTTTGCCTTCTCATTGGGGATAAAGCTCTCGAGACACACTTAATGCAAAAGCCCATGTTCTGGTCCGGGAGACAACTTTGAACTTGGCAAGATGGGGCAATGCAGAGTTCCCTGCAATGTGATCATATTAGTCCCTCACCCAGAACGATACGCTCCTCTTTTCTGCCCCAGCAGAGAGGACTGGTACCATCGGCATGGGCTGCCCAGATCACCAGGACTGGCATAAAGAAGCATCTTGAACTAGCGCATGGGTTGCATTGCAATGCTTTTTGAATGCTTAGCTTTGAAATTCTCATCAGAAGTTAATGGGCACACTGGCAAGTCATATTTTAAGGAACATATGTAGAACAAATTCCTCAATATTCAAGATGCAGGCCATGCCTGAGATATTAAGAACAGAAATCCAGGGTTTCTAAACATGGTCTGGTGACACAAGGGATTCATGCTCCTGCACAACGGTTGTGCTTGGTTGATGCTGCTGGTCAAGGAGTGTCTGACAGGCAGTATGAGTAATCCAAAAGCTTCAGTATCTGCCGCTTCCAGCCTAACGTCTGGAGAAGACAGACATTCCTGGATATCAGTGTTTGCAATTGAACAGTCAGGCATTCCCTCTGATCCTTTTCAATCCAGAATGGCCCTTTAAGCCAGTGGCTGAAATCCTCTATTCCGGCATCATTTAGAAGGTTATCTCCCTCAAGGCTCAGTCTTTTTAGTGTGGCCCAGGAAGCATTCCCTAGGGTCGAGGCGTGAATCTCAGAACTCTTCTTTATTACGTGAATGTACGCTCACGCGGGGGTGTGAACAGTTTTAATGATACCAGAAAAAGCTTCTTGAAAAGGTCAGCATCTTCCTTCAAAATTATCAACAGGGCATATGCTTGGGAATTTCAAGAATCATAGAAGACTTAAAAAAGAAAACATAATACAATGAACTGCAATTTTAGGATGAGGAGGGCGAGCTATTCTTGCCAGAAGACATTGAATGTATAGATGGCTGGACCCAGGTTCACTTTCTGTGACGGTTTCTTCTCATATTCCATGTGGGTAAAGAATAACATATTTACAATTACAATAAAACAATGGAGCACAAATCATATTTTGATTCAGCTCACAAAGAACTATGAAAATTAGGTTTTCTGAAGTGTTTTTTATGTTCCGTGACATTTGTGCACACTTACAAGGGATGTTCAATCCACCCACCAAGGGAGTTCCAGCCGATCACAGACTGACTCAATTGGGCAGGATTGGTGGAAGTGATGGGTCAATGGCAAGGAAATGCTAGGGTTAATGTTCGTATGCCAGTTAACTCAATTCTTTGTTAGTAGGTTTAAGAGTGTGAAATAACACACAGACCCCACAATGCACAATACACAGAATGCTCTCCGATTTGTCATGCAACTTAAAACATTTGAAGCCATATTTGAAATATGCAGTCACTATCACAATGATATGCAAACTTCAATAATTGCTATAATGCCGCAAAAAACATTGAGCCCAAATGACTTTGTCAAAACAGCTCAGTTTACTGGACACCCAGCTCTTTGTACAGCAGTGTTCTGGGTTAAAAAATGTCCTGAACTGCTAGAGTGAGCAAACATTTTACCAATAGTTGGGTGTGCATTCCAGTAATCAAGAGAAATTTACATTTGAGCAGCGGATAAGCTTGGATAATCCTTCACAGACCCTTCAAAAACACATGCGAACTAAAAATTAATTTGTTTCAAAACGAACTCCTCGAACAAGAATCCTTCCCTCAGGAGGAGTAGGGATGTTATGACACGTTATCCGTAGGTTTCTCATTCTCTTGATTCTTTTTCTTACTCTATCCTCGTGCCGACATGCGTCTGTTCTCGTCTCACCTCTACCACTTATTCTCTCGCCTGCTACTCTGCCTCTCATGCCTTTCTCACTGTTCTTCTCTCTGCATCTGGTTCTGTGTCCTTCTCAACCCGGTCTCTTCCTTTGTCATCACCTTCACTGCACCCCACCCATTCTACCTCTAACCTCCGATTCTCCCTCTGCCCTAGCATGTGATTTCTCGCCAAGAACTCCTCTGAATTCTGTCTCATTCTCTCATTTGAATGACCCTCTCTCATATTCCTATCTCCACCTCTCAAGTTCCTCTCAGGACCATACGTTCTTCTGCCACAGCATGATCAAAAAATACATTGATATAAATAAACTGAATTATGGTATAATGGGTCCAAATTTATATTGAAATTGTTTTAATATTTCAGACTCCATTGCACTATATTCTTGATCTCTACATGACATAATTTACAAGAAATGGACAGGTGTTGATCTGGTCACCCATATATATGATTGAGCGGTGAGCCCGAAGAGGTTTCTTTCTCTTTTTGGCAATCTGTTAATTTTTATCATAATTCAGTTTATTTATATCAAATTATTTTGTGATACATGCAGGGTCAGAATAATCTATGGTGCTGACGACGGTGGTTATTTTTATGCCAAAACATATCTGTATGTCGACCCTCGGTTTAACCTACAATGAGAAGTGTATATCAATGTGTATTTTGATTTGGGGTTTTATTATAGAATAGTGAATGGCCCCAAACTAAAGTTGACTGAATTTGGTATATTTCTATTTTTATTTATGTGTCAATTTGTGATTGATATCTATATGTTTTCCATTTATGTGAGACTTTGTTTAACTATCACTGTGATTCTTTATTATGATCACACGTTGTCTCTGTGTTTATCTAAATGTTTTGTTTTTAATGGTTAAAAATGTGGTCTTGTTGCATTAAATAATAAAGGTTGGGGAATTAAGATTTAACTTAATTACTAATCTTGGTTCATTAAGATGCATTCCCAGTTTAGAGTGGTATTACCCAAATTATTCGAACATAATTGTTCGAATGCCCGAATTGACCGAATTTCAAGGGTCCGAATTGACCTTTGCACAATTGAACGTATATAATATAATGGGTTTGGATGGGGGTTTTTGCATTGGGTGGGGGATTGCGGGGGGTGTCCCCCCGCATATATGTAACAATTGACCTTCAAAATTCGATCAATTGTGCAAAGGTCAATTGTAATTCGAACAATTGTAGTTCGAACAATTCGTATACAACCGTTTAAAGTGAGTTGATTAAATCTTTTTTTGGTAATTCAAATCAGTTTAAAATGTATTGTGGAATAACTTTGCCTTTGGGAAAATGTTTATTTGTGATTTACAGTGTATTCTCCAGTTCCCATTAGAGAAGGGGACCTCCCTTGAGCATACGTATCTGACCGAAGAGAGCCTGGTTGGCTTAAAACCAACAGCTATGAGGAGCTACTTTTAGCTCCCTAGGCCAATTGGTGCCATACAAACACGCATATGTGGCATTAACTTTTAGTGCTTGAGAATATTAATAAAGAACTAGAACATATCTAGTTCAACATAATATATTATACATAATGGGCAAAAAGGTAAGGTTTGTATCTCATGTGGAAGATCTAATGTGCTCTGTTTCCTCAATACTGACTGGTGGCTCCCAACTACTGGGTGATGGCTGTCACACAGGAGCTGGTTTTTGTCCCTGCTCATTGAATCGTAACTTCGAAACCTGCAAGCTTAAGGAACAAATGTCCAGTGGACACTCAGAGAATTTACTGTCAAATACTAACCTACCAAATGTTTTGAAGATCGTGTCTAGTCAAGTCCCTGGCCTAGCTACAAGGTCAATGTGACCATAACTGGGATAAAGAAAAGCAGTGACACGCCCAGTTAAGCAATATGTAGACTAAGCTCTGGAAGCAATATCCAGATAGAGAGGAACTAGATTTGGGTGGAAAAGAAAAGAGTCAGGGGGACAAAGAGCTCATAAGACCTAACAGAACAATACTGCAGTGCATCTGGTTTCTGAAATGTTTTCAGAATTGAGAAAAATAATGTTGCGCAGTGAGCTGAATTGCTGAATAAAATGGTGGTAGTTCCCCTTCAAGATGTACCTTATGAAATGTAATTGAATAAAATTAACTTAATTCTTCAAAACCGGTGATATGTGCTAATTTGGGGTTAAGTGTTTTAGCAGCACTAAATATTGAAACTCAAATATTCCATCCTGCAAACATCTTGACACTGTAAATATATATGAGGATCAACTTAAAAATGAAAAAAAAATATTTCAACAACAAAGAAAACCTACTTGAAAAATAGATCTACTAAATCCACCATTTTTTTTAGACCAATAAAAAGTGTGGGTTGCGGGTAGAAATCGTATTCACACACACACACCAAGAGAAATCTACTACTCGCAGCAGTAGGGCATGCATTGGTGGCCTACTCTGCTCGGAGCAGTGTGTGGTGGCATGGCAAGCTGCCACAGGAGCCCGGGTTCATCCCAGATGAAGATAGGATGAATGGGGATAGGATAGAAAAAGTGGGGGAGTGGTTAGAAGATGGCGGAAGTGTCAGGGGAGGTGAAGTGGTTGGCTGAAAGTCAACAGAAAACATCTGATGTATTCAATCATTCATAGAGTTTTGCAGATATGAACCAGAGTTTAACAGGCATTTGAGCACTACACGTAAGTAGTAGCAGAAGTAGAAATAAAAGGGTTTTTCTTAAACCCACAACTTTACCAGTAGAACCGGTTTCAAGGCTACATAATATCGGTGGGAAAAGCCATTGGCGACATTATCTATGGTATACAAACAAGAAATCCAAAAAGCTGTATACAGTGAGTTCTTGGCATAAAGCCTAAGTTACATACTTAATCATCTTGGTATCAAAGATATCCAAATTTTATATATGGTGATATTATGTATGGGGATGGGTTGCAGGGATGCCCCCTGCTCCTCTTGTAAAAATAAAGTTTAAAAAAGAAAATGTGGGAGCTGCGGGGGTGTCCCCCACACGTTCAATGTCATAATGTCTCTGCAAAAAATAGCTACATTTTTGTCAGGAGACATATTTGAGGTGACATTATTACATGGAACCATAAAAATATTCATTAGAAACAAACACATAATGAACAAAACAGATCAAGGATATGATCTGATGAAAACAAACTAAAAATGTTAAATATGACAACAGGAGCAATCCTAACAAAAGCATAATACAAAAAAGACCAATCAAGAAAGAAATAATAGCAATGTCAGAACTTTCATTGTTATACCCAGGAGAGTAGAAGATGCTGCTTTAACCTTTAAGTGCCAAAAGACGTGCACAATCTGATATTTTAAGAAAGCATGTTCCACGTCAGGCTGCCTTGAACTCTGAAGCATTCGCCAGCCTTCCGTGCTTTCAGAAACATGTGCTCTCTTAGTAGAACTTCTTTACAGAACTCAGAAAACCACCAGCACGGCACCATTCACTCAAAGTAGCCAGTATTAAGGGGGAGCTCTGTTAAGTACTTTCCAGAGAAATGTCAGAGTCCGAGATTGGATACGCTGGTCTATCGTCAACTTGCCTGAAGATTGCTCTGTCGTCGAAAAATTGTCTGAATAGCCCGGTTTTCTATGCAGTGCAACTTATTAATTAATTCATTACTGATGCCTAAATAGGCTGAGTTGCAATATTGCAGCCTGGACAAAGCCAGCGTCTGAACTAAAAACACACACTGGTTAATAGAGGAATAAATAACTTTAATTGTCTAGAGATGATAATGAACTGACTTGGTAACTAAATCTATCTGAGAAGAAAACGATAATTGGCTTTCGAACATCCCTAAATGGATACAGAGTCTGACCAACATGTCCAAGGCATTGAGGTGGAAGAGTCCGCTGGTCGGGGCAGTCCATAAGCAGGATCTTTGTTTTATCACCATTTAGGGGAAGCCAGTTGTCCTATACCCGGCATTGTACCGCCCTGAGGCCCCCAGTTAACTCTGCCACATCTCTAGCATCGCCATGAAGGTCAAGCAAACTCTGGGTATCGTCCGCATACAGTTGAAAGCACACCAAACCCCTCCACAACATGGCCCAATGGAAACATATAGATGTTAAATAACAATGGGGAAGGAGAAGAGCCCTGTGGCACTCCACAAGTAACCAAGTTTGCAGGCAGGATTTAATTTATTAACTGAACCCTCCGACTCCTCTCTTTTGGGAAAGAACAAATCCATTCTAAGGCTAAACATTTTTATTTCAATAACAATGGCTAGAAGTGGATTATGATGTCATGACCTACACTGTCAAAAACCTCTGACTGATCCAGTAAAAGTAGCGCAGCAGATCTACCAATACCCGCCAGATCAAGCAATCGCACGTTACGAGAATATTTCTCTCTATTCTTCTTGTGGTCTGAAAGCCAGACAGAGTTAGTGAGAAGGCCATCTCTCTCTGAATATTCAGATAGTTGGTGTGTTATTTTCCCCGCTAAGATTTTTTCCATGCAGTATGAGGGAGAGGGCAGAGATTGGTCAATAGATCTCAGCTTTGGAAGGATCAAATGTAGGCTTTTTCAAAAGGGGCACTGTGCATGCTTACTTCAAACAATGAGGATCTATGCCTATGTGAGGAGAAGCATGAACAAAAATAGATAGCTCTTCAGCAACACTCTCTAGAGGTTTCTGAAGAAAGGTAGCAGACTAGAGATTAGAGGAAGGAAGGAGGGTTTGGGGGAGTTAGCCCTACACACTACATCTGATCATGAAAGGAACACAAAGTTTTAAAATTGTTTTAACCTAGCATTTGAAGAGGCAATTCATTGTTCCACCCTGTATGTTCATTATTTACTGACACAAATTGTGGCAATGTTTGTAAAAAAAAAGGAAAGTAAAGAATCACAAAGGGCTTGGGTGGGAGCAGCAGCATCTGAATTCTCCTTCACATTGACTAGTTCACGATAAATGTTAAATAACTCTGATCTGTTACTATGAGCTATAGAGATGTTATGTGCAAAGTGTTGTTTTTTTGCCTCAAGAATGGCTGCACTGTGTATGGCTCGGTGTCTTTTACACTGCATTTTATCTTCCGGGACAGAAGTCTTGCTCCAGTGCTGGTCTGCGCTCGTCTTGTAAACAAGACTACAATGAGCAGCTTGGGTTCAATACCCAGGCCTGGTCCCGTGCCTAGAGGCTGGAGTCTGGAATGAATAGCGATATAAGAAACCAATGTTGTTTTTCAATTTTTTTTTTAATCAAATTGTCAGCCCCCAACTCATAGGTGAACCAAAGTTATAATTTTGTTTAAATGTTTAACTTCATTCAAATGTAACTTCGTTAAAGAGGCTAGTGTGTTAATATTGTTTCCATTAAACTAGGATAACAGGAGCTCTGTAGAGCTGGACACATTTAATTGGGAGGGTAGTGCATTAGAATGCGCTTCCAAAGTACAAAATGCAATATATGTTATGTTCTCACAGTCTGAGGTGTTGCTAAAAATTTAATTGCCGATAGGACATCCTCTTTGCCTATTTTGACAGGAGAATTTCACAACAGCATTATCTGATCAAGCGGCAGGAAATATGATAGCAACATTTAAGACCATATTAACATCTAAAAGAATATCCATAGGTTACAAGATTTCTGGATAGGGCCTGGAGAACACGGTTTAAAAAGCAGGGGATCTAATAAACTTCTTTACTCCTGGTAAATCAGCACAGTCAACATGGAAAATGTAATCACCAAAGATAATACTCTGGTTACCCAATGATAGTAAATCTTTGCATAATTCTTGGAAATCTACTGATTATACCTTTGCGAACGATAAGCTACGGTTACAGTTGCTGAGAAATCTATACCCATTGCAATCCTGGGAATGAAGTGTTCAAAGCTAGCATAAGAATCAGATTGCAGAACAGAGCCTAGAAAATATTAGCTCTAAATGCAGCAACCCACTCCTCTTTTTTCCCCTGACCTGCTTTTCCAAAAGGAGAAGAACGCATTAAGAATGGGAGGACTATCCTCCGGAAATCAGTTTTCTGTCGCTGCTAGCACATCGAATGTTTCACCTGTTAATATGCCATGGAGGGCTACTGTGCGTCGAATAGCGATACTGCGATTAATTAGCCCCATCACAGCAGCTGATGAGGCCCTCACTGAACTTTCTTGTCCCAAAAGAGTAGGAAATAACTAAAACACACACAGATACACAGACACCCCCACACACACACACACACACACCCCAAACACACCCCCACACACACCCCCACACACACCCCCACACACACCCCCACCCCCGAACCTCATCAGATCCAGTGAGCTATCATTGTGTTTAACTTTCTGAAAAGGGCCAATAAATAAGGCCCTGAAAAGACGCCCTTTAAGGATGCCTCAGGATGGACACCCTATTCTACCGAGCTTTATTCTAGTGCCATATGATTTGACAGGTTAGGCGAGTATCCCGGTACCTATCATGCACTATCAATCTGTCAATGTCTGGAGGTAGATGGGCAGGGCAGAACCAGGAGGCCTAGGAGCACAATCGCTGGTGATCGCGGCTCAGCTTGCACTCGCCCACTTGGATTGAAGGTCAGTCAGGTACTCAATGCACAGCGACATAATCAGGGCAGAGTGGCAGAGTCTGGAAATGTAGGAATACAATTGCTGGCAAGTGGTCAAAGAAGGTGGGTGAACAGGGAAAAATACATTATTACAAAATAAAATTAATTACTACAAAATAAACAGGAAAATACTTTTTCAAGGTAAAGGGTCATAGAAGTGCACGAGCGTGTCAGAAATTAACCTTAACCAAATATACAGAAAGAATCACATTAGAGACACCCCCTTTTTCAAGCTAGAGGCACCACGTTGACTTATGAGGTCTCTCACTGTGTTTTGATAGTGGATGGCTAGACCATTAGCATCCTTTCTATTTTCTGACAACGCAGGTGAGAAGTCATCACTCTGTTTGGGGTTTCTGACTTGAATGTCCTGCCTTGTACGTTTACCGAGCGAAAGTGCAGTTACAAAATATCAAATAAATAGGATTTTGAGATGCTCTGAACGGTCTTTGAATTGGATCTTCACGTCAAAGTTGGCTGATTTACCAAACACAAGGTTGATGGTCAATCTGGGGAGAATCGTTAACTTTGCGCCAGATTTGCTTCTAGAGTGTTAATACGTGAATTGGGAAGAATGTTGGTTGAAGACAGCCTTTCAAAAAGTACATGAAGGTTGTTAATGGGAGGGAGCAGCTTTGCTGCAGGGCTGTTGGGGAGAACATTGTTAGAGTGAATGATCTTAAGAAGGACAGAGAATGATCCACACAAAAGGTATTGAGTTAGTTTGAAAGTGGATTTCTTTGCAAGGGAGAGAGATTTTGTGTTGAGAGCAAGCATGCCTCCAATATGGTCGGTGACGCAAGTTTGTGAGGCTTTGGGAGATTTTAGTGAGCCAGGTTTTTTTCTGTAAGTATGAGGCGATTTTGCTCCTGTTCTGGACCATGGTCAGCCAGTCTCTATGGCAGTGGTCTTCAAACTGTGGGGCTGGCTTCCCTAGGGCGGCCCTAAGGATGCCCGGGGGCGGAGGGGGTGGGAGGGAGCTCTTCAAAAAGGGTTTACGGTGACTGCTTATAATAGAAGATATAGCAGATATGGTATCTGCGGCGGGGGCAGCAACATTATGATTACTCAAGGGGTGGGGGGTGGTTGTCAGCAGCAATATTTTTGCTGAAGGGGGGCTTCAGAATCAAAAGGTTTGAATACCCCTGCTCTATGGTGAACCAATGACCATCTGCAGTTATGGAAAGCCACCAGAGTAGATGGGTGTTATCTGAGCAGTGGAAGAACAATTGGGAAGGAGGACAGGACGTGGAGAGTGGGGGTCAGGGGCATGCTGGTAATTTGGAAGTTGGATGAAGACAGGTATTCGGACGCTGGGTTTTCTAAACGGTGTGCCTTGATCGAGGTAAAGGTGATTGCAAAGTTTTGAACTCTAGTAACCCTGTGTAGAGGGAGTTGTTTTTTCAGATGTTCCAGCTGTGGCTGATGCACTGAATTGATGTGTGGGATCAAATGGGGTGATGTCAAGTCCAATGGTTCATTTTGGAGCAATACGTTGTTGTGTAAGAACTCCCATGCAAGGGACTCAGTCAAGAATTGGTCAAACTGAGTCCCTTGAACTGTTTCTCTCCTCTTGTATGGGCTAAGAAAGCTACTACTTTCGGGGGAAAGGGTGCGACCTGTGTTATGTCATCAATGTGGGGATATAGTGTCTTATTGTCACTGTATCTACTGAGATGGGTTGAGGGATATTGAGTTCATCCCGATTCCTATGTAGCGAAAACGAAAACAGTCAGAAGGAGAGGGGAAGGAGTGGGAAAAGTCTGTGATAGGAACATCTGGAGTTATAGACTACTGGGGTTTCTACTGCTAAAGACATCAAATTGTTAACAATGAAGTCTAAAAAATGCTCGCTAAATATTTGCACGAAAAAGGAAAGTCAAAAATAAAAAAACAAATGTGGTTTGCTTCAAGCAAACAATGTACACCAAGACTTATCTATGAGAACACTCCAAGTGAGACTCTTAAGTACGACCTAGGGCGAAGCCTGGTGTTTATTCTACGATTTTGTATTTATGCATCTTTAAAATAAAAACAGATTTTACACACAGACAGACAAAATAAAATATTAAAATGAAAACATGTATTCAGGATCATTTCAGACAAATAGTGAAGGTGAAATAATCGCATGAAACCTACCAAACATGCTACAATTTCAATACAAGCAATGAAGTGCAAACAACAGATCCAGAAAGAGTATGTTTACAAATGCAATACATTAGCTGGTGAACCCCATCACCTGTGCCGGTTCAGAGTGCCTACTGCGCATCTGTCCTTTACGCGCACACACGCAAGGCCCTTACCTTGCTTCCGTTCTCTTGCGTTTCTCGTTCCGTCTTGATGTCGGGCATCACCAGGCTACTGTAAGTGCTCTTGCCGTGGATGCGGAGATCATCTATCCTGTATTCAGAATTCAGCTGAGAAGTGAGGAGACTGTCGCTTAAGTTGAGAGGCTGCTCCTCGGGCTCCAGCTTTGGTTGGCCATTGGTTGTGGGCGTCGGCATCTCCTCGCTATGGGCTCGTTCTGGAGCACTGGTTTGTCCAATAGGTTCATGTCCGTTAACACTTTCTGGAGTCGAATCATCTGTCAAAAAGCAAAAGAGCAAACTTTACCTTCCATGTGGCAAGTAGAAAGCCTACTACCCTATGGGATTTTTTAACCAATCAAATTCTGGAGTTCAACTTTTAAATGTTTCTACAATTAAGCAATCCATAGCCTTGTTGAAGTGCCCTACTTCTGTGGATGAGACTGGTAGAACATTTGCCACCACAAACACAATATTTTCTCTCCTAAGATTACCCTTCCACTGGCATCTGTCGTTACCCGGGAGGGCAAGGTATAATCCAGGCCTCTAGTAGCATGACTGTTGCTGCCACCACAAACGAGGAGGGGAGCGGACACATCACCATGGCATTCCCCTGGAATTACGGAATAATACCAAAATCTCGCCTCCATTACTGCGTCTTTTCATTTCCACACAATTCGGAATTACTTGCTCCTGCCGTGAGCACCTGGCCCAGTCACTCCATGTGACAACACCGGGCCACTGCACAAAACAGAGCGCCATTGTTCAAGAATGTTCTGTGCTCTTGTCACCACTGAGGAGAAGGATGGTAGCACCACAACTTACCTTACATACTGCTGCTTCTTCCCACCTGTGACGTTCCCCAAAGTAACGTCACTGCGCAGCTGCTACCACTGGGGATGACAGAGATTGAGCTCCTGTCCACCCAGGAAGGAATAACCCATACACCAGGGGTCTGCAACCTTTGGCTCTCTTGATGTTTTGGACTACGAATCACATGATCCCTCACCTTTGACTATGCTGGGTAGGGCTGAAGGCAGTTGTAGTCCAACGCATCTGGAGAGCCAAAGGTTGCAGACCCTTGCCCTACACACAGGAACTGCTCCATGTGTGAGACTTCTCTTTTCGATACATTTACACTGGGCCCTTCTGGAGGTCGACCTTGGAACCACAGCTTTTGTGCAGGACTTACTTTATGGTACATATGAAGAGTGGGGTTCATCTCTGAACTTTCTGTTCATAATCGCATGTTGTCATTGCTTTTACACACGGGAAGGTGTTACGATGGCTTTAAAATTCAAGTGGAATAACGGTTATTAAGAAATCTGTAGATCACTGCAGAGATGCTCTATATGCTTTATATGTTTTGAGAAAGGCTCCTGTGAAGCCGAAACACGTGTAAACCCCAGGGCACCACAACATTTGTTGCAATTCTTTCTTTCAAATACAACTTACCTGAAAATGAAATCTTAACAGATGTGGCACAGTTATTGTGTGGGAAAACATCCTTTACGCAGCTAACCACTACCCAAGGAGGTAGGGTTTTTTGGATCCTCCACAACCCCCCACACCAACGCGACACGTCCTTACGGAAGGGATATCAGGTCGCAGACATAAGAAGTTGTACCCCCCCAACCCCTGACTAACCCCACAACCTGAACTTAGATATTTGCTATATGGCTTTGCTCTTCTCTACAAAGCTATGATCTATTAGGTCTGGTGTGCTACATTGTGTTATATTATTCCAAGCCATGTCATGTTTAAACTACAGGCACATGTGCCATATTTGTCTGTTTAGGATCTATGCATATTGTCCCCAAATGTAAACACATGTTAACTTGAAGGTATGCCCCAGATGTAAACCTTCTGTTTCCTTTTAGGTGACTGCCACTCCAACCGCTAACCCCAAAATCTCTGTTTTGACTTTCACTTCCTCACTCACTGCATTTAAATCCAACCCTGCCCTGCCCTTGTGTTTTTCATTTTTTAATTCTCCCTTCCCAATTGTGATCTTGTAACTGAATGACTTGGTTTTTAAGAGGGTTTTGCTCCTTTTTCATTTTTTCTTTATTTGTTCACCACTTCCTTTTATGTTTTTTGGGGGGACAAGATGCTGTTTGTTATACTAGATGGTTAGGCCATGATATTTCAGGCTATATTGTGTCATGTTTTATGTCATGTTATTTCATGTTAATGTCTAATGTCAAGTGCTTTGAAGGAGGCACAAGGTGGAAGGTAGCACTCCCCAAAAAATGAATAATACACAGAAGCAATAAGGACTTTTTCAAAAAAGGTACAGTGCCCGAAGTAGACCTGAAAATGTAAGCTGCTAAGTATACTTTACATCCCTTTTTGGACCTAAGATCTGCATGCTGCCGTCTATTATCAGGGAAAGGTAGCTGCTTCTCAGGTTGCGAAGGATAGACAAGGCCAGATTATTAAGATGAACTCACAGAAGAGCCCCACCTCGGCCAATGAGAAGGCCTGCCTCATACACCACAAGATCTACCCCAATAAAGTTCATAGCAGGCCTCCGGAACTTCCAGAAGGAACGGTCCAGAGCTTTGTTCCCAGAGGAGCCAGGCTCAAAACCCACCCTCATTTAAAAATGCCCTTATTGAAGGGTACATGAAGAAATTGGAAGAGGATTTAGGGGAGGAAATCAGTGAAAAGGGGTGGCATCGTATTTGGGCTCAGACTCACAGGTGTTCCCGGCGTGAACGTTTGGTGAAAGTTTATTACAAATGATATATAGCTCCCCAGAAATGACACAGGGTAGATCCGGCCTATCCCCCAAACTGTTGGAGGGGCTGTGTTGAAACAGGATCTCGGCTCCACCTCCGCTGGACATGTGGGAAAGTTGCACTTTTTGGGAAAAAGGTCTTGGCACAATTTTAAAACATAACCAGATTGACCCTACCTATGGACCTCCCGGTGGTACTCCTGGGAGATACTGGGGATGGGATTTTCCCTATGTCGGGATCAGTGGCTGCACTGATATCCCAGTTGCTGGTAACGGCTAAAGTCACAATTGCTCGTAATTGGGCCCTTGATTCAAATGTGGTGGATAACAATCGGGCAAACAATTGCAGTGGAAGAAATGAATGTTCTGAGTTTAGGGCGATACACAAAATATAGACATATATGGTGGCCATTTCTAGAATATGCAGAGAGGGTCCAGGGGTGGCTGGTAACCCTCTGATTCTCCACCACTTCCCACAACTATGAAGGCTGTTGATTTTCTAGGAGGTGTGGGGGGTTGGCTGCCACCGAAAATGGCTGAAATTGGTGGAGTGAAGGGTTGTGGTTTTGCAGACCGGTGATCCTGTAAAGTGTTTGCAGGGTTGTTTTGCTTTTGTATTCTTCTCCGACATGTAATTTGCAGCTGGAACTGTTGTAATGCTTCATTTGTATCCGTGCAGTGGTTTAAAAATGAATAAACAGATTTGGTTAAAAAATAAAATACCCTTATTTTCTCCCAGATTTGCAGTCTATAAAATGTGGCCGTTCATGGCGGTTTGTGGCATAGGGGAGTGTACGGTATAGTGGAAAGTACAAGGGTGTGTTCATGTCTTGAAATACTTTGCACAAAAGGCAAGCCTAGCTGCTCTGAGACTACTACTATGCTGATTTAGTGCACTGCATTTTGTAACATAACAAAGAAGAAAAACCATTGAACATTTTGCCAAATTTAAAACTGGAAATGTGCCACATTGTTCAAGGGAGTAATGCCATACAGCCACTCCCAACTATTGTTATTCCAGGTGTACAAGCTATCCATATCACCATTTCGCTTGCTTGGGAGTCTGGTTTGGAGCACATTCACTTTTCTTACACAACCATTTCTTCCATTTGGCTGGCCTTTTGCGCTGATCTTTGGAGCACTGTTGTTCCAGTTGTTGGCTTGGGACCCGAACGCTTTCCTCCCTGCTGCTCAGTTCTGTGAGGTGGCCTTACTGTGGCATAAAGCACTTTACAAGCAACAATGCGCGTCAAAGCCTTATGTATCAGTGATAGAACATAATATAGCATAAGCATGCAAGCCTGACATGGCATACAGGCAGACAGACATCTGCCCCTACGCTCCCTACACACCCCGATTCTCACACATCCACCTCTGCATGTTGCACAATCTAAATAACAGAGACTGCATAGATACCTCATGCTATAATGTCTCACTAGCGGTGGCTATGCATTACTCTCCTATGACAGCCTACTCCCAAGTAAGGCCTCTCGCCCTGTCTCACAGTGAACTAAAATAAAGTCTAGCATGACAAGACACAGAACAAACTCTCAATGATAACCTTTTTTCACATCAGATACAACCCGTTCTTCAATGTTACCGTACCAGCTTGGCCATCCCATTCCGTTACCTTCTATTCCAACCAACATTCACCTTTATATACAGTGTATTCTTGACTGTGCCACTCTTGGCTCTCTCTGGCTTGGCAATCAGTTTGATCTGGGCTACAATGTACAGAAATGCTTGGACAAATAAGTCACCAAAAACTTCCAGGACTGCCCGATTCCACATTAAAGCACCCAATTCATTCAACATTACATTCTGTATTAACTTACAATTCTCCACATCTGCCTTGCACCCAACTATCACAACAATAAGGCGTATCCTCCTTCTCCATTCGCAGATGTATGGTCCATCACAGAACATTATTCCCCTGCTGCATCCCTCTCGCCCGTCCTGTGTTTGGTGCACCTATTTTCCATGTTCCCATCCTCTTATCACCCCTTGCTCATTTGCTTTGCGCCAGCATACTAAGGTCTGGATACTTCCGGCAGGAGCACAGAACGCCACTCCACAGGCAAGCACAGGTGCTCTGAAACTATTATGGTGCTGACTGGGCACAGTATAGAAGCATATTATAACATGTCTGATCCTGGACAACATTAGCCTCCAGATGAACCTCCTCTCAAGTTTCTAGTTTCCTGACGGAGAGACCTTAACAGTGATTTTGGGGGACAAGCACTACGTGGCACAATGACTCTCTCCCTTACACACACGGATGTAAATTCCACGACTTATGGATACTGAGCACAGCAGCAGTTAGCCGGTATATTGAATAGAAAATCAACTTTAGAGGTAGCACCCATTAATACTTTACTCAGGAAAGCCTGCAGCAACCTGACATCATTTGCAGCACCCTGGAATATTAAGAAGCATACTGGTATTAATGGCAGCACCATGTGCTACTTAGACAGAACCGGGTACTATATTGGCAGCACCCTGGCATATAATACTACAGATTAGGACTTCATTTTTTTGTGTCACTGGGATTCTTAAGGCATGCTGCCTGGAACTGGGTCATTATCGCTCTTAACACATTTGAGCAGTACCAGCTCTGGACTTTAACACACCAGGGAAGCTCCCTCTAGTATATTCTAAAGTACCATTAGCATATCTGAGACACACTTTGCCATATTTGAGTAGTGTTACTTAGACAATATAGCATTCACCCCTGAGTTGGGGGGGGGGGCATACATTGCCGGTAATGGCTGCCAGCCAGAGCCTAGGCAGATCAGAGCGAAGCAAGGGCCTTGGCGAGGACTGTGTGGGTCGTTACTGGTCATGTATGCACCCCCGAAGAGGGGGTGATAGCTATTCACACCCTGCAGTTTGTCGGGGATGCAAATAGTTTACTTCTCTTTCCAGGAGATCCGTTGCATGCATATTGCGCAATGCCAATCTACCAAGAAAAAAAGAAAACGACGGTGGCCACCGCTGTCCATTTTTCATTTGTGGTCTGGCAGCCACGGGCGGGAGCAGTGCCGGGACCGGAGCACAAAGCAGCAGGAGATGGGGAAACGGTATATTTTGGGGGCAGGGGAAGGAGGGCAGGCAATTGGGAGAGGCTTCCTGTTGGCACCCCACAATCAAGATAGCGCCACCCAGGGCAGGGCGCTGGGTAGCTAGATAGAGCGGGTGGTACACAGTGTATTCTTCGCCGCTCTTCCAGCCACCTGATTGGCTGAGCACCCTTCCCTGGGTACAAATGAGCAGTACAGCATACAGGCTGGCATATTGGGCAATTTCTTGGTATTATTGCCAGCACCCAGATCGGGCATCACCATAGCAACACCGCAGCATCATTTTGGCAGCACACTGGAAAACCTAAGGCACACGCAGCACACATTGGCATATGATCACATTAACATCTAGACTAATGTGGCTGCAATTCCAAGAAAGTTGTCTTGTTAAGTAATCATTTTAAGCAATGTGTGTGACTTTTTCAGTATAGGGATGACCCATAACAAATACGATCACTCTCGTGTCCAACAAACCCCTGGCTTAGTGGCCAGATATTTTTCAGCCACATCAGATTGAAAATAAGAGTACAAGATGTTTCCCTTTCATGTGTGGCCTGTTTTACTAACAGATCACCACTTCTAATCCTGATATTCATGAAAGAACATGAGTCTACAAGTCCCAGTGCCTATGGCCCAAAGGATCTGTCCGCTCTGGAGCTGCGCAAGGTGGCAGTCAATCAGCTCAGTGGGTAAATGCATCCGCAGTAAAGTGTTGTGTGCAACTTTAAGATCACAGGTTCACATCATGAAGGGCCTCATCGTTTGAAAGTTGATTACATAAGCCCCGGTATAATGACAGTAATAACTCTTATTAGTGGTTATAGAAAATGTCTATGTTATAATGCACTGTTAAGATGTAGTTATTCATTTATACTCCCATATTCAGAGGCGATTGTGTTCTCATAGTTCATGTTGCAAGCTCCTGGCATGACATAAAAAAACAGATACACAGAAGGGAGAGGTCCCCTGTCCACATAGGAACTGGGGAACTAAACACGACAAGAGGGTTGTTCCTGCTGGACACAAGTACCTTATACCTTCAAAACAACTAAACAGCAGAATGAATCTGACTGGCTATAACACAATTACACATACGTTCAATACAGAGAGAGACTGGCTATAAAACAAAACAATAAAACAATTTCACATACGTTCAATAGGAGGATAGCTCAGAGGCAACGTGCTCGCCTTGAAAGCAAGACAGCACGCAGCAACATAGGTTCGATCCGGGGTCCGGGCTTAGAAACCTCTGGGTATTAAGTGCGTTATAAATAACATATCATATCAATAGAGAGTGACTGGCTAAAAAGCAAAACAATAAAACTATTACGCACGCATTCAATACACAGAGAGAGACTGGCTACTTTCGTTGCCACTGTTGCATTTACTTTACCAATTTCACAGAACAACAGAGAACAAGTGCTTCCACCTGCCTCCAGAATCTAGCTTCACTGGTCTGCTTCCGTTCATCGTTCCCCAGCAAGCTGCAGAATGCCTTTCGATGCAATTGCAGTCTTGCTAATTGAACTCGACATAAAGGCCGGCGCTCGGTTAGAGAGGGGACATTGAGAGTTGCCCACCACTACAGCTTCCCACACTCTGCGCCACTTGCTTTATTCACAGCAGTAAGCGAGCCGGCAGAGCTCATAGAGCAGGAACTTCTAATGCTTGCTGGAGAAAGGCAAGTCTAGCCAAACGCATAAGAGTGTGTGTCTTGGCTTACTTCAGGCTCTGAATCATTCTCTCCATGCAGTCGGGGGCATATGATAGGCTGCCCGCCTGCGGCAAGATGCAAGATCCCAGCAAAAACAAATGTGTGGGCAGGTTTGAAATGAATCATAACCTCTGGCCAACCCTCCAGACCATCACCTTTTAGCCTGCTACGCCCTTGCAGAAGGGCAAGACTATATGCAAATCAGGGCAGTCCAGGTTGAACTACTAGGCCGCAATCCCAGACATGTTTCAGGCTCATTGGCCATCATCAATGATGGAAAGCTTGTGGGATCTGGGCATGACACGCTCGGCACCCGCATCTGGGCAAACACGACCCATTCGGGTGGCTTTGGCAAAATAAAGAGGTGATCACTGGAAGGTTTCAGTTGATCAAAACCTGTGTGCATCCCTCTAGATCATCACTTTGGAGCTTCTCATGGCAAAGTGCAAAGGCCATATGCAAATCAGACTGGGTCAGAGCGGGGAAAGTCTGATTGGCATTTGGTCTTTCTCTTTCTGTAATGACTTGGCAGGCGATGAAACGATGTTCTAGGGAGTTTCCCAGAACAAGTACCAGCTGTTAAGATACATTCATAACCTTTTGGCCATCGACCTTCAGTTTTGCATTCCTCATCCAGAGTTCAACAGGTATGCCCAGATGTTGGTCCTGAGCCTGCTGTGCCGAGGAACCCAAGCTACACCTTGCTGACGATGTCCAATGAGGTTGAAACATGTCTGGGGGTGCGAGCTGTGGTATGTGGAAGGCATGTGAACTAGCAGCTCGGGCTGCACAGGACAAGCCTAATTTGTACTGTCTTTCCTCCTCGTAATTGCATGGCAACCTGAACAAAGACACTGGAGGGTTGCCCAGATTGTCATTGGTTAAGATTAATTCATAACCTTCCAGTGATCAACCTTCAGTTTTGCAGTATTTAAGTTTTGCAGTAGCCGCTTGTACTGCCTCCGGGCCTCCCACCCACGTAGGAACTGCATCTGCAAACTACCCTGCCCCTGGCACTTCTCGTCCCTCCCCCTCGCACTTGCACGATCTGAATGACACAAGGCCTAGTAAGATTGTTTGTTTTGTCCTCCCTCCGTCTACCCTTCCTAGTCTTGTCGCGCCTAGAAACACTTGCATACAGGCGTGTTATAAATGACTTATATCATATCATGACCACTTCAAGAAAGGCACAGCCACTAAAATGATGCCACAAGCTATCGTCAACACTCAGGACATAGATGAATCAGTCTAAATGGGAGCCCACGGAGATGGCGTAGGGTTAGATGGAACTATGGCAAGTACAAGTCCTGGCAAGAACCATAGTTATTTGATCAGTAAGGAACAAGTTACTTACCTGTAACTGTTGTTCTCCAGCATGGGTCTGGCATGGATTCACATGCTCATGAATATTCCCCGTCGTCAGGCTGGGAATCCTCGGTAAAGAAAAAACCAGTATCAGTTTTGTTTCTGATCTGTCTTTCGTAGTAATAACCAATCACTGGTCTCTGCGTCATACTGACCACAGCCAATGACTGCCCTCTACCTAAGCACCGCCTCTGGCAGCCATCTTCAGATTTAGAAGCACGTGAAGTGGCAGTATGACCAAGTGAAGAGCCGCAGAGGGGTAGGCGGGAGGGTTCGCATGTGAATCCATGCCAGACCCATGCTGGAGAACAACAGTTACAGGTAAGTAACTTGTTCCTTCTCCAGCATGGGGTCTGGCATGGATTCACATGCTCATGAATAAAGAATGCATAGCAGTACACACATGCACAACCACGGGAGGTGGCAAAGGCTCAACATTAAGCATTACATCAAACTCAACATTAAGCATCTTACCTCCTCACCAGGCTCACCTCAGGCGAACAGGTTGCGCAGCACTGCTTGGCCGACCCTGGACTCCTCCCTGGAATCCCGATCGACGCAGTAGAATTTCATGAAGGTGAGCGTCGACCTCCACGTAGCAGCCCTGCATATGTCCAGCAGGGGCACACCAGAAAGGAACGCCGTGGTAGCTGCGATCGCTCTGGTGGAATGGGCTCTCGGACGGCCAGGCAGCGGTCGGTTTGCCAACCGATGACAGTACATGATACAGCCGGAGAGCCATCTGGAAATGGAAGCCTTCGAGAGAGCCTTCCCCTGATTGACAGGTCCAAAGTTCACAAAGAGTTGTGACGTCTTCCGAAAACACTTCGTGCGATCCACGTAGAACTTCAGCGCTCTAGCCACATCCAGCGAGTGCAAAGTCCTCTCAGCCGGTGACGAAGGCGACGGGAAGAAAACAGGCAACACCAAGGGTTCGTTGAGGTGGAAGTCCGACGGCACCTTGGGCATGAAGGAGGGGTGCGTCCTGAGCACTACCCTCGTGTTGTGAAAAGTCAAGTACGGGGCCTTGCAGGAAAGGGCCTGGATCTCTCCCACCCGTCGTGCGGAGGTGATGGCCACAAGAAACGCTGTTTTCCACGACAGAAACTTCAACGGGGCTGAGTGCAGAGGCTCGAACGGAGGTCCCATGGGCTTGGTCAGCACCACGTTGAGCTCCCACGCCGGGGCTGGCGCCTTCACCGGCGGGAACGATCTGAACAGTCCCTTCATGAACTCTTTCACCAGACGATGAGACCACAGGGACGTCCGGCCCGTGGTTCTGGTGTATCGGGAGATCGCAGCAAGATGAATCTTGATGGACGCGTGTGCCAGTCCAGCTTTGGCCAGCGTCAGCAGGTACGGCAGTACCTGGGGAGCCGTAATCCGTAGAGGGTTAATCTTCTGTGCGTGGCACCAGACAGAGAACCTCTTCCATTTGTGTCCGTAGCATTTAAGAGTCGAGGACGCCCTGGCCTTTGCAAGAACCTCTCTGCAGTCGGCCGGTATGTCGTATCCTCCAAACTCTAGCGCTGCAGGAGCCAGGCCTGCAAGTTCAGCGATTTCGGGTCGTGGTGGAGGATGGCGCCTCCTTCCCTGGAGAGTAGATCCGCGTCCACTGGCAGCTTGATTGGCAGGGACGCTGACAAGTCCAGAAGGTCCGGAAACCATATCTGCCTCGGCCACGCAGGTGCGACGAGGATCATCCTGCACCGTGACCTCTTGAGCTGGTTGACGAGCCGGATTAGCAGTGGCAAAGGAGGGAACGCGTAGAGGAACAGGCCCTCCCAGGGGAACGAGAAAGCATCGCCCATGCTCCTCGCCTGGTGAAACCTGCTGGCCAAACTCCGGCACTTGGAGTTCATCGCCGTCGCGAACAGGTCGATCTGGGGTGTGCCCCATCGTCGGAGGAGGCGATCCATTAGATCCTGCCGTAGTTCCCACTCGTGGCACGAGCGCAGCTCCCTGCTGAGTGAGTCGGCGATGGTGTTTTTTATCCCTGCCAGATGAAACGGCACCAGAAACATCCTTTGGGCGACTGCCCAATGCCACAGGTCCTGCGCCTCCTTGGACAGTGCTGGGGACCTGGTTCCGCCCTGTTTCCTGATGTAAAACATGGTGGTGGTGTTGTCGGTGAAGATCCTCACCACCTTGCCCTTGAGGGACGGAAGGAAGGACAGGAGGGCCCAGAACACTGCACGGAGCTCCAGGACGTTGATATGGAGGGACTTCTCCGTCGGGAGCCAGAGGCCTCTCGCGTGCAGATTCTCGGTGTGCGCTCCCCACCCTTCCAGGGAGGCATCCGTGGTCACTGTCTCCTGGTGGTCTGGGGTCTGGAAGTCCATGCCCGCCGTCAGATGCGCGCGGGTGCCCCACCACCGGACCGCTCGGCGGAAACTCTCGTTGAGTGTGATCCTTTCCTCGAAGCCGCCCGTCGTTTGGATCCAGCGCGCATCCAGGAACTCCTGCAACGGGCGCATCCGGAGCCTGCACATGGGAATGAGGTAGATGGCCGCGTCGGAAACCAACATCCGCTGTACCTTGCCCAGGATGGACCTGGTCCTTTCCTCCAACGGGGAGGCCAGAAGGGACACTGTGTCGAGCTTTGCTCCCAGAAACAGTGTGTTTTGCGCGGGTACCAGGTGGGACTTGGCGTAGTTCACGGAGAATCCCAGGTCAGTGAGAAGTTGGACGGTCCTTGCCGTGTGCTCCACGGCGAGCTCCCTCGTCTTGGCTCGGATGAGCCAGTCGTCCAGGTAGGGGTAGACGTGGATCCCTTCGCGGCGCAGCTGCGCCGCCACCGGTGCAAGGCACTTGGTAAATACCCTGGGTGCCGACCGTAGTCCGAAGGGGAGGGCTTTGAACTGGTAGTGACGCCCTTGGACCACAAACCTGAGGAATTTTCGGTGCCCCTTTAGGATGGGAATATGGAAGTAGGCATCCTCCAAATCCAACGACGACAGGAAGTCTCCTTCCTCCAGCTGACCCAGGACGTGCTGGAGGGTGACCATCCGGAACTTCTGTGCCTTGATGAACTTGTTCAGATGTCGCACGTCTAGGATGGGGCGCCATCCTCCCATCTTCTTCTTCACGAGGAAGTATCTCGAGTAAACTCCGGAGCCCCGAAGCCTCTTTGGGACGAGTTCGATGGCGCCCTTCCTGAGCAACGCCTTTACCTCCAGGAGAAGCTGAGGGACGTGAAGCTCTCTCCTGGCCACGGGGGGGACGCGCGGGCACCTTCTTTGAAACTCGAGCGCGTGGCCCCGGGCCAAGGCGTCCAGCACCCAACGGTCGGTGGAGAAGGACTCCCACACGCTGACGAAGCTCGCCAGCCGGCCTCCCACCGGGGTGCTTCGGTGGGGGCCCGACCCCACGGCCGGTTCAATCCTGTTTCGACGAGGCTTTGCCGCCTTGACCTCCTTGGCGACGACGGCGGGGTCCTCCAGACTTGCCTCGTCCTCTGTAGGCCTCTTGAGACGACGAGCAGGCCGCTTGACGGTAGGTAGAGAAACCGCCGCCGGAACCTTTGGAGGCGCACTTGCCTCCGCTGCTCCGAAAGGGCGTCCGTCGTTGCTGTAGAACCCCAAGGGCCCGGGCCGTCTCAGTGTCCGCTTTAATGGCCTGAAGGGAATCGTCCACTGTTTTCCCAAACAGGTTGTTCCCATCGAACGGCATGTCCAGGACTCTGGTCTGTACGTCTTGACGGAAGTCCGTAGCCTTGAGCCATCCACGCCGCCTAAGGCACACGCCGTTGCCCAACTGGCGAAACCCAGTGTCGGCGATGTCCGTCGCAATAGTGATGGCGTGGTCCGACGCCACCTCACCTTCCTGTAGGATCTCCAGGGCATCCGCCCTCTTGTCGTCCGGTAGGAAGTCCAGCAGGGGAGCCAGTTTGTACCATAGCTCCCTGTCGTAGCGGGCCACGATAGCCAAGGCGTTGGCCGCTTTAATCGTCGTCGCTGCAGACGAGAGGACCCTGCGTCCCATAGCGTCCAATTTCTTTCCCTCGCCGTCCGGTGGGGAAGTCGATGTGAAGGCCGCACCCCCCCCGCTTTCTTCCTGGCCGCCGCGGAGACGACGGAGTCTGGGGTAGGCTGTGCCCGGAGGCACAGGGGGGCCGCGTCCGGGACCCGGTACTTCTTTTCGTACCGGTCTCTTCTAGCTGGCGTCGTGGAAGGGTTCTTGAGGAGGGCGAGGCCCTCATCCCAAATGTCGTCCAGTAGAGGCACCGCGAGGACCGTCTTCCTCTTGGCCTCAGCCGTTGATAAAGGAATCCTTCCTTTTTCTACTCCTCAGGGCAGAGTTGGAAAAGCTCGGATGCCCTGGCGATCATGGAGTGGAACGATCCAATCTCGTCGGGCGGAGAGGCCCTGCCTGGCGCCCGTAGAGCCCGACCGTTTGGCGCTCCCGGTGCCAGCGGACTCGCGGTGCTTGGCCTTGTGTTGGACCCCCGTCGCCGGGGCGTCCTCAAAGGTCTTAGAAGACCGCTCGGATTTCTTCCTCTTCTTCTCGCCTGACGGGCTCTTCCCTTCCAGCCAGTTGGCGAGGCGTTGGTGGCGGTCCTTCATGGTCCGCTCCGACATATTGCCGCAAAACGCACAGTCCTTCTCCACGTGCGTCTTGTCCTCATGTAAGCAGTAGAGACAAAGGGAGTGTTCGTCCTCCTTAAAGACGTTCTGCAGCTGGCATCCAGGGCAGACCCTGAACAGCTTTCCGGGCGTCGAGCTTCCCTTCTCCTGGGCCATGTCCGGGCCTGAGAAGCTTCTGGAGTCCTCCAAAACGTAGCTCGATGAAATCTTCACCCTTGAGGGGCGCAGACGAATCCGACACGGGTCCCCGTTGATCGGATGGAGAGTCGGTGGAGCTTGAGGCTCTTTTGACCGGAAAAAACGAAGTTTTGAGAAAAAAACGTGAAAAATTAGCACTAACGCTCGAGAGCAATAGCACGAGGATCCCAACACATGAACGTGCAGTAAAAATCTGAAGATGGCTGCCAGAGGCGGTGCTTAGGTAGAGGGCAGTCATTGGCTGTGGTCAGTATAACGCAGAGACCAGTGATTGGTTATTACTACGAAAGACAGATCAGAAACGAAACTGATACTGGTTTTTTCTTTACCGAGGATTCCCAGCCTGACGACGGGGAATATTCATGAGCATGTGAATCCATGCCAGACCCCATGCTGGAGAACTTGTTCTCCTCTGCTGTGATTGAACCTCAGTGCGTTCCCAAACTTTTTACAGGAAGTCAAGCAGTACTTCTTTGAGAGAGACGAAATGCCTACCCTCCTCTACTCGCAGAGGCACGAGGCTCTAACACACAAACGTCCAAACTGTGTATCCGCCTAGGAGCTTGTGTCACAGTGGATGTGGCCAGATTGCAGCCCTTCACATCTCCCAACCAGGAGAGGCCATGCATGCCAGAATAGTGGGCATTGCCCCACCAAACCAGGTCACCTAATAGCCCAAATGACAGCCAATGGACAGTGGGCTTCCAATTGCAGGGGATTCCCTCCTTACAAATTGGATTGACGAAGACATCTCATCACGTTTGCCACCAACAGCTGTGTCCTGCAAAGGAGGACGACACTGGATAGCTTTACCCTCTCCGCACCATATCGATATGAAAAATGAAATAATGTGTCCAAGGGAACGGTGCATGCAGATATTGTTTCTCCTTCTATGTTCATAATAAAGGTATTTTAATAAACAATTCTATAACCCCATTTGGCGCGAGCCTGGCTCAGAACTCTGTTTAATCCAAATTGAGTTGATATTCAGCTCCAGTTGTGTCAAGTCTTATATGTTGAGCACACAGTTTTTCTACTCACCTGGTATTCAGAAGAATATGGTTTAAATGCTCAGTCTTTTAGGTCCTAAGAAAGTGCTGTGGAAATCGAATTATTACCCTATAGTAGTAGCCCACAATTTGGTGTCTTGATCCCTCATTTGCAGAATACCGACTGTGCGGAACTCCAACTTTTTATTTCTTTTTAATTTTTGGAGGGGCCTGAAGAGGTTCAAAGTGAGTCCCAGAACTCCTCCCTTGCTCTCCCCTTCAGGATGAAGCGGGCCACGCCTCGGCTCTGTGCTCCCCTGATGTTTGGGGCCTAAAAACAGTGTACTGTTCGTACACCATCACGATTCTGACACAATAACATACATTTGGGATTCTGCTTGTTTTCTTTAATTTATGAATGTTGGGCTCTTTGCACTTTGTTATTGGGGTGCTGGTGCCTTGACTGACTACAAAAATGAGAATTGGAGAAGAAAACATCATTGCCCTCAGCCTCCAGGCCAGACCCCATATGCATGAAGGATTTATTGAAACTGTGGGCACAAAACACGAGGTGAACTCAAGAGTTGACCTTTTCTCTGCGTGTATCAATTTCCATAAACGGAAGTGTTTCTAGTGGAGTTGTCATATTCCGTGTGCTAGTTCGCACCGTCCACCCCTCTCCCCACCCCCCTAGCTTTGCAGGTTGCTGCCATGAATTATCTGGGAAATTCCAAACGTGGGTGTTATATGGGAATCCAGTCATCGTTTCGAAGTCCAGATCTGTTCCATGCTCAAGAGATCCTCCTTTACATGTTGACAATTGACATGGGGTGCTTCCTTTTTTCCCACTGTGACCATCGTCACACTTGTGTAGATCTGCCCATCAATTGAAAGCTGGATCGTGTGAATGCCTCCCTGCCAGACTCAACGCCTAGAGTTGGTGCAAATAGTGGCCCCTCAGCCGATTGGTGGCACTGAGGGATGTGATCACTATAATCGGGAAGGTTGGCCCCGCCGTTTGTCTAATATTTAAGATTGCTTATGCCAATTCAGTTAGTAGATCAGGAGCACTGCAAGTAAACCCAAGCACTTTTGAGTTACAGAAAAAAAAATCCAGAAAACTGTGTGCTCACACTCAGGGCTCAAATGAGCTTCAAAAACATATAACCATTTAAATCACAGTTCGTTCACTGGAAAAGAAATGTCATATTACTAGGGTCGGACTGGCCTATAGGTCAATAGACCCATGGCAGAACAAAAAACAGAAAATTATGGTGTGGCCAGATTGTGTGGTCAAAGTGGGCCAATTTTTGGCCAGTGTCGGCCAGTTTGATGAGTTACTTCACTACGCGGCTAGTAGTTTTGACCAGTGTTACTGAATAAATATTCTTTAAAAAGCACAATTTGCATCACATTTTATCAAAAGCCTCCCCCGTGGGTACTAGTCAAACACTGTCACAAAAGGAATGAATCGCCATTTGCAACTGTGGGCCACTTTTTCACTGGTGAGAAAATTTTATGGCGTGGCCCAGCCCGATCCTGTAGATCACTCCAAAATGTTAAGTGGACAAATAGATGTTTAATATCTGGATCTCATTCAAGGAGAACAGACAGGTGGTTTGTAGATAAGCCAATGCATTTCAGGCATTAGTCCGTCACCCGGGCAATCTCAGCCTCTGCTGTCCCTGTAGTAAATGCTCGCCAGATCCCTCTTCGTGGAGCAGCTTCGGACTCTTTACAGCAGTCCACAGCCGCCTGCCTTCTCCCTGGCTGCAAGCTGGCCACACTACAAGATGGCCGCTTTGGCAATGGCATGTTTCCTTGCACATCAAATGTTAATCGTATCCTATTTAGTGGTCCCAGTTCACTTGCAGAAGAGGCATCGTTTGATGTGGTGGTATTAAGAGTGTGTGCTTCTATAAGTAAGGGTGCCTGCCAGAGCTGGGCCTGAAAATAGGATTCATAAAGGCCAAACGAGGCAAGCGTACAAAATCGATTAACGGTGCGACACGGGAAGTGGAGGAGAGCATGTTTGCTACCAGTGCCTTTCTGGGGTTGTCCCCCCAGAATCTGCCACTGGAGGGCAGTATGTTCAAAGAGTGCAGGTCCATGTGCCCACATCATGGAATTCGTATTCGTACTGTAAAAATACGACGCCCAAATAAATGAGTAGAGCTGGTGGGATGCACTAGCCTTGCCCTGTCTGATACCACTGCAGTGTGCACTTTTTGACAAGATGTAAAACATGCCTTTATTCAAAATTCCCGTGTGCAAAAGCAGACAGTTTCCCGCGAATGCCATTGTCTGCGCTTCAGTTTAAATACCGGTGACGGTGGCAGGGAAGCTCCATTATTGGGAAGGTATCCGCCGCCGGAGCGGCCCAAACCTCCCTCCATTGTGCACCGAGGGATTAGCCTGACGGCCCCTACATTCTCCCCACTGCACACAGTGAGAGCTAATCTTTTCAGCAAGAGGCAGGGGATAGGGTTACTATGGAAACTGGTCGCGCATTCTAGCTCGGGGACCACTGAGACGAGCCGCGGACGGTGACAGTGAAACATGCACGCTGGTGTCTCACGGGCCCGTGGCTACGGGCATCCCCTGTCGAGAAGCACTACGGTTGGGAGTTTACTTACAGGCCAATGCCGATTATCTTTTAAATCGTGCCATACTTGTTACTGCCATTTGTATAGTGCAATCACAAAAGCGTATTACGGGGCAGAAACGAAAGCAAGCCTGGCCTAGCGCGAGCAGCATCTTTGCTTCAAGGTTTGGGACTGTCAGGCAGTGCTCTCCCGCTGGCGACCTATTAGGCCCCCCGCAACAAAAGCTTCCTCCCCTACTGCTGTCAGGGGCGGGTGGGGGGGTATGCTCACAAAACGAATAACAGCTGCTGCACCGCCCCTGCACATACTTGCACACCAGTGGGGGGACACGTTGGGCCTAGGAAGCACCAGCGAATTCTACGTCACAAATACATGTGTGACTGGAGCGCCAGAGGAGCACTGATACACACACCAGTCACGCTTTGTGTAAAAAAAAATAGCTATTGCTAGGTATCGACAATATTTTGGGACTTGCAAGCAGATGTAACTTGCAACTAACTTAGCGTGACCAGACATCCTGGTTTTGCCCCGGTATTTACCCCTTGGAGTCCTAAGAGTTTTGCGAGTTTTAAAACCCTGTCCCTGGATTGGAGGGATGGGTGGGTGGATACGGTCCTGGTTTTTGCAAGGGAACCGTTTAATAAATCCCTAAATCGGGCTCGGCGCCGCTCTTGTGAACCCTTTTCCCCGCAAACGCCTCATTTCCTCTCCCTGGCCACTCTCCTCTAATGAGACTATGAGAGGAGTGTGCCTGTGAACAGAAACCCTGTAACAGGCCAGCGACATAAAAGTAGGACTACCGTTTTATTAGAGTCCTGTTTGTGTTTACTGTAGTCCTACTTCTATGTCTATTGCCTATCCCTTTTTTTTGTTATCTGGTCACCCTAAACTAACTGTGTGAAGCACTATGAGGGTTGCAAGGGGTGGAGCAGAAGGGTGATGAGGGAACCAAGGCTGTCAAAAGGCCCAGCCAGCCAGTGCAGTGCTTCAAATGGAAAAAATAACTGCAGGTACTCGCCAATCTAGGTTTTAAGTGAGACGGGCTCAGGCCCAGTAAGGTCGTCCATAAATTGCTCTTGTGCTGGCCCCCAGCAGGGTCCCCCAAACCGGTCCAGCCACGTAGTTGTCTATTTTCTCACTTTCTATGTGTGTCTTTCTCTTTGTCCCTATCTATTTGTACCACTTTCCGTTTGTCTCTCTACCCAATTATGCCCGCTGCATCCATATTTTTACCCTCACTTTTTCTCTCTGTAAGTCCCCTTTTTCTGAGCTTGGGCATGGGATTGCGGCACACTGAAACATTACAATCAGCGATTCCAACGAAAAGCTCAGTGTAATGGTGGACTTGTAAATCATTCGCTTTTAATTTGATTGTGCCTAATGCAGTCAACTCTCAAATATGTCTGTCAATCACAGACTGATTTTCCCGGTTTTGGCACCTATTTTGTGTTGTATAAAAGTTGGCAGGGTTTGAAGGAAAGGCAGGTGAAACATTCTACTAATACTATACCAGTAAATATGATCAATGGATAAACTAAAAGGTGCTTGATGAGAAAAGTCACTGATAAATTCTCACAATCCCCACTGAATCCTGCTGAGGGATACTGGGTGGCTGCATAAAGGAAACCGTGAGCAAATAGGTGTACAACCGAGCTTCAAACCTGATCATCCTAATGAGTCGCTCTGCAGACCTTCAAACCTGATGGCTACTATTTGGCTGACAGTGGGTCATTTTCTTCCCTCTGCTAATTGCAAAGAGAGGAACCCTCTCCCGACCACTGGCGGTCACCTGCGCAAATGTCTGGAAATTCAGGCGAACACGAGTTTCAGTGCATTCTTTGAACTTCATAGTGCAATCGTAAATGCCTCCTGCCATGGATGCACATGGCGTGAGGCCTTCACGCGAATCCCTATGGAATCCACCAGCTTTGACCAGTTGCTTAAAGCTTTCGGATTCCATAACAATCTAATGCACATCTGCCATCATCATCAGATGCTGGCAGATATGCATTCATTTTTTAAAGGTGGAACGGATGGGGTGGTTGGCCTGCAAGTTTCACCCTGGGACCCCACCACAGCCAGTCAAAACCTTGACAAACACTTGGAGCGGCCAATGAGGTAAATAAAACATGTGTGCATTCTTTACAGATGTTTTGGAGGATTATTTGCTCAGGACTCCAAATGTTCTGCAGACAAGGCACAGCGAGATTATATGCTTTACCCAGGACCACACACTTTGCTTAAGTGCTGAAACTAGGATTTATATGACCAGTTGACGATTTAAGCACTTACAACATGCCTTCTCATCTATAGATAATAGAAGGATTTGTCAAAGTTTGTGTTTCAAAGATTAAATAATAGTTGTATAGCAATGCACTTAAAACTACACAAATTACAGAAAGCACTAACCTGGCATTATATTAATCATTTTTATAAACTTGTCGAGCAAAAACAGGGTTTCAGCTTTATTTTACCCATCTGTGTAGAAGACTAGTAAACGCCTACAAGAGTGTGTGGGTTTTTAGAACAGTTTTCCCAGTGAAAGCAAATGGGTTTCCAAACTGTATTTACAGTGAAAGAAAATGTAATGTATTGTGATCTTCTGGAGTCTTTAGTTCACACAGCATGCAACGCTACGCCCCTCTCCCATTATCATCCACCATTCACACCTCTAAATGAGCAACAGTGCATTGAAAAGTCGTGCTTTGCTAATCTGGAGAGCTCAAGCACGAATGGTGAACGGTCCAAAGGAGGAATTACGGATCTTACCTGACAGACATTTTACACCTATGGTGAGTATTGTGGCAGGTGAGATGAGCACCACAGCCAGGCCAGTGTGCATTACATCCTCAGAAGGACTGCATGTCTGAATTACTATCAGAGGCATAGTTGTCAAATGGGTGATCATTCTGTTTTTTTCAAAATGCATTTTGATTTTAATATCTGCCCTTTGGAAAGGAGGGCGGAGTCGAACTGCCCTTGCCATCCCCATATTCATATTCATATTTATTAGCACCCTGGGCGGGGGAGACAACCAATCAGGTGGCTAGGAAGGCGAGCTGACCCTACCGGTGAAAGCCTGCGCTCTATGCCACCTGACGGCCAGCTCCCCCACCCGCCATCTTCTCCACACCGACCCTGCCTTTCTTAAATCCTCCTCCCAATTTCACTTACCTCCTAGATGTGTGCTGCTGCTCCCGTCCCTGCTCTGGCCGCCATGGAAATGGAAGAGGGGCTCCACGCCTTCCTATTCCATGGTGGTCATGTCGGTACAGTATTTTCTCCCCATGAACAGGACGCCGGAAGGTGTCCAGTTCACAGAAAGAAAGTATTTTCCATTAAAAAAAAACATTAGCACCGCGTAGCATGCTACCTGGATGCTAATGGCAATATGCCCCTTGGTGGCTAGGCCCACTCTGTGGGTAATGGCCTGCCACCCTTCTTAAGGAACCCTCGCTTCAGTAGGGCCGTTAACTTGGGTGGCGGGCTGCTACCCACAGAGTGGGCCCACCACCTCAGTATTTCACTCTTATCTACATTTACTTTGAAACCAGAAACAGACTGTGAATGTGGTAAAATAGCCCCAGAGGAAAATGGAGTGAAAAGACTGGTTTGGACACAGTGATAATTATGTCATCAGCAAAGTGAGTAGCCTTCTGCTCAGACTCTTAATTATAATGCCAGACAGAAATTCCATGTGGCCCACCCTTGCTGGCAAAGGTTCAGCCACCAGGACAAAAATCCAGGGGGAACCGCAGGCAACCCTAGCAAGTCACACTATATAATGAGAAGGCTGCCAATGCGTAGTGCAAGGAGGCTTGGTATCAAACAGTGAAGACAGACACAAGTGATCACACTTCAAGGGTGTTTATTGAACTTCAATGGGTTGGTTGAACACCTATTTAACCTAAATCTACGGATGCGAGCAAGCTACGACCATCAAAAAATAACACTGTCCTAGTGAAGTCTTTGTCAAATAAAAGGGCCTATACTAATAAACATATTGTCAATTCTTCCTTCTAAATACAAAAGAATGTGGGACAATTATGTACGCGAAAACAAAAGTGTTTAAGAAACAATATGTCAGGGCGGTGGAGCAGTTGGCTTCCCTTCCCCACATTTTCAGCACGGGACAAGGCAGCACATTCGAGCTTCGCACACACTCTGCCTTTTCTGCCACAAGGATACAGTTCAAAGCAAAGGTATCAAGGCCTTCTGCCAAAGCCTCTTTTCCAATAACAGTCTCTTACTGCAGAGGGCCTGTCATAACAAACATATATCAAAGTTCCACTCTTATCAGGATTTTCACATGCATAAGTTCTCACTTCCAGTATTCATCATGATTCTCCCTCCTTCAGGCTTGGACCCCCTTTTTACCATAATGTTTGCACTTGGTCTCCCTCATTCGAGCTCAGACCATGGATCTCCCTCGTTCGGGCTCAGATCATGGACCCCCCTCATTCGGGCTTTTTCACAATATTCACATTTGGTCTCCTCCGTTCGGGCTTGGACCATGTAGTCTCACTTTCTACGGTTTCCTCTTGATATCAAACTCAAAGTCTTTAGAATGTGCAATAAGTTTTGCTTAAACCGCCAAAGGACCACTTTGATTCATTCGTACTGTGAAACCGTAAATGCAATTGTATAGCCTGCATAGTATGAATAGTATGTTGGCCAGAAGCGAATTACATCATGTGATAAACATTGCAAACCATGAAACCGAAGTGTGACCATTTGGAGTCCATTTTGTAATTGCCTGCCATTTTCTTTTCTGTAACGCTTCTGAAAATATATTCTGTACTTCAGATCCACACATGGTGCAAGGCCACAGCTTGAACACTGAATGCTAACGTAGGCAGGAATGTGAAACCATCCAGAAATACATTGTTTTTCTTATTCTGTAAAGCCTTGAAGCTGTACATAAGCCGCAACTAATCAGCAACCCAGGTGCCAGCCTGTCTTGCAAACGCTGTTGTAGAAGGCAGTTAAATAAGAATTATATGCACCTAATGGTGCTCCTTCACGAAGGATGGTATTTTCTCTGCTTCAGAACTGTCTGACCCTTAGCCCATGAGCGCAGCGAATAGATAATGTTAGTTGGAATGTCTCCCTGCTAGAACATGATATCCTTGCCTGTGCCAATGGCCGGGTTCCCCAAAACAGAAAGCTGTCTCTGCAGCCTCGGCTAGAAATACCAAATATTTAGACTGAATGAAGTTACGTGCATAACTGTCAATTACCGAACCCTAGCTTGTATGTCACGTATGTGGGCGGACCGAATAATGCTGTAGAATGATGATGTGTTATGTATATGTATTACTGCTTTACCAATGCTCGCTCTCTCTCTTCTCACAGTGTCTTTGAACACACGTCGTGAGGTGTTGAGACCCGGTCGGCCGACTGAGATACTCTGAAAATGAACCAGAATTGTTTGGGAAACGAAACTCACGACTGGCGTGTCATTAGTATATGGTTATTGTGCCTTTACTCCATATATGGTTTCACAGTACAATGTTCTGATCAATCTTCTACTTTCATTTCAACCACTTCTTGGCGGGATACCTTACAGAGACCTTCGATTGAGCACATTCACTCTGTAAACAGTATCGTATCTTTCCTTCTCAAGTTCAAACATTCATCAGTCGTTTAGCTTTGCTTGCACCTTTCATCACACATGTTTAACAATATTCGTTCCAGCGCTGATCATACAATGTTGCCGCTTTCAACCTTGACTTCAACACAGACCGGTCTTGCATCGCTCTCCCCAACTCACCAGCTGTGTTGATCTCTCTGGTGCTTCTTTGTTTTTGAAGCCAAGGACGATAACACAGGGGCTGCTGCTCCTCCCTGCCTTGGTCGGTTACGCGTGAGGGCCTCCGGTATCTCCGACACACAATGCAGGATTCTTCAGTCTGGTTTCCTGGCTTTACGCTTTCTGACTCAAAGGTTTCTTGAAAGTAGCAGTTTCTTGCCGTAAAAAAGGTCAAGGGTATTTCCCTCCTTGCAAATCCTTCTTGGTTTGCTGTCTTTCTCCCCTCATTCAGCTGCCGACTCGAAACTGCTGTTCCTTCGTGTGCTTTGCCTCGCTCAGTGTGCTCTCATACTCCGGATTTTATCCATGTGGGGAAGTTTAATGGACGTCATGTTTGAGTGATTGCCAGTAATTGCCTGACTTCGCCTGACCATAATAGTGGGACATGTCAGGTACACTGCTCGGATGTGAGTCTGTTTCCTCCCAGAGCGGGCTCTCCATGTGGAAGTGTTTGTGAAGGGAAGGGGGGGTAAAGTTCTCACGCATTCTACCTGGTAGAATGGGGTAAAGGTGTTGCAGGGGGAGGGATACAGCATCTCACCATCCGATGTCCCACTCGCACTCCCTGAAGACACCTCACCCAGGTGATCCTCCCGCACTGGTCCACCCCCAGAATCTGGATCCAAAGGCGATGGCTGTGCTCTGGCCACCTGAGAGAGAGATCCATGGGGACTAGTGGGTGAGACACTTTCTGGTTTCTCACAGTAGCCGTCACCATTACCTGGGCAGTGGCCTGTCTTTGAATAGCTAAGATTGCTCTAAGGGTGCCCTCTCTGAATCCTAATTTTCATATGAACTCCCGCAGGAAGGTTCCCTAGACGCAGTTGATGGCCTTCTCCACATCTAGGGATATCATCGCAAGTTAGGTTAAGGTTCTATGCATCACATCTATTAATTTTGCCACCCTTCTGACATTGTCAGACACCCGACTTCTCTTTACACGCGGAGATGGGTCCCTTGCCTAAGCGTAGTTTACACATGACTGATCTCCTTCTGTAATGGCACAGTCAGGCTGAAAAACGATGGTGTGGAAAAGTGCACTGACAAATGCCAGTGGATACGATTAATTTATGACCTTCCACCCATCACATTTTTCGGTTTATGTCTGGGGACAGGCAAGAAGGTAATTCAGGTGGCCAGTTGCCGCCCTGTGGTGTGGATATTGGGGCCAGCAGTGATATTGGATCGGCAGGATTCCCTAGTCACCTTGCCTCTGTCCCCACAGCTTGGCAGAGGACAGTCACATTGCCATGGCTGGGCAATCCAGTGCTAAGAGCATTGACCTTAACCCGCCTCCTTGCAAGAAACCTGCCAAATCCTAAGTTAAGCCAAAAAACACTGATATTGCACACCTAAATGATGTATATATCAAGTAAATTAGTAGAGAAACTTGGGGTGTAGAGGTGAATGAGACCACCTTGGCACAAGAACATAAATAACAAGAGAAGAAAAGAGCCCTAAGAAGGGACCCTCGTGTCCCCTGCACAACCACCATACTGAGATCAGTCAAGATTCATCAGAACTTAGATCAAGACTATTGAAAAAAGTTTAAAGACAAAAATAGTAATACGTATATATTCAAATAATTCATTGATTAGTGTAATCAAACAGATCTAGAGCTCTATGCATTCAACATGACATGGAGAAATACAATGGGAAGGTTGGAAAGGTTAGAAAGACACATGGAAGCTTCAAAATGACAGTTGTAGGCTTTGTCCCGCCCCTAACAGAAACTCCAGCTGCTCTCCACCTACCTAACCAAGTCCAATCACCACACCAACAGGCTAGAACGTTGCAGACCCTCAAAAAGAAGGAACACCCATGATGTGGAAGGGGAAAGTATAGGAGGTGTGAGTTGTTGAAGAAGGTCGTAGCTGGCATTTGTAGGTTTCTGGAGTGTTTTTTCAAAGATTGTGGAGGAGAGGTGGCAGTTGTAAGCAAGGGAGAAGAAACCAGGGGGAAGGGTGATGGACTGTAGGAGGTGGTGCTGCTTAGAGGAGGTGGTGAAGAAGTGGAGGATCAGTTAACAGGAGGAGAAGGAGAGACTCTGGATTAAGGGTTGACATCAGGAGGAGGAGGTTAGGCACTGGAGTAAGTGGCTGTTGCAGGAGGAGGAGGTGTGAAGAACTGAAGGGGAAATGAACATCAGGCAGACACATGGAAAGCCTGGGAAAAGAAGGAATATTTGAAAGTGGGATTGAAGATCTGGGTGAGGTGGGTGTTCCAGGAGGACGTGGTGAAGAGACCAGAGGAGGAGGCACTAACCTCAGAAGGGTGGATGACCAGAGGAGGAGACTGGGTCCAGTCGAAGAGGTGGTGAGACAGCCATCAATGGGAGGACTGTTCCAGTGGACAAGACAGGCCCTAGGCAAGAGCAGGTGGTGGGAGGAGGAATGGGACAGAGGCAGGAACATCACTGTCAGTTCAAAGAGGAAAGGACAAAGCAGGTGTTGGGGTCCAGAGAGTGGCAGTGAGGACCCCTGGTGCAGACTAACTCAAGCTATAGCTACAGATGCTCGAGTCAACATTGCAACAGACCTAGAAGGAGCAACAAAAAGCAGATTCAGTATGGGACCACGTGGGCAATTTCGTTTCAGAGATCTGTGGGTATGGGACCCTGGAAATCTTGCATCTAGTTTGCAAGGGCTGGCGCCCCCTGGTAAAAGATGCCCTGGCAACCCGCAGGTGGCAGACTTCATTTTGGGATTACACAAATTCTTTTTACTACTTTTGACTTTGTGTTGGACCTTTGTTACTTGTGTAAGTAAAAGCCCAAAACTATAACTTTCAGGTCAGGGAACTGATATATCCTAGTCACGCTTGACTATGCCACCAGGCAACCTGTAGTCTTACCAATGAGAAATAATACTGCACCAAGCAAAATCAAACACTTATTACAATACTTCTCCAGGGTACGCTCTCTAAAGAGAATCCAGTCCGTGGCCTTCCTTCATGTCCCGAGTCATGACCAAGCTGAAAAGGTGATTGCAGGTTTAGACCCCTTGCACCTCGGTTTATCCCCCTCCCCCCAAAATGGATGGCCTGGTGGAGAGCTTTAACTATATTTATTGACTTATTTTTGCATTCATAAAGCGCGCTAAACACAGAGGCATCAATGCGCTGGTTACAGGATTTAAACAACATGTGGAACAGTATACATTTTGAGTTCATAGACATTAGAATGTGGATCCAACAAGGGTCCTGGAAGAACAGCAATGTCTTAAGATGTTTTCAGACGGCCCAGTACGATTGATGCGCTCTTAGTGCCAGGGGTAGAGCTTTCCAGTTCTTGGAGGCAATGGCCGGGACGCTCATTCCGCTGTATCTGTTTAGTCTGTGTCTTGGGGGGATAAGTCAGTGAATATGGGAGGAGTGGGTGGGTCTTGCCTATGGGGTTTTTTGAGCTTTTGAGATAGGTAGCTGGAAGTAGTGTTCGAGAGGCATTTGTGGGTGATGGCTAGTATTTTGAAGATTATGTGCTCACAAATTGGTAGCCAATGTGCATTTCTTCTGGCGGTTGAAATGTGCTCATGCCTTGGGATGTTTAGTGCAGCTCTGAGTGCATTGTTCTGAATGACCTGAAGTTTGCTAATTTCTTCAAGCAGAGGGGCCTGCGAATAAATACAATAATCTAGTCTGGAGCCAATGAGCGCACAGGCAACAGTGATGCAGCTGTCAGTGGACAGGAATGGTCTGCAGGCACTGATGAACTTGGTGATGCATGCAGCAGAGGATGCAATAGCATTCACCTGCCTAGTCCGGGACAAAATGGCATTTAAGTAAATGCCCAAGTACTTGACCTTACTGGGTACTGGGATGGTGATGCCATTGATGGCAAAGGAATTATGGGCTTGGTCAAGTTGCTAAGTAAGGTTTGCGAGTCAACCAAAAGAATTTCAGTCTTATCATTGAGGCATAGAAGGTGGGAAGCCATCCAGACCTGGATGGTTTGGTAGACTGAGTATGTAAAAGAACTTTCTAAGAAAGATGGCGACCAAAGAGTCAAGAAACCGGGATGAGTTGCTTCCCTAGACAGTGGTTGCCGTCAGTAAAATACACAGGTATGGACTGATTTCTCTCCTTTGGAGTTGATCTGTGGCTAGTAACCAGCAATGTCCTTGTCATCCTGAAGGAGGAATAGGAAGGGAGTGATTCCCAAGGAGGCAAGTTTGGAGAATTCATCCAAGCATCATAGGAACCATTATGGACATCGATTGGGAGTTACAGATAAGCCAAGAGAAGCAAAAATGCCCCTATGCCCAGGGATTACAACGAAGGTGCTTCAAGGTTGGAGACGGAATGCTTGTTTTGTTGCCCAGTTCAGAAAACAAGCTTACAGCAAAATACAAAGCGTTGCATAAAATCACCCAAGTACTCAGTTATCACAACTAGAGTATACAACAAGGGGAACAATGCAAGATCAGTCAATACTACCTTGTGAACTGGCCAACAGCATGGTGCCATTGTTTCCAACCCGTGTTGATGGCTGCCCTATATCCCAACACCAATTCGCCAGAATCTACAGCTCTGCCAGAATTAATTCCAGTGGATATTCTGACAGAGCAGAAGAAAGATCTCTGTGCATATCTGCAGAGTTTTACAACCATATTCTGGGACCTATTAGGGAGAGTGCATGGCTTTGTTCAGTAAATCCCATTGATAATGGGGTAATCTGTCAGACTCAGGCCATAGTGACTGCCAGAGATAAGAATAAAGGATGAGATCAGGAAAACACTCTTTGCCATCAAACCATCGCAAAACCACTGGTTGATGCCAACTGTTCCAGTTTCGAAGCCCTAAGTGTGTTGGTGCTTCTCCATCGACTTCTGCAAAGTCAGTGAAACATCTAACTTTGATGTATACCCCAAGCCAAGGGTGGGCGACATGACTGAATGGGTTGAACCTGCAAAGTGTACCTCTACACTAAACCACACAAGGGGCTATTGGCGGATCCCACTGGCTCCGGAACACAGAGAAAACTTCACAGAGTTGCCAATCAGTCTTCATGGTGTACCTGTCAGCGTTCGCAGAGCGATGGAAGTTGTCCTCCAGCCCCATCAAGCATCCTACACAGGCATACCTTGAAAACATTGTCATCTTCAGCCAGACCTGGGCAGAATACCCAAAACAGCTCTACTTGGTTGCCTGCAGGCTCTGGGAGGCAGGTCTCACTGCAAACCCAGCTAAATGTTATCTGACCTTATCATCCATCAATTACATAAATTTCCAAGGCAGCAAAGGAACTGTCCAGTGCAAAGCCACTAAAGTTAAGAGAATCGCCTCTAACCCTAAAACCAAAAAGGAGTTGTGTGCTTTCCTGGGTCACGTTGGCTATCATAGAAGGTTTACAAACCTTTTTTTAACTATAACCGGACCCTAGAAGATCAAACAGACCCAGTGGACTGACATGACTGAGAAAGCCTGACTTGAGCTCTCAATGATTGCAACTACCAGAAAACCTTGCAAGAGCATGATATATCAAAGAGCTTCTCTATATAGAGTTCCATGTGCAGATTCAGCGGAACAAAGCTTTTGTAGCCTAGACATCTTTTCAAGGAAATAGCCCTGTATGGCGGCCTTAAGCACCCCCCCATTGAGTGGAAACATTAAGCATAGTTATAGGATTCACTCCACAGACCCTGCTTATCTCCATATCTAGGTTTTTTATTTTTATTTTACAAATTAGGTCCCTTAATAGTGATGAGATGAGCATCCACATACCTGGATTTTTCTCCTCTGGGAATTTTATTTTAATAAAAAGGACGGAGCTTGACCTGAGAAGGAGTGCTCTCCTATAGCGGATTCTTGGGCCATGGCCTGAAATGGATTGCCCCACCATAATTTACTCAATCCTGGTGTAGATTTCTTTGTGTTTGAGAGAAGAATGAGAAGTCCATGTCCTTTGGATGTAATAAACACTATGGGCCTCATTACGACCCTGGCGGTCCCGTAATGAACAGTGCTGGTACGGGCCCGCCACCGTTCATTATGGGCTGCCTGATTACGAGGTCCCCTAGCGGGACCCGGAACAGACGTCTGGTAAAATCAGACGTCCTTTCTGGGTCCCGCGAGGGGACCAACAAGGGCCTGTTATTAGCTCCATCGCCATTCCCATTGAGCCCTATGGGGGCTCAAATGAGAATGGGGAATGGTTCTGTGCATGAGGAATTACCGGGTCCTCCAAGGTTGGAATGACCCGGTAATTCCTCATTCACAGACCCCAGTATTGGAGCCCGGTATGGAGGCAGCCATGGCGCTTGTAGCACCATGGCTACCTCCATACTCGTAATGAGGCCCTATATGTTACTAATGCTAACCTCCCTAAAAAGGTGCAAAGGGCCTTTGGATGCTTTCCCAATCCCCTTTGGTCAACCCTGGGCTGGTCTAAAGCTGGGTCAAAGACCATATTAAAATCCTCTGTCAAGATCAGGAAGGCTTCCACAAGAGAAAGTACCTCGTACACACCGCCCAAAAAATACATTTAGTACCTCACTGCCAGCAATATTTTGTCTGATTCAAAGTGTAGGTTGTGAACAATTAGCAAGCTTCTTCTTACTCCCCGCTGGTGCAAAATACTGCATTGGATAACTTTTGGAGCAGAGCCCAGGAGGGTCTCCCTGCTCTAGGTGGGGTTTCCTCAAGGCAGGCGACATCCACCTGCCTGCTTGACATCCACCCGGACATCCACCTGCCTATCCCTGTGGTAGTATAGGAGATTAACCCATTTATTTGGGGAGTTTAGGCTCCTAACATTATATGGTGCTAATTTCATCCAAAGTAATTAATCTCATTCTCTTACATCATCACTCAGAGTCCAGGCAAAAGGGTAAGATCCACCAATAATTAATATTGCTTTGCTCGGCCCCCTAACCTGGGTGGCGGACTGTTACGGACAGGGTCGGCCCACCGACTCGGTTATTATCGCTGCAGTGGACAATGCTTGGGTATCTTCTGTGCTACTTAGCTCCTTTTCCAGATACCAGAAAGAGCAAGAGAACTTCAAATGCCCCCAAGTAGTTTTTATGAGACAGCTCAAACCCTGAGAGCAGGAAACATGGTTACAAAGCTATCACATAGCCTGATTCAGCGGTACCCTAAGGTATCCCAATGGCAGCTAGATCCTAATGGTTTCAACTATCTAGTAATGCTGCACAGTGTGGGATTTCCCAGTGCCAAATTCCCCAAAAACGTTACTAAATCTATTGCCATGGGAGGTCCCCTGTCCCACACAATTCAATGTTTCAAGAGCTGCTCTTGGGCCAGAACCCGAAGGGCACCTATGTCTCCTCAGAAACGAAGATCAGCTCAGACCTACAGAGGCTTAAGAATCAAAGCGAACATAGTGGGAACCCCACAGCCCGAAATCTGCAGCACAACAGCACAGCAGGTGCAACTTCACAAAGCACACCCAACCAACAGACAAGGCTGCAGGGCAAGGCCATCCGCAGGACCGGGAATACACCCTTGACTCTGCAGCTCACCATTGGCTGTGCTCCTGGTCCTATAAACCCTGTGCTCAATTGCCACTGGGAGGATGGGCATTCCCTTCTCTGGATAAGGGCGTGCCAGTCCCAAAATGGGATGTCCGAACCACATGAGTGCCATTCCAAGTAGCACAGAGGGCCAGCAGTTTGCAGGCTCCACAGGGAGCCAGGGCCCAGAAGCATCTCTTCACTCTGTACCGCAGGCACAGGAGGATGTCAACATGGATGCACTGTTAGGCCCTCCTTTGCTTTATGGGGATCCTCATCTGAGCTACCCCCGAAAAGCAAAATTGCACAGCTGGGCCTGCACAGCTTTGGGGCAGCTACTGATTGATAAAGGTTGTATAGGTCAAGTAAAAGGGTGTTACGTGGAAGGGAATGACAGAGGAGTCAGAGCTCTTGGATCAGGTGGTGTGGTGAACCAGAAAAAGGACTCGGACTACATGTGGTCATGATTCACGAGTTGTATTTAAATAGAAAACCTAACTGCCCGATCGCTATGATGGAAGTTCCCTACCTAACAAAAGTAAAAGTAATGGTACTCGTCAAGTCCAAATAAAAAGCCTTCTGTCCAAATCCTAAACAGCTAACTGGCCCTACCACTTTATAAAAATACCTAACTCAAAAGAAAAGGTAGGCTTGTTCAATAGCCTCGGTGTGGACCTCTGCCTGTCCCAATTGCATTTGACTTTTTCTCAATCTGTAAACGTTCTTGTAGATGGTCTTCATAATTTTTGTACGAAATCCTTTTGGAAAATTAACAACTGTCTTCTGTAAGGGTTTCCTTCTCCCTCCGATAAGTTTCTTATGTTCAATGTTCCAATCCCTCCAGGACACCTTGAAAATCCCCTTCTTCTTTTCCCACCTTCGTAGCGTTGGGACTTCCCAAAGGTCTCGTTAGCTCTGTAGACAAAAGTCTTCTCTCACTATACAATTTAACTTAGGATTTTTGCCCAGTCAGGTAACACCACTCCCAGCGATTTATGCACTATGCTGTTGTCTAGTATTCAGCTTCCCTCTACTCTGTCGCTACATGAGACCTCTGTCATTGTTCTTTAACACTCTTTGTGGTTACTTCAACTTCGATATACAGTTTCTGCATCTTTTTCCACTCTTATTTAATGAGGGCCGTGTGCCCGCCTGATTCTCTTAATGTGGCATACTTTTTCAGCTATTCTAGCTTTGTATTACATTGTTTGTATCCTTTCTCTCTATGGATCAGAGAGGATGGGTGCCTGTTACGTTCTCTCGACGCTTCGTAGTATTGGCTGCTCTTCCTGCCTTTCAGTACAATGTTCGTATTGCTTGCTCTCTGATTTATATTTAATGGGGCCGTGTGCCCGTTACATTGGTTTTGGGTATCATACCTGTGTTGGTTTCCGGTACTCCTGGAAACCCGCAGTCATTTATCTCGCTCACATCCAAAGGTCTGTAGCGCCTCTTTCCCAGGTGGTGCATATCGTGTTGGGGAAGATGCTTGTCGGTGGGATCTCAGGGTCTCAGGCTCTTCTTTCCTCTCCGGTCGCAAAGCCCACCACTGGCTCTTCAGTGGTCATGCCACACGGGAAGATGGTTGTCTTTCCGTCCTCTGTCTCGCCTTAACAGAAGCTTCTTGCTCGTTTAAGGCACCCGCTGTCCATCCTCGAGCTGGTGGGTTTCTCATTCTGCTCGTCACCGCTGCTCGATGTAGCTCCGCTCCTCCAGGACATAGGTGCTCCCAGGGCTCGCCTCTGCGTAGAACTTGCTCTCCTTCCACTGTGGGAGTTCCTCTCCATTCACAAAGCGCTTGCGTCTTATACACGTCATTATAATGAATGAAATTATGTCCGTCTAACATAATGATGGCACTCAGGCGAGGTCACCATTAACTGTTGCCAATATGGTTACACAAGGATCTTTGTGATTCATAGTTGTACCACGGAATGCAACAGATTTTCCGAGATCCATATATGCAGAAAAGGTAGTTTGGACTGGGAGTTCCATGTTGGAATGGGAATCCTTACCCAGAAGAGGGGAGTTTTGTGTAACGGGCTCACCTCCCTAGCCTCAAAGGGGGTGGCTCCGCTCTGGGGAGAAGGGACAAATTGTCCAGATTCGTCACAGTGGCCATCATCAATCAGTGTCAGCCACATACCCAACACATGCTTTAGGGAAATTGTATTGTTGCTTAAATTGAACTTAAGCAATCTATACCAATGAGTTATGAAAATTAAGGCTAGAACAGGAAGAGCATTGTTCTTGAGACAGACCCTCTTGATAAACATCAGCACTACTCACTGCAACACAGCCCTTATGAATGTCGCTCACTGAAGATTACCAACAGTAGCACACACTGAAGACTGCCAGTGTCCATCCTTCGACAAAAGGGACTGACTCTCCCATAGTGCAGATCAGAGAAAGATGAGCTGGTGCCTGCAAACATGTCCCACCTTCCAGAACACTGCAGGGTTAGTGACCTCCAAAAATGTCTTTCCACTTTATTGGTGGTAACCGCATCATGGAAGCACCATGCATCATTATAGACCTAGGTTTGCCTATTGGTCCCATGATTCCATCATTTCCCCATTGTTGATGCTCATGGCCCTAGGAATAACTTGATTGTTCCCACATTATTTGGAAAAGCAGATAGTGTTAGTTTACACAGACCCTTTGTAAACCCATATTGGCAGTTGCCTCACTGTGCAGAAAAGAAAATAGGCCTCATTACGAGGCTGGCGGTCCCGTAATGAACGGTGCCGGTACTGGACCGGCACCGTTCATTACGGGATGCCTGATTACGAGGTCCCCTAGCGGGACCCGGAACAGACTTCTGGTAAAACCAGACGTCCTTTCTGGGTCCCGCGAGGGGACCTAGGAGCTAATAACGGGCACGTTATTAACGGGCCAGTTATTAGCTCCATCCCCATTCCCATTGAGCCATATGGGGGCTCAATTGGGAATGGCGAATGGTTCTGAGCTTGAGGAATTACCGGGTCATCCAAGGACGGAATGACCCGGTAATTCCTCATTCACAGAACCCCGTATTGGAGCCCGGTATGGAGGCAGCCATGGCGCTAATAGCACCATGGCTACCTCCATACTCGTAATGAGGCCCAATATGTCCAGTTTCCCTATTGCCCAGAAAACCAGCCATTGCACAATTCCACAGTGTTCTTGATAACAGAGCACCATGGCTACCTCCATACTCGTAATGAGGCCCAATATGTCCAGTTTCCCCATTTCCCAGAAAACCAGCCATTGCACAATTCCACAGTATTCCTGATAACATAGAGCATACCCATTAGGTCTCCCCTAATTTCAATGTGCACCCACCCAATGGCACACTAGGCTGGATAGCATGCACTTTTGTTCACCACAAAATATGTTTGCCTGTATGAAATAGCTGACATACAGCCACTGCTAGCTCGACAACTAAACTCAGATTACCTGGCTGGGGCCCTTCAGATGACTGGTACAGCCGCAGAGCTTCCTACTGCTCTACTTGGCCCATACTGACATGAAGAGTGTTGCACGGCTTTTTTCTTTTAAAACAGTGTATGAGTCTGTGTTTTCTTAGATGTGTGTGGCATGACGTCATCAAAGTAGTTCACAGTTGGGATATTGGAGTATATTATTGGCACAACATTATAAATGCGATTTACAGTCTATATGCTGCTGGCATATTTTGCGGGCATAGTATTATGATACTCTTTCACAGAAACAATGCTGGGTTGTGGTCGCAGCATCATGAAAGTGTTTTACTGTGACATTTCTGGCATATATCTTGGAGGCAGGCATTATGAAAATGCTAGAAAAAGGTCCTGTGTGCTGATGGTAACCTGATATCTATTTGATTTTGTATGTGTTACCCTACAGAACCAAAAGTGAAAAGTATGCCTTTTTACGCCATTGTTCTCAAATGGTGTCCTGTAAAATCCACCATTTCAAACCATTTTTATAAATATATTCTCAGACAACCACCTCCTCTGAACCGCTCTACAATGCACAGGGCTCCTACGATATGCTCAGTCACTCGTGCTGACTTGAGTTAAATATTAATGTCCCCACTATAAATATATTCACCAGTTGACACTGACCGTCAGGGTCGGACTGGGACAAGAAATAGGCATGGTCACCCAAAAAAAAGTGGCCCACCCCCCACCTCAAAAATGTGGCTCACCCCTCGCCTCACGACCCATGACCTCTGATAACATCAACGGAAGTGATGTCATTTGACCACACCCCAAAATGACATCCCGGGAAGCGATGAAACATGACCTTTCACCCCTTGACATAACAGGAAGTGGCATCAAATAGCTTTGTCCCTAAGTACACTAAATTACTGTGAATCCAAGCAGACGTCAAGGCCAAATGATAAATGTTATTGTATAGCACTTACACTTAAGCTCTTTTTTTTCGAACAAATATGCATACAATATCACCCAACTTGTGTTGGTACGCATTTATTGAACTAAGAAGGATGAAAGGCTTTTTTTAAATAAAAAAAGTTGGAAAAAAACATTTTTCTTCAATTTTTTTTCTCCAAACCAGCCCAGGAATGGCCAGAAACCGGCCCCCATTCCTCATGGACGATTTCGGCCCGGCCACGGGCTGAAAGGCCGAGGGTCCAATCCAACCCTGCTGACCGTGCATCATTAAGAACATCAATGCCCCATCAGGAGCTACTCGCTCCTGCACCCCCGGCCCCTCAAGCTGATTCCCCCACTGACATAGCCATTTATAAAGTAAAATACCCTAATACAAATAATTACCACTTGTCCTCATCGCTAAGAAAAACAGATATTTTCAGTTTTCTGTGCAAACACACACAGTGGGCTTCATTACGAGTTTGCCAGTCCGGAAACAAGGGTGCCGGTAAGCTCACCGGCACCCTTGTTTCCAGATCGGCAAACTCTGAGTCTGCCTGGCATGGTTGCTGTGCCCGACAGGGCTGAACCTGCTGGGTCGCCGCGGTAGGCAGACTGTTCACGGAAGCACCGGCACCATTACTAACTGTGCTGGGGCTTCCATATCCCCACTACTATAGAGCCCCATAGGACTCTATGGGAATGGGGACTTACAATTTGCTGGCGCCGGACTTCAAGGGCCGACGGACTTGTAATAAGACGGTGGCACCGGGAATTCAGGCGCAGTAAAATATTACGGGTCCAGCGACAACACATTGATAGCAACGACAGGTTTATCGCCAGACCCGTAATGAGGCCCAATGTCTCACTATGTGTGCATGCCCCTACAGATATTGATCTCTCCATCACACACTATTTTTGCTTACTTACTGAAGTCTCTTTTCCTCCAGCAGTGCTGTCTTGGTTGCTTGTCTGTTGCACTTTTTCCCATTGTTGCTCTCTCCTGTGATTGCTGCCTCTTATTCCAAGGTTTTTCTTTCTCTGTTGTCTAGTCATCACACTGTGTTTTTTTCCCCCATTTCATTCGGTTCTCCCTTCTGAGCCTGCTCTCCCCCTCCTGTTTTCCTCTAATTCTCTGTTCTTCTCCCCCTTTTGTCATGCTTCACTGCGCCCTCGTTCACTGTGTTGCTGTCTGCATTTCTCTTCTACTTTATGTGTATATATAAATATTCAATGAAAAAAACGTTAGTTGAAGGGACGTTATAAGAAGATAAATAAATAAAATAAGTAACGTATGTTCCGGCCATTTCATGGTGACACCTGACATTTAATATTAGAATCTTGGCATTTTATGGGAATACATGTTTTTTTGTGCACTTGCACAACTGATTTGAGTGCATGGCATTTGATGTCAATACTTACCAGGTGATGTGCGTGCATTGCGTTTAATTGCAATGCATTGTATGTTAGGGATATCTGGGCATTTAGTGGGGATGCGTGGCATGCAATATAAGTGCCAAGTGCTTCATGGTAACAACTGGTATATGGCTTGAGTACTTGTGCAAATGATGGGAATGTTTGCCATATGATACGCACATTTAAATATACAAGGCATGTAGCCAGAGTGCATGCTACTTGATGGCACTGCACAGAACTGGATGCAAAGACTTATGGCAATTCCTGGCATCTGATGCGAGTTCCTGCCACTGGATGGCAATACCTGGCACGTGAGCACTTGGTATTTAGAGGGAATACCTGAAGTAGGAACTTGGGCATTAGAAATACCCTACAACACCAAACACAATGTCACTATACAAAAAAAAATCTGTTGGCTTTGTCAATAATAATAATTGATACACACATTTGAGATATACTGTACTATTTTAGAGGATGTTTTTCCATTGACAATAACGAGTATTTGTTTTCAGATTGACTGAGTATTAAATTCATAGTGGAGACAGCTTTAATACACCCCGAAAAATATATTTCCTTTCAAAATAAAAGGCATTTTAATTTTGAGTTTATGTGTTGGGGCCTCTGTTTAAGTTAAGGTCATGAGTCGGTGGGGTGTGACGGGGGGGGGGGGGTGGGGGTGACTGCAGAGGGTGGTCATTAGTTGGGAAACTGGGCTATGTAGGCCCAAGTGGGCCGAGGGTGTATTTGTGGGGACAAGGGGTGCGGGGTGTATCTTTCAGGGGGGTCTTGATTTATTTTCTCAATTTTGCGAGGTGTGTTTGCTCTCGGCAGCGTGTGCTTATCTCACTGAGCTGTTGAAGGGATTCTTTATTCTTTGGCAAGCTGAAATACAACATTTAATTTCTACTGACTGTGTGCCTTGGTTAATATGAAACACTTACGTTTTAAAATGTACACACTGTTGGCTGAGACTACCTTCAGGCTGGAATTGCTGTGACCTGTGGACCTACCATTTGCTGAAAGTCTAGCCATGTCCCATCCCTCAGACACATGTATCACCAAGCCTCCAAGCATGTGCAAAGTTTGGCGGACTCTTAATAACCCAAAGGCAAAGGCTCTGGTGGTTTGGCGTTGGCCCGAGCTGGTTGCCTACTCAGGTCTAGTTTGTTCCTAAGAAATAGCGTCGTTTTAAATCCAGATGTGTAGTGGCAACAGTGTCTCGGATGGGGGCGCTCTACAACAGTCAAAGGGTGCAGAATCCCAGAAATGCCAACGACAAGAGAAACAAACTTCTTGACTTCAGTATTTTTGCTCTATGCAAATACTCAAAGTTAAAGTATGTTTACAAGTGTAAAAGGCTAATGATATTCAGTCACTAGTGCGACACTGCACTAAAGGGTTTCTAAAGGGGATGGTGGGTTACTTTACACAGTCTGTGTTGACTATGAGAATAACGCTGTCTCTTCCTGTGTGTTTGCCCTACTGCCTGCTATGTTGTTCGAACGGTTTCTATATGTTTTCTTAACCTCCTCTCTCTGCGACTCCACGGTCAGTATCACAAAAACATAGCACTGGTGCAAGTGCACTTAGCACTAGTGAAAAATTGCCCTAGTGCGGAAAGGACTAGGGTGAACATTGCCCTGGTGCAGAATGCATATTAAAATAATATTTTTCCCCAGTAGGACCCTAGTGCTAAGTGCACTTGCACGGGTGCAAGTGCCTCATTCTAAGTGCCAACACCTTTGCCTTTCTCTTCACAGCCAGGCCATTCTCTGTGCTCACCGCTTTTACTGATTTGCCCAAGGTGTAGAATTGCTGCAGCCATCTTAGCCTCTTTTAGTCAGTCTTCTGTTTTTACACTCCGCAAGGGGCCAGTTACAAAACTCACACACGTTCCTAATAGTCAGCCTCCCGAACAGTCCAGGTGCGTGGTCACAGGACAACAGGTGTTCTGCATACCCTGCAGAGGAAAATCTTCCACAACTCATGCTTCTGCTGTTTTGTTTAGCTCAAACGGGCTGACAATTCACCTCTCAAACTCAAGCTCTCGCTAGGCACTCTCAGATGGCAGCGATTAATAAGTCCGCTTCACGCCTGCAGGAGATTTGCGTTGATGTGATATCCTTACAGCTGGCCACTGTAGTTAAATAATTTCTGCTGTGACTTCACAATGCATTCTTGGCCGATTTGGCCATAGAAAAGCACCTCCTTAGCATATGAACAGAAATGTCTTGCTTAGACGAGTCTTGGCGCCAACTCTGTTCAACACCATAGAATAATGACCCTGTAATGTAATTCTAATCACCTCTCTGAGCAACATAAAACATCCCTGCAGAGGGGCGCACTATTAGGATGCGCACGCAGAAGGAACACTTCAGTTCCTTTTAAGGAATTCATCGGCAATGTGGTCATTACTTACACTGCCCTGTCCTGTCTATTAATGACCAAGCTCATCTCCCAACATCTTCAACTAAGTATTTTTGTATCCCTCCCAGATAAAATGATGACAGCCAAGGAATAACCACATCACCTCGCTTTCCCTGGGGTTTCCCGCCTTGTTCCTCTGGTGCAATCAATCAACCCACAAAAGCCATTAACACTATTGTACCAACCTGTTACAAACTGTAGGGGCTAAAAATGGTGTTGCTCAAATATACTGCTGACGAAGAGCCACAAAGAAGTATTAGATCGTTGACAGTTATTCACCACTTGCTTAAATAACAATTGGGGGCAGGCCAAATGTGAATGCTGGTGCCATGATGTAACGCTTTATTGAGAGGCCACCATAAACACAGGAAGATCCTTCCCTCCCCAAACCAGATGTCACAGAAATGGTTTAATATCAGTTCTTTATTCAGCCCTATTTCCAATTCATCTCATACCCCTTGGATCCCTCCCCCTGAGCTACCAATGAGCCAAGAACCGAGCCGTTATACAGGATATATATTAGTATTTATTTGGAATATAGGAATAGAGATCACACTAAAATGACACCCGCCACCTTCTTTATGGCTCACAATTAAACTTCTTGTTACACAAATCACACAAATAATTTGGTGAAAACACAAATCACAATACAGATTTCACTTAAAAAATAATCAACACTGGTCAATGAATAAAAGCAATTTACATATGTAGTGCTATGCAATTTTGATTTTCCTGCATGCTTAAAAGGCTAGCAGTTTGGGTTACAGATTGGTAAAAATGCATATGGCAATTATGATTTCATGCACACTTTTGCTTTAAAATAAAGACAGGGTGATTTAGCAGTTAGGTTTTATGTGGCAAAACGTCATAATTTACTAGTACCTGCCATAATATATATATATATATATATAATTTTCTGCCATTAGTACAAAAAGCATAATAGTTAGGAACATGTCATTTACTCCCCACATTCCTAATTTTACCCTCCACAAGCACACCAATTCTCACAACTGCGCAGCCAGGAACACCTTTTAGTTGGCCATTACAATTCCCTAAGTCGCAGGTGGATACATTTTATTTTAACAAAATCGCCTGGAAATTATCTAAAAAAATGGCACATAAATAAAGGCAGTTCGACTTATGGTTGCTGAGAAAAAGGCTTAAGTGATAATAGTCCTTTTACATTAATAGGAAATCTTTATGTTATGCAAATTGGCGCTTTCCTGTCTCCAGGCCATTTGTCACTCTTGGCCAGCCTGTGACCAGAGTTTATTTTTTATTAGTCTCATGTTGTTGGAAGTGTAGGCTGCAAGTCATAAATACTTGGGATGCACCGGCAAACAGAGATCCCCCAATGCAGACATCTGGCATTGTGTCCTCTTATCTGAAAGAGAACACCATTTGGATTGGTAAAACTTCAAATTTCCAGTATTTTTAACAGAGTTCAGCCTTGATTGTAGCCCCTGTTTTCATACTCCCCCTATATTCCAGTCGTGCACTGGCTAGGCCATTTGCCCTGCATAGGAATGAGCTTTCGGAGTCATAAAGCCTGGATAAAGTTTGTTTTCAACACCCTTAGCAGCCACACTTTTTTCAGTTGTAAACAGCTGGGATGCACGTCAGGCTTTCAGTGGAGAACACTTTTGTGAAATTTGCACATCAGCAATCAAAAGGCTCTGCCTCGGGCTTAAAGGAAATGTTCATGTGAACCATGGAAACAAGTGGCTTTTTCTTTTCAATTGTTGCTGGCATTTTTCATGTGAAGCATAAAATACATTCCATCTTGTCAACAAACACTATAGGCCTGATTCATGAAAGTGTTTTTCAATGGCGCAATCCCATAGGAAAACGTTCCATCAATCAGGCCCTCTGCCTTTTCCCTGACATCTTTATGTTAGAAGGGGAACACTTTTCTCATGTCTTTAAACTGCAAACACCCATGCAAAGAAATTTTGGTGTTAAATCCTGCTTTCCATATGAAAGGGGCCGTTGAATTTTTTCTGCCTTTGTGAATTAAAATGCTGCTTTTCCTTTTGTAATGACAGGTAGGCCTTTTCACTTGCCCTTCCTTCTGTTACTTGCAGAAACCCCACAGTCTGCCTTAATAGTCTCATTTTCAGCGTGCAGACTTTGTTAATTTTTTTTTACGAAGGCTGGCAGGTCATTTCTCCAGTGGGCCCTTCAGTTCTGTTGGCTTGGGGCCTTTGATTACACCCCACAATGTCATCACCACCGTGTGTGCAAGTGCCCCACAAAATGATGTGAGAAAGTTGGCCACCCTAGCCGCTACTTATCAGGGCCACTTTTGGCTTGCACTCTTGCACAACAGCCCTGTATGCCGCTAAGGAAGCGCCTTGCCAAGGAATTATTTTCTAGTTTTTGCTTTAACATTGTAGTCAGTGCTTAAAGTTCTTGGCCTAGATCTGGGACTTTGACCCCCTAAAGATGTACATTTATTTTTTCAGAAAATCTGTAATTTTATTAACTGCATAGCGTGGTCTGCCGAAATGAAACAGGTGGGAGAGAAGTTGGAAAACAATTTCTCCCAACAATAACGTTCTTTAATTGTTAAAGGTAAACAAGGGTGGCTAGTTTTAGCCTATGGCGCGTGGGTTAGAGATGAAGATGAAAAGAAAAATATGCATATCTTCCATCCGCAAATGCCGCTCATTAAAACAACTTCCACTCACCCTAAGAGCTGCAAACAATGCTTCATTTACAGCACCAAGTACACAATAGCTGCAATACTAGGTATGCACACTACCTGAGAGTCTGATTATTAAAACAATGTGTACAGCATAAGCAAAATCCCCAAGCCAACAATGCCAAAAAGGGTATCCTGATGTAGAGCTGGGGGTGCCCAGGGCACAAAAGCAAACCAACATATAACTAGAAAGGTGCAAGAAATAAAGATGGAACCTATCCAGATGGCAACAGCACACACACCAATACTAATGGATGTGCAAAGAAAAGTGGGGAAACGGGCCTGGCACATTGCATGCAGTCCCTTGTGGAATACAGTGTTTGTGCACCAGTGCTGTTATTCCACCCGAGTGACTGAGCCCCACACAAATGAGAGATCGCCTCATTCCTCAAAGCCTGGGAATCCCATGGATTCATTGTATGCAGTAGGAAAAAGGCCAGGGGAACACAGCGGAGCCTGGTGTTCTGGGCCCTTTCGCCACAGGCCTCCAGTGATTCGCAGATCCCTTGCCGCCACTTGCAGGCATGACTCTCAATACAGAGAAAGTCAGGCAGGTTGACTGCAGTATTAGCTGAGCTCTTTCCACCAGGTCCACCACCAAGAGAAGTTGATTTTCTTTAGGAGAAGAGAGGGCTCTATGGCTGGAAATCAGTAAAGTTACAGCGGGCAACAGCTTTATAGGAAAATTATCAAACATGGGTTTGAGCACAAGGGGATGAGGGGCCATCAATGGGATAGACTTGAGAAGCAGCAAGCAAAGACAGGGAGGAACATGTGGACAGGTCAGAGAAGAGAAATACGACAAAGAAAGACCACAAATACACTTAAATACAATGACGAAGAAGCAAAATTGCTGAGGAGCGAGATAAGGGAGGCAATACATTACAAGGTGGGAATGCAGAGCACCAAGAGAAGATGACTACTAATCACAACAGGACATTATCACAGTGATAATTAAAGGGTGTCCTTCTACTAAACCCCACAAATCTAGGAATGTGGCAGACAGGCCGACCATCTCCTTTTCCAGGCAACCCCAGTATCACACATATCACACATAGGTTGGAATGGAACCATACGAGCTTCATGAAATGAGATACTCCCATTCTCAGGTAACCCTTTATGTAATAGGAAAATACTTGCTAGTGGTTGAATCCTCGCCCCAGGGTTACCGCCAGTGGTAACATTACCACTGGCAGTAAATGCAGTAAATGCATTACCACCAGTGGCAACTGGATGATTACCAGTGATAACCATTAGTAAAAGTAATGTTGCTTGAAATGATGGTATTGTAAGGAACCCATGGTGGCAACAAGTAAGACAGACACAGGTGATCACAGTTTAAGGGTGTTTATTGAACAATGAATGTTGTATGCAAGTTGGAAAAACACCTAATGTAAACCTAAATCTAAGATGGGAGCAAGCGTCGACCATCAAATGAAAAATAAGGTAGTCCTAGTGGTGTTGTGTCAAATAAAAGGGCCTATACTAAGAAACCTATTGTCAACCTTACACCTTATCCAAAACAAAGGGTGTGGCATAGCTTTCAAGAAAAGAAAGAAGTGTTCTCAAATAATATGTCAGGATGCGGTAGCCTGGGTCTTCCTTCCCCACGTTTTGAGCACAGGGCAAGATGGGATCTGGGAGCACAACACAGTCTCGGGTTTAACATCTCTGAAGCTTCGACGGCCAAGTCCTTTTTCAACAAAAGTCTCTTGCCTTCGAGGGTCAGTAAAATAAAAAACAAACACAAAGTTCCTTTTCTCTGTATCCTCTTTAGGGGATGGATGCACCCCTGGGTCCCCCTCTTCTGGGCCCTGACCCTTGTTTCTCGTGTTTTTGGGTGATAACTCTTTCACCCTCTGGATCGCCCTCTTCCAGGTTTGGATCCCCAAAACAGTTCCTATCAGTATCTGGGTATTCAGTGTTTGTTCCTTTTGGTTCTGAGGGCATGATAGGTTTACAAAACAACAAACAAAAGTTCCTTCCACGAAATGACAGTTTGTTTCCTAGTTTCACTTAGGGGGTGGATTCTTCACCCCTGGGTCCTCCTCTACTGGGCACTGGCCCTCAATGTCTTCTGAAACAGTTTATAGTGGACATCCCTCCCTTTAGAGTTCATCCCCCTTTCATCAGCATCCTTTGGTCGGTTCACTCTTGCCACTTCATTAGCATCCCTCTCAGCGGGATTCATTTCCCTTGTACTTTCACCAACCTTTCGGGTGATGACTTTTTCACCCTTGGATCCCCCTCTGCCGGGCTCTGACCCCTCTCGAATGTTAGCCTACCTCCACCGGGTTCACTGTGGCTCTCTATTAGGGTGATAGTGGCTCACCCATGGGTCCCCTTCTTCTGGGTGCCGACCCCTCTTTACTTTCACTTTATGGCGGGACTCACATGCCTTACTTTCACACGGTTTGTGGGATTCACTTCCCTTACTTTACTGTTCGTAGATCAAAGTCTTTCGATAGTACGGGGATTTTACTAGACCTCCTGTATGACTTCTTTCACCTCTTTTGGCGGCTCTCCTACGGTCTTCTGGTACCCGCTCTGACGGGGATCAACCAGAGTCCCTTGAGGTAGCACCCGCTTGGTGCCGGTTTCCCTCTGCAGCTGGTCTCCCCTTAACACTTTTCACAGTTCATTGAACTTGGTTCAAACTTGCCACTTTATGCTTCTCATTCAACACAGCCTGGTTCTTATCGGTTCTCCCCTCGACTCACTGGCTGTGATGAACCACTTGGCTTTCGGCTTCACTGGAGTCAAAGCCGGTACCACGGTCGCGGGAGCTTTCCTCGCTCTTGCTTATCGGCGTAAGCTTGCCCTGTGTACCGTTGACAACTGCTGCATGACACTCCAAGTCCTATTGTTCGCGGTCTTATTTCCTCTTCCACGAAGGTTCCGCGGGTATGGGATAAAAAGGGAAAGGTCGCTTCTCTCCTTGCCCCCCTCTCGATCCCCGCTGCCTTTCTCCTTCTCTTGAACTGCTGTGCCTGGTTAGCCGTCTCGTGGTGCTATCTGCCTTGCTCGTACTGTGCTCTCCTGCTCTACCTTTTATCCCTGCGGGGAAGCGAACGGTCCAACAGGTGTGTGTGATTCTGATCAATTGCCTGACCCTTGTATTGGGACATGTCAGGTAAACTGCTCTGAGGTTAGTCCATTCTCTGGTGTGTCGTGCGAAAGTGTTCATATTGGAAAAGGGGGGGGCAGTGTTTTTGAATGTCCTACATGGTAGGATGGGGAAAAGGTGTTGAAAGAAGGGGGTTACCGCGTCTCACCCGTCAGTGTCCCACTCCCAGTCCTCAAGGACCCCCTTCCCCCCATTCAGGTGATCCTCTCTCACTGGTCCACTCCCAGGAACTGGATCCAATAGCGATGGCCATTTCCTAGTGACCTGGATGACGGATCCTCGAGGTTTAGACAGGGAGACACTTTTAGGTTTCTCACAGTATCCACAGAAACCAAGACCATGCCATGCCTGGTCTTGGAAACCACAGCTGGCTGCTACTATTGCAGGTTACGTGTAATAACGAAACCCCCAGGGGTGACGTAGGAGTGGTTGCATGAGCTCTAAACCACAATCTACATCCCTTATGGGAGACAGTCCATTTATTCCTGTTTGTGCTCTACGTGCTGGGTTTTAACTGAGCACTGAGCAACAAGGAGATACAGTAATAGGGTCCAATAATATGGATTCATTTGCAATCATGGGCTACTAATGCCACACTAGTGCTTAGGTGCTTAAACTGGCGACCATAGAAGAAAATTATGTCCTACGTCTCAAGTTAGCTGTGTTCAATCAAAGAGGTATCTTTCATTGGAGGGAGGTTATTTAACACTGGTAGTATTTCTTCTGTAATAAGGTCCATTTTAGGGTGAGCACAATGGAAACAACGTCTAAGAAAGACGTGGTGAAATTGGCCACTCCATTCTTACACACATCTGTTGCTGCACCAGCAAGTAGCATGAAGCATTATGGTTGGCTCTCCTTTATCAGTACTTGTGTGAATGTGATGGAGCGCTTACAATCATATGATGTTTATATGTTCTACATATCCCGATACCACAATAGAAGACTATCCTTTTACACAGAGCAATACAAAGCCACAGGATCATTCCGGCTTCCATTTCTATTTGGCAAATGACCCACTAGAAATACTGGTTAGAATACTGGGGTCAAAGTTGCCGGGAGCTATTAAGCTCCTGTTTGCAGCCTGGAGGAGCCCAGTTAGCTTTCCACCAACAGCTAAGAGGAGCTATGTTTGACTCCGCACTCCAGCTGGTGTCATACAAACATAACTATGCAACATTAACTCTGTGGGTTTGGAATGGAAGTGTGCATCAATGGGCACAGAGAAGGTATCTAAAGCATACTGGATCATAGACAGTTATAGATTGTGTCTTATAAGGATGTTGGATGTGTGGCACGCGATGCATGAGTTCCTCTTTCCCACTGGTAGCTCAGGCTTACTGGGTGATGATGCCTGGTGCCCGGGATCTGCTTTTAGCCCCGGCTCAAACTTTACTTTGATCACTGAAATGGTTAGCATTTTATAGCTTATTGTCGATTGCCCGATTGCTTTTTCATGTCATTCAAACAGGATATTTGATTGCTTTGAGACTCCAAAGAAACCAAAGGGATTCCATTGGTTTGGGTGTGCAGTGCCAATATCTAAATTAGTGCAAGAGTGCAGCAGCAACTAGTCCTAGCCTATCTTAATTAGAAATATTATTGTGTCTGAGTTTGTTCAAAACTCCTGTGACATCCAAGTACAGAAATCATGATGCTCGAGGGCTCATGTGACCTGTAACTTGTGTCTCTCTGGTGGACAGCGATGACCACCTCACACCGTAAACTATGTGCACTGCATTCTGTGAGATAAACCGGAGTGACAGGTGGCAAGAATGTGTGAGACAGGTACACATTCGCTCATACGTCCTGAAGAAGCAACTAGTGGCGTGAAACCCCCCGCAAGAACCCGCTGAGGTCGTGTATTGTTTGTGGTTTTAACATTACTCAAACTGGAAGCACAATAGGAACTGGATGCACACTATTTTCTGCTGACGAAAGTTCTGTATTCAAGACATAATAGAACTGAAACGTGTTGAGATGAATTATCTCCGTGGAAGAACAGAGTGAGAATATAGACATCAATTGTAACTGTGACTAATGATTAAGAAATGTGATGTATCATTTTTTTGCATTTTCTATGCTCCAAATTGAGGTTTAGCCTATGAATAGGCTTGATATAAGAAATTTGTATTCTGAATATATTCGATTTAATATTGATTTTATATATGTGAATGTATTATTAAAATATTTAAATTCGTTTTTTTCACTGACCTGCCCTTTTAGTTCTATTTCTTTATATATAAACACTTGTTTCTACCCAGAATAGATAGAACAGACACAAATAGCAGGTGCTAGAAAAGTGTCTACTGGGTTTCCTTCTCTATCTGCATAGTGAAACACGTCATATCAGTGAATTGTCTTCATGTTTGAATAAGGATTCCTGAATGCATAGCAATGGTTGTAAAATCGTTGTGACTTAAAGACGCCATCTGACTGAAACAGCTGTGCAGTATCCATGGAATTACTTGCACTACAGGTTGCAAGCTAATTAATACACATTCTGTAAGCCAGCAAGATCCAGATGCCAACTAGATTGGAAGAATGTCCCGATTTCTGATATGACTCATTTAGATCTGAGCTATGTATAATGTAAGTAATAAACCCCTTTATGAATCATTTGGATCTTTTAAAATGCTTTTATTCATTGTACCGTAAAAATGAACATTAGCTGCTATTAATCCCGTGGTGTTAGCCAAAGGCATCCACCAGGAAGCTCAAGAATACATTACAGGGCAGACTCCAGGGAGAAAAGGGATTTACAGCAACTTTTCTTTTTTTTTAAAGACAACTGAAACTCAGTGCAGGCTGAGCATGCATCACTTAGAGTGATTAGCTGTGATTAGACCTATAAAGAATGAACTGGTAGGTGATAATTATAACATGTGTTGTTAAAGAGAGCTAGTCCACTGCAGTCTCCCGGGGGAGCTAACTAGCTCTAAATCATGTACTGTGGCTTCCTAATATGGAACCGACCCAGGAATGCAAGCTTTGCTTTATTGTATACCCTTTCAGTTCATTATAATTTAAATACACTCATGGAAGCTTTTAAGCTTCATTCATTTGTCACAGGGGACCCCCACACGGTTACTTTACGTCGCACGAGGCACTGCAGTGCAAATGGCGACAACTGTGGGCCTGATTCACAAAGGCGCGCCCTGCAAACATCTCTGATTTGCACCTGCAACCTTACACCAGGTTCACAAAGCCTAAAAAATCTGGAGGGGACAGAAGCTCGTTCACTTGCAAATGTTAAAAACAGGCTTGCGTGCAAATGCCATTCACAAACATTGGCTCAAAGGAAACTACGGATTTAGCTCCAGTTTTAGGCCTTTCAAGCGTATATTAATAATAATAATAATAACTCGTTTGTATATAGCGCTACAAACCCACAGGTATCGAAGTGCTGCAAAATCTGTTGGTATTATTATCGCACACCGTGGTACTCAATTTATCAACCTAGGAAGGATGAAAGGCTGAGTTGGCCCTGCCGGGATTCGAACCTGTATCAGCAGGCTACACACGGATGTCAGAACGAGCACTCAACTCCTTGTGCTATCTAACCGGCTATGGAAGCAGGTGGAGGTTTTGCTCTCATTTAGGTGAGCCTCCGGCTACAGTGCGTCATCAGCTCTGCTTCCAGCTGCTATTACGATGCACATTGTTGTTCCCTCACATACCTTGTGGATGTGAAGTGGGCGCATTGGGCGTTCAATGGTTACGAGAGGGTTGGAGTGAGCACTCGGAGGGGATGAACACCGGAGGTGCTGCAATGGTTGTGATGAAGGTTAACTGAAGGAGCAAAGTGGAGGCTAACATAGGGCTGTCGCCAGTGCTGGAAATGGCCAAAATGTAATGGGGGAACTCCCTCCCCCAGCCCCTTGGCAGGCGGGTGATGGGGGTATGAGGTGGATTGTCAGTAGTTGGAGCAGGACTGAAGGGTGGAGCTAGGTCTTGAGTAATGGCGCTCTGGCAAGTCAATCTTTGCCAGAGTGCAGCTGCACCTTGTTCAAACCCAATTCCTTCCCTGGCTGTCATGAATGCCCTGATGAAGACTCAGACTGGCCTTGCTTGTTTCTAGGTGGCTCATGTTTCTAGGACCATCAAACTCTCTTTCCCAAGGCAATAAACTAGCAGAGAAGATGCACAGGAAGGATAGATGTGATTTCTGAGAGTTTGGACAGACATGCCAGGGATAGGGCATTTTGATGACTTGGCCAGGGGACACTGGTACATCGTGGATTTTGTGTGCCATCAAGACCAGACTGAGCAATAATGAGGAAAAGGATAGAAATGGGCAAAAGGGGATCAAGAAGAAGGATGAACATACTGTTGCTGTCGACATAAAAGTGGATCAGGTGGAGTACGAGGTTTGGGACATGCTTGAGTTCCAGGATGGAGTTGTGTGAACTAGGATGACGGTTGATTCGAAGCTGGAATGGAGGCAGTATGTAAAGAGGTCAGTAAACGTTAGAGTACTTGCGATCCTGGCAACGATGGAGGATGCAGACCTTCGTGCAACTCTGAAGCAGATCCTGGACTCTCAGTTGTTTTGAAAAGATATCCACAGTCCCTTTAAAAATATGTAGTCTATTTGCCTACTGATCCACATGCCTGGTGGAGAGAGAATTATGAATACAGTGCTGAAGGATGCCGATGATCGAGAGCTTATCTTGAGGAAAGCGGCTGCCGATGATAGAGAGCTCATCTTGAGGAAAGCGGCTGCCGATGATAGAGAGCTCATCTTGAGGAAAGCGGCTGCCGAAGATAGAGAGCTCATCTTGAGGAAAGCGGCTACACGGAAAGAGTTGGCACTGAAGGGTGGCAGAGTGCCTCTTGTTCCCGATTTAGGTCCTGAAGCCAATGTTAAAACGGAGAAGCTATTTGAGACCTGTAAGGAGCTGGTGACTAAAAGTGGAGCTGCTTGTATTTGGCTTTCGGTGAAGATACAGACATCTTATAATGGGAAGAGATGTGCTTTGTCGGAGGTGTCTGCAGCCGCTGATATTCTGGACCCGATGTAGAGCTCAGTGAACAGTGACCCTGGTCTGAAACGGCTATAGATGAAGATAGGCGAGAGGCTTTGACATAGCAAGCTCCTCGACCGCTGTTTCGCAGTTTAAGGCGAAGGGGATCATGATGTGGTAATAAGATCGGTTTGTTATTGGTGGACAATTTTTAGTCATAGGCTTTTATTGACTGTGGCTCCACCCTATCCCTCTTTTGATAAACCGATCGATGATCCTCTTCCCGGTGGAGTTGCTTGTAAGGGGTGGGTTAATTAGGACATGCAGTAACTAGAAGGAGATAGTTTAAGTTTGTGGGCGGCAGAGCGTGTGCTACGCAGTTTACTGTATGTTGCGATACCTAATAAACAGGTTTTAAAGAAACAAGAAAACAAGATATGTTTGCCCCTACAATCTGCAACCTCCTGAAAACTGTAGTGAAATCATGTTGTACTATTTCTGCACTTTGTGTGGGAAGGAATGGCGAAAACATATTACAAGAAGTTTGCTCTGTGAAAAGAAAAAAGAAATCAGCAAACTGATAGTGCACCACTTTTCAAATGTGCAAGAGGGGACTATGTTTGAGGCTAAAGGGGAATTACTCCATGGTTTATTGGATGAGGGAGAACCATCCTACTGATATTTGAAAAAAAGCGTTTTGCTTCATTCAATTTTATGCAAAAAGCAAAAATTGTGCAAAATGGATCTTACGCTAACGCAAGATGGCCCTGGGAGCGTATATGAGTAGGTATGAACGAATGTGATCAGCAGCTTTAAAGCGCCAGGGGAAAAGTTTCACATATTCAACCCCACACAGGGCGTTGATTAATTAGCACCAGTTGAATGTCTGTTGATAAGTGACCATTAGAACTGGTCAACTGCTGTGACGATGTAGATTAAATGGACAGCAAATATTTGTGTAAACCAATGAACTGCGTCTGTGTACTCCCGTAGCACCCTCCCTTTTGCTGGGGTACACGTCTTGGTGGTTAAGCAATGGGAAATAAAGGCCCCATTTATCATAGCAAGGAACTAATTAAGTATGGCTGCAATTTTGATCCTGATGAAATCATCGGAATTCACAATGATCATCTGTCGGCCGTGATGATGGCCAACGGTTGCTTTTGTAAAGCATTTGTGTAAGCATTATTAATTGAAACCTCATGACTGTAAAATATTAACACTAATTGCTAAATGATGTGCATTAATACAAGTTTTGTTGTAATTCGGCTGTAAAACTCAATTACTGGTACTGCCACCTGGTCCTGCAGGCTTATCATGGGATTACAAGTGGCAGTAGGACGGTGTTAATCCCCATATTCTAAATCCATGGGGATTTTGGCGGAATTACGGTCAGCAGTAATTAGGACGATTTCGCTGATTTTTGGCAGTAAGGAGAAGGATTTGCCTCCAGTTTTTTGCGTGAGGTAAGTCCTTCACCTTACCATCAAACTTGTAGTGCAGCCGTGCAGTAATGTGGTAGTAATGGAATTATCGCTGGTTTTACCCGCACTGTTGTACTTGAAATGAGGCCCAAAATCCTGGGCAAGGAAAACACAATGTTACTTTAAAAAAAATCTCTGGCCATACTGGTTCAATCATCAGGGGTGCAATATTGGCGGCACAGTGTTGGAGGTGTCCTGCGTGATCACTTTGGCCTGCAATAACACGTGTCTTTCTGCTTCTATTTCTTCGCCTGACTAGGGATGATTGATGTGTGTATGTGTGTGTGTGTGTTTTGGGATTCAATGTATTTTTATTTTAGTTCAAAAACGTACAAAGAATATTTCCTTTAAAAAACCCTGGGGTTACAAAGAAACCACTTAATGAGGTCCAAGAATCCATCATGAAATTTTAACAATGAAAACCAAACGGTAATACTAATTCAAGCTCCTTAACTGTGTGCTCTTGCTACCCAGAGAAGTGTAGCAGCTGCATTAGCTACCACGTCAGTGTGATATTTCCACATGTGTCACACCTCGAGTGGAGCATGCGTGTAAGGCAATACCTAACGATACAGTTTTTGTTTGTTTGCCTAAAACACAATATTTCAACTTCTCTATAAAAAAAAATGTGCATAGTAGAACCATTTTCTAAACTTGCCACAAAAAAACTGTTGATATAACCCACTGTATGTCTGCTTGTTTGCCGCAATACAACTTGCATTCACACATCCGTATTATTAACACACATGGCTGTTTGGAATACTGACTGAAAGCAGATGGTGATGATGTCACAAATGCGTGAATGCATACGAGACACTTTGCTTTAACGCTTCCATAACATTGAATTTTGGTATTTGTAGTCATATGCTTTATACTGGCAAAATAAAACTACACATACTGAAAAAATGGGGGCTAGGGGCTATAAAGTTGGAACATGCCAAATTCCGTTCTTTCCCCAGAACTAAAGATGCAACAGGAAAAGGTGCAGTGTGAAGCACACACATTTACAAGCAGTGCAACCAGAAAATCCGGCTCATAGCAAGGCTTCCCGGTTTGAACAAACGATATGATCCCGGGGCAAATCACTTATTTCCTGTGGCTACCAAAACTGGGATCACCTAGAAGTGATTCTGTGAATTGTTAACTACACGAAAAGCCACACTCCTACATGGTTTAATAAACAGGGCTTGCTGCATGTATAACATGGAGAATTATACTTGGGTGACTGTCAATATGCGGAAATATTCCACCCAGGGGCTCGTGAGCCACCTGTAATAATTAGAATGACGCTGACGTTGTCTATGATGTGCCCCAGAACCCCGAGGAGGAATACTTCCTGTTAGATGACAGCCCGCCATGTTTAATGTTATGCTGCTTATGGATTTGTGTGAATTTGTGTGACAGCCTGCTATTACATTGGCGAGCGTATGTTGCGCTTGCTGAAAATGAACGCCCTTTTCTCAAATGGGGCCTTGTTTCTTCGGAGAGGGTGGCTGGTCTGGGTAATGTAGGCAGGGTGTGGCCTGTGTTCCCTTTGTGGAGCCGCTCGTTCAAATTGCCGGATCGGTTTGAGGAGGGATGCGACTCAGAGCCTGCTGCGGGGAGCACTGTTGTTGCTGCATAGAGCAGAGCTGTTGAGAGCCTGCTGCGGGGAGCACAGTTGAGAGCCTGCTGCGGGGAGCACAGTTGTTGCTGCACAGAGCATAGCTGTTGAGAGCCTGCTGCGGGGAGCACAGTTGTTGCTGCACAGAGCAGAGCAGTTGAGAGCCTGCTGCGGGGAGCACAGTTGTTGCTGCATACACCAGAGCTGTTGAGAGCCTGCGGTGGGGAGCACAGTTGTTGCTGCAGTTGTTGCTGCATAGAGCAGAGCTGTTGTGCTGTTCTTGAGAAGAGAGGCTATGGTCGGTATGTGGGTGAATGCATGACATCGCCACAGACAATGTGACTTTCATCTTTATTTGTGCTGGTGTCATAGTGAGGAGTTATGACTGTCTGTTTGGGATTTAGTCGCTGATAGAAATCAATTGAATCCATATACAATAATACTTTGTTTTTAGTACACATAGTACTTTAACATAATGTTACAAAAATTAGAAAAGAGCAAATTAAATACACTTCATGATATCCAAATACCAAGTTCATTCAATTGCCTTACCAGCAGAAGTAAATACACCGCCTAATTCACAATAGTCATTTGGGGCGTTTTCCGCCACAGCTAACTGGGACTGATGATCTCCCCGCTTCCCACCATAGCATCTAGTTCCAGCTGAGCTGTTTCAGTCACTTCATCCAGTCTCCCAAAAATGACTATCAGGAACTTTACCAAGGCTAACCTAAGTGACTGGTGGTAAGTAGTCATAAGTCTACGCCATAGGTCATCTGATATGACACGTGACGTGGAGTCAATGAAAGGTGACAACGTTAGTATCCTCTCATCCAATACTTTGGGGCAGCACATCACCAAGTGGTGCAGTGACTTCGCTCCCCCTACGCATAGTCTGCAGAGTCTGAGCTCCGTGGGAATCGCCATTTTGGGTCACACCACTTCTAAGGTCGGTAGGCAATTGAGTCTAATTTTTAAGTACCAGTCTCTGAGCTTCGCAGATGGACACTTTTTAATAAACTGTCTGAGCTCTGTTGTCGGAAGGTACCAAACTTCCTGACCTCCATAACTTTTTAGACGTTCCAGGTCTCGAAGATCAGCTATGACGTCCCATCTCTTTACCTTTGATTTCAGCAGAGCATCAGAGAGCGGTCCCTGGAGATCAAGTATATAATAATAATACCTAAAATGTATATTGTGCACATCAATTTCTGATTTGTCCCTTAGGTTAGTCATTGCTCATGCACCATCACTTGTTTTGAGCCATGCTCCCCTCCTAACATAAAAGTGAAATAAATTAAGTAGAACAAGGTTTGTTTGATGAGGCGTCTCACCGCACCCGCCATCAGCCCTGGGTCAGTGGCCATGAGATCTTTATGTGCTGCAGCAGGTGACCAAAGCAACCGAGGCACCTTATAAATGGTATTAAATTATTTATTCTGTGATTTTACCTACATGCCTATAGGTGAAAAATACGGGTTGATAAATGTAATTCTGGGAGGGGAAGCAGAGTACAAAATAATAAAAGTAATGTGATGGAATGTAATTATATTTATGTATTTATTGTTTGCTGGTTATCCGCTTATACAGGAAGTAAATATTGTTTCAAAGCGCCCACAGGGCAACAGGGAGCGGACAAGGGGATGTGAAAAACAATTGAAATACATAAAACTATTAAATACAGTGGGACGGGGGGGGGGGACAAACCTACCATGCCTTGTGAGTGTTCAGAACGTGCAAGTGCAGAAGGTAGGGGGCAGGGATAGGTGCTGTGGTGCTCATGGGTGAGCAACAAGTGAAGTGAAATGTAAGGTAAGTGCGAGCCTCCAGGGTGGAGGGTGAGCCGAGCCAAGTGGTGAGGATAGACCGAAGCGTGGGGGTGATTCAGTGTGGGAGTTCAGGGACCCAAGGATGCATATGGGCCCTGAACACCAAACAAGCAACTGTGAGATTTGCAGAGGAGAGTGGGGGGGGGGGGAAGAGGAGGTAAAGGGGAACGTCTTGAGGAGCTTCCGGAATTTAAGAAAGTCCTTCTCAAGATGAAGAGGGAGGGGGAGGCTGTTCCAAAGAAGGGAGCCAGCTGAGGAAAACGATCAACCTCCTACCCTCTGTTTGGCTAAACGCTTTACACACAAAGAGTTGGTGCCAGAGGAGTGAAGGGGTCTAGAGGGACAATATTTAGTAAGTGAGAGTTGCAGATATTGTGGTCCCAGGCCCCAGACAGCCTCGTGGATGATACAGAGGGATTTGAATTTAATCCATGAAGAAAACGGGAAGGCTTTTTAGGGCAGGAGAGATGCGGCCCCTGGGCTTGAGGTCAAGGATAAATCTTGCGGCCCTATTCTGGATTAGCTGGAGGGGTCACAGTGTGGGCTAAAGTAGATTAAGGATGAGGCTATTGCAATATTCAAGCCTAGAAAGAACCCGGGCTCGGGTAACATTGAGCTTCTGGGGGAAGGTGAGAAAAGGTAGAATTCCTTTGAGAAGGAAGAACTGAAAGTGGGACTTCTTGGCAATGTCCTGAGTGTGAGGGAGGCAGGAGAGAGAGAGGAGTCGAAGATAACTCCACATTTCTGGCTTCAAAAGAGGGAGCAGGGGGAGAGCCCATGAAGGAAGGTGAGAGTGAAGGGAAGAAGTCGGGAGCAGGGGTCCCAATGGGAAGGATCTCCGTTTTGCTGTCATTGAGGCAGAGATCATTGGAAGTGCAGGCCTGGATGGCAGAAAGGCAGTCAGGGATGATGGAAGGTGCAAGAAGGTCAGCAGAAAGTTTGAAGTAGAGATGTGTGTCATCAGCATAACACTGGAAGTAGGGGGGAAATGAGGAGATGAGGAGTGCCAGCTGAGTAAGGTAGGTGTTAAAGAGCCAGGGCGAGAGCATAGAGCCCTGGGGTCACCACAAGTGGAGAAGGAAGTAGGAGAGGAGAAGGTGCCAAGGATGACTTGAGAGGAGCGGCCAGTAAGTTTTTGTAAGGAGGGGGTGCACAAGGGAGTGCTTGAGGGAGGAGTGGAAAGAACCAATAGCAAAGGAGTGGTTACAGAGATCAGCGAGTGCAGGGGCAAGAGAGCCAATGTTGACCTTGGTGGTTCTGGAAGAGCAAGGGGAAACCTGTTTGGAAGAGACCTTCATGGAGCGGAGAACTCTGGTGACTTCATCAGGTGAGACAAGGGCGAAAGAGGAGGAACGGAGAGAGGGAGTGGGCAAGGGAGGCAAAGGGTGAGGGATGGGTTGGGAGTGTGTGCAACAAGGCTGTTCAGGATGTCCTGAGTTCTGGTGGTGAAGTGAGTGGCGAGTGCGTTGCAGAGGGCCTGAGAGGGAGTAGGGGAGGAGGATACTGCGGAAAGGTTGGCTAGTTCCCTGCAGATTTTGAAAAGTTCAGCCGTGTTGTTGGATGCACCAGATACCCATGCCTGAATGTGTGCCCTTTTCTTGGCACGGACAGAGTCTGTATTGCATTTGGAGAAGGCAGCAGGCCAGTTTGTCAGAGGGAGCGCCTCAGGTTTGCCACTTCCGTTCCACAGCTCTGCACTTTCGTTTCAGGGCTGCAGGTTCAGAGTCGTACCAGGTGTTGCGCTTAGAGGCAAGTTTCAAGCAGATCCTCATGACTGGTGCAAGAATGTCAAGGGTGTTGGTGATGGACATGTGGAAGTTGCTGAGAGCAGTGTCAGTGGTAGAGTCTGAGTTGGAGGGTAAGGGGGATAAAGGAGGAAGTGAAGGCATCAGCTGACACTCGTTCCATCGTGCGGATGTTCGTGAACAAGGTTGGCAGGGCTTTTGAAGGTGAGGTCACAGGGCCATAGGGACCCAGGTGGGAGGAGAGAAGGGAGTGATCTGACCAAGAAAGAGGGGTGACCTTGGGAGATGAGAGAGGGAGGTCAGAGTTAATCGGGGCATCTAAAGTGTGTCCAGCAGAGTGTGTTGGACTAGAAGGGAGAATGCAGAGGGATAGAGAGGTGCAGAGATCAATGAAAAGAGAGTATGCTGTGCTAGGAGAGTCCAATTGAATGTTAAAATCACCCAGGAGGAGCAGGTTGAAGGAGTTGCACTACAAAGGTGAAGATGCAAGCCTTTGAATTAATCATGATCACTATCATGCGCAACAAAACAAAAGAGGAGATGGCTGGAATGTTTAGAATTAATCTCAACCTCCAGCAATGCTCTATGCAACCCTCCAGAGCATCGTTCTTCACCTGCCAGGCCATTATAAAAGTGGAAAGACCATATGCAAATCAGGCTTGGTCCCACCTCAAAAGGGCAGTCCAGCTCGAACTGCTAGGTCACATCCGTTCTGGCATCCCGGACATGTTTCAGCTTTGTTTGGCCTCATCAGTGAGGAGTAGCTTGGGTCTCTAGGCACAGCAGGCATGGGACCCACGTCTGGGCATTCCCGTCCAAATCGGGGGGACTATAGCAAACCAAAAGAGGTGATGGTTGGAAGGTTTTAGGATTAACCCTAACCACTGGCATTGCTTTGGGCAACTCTCCAGACTATCGTTCTTCACCTGCCAAGCCATCACAAAAGGGAAAAGACCATTTGCAAATCAGGCTTGGTCGTACCCCAATCATGCGCAGGACAGCCCCCATGCCAACATTTTTACACCATCTGTCTCCTTACACAAGGGGGAATAGACAGGTGCAAATCACTGTTTGTTCTGCCACCAGTGTTGGTTTATGTAAGGTTTCCCAGAGTAATATTATTGGTTATTATTCTGAATTATTTAACAACTTTTATCCATCACTTTTTCCTTTTGGTGGAAAGCAGCATGGCATTAAAATAAGGCCCATACAGTGAATTGCTCATAGGCACAAGCCTGTGATGTTACTTCCTGTGATGTCACACCCTGTGATGTCATGTCACGTGACATCACCCAGTTCTAAGGCTGTGACAAAAGTGTTGCCCCCTTGCTAAGCTTAAAAGTTGGCATCCCGGAATTCCAGGTAGACTGGCTGCTCTACATATTGTAGCAGGGTTCAGCACAGTAGTGGCCGATGGCCGTCCTGCCTGTTCCAATGCTCACAGCCTGGGGTAGCCTTCAGCTCCTCCCACTAGGACACCTGCATATGCAAACTTGTATCTCTTCCGTCACAGCACAGATAAGGGACCCTCATTCAATTGCCCTGGCTTTTCTAAAAGCTACACTAATACAGTGATCACCCTTCCTCTGCTTTAGAAATGTTACATGACAATAACCTCCCAGCTGCTTGCCAGTCATCAGCCGGTTCCATGTCATTTCATCACGGGATGTTTTTTTCCGCAGGTTTCTTTACCGCACATTTTTAACGAAAAAACCCATCAAACCTCAAACCCCCATTTCCCTTTCAGTTTTTATCTATACCCAAACACCCACATCCCATATATATCATTTTCTAACCGCCCCAAAAAAAATGTGATGGGTTTTTTCGTTAAAAAATTCCCAGTAAAAACCCCACGAAAAAACGTCACGCAATGAAAGGACGTTGTACCTCATCAGCCACTAGTTCTCTCTTCCTCAAAGTTCTTCCGCTCGAAGGTGGCTTATTGCCATGCAAATAGAATCATTCTCTTGCTTGAGCACCTGCTGGATGTGGTTTCTTCTAATAGTCCATCCAATTAACCACCTCTTCCATCTGCAATTATCCACACAGAGTCTTTTCAAAATCCCTCACAAATTTGACTCAATGATCACGTCGCTGGTCATCCCTTACTCAGCATGTCAAATTCACACGCATCTCCCACTGTAAGGCAGCACCCTCCTTTTACACCAAGCCCGCTTGTATGTCTCCCTAAGGCACTACGGTGCTTCTCATGACACTGCAGTTGCTTTACTTGTACCTGTCCTCTGTCTGCTCTACCAGAGGCCATTTGTCAAGTCTTGTGCACGCCTCAGGAACGATCCTCTCACCTCTACGGTCCATCAAGCACATCATTCCCAGAATCCAAGGAGCCCTGTCGCGAAATCAAAGTTTCTGTTTATGAAGCCTGGGAAAGCCACAAGTCAAAGGGACACACGGCCGGACGGAGTCCCCCCAATATTTTCAGAGAGGAAACTCGTGCTCCTCTTTGCAAGCAAAGGTAGTTAGATATGGTGTTGCGTTTTAGAGTGTGTTTGTGGAGGGATGCACCCCAACCAGTGTCTTGTTCAGGTTGCTGCTGTTAACTGTCACCATTTGGTTTTGGTTGCTTTTGTTATTTGCACATGATCCGCATATCAAAGACAAAATCCCACACACCCCAATAAACAGACTAAAAAAAGCTTTTCAAAGTTGCCTGTTCCATGTCCATGCTGGCTGCATGCCCATGTAAAAAAATAATTACTACAAGCAGGGACTACCTCACAGGGTCCTTTGAAACAGGTCTTTACATAGGAGCGTTTACAGAGATGGCAAGTTGTCCATTTTCAAGTGTTAGCGGTTCAACCAAGCCTGGCTTTTAAGCTCGCATCACTCTGCATTCTGACACATGTAGTATTACACTTATACAGAAAAACGAATGCAGCCAATAAATTGCAGAACTAAACAACGATGTTACCTAAAATCCAGGATGAACAGAACATCGCTTGTTTGCTGTGCATATATATATTTTTTTATGTAGGCGTGAATGATCCAGGAGTATAACGTTAGGGGAGAAAAGTTGGCAGTCCTTTGTCAACATTACTAGGTGCATTGGAATTCAGCATTTCCTCCTCAGATGTTACCATCCTCGCAGATTACTACAAAGTGGCATAGGAGAAAAGATGTCTGACAGTCAATCCTGTGAATTCATCACAAGAGGCTGGATACACCCCCATTTACCAATGGCCTTGCTTTGACTTTGCATCCTCTGATGTCACTTCCTGTGTCATTTCACATTCCCTATTCGAGTTAGTGCCCCCACTTATTTTTTCAGTACTTTTGCCCACGGTTAGGGTAAAGAAACAATCTTTCCTGTTTTGAGTTTTAACATTTCTTTCAGAGCTGATATTTTCAGTAAAGGGGCATTTGAAATCACCCCAGAGAGTAAGAGCTGCTGAAATGTTGCTGCATTCTTTACTAATTAACTGAGTGTGAAAGCCCTCATTAGGGCCTCATGTGCCTTTAAGAAAAGTGTCACAGAGGAAGTGTTTTTAATATGGTTTTTATGTTTAATTAACAAAAAATACATGGTACATTTGAAAAAGCAAAAAGGTGGAAATCCCCTTTCCATACCCATCTTAAAAATTTGTCACAGATTTACCGCTGAGATACCACCAAACGTGTTATGAGGCCGTTAGTTATAATAATACATACCTTACTCAATTCATATACATTTTTTTAAAAGATTTCCAATAAAATAAATGCTTATTAGATCATTTCCTTAAGTGCATGGTTCCCATTTAACTAATAATTAATTATAATAAAAAACGATTGCAATTATCAATGAAAACTGTTCCCCCCAATTATATGGGCCAACATTCTGCTTTAGAAAGCGGAGCTTTATAATGAACAAAATCTTTAAACAATTTCCGTATAAGATGACCTAATTCTGGGCATTCCACAAACAGGTGCTTTAAGATCTCAGCAGTTCCTTCTACCCTGCAAATACCATAGATCTGGGATCTCTTGAGTTTATAACCCATTTAAACGAAAACGCATGATTTATTCAGCTAGCGGTGTCTGCTTGGAAACTTGCGTACATCCAACTGACAATACCCACATTCAGGATAAATCTTTACATGATGCACTGGTGATGCCTTATTGTTGAGGTGGTGCACATCATGTAGCCAATCGCATTGTGAGACCATGTTCGGTAGTTGTCCAAGACTTCTCGTCATTTACATTTCATTGAAGTCAAAGTTCACTGCAATAAAGGTTTTGTTCCTGAATGTAGCACAACTTTTCACTTTACCAGAGAGAAACATATCTCGTAAATGAATAAACAAGGTGTTATCCATCAACAAATCTTATGCTATAAAAACGCTTCTTAAGATTGACATTGTATAAATTGACATGCAACATAGCTTTGAGCGTATAGCATGAATCAGTATTGAGCAGAGAAGGTCCAGTAAATCTCTCTCTATATATTTGTGAAAGTGTGTTTGTATGTTCGCGGTTGGCCCCAGCCCCGTAACAGTTGGTGGGTTGATGTTTTGGCCAAGGTCGGCATTCCAGTCTGGGGTGTTCTGGCAGCAGTGAAATCTGACCAACCCCACCCATTCACCCTGCATAGGGCGGAGTCTGGCCCTGTGCTATCAGTATAGGCGGTTTCTGGAGAATGACGATTTTGCGATTGTGACGTACAACCCCACAATAGTTGGTGGGTTTAAATGCTGGCCCTAAATCGGCATACAGTCTGGGGTGTACTGGGGATGGTGAAATCTGACCAACCCCACCCATTCACCCTGCACAGGGCGGGGTACGGCCCTGTGCTATCAGTAACAGCGATTTCAGGAGATTGCCGATTCTGCAACTTGTCCAATAATAGGAAGTTAGGACACATGGTCGGCATACCAGTCTGGGGTGTACTGGAAATAGTGAAATTTGACCAACCCCACCCATTCGCCGTGCACAGGGGTGGAGTGGGGTCCGGCCCTGTGCTATCAGTATAGGCGATTTCAGGAGATTGCCGATTCTGCAATTTTTCAAAAATAGGAAGTTATGACACAATAAAACATACACAAGGCTATAGCAGACCCCCACGTGCATGTCAGCTACAGATCCGGGCAGCGCCGGGTGGGCACGCTAGTTTCGCTATACCCTTCCATCCAGGCAATCTAGCCTTGCCTTCATTATATGCGTATGTGTCTCTGTTCCATAAAGTATAACCTGCACTCTTACTAATAGCTGATAATCAATGGGTGATACTAAAAGCCACCCTTCACATTGTTAAAAATGTGTTTTTTTTTACCACATGGGGCATCATCTTCAACTTTATTTTGTTTAAGGACTGTAAGTTATCAGAAGCACTCCCGATTTCAAAACCTAGATATATTAGACAGTGTTCCCCTTCTGGGGCATATGGTTTAGATGCATTTAGAGCTAGCACATTGGCACATCAAAAATAAACAAAAGTTAGTGGTTATTAAAGAGCATTAATTAGACATGACACAAAGATGTGCAGAGTATTGAGTGGGACCTGGTGTCTTATATGGAGGTGCCCTAATGCTCACCACATTGGATCATTTGCTATTTTATCACCTCCTATCCATCCCTACTGTCATCTCGTTCCCATGTTCTGATATCTCTCTCCGTTCACTTCAACTCCTGTTATTTCCTCTTGCTTCCGTCACCTTCGCTCCCGCTCCTCACCAAGTGTCACTTCACACTGTTACTCTCCATGACTTGCTCTTCCCTCCCCTCTTCTCTTTACCATGACATACTGAGGCGATATGCCCTGAGGTGGCGGGCCGACCCTGTCACTACTGCACCCACACCCTCATTAAGGGACTCTCGCGTACGCCGCCGAGGGGCATATCACCATTAACACCCATGTAGTTCCCTGCACAGGTGGTAAGGGTGTTTTTTTCCCATGACTGTGACGTCACCAACAGGAAATCTGACTGAGGCTTCCAGCAGCACTGCATGTCGCTGAGCCAGGCAGGAAAGGTACGTTTCTTTTTTTTAAATGAAAAATAAAGATACCATTAGCACCTGTGTAGGAAACTACACAGGTGCTAAGGTGAGGGGGAGCGGGTAATGGAAGGGGTGCTGGCAACCGAAGCTGCTCGGAACGCAGGCTTGTACCATTGAATACAGCCCACTTTCCGAGTATCCTGATTGGACAGCGTCCCCTCCCAGGGTGCTATTTTTCTGTATCCCTCCTCTTCCTTTCTTCACATACCTTCCCTACACTCTCCTTTGTTCTCGAACTCACCTCCATTCCTTTGCATCTTAGATTCTTCCAATACATTTTTAATGTTACAGTCACTAAATAATCCGTCCAGATTGACTTTTGTTGAGCCATCTCACAGCTCTTGAAAGATGCAGATGAAACACATATGAATGCTATGTTACATATGACACTGAATTAGACCGCATATATTACAGGGAAACCCCAGAGGGAACACACTCCGTATACTACCTTGTAGGTAGGGGAAATAGAGTATGATATACAGAGTACCAAGGTAGGGAATGATACACAACAACAATCCTGTTAAACCTTTTCACAAAACTACAGAGAAAAACTCGGTCTTGCATTACCTGTCTTACCACGTTAAACATTTGAAAGACAATCTGCCCTACGGGCAGTTTTGGAGACTTAAACGGAATAGTTCAAGTAAACAAGCCTTTGAAGACGAAGCACAACATCTAAAAATGAAGTTGAAAAAAAGAGGATATCCGAAAAAGTTAATTAACAAAGCAGCGAAACGCGCATTTAATAATAACAGGGAAGCCCTCCTTGAAGAGAAACCCAAGAAACAGTTAGACAATCGAATCGTGTGTCCATACTTTTACTGACCAGAGCCTTACCATTAGGAATATAATTTCCAAACAATGGAAATTATTAAAAACTACAAATTCTAACCCAATGATGCCACTATTCACCTACACTAAGTCGGCCTTGATAGGGAATAGTGCGCGTCACAGCAGGTATCGCTGTACTCTTCCATCAACTGTGAGTATCTCCAGTCAATGGAGTTTACCCCCCATAATAGGCCACTACCCCTGTGGCCAATGTGTGGCCTGGAAACTGACCTCCAAAAGTAAAAATGTCAGCATAGGTTTGAATGGCTTATGGACACAAAAAACATTCTCTAATTGCAACACAGATTATGTGGTATACATGATCACGTGCCCATGCGGCCTACACTATATAGGCAAAAACGTAAAATCAAAACACGTATATGTGAACATAGGAGTTGTTTGAAAGACAAAATCATGCAAGCACCTATGGTCAAACATTTCATTGACCACAACCATGGCTTTGAGAGGTTCACTTGGACTGCTCTGTTGACAGTCAAAGGTGAAGACCCTCAAGCCAAAAGTAGAAAAGTCTTAAAAAAGGAGCAAGAACTTATCTTCAAAACCCGCTGCGATCTTAGAGGGTTGAATGAGGCCATAGAATGGCATAAGGTAATCTAGAGCAACTCCACCAGCTCTACCAATAGATGTTGTGCTCCGCTACCTCCCTTCAACCACATCAGGTTATAGTACCTCTGTACAGACCACCGCCCATGGCCCCTATGAGGCGCCCCCATGGCATAAGGATTACAGTAGGGAACTTTGTTATCTTCCTTAAATAAACAAGAGCATGGCCTTTTTTGAATGTGGGACAGTGTTAAACCTTGAGAAAGCATGCGCTAGCAAAAACAGAAAGCATGTCCTCTCCAGCCTCAATACCCAACATGTTTAAAAATAACTAGAACTTGACAGCTAGAACCTAAGCTAGAACCTAAGTCTCTAGATGGTGCGTTTCCACTTGTTGCCACTAGATGGCAGGGTCGATACTGTTTAATGGTAAACACAAAGAAGGGACAGTCTAGAGAGACTGGAAAGTATTTCCATGCTTCCAGTAAACCCTTGCAAGATGGAGTTCGCTCAAGTTGTTTGTTGATGGAGGCAACACATTCTACATTTAGGAACCCGAGGCAGAATCGCCCAGTCTAAATAAAGAACTGAGGGGCCGCAGGCAGAACACGCGGAATTGCACCCAAAGTAAAGGTACGTGTGCAGCGCTCGCCACTTGAGCTCATAGACATAGGACATGATCCTAAATAGCAAACAAGCTCTACTGTATTCAGAAGTCTGTAATACCACCAGGAATCCTGTATTGATCATTCTTTGACGCACCATATTATTTTAATGTCGCCCATATTGTAGGCCCAGCTGATTAAAACGGAAATGTTACCTGCCAGTGCAATAATAAGGAGTTCTGCACTCGAATATCCACCTTAAGCACGCCCAAGGCAAATTAACACCAGAGTGGGGATGCATAACTTTGTTTAGACTGCATTTCACTTAAACTCGAAATATATTTATTAGTAGTAGACACCAGCAGGAATTTACTATAGGATTTGCTCAAAACTGCTGGTGTACATCCAGGAGATCAGTGTTTAGCTTATAATTCCATACTCATACCGATCTCATGCCTCTAAGCCTCTAAATTGTTAGTTTTCTGCCTCCTTCATGTTGTCTCCCCTCCTTCTTGTGAATTGACTCTGAATACTTTTATAACATGAGGGAGTTTCTGAACCACCAGAGACGTTGACCACTTGATAGTTGGTTAATACAATCTATATGTATTTTTCTAGATTTCATCATTCCGCATTTGGTCGGAAAGAATACGGGCTTGAATACTAAATATCAGCCTGCTGAAATACCACTACCACCCCAACACGAGGAAACGAAGTATTCGCTGCAACGTGTTATACAGATTGATACTGTATCACCAATAAGTACTTGAGTTACTTATTCTTGTTTTTATCTTTTTATACCGACAGCAATCCTGAGCCATTTATACAACTACAGAGATGTTGAGCAATAATGTTCTTCAAGATGTGTTTCTGCTAAAGTCTAAGTGACCAACAATGATTTCCTCCTGAAGAAATTTCTATACTAAAGTTAAAGAACTGAAACATTTCGAGGCATAATACCAGGACCTTGTAGACACTGGTTGTTTTTGTACTGAGTTTCTGCTACATCAGAGTTCATGCTCAAAGTCTGTAATAACGAGGCGACCTTGAACAAAACTGAACCTAAATGGTATCAGTGATGAATGTTGGTTCTTTACTAACCCAATATTTCTACTTGAAACTAGCACTTTACTTTTTAAATATAAGTGCATTTTTATTGTGTTTTTTAGAATCTACTGAATAAAACATATATTTTTGTGAAAAATGGTGTTGTGTATACCTGTTGTAGCTGACAGGATTGCTGTTGTGCATCATTCCCTACCTTGGTACTCTGTATATCATACTGAATTAAACCGAACATTAATGAACAAGCATTGCCAAATTCAAGTTTTGTTTTTGCAAAAGGGATTCCATCAGCCACGCAAAAGGGATTCCTTCAGGGATTGGTGAGGTGTCTCCGTGAGCAGAGGAACAGAGCCTTCAGCACAGAGGGCAACGCTCATGTATGTGCCAAACGAGCCCACTACCAGGCCCCATTGCCTTTCACAGCACGTGTTGGAAAAAGGTGGCGGACTGCAAGGGCACTAGACAGTGTCTTGACTGTGCTCCCCCACTCCATTGGCAATGCCCCCTTTCACAGTGGTACAGGAGAGGAGGGAACAGAAAGGAGATCATGGAGGCAGCAGGACACACACTGTGTCCCTGTTATGCCCCTGCTCCAGCCCTGCTTAGTATGGCAGCTATAATGGAAAGGTGGGGTGGGGGGAGCAGGGAGACAACAGGGATAATGCAGGTTGTGGGGCTGAAAAGACTAGGCAGTCAACAGGGGACAAAGGCACAGTGGTCCTATACCTTGATCGCCTTAAAAGACTTGCAGTTGGAGACTGTTATTTCTCCTGCAGCTCACATTTTTTTGTGACGTGGGCAGCGAGAGAAATGTAGTGGTGTGGGGACACATCTCCTCTGAAAGACCCATGCAAGAAGAAACATAAGGATGCCACCAGAGCAAACAAGTGTTGTGCCTTCTCCTTTGAGCCCACTCGCCATAGGGCGAGTGAATTCTTACCACTACTAGATGGAAATGATTTATCGAAAATACTTTTCCGCTGAGAGGTTGTCCGGGAAGTGGCAAAGTCAGCCAGACAAAGTAGAATGCCTGTATACCCACCTCAACAAACAGACAATGATTAAACTCTTGTGTGAGGGATAGAGTGAGGATGAGTATTTTACAGAGGAAGAATACCCTCCATTGGATGCGGACCAGGGTTCTCAGGGAATAACTGTTAAGGACCCCTGCTCCTTTTACAAAGAGACTGATTCATCAAAATCCCACCCCTCCCTCCCCGGAGCTCATGTGCTCAGTGTTTCCCAGGCTAGACTCAAGTTATTACTAGAAAGTATTTCCTGGTCCAGGATGAGTTCTTAACACCCAAGATCCAATCTCCCATTCAAGCTGGGGACTACCCTTCCGATGGATCCAAACAGATCTGTGTTCTTATCAAAACCGGGGCAGGATCCGGCCAAAAGAATGGACAAGGCAATGTATAGTTGCCAAAACAGGCTACTAAATGTATTGACACCGTTAGTCAATATTTTGGATACGTCAAAAGTAGCCACAGGTAAGGGAGAACAGGTGGACTCAGAGGCCCTAAGGGTTGGGTGCATAGAGTATTATGCTTCTCTAGCTCACGAGAGACACTAGGGTACTTTGCTGAAAATGAACCGTAAGCTCAGTGGCCTGGCAGACACTTACCCTATAACCCAGGACCAACATCTTTTATTTGTAGATACATTAGGGAAAGACGGGGGAAAAATATGTAACAAACTTCACTTCTGTGAAGATATTCTACCCAATGGTTCCTTCCAGGGCCAGGCATAATACATGTCATAACCCGGGCTGCTCCGTTCATAATCCAGGGCCATCTTCTATGCAGGCAGAATTTTTCCAAGCTTCCATGCTCCGCCCATACTTCTTCTCTCAAAGGAGGTAGGTAGGCGTGGGCATGGAAGTACGAGAGGCTTCAAAGAACAAAGAGCAGGATTTTCTTATGACAAAGACATTCCCAGGATATAAGCATAGTCCCGTGGTGGGTACTGGGGGGCTTGAGTAGAATCTATCACTTTCTGTAGAAGTGGTTAAAAATTACTTCATATCCACGGTCCCAGAAAAAGTCACAGGTTTTCATCTCAATTTTGTTTTTTGCAAACCAAAGATCAAAAGAAACCACTTCCCTTCTCCAGGGAAAACTTAACTTATTACAGCAGAAATACATGAACAAAAAAAGCGCTTTCCTAGTGAAGAAGATGGAGACTTGTTTCTGAGCAAGAGCAGCATGGCTGTAAATTCACCTGGATGACAGATTAATCATCACAAACTCTGCAGAAGAATGCAGATCACACTTGACCAGTACAGTCAACATCCTTTAATGTCTAGGTTTTATGATCCACTGGGAGTAGTCAGATACCTCCCTCACCGGTTATACAATTTTGAGTAGTTATGATAGACTCCCATTCTACACTCCAGGAAGGACCTAAAGAGCCTAATTTACAAAGACCTTCTTTTGAAAAAATGTGTTTATGCTTTATTTCAAATATTTACAAAATTGATAATATCAAATATCAAGAAAAAAGAAAAGAAAAAAGAAATACATTAATCCAATTAGCAAATACAGAAACAAAACATCTCGCTAATTGTTGATCATTCCACTCAACCCAATTTCTGCCACACTGGAACCCCTACGCCCACCTCCAGTTTCCTTTCTCTCCCTACATATCCCGGTTCCTCTGCTACCCCGGCAGCAAACCTATAACAAATTGGGTGCCTCCCCTTTGTATGGCGCTCTGTTGCTTTCCAGTTAGGTTTGTGATTTATAAATAACATGCATCTATACAGAGAAGATTCGCAGAATAAAAAAGGAATTGAGGAATATGTTGAGATGTCCCTAAAATGATTGGCCAGGATAATCTGCCCTTTTCCTCCTTAATTCAGGCCAATTTCCCAGGCCTGCTCTTTTACAGGGGACCACAGTGACTGAAGATCAGTTGTCTATGGAAGGAGAGGTCTTCTGCAAACTGGACTCTGTGGGCCATGAAGGCACCAGAGGAAATCCTTTTTGTGGATAACTCGCATGCAATCCTGGAATAGCAAGGGCATATTTGGTTCATCCCGAGATCTATTATAGCAATAGCCCTCAATTGGGGGGTCTTCATCAGCCAGTCACATCCCAGAGCCAAAGTTATAAGTCTGAGTGAAACAAAAGCCTTAACATCAGACCCCGGTGCAGTTACCGGATGCTGAAACACCCCAAACAGGATATTATTGCTGTTAGGACTCCAAGGCAAACCCCCGGGGTGCTAATAAGCACTTTTAAAACAAACAAAGAAAACAGGCCACAGCGAGCACGTGGCCCATGGAGAGAGGAGGCAGTGACTTGTTGCAATGGCCCTGGAATTCAGGCCCTGCTTTGAGCCCCACTCATTTTCATAGCAGATGGAGGAAAGGTGGCACCAGTGGCTGAGGAGAGCAGTGGGAAAATAATGAGCTGGGAGTTGTAGTTCAAAGGGAGCAGGTTTAGGGGAGGGGTGGATTCAGAATTACAAACTCAGAAGTAGGGTAAGAAAAAAATACCTATAAGGTTTATTAAATACAGTGCTTTACTAACATTGATATAATCAAAGTTATTTCAAATTTCACAAAATTAACCCAGTGGGTTCGGGAGGCAGGGAATGACAGACAGGTCGATACATCCAGCACAAGACTTGAGCTGAACACAGGCTTGGATCATGAGATTCAGCCTGGGTTTGGACCAACCGGATAGGCTGGTGCAGCTGCAAAGGGTGCTATTATTAGAGTCTGTGACCAGCAGATTAGGCTGGGGAGCTCAATGCAGCACGACCTGGACAAGAGGGCCATGGTAAATACAGGAAGCCTATAAGCACGTTCACTATTTATATTCCTTGCAGGTTCCAAATCAGGCATGACATTTACTAAGGGCAGGCTGAGATGTGTCATCCGCCTACACATGGACAACTTCTCGGTCGTACAATACATCAACAAATTAGGAGGTGCAAAGTCCATTGTTCAATCAGATTAAGCTGGGGAGTTCTGGAGTTTCTGCCAGGTAAGAGAGCTCAAGGTCAGGGTTGAGTGTCTTCCATGCACCTCCAATCTTGTGGCAGGCTGGTGTTCTCATCATATCCAGGATTCCAGACATCAGCAACTGCACCTGCTGATATTTCAAATCCTTTCGAACAAATGGAGTCTATTTCGGACAGACTGGTATGCCTTGCGATTCCATTCTCAAATGCTGTGCTTCTTCGGGTGAAAGTCCAACCCAGATGCAGAAACAACAGATGCATTTAATCAGCATTCGGATCCAGGAGTTAGCTATGCACTTCCCCTACAACTTTTCAAAGATTGCAGAATATTTTCTTTAAATACAGCCTCGAAAGGTAGTAGTGGTACTGGTGGCCCAGTTTTGGCCCTCTCTAGCTCTGTCCCTCTCAGCAGAGTTTCCAGTTACTTTTCTCAATTTATAGGAATTTCATCCAATGACAATATTGGGAAAACTACATCTCCTTCCCAGGTGTAAGTATGCTTGTTTATGGGGTGTAAAGTTGGTAGCACTCTCCCTCTAGACTGGCCAGACAGTGATTCACTATCTATACAGGCATTGACAGAAAAATTGTTCACACGTCTTATTTCATTGAGACATGTTTCTGCCGTTAGAGATTTGGACCTAACGGGACGTACCTTTCCTAGTCTGAGGTAACCTTTAGCTTACCCCACCGTACCAAGGCAGGTTCAAGACTGATTGAATATCCAGTTTTTCCGAATTTTCTAAAATGGTCTGTTGCCTGAGGTGCCAACGACGACCATAAAAAATGATTTACAGATGCAATCTTCCCAATTGTTTGTCTCATTGAGGAAATCCCTTCTTGACATGTATATCTCCTTCACTTGCTCTTCAGGTTAGATGGATTATGTCGTGAGCTGCAGGGTGGGGGGCGGAGGGGGTTACTTTTCTGTTAATGGCTCATTCAGCAAGGAGCACCAGGACAGTCAAGGCTTCTCGGACTACAGGCCACTTGTAGGACATCCCAAAATCAGCCAACCGGTCCAATAATACAATACATTTCATACTCCTTATTGCAAACCTACTGTGTATGTTTCATTTGTGGTTATCGTGCAGCCTTGAACGTGCATAATATGGCCCTCCATGTCTGCTAATAAAGTCTTCACTCTCTACCATCATGGTTATGAGCAATCGGTATAGTTTTAATGCCATGATGGGTTGATATTTGTCAGAATCCAGTGTGCTACGGAGGCTGCTTTAACTAAGAACATGGTGGAAATGATTCACCGAACCTACTCCTGCCACAACTTTTGATGTGCATTTTTGGATTTTAGGTAAGTGGTCCATATGTGTTTTTGTTAGGCCAACAGAGGCACATTTGAAAGTAATCATTTTTAGAGCCCTCAATAGCTCTCGCCATAGTCAGGCATTATGTTGCTGTCCAGAAGAGAGCTTTCTGTAAAATGCACACATTTTCCTTCCACATGAGGGAGATCAGATTCTCACAGACACCCTTCCTGTTGTGTTGCTAGGCCTAATGAATTTTTAGATCCTTCCTCATTAGTGCCCAGGCATCAATGACACTTGAAAGGCGCCAGACAGTTAAAACAAAAGACACTGAAAGAGTTGCTACAGAGTAAGCGCAGCGTGGGCCGTCACAGTGCTCAGCTCCTAACCCTGCACTATAACTGTGCATTAATGCCATTTAGAGAGAGAAACTTACAAGCACTACTGGGAGATTACAAGAGTTATTTTACCAGAGTATCCAAATTTCTATTTGCTAAATATTTTTGGTTACATTTTGTACTTGTTTTACTTTAAGTGAAAACATACTTAAAACCTACACATGCTTAGTATGACTATTGACTAAACTCCCCTTCCTCACTTATGGTGGAAGCGAGTTCCCAGGGACTGGTTTTGTCCGGTTGCTATAAAATGCACCTTCCAGTGCGTGACTGAGGAGGAATCCCGCTGGCACGCATATAACTGTGTCCAGTAACAAGATTATACCTTAGCAGGGGTCACTCTGCAGGATGCTGCTCTGTGGAACTACATCTTCAAAGAGCAGTGCTCCGAACCTTGTGAAACACCCAAAGTCCACACACCTATGAGGTTTGGAAGTCCCACGCACCCAAAAGATTTGCGAGTCACAGAGTCACAGCTTTACATTTTTACCCGAATTATGAACGACTCGTCTGTAGTGCTTCCCTGTTCCCAGTGAAACTCAAGCAACAGCAGTGTGAAGGAAACTTAAGGCACTGCAACACTGCCTGTGGCTTAGAAATAACTTCACAGATGGCACTGCACACCACAAGTACATTTAAAGCCTTGCCAGCTCTTATGAATTGCAATGATGCCACTCAGCTGTTTACCCAAACTGAAGGTGAGTCTTTTAATACTGTAACTGAGTAAATTAAGAGGAACACAGGGAATAATCAATCAGCTTGGAGAACTTACTCAATGGAGGAATAACCTATCAGATAAAAGGTTAGAAAATAAGCCCCTCTCCAACTAATATAAAAGGGGCTGGGAAAGCTCATTCATGGAGAAAATCCCAGAGGAGTTATGTTACCATGCTAAATGGGAAGCTTTGGAAGGAAGCAATTTAAAAACGGATTGCTGTTTGGAGAAGGTGACATTACTCTGGAGACAATCTGGTGAAACCGGAGTGGAATCAGTCTGGGCCCAGATGTCCTGGAAGGGGAAGCTGAGCCAGGTGCCAAAAAAGAACCTCCTGAACCTGGATGGAAGTAGGGTCAAAACCAGAGGCTATTCACCAACGGCCATAAGGAAAAAGTGAGAAAGGTGTGGGGTGTATTTAAAAGCCCCAAACAGAAGTCCTTTTAATCTGAATAGCAGGCATTTACACCCTGCCACAAAAATGGCCAGGCTTTTGCCTTTCACATGAATTGCAGGCATTTAACCACGGCAACAAAAAGGGCCTGGCTTTTCCTTTTGTTGTTCACATGAATGGCAGGCATTTACACATTGCAACAAAAACGGCCTGGCTTTTGCTTTTGTTTCATGTAAAGTTAAAGAGCCCTGTGGAAAGGGGCCTACCTATAATTATCAATGGACCAGCAGCAATTTAATTCACAAAAGGAGGAATCAAAGAATCCTGTGACATGGAAAACAGGATTTTTAAACAATGAAAGCAAAAACGGTCTGCACATCTGTTTGCAAATAAAAACGGCTTTAAAAAGCCAGAATGTGAAAAAAATATCACTACTCACAGAAAAATGTTAGGAAAGCAAAACATGATATGTGGGTTGACCAAAGCAATGTATATTATGTTTCACCCACAAAACTCCAGTGACATTTGAAGAGGCACAGTCTTCAGGAAAAACCTGTTCTGGCTGAGGGCAAAACTTCACAAAAGAAAGCCCCACTTCCAGCTGGATGCCACATCTCCCATCTAATAACCCCGCAATAAAATGTGGTCCTGCTAAAGGCATCAAAATTCAGTATCCTCTAGACCTGCTGACTAGGAAAGCAGGGACTTCAAGAGAAAGCCATCCTTGGCTGGAGCATGACTAAAAGGTGTGAATCTTGTCGCACCCACTTCAAAGAGCACACACTAACTTCAAAGAGACTAATAAAAACCTCTGGTTACTGGCTGGCCTAGGGGGACAGATGGCAGTGCTGGATGAAGCAGCCATCCCATTTGCTGAACAGGAACACCCACAATTAATTAAAAAGACTATTTTCATTGTAGGAATTTTGCGCAGAAACCATACTGTGGATTGAGTACATTTGTATAACATTCTTCATGTAATTTCCAGGTGGTTTTGGGGATATAAAATGCATGTACCTGTGACTCTGGGAACTGTAATGGCCTGTTAGACTAGGTTTCTGGCTAATCTGAACATGTTACAAATGTGAGAGTTGGTGAAAAGGTGGAAAATGAAAATAAGGATATGCTTGGTAACATACATATTCATAACTGTTGTACATTTTATGAAAACGACAACAATGTGACACATGGCCATGCTACATCATACGAATTTGGCGGTCGGCTTATCTAATTCCATATGATCAGCTAAAACAGGAAATATGTTTAGTTTGGCTTTTGCTAGTACAATTATGAAGTTGTGATACATAACTAGTTTTTGCCAAAATGTTTAAAGGAGAACAAAGGATGACGACAAATGTGAAAAGATAGATGTTGCTCCAAACCCCTAAACCAATCTAGATTGGGGGCAGAGAGAGAGAGAGGGGGTAACTGTCCAATCCTAGGGGCAGGGATTGTTGCAGGGTACTTACCCCAGATTGTAAAATTAGTGATGTCATTTCTGCTATATAAAGGGGACTGCATTAGGACAATGGAACACACAGAAACAGGGGAGACAGAAAAAGGAGAAAGACAGGAGGACCGAGAGAAGGCTTCTGAAACGTACCATCTTTGAAATGGAGTGACCAGACCCCTGCCCTATCTTTCCAGAGTATCCTGAGATGCAACTGGCTTTCCCGAACCTTAAACAAAGGCTTGCTATGTTAGTAGCAATAGCCCCATCCCTAAATTGCATAAGCCCTTCATTCTTATATCATTGCATCCAATATTTCCCCCATTGAAAACCCCAATTGGCAGTGCATTTCAGTCATCTCCCCATTGAAGAATCTTTTGTTTGCCTGCGTATTTCAGTCATCTCCCCATAGAAGAATCTCGTGTAGGCCTCTGTATGTTAGCATATCCCCATTGAAAAAACCCTCATTTGTCTGTGTAAATCCTTAGTATTTTTGTAAGTCAAATTAATTCCCCCATTGAATGTCATGGGATCAGGATTGGTGGAATTCGAATCCAGCAATCTTTTTCTCAGTGTTTTTGTTAATTGTTATAGTTATAAAGTGTTGCCCAAAAGAAGTAATACCATTGTGATCTGGTAAACTAATTTGTGCCTGTGTTTAAATAGGGCCCTGATAAACGAATTCCCATGTGCCACTGCATTTTCTTTTTGCATCTGTCATCCTGAACCAAAACCGATTTGCCTTGTGTGAGTTACCCCTTTCCCAGAGCCTACCTGTCATTCGCAGCCTCAGTATAAAAAAAAAAAACGAATTCCATTTGCATTTTCATTTCCATTGAAATTAAAGCTTAACATCCCAAAAACCGATTTCCCTTTTCTGTTCCTCTTTCCCTATTGTGTGGCAAAAACGATTTTTCATTTGCATTCCCTTTCCATTGCACATGTGTGGTATATTCTAAAAATCGATGTTCTCCTTGTGTGCTGATTAGTATTCCCTAAAAGCTCTGCCTGTCTTTCACAACATTAGCAAGTGAATTCCCTGTTTTTCCCCCTCTCTTTCCCCTAGCAGTTGGGGGAAATTATAAAAAAAAACATTCTTACATTGGTGCTCCAAAAAAGGATTTCCCCTGCTTTGCTGGCTCCCCATCTTGTTTCTGTGGGCACCATAGCAAAACCAATGTGTCCCCCCCGTAGTCCTACTCCCTGCCACTTCCTTACATTCAAAGGAATCAAGTCCAATTGATGTTTGGGGGTTGAGTGTCGCAAGGGGAGTGCTTAACCTTCACGCTTTCATTTTGAGTTGAATTGTTTTTGTCTTGTTTTGTCATAAAAAAAAGTAGCATCACAGTTTATCTTAACCTGGTTGCCTTGTAGAAGTCTTTGTATCTGTGTTACCACAACATTGGTGGCTGTTGTAATTGGTTGATTTTCCTTTGACATAAATGAATTGATGAATATCCTATTGATACACACCAGCCTGGTTTCTAGTCCATTTTGACACAGGGTGTTTGTGGAGGTTGAGTGCAAGACGGGTTGGAAGCCTCCTCAAAAAGAATCCATAGTATACTAAAATAAAAAAGCGTTTTATCGTGCACCACATTCATTTCAGTGGAAGGAGTTCCCTGGCTTGCGTGTGCCATGTAATAAACCGTGACAAGGGTCTGACCTGGAAGGAGGGTGCCATAATATTGACTACCTGAGGGGGGGGGAGAAATACCCATTTCATCTGTTGTGAATGCTGAGAAAGCCTAACAGTTCAGAAGGAAACTGCTGTAAAGCTGAAGAAGCCAGAAGTCCAGAGGGTCCTATTATGACCCAAACAGCAGTTGTTTTGAATGCTGAGAAAGCACAATATCCATGAGGGGCCTATGAGTCGTTTAATGAAACTGTTGAGAAAACCTGAGATTTCGGAGAGAAACTTTCTATAAAAACTAGAGAAGAATAAGCTCTAGGAGGACCTATAGGGAATCTTGTCAAGTCCAAGGTTGATGAGGGACAAGGTGAGAAAAGGGAGAAAGCTTCCGGCCCAGTTTGGAACTGGGCACCTGTTTGAAACTGGCTGTGAATCCTGAACTGAAGCAAGGTCTAGGGATGGTCTGTCATGAACACAGCCAAGGCGCAGAAGAGAACTAGGGCAAATCCTGAAAAACTGGCAACTTGTTGTTGCCAGGGTGAGGAAAAGGGAAAAGCCTACTGGAAAGGGAAATGTAAATCCTGAAAGCTGGGGGAAGCCTAGAGAAACAAAGTGCAGACAGAGGGGACCGAAGCCACGACCAGACAGTGAGTAACTGTTACCTGAACATACCCAGAGAAATACTTCGGTTTTGTGTTCTTAGCATAGAGTTGGACTTCTGAAGGATAAGTTTGCAAACTTTTGTTTTGGCCAAGCTCTTGGAACATTTTGTGGTACTATTCTAGGGTAGCATTGAGGCTAAAAGACCCATTAAGACTAGGTATTGGGACATCAATTTGAACCATAATTTGTAGTAGAAGGTGCCTCGAGGAGAGACCAGGATGTGTAAGAATAGGTTACACCTTTTGTCATAGTCTTCTTCCATCCCAAATGCAGTGTGAGAGTCCACACTACAACCCTACTTTGTTTTGACCAATCCTATTTACCATTTTCTATAGAAGAGTCCATACTGTTTATAGCTTTTCCCCTGGAATCTAAAGGCAACCCCTTTTTGAAACATATCAATACATCCATTCTGCCGAACCCTCTGAAAGTCAGTTTCATGTGTGTTATTGATCACCCTCCCCAAGCTTTGGACGCATGAGTCTAGTACATTCTATCCAGGACACATGATTTGCTCATAGTACTTTAATTTCATTTGAGAAATGCATTCTAAATACAATCAAATTGAACTTGTTGTTCTGCCTTGTAGCTTTAATTTATCGATTATGGAGCACTAATGACATTTGCTGAATGTATGTGATAGCCTTGCTAGCAGTGTTATTTTGTGTTTAGGGACTAGGCCCTGTGCAATCAGGACACACAGAAGCGGTCTATCCTAAATTTAATTTAAAATGCACTATGAAGACTGGCAGCCATCAGGTTTAAAGAATTTCACAGAATGCTTTGTTGTGATTGGGCAGAAATAGCAAGCAGCCTTTACTGGTGTAGTGTCACAGGTAAGGTGAGGGAAGGTTAACAGTCTTGGGGGACTTCATGAACACTGGATCGCAAGGTTTGTTTCCATAGGATATTTCACAGACAGGCCACAATAATTTTAGGGTAATGTGTGGTAGAGGGGCACGCTTTAAAGAGTGTGCAAGATGTTAACTTGACATACGATTCAATATTGGTTCTCTGTTTCTCTGTACAAACGTTCGAGATCATCAGCCCATTTTTCATTAAAAATGTCTTTATTGCAGAGACACAGGCTGTCTACATTGTCCAATGCATTTCGGTCCGTGGAGATCTGGACCGTCCTACGACACGACAGTACACCAAGAAAACGTAGCTGTTAACTTATCCAACAGACATTTCACACACATAGAATGAACCCTACTACAAAAAGGACTGCATTGTTTCCCCACGTGTAGCTCCAATCTGTTTAACAACAAGGTAGATTTATTTCAATTTACTAGGAAATTAAGATTGAAAACGTTTTTTGCCCATCAGAACTTCGAAAGCACTGAGGAGCCCATCAACGAAACTGAATTTACAGAGTATAAACAACGCAGTACTTCATACCACCTACTCCCTATCCAATCATTGATTTATTTCAGAGAATGGTCTCAGAGGAACTACAAAAGCTGTTTTACAGATACCCAAAACAGAACAATTGTATACGCAAAGAACAAGATATCATCAAATCTCTGTTCTCAGACACATCCCTAACTTTAATGCCAGCGGACAAAGGGGGAGCAATACTAGTCCTTAATACAGAAGACTATGAAAAAGAATGTGAAACTCAACACCAGACTCAGACCCCACACATCAGATACAGAGTAATCTCAACACATTACCGATGGAAGTAGAAGAGAGAGGCTGGATCTCTGACGGAACTCGCAACTACATAACAGCACCACACCCCAGAACGCCCATCTTCTACACTCTACCCGAAATCCATACGAATCCACGGCAACCACCCACCAGGACACCCCACAGTATTCGGCGTTAGCAGTATTCTACAACAACTGGGTGCATACTGTAAAGACCTGAGGGGGTGTCTGTACTTCTGCTCTCTATATGGTAGAGGAGAGGCAGAGGACCCCAGCCAAGATTCTCTATTGTGGTAGCAATGGACGAGCAATCAAGGCCTAGCCTCTCAGGAGGTGATGCAGGCTGGTTCTTAATTACAGTGTAGTCCCCAAGCACCCACAAAGGAATGTCTGCACACTGTATTAGTTAAAACACAGTCTTTATATAATTAATATTCAAGGTTATGTACAATATCACGATAACTCACTTTGTACTCGGTTATCTATAATGGCAAATATACATTCTACGTGGTACCACAATTACTATTAGATCTCTTTAAAGTGCATCAACTGTGCGGTTAAATGTCACACAAATCAGTTCGTAAAGGAAACCAACAATAGATATAAGAGGAAAGCAGTTGGTTAGAACAATTGGCAGAATACTGGCCCCGATACCTAGACATAGTTCTGTGTGGAGATCCCCCCCACCCCCCAGCTGGGCAACCTGTGGAATAAAGATATATCACAAGCCCAGTCCATATATTGTTCACAAGAGACTTTCCAATAGTTCTGCAACCCCTAAGTACCTGGTGTTGTAGCGTTCCTCGTCGAGGAATCGACGGCCCTTCTTGAGTGCCCTCCCTTTAAGGCAGGAGTCACAGGTCATCGAACGTCCGACAGAGAACAGTGTGATCTACGACGGTGAAGTGGCAGCTTCGTTCCTAGCAGTGCTGGTCGACGGGGAAGCATAAACGTCCTGCAAGGAAAAGGCGTGCGGGGCACCTCGATGTCGATAGTTCTGAACCGCAAAGAGTCGTCGGCGTCTCTATGGTCTTTGGGTGGCGTGAAACCCACCGGTGGATGCTCCTCGGTGTGTCGACGGCCTGGCCTTCTCCAGCGGGATAAGGCAGGCAGGGGAGCAGGCAGGAGAGTCCTTGGATCAAATCAAGTTCTTAGGCAACGGAGCACGGCGGCTCCGGTCGGCAACAGCGGTCGTCGACGGTGGCAGACAACAGTCCAGGCACTTGGGATTCCACAGCAGTCCCCGTCTCCGGTCGGCAGTCTGTCGTAGGTCTGCCTACCAGGGAGCTTTGGCAAAGATCAGCTGGTGCACGATGGTCCCTCGTAGCTCGGGAAGAGGGCTCCGTACCAGGTCCTCTCTGGGTCAGTCCTTGGAGACGCAGCAGCTTTCAGATTGATGAAGTAGAGCAACAGCAATTCTTCTACTCTTCCAGCAGGGCTTCAAGGTCAAGCTTCAGTTTTACTCCAGTTACTCTTCGTAGTGGACTAGCAGTGAGAAGCTCCCAGATATAATAGTTGATCTCCCATTCATTCTGCTGGGTCACACTCAGGCAACCAATCGGTCAGAAGGGCATTCATGCAGGCAGGCAGCCAATCAGGTGCATAATGCATTCAGGCCATTCACTTCTCTCCAGACACTCACAACAAGTTATGAGTATTGGGACAAGTACCCAGCCATTCAAAACTCCACACTGCATTCATACCAGTTTCGGGCAGGGCTGTCTCAGTTATTGTGTCAAACACCAGACACTAGACATCCACAACACAGAATGCATATTCGTCACACACTCCATTCACCCAGGTCCCACCCACAGGGCATACCAACAACATACAGTCGCTGGGAAGGCTCCAGCCAATCTGGTCGGCACTTCCCCACACTACCATATATGGAACTTCCACCCGAACAGCGAATCAGGGGGAAGGGGCAGAGTCAGGGCTTCCTGGGACTTCGGGAAGATCAAGGTAACAGGCCATGGAAGGCAAGAGGCCACGAGGGCCATCTTGTCTCCATCAGGAATCTACAGATTCCCATGACAGGGCCTGGGCATCCCAAAATGGAGGACGCTCAGGGCACCAGTCAAGTCAGCACGGAGCTGCCATCAGCCCGTACCCTGCTCTGTGGGCCACACACACAGGTTCCCAAAAACATACACTAGGAGCACAGGGTTGTACCCCCACCGATGGGTGCCATAAGGGTATCCCATGGGTCCGTTTACCAAAACCAAAGGAGAGAGCTGCATCGCCAGGAGTTCCACATGAACTCCTGCGCGGAAAACACGACAGAACTCACGATAAAAGGCAGTAAAGGACAAGGATATGGAGGCCCTGTCCCTCTGATGCATTTCCAGCATCACACATACCTTGACTCGTTTCTTCAACCACTCATCGGACAAACTGACACATATATTGAAGACACTACCCATTTTCTGAACATCCTGAACACACTAAACTTGAATCGCAATGATCTACTTTTCACTGCAGACGTGCATAGTTTATACACATCCATACCGCACAAAATAGAACAGGAGGCAGTAGAATGGCTACTATTGAAGGCCAATGAGCTAAAAGCATCGAAAGAGTTTCTAATTTCTTTATTAGAGTTCATAGCACTTCTTCCTATCTGCGTGGAGCACGGCCGTGAGCCGGACGTCTGGAAAGAAGCGGGAAGCAGCAGGCAAGAATGCCTATTTTGTTTTATTTATTTGTGTATGTCCGAGCGTGTGCTTGGGTGTCGAATGTGATTATGTATGTAACGTACGTATGTATATGTGTGCATGCATGTGAATGGTGTATATATGTGTGAGTGTGCCTGCGAGGCACTGGGGGCCACAGGGGACAGGCAGGCATGGCATTTCATACTGGGCATCTATCAGCCTAGTAAAAAATACCATGCCCGGCCACCCTCTGGGCTCCATAACGGTGCAGAAGGAGACCGATGCACAGGTGGCATGCCTTTCGGCAAAAACATGTATTGATACCAAAAGAAAGAAACCTAACTATTCCTAAGTCTAAGGGGGGTTTCCTTGCCTCAACAAAACTAAGGAACTGTCAGAATGTCCGTAACTAAAAAGTGTCCACCGTCGAGTGTCCAAATCCTACTTCCATCCCTTACACTTGAACTAAACTGGATCAGTCTCTTCTGGGTCCAGAAGAATGACTCCCTTCTTCTGGATGAACACAGTTCACAAGTAGGGGGAATGTCTCCTTTTCCCAGGCCTTTTCTAGGCTTATGTTTATAATTCCACGAAGTAGGGTGACTGGTTTCAGTTCCGTTGGTCTTTCTCAGGCTAGTGTTTACAGTTCCACAAAGTAGGGGGAATGTCTCCCTTCCCCTGGCCTTTCTCACGCCCCTTGTGAGTCCCTCCCAGTGACTCACTTGGACAATTAATTAAAGGGCTTTTTGGAGGACTTTGTCCTCAGGCAGGGTTGGGTCCTTGACCCCTGGGTATGCTTTACTGGTTTGTCACAATATCCCTGGTACACTCCCCTGCCAGCAATTCTGTCTCTCCTCCAGAGTGTCCTTGATCCTTTTGTTATGTTTTCTTATCTTTGGGTTCCAGGCCCCTTCATATTGGTTTCTCTTTTCTGGTCTTCGACCCCTTCACACTGTGCGCTGGGGTCCCAGACCCCTGTTTCTGTATTTATCGGGTCCCACACCGATTGGTATTGGCTTCGTGGGTCCCAGACCCATGTATCTGTAATTCTCTTTCTCGGGTCCTCGGCCCCGTCACACTGGCTGCTCGGGTCCCAGACCCCTGTTTATGTATTTCTCTTTCTCGGGTCCCAGACCCCTTCACACTGGCTTCTGTAGGGCCCTGGAGATCCCTGGGCTGCCCCTGTACCTTCTGTATGGGCTCCCGGTCTCTCCCGCAGTCTCGGGCTTCCTCCCATCTTTCGACTGTTCTTCTGCACTGTTTCCTGTTTGCGCATTGCCTTACGTGGTTCTCCAGCACTTCCTGGGAGCTTTTCCGCGTTGAGAGCCCCAGCCTCTTATGGCCATTGCACCTCTCCCAAGGAGGTAGGGACTCCCTCTCTTCTACCACCACGCCCCAGTCAGTAGCTGCAGGTTCCTCTCTTGCATCTGTGCTATCCTTGCCTTGCTCGCGGTGCCTATGGGGAAAGACTGACAATGTTGTTAGTCCTTCTTCCCTTTGAAGTTCCATGGGACACAAAACATACACTGCTCAATGCGATGTTCTTGTGGGTTCTTTCTAGTGCAGAGCCTCTTCGTTATCTCAGTATATTACTTGGACAGATCAGTGGAGTCAGTCTTGATCTTTTTCGTCTCAGTATACTGAGGGAATAGTTCAGTGGAGTCAGTCCTGATCTTTGTCGCCCTAATACTAGTGGTACTATTGCTATGGCAAAAGTACATGGGGTATTTGGGTGACCAGAGGAAGGAAAAGAAGGTAAGGGAAGAAAGGTGGGGGAGGGTGCAGTATACCGCGTTACCCCATGATGTCCTCCCTCTATCCCAGAAGAGGACTTCCTCCCCATGAGATCCACCCGCTGAGTACCACCGCCAAGGGGACTATTGGGTAGCAGCCTCACCTCAATGGCCTCATGGAAAGGGTCTCCTTCTCGGGCAGAAGGGACCACATCACAGGATTTGTCACAACCCCCAGTGACTCACATGCGTAAATAATCACATTCATAATGAATTGGGCATGTTTTCTTATTGTGGCATGGCATTTTTAAAGGCAAAGCCAACAAGAGTATGGTTTTACATGGGGGTACTGGTATATATTGGCATAGCCAGCTTGGACATGTTTTCTTATAGTATCATTATTGGCATGCGCAAAGCAAAAATGAGTATGTTCTTGTATGGGAAGACTGACCTACATTGGTGCAGGCAGCATGGAAATGCATGGGCACAGCCAGTGTGAACATGTTTTTTATACTGGCATATATTGTGAGGAAAGGCATCATGAAAGTTAATTGGGAAATGCTCCTGTGCACTGTTGGTGACTTGCATCAAGTGTTTTTTTCATGAGTTACCATAACCAACCGATTGCATACTGTGTGGCTTTTTACCCAATTTTTCACTTAAAGTGTGATGTTATATGCACCATTTTATCCCATTATTTAAAAAAGAAATCTCAGGCGGGGACCCTTGTAGTTGATTTGGGCTCCTTTGCTATGCTCAGCAGCTTTTGCACATTTGTGGCAAATATCTATGCCCCTCAAATTAAAAACTGTGCAAGATAGCACTCGTAGCTGGTGCGTTTGGGTACGAGGTGACAGGTGCCAACCCCTTTGTTTATACACGAGGTGAAAAATGTAAGCTTTGATTAACATACTTCAACCTTCCACTTAGTGCAGTGCGTGGCGTGCCCCTGCAGCAGCATGATCATCATGGGCATTGTGAATGCGTGATGGTGCAGACTTTGTTGAGGAGCTTGCAGTGCCCTCAGCATGACTAGCGGGCGGGTCCCACAAATGTTGTACTGTGCCACTGTGCCTAACTTGACTATACTGTAGGTTGTATAGATACCTGGGCCATATTAGAGGTAATTTTAGCCAATGCAACTTGTTTGAGTGGCAGTGTGCTTTGAACAGGTATCCTCATAGAACCGTATACTCCAAAATAGGAAATGACAGGTGTTAGTTAAGATACCTGTACAGAACCTACCCTGGGCAAAACAAGAGCAGTCAAAAAGAGCTGCGTGTTGCTAATGACTGCGAACCCAAAAAATGTGCAATGGACAAAAAGGTTTCTAGAATCCTACCCCAGGCGTGCACCTATAGGCTCCTCAACTTTCTATACACATTTTGATTCGTGGCTTTCAACTTTTGGCCATCTGGAGGCCCTTGGCCAGAGTCGAGGGGATTTTAGCTATGTGTGTGTCAGGCCAAAACAAAAGTTTCAATACTTTCTATACCGTTCCAATGATCTAAGTAGTTTAACTTTGAAACAGAACTGTTCTTATATCAAAGCAGATGTTTGAAGCACGAAAACCATGGTTTCTCAACAGTATTAAAGCACGGAATCCATATAAACATATTTGTGAAAGTGTGTTTGAATGTTCGGGTTGGCTCCAGCCCCATAACAGTTGGTGGGCTAAAATCTTGGCACAAGGTCGGCATACCAACCTGGGGTGTACTAGCGATAGTAAAATCTTACCAATCCCACCCATTTACCCTGAACAGGGCAGGGTCCGGCCCTGTGCTATCAGTAACAACCATTTCAGGAGATTGACAATTTTGCAACTTTTCCAGTAATAGGAAGTTAGGACACAAGGTTGGCATACTAGTCTGGGGTGTACCGGTGATAGTCAAATTTGACCAACCCCACCCATTTGCCCTGGACAGGGGTGGAGCAGGGTCTGGCCCTGCGCTATCAGTATGGGCGATTTCGGCAGATTGCCGATTTTGTGATTTTTGAAAAATAGAACGTTGTGACACAATAAAACATATACACGGCTATAGCAGACCCCCACTTGCATATAATTACTTTTTAATGTCTATATAGGGACACACTTGCTTTAAAATTCACTATTTGGACCCACTTTTAAAAACGTTCTTGTACAGAGAACCCCCAAGCTCTGCTTAGTAAGGTTTGGCCTTCTCACAGTGTAATCTGAGGCCCGTTAGAAAAACATTTCCAGGGCCACATTTTTTTCCCAGTTCACCCATTGCCTGTGGGTTGGGCAGAAAAAGAGTGCTGCATCTGTGGGTTTTGAAACAGCCGAGTGTATGCTGCTGATCCCGTCTACAGAGCACTGCGGCAGAAATGGAGGATAACCGTGTGCTGTGCCCTTTTCACTTACAGCTCGCTGTTTCTTCATAGTTCATGTTAGCTGGAGAAAATCGGAAGCACTACAAAATGCATCTAGATATCATAATTCAGTGAAAAAATCTTTGTTAAGAGAATTAAGGTAATCAGATTTAACACACTGAAACCCTTGAAATTCAGCATTCGCATTTGAAGCAAGTCCGCCTTAACTTTGCACCCCCTTTGGCACAGCGTATGGCATCAGAGAATTTCAAGGGTTTAGTTATGCTATAGTTTCTTTGGGGCCCAACAGCCATGGCCTTCAGCCACTGTACATGTTACACCAATATGTTTCTTTGAGGCTCAATAGGCATGGCTGTGCAGTGGTCACGGGCGAACATGTTGCACCAATACGTTTCTTTGGTGTCCAGTAGCAATGGCCTTCGGCCACTGTACATGTTGCACCAATATGTCTCTTTGGTGCCCACTAGCCATGGTAACTGGCCATGGCCAGTTGCGTTAGAGAGTGGAGGCGGGGTGGGGGGCGGGTGGAGGTAGAGAGAGTTGGGGTAATGTGGGAGGGGGTAGAGAAATTTGGGGTAGGGTGGGTGGGGTAGAGATATTTGGGAACATGAAGAGCAAAGCAGCCTAGGGCGACTCATCAAAAGTAACTCAAAATAGCCCAAACAAAACCCAACCAGTACACACAATGGGGTGAGTGGGGGTAAAGAGAGTGGGGTTGGGGGATAGAGAATGTGTGTGGTGTGGGTGAGTGTATAAAGAGGCAGCCTCAGGAGGACAAAAACAGACCTGCGGCAAAATAGCCCAAACTAGCCCAATACAAAATCACTGCACAGCTGGGAAATGGATGGAAAGCCTGGCTCCCAAATTGCTTCTTACAAAGCTGCTGATTGGAGCAAATATTGTTAGGGAACTCCTCAGTGGGTAGTACGGCGGAGGAGTTTTGAAAAAAGAGATCTTAATGATTTGGCAGTTTCATGCCGTGCCATTTCTCAGTTTAGAATCCCCATTTCCCTCTCTCTTCTGTAACTGCCATTTTGTGGTGTAAGCACCACAACAATTCACTAAAAACACAAAAATGAACTCTGCATTTTTGCCACAAGTAACATTTGGAAGATTTAAGGGGGCCTGTGCAGGGCTTATGCCGCTCTGTGCAACTGATAATGTTGCTAGGAAAGCTACAACCTACCACTATGACAATAGTGGCAATCTGTCAAACCTTCAAAACACACTCTTCCCCACCATTTGCGCCATGTTAGTAAGCAGGCGCAAGAGGACCACTTCATGGTCAACAGAGAATGTGTGCGCAGTGCTTCCACCGATGACTGAGCACCTAAACCACTGAAAAGCTACTTGACCTCAAAACCATCTAGTTGTTATCCAGTTCCACCCTCCAACAGGTCATCATTAAGTCCCATTCCCCCCTCCTTTTATGTGGAGTGTGCATGTTGTCCCGATGATCCCAAAGTCCCCCATGAGAGAGGACATCGTCCCTTTGAATGGTTGCCATAGTCTTAGGATGTTTGTGCACATTTACAATGGTTCTTGACAGAAAATGTCTGGAGGGTTTCTTGCTAGTGGCCACACAAGTAGGTCACCCATTTGAAGTGCTTATCCTTCTTAACCCCCCCTCCCCCCCTGGGTGTAAGTGCATATTCCGAAGCATTGCACCTGGATATGTGCTCTGCTGCATTCATGTATTAGATTGTCATTGCCCAATTGTTCTACCACCAAACGGTGACCAAAGGATAGCATTCTTCGAAAGTCTTGGCAAATGAGGCCTTGCGCGCCTGTGTTCACATCTGAGGCCCCCTTCACCACAGGTGAGTGCAGGTTGGTGCACGCTGGTGTTGACAGAGCCGATGTGTGACCGAGGCTGGGCATAGAATAGAACGTGGCCCATCGGGCATATGGTGGAGTCGGAGGATATCTCTGCCCAATCGGCACTGATGATGCCCCCTGGGTGGAAGCACAGCTTGGTTCAAAGAAAAGGGGGGTAAAGCAGCTGGATAGCTCCCCACACCTCGAGCATCATGCGACCCATACCAGAGAACCTACATAAACGACTCTGCTCTATTGCTTGGCTTTTGGCTCCACCCCCAGTGATGGCATGCTTTTCCCAGGTTTCCACGTTGTTGTCATTGCCTTTGTACCATTTACAGTTAGCCCATCTATTGCAGTCCCCTTGCGGTTTACTGCCTCGCTGCACCTTGCTCTTGCTAGCCAGGGGATGATTTTGGCTGAACAAGACGGAGGTGCGCTAAGACCACGTGTCTTTGCCGGAGCTCCGTTCGGGGGCTAAGTCATCAAAATATGTCAACCATGAGCAACACAACAGATGTGTCCAGTGCGCATGTCCTTCGTCAGGGGGCGGGCACTTGCTGTAAGCAAGGGGGACCAAATGATTCATTTACAAGCTCCGTGAACATCGACGTCCTCCACTCAAGCAGAACAGCCCATGCCTCACATCCATAAGCAGGCACTGCCCTAATAAGTATATATGGCTTTTCGTTTACCCCCACCCTTTCCCCCCCCTGATGCTGCCCCCCACCCGCCCAGCTGTACAGAGATTAGATGCTGCTCGACCTGGGCTAGGGTTCCCTCTTACCCCTGCTCAGATTCCTCTGACCACCCCCCACCCCACACAAAGCAGTAAGGGGGTCTCTGACCTTATTTTGTCCATTTACAGCACTGTTGCTAGGTGTGTCCTGCATCCTTTGCTGTTGGAACAGTCTGGTCCCTGGACTGGCAATGTTCTTTCCTGCTGCCTCATATGCCACCATCCATCTCTCCAGGGTGAGGGTGTGGGAGGAGATAGCTCAGGGGCAACGCGTTTTGTCTTGGAAGCAGGACAATGCAGCGCAACACAGGTTTGAATCCCGATCCTGTGCTTAGAAACCAATCTCTGGTATTACGCGCGTTATAGAAGAAAAATATTATTATTATTATGTCCCTTATTACCCTGCTTTATAAGTGATCCCACCCGTCTCAAAAGGAGAGATTTCTTCCATTCTAAACTGTAGATTTGATTCCACTTTGATGGCTCATTCGCAGAAAATTGGGGAGGGGGCCAGCAGTTACATTTCGTGTGTAGAAATTGCGTACGTAGTCTGGGTGCCATGGTGCCGGAAGCCTTTTTCACAAAAGGTTGTGCACAAAAGCACGCTGTACCCCGGGCTTCTGGCACAGCGGCACACAGAGCTCCCAAGGAGGAGAGAGGCAGGCAGCTGGAGGAGGGAGCCCGCATCAGGTAAGTGGAGGAGAGGATATACGGTGCCACATAGCAGCTCGGGGCAGAGGGGGGGATCCCCCACCACAGACTGGAGAGGACTACACACAAAGTCTCACCTGCGTAATTGCAGCTTTTTGTGCGGCAATCACAGGTGCGACCTTTTGTGCACAGCAAAAAGACATAGAACCACAAACTGACAACGGGCCTCAAGTATGCCGGTTCGGTAAGAGCGGCACCATTTCCCAGACCCTCAGATTTAGAGTTGCAAGTGCGGAAACACTGTTACCGCAAAGCGACACCCCCGGTTCTACTGCACCGGGTAGCACCGTGACCGTAAACTGCGGAAAGAGTCGCCAGATGTGCCTGAATTGCCGGTACGGCATTAGTAGAGGCACAGTCAGAGTACCGCCTAGGAAACACCACCATAAAAATGCTGGTGGCACAGCGTCGGTAATATCCGCACCGCGGACCAGGTGTTAAACAGTGCCAGGTGAGCAGCAACAGGCCCAGGTGTCCAAAATCAGCCAAGCTGCACACCATTGACCACTGTGAATGTACAAAAGGACCACAGCCACACCAAACCCCCTCCTAACACAACAGGCCACATGTGTTCAAAATTAGCCCGTCTGCACACCATTGACCACTGGGAATGTACAAAAGGACCACACCACACCCAACCCACCTGTCATGACCACTGTGAGTGGGCACAATTTGTGCCACAAGCAGGCTCCCAACAGAATCCTGAGGGCCTTAAACCCACTGCAAAAGGGCTCCTGGAGCCAGTCCTGGCTCCTTTGGCACCAGGCTCATATGTAGGAAGGAAGGGCTGTTCAAACTAGGTCCCATTTATGTACATGGGCCTTTAAAACAACATGGAAGCACCCACACAGTCTAGTCCTAAGAACCAAGCCATGCGGTCTAGTGTTTTGGGTGTGGCAGGCCTGGAACTACTTTTCCTGGTACTACTTTACCTGGGCTATATAAACCACACCCTGACTGCAGAACACACTTTGTGTTATTCTGCAACCCGCAGCGTGACGCTCACCGTGTCCAGCACCTGGTCTTCATCATCTTCCTGTAATCCTGCAAGAACAAGATTATTATGTCTTACCTGAGAAAACACCATCCAGCACTCAGCATCTCAACTGGGCTGCAATCTGTGGAAACCGAGAGAAGAAGAAACATGACTCACCTGTGAGTAACAGCTTAAGGACTTCCGGCGAACCGCTACCAGAGCTGCTGTTCGAACATTGCGACCTGCAATAACGAGAAAGGGAAAAACAATATTAGAACGCGCGCTTCCAAAACATCGAATTCCATCAGTCTTACCTGAATTCCATCGGGCTACGCCACGCTTCTATCCGGAGCACCACAGCAATATCTGCAAAGAAAAAAAAAACATTCAGGTTCGCTTTCAATATTAAACAACCGCACATCGCTGTACTTACCTTAACGGATTCCGGGGGCCTGTTTTTCATCGCGCTCTCATCCACTCGCAGCACCACAGCGGCCTGTGAGGAAAAGAAGAAGAAAACACAGGTTAGCTTTAAAAGACAATAAAGGCACTGCGCTTCGCGCTTTCTCTTACCTAGAAAACGTGCCTCTCCATCTGGCACGCCAGCATCAAGACCTTCGCACCTGAAAAGAAGGAGATAAAGACATTAACAAATTCCCACCATAAACAGAACAAAGAATTACAATTAACAAACCTATCTGCCTACCAGCAGATTCGGGGTCACAGCAGGCCTGGGCCCAAGGAAGGTGTACTGCACCAGTGAAGCAACTCGGGCAGCTCGCCAACAAACGTCAAGCGCTCCTGCACAAGAAACGCAGGACAGATAGCTCACCCTACAAATAACTAAGGTGAGAAAAGAACCCAGTGGGAAGGGAATCGGTCAGAGGGAGGTGGGAGATTCACCCATTAGAGGCAGTTATCACAAATCCTCCCTTCTGTAATTGCAGATTCATTATTCAGCACTGGGCAACTACGCTTCCAGGGTTCCAGATCTCAGAGCCTTCTAGACCCCCCCGGGGATATCAGGTGAGCATAACACCACCTCCCAACACAACCATGCTGGCAGTCGCTGTAGCAGCAATTGGGCTGGGGAACATGTAAGGAGGGATTGAGGATGATGTAGCAGAGAGGCAGAGGAGGTGGTGTAGGCGCATGAGATACCAGTTGGCCATGCATAACCATGGGAAGCAGGTAGCACCCCGTAGGCAGCCACCAATACCCTGCATCAGAGCCTCGCCCTGGAACCTGACCCCAAGCCAAATCCATGCCTTGTACTGGCTTGACAGGGAGACCATAACATCAATTGTCACCCTCATTCATGACGACATCAGCAGCCTCATAAATATACAGACTTCAATCCCCCCCTTGCTGAAGGTAGCGTTGGTACTGCACTTCCTTGCAACCGGCACATACCAACACACTGTGGGTGAGCTATATGAGCTGTCACAAACCTGTATTTCAAGGTTCTTGTTCCAGGTACTGGATGCACTGCTGCGCCATGTGGCAGACCACATCGCCTACCCCAAACTCCGGCCCAGGTTAATGCGACCAAAGTGGCCTTCCATGCCAATTGCATAGGTGCATTAGATTACACCCATGTGGAGTTGGTATCCAGACATGCCATTGAGGCAGTGTATAGAAACCACAAACAATTCCTCTCCCTCTATGTGCAGATGGTCTGTGATGCTGAACACCTCCTCACCCATTGTTTTGCACGTTTCCTAGGATCCACACACAACTCAATGTTGTTGCTGAACTCCACGTTGCCAGGGTACATGGTGGGTAAGATTGTCCTGGCCTGTGCAATATTGTGCAATGTTGCACAATATGTGTATTAGACGCAACATTGCACTGCCCCCGGACATGGACCCCACTGAGGAGGAGGATGGGGATGACTATGATGCCGGGATGCCATTGCGACCCCGACGGGAGGCCATGGATTAGCAACATGCACGGATGCACTGATACACAACTTCTTTTGAACACTACTCACAAGCACATGGTGCACAACCGGTGGCATGTACTTTTGAGCACTTCTATTAAACACTTCAGTCTCACCCAGAAACAGAATGTCCAGTCATGATTTATATGCAGAACCAAGTGTATTGTAAATAAAGCATTTGAACAGCAGGTGGACCATTAATACCCTCCCCAACGCACCCTTTACCCTCCCAATCCCTAACTATCACTCCCAACAATGAACCCCCCTCTCTTTCCCTAACTTACTCTCCCTACTCCCTATCCCTAACTAGTCACACATGAAGCAAGTGTTGTATGCCCATGTGTGAGCCTTGCCATGTCCATAGTTCCACCCTATTTGCGCCCACGCTTGGGGGCATGTGTGTGCTTGTGTGACATGCCAGACAGGCACATGGATCGCCTCCTAGGGCTGCCTGGCTGGGAGCTCGCAGTGGAGCTGGTGGAGGCCATCAGTGTATTGCCACTGGCAATTCGGGACATGCATGCCTGGAGGGCCAGCGCCATTGTCTCGGCAATAGTGGACTGGATGCTGTTGCCCACACGGACCATAAAATGTACGGTGGCTGCAGTTGACCGCCCAAGTGCACAGGCAACCCACCAGGGCAGTGAGGGTGTCCTGACGCTCCTCCATGCATCTGAGACGTGCATTAATTTCACGGACAGAGGGGTAGGGTGAGCGCTGTGGACTTGTTAAGAGTCATGGGGCTGAATGTGCCCAACACAACCGGGTTGTGATCAGTGTCATCCCCTGTGTGAATTCTAGCATCTCCAGCTGCTTCCCCATCAATGGTGTCAGTGGCATGGTAGTCGGGCTGCTGGGATGGGGGTGGTGCACGTCCCCATGCCGTTCCCCTTGTGTGTGCCTTTGGCACTGCAGATACTGCCAGGTGGTCCATCGCAGCTGGGGAGTCTGCCACAGGGGCTGCCTGGGGTACAGGGGCAGCTGGGGTAACAGCCACAGCGGCTGCCTGGGACACATGGACAGCTGGGGGGGGGGCTGCTACAGGAGCTGTCTGGGGCACAGGGGCAGCTGGGTTAAAGGCCACAGGGGCTGCCTGGGGCACATGGGCAGCTGGGTTAATGGCCACAGGGGCTGTCAGGGGGACAGGGGCAGCTGGAGTATCCACCACAGGAGCTGCCTGGTGCATGGTGGCAGTTGTTACGTGCACACTGCCAGATGTACTGCCACAGGACATTGCCAGGCATTGTGACATACTCCTTGCACGTCCGGTGCCCCTCGATGTCTCAAGTTGGCTGCCATCCTTGTCAGATGATGTTCCTGTGGGTCAATGAAAGGCATGATGTCAGTGACCTGCCTGGCTAACAATTGTACAGTTACATGCAACATGGTGATCGTGCAGAATTCCATTTTGGGGGCATGCAGTGCTGCATGGTATGTCAAACTCCCTCTACCCAGGTTTCCCAAATCTAGCGGTTATTATTGCATCTACTGCTGTCCCCCCATGTTAGGCCTTTCTCCCTCTATCCAGGTGTTCCCAATCTAGGTGCTCTTACTGCATTTACTGTAATTGCATTTACTGCGGTCACCCGTGTTAGGCCCTTTCTCCCTCTATCCAGGTCTCCCAAACATTGGTGCTGCTATTGCATTTAATGTTATTGCATGTACTGTTGTCCCCCCGTTTTAGGCCCTTCTCCCTCTATCCATGTGTCCAAAAGATCTAGGTGCTGCTATTGCATTATTGCTCAGTACAATTCCTGCCATCTTAATCTTCGGTGCCTTGAACCAGTTACCTTCCGTTCTAGCCCTCTGGACTTGCAGCCACTCTCTGACCCTCACGTCGCTAAGCTGCTGGACTGCTCCATCCCACAAACATGACTGACTTTTTCTCTCTGATGGAGATACCACATCAGCAAAGACCACCTCTCGGCCTCCAAACCCCTGCCCCTTCTGCACCATACCCACCCCCATAAAGCACCCCTCCTGGCGCATGCCAGCCGTACTAGTGCCTACTTCCAGGAACCCCCCCCTACATCCCACATCGGCTCGCCACCTCCGACCCCTGCACTCGAACACCTATGCACTCTGACCCCCCTCGGACACCACCCAATCATCATTTCACCTCTAACTTGGAGATCAGAGGAGCACTCTGGCGCGGCAAACAACCCACGCCTCATACCCTGATCCCACACATTTCAACCCATCCAGCCCTCTCACCCTGCCTCTGCCCCCAGGTATCTATTGTTATGTCGCGACTGGACCATGCCAACTCCTTATACTTGGGAGCACCGGCATACCAACTTAAACTCCAAAGAGCCCAAAACGCTGCCACCAAACTCCTTCTTTCTCTGGGATACAGGGATCACATCTCCCCCACTCTCCGCACCCTTCACTGGCTCCCTGTGGGACAAAGGGCCACTTTCAAAACCCTCTGCATTACCCACCGAGCAGTGCACAAGACCGGCCCAACATACCTAGAAGAGAAGATTAACCCCCACCTCCCATCACACACCCTAGGATCAGGCACAGTGTCATGCCCGCGCCGCTGGCACACGCATTGGCAACCATCATGGACTACTTGGTACTCATTTATCCTCCTAACACTCCTTGAACAACTCCTTTTCACGCCTTGGTCTTTTATTTCCATTAGCTCAACTTTGGTTCTTTCTTATTTTATTCAATTAACTACATTTACCATAATGCACCTGGCTACAGTCCTCAATTCCTGGCTATTCTCATTTATCGTTATTGGGACCACAATCCCCAGAAGCCCTAGCGGCCAGTGCCGCTTCCACCTGCTCAGGACCAGAGAGGGAGGAGGCAGATTGTCATCAGGTGTGCTGCCTGTTTGCCTTGACCCGCTACTTTATATGCTGTTCCTGTTGCTGCATCATCCTGTTTTGATCCAGTGCCCTTTCCGGGCTCCCTGCCTTGCAGCCGATCACGCTCCGCTGCCTTCTACCTACAGCCCTGGTCCTCTGGGCTTCCTGCCTCGCAGCCTACTACAGTCCTCTGCAGCCCTCTACAGCCAGCGGCCCTGCTCCTCTGGGCTCACTCCTTGCTGCCCTGCTCTTCTGGGCTCCTTGCCTTGCAGCCTGCCTCACTCCGGCTGCCTACAGTCCTTGTCCTCTGGGCTCCCTGCCCTACAGCCTGCAACCCTCTGCTGTCTCCAAGCCCTTGTCCTCTGGGCTTCCTGCCCTACAGCCTGCAGCCCTCTGCTGTCTCCAAGCCCTTGTCCTCTGTGCTCCCTACCTTGCAGCCTGCACCTCTTCGCTGCCTACAGCCCTTGTCCTCTGGGCTCCTTCCTTGCAGCCTCCTCCCTCCGCTGCCTACAGCCCGTGTCCTCTGGACTCCCTGCCTTGCGGCTTGCTACACTCCTCTGCAGTACAGCCTGTTTTACACTTAGCTGCCTACAGCCCTGCTCCTCTGGGCTCCCTACCTTGCGGCCCTATTCTTTTGGGCTCTCTGTCTGTCGCCTCCTACTAATCTCTCTCTGTCCTGTTCTTCTGGACTCCCTGCCTTGCAGCCTACTACAGTCCTCCGCAGTCCACTACAGTTTGCCTGCACCTAGTCCCACTCTTGACTGCAGACCTGCTTCCTACTTTGCAGCCCTTCTGTTTTCCTGACTGCTGCTCCCTTGTTCTCTTCCTTGGGTCCTCTGTACTCCACCTTAGGTTATCTACTTCAGTCTAACTGCCTTTCCTTCATTTCCTTCTGCTAGATTGCTCATTGACTTCCTGTTCGCTGGATATATCTGTTCTTGTCTTCTCATGTGTCTTATGTAATCCCTTTGTACAGAGCTTGCCCGTTGGTTTCCGGCAGGCAACCTCTGCCCCTTCCCTTGTCGCGTTTTCAGTGTTACAGACACCCACTGCTGTTGTTCCCAGCCATGAGCATACACCGTGGGCCTCTGTTATAGCAATCTGTGCAGAAGGCTGGAGTTTCCTAAGGTTCGTGGAACACTCTTTCCCATTTCAGCATACACCCCAAGAGGGAATTCAGTTTGTTTGTATCTTTTGCCCCTTTTGGCTCACAGCTACAGTTTCCTACTCTTCTATCTTGTTTAACTCCCTGCTGTGTGTGCTTATCTGCTACCTGACTTCGGCACAGCCACCCGAAATCTACCTGGGTACCCTGTGCCACTCTTGACAGAGTGCCATTCTTGACACACAGGCCTTTTACTGGTGATTCCAGTCTCCAATACAGCCAGAATTGGAGGGTCCCTCTTTTCAACCTTGGCTCCAACTCTGTGGAACTCACTCCCTCCACACATTCGACACAACCAATACTACATGGCCTTCCGCAAAGCCCTAAAAAGCTGTCTCTTTCCGTAAACCTGATTAGGACCATCTAGGGCCACTGAAACCCAGCAACATCATGGACTGCGACTTTAATGACATTACAGTGGAAAGTAATTACAGCCTGTGGACAAACGTTAGAGGAGATGCCTAGCAAAGAGACCACAGAAAGCGACTAATAAGTCACCAAGACAGAATTAGGAAATGGATACCATATATGGCAACCATAGCGTGCTGCAGGCACTAAGATATGTAATTGCTGACTATCCGCTTCCTGAATCTACTACACAGGCCTAACAGCCTCTCATGCCGTCAAGCCGATAATACCCTTTCGTTCCATACCTTGTCACAACTACATACCTAAGATACAATCCCTCCTTGGCGGTAGAAAACCCAGACTGTACACTGCCTCCATACAACCTATCGTCTAGCGTCACTACCTCGGTGCGAAATAACTCCTGTCCTATAACCAACTATCCTGCCTAGATCTACCCTGCAACCAACCATTAACGAAAACCAGAGACTGGGAAAATGAGATTGAAGTGACTACATTGGTCATTGGTATGAGATAGCTCCTGCCCTGTAACCAGTGCTTCAGATAGGATTTTGGCGTGAGAGTATTTTACTCCCAGTTTTTAGAATTGGAGAGTAAATCCAATTTCAAGACAGTAAAAATGAGTTTCTTCCTGTGCAAGAGAGTAAAAAAGTGACAACTACCCAATTCGTGCGTAAAATTAAAACTTTGTTTGAAAACATTAGTGACAAAGAACTTGTCGATGCATACTACCCAGCTTCATCTTCATTATACTTGGACATCAAAACTCTGTTAAGAACTACTACACATGCCAGCTAGTTACATCATAAATCAAGTCCCTAACTATCAGCATCACTTCTCTGCCTCTCGGGCCTTCTGTTGCCGCCTGGCAATACCTGCTTGACAGCCACTCCATGTTTTTGCTCCATCTCTCCTTCCCTTTGCTACTCTGTTTCCCCAGTCTCTCACTTTCTGATGTTCTGCCTCTAACTCTCCCTTCTCCGCTTTCTATTATTGCTCTTTCCCTCCTATATGTTTATCGGTTGATATAACTTGTCTTCCTCTCTCATGTCCTTACTCTGGCTATATCTGTTTATTATTTTCTCTGTTGTGGTTGCTACTCCTTTTGATTATCTTTCTTGCACTGCCTCTTATGTTATTGGCATACCTTTCTCTAATCTGGATTTTCTATTTCTTAGATCTCCCCATGTCCCCGCCCACCCCTCACTTTGTTCTCCTGTAGTGCTTAGGTTCAGAGTTGCTCTTTCTCTCCTTTTTGTCCTTTGACATAACACTAATACATATTTTAAAAGCTGAAAATGCCCTTTCCATTTACAAATCCAGTGCAGTTTTACCATTGGGTGCTCCTTTTTTTAGATGTGTGCAAACCTTCTTTTGGCCATTAGGCTGGGAATTATAGAGTTAGAGGTGTGTCTCACCAGATGCAGTATTTGCTTGAATGCAGATGCTTTACCAGCACTCCATGCCATTACAAGAATAAGAGCCCAGGTGAGATGTGCTTGTTCTGAGCCATTACAGGTAGAGCATCCCTGATGGGATGTGTGTGTGTGGTCTGAGCCATTACAACTTTAGCAGCCCTCATGGGATTGCTTCTTCTGAGACACTACAGGCATAGCTGCTCAGATGGAATGTGTCTGTTCTGAACCATTACAAGTATAGCAGCCCTGATGAGATGTGTGTGTTTCGAGCCATTACAGGTATAGCAGGCCAGATGAGAGGGCATATATGGGATCACAGTGCTGTTTTTACTTTGACCACCAAAATGCACCCCCTGCAATCCCCTGCATTCATTATATACTGTACCCATCCCCCCACATATATATGGGGTCGAAATAAAAAAGTCACAATTTTTAATGGTCGGCTTAAAAAAGGCACAGTAATTGTATGATCCCGATGAGAGGTGTGTGTTCTGAATCACTGAACATGACTTGCATTGCGTAACATTCACTAGGTGGGGGGGCAATGGGAGGGCTGTGTCGGGGTGATGTGGGCAGTGCTATGGCCATTTCAGTGCAGTGGGGATACGGGGGCAGGTTGGGTAGGTGTGCGCTTGATATTTTGGCACTTTCTATACTTACCAGCCGCAACAGGTGTCCCGGCTCCTGCCTCCGCTGCACCGACTCCCTCAATCCCCTCCATGTGCAGTACACTGCCTCACTTCTCCTCCCAGGGCAGTAGCTTGATGAGAAGGTGGTCAGCCACCTGTAGCCGTGCAGTGCCTGCAGTGTGCAGCAAGGAGGTTGCGCACCCTCAGGTCGTCCCACCACTTATGGCAGTCCTTGACACAGTGTGGTGTCACCCCCACAGCAGTCACCTTTCCGGCAACTTCCGCCCAGATTGCCTTCCTCCTGAGCTGCGTGCTGTGGCACTGGGGCGCTGAAAAAAGCTCCCCGGCATACTCCACAATGTGATATACCAGCATGTTGAGCACAGCCTCACCAAAGCGCGGCTTGCGCTGGTGGGTTTGAGGAATCCTGACTGACATGTCCCTTGATTGGCTCAGGCACTCAGAAGGGGTGGATGGCTTAATGCACAGGGAGATTGCAGTGTATTGTGATTTTTTTTAATGGCCGCTGGGCTCTTTCCTGCGATCACGTCATTTCCAGGTTCTGGTGTTTCCAGCTCCCCCGTGTCTGCGGTGCCGCTATATCCGGCATGCACGCAGCAGAGGCGGATGCACTGTCAACATTTGTGGCAGTACATCCATCTCCACAGTGATGACTGTGTCACCGGTTCCGCAGATAGGGGATGCGCACGGCCGACAGGGCGTAATCCTATCTTGTTTCCGGTGCCCCACTGTGGCGGAACCAGTGGGACCGCCTTCGCGGTAATACCAGATTTTTTTCTTTTTCCACCAGACTCGGAATGAGGCCCAGTGTCTGGCTATACCCTGACTCTGTAGCAGGTGAAAATCTACAGTATTTGTATATTTATAAAGTGGTTATGGCCGAGGCATATAAGTGGTAGCCCAAAGTGTAATGATTTCACAGGAAAGGGAAAAGACTTATCTAAATAGGAACCTTTTCAGAATTTTTCTGAAAACAGGGAGGTTGTTTGGACACCAGAGGTCACACGGCAGCGCATTCCAAAGTTTAGTGGCCATCACTTGGAAAGACCTCCCCCATTGCTTTTGACCACCTGAAGCGAAATTCGGACAGAAGGAGCACAAGGGAAGATGGAGGGACACATGAAGGGGTGTACCACTGACATTTTCTAGATAGATATTTGGGACCGATATTCTGTAGGCCCATAAAGACCAGGGTCAGTGATTTAAATCTAATCCTTGCCATGATGGGTAACCAGTGTAGCTTCTTGAGAGATAAGCATTTTGGACAACAGGCCAACTACAGTGCAGGCAGTCATGTTTATTTTATTCCAAACGTATTTAGGGGTGGCAAGCAACAGAGAATTGCCATCATTGAGGCACAAACTAATAACGGCACAAGCAATGCTAGCTGCATGGAGCTCTGAGATGAAAGTCCTATTCTACTTCAGGATCATTAAATAGTAGTTAGTCGTACTATTTATTTATAGGAGGAAAAATGCTTTTTTTTCCCCATTGTAATTTTCACTGAGTATTTTGAGGAATAAGGAATTTACAACAACATCTATTGGCTCGCTGTCTAGTGCATAGAATAGGAAATCATTCATCATTACACATTACAGCCTTCGTTATACTTTACAATTATATATGTGCCTTTGCTTATCATCGATCTCCTGATCTCCTTTGTTTGCACTCTATCCTATAATGTGCACTTCCGTCTTAAAGCATGCCTACATATCTCGCCTCCAACTTAGTGTAGCTCAACAGCACATAAATCAGTGATAGGCCAACCGATGAAGGATACTGTCCAGGTCCAAAGGCTGAAAGTATTCCCAAACCAGGGTATGAACATACAAAACCAGATGAACAGCAAACAAACAAAAAGTACGGATTTCCACCTAACACGAAGCATTAAGCATGAGGCATATCTTGTATCGAGCTGTGCCCTCTGCTTATTTATTTACGTAACTGAATAATTAACATTAGCGCGTAGCTACTCCCATTGTGCAAGTGGTCTTTAATACATTACCCTACAATTCTTTCTCTCTGTGTTCAGCTCCAACCCTCAATGTGTGATATTTACCCCATGTTCGTATAAACACTTCTTCTCTATCTTGTGCTCTCTATATCCGTTTTTCACACGTCGCCATCTGCGCCAGGTCTATCTCCCAGGTTTTCATTCGGGGTATATTTTGAGTGCCCCATGATCTTAACACTCCCTGTTTAGCCACCATCAAAGCTGTGCTGAGCCACTGTGCCTCTTGTTTCTCTAGGTCACCTTCTCTCAACGGATCATGCAATATACAAAGGTCAGGAGTCAGTTCAATGTCCCTTCTTCTTAGTGAACGCCCATAATGTATGTAAGAGATCAGCTCCGTGCTTGCTGCACCTCCAACATGTAGCCTGCTGTTTAATGCCTACGGAGTCCAGTACCACCCTTGTAGTATTTTGAACTGCATCAACTTGAGCCTCACTTCTCTGCTTCGGTTTGCAAAGTTCTCCAGAATGCGGTCTACTGATTCTTTGTCTAGTTGTGTGTTGAGCATTCTCTGAGCATTCTCTGCCACCTCTCCACTATTCCTTTCCTCGTGCAATTCTCATATATAGAATCCTGAAGCACTGCGTTCAATTTCCCTATTAACGCTTTCCTCCCCTCTCCATTTGCAAATTACATTTGCTACCGGGGAGCCACCGGGGATGTGCTGGTTGTCTCTTTGCACCTAAATGATGCAGTGCACTAGATGCATATATTTCCAAGCATCTGAGAGACTCAGGTTATGTGGTGATACCAGTGTGTAGTAGGTAAGTAACTTTCTCCCATCCAGTACATCCTTTATTGTGGGGTCCCATTCTGCCTATGCTACAGTCCTCACTCATTTTTGTATGGCTTTATTGTTCCATAGTGGGCCTTCCTTTTCCCAGTAGCCATCGACCTGGATTAGTCAGTGAGCCCTTTCCCATGCTTTCACTGTGGCCCTCAGATGCTGGTACTTTTTGCTTTCACCATACGCACCATATGTGGGACTCGGCCATAAAAGTGTCTCGGGCACCAATTAAAAAGTGGCCCACCGTTGCAAATGACAATTCATTCATTTTGTGGCAGACAGTTTGAGTAGCTCCCAAGGGGGAGTTTTTTTTTAATAAAATGTGATGCAAATTATGCATTATAAATTCTATTTATCAAGCAACACTGGTCACAACTATTAGCTGCATAGTGGAGTAACTCATCAAACTGGCCCACATTGGCCAAAAAAGTGGCCCACAACAGTAGTTCGTATTTTTGGTTCGGACATGGGCCTTTTGCCCTACAGGCCAGTCCGAGCCTGCTGCTGCCCCGCTCTTATGCCTCTTCTTTTGCTCTAGTCGGACCCAGTCCGACTCGCTTCCTGTATCTGAATGCTATCACTTGAAAGAGCTGTTGCGCCAGGTAATATAGTTGTACATGTGGTAAGTTGAGACCACCTGCCTTGATAGGGGCGTAGAGTTTCTCTAATTTAGGCCTTGGTCGCAGACTTCCCGACACACAGTCCTTTATCCCACATAAAATCTTTCTCATCAGAAGGGATGGAACTTCTAGAGGCAACATGCTGAATATATTGTTTAGTCGCGCTACAATCATCATTCTTACAATTTGAACTTTTGCCCATATAGATTTGTTCAGCGACGTCCATCTGGTCATGTCCATACACATTTTGTTCCACACCCTTTCTGTGTTATTCTAAATCATATCTATTAAACCCCCTATTTAGATTTATTCCTAAATATTTCATGCCCTTCTCCACCCATTTGAACCTCTGACCACGTAGATTTTCTTTGGATGTGTTTGCACGCATCGCTTCACACTTGTCTCAGTTAATTCTGTACCCAGAAAAGGTGGAGAAAGACTGTATAACTCTTACCAGTGCCTGTATAGCGTGACCCGGGTTGGCTAACATGAACATTATATCACTGGCATGCACCCTGGGTTCTGTCTGAATAACCCTCCTGGATTAAGACTTGAATTTTCTTGATACTGTACATATTGACTGACAGTTGTTAAGCATTCCTTGTTGTAACCAGCGCCTTCATGCCTGCGGGCTTAGTGTGCTTAACAAATGCACTAAATAAATAAAATAAATATATCAGGGCTTTCATTTCTCCAATTGGTGTCTGTATCCCTGTTATTTCTTTTCTCCTGAATTGCCACAGAGAGAGGTTCTAGTGCCAGCATGAACATTAGTGGTGAGAGTGGGTAACCTTGCCTTGCCCCTCTTGTGATCTGAAAGTGCTCTGAAATGTGCCCCCCTCCATTCACCCTTTCACTAGGCTGATAGTATACCAATTTAACTTTTTTGATGAAGTCCTCTCCCAGACCAAATCTCTTCAACGTTCAAAACAAGTATCTCCACTCAACCATATCAAACGCATTCTCCTCGTTTAGAGAGAGCCCTACTCCTGAATTGCCATCTATTTCCTGCCCAAGCGTATGTAACAATAGTGTCATAGTAACCCTGGCTAACCGGCCAAGCATGCAGCCCACTTGGGTTTTGTGCACTAGTTTTGCAATCAATCTCCGAAGACTTGTTGCCAGCACTTTTGCAATCCTTTTAATATCTACATCTATTAGAGATATTGGTCGGTAGCTTCCACCACTTGTGCGGTCTCGTCCCGGTTTCGATAACACCGTTGTGAATATCCTATTAAACTCTATGGGCAAAGTGCCCTCTTTCTCTGCTTTGCTGTAGAGCAACAACGTTTCAACCAGCCTGTCCCCTCCTACTTTATACAATTCTACATGGAAGTCATCTTCCCCTGGCGCCTTATTCGCTGCCATTTCCATTATGGCCTCCTTTACCTCTTCCACTAATTTTATTTTATTTTTTTTACTAAGAAAGCGCCCCGGTGTATGTCACTGTCTTCCCTTCCCAGTGTTGGAAGGGCTATGGCACTCATGAAGTGTTCTTCCTCCTTCTGGTTGTGGGAGCTCCTGCCGTGCATAGATGCTCATAAAATTTACAAAAATCCCTGAACAATGCTCTTTTGATCACAAAAGTACGTACAATAGATAAGAAATCAGATTTTACGGGAATCTGTGAGCTTCATACAATGGGGTAAGTTTGAGGGATATACTGACCAGAATGTGGTGGGGAGTAAATGGAACAGTCACTGTGGACAATGCATAAGTAGACACACATAGAGATTAAGGACAATGAAAATTGGACATTTTTAAGTTCAGGTAGGCGGTACGGCCAGCTGTGCTTGGGATGTGACCATGATGGGTGAAGTGATAGAGGGGACTCAGAGGAAGTGAAGGACAAAGGCAGGTTAGAGGCAAGGGAAAAATGTTAGCTAGCAGACAGATGAGAGCCACGTTAAGAAAGTAACTCAGAGGCGAGGAGGAAGGCTTTTAATTTGGTTTTGAACAAATCCGCCTGGACTGTTTCTCGGATGTCGAAGGGAAGAGAATTCCATGCAAGTGAAGAAAGAGGAGAGAAGCAGCGGGAAGCCAGAGGAAGCACAGGGAGGGCGAGGAGCCACAAGGGCAGTTGAGGAGGCAAAGCAGAGATTACGAGAAAGCTTAAACCATATCTAGAGTTTGATTTAGAGGATAAACACAGTGGTGCCTTACCATGGATAGATGTGTGAACCAGGAGAAGACATTTAAATCTGGCCCTGTTTTGCATTATCAGTCATCCAGCCTGGCAGTCATCCAGCCTGGTGCCGGTACGAGGAAGTCGGTGTGAAGTGAAGGCATTCAATGGTAGTGAAGTTAATGATCTTGTCGAGAGGACAGAAAGCCTAGATGGGGGGACCAAAGAGGATGCTGGCGCAGTAGTCCAGATTAGAGAAGACAAGAGTGGTTAAGAGATGCTTGGCGGTGTTGAAGGATGGAGCTGCCTGATTTTCCTAATATTTAAGAGATTGATGTGAACTGCAGTTTCAGTTTTGGAGATGAAAGTAGAAAAGGTGCGAGAAGGGTCAGATGATGCAGAGGTTTCTAGCTGAAGATGGAAGAAGAGTAGGGGAGACTGTCAGGTGGGAACTGGATAGCGGAAGAGATAAGAGAGCTTTTGGCAGGGAAGAAGAGCACCTCTGTTTTGGTAGAGTTTAACATCAGAGAGTGTGAAGCCATCCAATATTTACTGGCAGAGAGACAGGTGGAAATTTTGATAGAGAGACCAGAGGAGAGATTATTTGGGTGTTGTCTGCAAAACGTTGGTATGAGAACCCAAAGGAGGAGATTAGTGCCCCAAGAGTAGAGGTGTAGAGTGTAAAGTGGAGTGGACCCAAGATAGAGCCTTGTGGAGCACCAACAGTTGGAGGAATGAGTTGAGAGGTGGTGCTGTTTAAGAAGACAGAGAATTGGGGAGGCGCAAGGTTATAGCAAGGTTATATTCAATCCAGGCAAGGGCTCGATAGGGAATCCCAAGAAGAAAAAGTATTAAGGAAATCAGAGTGATCGACAGTGTCAAAGGCAGCAGACAGGTCAAGGAGAATTAGGATAGAGGATATGTTGGAGTGCTTAGCAGAGGCGATGAAATTGGACACATTCTTTTTTTAAAACCTTTATTTTTGATTTTCCGTAACACAATACAACTTCTCACCCACATTAGGATGGAACTAAGTTTGTGCCATTCCCATTTTCGTCATTCCGAGTAGGGCCGCCGTGTGGACAGGTTGAACAGCTTCTCCGATGATTGCGCCAGTTATCTCCAGGACCTGGCTCCAGAACGGAGTAAGTTTGGGACAGTCCCATGCGAGGTGGACAAAATCGGCTGACGTGGTCCCACATCGCTCGCATTTTGAGGGTGATTCAGGGTGGTGTTTGTTCGCTTTTGTTGGTGTATAATAGGTTTGATGAAGGAAGTTGAAATGGATTAGTTTGAGGCGTGTGTTGAGAGAAATGTTTTGCGTTTGTTTCAGGATGAAAGACTAGTCTTCTTCTGAGATGAATATACTAAGGGACTTTTCCCATCTGGCTTTTGCTCGGGAGTTGTCAGAGGCCGTGTCAGTGATGATGGCTCTGTATATTTGTGAGACCAGCCTTCCTTCACCCTGCGCTTGTATTACGTTATGTAGAAGTTGCCAGGTCGGAGGTTGACGTGGGAAGTTGGGTAGGAATGCCTGTAATGTGTAGCGGGTTCGGAAATAGATGAAAGTGTCTAGCGCTGTGGTGCCGCCTCTCAATTTTGCCTGCTCTGGAGTTAGGAAGCTGAAGAGGTCTCCTAAGGTGTTTATATGAAACTTTTCCAGCCATTGATGGAAAACCCTTTCTGATGTCAGCGGGATTCCTGGTATGAATTTGACGGGGAGGAGGGGTGAGTACCTCGTTTGCACCTCATATTTTTGGGAGAGTTTCTTCCAGATTTTGTACGTCGATAGTACTACATTCATGGTGTTGTTGGGGGCGGGGATCCAGCCAAAGATGACCGCACTCAGTAGGTTGGGCGTTGCTAGGGCCCGTTCCACCTGCACGTGAGGTCTGACTGCCTGTGTAGAGTACCAGTAGCTGCGGAATTGTGCCTGTGCCGCCCAGAAGTATTTCTCTAGGTCTGGAAGAGCTAGACCTCCGCTTGTTACTGGGAGAGTTAGTGTTGAGTGCGCCACTCTGGCCGGCTTGCCCGCCCATAGTAGATCGAGGACCATGCTTTTCAATCTCTTCAGGAAGGGTTGTGGTAGTAATATGGGAATGTTGGTAAATAAGTATAGAAGCTTCGGTAAGATCACCATCTTAACTAGGGAGGCTCTTCCCCAGAGGGTTAGTGGTAGGGTCTTCCAACGAGCCACTTTCTCCTGCAATGATTTGGTGACTTCTTCATAGTTGTCATGGAACACTTCCTGATGATTTTGTGACATTTGTATTCCCAGGTACCGAACTTTGGATGTTTTCCACGTAAGCTGGAAGTCGTCCGCAAATGGTTTAGTCGCCGGGGTCAGTGGGAACACTATGGATTTTGACTGGTTGATTTTCAGCCCAGAGGCTGCTCTGAATTTGATCACCTCTCTCATGACCGGGTTCAGGTTGTCTGCGGGGTCACATATGAACAACACAACGTCGTCCGCGTACAGGGAAATAATAAGCTTATGTGGTCCTATGACGAGTCCCCTGTGTTGCCGCTGTTCGCGAAGGTTAGTGGCAAGTGATTCCATTACCAAGGCAAATAATACAGGTGATAGAGGGCAGCCCTGCCTGGTACCTCATTGCAGGTCGATGGTAGCTGACTTTGCTGATCCCACTATGATGTTGGCTTGTGGTTTGGTGCATAAGAGGGATACCAGTTTAATGAAGCGTGCTCCCAATCCCATTCTGGTGAACTGTGAACAGGAATGGGCACTCTACCGAATCAAATGCTTTCTCGGCATCGAGTAGTACTGCGAATCCTTGCTGGGATGGATCTAGTGCCTCCATGACGCCGAATAGCCTTCTGATTCCAAGGGTCGTGTTGCGGCCGGGTATGATCCCTGCCTGGTCTGCGAGTACCAGGGCTGGCATCAGTGGCATCAATCTGTTTGTGAGTACCTTCGCTAGTATTTTATTGTTGAGGTTGAGTAGGGAAATAGGACGGTAGGATGCGCATTCCTCTGGAGGCTTGTCGTGTTTATGCAAGAGGACGAATTGGCTTCGCAGGTGGACTGAGGGAGGGCACCCTTTTCTAGAGCTTCCTCGTATGCTGCTGCCAGGAGGGGGACTAGGGTATTCGCAAATGCTTTATAGAATTCCCCTGTTAGGCCGTCTGGGCCGGGGGCTGTGGAGTTCGGAAGAGCCTTAATGGCCTCGATGATCTCTTCTTGCGTGACCAATTTGTTGAGTGGCTCTCGTAGATGACTTTCGACCCAATATAACTCTGTGTCTTCTAGATACTCTAGCGGAGTGTTTGAGTTTCTATTGTGCTTGGTACTGTAGAGATCTTGGTAGAAGAGTTTAAATTCTTCCGCCATTCCTTCGTCTGTGTGTATTAGCACTCCTTGCGTGTTGCAAATACCTTCGATTGGAGTCAGCCTGCAGTCGGCTCTTATTAAATTTGCTTGGAGGGCACCAGGTTTTTGTCCCTCGCCGTACTGTCTGATTTGGCTGCCACTGTTTAGAAATTGTATTTCTCGTTCTGCCGTGGTGTTGAATTTCTGCAGTTCCTCTTTCAGGGCAGCCTTTATTCTCGGGTCGTCTGAGCTCGTGCTTTGTCGCTCGAGGTTTTTAAGAAGATCTTCACTGGCTGCAAGCTCCTGTCTGATGAGTTTGAGGATGCCGTTTTCCTTGGCCTGGCAGACTCCCCTTGTAAAGCACTTTAGTGTTTCCCAGATCGTGCTGGCGGAGGGGACTGAACCTGTGTTGGCTTCTAAGAATGTATTAATCTCTTCTCTCAATTCGGTAGCGAATACCTCGTCTTGCATGGAGCCGGTTTTGAAGCGCCAGCGTTGCAGCGTGGATCTAGGCTGGGAGGAGTTGAGACTGAGGATTATTGGGGAGTGGTCGGAGAGAGTTCTTGGGAGGATGTGACATGGGCCGCTCTTTAGTGGGCCATTTGTTGAGGTGAATAGGTAGTTGATTCTAGAGTTTGTGTTGTGCACCGCCAAGTGGAAGTTGTAGTCTTGCAGATCTCAGTTAGCCGCTCAGTTTCTGCCATTTGAAGGCTGGCTTTAGATTTGGGTTGTGGTATGGTCCGTGATCTATCTCTGACCGGGTCGAGGACTGTGTTCATATCACCTCCCCAGATTATTGTGGTCGGGTCTTGGGTGGAGAGATGAGATAGTACCCAGCCAAAATTGTTGGGGCCGTCCACATTAGGTGCGTAGGAGTTGACAAAGGTTATCTATTTGCCTGCTATGATGCCACTCACCAAGATAGCTCTACCTTTGGAGTCTTTCGCTGTGTTGATTAATCAGAAATTGGTCCCTCTGTGAATTAAGATTGTGACACCTCTGGAGTAGGACGAGTATGATGAGAAGTATCTGTGGCAACCCCAAGACTTGGCCCATATGTGGTGTTTCCTGGGAATTAGATGCGTTTCTTGGATCAGAGCCACGTCGACCTCATGTCTTCTCAAGTACTGTAGGATTTTCTGTGTTTTGGACGGAATCTTACCCCCCCCCTTATGTTCCAGGTTGCTACTTTGAATGGAGTGGATTAAGGTATATGTTGGCTTTTGTTCGGCCATTATCAATCAGTGTTGTTGAGGTTAACTTTGATCCGACGAATGGGTCACTGTTTGCGAAATTATTTGCTGGACGGTGCAGTCTTGCTGGTGGTGAGATGAGGAATGGAGGGTCGGCGGGAGGTAAAGGGTTGGGCGGTGCAGTTTTTTCCCGCTACCCATGGTGAACTTTTTCCACGGGCAACCCCCAACTGGCCCGTAAGTGAACTGTTGCAGGAGACGGTTCCTGGGGTCTCCAGGTTGTCGGTTGCAATCCCTCCCAATAACAATAAACTGTGAAACAAACAAATGCTGTGCAAGGGGCGTTCGGGGCTTCCGTTGACCTTGCTAAGCAAGGGGCCCTGGTGGCTTCCCATGGTGCATGGCCTTGGGGTGCCTATCTGCAACGATATTCTCCGGAACATGAGATACATTTTTCCTGCTTAGTGTTGGTGCCATTGACTTCGATTTGGTTTATGGAGGGTTTCTGCTTCTGTCTCTTTGTGGGCGTGCCTGAGTGGGGTTAGGTCTGGAGCAGCCCGCCCGGTCTAGGAACTCGTTAGCTTCTTCTGGAGATTAGAAAAAGTGGACCTTTCCTCCGTGTTGGATTCTGAGGCGAGCCGGGAACAGCATTGAATAGGTGATCTGGTTATCTTTGAGCCTCTGCCGGGTGGATGTGAAGGATCTTCTCTGGGATTGGACTGTTGGCGAGAAATCTGGGAAAAAGTGGATTCTGTTCCCATCATGGTGTATTTCCCCCTTCTCTCGGGCCAAGCGGAGGATGGAGTCTCGGTCCTTGTAGTTTAGTAATTTGGCAATTATTGGCCTGGGGGGCCCTCCCGGGATGTTTTTAGTGGAGGGGATCCTGTGTGCTCTTTCCACGACAAAGAGGGGGGAAGAGTGCTTCGCGGCCAAAAAGAGTGGTACACAGTGCTTCGACAAAGTCCTCCATCTTCGTTCCGAGGTGGTTTTCTCCCACTCCGACGATCCTGATGTTGTTCCTATGGGAACAGCCCCCTAAGTCTTCACCCACGGCGGTAGTTGTTTTCATTTGGGATTCTAACTGAGTGAGTCTTGTCTCCAGGTTTGTTGTGCCATTGTCTAAGCTGGACATACGTTGTTCCACCTCATTGAGCCTCTCAGAGTGATTGTCCAGTTGGTGCTGGAGGAGATCCACCTTCGAAGAGAGACCATCCATTTTACTATTTAGACTCCCTATGCCAGCTTTCAGATCTAGGAGAAGAGCCTTAATATCGGTGGACGCGGTTGTTTCTTCCATTTGGAGTTGACTGGCCGTGGGGGTTTCTGGTTCCTCTTGTAATCTTGGGGTTTTGGGGGCAGTGCCTGTCTCGAAATGTACTTTCCTTTGTGATATATCTGTCTTCCCCATTGAGCCTGCTGTGTTGTGGTGATGGTTTCAGTTCTGGTCTGCGGTGGTAACGTAGAGGTTGTTACCCCTCGGGGGAGCGTGGTTCATGCTATGGAGAGTGTGGTGATCATCTTGCTGCCTGATGCGTCTGTGGGGCTAGCGTGTGCAGCTTGACTTTGGTTTTAGGCGGTTTCCACTGAAGTATATATGGGCTCACTATTACAGTGTTTGGCGACCAGGGAGCTCCGGCACCTCTGGACCAAGAGTCACGTGTAGCCTGCTCTTTCGGGCTTTGCTGCGGTGAAGTGAAGGCTGCTTCTCCACTATAGCTGGGAGGAGAGGTTCGAGTTAGCTGGTGTTGTGGCTGAGTTGCCTAGGGGGGAAATCTCGATTTGTTGCCTTCCTGGGGGCGGGGGGGGGGGGGCAGTCGTAGTTTTCAGAGTTATTGGGGGGATTTCGGAGAGAATAGCACATGATTGTAGGAGCACTCTGCCCTCTCCTCATGTGCGCTCTAGAATGGTGTTCGGAGTCTGGGGACTGATTGAGTGAGCTCCTCAGGTCGCCATGTCTGTGCGGGGGTCTTTATGGATTGGGCGCATCGGGAGGAGGGGCCGTTGTGAGAGACTTGTATGCGGCCGGGCCTGCCGGCAGGCGCCGGTCTGTGAGGGTCGTAGTCACCCGTTGTTTTGGCCAGGGGGGGTGAAGTTTATGTGTTACTTTGATCGAGCTGGATGTATCAGGGTTGGGGGTCCCAGCGTGGTCTCAACGCATCCGGGTTGTGGTGCTCCGAGTTCGCGGGGGGGGGCTCAGGATGGTAAACTTTTGGCTCGAGCTGTCTGCCCCCCCCCCCTCGCGCACCCCGTACCTGTTTATTCAGTGGGCGGTATCCACTGGCTGCCCTCCAGGGTCTTCTGGATGCAGGAGGAGTTGTCTTCATGCGCGGTTTCGGGGCTGCAGCGCTGCGGTTCCGCGACCTGGGCCTCTCCACCCCGCGTCTCGGGTCTGGTTGTGGGGGTGAGGGGGAAGGTTCCAGGAGCGGCGCCGGCCTCCGACTCGCCCAGCATACCTCGGGTGCCGGAGAGGAGGCAGCTGCGCCGGCTGCGTCCTCCAGGGCTGCGGCTGCAGATTTCTCCCTCTGGCTCGCCTGTCGATGGTGCGCTGGCGCCCTTGGCGCCGTAGGATGATGGAGGGGAGGGGGTGGGAGGGGTCGCTTCAAGCCCGCTGCTGACTGGGGGCTCACGCGGCGTCAACCCGCGTATCTGCTGCAGGGGTCCGCAGTCCCCGCACTGCCGCTCTGCTCATGGGCTAGGATTGTCACTGCGCTTCCCGGTTTCCGACGGGTCCACTCGTCTCCCGCGATCCCAGGTCCGGGAGACTGCGTTTTCGCACTGGGATCGTGCGATTTGCCTCCGGTTTTCTGCGTCTCGGTAGGGGAACCTTCTGGCCGAGTGGAAATGCCCTTGTCAAGGCAGAGGAGATCCGGATTGACAAGGATTAGGCAGGATTAATTTTAGGCCGTGTGGGAGCTCACTAGAATGCAGCCATCTTGTTTGGCCCTATAGTGCCCTCTAAATTGGACACATTCACACTCACTAGTTTATTAACATGTTGGGCCATAGAAAGATGTGAATCAAGATGGACCCCTAGATGTTTCACTGATGGTAGGAGTTTAACATTGCCTTTAAGGAAAGCTGCTCCTCTGGTTGGTTGGGCGTAAATGTCAGGTGGGTGGTGAGACCATCTGTTTTGCCTGTATTAAGGCCGAGACAGTTTTGGTCCATCCATTGTTTGATATAATTAAGCATGTTTTTTATATCAGCATAGACCTGTTCGGTGCTAGAAGAAGGGCTACGGAAAATTAGCTGCGTATTGCAGGCATAGTTCTGGAAAGTGATGTTATAGTTCACAAGCCATTCATGAAGAGGTTTAAGGTCGATGTTAAATAGCAAAAGGGATAAAAATGCCCCATGTGTTAATACGCTTTCTAGAGAGTATATCTTAGACAAAAAGGAGAACCACAAAACAAAGGTTCATTTGTCTGAGATATTTGCTATTTCCTTTAGCCTGGACAACAAGATGGTATGGCCTAGGGTGTCAAATGCTGCGACAGGTCGAGCAGCAGGAGCAGAGCAGCCGATCCCTGGTTCATAATGTTTAGGAGCTCATCCTTCACATATATGAGGGCTGATTTAGTGCTTCGACCTGACCGAAACCCAGATTGAGACTCACCAAGTAGGGAATTAGTGCTAGCATACAGTCCCATACCATCATTGCGCAATCCATTACTGAGCATACTAAAATGCTGAATTTCGACATATATATGTGGCGGGCGGGGTAAAGTTAATAATAAATGTAGGTGTGTATGGGGGGGTCTCCCCCCACATTTATGTAAACATTTGCAGTGATCACACAGATCCCCAACATACTGGAATTTGAACTTGTTACCTGAAGGTTATGTGATTTATTTCTGCAGCACAAGCATTCACCCAGAAAGTCACATTACTGGGATTAAAACATGGGACCGACAGGTACAGACCTTTTTAGAACATGTTCTAAACCACTGAGCGTTGCAAAGAGATTGCAGCCTGTACTCTGCAAATAGTTCGGACAAAAGTATCAGTCCTGAAGCTATTTAGCCCACTGATTTGTGTTACTAAGATGTATACTTCTGAAATGCATGCTGCGCACAGATCTACATACTTCTTCATTGTCCAAAGGGGCACAACCTCAATTTTGAGATCCAGAAGTATATATGGACATATTTTACATATATGTCTCTCCTAAAAAGCTGTCGCTGAATTGATTTCAAAGCGGAGTTGGCAAGTGTCCTTGCACCCGATTCACAAATACTCAACCATTTTCCTTTATAACATTTGAAAGTTGTGGGTATGAACCGGTGTATCCTGTGCTCAGCCTCCACGGATCTCTTTACTGACACTTTCCCAGACGCTGACATACACCTATAGCTGTATCTAGCAAATGTATTTTGCTTAACAAGAAGTGAGCCCAGAGTGCTGCAGCAGACCCTCACCACAATACGTATCGCAGACTACAGGTGTCTCCAAGGATAAAGGCCTCAGGAAGTGGTGCAGGCTCTCGTCGTGCCGTCATGTTGATCAGTCTCAGGAATCATCTTCTCTCCCTAAGACACCCAATTGCACCCCATAGAATTCAGCGGAATCACCATGAAAGCAAACCTTTACCGTCCTCCAAAAGAATTCTTACCATAACCGACTTCAGTGGTTTTAGCCTCCAAAAGCATTTAACTTCACCATCCTTGAAGATTCAACCCAGTCCTATTGTTAGGCGTTGTTTTTGTACTGGCAGAATTCGACATTCATACGGCAGTACATAGGAACATATGGTTAGAACATGTTATAGGAGCAAGCGCAAAAAAAACGAGATCATGGGAATGTTATATTTCAGCACAAACAGAATTTAAGCCGAGTAAATCACAGTTACTCCGTATAAAGTCTTTGGAAATTGGCCCCACGATCACAAAATAAGTGCGATCTACCACGAGGGACGAGGACTATAAAAAGGTATATTTAAAGCACTTGACCTGATGCACAAAGATTTTCACTGGAGAAAATCAGCAGATGCCTTGAGTGCCTCTGGTTTGCACCTGCTCCTTTGTACCTAATTCACAAGGCCCAAAACTGGTTCAAATCTGGTGGAGTCTGGGGCATCTGAGATGGCCGTTAGCAAATCTTTGTGAACCGTATTTGCACGCGAGTCCAGCTCTAGGCTTTGCAAATCTGATAGAAGGCAGCAGGTGCAGATCTGAAATGCTCACGGGCATCTCTTCATCCGCCCTAGTGCAATTCCGTGTACATCAGGTTCTGTGATTTTGAGGGATTATCACACAAACAGAGCCATCTCTCTTTCTGCACTGAAGAGACAGCTCTGCTCCAAGACTGAGCTCAGAGAGGATGTGCCAGGAAGCCGGGGTCAAAGGAGGATCGGTCATGTGACTGATGACTCATCTCAGTCTACGCAAATGTATCCTTTGACTCAACAGTGGTGTTGGTATATGATATATAGATTTAAATCGATGAAGAATGTGTTTTCATTTCACCGTGTGTTGTGCATTTTAACATGGATCATGTACAAATTGCACAATGTGACATAAGGAATTCAGCATTTCATTTTCACTATTCAGCACACTGTTTCGGGAAAAAGCATAAAGAGATCAGTGTATCAAAAATTGTCAATGATATCATTTTTTCCATTAAACAACATATAGCAATTTCCAATCTATGATGGCACTGCTTCAACATAGAATATGATAGGTTTCCCAATACTGATTTAATTCTATGATAGATGTAATTCACTATACACAGCCCTACAGATAAGAGGTGTATCGGACATTTTTACTCACAAAAAATAGGCAAATACTCCGAAAAAAATCAAAATAGGGAGTAAAATTACTTCCAACAAAGTTTTGGAAAGAGACACTTGGGACCTCGTGCTCCTGCTTTCACCCACAAAGCTGCATGGATATTTTTGGACCAGTAGTGCATATAAGTACCACAGGAATAAACTGCCATTATTACTGCCTGACCGAAAGAAGTAAAACTGTATCTTTTAATGTGCAGGAATAACTTGGTAACAAGAAATCATTTAAAAAACATTTCCGTTTTACAGTCGCAACATATTTTGACCCTCTTATACAATCCTCCCATTGTGAATTGGACTTTACATTTTTATTGCCTAAAAAATCATTTTACTCGCAATTTACTCCCACTTCCAAATCATATCTGGAGCACTGACTATACATGTGTTTGTTTATGTCAAATATATCATTTATAGTAAATGACGTACCGGGTTCTGTAGCGAAAAATAAGTGTTGGCTCTGCTGCATTATGTCCCAAACGACCCCTTAAAGAGAATGTCAGAAAAGTTGTGACTGGTGAGAGAAAGGAGGTGTGGGAACTTCAACATGTTCACCTTTGTTTGTGTTCTGTGTGTTTGTCAGCAGCTAGAAAACATGGCGACACATTTACAAAGCAAACACTCACCGTCTTGCTGCCTGTGAGCGTTCGGAGGACTCTGCATTCTCTCTTCAAGGTTGGAGCTGAGGTCAGAGTTCACGGCCGACATTCTAGTGGAATCACTCATGTCGAACTCGTCGCTTTCTATGGAACTTTCGTCCTGCAAATAGAAGATGGCTTTCTTTTATACAGAGAGTGCTGGCAAGGTCACATATCACTCTGGTGTAAAGACTTTGTTTTTTTTTTAAATAAGTGCATGCTTTGCAGAAGTCATACTTAATGATGGCGTTACGAACACACATTATCAGGCACAATGATGCAACGAGTCATGTGTCGTTCAACATACAAACACTATTTCCCGAGCCCCCACTGTACCTTCCAGAAACCTTGGGCTAAGAATAAGAGGGCATCCATTTTGTTTGACGGTAGGGTCTTCAGTGCAAGGAAATGCATGGTTTCTCCTTGAATAAGGTTTTGCATTCCCTTTGTGGCTAATTTTGTTCCAGGGCTATGGGCAAATGCCACCGTCTGTCATTCCTTATAAATGTGTCCTGCCCATTTGCCCAAACCTGCATTTTCGCTTCCTTTTCTGCTCATATCTACAAATGAGTTTAAGAACCCATGGGGCTGTTTCCTTAAGGTATTTTGGATTGAACTATTATCACGTACTTATAAATACCCTTAGAAGTGCATTTTTTTATGTTTCAAAATATGGTAAACGTACAATGTATAGTAATGGGCCCTTTTAAGGGCAATTCCAGATCCTCACCTGTGCAAAATAGGCAGCAGCATTGGATTTTGACAAGACCTTTGCAGGACCAGCTAATGAGATCCCTCTTTTGGTCATGCGGGGCCTGTCTTTGCAGAAGGCAACCCAGGCAGCTGCCTCGGGTGCCAACATGAAGGGGGCGAGAGGACTGTGCCTTTTAAGCAGGCTGGCGGTGACCTGACTTTTTCTCTGCCCATGCTCCCGTCCCGTAAGTGCTTATAAAATGGGCACATTATAATCAATCGCAAAACACTCCTATTAAAACGCACGGGGCAGAGCATATTAGAAGCAAATGCCATGCATGTCACTATACACACGGATAACTGTTCCAGTGTGTACCTACCTGTGTGCAACTGCTGAAAAAACTGTCGCCACGCACAGATCATGCATCCTGCCACTGAGCAGTCTCCCCCCCCTAGAAGGCCTGTGCTTTGGTTGACCCCAGAGTGCGACCACCATTCCGGCATAATATCTCAAAATCATCAGTGCCTCGCTCACTGCCACCCTAGTCCCTTTCACGACATACGTGTGCAGCAAACTGCAGAGCTCTTCCACGGGCAGCGCGGGGACCCGTGTCTGTGCCCCCTGTATATTTTCACATTCACCTGGCAACATGTTGAATACTGGTAGGTTTAACGACTCTGGGCTGTACAAGAGAGTTTAGGAACAGGGAGTGATGTAATGTGGCTTATGTGCCGGTGAGGGGCCATTTATCACCATCCTTTCTTGTTCTTTCTGCCATTAACCAGGAAGCAGGTGGAGATGCGTGTTCCTTGAACTGAATAGTTTTTGGCCCTGTCAATCATGCAACATGTAAAATGTAGGAGGATTGATCTCTGCTTGTAACTTCTGGGTGTCTTGTTCAACTGTATCAGTTGCTGGATGTGTCTGATTGGCCATTTGGAAGTGGTTATGGAGTGCCCTTTGGCTGGGTGTTTTGGAGTTACTGTATTTAGCGGCCATTGCCAGGAGTATTTATAAATATATCTAGTGGTATCTCAAGAGAACTACGCCCTGCCTGTCCTAAAGACGTGTTTGTAGGCCCAAGGAACATGGTCTCATTCTACCCATGGATTTATTGTATAATGTGTCTGCTTGTGCCGAATCATCACAATAGTAGTCTCTCTCTTTATCTAATTTCCAGCGGTCTGGGGCTCTGGGCCCTTTTTGAGGACCGGGACTGAAGGGTTAAGTAACCAGTGTAAATCGCACTGATGTGATTTTGTGGTCAGTGCAGGCCCTAATTACTGTCCCTGTGTCGCATGCCCAACCAGGGACAAAGTACAGGGTGGCTTTGCCACTATCCTGCATAAATATCCGAGCTGAAGCCGAATACTGTACCCGTTTTCTCATATTGCCCATGTTTACACAAACCCTGGCCTTTCCCACAGCTCCTGGGTACCCCGGCTACTGTTAAAAAGTAAACATGTGCTATATTCTTAGCCCTATGTGCGCCTTGCCCAGGAGGGAACATGGATGCATGTATATGCATGCCAGAGTATGCAGCTGACTGAGCACCTTTGAAAAGGGGCCCTGTTTGGTAATCTACTACCAGAACGGGCAAGAGTTGAGATATTTTGCACTAAAGCATTAGGAACACAGGGGCGTGGTGTTGCATTCAATGAGGGGGCACTTGTATAAGAGAAACACATACACAGTGCTGGTGCCAGGATTTTTCGCCCTTCTGTGACAAAAGACGTCCAGGCCTTTTACTGTGCAAACTGTATCAAATAACCAGAAATGACATAACAGAAACTGGCATTAGAGGGAGTGACACCGGTCTTTGATAGTCAAGGGCATCATGGAAAGTTATATCACAAGATGTTCCTTTGAGTAAGTCAAGAAAGAAATAACTTTGTGATGCATTGTATTAGAAGCATCTGTTTTTTTTAATTCTATATTGAGCAATACCACGAGTGGGGATATTTAGAGCAGCACAGAGTGTGAACTGAATCACCTCTAGGAACAGTGAGATGCAAGGATTTTTCCCTGGTCACACACTTCAGTTAAGTGGGGAAGTTGCAACGTGAGACCAGTTTGCAATGTCGGCTCTGAATAACCTATCTTCTCAGCTCTAATCGGTAGAAATGTGTGTCAATGTAGAGATGACACACTAAATAACTTAAATTACACAAAAGGCACCTAACCAATACAGAAATCTACATTCAGAAGCAGAGCCAGCATGATGTTATCTGTACTTTATACATCTGCAATGTAGCATTCAAGTGCCAGATGTATAGCAATGCGATCTCTAACTTTTGTAAATGTAATTTCGAGACTAAGATACAACAAAAAGATACTGGGCCACATTACGAGTTGGGCAGTATTCCGGCAGTAAATCTGCCAAAATACCACCCATTGGAATAACTGTTACTGCCCCTTGGTCCGGCAGATTTACCACCAGATTACACGAGGTGGTGGCAGTGTTAGTCCCCATTAATGTGGAGCCCATAGGATTTAATTGCAGATTTGAGTGGAATTCCCATCGACGGAATTACTGCTGCAGTAATTCTGCTGATTCTGCAGATTGTTCGGAAGAAAGTGGGAGGATTTCCCTCCAGCATGATGCTGGAGGTAAATCACCCATTCCAGTGTCAAACTCGTACTATGGTGGTGCAGGAAAAGTGGAGGTAATTCCGGTACCGCCACTTTTTTTCCACACCTCCAGACTTGTAATGAGCCCCAGTCCTGTGTGATAAATTCTATATATGTTTGCAAGATACACTTTTTGTGGTCATTTTAGAGACTGGAGGGTGGGGATGGGGGGGGAGTGGCAGTCACCATGGAGGCTAACTGGCTTGGGTGCCATCTGGTCTTAGACCGGCCCTGTGGTCATGGCATGCGTTACTAACGCCACTGGCATGTCACTGGTCATCAATGGTAACGTCTTGCTCAGGCCTTGCTTGTGAACATGAAATAAGACTGGCATGCTGCATTTACACAGTGTTGTTTCTGTTTAACTGATTGAATTATCGAGGCTCCGCTATATTGTAGTGAAAGTGTTAACTCGGCCAGTCCAGATGTACATAATTGAATCAATGAACAGTGTCTTCTGATTGCAGGCATCATATGTTTGCCATCTAAACACATCAAGCATGGTTTACTTCAGGAGATCGGTGGTTTACGATGTATTTCAAATAAACTTTATGGGCCTTTCTGTGGTTTGACAGAGATTCAATGATTTGTGTTGCATATAATATCACTCATTCGCACCCGGGGACAGTGAACCAACCAATCAGGTGGCTGGAACAGCAGGCAAGAATATACATGGACTATGCTGAAGTAATAGTCATATTTCAAATAATGCAAGTCAGGAGACATACAGTTGTCCCTTGAGTAAGGATATATGTTTTGGTTTTAGGTGACTGCCAATTGAATAGGCGCTTGATACACCATAGTGTGAACTACGAGTAAGAATGCTGGTAAGCACTTTATCTTTCTTTATGTATGAGATCAGTGCTTAAGGAATTACTGCAACAGCACTAATTTAGACTGTGTTTACAGAACTTGCGCCCGTTTGTAAAAATCATGAAGCGTCAAGTACATAGGCCATTAACATAGTAACTTAATATTAAAAATGGTGGGAACTAAACATGCTAGTTTTTGAGCTACACTAAAGTAGCGGTTGAATAAGAGATTAGGGAAGTGTTTGAGCCACAGCATAGTAGCTGTGAGAAGAGGAGATTAGAACTGCGAAATTTACAACATGAAGTTTTGAATTGTGATTCTATGACAAGACAGGAGGCTCATATTATGCATTCAATCTTTACTCTGAAACCACAGCAGCAAAGAAAAACAAACCTTTACAGACAAAAAAGTTTAAAAACAGAACTAAATAGAGTTCAATGTGAATGCAAGGGGGGACCCCCAATCCATCATGGAGGACAGGTCATGCCCTGCAGGAGACCAATGAGCAGGAACCCTTCCTTATATAAGTCCATTACTCTAAATCCAACTCCTCTTTCTTTGCTGCTGACACCACAGCTAAGTCACTCCTCTAGTTCTTGCCTTACTGTTGGTCATGTGGAGTTAGAGTGTTTCTTAGGTCATATTTAATGAGCTTTGCTGGTTTCTAACACTGTAAGAGTGAAATTGTCATTTCATGTGTTTGCATTACTTTACTGACAGCTGCGTTCGCTCGAACGCTGACCTCCAGGTCAATGTGTTACATTGTAGCGGTGCTCCGTATGGAGGGTTCCGCTCGTTAATTGTTTCTTTTTTCTTTATATTTTCTTTCTGCCTGAAGCGGCATTCGCGCCGAGTTTTATTTTCATTTGGTCGCGTCGCCTGCCTCATTTAATCCAGGTGGCGACGCGTGAAATGGTTTTCCCTCAAGAGAGGGTTGGTTTGTTTATAGTTAAGCGGCGGCCTTCCCGGAGCCAGCACGCTCTCCCGCTCACATTGGTTTGTGACACGCGCTGGTCTGTCAGAGGTTTAGGTTCATACCCCGCACGTGCGATAGATGTAATTAGTGTTACGCTGGGCGTTGCCGCCCTTTAGGGCTCGCGCGTGAGAGCAGTAAACTTTGTACTTTCAAGTTTAGGCGCCCGACGCACTGGAGCGCTGTGTTTCCTTTCATTTTTTCTTTCTTTTTCTTTGTTGTTTTCCAGTATTGGCATTGCGCCCTCTATGGCCTGTTTCGGGCTGGTCTGATGGAAGCTTCGGCTTCACACCAGGCGCGTAAGGGGTTTTATGATTAATAATGAAGAAGACTGTTGCTGTGGCACAGTCTTTAAGTGTTCTGCCCTGTAACTGGGAGGTTGGGTGTTGGAGCCAATCCTCCAGCTTCTAAATTTTTGGAATGTTGTTAAAATCCATTTCAATTTTCTCCATGTTTTACTATCGTATTTATTTATATATTGTGTGTATGGGTAGTTTGGTATGTATATATAAATTTATATTTATATGTTTGGGCTGTAGCTCTTCTCCGTGGGTCCTGCTTGTTTGAAACATATTTAAAGCCTCTGCTTTATATATATATTTTAAAATGTTACGTTTTATTTAGCCATTTTAATTGATATTTTACGTTTGTTTGGCAAGGACCCGCCTATTTGAGAGTCTAAAGTGGCGCGGCCAGTATGCAGCTTTATGTTAAGCGCTGCTCATAACATGGGTGATTTGCCTTATTTATTTATTTATTCGCATTTGTTGAGCGCGCAGCAGACCGAAGGCATCGTGGCGCTAGTTACAGTGCTTCTTAAACTTAGTTACATACAGAATATGCCCGTGGTTACATTGGGCAGTGATTGTGCTTTTATGACATACATACATTGAGCACGAGAGAGGTGCAGTGAACATGTTAGTTGAAGAGGGCTGTTTTAAGTTGTTTGCGGAAGGAGAGTAGTGATGTTTCGGCTCTTAGGTATGTGGGTAGCGCATTCCAGAGCTTAGGTGCAAGGTAGGGGAAGCCTATACCTCCAGCCTTAGTTCTATTGATGCGAGGAATGGTAAGTAGATTGGTGTATGTGGATCTGATTGGTCTTGGAGATTGTGATCTGTGATCTATACAAGGTTTCGGATAGGTAGGATGGTGCTATGTGGTTAACGCATTTATGCGTGGTGGTGAGAATTTTGAAGGCGATCCTGTCTTTGACTGGGAGCCAGTGGACAGCCTTCCTAGCTTGAGTGATGTGCTCTCTTTTTGGTATGCTGAGGGCTGCTCTGAGAGCGTTGTTTTGAGTGGTTTGGAGCCTGGATATGTTATTCTTAGAGGTGCCTGCTAGGAGAGCATTACAGTAATCCAGTTTAGCTCTTATGGTGGCTCTTGCGATGGACAGGCAGTTATCTTTCGTCAGGAAGGGTTTTATGGCGTTGATGAGTTTGGTGCTTAGCGCCGAGGCTGAGACTATGGAGCTCACTTGTTTATCCATGGATAGGGTGGCGTCTATGTGTACTCCTAGCGTTTTGACTGAGGATAAGACTGGGATGACGCAATTGTCTATGTTAAAGTTGATGTAAAGAGGGTCGAGGGTGGAGAGGGTGGGTTTCTGACCTAGGATGAGGATTTCGGTTTTATCCCCATTCAAGCAGAGGCCGTTGGTGGCCATCCATGCTTGAATGGTGGAGTAGATTAGTTGAAGGGCAGCGGCGTCTTGGTGGTAGTTTCCTGTCAAGGGAAGAAGTATCTGCGTCTCGTCAGCGTAATTGGTGTAGGTGATCCCCACGGTGTGTAGCTTGTCAAATAGTGGCTTGGTGAAAAGGTTATATAGATTGGGGGCGGTACAGGAGCCTTGAGGCACCCCACAGTGAATGATGGAAGGTGCGGTATGAGCTGTGTTGGAGAACACTTTCATCGCTCTGCCTTGTAGGAAAGAGGTTACCCAGGATGCAGCGTCCATGGAGAAGTGTGCTGCATGCGTCAGGTGGCTAGTGACTGTGGTGTGATCTACTAGATCAAATGCCGCTGAGAGGTCGAGGAGAAGGAGGAGTGAGGGCTTACCTTTGTCTAGGATGTTTGTGATTTCGTTCTTGAGATCTAGGAGGGCGGTTTCAGTTCCGTGTCCCTTACGGAACCCAGATTGTCTTTTACCTAGGATTGCATTTGATTCAAGGTAGTGTTGGATCTGTATGTGGGCGGCCTTGTCAAGTAATTTTAGAAGGAAAGGGGTTGTGGTTATGGGTCGGTAATTGTTGGGGTTGGCAGGGTCTAGTGTGGGCTTATTTAGGAGGGGGCGCACCCAGGCCTCTTTGAGGCGGTCTGGGACTATGCCTGACTTGAATGAAGCATTGATGAATGCTGTGAAGAGAGGGGCAAGCTGCTCTGCACAGTCTTTGATGATTTTTGGGGGGCATACATCCCCCTTACACTGTGAGGGTTTGAGATGTCTGAGGATGTTAATGACCTCGGTTTCAGAGATTTCCGTGAAGGTGAATTTAGGTTTGTTGCTATCTTCAACACTGTGTTTCATCTGTACGTGTGTATTTTGCTTGGGTAGAGTGTTGTAGTGGTGGGATATATTTTTTTGGAGGAGGTTGATTTTTTCAAGCATGGCTGATTGTATGGCTGTGCACCATGCCTCGTCTTTGATGATCTCATCAGGGCATGTTGGTGGTACGGTTAGTTCTTTAAAGATACTGAAAAGTTCTTTAGATTGGGAGTTAGCAGCGGTGATGCGGTGGTTGTAGGCTTCAGATTTTGCAAGGAAGATGGCATCTTTGTATTTTTTCGCTATGGCTTTGAATATCTCTTTTGTGTTATCACAGGGTTTACGTTGCCAGTTTTTGAGCGCTTGGCATTTGTCTGTACGCACAGATTGGAGATCCTCTGTGAACCAGGAGTTAGAGTGGAAGGATTTTTTCTCTTTCTTGTTCTCTAGGGGGGCAGCGGTGTTGACGGCCCTTGTGATGGAGTCTTTGAATATTTCAGCGAGGATATTAGGGTCTGATGAGAACGGATGTTTTAGACAGGGCACATTTTAGGAGTGCACTGATATTGGCTGCCGTGAGTTTTTTGGCGCTTCTAGCTAGGATGGCTGCAGCTATGGTGGGCACTTTAGAGCTCGAGGTGACAGGGATATCGAAAAGGATGAGGTTGTGGTCTGTCCATGGGAGGCTAGTGTTGGCGGTGATAGTTATGTTACAATTGTGGTCTGTAATCCAGTCTAGGGTGCGTCCTTTGGCGTGTGTGGGTGCTGTAACTTTTTGAGAGAAGCCTAGGTTATGGAGGTCTTTGGCTAGGGATATGGCAGCTTTGTCCTTGGGGTCGTTGAGTCCTAAGTTAAGATCTCCTATAAGGAGTGATTTAGTGGATTTTTTAATATTGTTTCCTAGGAGGTAATTAACTTGACCATGGAAGTTAGTGGAGGGGCCCGGAGGACGGTATATTGTGTCGACATTTATAGTGCTGTTAGGCGAGAGAGCTCTCTTAATAGATAGAATGTCAACATTTCCTTCATCTTGGTGAGGTAGGGTTCTGATAGATAAGGTTTCTTTATGGATAAGAGCAACCCCTCCTCCTGTTTTAGCAGTCCTGTCTTGTCTGATGATAGCGTACCCTGGGGGTAGGGCTAATGCGATGGCTGGGCCGGACGCTTCGTGAAGCCATGTCTCGGTAATGGCTAGTACGTCTAAGTCATGTGTGGTAAGTAGGTCATGTACTTCTAGGGCGTGGGCATTGAGGGATCTTACATTGATAAGTGTGCACTTGTAAGGAGTAGGGCATGCGTTCTTTGGGCCTAGGGAGTGAGAGTTTAGTTTAGGTGTAGTGGTGCAGGGAGAATTAATGCTTGGTGTGGTATATGAGGGCTTGCTGCTCTGGCACGAGGTCGTGTTCTTTCGATGGTGGGTGCGTGAGCTAAGCCTGTAGTTTCTGTGTGGTGTGTGTAGCGTGGTGGCCTGGTATAGGATGGGAGTGGTGCGGGCTCTGAGTCTGTATAGTCTAAGGCTAGTTTTGGGTGTAAGCCTTCACTTTAGGTGTACCTTAACCTGCTCGGTATTAGGTTTTGCCGGGTTTCTGCTGTGAGGTTCTCCCTCGTGTACTGATGGTTGCCACACCCTGCTAGGGTGAGTGGTTTGAGGTGGACTTGCTCAGTGTATTCCTCCCTTAAGGTCGGCAGCTTTGTTTAGGTGCTGCATGTGGCATGGGTGATTTCTTTCACTGTATGGGAGCCATAAACCTGCCTGGTTGCAGGCTTGCCTGTGTTCTTCTACGAGGTAAACCCCTCATGTACTGCTGGTTCCACACCCTGCTCGGGTAAGCAGTTTGAGGTACACTTGCTCAGTGTATGCCGCATTTAAAGGTTGGCAACTTTGTTTGTGTGCTGCATATGGCGTTGGTGATTACCTTAACTGTTTTGTCCCATAACCTGCTCGGTTTCAGGTTCTGCCTGAGTTCTACTGCGAGGTTACCCCCTTGTGTACTGCTGGTTATCACTCCCTGCTCGGGCGAGCAGATGGATGCACACTTGCTCAGTGTATTCCTCCCTTAAGTTCGGCAGCTTTGTTTAAGGGCTGCATATGGCGGATGTCATTATTTTTCTGTAGGCATGCCATAACCTGCTCATTTTCAGGCTTTGCCTGGATTCTACTGCGAGGTGCTCCCTCGTCTACTGCTGGTTGCCACACCCTACTTGGGTGAGCAGTTGCGTGTGCACTTGCTCAGTGTACTCTTTTGCTAAGCAATATGTTTAAATGTTGACTGGAACACATTTGCGTTTTTCAGAATTGTCAGTAGCCCGGATAGCTCCGTAGGTATCAGCTTCCATATGGGCCGGGGGTTCGGACCCCTGGGAGGGCGTAACCCCTCTTCCTTGGATATTTTATATTCTTTATATTTTATATTATTTATTTAATCAGTACTTCAAAGAAAAGAGTGTGAGGAGGTAGTTATAAACAGACTCATGTGGGGGTTGTACCTCCCCTCTAGCCATGTCTCTGGTGTTAACCTTCATCTTTTAGTTAAAATTCTGGCGCCCTTTACCTTAGTTAGTTTTGGGACAACGCAGTCCTTTCCTTAGGTTTTTGCTTTCCCCAATAACAATTGCTCCACCCAATACCCGTGCGGATTAAGCTGCAGAAATTTTTCTCTCGACATGAGGAAGAAAAAATGATACTTTATGCCCCTATTGAGGTCTGCAGGGCTTGAGGCTCTCTTTAATGGGGAGGTGTTTCCCTTTCTATTTGTCCCATTTTGACATTCATTTTACTATTGATCTATTGGTGGAGATAAAGTCAGCTCGAGGGCAACTGTTCAGTTTTGTTGCAAGTCAAGTTGGGCATCCATGTTCTGCTTGGATGGAGTGTTTGGAAACGCTTGCTGGTATCACATGGACGAGTTTCCAAATAATAACTTTCTAGTGCCTGCCCCTTGGGTTCCCTCCCAAAGTTTGGCCTATTGTTCAGCTAATTGTCTAGAAGCGTGTTGCAATTTCTCCTCTGCTCGAGGAGTACAAGCAGGCTTCGGTATTCTCAAGGGAGTTGTTTAGCCTTCTTTCGTTATATATATATATATATAATTTTCTACAGTGCAGCGAACAGAGTGCTGGCTTTCACAGCTCTGCTGAGCCTACTGATGCAGGTTCCTAACTTGGAAAGGTCTTAATCAGTCTTTTATCCTGCTGCAATCGATAAGTAAACACCTCACACCACACACTGTTGGTAGTAATGATGAGCAACACTAGTATACCTGAGGGTTCGTTGCACTAGCTAAGTGCTAGTTTTGCTATGGGCAATGTGCTTAATATTTTCCTTCCCTGATTCCCTTAGTGGCCAGTTCAGCCACATACGCATACAGAGACTCAGACCTCAGGGTTTGAGGGGACAGTGGTCCCAGTATTCTTTCACAACGTTCATTTACGGGACATGATAATTCCCCAGAGTCCTTTCCCCCCTCATTCCCCTTCCCGCCATCCTTGGGGGAGATTGCATCATGATTTTACACCTCTTGGAGTAACACCTGATGGTTTTTGTTTTTCCTTTTACAGGAGTTCTGACTCGTGACCAGTGCAGACTTGCACTGAGCAATTCCCTCCCGTCAGTTTACTTGCCTTTGCGCTAATTCCTGGGGAGCCCCTTCCACGGTCAGGGGGTTGGTTAGAAGTGCAAGAGTGTATTTATTTATTTATTTTAAAGGTGTAAAGCGGGACTTTAGCGTGGTCCTCAGGGTAGCCTTCTTCTGGGTTGCAAGGTTTTCCTTAGATAAATGGGGGAGGGTTCTCCTTCTTTGGGAAGGCTCAATATCCCTTGGTGGGATAGAGGGGTCTGGGAGCGCTACTAATCTCCCATCCAAGTTATTACGATCCTCTTCTCGCAATGCGTTCCAGCGTCTCTACATCAACTATCAAAAGGTGTCTGTCAGTGCATTTCCCAGAGGGCTGGGATACATATATATATTTAGTTAATGACTTGATTCTCCTAGTCACCTGCATGGCAGGTAGACCTTTTGGGTTTTCACAGGAGGTTGTTTTTGCAATAAGGTGCCAGCTCAGGGTGCTGGGAGCTTCCTTGTCTTCAAATCGCCTAAGATAGAGGTTGGTCCTCTTCTGGTGAGCAACTTCATGTTAACTGTTTAGTGATCAGTTCTTTGCAGTTTAGAGTTTTGCTAAGGCTTTGGAATTTAGGGGTCCTCCTTCAGTTAGTTTAGGATCCTCTAGGGGATTTTTCAACCATGGAGGAGGGAAGAAGGTTCAAGCACCGGGCACATCTATAAGGGGGTTTAGATATCACTATAATGGTAGCGTTTAGATGTAAGATACATTTTTTCTCCTTGCCAGGTTTGGCCTCTTAAGGGTAAGGTTTTGTAAATATCTGCCTTTGTCATGGTAGCAGAGCCCTCTTCAAAAGCTCAGGAGGTCTGCAGTTCTCCGTTTTGGCGGTTTGACATGTTTAGCTTTTCAGGTGGGGCCCCTCTCTTCCATTCTGATTCTGCCTCCAGAAGACATCCCTTTTTAGTATACAAGTATGTCTGAAGACAATTGTGTGTTAAGTCTATTGCTTTTCAGATCCGCTCAGGATAGGTCGTCCTATTACAAATTAATAAAGCAACCTTTTTTACTCCCGTTTTACCTTTTATGAAGATTTGTCTTTCCCACTTGTTCCCCAGTGTAGTTATGTGACATGCCCTGTTTCTAATGAGATATCTTCCTTTAACGCACGGGATGGAACCTACAAAGCTTTCACCCTTTTCTTTATCTCCAGGAGAGCTAAGGGCTTATCTTTTTTGGTTTGTTATCTAGGTTCCCAAAGATGGTATGAATTTAAGTGTTTAAAGGTTTGATTGGACAACAGAGGAGTTTTATTATTCCAATGGGTTTTTTCCTAACCTATTAGTATAGGAAAACTTTGTTCAGCGTTTTCCCTCCTCTTTTTAACCAGTTGGTTTTGGTGGCCTGTAAGGAACGCTGGAATGGGCACATCTTCCAGTTGTTTTTCTTGCAGTGGATTTGGCTATGCCTTATAAGACAGTTATTCGGGCAGCCTAGGCTTGGGCAATTCTCTTGTGGTCAGCTGATTGATCTAATGAAAGTATTTAAAACATGTTCTTCTCCTAGTATTGTATTAGATTGTCTCTATTGTAGTTGGCAGAGTTGTCTGCTATGTAACTGAGGAGGCCGGGCTCTACTTTGCTAAACATGCAAGGAGACCAATCACTGGCGTGTTTTGGTCGGGATACGATAGTTAACTTAACTGTAGGACTGGGAGGAGCCTACCATGATTACCTATGGGAATTCAGGACGAACATACTCGCCCTTATCACTTAGGGGGTTAAGGCTGACAGAATCTCTCCATAATGGGGCGTGATGGTGACTGGGGCCGGATGGAATCAGAATGTCTGTTAAGGGAAGCACAACCCATGTTCCAAGAATAGGAGATTCTGCTTTCAAAACTCCTCATGCTCCTTCCCCTTAGTTGAGGCAGGGTCTGCCATCATACAATTACAGGTTCCCCAAGTACTGTAATTTTAATCCTTCCTGTACCCAGAGAAACCTTTTAAAAGGGGAACTAATTTAAGATTAACCTGGGAATAGGCCCTGGTGATTTTTGGCATACATTGCCATTGGGATGACAGACTGTACAGAAAAATAAATGATACCTTTTAGTTTCCTTCTAGGAGATACTGCTGTACTCTTTTGTAGTCTTTTTAATAGTCTTTTAAATGAACTGAAAGACATTTCACTTCCTGTAGAGCCCACAGCTGCATGGAACAGACACAGACCCAGAGAATTCACTCACAAGTCCTTCAGTGGAATGCACCCAAACCACTCCCAGGGACCAGCCTACTTTCCGACAGTGACCAAGTAAATTTGACATGTGGACTTTGGTCCCACCTCCTCTACTTTTTCCCCTCCCTCTTCCCGTCATTCTCCCACAATTCTTTAGGCCAATTTCAGTGCTGTACAAAGAGCAGGTTGCCCAGTAAGCTGAGCTGCTTTCCCAAACAAAGTTATCTGAATGATACCTGGCCTAGTAGGATCGTTGTTTGTTTTTCCTCCCTCTTTCCCCCTCCCTTGCCTCATCGCGCCTTGAAACACTTGTGTATAGGCGCATTATAAATGTCATATCATATAATATCACCCTTCAGCCTCCTCTTAACCTACCGAGCTAAAGGAAACTGTAGCTCAGGCAAGTGGTCGGAAATGGATTACACGTGTGCAGATTATTCCCAGAGGAGCCCAGCTGTGCTATTTTACAAAGTGAGTCTCAGCAGACACACATTGTATTTCTCTAGCAGGAGTTCAAATACACAGGTTGTCAGTTCCTTGCATCTACGAAGTGCTCTCCTGCACTCTTCTGCTATACGAGTGGCATAGGTTCACAAAGCATTACTGTTGTACCTCACACTGGAGCGATACACTTGTGTTCCTGTCAAAGAATGGTGTTGATATCCAAAACAGTATCCCCACGCAATTAGGGGAGTGCCACAAAGGCGTTCCTGACATGTAAATGGGGTGGCCTTTGAAGCAACATCATAGCTCTGATCCTCAAGTGCAGTATGAGGGCTTCAGAGGGAAAAGTAGTGTTTTTCCAGTCATAGCGCTAAACCAGGTGCGCAACAAAACCTACATTTCGGGGGGTCTAGATGGTGATGGGAGGGGCCACTTCAGAAAATAGGCAGGGCAAACCTGGAGGCCCCGCCCCCACTGTTTGCCCCCATGCCCCATTGGCCTGGCGTATGTACAAACTATCAAATAGTATATTTTAAAGCACAATATGCTTTTTTTTTTAAACCTTTATTTATTTGACTTGACAACGCACAGGTAAGCAGAGACACTCACAGTGTAACAACAAGGCATATCTATTCACAAGTATACTTTACAGTACAGAGTTGGCATATTGTGTACAATTAGGACGAGCGGGATCTAGGCAGTGACACAGATACAGGATTCAATTTACACAATTCATGGGATGACAACTGGAGGAGGAGAGGCGGAGGTAGAGGATTCAGTGTCCGAGTTTGCGGTACCGGCAGACATATAGCTGTGAAATTTCCGCCAAATGTCTCTCGGTCTAGAGTGTGGATGCTGCAAGCAACCCCAGGCTTCCTCAGTATCATGTGCCCATGTGACTGCTCTGAGCCACTGCGCATACGTAGGTGCTCTAGGCCAAAGCCAGTTCATTAAGATGCAGTGTACAGCTAGTATCATGCAGAGTCCCGCCAGCCTCCTCGAGCTGGGACCCAACTGGGGGAACTCGTGGAAGAGGCATCACAGCGGGGATGGATCTATGACGTGATCTAGTATGGCAGATAATGTGGAACATATTTCGGACCAAAATTGTGACAGTCGTGGGCAGCTCCACATCATGTGGATGTCGGGGGCATGGTCTGCACCACACCTAGTTCACTGAACATATGATGTAGTCTGCTCGGGGTGTGATGAAATCTGTGTAATACCTTAAATTGTATTAATTTAAACCTAGAGTTCTATGATACGCTGTGGGTGCGAGCGCACATTCTGGGCCAGAGTTCATCAGTAATCTCAACCCCGGGATTACCCCTCCCAACTGTGTCTCAGTTCAGTGCAGGGGGGGGCAGTTCTAGCCTCTAGTAGAAAGTAAAGTCTTGATACCTTCCCCCTAAAGGAATCGAAGGAGCATAGCTCTGCAATTATGGGCACGTCAGGTGGAATTGTAGGGAAGTTGGGGTATCTGGCTCTGAGATTTCTCCGGAGAGAGGAGTACTGCAGCCATGCAGATGGTTTCCGCTTGAGGGGGGGGTGGAAGGTCTGCCTACTCGAGGAAGCTGCCCTGTTCATAGACATCCCGGAGCACCAAGAAGCCAACGTCAGCCCAACGAGACACAGTGGATTGTGCGATGTATGGGACATCAGGGAAGAAGTTCCAAAGCGGGAGGTCTCCGTGAAAGGGGCAAGGTGTGTCTAGCAGTTTCCAAATCTTAGAAAGAGCCAGGATGTGCTTGCAACCGGATCCGCTGAGTCAGGGTCAGCGGGGGCGGGTTTGAGAATAAGAGAGCCGATTACTCGATCACTGACCGTAAGTTTCTCTAATTGGACATGAGGGGGGGGTCAGCGGTGTTAAACCAGTGGGAGGCGAATTGGGAATGGGCCACCAACCAATACTTGGTGAAGTCGGGGGCACTAAACCCGCCAAATTCCATAGGAGTGGTCAATGTTGATAATTTGAGTCGGACTGCACTGGAGTGCCATTGGAAGGTGTTGGTTATTTGGTGTAGTGTCCGGAAGAAGTCATCACCTGGCCACAGTGGTAGATTAGTGTAGGAGTTGGGGTAGTACAACCATTTTAAGTACATCTATCCGACCAGCCAAGGAAATAGGAAGTTTAGCCCAGCCCCTAGTTTTGGTGACCAGATTAGTGAGGTAATTGCGACAGTTGTCCTCGCGTAGTTCCGCCATTTGCCAGGAAACCGCCACACCCAGGTACGTGAAGTTAAATTGGGACCATGTGAATCCCCTTAGGTCAGAAGGGGGCTGTGTGCAGTCTGTGAGTGGAAATAGGATAGATTTAGAGCAGTTTACCCTAAGCCCGGAGATGTAACCAAACCGAACCACATCCTCTAGGATCGGGGCCAAATTGTTTTCAGGGGAGCGGATATAGAGGGCATCATCGGCATACAGGGAGACAATATTGGACTGGCCCGCAGTATGCAAGCCTCTATGGGAATGTGACTGGCGCATCATGTCAGCAAAGGGTTCCATGGCTATAGCCAATATTAGCGGGGAAAAAGGGCAGCCCTGTCTTGTTCCTCTGGCTATCTGAAAGGGAGTGGAGCACCTATCCTCAGTGCGGTCTCTAGCCGATGGGCCGGTATAAAGCAGCTTAACCCAGGTTTGAAAGTTGGGGCCAAATTTGCATTTCACTAGTACTTGCCACAAGTATTCCCACAACACTGAGTCAAATTCCTTCTGCATATCCAGGGTGGCAGCCACTGCCTGCACCTCCGGGTTGATCCTACATATCACATTGAAGAGTCTTCTCAGATTGAGGGAGGTAGATCTGCCTGGGATAAATCCCGCTTGATCAGGGTGAATGATGTGTGGCATGAATGAGGATAGTCGAATGGTTGATAGTTTAGCATATATTTTAACGTCGCAGTTGATTAGCGAAAGGGGACGGTAAGAGCCACATTGGGTAGGGGGTTTGCCAGGTTTGAGAAGGACCGTTATTGCCTCACGAAGTGTGTGGGGGGGGGTATGCCTCTCTCAAAAGCCTCCTCCCATAGGGCTACTAGATGTGGAACCAAGAGGGATTTGTATCACTTGTAAAAGTCGATGGGGAGGCCATCCGGGCCAGGTGCCTTGCCCAATGCCAATGATTCAATGGCCTCAGTAAGTTCTTCAGGGGTGAACAGTCTTTCAAGAGTAATGCTGGTGTCAGCGGAGAGGACCGAGAGGGGGAGGTTTTCTAAATAGGAATCTATTTCTGTTATCTGGGCGCCCTCGGTTTTCGAATATAGGGAAGTAAAGAATGCTAGAAATTCAGCATTAATGTCTTGTGGTGATGTCGCCAGTGTTCCATCGGGTCTCTCTATCGCCGGTATGTTGGGGGCTCCAAACACTTGGCGTATCAACCTGGCTAACAAGTGGCCTGGCCGCTCACCCTCGCCATTTTTCCTTACTGAGTGGGGGCTGTCCAAGAATGTAACTTCACGTTCGGCTAGAGTTCGGAATGTGTCTAGTTCTGTCCCTAGTTGCGCTAATGTTTCAGGGGATTGATCTAGGGCATATTGGCTTTCAAGGGTAGCTAGGGTCGATTCGCTGCTAGCAATATCCGAGCGGATACCTTTCAGCATACCACTCCCTTTGGATATGGCAATGCCCCTAATGTATGCCTTATAGGACTCCCAGAGAGTAGCCTGTGATGGTACAGAATTGGTATTAACTTCAAAAAATTCCTCGATGGAGGATTCAAGTTCAGATACAAATAACTCATGTTATTTTGGTATCACTGTTTTAAAGCTCCCTTTTTGTATTCACTACATTTATTGATGCTGCTTTACCCAGATGCACTACCTCAGCATAATAGCCTTTTGATTTTTGCTGTTTTAAAAGATGAATGTGTTTTGTTTAATGCAGAGGATGAGCACAGGTAAAATAATCATAGACAGTACATGAATCTAATGTAAAGTAACATGCACGCAAAATGCTGCCCATGCACACGCGGTATATGTGCTTTTAAGTCCTGACAATGCACCGCGAAGGAGTGAAACGTGTCGACTGGCCCCCCTCTACATAGGGAATCATGCCCACCTTTATAACTGTTTAAGATCACACTTTTGCTATTTGATGCTGGTGTAGGAGTGCAGTCACAGGTGGTTCATGTTTGTGTGGCTGTATCGTGGCGCCACATTATTTTGCCTCACAGTTGCTCATGTCTAAAAACCAAAAAAGCCTATGTGCTTTCAAAGTGCTATTTTGCACATCTTATTTAATGTCATGCTCGGTTATTAATGTCTGCAGAAAACAAATATTTCCTCTCCATCTTGTAGAGCAATAAAAAACGAGCAGCAATGCCCCCCAGTGCTTATGCGCTGCAACTCCCAGTCCCCGCCACGCAGTGCAATTAGGAAGACCTTGGGGGACTCCGGCCTTACCTCGTCCTGCTGGGAGTTCAGCAGCTGCAGCTTCATGTGCTTCATGTAGGCCATGGTAATTGGCATGTTATAGTCGATCATGCTGGTAACCAGGGCAGGGGGCTTCCCGTTGTCTGCAATGAGAATACACAGCTTAGCGCTAAGGACAGAGCTCGTTAAGGATATCTTTCTCAGACCATGTCACATTCTTACACGAATGCTATCCATAAAATAGTTAAACAGAGGCTATTCATAAAATGACAATAGGGAAAATTCATTTGTTCTGAGAATGCACCCTCTGCTTTTGCAGATCCTACATTTCCGGGTACAATATAGCCTTATAATTGCAGGAAAATGTCCTGCCACCAAGTTATGGGCCAAGGTGAATCCAAATGCCATACATTGGGGAAGCCTATGTCAATTTTTTTAAATATACTTGGGGTGCAGCCCACTAAAGAGTGCCAACGTATTAGGCACCGTATGTGATGTAAGAGAAAGACACCAAGGTTAGTTAGCCTTCGGTGTGGCCCGCACACCCTAATACCCACTGAGGGTTCATATTCACTTAGCTCACAATATTTTTACAGTTTTAACCACTTTAGTCAGCCACTGAATAACTTGTCATTCTAGTTGTGCGTAATAAAGGGTTTATTTTGCAGGATATTGAGTGAAACTGATAGCAATACGAGGATTGGCCTATGCATTTCGGACATAAAGTTCTTCGCCAGGGATTTCGCTCTTGCCTGATACAAATTGCCCATAAATTGTCCACATGGTGATAAAGATCCAAATATATGCAATAAATCCCATTCGAAAGTACCATGCAAAAGTCTAACCATCAGAGACGTATGCAAATTGCGATAGTTCACAACATATTCACATCACATTAGAATTAACCATAGTCATTGGATAGGGCGCCTACAAGACATACATTTACATATAACACATATGAGAAAAAATAAAAGAAGAATAAACATGCACAATAAATGTTGGTCATTTCTTTTCAAGGATTAGCCTAATGCAAAACTGTTCGGTGATCAGAAACATTCCCATTTTGTGCACATGCATCTAGTTTAGTAATTCATTTATCCCTTTGGTCATGTCCCCCAATTGCTTTAAGGCTGTCTCATTAGATAGTCCGCATCTTATGTCTAGGTTACTAAATCAGCATTCTTTTATTTGTTTGATTGTACGCCTGTGTGTTACAATTGTGTAACATTGCCATATTCACAGTGGTTATAAGCGGAGGCGTAACCTCTCATCATTCTCTCATGCAGGATTTAGGTCGTGTTTAGGTATGTGTGCATTGCGTTTATGCCATCGATGGCTACAGTTCATTGCATTTATGCTGTAGATTGTTAACTTAATGCTACCGCGTAACAGCTTCTCACCATGCTTGCATGCAGGGTGTGTAATGGCACAGTGTAAATATACACTCTTAATGTGTGTCAAGAAACCTTGATCGTAAGCTTTAGACACTGACCTGCTGGAAGGCAATTGTGGTGCCTGGAGTTTACTGTGACCACACGCTCTGAAGAATAAGATATGTGTCAACAGAGTGAATTACTTTGAAACGGCTGTATGGTAAAATCAATAATACTGTGATAAATCTTACCTCCCTGATTACTCGAAGTGCAAGACGAGCACGGCAGCAGTCAACAGTGACTGTCGTGCCTACTCGATTTGTCTGACCGAATTTCCATGGCACTCCTAATGCTGACTTGCCTGACAAGATGGCCGTCCAAAGAGGACATCGGAGGCCATCTTGGGTCGGGTATCCTTCTGGTGAATGTAAATCAAAGTGAATCTGCGTGATCTGATATAGTAGTGCCTTTACGGAAGGTGGCAATCTGTTTAAAATAAACTGGGTCTTGTGGTGATAAGTGCTTTAGTAGGCACAAACTGGTGGGGCTTAAGATAGTTATATACGGTGCGCACAACACATGTACTAATGATTGCATATCATGGAGAGAGACATGTGATCTATGAAGTATCAATATAGCTTATTGTGCCCTGTGCTCCAGCAGTAGAGCCCAACGGCTATGCTAAGATTGTCGTGGGGATTGTCAATAATCTATCCACAAGGATAACAAGTTGTTGCATAATGCATGATTAAACTACTGCTAAAGTAAAACATTGGATTTTCTCCATGTTTTTCAGTCATTTTAGGTCAGTGCATCTAAATAATCTGTGTCAACTATATTTCATTTTGTTGGGGTAAATGCATCATACTTGTGTACAGGCTCGTAATAAATGACTTCTCACATATCATATAGACGAGGGAACACTTTTGAAAATGTATATGATCGCACTGCCAAATGCTTTTGGTGGAGAAAAAAATCAGTGACCTGCTGGTTTCATGCACCTGTACAACTGGTTCCCAGCCCAGGAGCTGATCCCAAACTCCTTTACATTCTATAACTTATCACCCTGTTGCTTTATATCAGCTACCCTGAAAGTGAGATGGCCACAAATTACAATATTCCATCTGGTTTGACCAGTTCTCTGCCTTCTATGCCATCCACTCTGCTTAGTCTCTTCCTTTCTTTCTTCTTACATAATGAATACACAAATCTAACAAATGTTTTCACAAAGTAGCTATCAATATTTTCATCCAGTCTGCACATCTATAGATCTACTGTAATATCATACACTGTAGTTGGCCTCAAGATCTGCTCTACAATTGATTGGATTATATATTGGCACCTGCGGGAGACAGCTGGCCAATCCAGAATCTGCGAGTAGCTGCCCACATTTCATGCCGGCCCACTGCACCTCTCTCCAGCCTTCACCCTGCCCTTGGAGTTAGTGCACCAGGCCGAATCTCCACTGGAGTACGACACCTAAACTCCCTTTCCACTCCGTGTGCACATCCTGGTTCACCTTCAAGTCCTGGAAATAGTTATTTCCAATCGCAAACATAAGTGTAGTTTGTTTTTAAGGGAAACCTGAACTGCACAAATCCTGGTTCCCTTAAAACAAACAAACGTATCTGCACCACATGGCAGCTCCTAGTGCTCATAGCAGTAAATAACTCTTTAATGACTATGCAGGGCTTCAATGTTGCACTTGGGTCTACCTGGCTCGGCTTGAGAGACGTTAGAGGCCCTGCACGCCACTGAAAGTGGCATTTAACGCTATAATGAAAACAGTTGATATCAATGACAGGCAAATGACATTTTGTCCATCTGAAGTTCACAATTACCATGCCTGCTGCAACAGCATACTACATTCTTGGTCTTGGGCTATGACTTTTCCTTTAACATTTTTGTTTTTAATTTAAAAAACCTCTGAACTATTTCTTACACAGCAAATGATGGATCAAGCATACAGTATACGAGACACTGCCCTGTGCAAGACCCACTGCACAAAGCTGCGCAGAGCCTTGCACTGAAAACTGTTTTCAGAGAGTTTTTATCATATCTATTCATTTGTATCCATTCATGCAGCTAACTTTTACATTTTAAAGACACTCCTCTCATTAATGTCTTACTTCAGCAGTACACAAAAATGCTGTATTGTTGTTCCTATTATGTCTTGGGTAAAAATAATTTCCTGTGGCATTACAAATATGAGTACAACATTGCTACTCAAATAGATTTGTTTACTAATCAAGAACATTTTAATTAGCAAGCGCTGCTACAATTGGTTGTCCTGGTGGGTCTATCAGACTCTTATGGATCTTTGAAAGGAGGTATAAATGTGGGATTTGAGGTTGTTTAGTCTGGAGGAATGCTTTGGTCTTGTGTGTGATGAATCCCATGTCTTCTGCTCTTGATAGTACATCTTCCAAATCTCTCATAATGTCATTGGTTGGATCGTGGTCAATCTTGGCGTACACTGTGCCATCTTCTAGTTGCCGCCTGCATTCTTGTGTGTAGTCTACGGTGTTTCGAAGAAATAGGGCACCTCCTTTGTTGGCTGGTCTGATGGTGAGATTATCATCTGTATAGAGGGATTGGATGATGGACATTTCTCATCTGTTTAAGTTGTTGCTCCTTGGTTTTCCAAAATGGATCTTTTTCATGTCGGTAAGCACCATTTTCTGAAATATGTCGATGACTGGTACTTTCATTGGAGCAACAAAGGTGCTCTTGGGTCTAAACTCCACAAATGCAGCTGGTGCTGTTCCACTGTTGTCTGGCGGGGGTAATTCAGCGAAGAATACTTTTGAGTTTCAATTTGCGAATCAATTTATGTAACTCCACTTTAGTATTGACAATGCTGGTGCTGTAGGTGGGAACACATTTCAGGCCTTTCTGTAATGTGTTGTGTTCTTGTCTTGTTAATGTTCTGCTTGAAAGATTCACCACAAGGTTTGTTGTGATTGGAACCTTGTCATCATTCCCTGACTTCTTCCTTTTCTCCCTACTCATTCTTTTCCTCTTTGGCTGCCTCCTAAAAAAGGTCTCAAACTCCCTGCTTCGCTTATACTGGTTTGTCCTGTTCCTGTGCTTGATTATGCTGCAGTCTGAGTTGATGTTGAAGGGGTAGCTTCTCCTCTAGTTGAATCATTATCAGAGCTGCTGTTATCTGAAGTCGGGTTATTTGGTCTTATGGGTTGGGGCTGATACTTATCGGGCCATGTGTAGACCTAGTCGTTAAGGTAATCTTGTATCTTGACGGAATGTCCTAATTTTTCTTGCTTTTTCTTGCTTCTAAATCAGCTGTGTATCCTTCTAGCCGTTTGTTAATATACGCCAAAATGTTAGTGAACGTTTATGCATCAGTTAGTGTTGTGATTTCTGTAGGTAGCTCGTTGATTTCCTTCTGGAGCGTTTCAAGATTTGTAGAGAGTACTTTGACTGTTAACAGTATCAAATCGAGTGAGCATTTATTCAGTATCTGTTCCCATTTCTTTATGAAATCCTTGTTCTCCTTTTTTAGGAGACGGTCAATTAGTACCAAACGGCATTAATGAGGAGTGGGACCTTAACTGTTTCCTATAGACATACGTCTTTTGCAGACATGAACTTGCCATTAATAAGTACCACAATGCCAACCCTGGGTTTTGCCCACAAGTATTACAACTAAGACACCTATACATTCTGTACATTGGATAAAAGATGTAGTTCGACGATTCATACATTAGGAACACAATGAATGTCAACCGCAATATATCCGGCAGGACCATTATTAACACCAAGATTAGCATAACCGAGGGATAGTCAGAACAATCCTAACAATGATCACACATTCGAGTCACAACCCCTTGTGGATATATTATTGAGAATACCCACGTCAATATTAGCACAGCCGTTGGGCTCCACTGATGGAGCACAGGGCACAATGAGCCATACAGATACTTCATAGATGACATGTCACTCTCCATGATATGCAATCATTACTACATGTTTTGTGTGCACGTATATAACTATCTTAAGACCCACCAGTTTGTGCCTACTAGGGCACTTATCACAACAAGACCTAGTTTATTTTAAACAGATCGCCACCTTCCGTAAAGGCGGATCACACGGATTCACTTTGATTTACATTCACCAGGAGGATTGCCGACCCAAGATGGTCTCCGATGTCCTCTTCGGACGGCCATCTCGTCAGGCAAGCCAGCATCAGGATTGCCATGGAAACACGGTCAGACAAATCGAGCAGGCACGACAGTCACAGTTGACTACTGCCGTGCTTGTCTCGTACTTTGAGTAATCAGGAGGTAAGACTTATCACAGCGTTACTGATTTTACCTAACGGCTGTTTTAAAGTAATTCACTCTTTTGACACGTGTTATTCTTCAGAGCGTGCATTCGCAGTAAACTCCAGGCACCACTATTGCCTTATAGCAGGTCAGTGTTTAAAGCTTACGCTCAAGATTTCTTGACATACATTAAAAGTGTATATTTACACAGTCCCATGACACACCCTGCATGCAAGCACGGTGAGAAGTTGTTACGCGGTAGTATTAAGTTATCAATCTACGGCCTAAACACAATGCACAGCAGCCTTAAGTTATCCATCGACGGCATAAACGCAATGCACACTTACCTAAACAAGATCTAAATCCTGCATGAGAAAATGGTAAGAGGTTACACCTCTGCTTCTAACCACAGTGAATATGGCAATGTTAACACAATTGTAACACAGAGGCGAACACTCAAACAAATAAAAGAATGCTGATTTAGTAACCTAGACACAAGATGAGAACTGTCTGACTAATGAGACAGCCTTACAGCATTTGGGGGACATGACCAAAGGGATAAATGAATGACTAAACTAGATGCATGTGCACAATATGGGAATGTTTCTGATCACCTAACAGTTTTGCAACTGCCTAATCCTTGAAAGAAAAAATAGCCAACGTTTGTTGTGCATGTTTATTCTTCTTTTATTTTTTCTCATATGCTTTATATGTAAATGTATGTCTTGTGGGCGCCCTATCCAATGACTATGATTCATTCTAATGTGATGTGAATATGTTGTGAACTATTGCAATTTGCATACGTCTCTAATGGTTGGACTCTTGCATGGTACTTTCGAATGGGATTTACTGTATATATTTGCATCTTTATCACTATGTGGACAACTTATGGACAATTTGTATCAGGCGAGAGTGAAAGGCCCCGATGAAGGACATTATGTCTGAAATGCATAGGCCAATCCTCATATTTCCTATCAATTACATTCAATATCCTTCTAAATAAACCCTTTATTATGCACAACTGGAATGAAAAGTTATTCAGAGGCTGACTAAAAGTTGTTAAAACAGTAAAATTATTGTGAACTAAGTGAATAAACCCTCAGTGGGTATTACGGTGTGCGGCCCACACCGAAGGCAAACATGCACTGGCGAAGCGTCATTATCCCAAGCGATATTGAGGCCTCCCACGGTCTATAAGGCCATTAGCACATCTTGGTAATAGCAATACATGTTTTGGAGTTTCTGTGAAGTAAAACAGTTGCCTTAACAGTGAATAAAGTAAACACTTGGTTATACTTCAGCAGGTTTAATATGGGCATGCATTAGGTAGCATGTAAAATATTTCTCTAGAAGAAAGGGAAACCATTTTCCCATGCTTTAGCATTCTCTTTGTTGTGTTAAATTGAATGTTGCAGCAAAAAAAGCTCAACCAGAAGAGGAAGAGTCTTGTTGAAAAACATCTTGCCCGGAAATTGCATTGTTGTTTCCCTGTCTGCTTTTGAAGACAGAATGTTCAGAGTGCAGTCAATACCAGTAGTAATTGACAGCACTCTGAACATTCTGATTGGCTGAGAGGAGGCCAATAACTATCTCCATGTGCTACTATCTCTTATTTATATGGAAGATGTTCTAATCATAGCACAGACACTGGGGGACCCCACCAAGCTCATGGAGTGCATGCAAACATCTTTGGCTGTGTTCCTTTTTTATGTTAAGATCGTTACCATCTTTCAAACTCAATCTAGCAGGTCATAATAACGGTTTAAATGACAAACAGTAAACAATGAAAACTAAAGCCCTGGCTCTTACCCAATGATAGATGATAGCTGTTTAGGGTTCGCCCATAGGAAGCCTCAGAGTGATTGGGGATGGAGACAACACACATACCGGGGGGTGGGGGGATAGAGCATTTTAGTTCTCCCGATCAGTTCATTCATTCGACCGGGCGGTCAGGTGAAGGCCCCCATGCAATGCATGGGCAAAAACGACGAAGAGGCCATAAAGAGGGCACAGCAGCATGAGGTCCAACTCCTGCCATGGTGATGCTGCAGGCATTCGGATGGGGCATCTGGCCGGGACTTCTGGAGACGGGGCTAATGGGGGCAGAAGTTCAACAGGGGTGACTTTTCTAAGCCACATCATCTGTGAAAAGGGGTTGTGGGTGCATTTAAAGGCCCCAAACAGAAGTCCCTTTCACATGAATGGTAGGCATTTTAAACACTGAAACAAAACGGCCTGGCCTTTGTTTTTGTTTTTCAAGCAAAATTAAGGAGACATGTGCAAAGGGGCCTACCTATCATTACGAATGGACAAGCAGCATTTTCATTTACAAAAGAAGCAAGAATCAACACCCATGGAAAACAGGATTTTTACACATTGAAAACAAAAACTGCCTGCACATGTGGGTGCAAATAAAAATGGTTTTAAAAAAAAAGTAAAAGTGAAAAAAATATCACTGCTCACAGAAAAATGTCAGGAAAACAAATTATGATGTGTGGGTAGACAAAGAACAATGTATATTATGTTTCACCCACAAAACTCAAGTGACATTTGAAGAGCCACTTTGTTTTCATGGAAAATGTCAGCCCAAGGCAGACCCTTTTGCTGGCTGTGGGCAAAACTTCACAAGGACATCTCCCACTTACAGCCTGGATGTCACATCTCCCATCTAATGGCCAACCACAATAAAAATGTCCTGCTAAAGGCGTTGAAATTCAGTGTTCTCCAGACCTGCTGGCTCTGAAAGCAAAGGTTACCCTTGGCTGGAGCATGACTAATATGTTTGAAAATGGGGGCACTCACTTCAAAGAGCAAGCTTCCAACACAAAGGAGACTAATAAAGGCACAGGCTGACCCAGTGAAAACAAATGGCCGGAAGCAAGAACATTTGTCCTGCATGAACATTCACAATTTATTTAAAAGGACTATTATCATTTAGGCCTTTTTCTCAGCCATCATAAGGCAGATGGATTTCATCTATGTACCATTTTTAATGTAATTTTCAGGCGATTTTGGGGATGTAAAATGTATCTTCCTGTGACTATGGGAACTGTAAGGGCTAGTTAAACTAGGTTTCTGACTGATCTGAACATGTTCCAAATATGAAAGTTTGTGAGCGGGTGGAAAATGAAATTAGGGATATGCTTAATAACTTACATATTCATAGTTTTTGCCAAAAAGTTGAAAAGAGAACCAAAGATGGTGACAAATGGGAAGTACCATATGTTGCTCCAGACCCCTAGACCAATCCTGACTCCGAGGCTGGGTTTGAGAGGAGAGAGAAGGGTAACTGTCCAATCCTAGTGGCAGGGATTATTGCAGGGCACTTCCCCAAGATTGTAAAATTGGTGGTGTCATCATGCTATGTGAGGGGGACTGCACTAGGGCAGACAGACAGGAAAAGGAGAAAGACAGGAGGACAGAGAGAAGAGACAGACCATCGGGAAGGCTGCTGAAACTTACCATCTGACAGCTGTAAGCAGACACCAGAGGAGATTGCTGAGAGTGCAACTAGGTGGAGTTGTCTATCTCTAGGAAGGCCTCAAAGCTGACTGGGTCCTATGGTGGAGAGCGGGAGGCCATCTTTGAGAGTGGAGTGCACAGACCGCTGCCCTATCTTTCCATAGTGTCCTGAGATACAGCTGGCTTTCCTGAACCTTAAACATAGGCTTGCTATGTAAGTAGAACTGAGCCCTGGGAAACCAAAAGGTGGGGGGTGTCTGCTTGCCTTGAATCCCTTCCTTTTGTAGTGGGCAGGGGGGCAAAACTGTGTAGATCCTTAGCCTATTTAACCAGAAATATTAATTTAATTAATTCCTCATTTGGCAGAACACTACGGGGTACATTTTGTTAAAATGTGAAATTATCAAAGCTCACTTTGTGCACTGTGCGCTGAAAACTATAGCCTATAATTTAATTGGGTAATCCTTGTTGTCAAGCTGACCCCGACTTCTTTAAGGAAGAGGGGTGTCTTTGTTCTTAAATCAGTCCAACCTTTTTATCCAGCTTCCCCTACACAGGCCTTTCAGTAAGGGGTATCCGAAATCAAGAATTCCTCAAAGCATTCCAATTTTGCTGGCTGACTTCCCAACATAGACCAAAGCAAGGGGGGGGGGGGGGTGTCTGAAAAACAAACCGCTAAATCACCCTGTGTTTATTTTAAACCAAAAGTGTGGGCGAAATTATAATTGCCGATATGTATTTTTACCAATCTTGAAATCCTTCTGCTACCCTTTTAAGTCTGCAGGAACATCAACATTACACAACATTACAAAAGTGCCTTTGTTATTGATCAGTGTAATTATTTAGTGAAGTGAAATTTGCAGAAAGTAAGAATTGTGATTGTGTTCTTTTTAACGCACTTTTGTGATTTATTTATGCTGAGAGAAGTTGATTGTGTTGTGCCACGGATAAAGTGGTGTTTTTGACATTTCGTGCTAATTTCGATTACTTTTAATTTAAATAAATACCAATATATTTCCCGTACCCCGGCCTGGTTCTTGGATCATTGTTAGCTCAGGGGAGAGGGATCCAAGGGGCATGATATGTGTCTGAGATATTGTTAAAAAAAAGAATATGTTAAATAGTTTGTTGCATAACCACTTGAGTGGGGAGGGAAGGAACTCCCTGAGTTGAGGGTGGCTTATCAATAAACCGTTACAGGGTTCTGTTGCCATTCTAGTGAATGCAGCCAAAACCGAGGAATCATTTTGAGAAACTACTGAACAAATCATGAAAGCCAATGACTGATACCCACAATCAGAAATCCCAGAAAGAAGAAGTCTTTCTCACGGCTTGGGCTGCCATTGTGGGCTGGTTCTGCACGGTATGCCCTATTTCCAAATGTACTGATGTGTTGGGTCATCTGAGCAGCTCCCAAACACCCTTGACTCTGCTGGCATTTGGGCTCAAAAGAATGATGTGTGGTGTATGCGGAGAACACATTCGGATCATCTAGTAATATACCCTGCTGTACCTAGCCTTGGGTCGCACCATTACCCTATGGTATTCACATGCATTGTGCTTTTATTTATTGTGTAGCTATAAAGTGCCTATAGATCAAATGGTGTTTCAAGGTGCCACAAGACAAAAAAGGGGAGGGGGCAGGGAATAATACAACAATTACAGTCCTACGAGCGTTTGTGTCATTCGGATGGTGCAAGTGGGCGCGATAACCCATGCGCCCATCAATCCAGCAGTGCACACATGATATTAAACCTTTGCGTGGACTGTTCTCCTAATCTAGTGCTAGATAACCCATCTCCTAAGTCCTCCGTGCACCGGGGCCCAAACTGCTAGAGTCTTCTGGAGATAGACTACACAGATACACCTGTTTTCACTAGGCCCCAATCCGAAACAGGGTCACAGACTAGTGCTATGTAAGCAAGTATGTCTGTGCAGCATTTCTCTAGAAGAATCAAGCAGTTAGTGCCCTGATGCTAGTAGGGAACGGAACACTTAAGAGACAGGTTATCTAGCACTACATTGACTTAATCTCCAATGATATTTTAACTCTGAAATGTTACTATCAAAGGATAAAAGGTCAAGTTGGCCGTCCTTGGATTTGAAATTGTTATCTACATGTTAGCCTATAGAAGGGGCAGTAATGCACTGAGCTGTATTATTAGCTAATGAAGAACTGCGTGACCCCACTGAGATCCTCCACCCTAGGTACTGGCACAGACGTGGTTCTAGAATTCCTCTCACTCTGCATGCCATGCAAACCCTGAGACACACTGGAATGGCTGTGGAATGGCTGTCAATTGCATTGGATCTCCTGCTTCTTGGTAGGCTACGGTATGACATCACCACACACAGTATTAAATCAAGCTGAGAAATTGATCATCAATAAAAAAATACATTAAAAAACAACTGCATCACCTTAGGATCTAACATGGCAGAAGGACATGGCCAAAGGAGCGTGCAATGAACTTAAAGACATTACATTTCTAAGTCGGGCATTACACTCCCTGTGCCTGTGTAATGCCACGCAAATGACATTTTTTGTTGTTTGTGCTCAATACATGTTTTTACTACTAATAGCATTAGCATGCTTTCTTTCTCAAAATAAAGTAGCCACCATCAGAGCAGATCTATTGACTAGCAGTCCTAACTCAGACTAGGATGCTGAGACAACCAGAGATTGCCGCTTGGTGCTGGATAAAGAGGCTGTGTCCTTTCAAAGGTCATTTCAGATGGAGAAGCTGCTTGCCAGAACTCACCCCACCTTCCTGTCCAACAATTCCAAAGAAAGAGGGACTGCACATCTCAGTTGGGGCTTCAGGTCTACCATGAATTCTTCTCTTTTCAGTGGCCAAGTACCTCAGGTGTTACATGTTGCAGCAATGAAGTCTTTGCTGAAGACGCTGTTCCTGGATGCAGAAGGCCCTAGTCAGTTTAAGCCTGTTTCTCCACCCCACATCCCTACTAAACTGCTTCAAGCCACGGCCACTTCCCAGCTCCATAGGTTTCTGGAGTTCCACAGGATATTGGACCGACATAAAGCTGGCTTTAGACCAGCTCATAACGTGGAGATGCGGTGTCATCTATGGACTGTGATTTTAGGAGCCGGTTAGATGGCAGCTGGGGGTGCCCCTATTTTCAGTGGATCTTTCAGCAGCGTTTGACACTGTGGAATGCGCCATGCTCATAAGGTGGTTCAACCATGGTATTCGAGGCATGGCTCTGGGATGTATTCCATATGTTTCTCTCAGACAGGAAACAAACAGCGTCACGCCCTCCTTACTTGCCCAGAGTAAAAAATGTGGTTTATGGTGTAACCTAGTGCTCGGCCCTGTCACACCGATATTCAATCTTTGTTTCCAACAGCTGGCCCACCTTCCTGAGGAGTCATGGGATGCGCATCTACACATATGCAGATCATAGCCAGGTCTTCCTTGATCTTAAGGGGCACCTGGATAGGACAGCTTCTGGTTACTCGAACTTTCTGCAGGATGTTTGCATTTGGATGCACAGAAATTGGCTGACGTTCAAACCCACCACGACAGAAGTTCCTCTGTTTGTGGTGCCTAAAAACTAATGAAACCATAGATTTTGGCATCCCCTCTTTTGGCATCAGCCCTGCAACGTGTGCCAGAAGTAACACATCGTGGTGTTCTGGTCGATGCCAAACTAGCCATTAGATCCAGGATAGCAGCTGTGACTGAGAGATGCTTTTTCCACCTATGTCTGCTTATAATGTTTCAACACCTCTCTCCTTGCCTCCATTGCATTGGTCAACGCCTTCATTTCATCATGGCTTAATTATCACAGGGGGTGAACAAGACAAAAGTGAAACTATTCTGCAAAAAAAGAAAAAGATCACCCGGACGGAACTACATGGTAAACTGATGCTTGAGTACCTTAGAGCTGGAATTATTCCAGACGGTCTCCAGGTCAGAAATATACCGTGTATTTTCATTGACAATCCGAAATTTCAAAAATAAACTTTAGCGGGGTTGGTAACCGCTGCTCCCGCGATTGGATTATATTGATAATCGAGACCGCAGAGGAGGAAACAAAGAAACAAGGGGAAGAGCTAGCTAATCTTGAAAAATAATTCCTTGAAAATAAAAACATACAAGACGCAAAGAAAATTTTGGAAAATCTAGAAATAGAAATTAAGAAATTTAAACAGCTTAATCTAGATCGGAAAATACTCAAATAGAAGAAAGATATAGCTACCTATAAAGAGGACAAAACCTACCCCTATCTAAAAGAAGGTTTTTTTACTAACCCTCCACAACATCCTAATCAGAACCCGAAACGCAATCGGGTAGTATCTTTTCCAAATACATCTGGGTCGTCGAGTGGATCTGATCCATCCCTAGCGGGGCCCTCAGGGCCACCACAGAGAGGACGTGGCACATTCCCCCAACAAGGTTTTTTTTTCAGAGGAGGCCCAAGAGGACGGCCACGACAACGAATCCCACAACAGCAAGGGGTCAGAACCAGGCAGTGGTATTCGAATCAATGAATCAAGATACCCTTCCAATTTTCAATTTATCCTCAAATACGCTGAGCCCTACAGAAAAGAACCTTCTAGCTAAGGGTCTTTCATATGTACCGGTTGCAAAAGCAGATTCATTTAATGTAGAGCTTGAACTACAGAGATTTTTCCGTAACATCAGGTTAAAAACACTTCTTCGAAGTATTTCTGCCTAATCAAAATCAGAAAGAGATAGGCGACAAAACAGTAGATTCAGCAGATATAAACATCACAGGCCTCAAAATGAGATCTAATTTCATTCCACCATCACACACTTGTCCACCAGAGATCATCACTTTTGAGAACCGGGTGACTAAACAAGTTCTAACCAGTCTCAAAAAGAAAAATTACTGTACAGATAATGTGACCAGAAACGAAAGAGTAAGCCTACAAAATCTCAGCAATTAAGAAAACATAACTATAAAATCATCTGACAAGGGCGGAGGGATAGTCCTGAAGGATACTGTCAACTATGACAAAGAATGCATTAGACTGCTTAATGATACAAGATCATATAAGAAATTGGACCATGACTCCACTAAAAGACTACAGGACGAGATTAAAATTTTAACTGCATATGCGCGACAAGAAGAATGGATCTGTCCCGACGAAGAAATATTTCTCAACAAAAAACATCCAAAAATAGCAGCCTTTTATATTTTACCCAAAGTACACAAGATCCTTGAAAATCAGCCCGGCAGACCTATTGTGTCAGCAATAGACTCTTTATTGGAACCTCTGTCTATCTACAGTGAATTTTTTCTTAAACCATTTGTGATGAAGATGCCATCTTACATCAAAGACACAACTGACATGATCAAAATCCTCCAAGACGTCACGATAGAAGCAGGTGATCTGCTAGTGACCATGGATGTGGAGGCGTTATATACGACAATTCCCCAAATGGCATGTTTGGAGGCTCTAGCAGAAGTACTGGACACACGTAATAGACCCCAAAAACCTCCCACGGGATTTATACTTGAATGTTCAAGATTGGCCATGACAGAAAACTTCTTTCTATTTAAACACCAGATTTATAAACAACAGAAAGGGGTAAGTATGGGGGCCACTTTCGCCCCACATGTAGCGAACCTCTACATGGCAAAATTTGAATCAAGACACATTACTGGAATTCTAAATAATGAGACAAATGGACAGCTCAAGATGTGGCGTCGTTACATCGACGATGTGTTTATCATCTGGCGAGGGGACCATACATCTCTCCTTTCTTTCCATAAATGGCTCAATACTTGTGATCTGAACATTAAATTCACTATTGAGTGGAGTAAAGAAGAGGTAAGTTTTCTGGATCTTATGATCAGAAAACAAGGCAACAATTTAGCCACCGCACTTTACAGAAAAGCCACGGATAAGAATACTTTATTGCACTACTCAAGCTTTCACCCAGAGAGTCTTAAATTGAACCTACCCTACGGCCAATTTTTGCGGATTCGATGCAATTGTACTGATAAGGAGGACTACAACATACATGCCGCACAACTTCAAGCTAGGCTGGACTCCCGGGGGTACCCAAAACGTTTAGTGAAAAACAACCTGAAAAGAGCTGCGAATACAAACAGAGAACTTTCTCTACAAGGCAAGGACAAAAAACCGAATGAGAGATTGGTCTGTGTTACGACATTCAATCCCATCAGTAACACAATCAGAAAAATAATTAACCGAAACTGGGATTTGGTAAATTATCCCAGTACCCTATCACGGAAACCAATGTTCGCATTTAAACGTAACTGTAATCTGCGTCAAAAACTGGTTCATACCTACCGTGAGAAACCCCGAGATGCCACCATCATGAACCAATGGGGACTCCCCCCCCATTATTGGCCACTATAAATGTGGCAACTGCAGTGTCTGCCCCTTCACTGAGACTAAACACACCTTCCAATACGGGGACAAGACGTGGGTGATGAAAAATCATACCAACTGCTGCACGAAGAATGAAATTTATGTGATATTGTGTCCATGCGACCTACTATATGTAGGGAAAACCGTCAGAGCAGTGAAGGTCCGCACTGGAGAACATCGTTCGTGCATCAGAAACCAGACCCCTGACAAGCCTTTGGTCGATCATTTTAAGAGATACAACCATAAAGATACAGAAATGAAGTGGTTCGTTCTACAAACTCTGAACTTGAAAACAAGAGGCGGAGACATGGCAACGGCTCTACACCGTCTTGAACAGAAATGGATTTATTCCTTAGACACAGTACATCACGGGTTAAATATTTCAGTAGAGTGGAATGTACTAAACAACAATTAATTCTTTGTGAACTATCTTGCTCACAATACGCTGTACATGCAAGTTTCCCTCAACTGCGAGGTGTGTATGGACGGTATTCCGACCTGTGATTCGTTAGAGCTTCCCCTGGATCACGGGATAGCAGTAACTATGAGGGACGACATGAACATACGTATCAGACGCTTTAGGCATGATTACCTGGACCAGTAAATCCACAATTGACTAACAAGGTAAGTAAGCCCGGTCTCTATGTTGATGTTTCTCAATCTTAAGACACCTCGATCTATTCCATTATTTTGATCTATTTGACTAGTTCAATAGCAGCTCTACAATATGAGTTCTTCACTCTATCTCCCACATTTTATTATGCACGAACTTCATTGGAGGAGTATTGTGAACTACAAAACCAACAATGCAAAGCCACCCACCATTGTGAGGCGACGCGTTAACATGCATTTAGATGCTTCAGGCGCGGCTTTCTCTGGACTATTAAGCCCATTCTCTAGTAAAGCAAGCCTGCCGAGTTCCTGTGTCCCATTTTGAGACACACCTCGAGCCATGACAAGAAAAAGTTTTTTACTGTTTCTTTTTACATTTTAAATTACATGCAGTAGCACTGTGGACTGCAAAGCCCACAATCCTGAGCGGCTGTTTATGGACACTAAAGCGCATGCGCACTGAGCTTCCACTCAATTTTGACTCACGCAAGGTGCCACAGCAGCGACAGTTTAACCTGCTGCGTTAGTATTTATCAACGGCTTAAGCAAGGTAAGGAAACACCTAGATTGACAGAAAGTGACTCTGTAGCGTACTATGTCTTCACGGCACAATGACCGTAGAGTTAATCAACATGCCGCATTGTGTTTGTGTTCACTTAGGCAGCCACACAGCCCAGTGGAGACTACTTTGGTCCACGGCCACACACTATGTGGGATTCTACAACTTGCCTCTTCCCCAGTGTGTCACAATCGTGATAAACTACACGGTTGATACAAGTAACGTTCCATTTTAAATGCCAATGTGCTTATGTACCTTAAATGGCTTAGTATGGATGGGTAGCTACACTACTAAGCCACAGCACCTAAATGCATGTTATACATGCTTTGTTCTCTCCTCTGCAGGCGGTTCCAAATACACGGCTGCTTGCTTGAATAAATTCGCCCCCTAACCGGTCCACAAGAGACAAACAAGAAACAAGTTCTCTTCGCTCTTTTTTTACAAAACAGTGAGTACTAACCCGTTATTGTAGAACCACTTTATTGGGTCCCCACTGTCCAGGTAGTTCCTTCCTTTTTTTAAAAAAACACATATGTCCTTTTTCATTATAGGGCATACACACGTGAAGCGCCACTTCCGGGAGCATTCACAACGAGATTCATTCCATCTTACCAGTTTGCCAGCCCCTGAAAAGTTTCAGAGGAGGTGAGCAGGTGTCATACAGCAAATTAAGAAAACTGTATTGGAATATTAAGTAACTTAATTTTTTGAGTAAACATAGAGATGACAACGCCATTCATTTTTTATCTGTAGATCTAAGGCTCTCTCGCCACACACATCCTCCACCTTTGTCTTTCTATCAAGAGCCAACGCAGAATCGGCGATTGCCCCCCTGTCCTGAAGAAGGAAGAATATTAAGTCACGATACGAGGGGACTGTTTCATCCTCGTTAAGAGAACTCAACCGAAACATGTTGACAATGATTTTCTAAACCCCCTGAATACTAGCAGAGGGGCACATTGTGAAATAATTGAGTGCTTAATTTAAGAACTGTTAATACGATGACTGTATGAATGAGTTGTGAATGAGTGGTTTGTGAAGGGATGTATTACAGTTGGTTTGTGGAGCTGACCAATGAATATAAACATTGTAAATATACTTTTCATATGATATATGCATTTGTACAATAAACAGAAAGCTATTATGATTTGAACAATAGCTAATTGTCGTCTCTGGTCTAGTTGGCCCAATCTCTATTACATTAATTATTGCAATGCAATCTGTTTGGGATTGCTCAAACAAGGTATTAGGACGCTACAGTTGGTTCAGAATACGGCCTCCCCATTGGTGATCGTCCTGAAGAAGAGAGATCATGTAGGTCACCCTGGAAAGCCGGTACTGGAGAAAATAAGCCTTTTAAAATCTGTGAGTTGTCCACGCGGCCACCTGTGGAATTATCGCTAGTTTTGAACAAGATCAGGGCAGCCTGTATAAACCCATCCGATGACTCGAGTCAGGCGAGCGCATTCTCCCAACAATGCCTATATTTCATAAATCTAAAACATGAAGAGGAGCCTACCCAGTACAGGCTGTTCGGCTTAGGAATTCATTGCCGTTAATGCGTCCATTGGTTTGGGACCATATTATATTCAGGAAATTCCTAAAAGCGCATTTGTACTCCATATTATATTCCCCTCTGTTCTTTGGATGTCCAAGTGCGCAGCTAGGCTTGTGCTCATCTCTACAGGTTCACCAGCACCATGAGGCCTCTGAGGCGAGAGAGAGCTCTACGAAATGGCATATACATGAATAAGCGTACACCTGAAACAGGACCAGAAGATATAAGACTACCATAACAGGTGTCTTTGTGACGCATGCATTCACCTGGCACTGTACCAATTTCCTCAACTTTGGAATGATGAAGAGCCAGTTGGACTTGCCAAGATTCAAACCTGTGAGGTCAAACACAGATCTTTGCTTTGGATGCGTTAATCCACTGATCCCGAGACCCAGATACCATTTGGCTATGCTATAAACTAACGTACACATTCAGATGTAATGCCCTACAAGCCAGAGGAATTGGTGAAATGTGGACAGACGTCTCCTCACAGAGAAACATTAGCAAGATTATGGTAACAGAGAAATTAGGTGGAATGGTGAAGGAGATCAAAAATCAAGTAATTGTTGTTTTCAAATAGAACTGCACGAATGCCACATCATAGGTTACTGTAGCATTGCTACTGTTTTCTGAATAAAATGTAAAAGTTGTGTAAATCTGGTCATATATGAATTAATTAGAATCCTATTTATATTGCACACTTAGGTATGTTTAGGTGTGTGAGATGCCCATAACAATTTGCTCCTTTGGCATTGTCCGGCATTGCTTGGATCACCCCATGGAATGTGGTGGACTGTTTTTGCGAAGGACCAGGAAAGCAGTGGAGAAATTTTGTCTGGAAGAGATGGCTCTGCCATGAGGCATTAGCTGTCAGATGCAGCTCCTAATGTATGGTGTCTCAACCCTGTCGGAGACCTGCTGGATCTCATTTTCCCCCGGCCACTGACAGGGCTCTACAGATCTCACTGAAACGCATAGAGCAGACCCTTCCTGATCGCTGGCTACAGCAGTCTGCTTGACAACTCTGGCCTTTCACTCTGCTGCAGGTGGCTCCAGATTTACCTCAGCAAGCAGCACGACAGGCAAACATCATCACAAGCAGGGGTGCTGCTAGGTCTGGAAAGGATTGAGGACTGTCGGGCAGGTGTGCTGTTAGGTCTGGAAAAGATCAGGGGATAAGCTAATGTTGAGACTGGCGGCACTCTGGGCTAGCTATAGCCTTTTGGATGTAGCCCCTGACCTTCTATCTGGGCTATAGACCCCTCAGACCCCCCCTAGCAACTCCTCTGCTGTCGGGACTGGCTAGCATTTGGTTGTAGCCTCTGAGCTTCTATCTAGGGCTTCAACCAAAAGACCCAGGGCTATAGTCCCCTCAGCCCCCTGGCTCTCCCCTAGTGACGCCTCTGATCATGAGTAGCCAGCCAATATTAGGAAAAAGGAGGAAATTACACATAGCTGGCCCGCTCTGCTGCAGTGGTGTAGAGTGATTGGCGGCGTAGATCGGCCCATGGGCCAGCCTCCAGAGGCTATGTATGAACACTCTGCAGTTAGCCAAGGCACAACCCAGTCCAGATAACACTAGTAAACAGTTCACCACCAGAAGTGCTGGTAAGCCGGCTGTCATCCTCAGTGAATCTTAAGATTTTGTTTATGTTTAAGTATTTTATTAAGTACAGTGAGTATATAAGGTTAGTTTTTTATTTTTGTGGCAGACCACAGCTATACGGGATATTGTTTTATTTATCAGGGGAGCGGAATCTAACGTAATTGATCAAAAGAGTACTTGCTATTGCCCAGATTCTGTCTGTGCATGCGCTTAAAAGAAGGTCACCAACAATACACCTGCATCTCTATAAGAAACTAGAGTCTTAATTCTGTTCAAGGATGTTACTGTGTGTGTAGTTGTAAACTGCATCAATCAAATCCTACCTGCGATGTTCGACCTAAGCTCTAGTTCCACGTCCATTTCATGCTGCTAGCATATAATATACACCATCTTATGGGATACATGCATTACTGTGCATGTGGTTAAGCCAACATTTTAGCTGAGCGACTTCATCATCGTATTAGAGGTTGCATGTTTTCTTCTAGACAGGTCTCGAAGTTTGCCCCATCACCTCAGGTAGAGGCACTTTATGCTTCTAGTCAGTCTCTTGTTCAAAACAGTCCACCCTTAACAACTTAAGGGGAGACCATACAGTAGCCTATGGTTGCACACCTACTCCCTGTGGTTCCCTTAACAATTTAAGGGGAGACCATACTGATCACAGTAGCCTATGGTTGCACACCTACTCCCTGTGGTTCCCTTAACAACTTAAGGGGAGACCACAGTAGCCGGGAGACCATACTGATCACAGTAGCTTGTCTCCTATTTACCACACAGGTTGCACACATATTCCCTGTGGTGGACAATAAACCCAACTGCCAGGCTTCACGGGTTCATCCAAAAAGACTGGATAAAAATCACTGAATGCGTGATTTGGCCAAATTTCACAGTTCGAAAATTCCGAACGGCCAAAAAAATCAACCAAATCACGCATTTGGTGCTGGGGGCTGCAGCGGTGTGCCCCGCACCCTTGCTCACTATATTGTGAGCAGGGGTTGCAAGGGTGTCCCACGCAGCTCGCCCAAATAAAAACAAAGGAAAGGACCCTGCAGTGCCGGTTCACGATCACCGAAGTGAAAGAGAGCAGGCATTGCAGGGACACAAGGTAAGTAGGGGGCTCGGGTGGGGGTCTGTTGGGGTGGGGCTATGGGCAGGGGTTTGGCCAAGTCAGAAATGTTCAGGGGAGAAAAGACTGAAGGTTATTTCGAAAGAATTATCTTCGGCCTTATCTCCCCTGAACCTTTCTAATTCGGTCTTTCAACCCTGAACCAAGCTGCACAACACCACATTCATTTTCTCAGTAAGTCACTTGGAATGCAGCTCATACGTGAGAAGGTTGCAATGCACTTCCATTATTTCCTTTTATTTCACATGATCTCGTCTTCCAGTGCATGCAGCATCCTTGTTAGATAGCAGGGTGGCCTTCTGCCTCACATAAAGGGGGGAAGCAGTGTGTATTTGGCACAAAGCGAATGCTACTCAAGCACAGATACCTGGCAGCCTGTGTAGCTCCCTGAGCGATGCCTTTCTACTATTGTGGGAGATCCCAGTCCAAAATGAGGGTGATAACTTACTTATTAAATGGCTGCCCGGCGCATTCCCCTTCTCTGTAAACTGTGCCCGCGGCTGTGCCGTAGTCATATTCTCCTCATCCAAGTCCTTCTGCTGTTTTACATATAAAGGGCCTGCCCTATCCGTTTGTTAGAATATAATAATATGTGCATTTGCTTAGCCCTAAGCTAATACATTTTTGTGATGAAAACCCTGTTTTCTTGCAATGTTCAAAAAGGGTTGCATTTGTCAATTTCACCAAGTGAATCAAAATAGAAATGTATTAATGGCCTTTTCCTTTAGTCATTGCAGAAACATGGTATTGTGGGAAAAACATGACTTGTGCAGAGGGATTGTTTTAGTTTCTTGGCCTTCCCTGAGAAAAAGGTAGCAGACGCCCCTCTACAGAAGGAACATGGCATGATAACCTCTTCTCTGTTTTTTTTCCACTTTGAGAGTTTGCAGCCATCGCTTTTTGCTCACTGTACCTTTCACAGAAGGGAAATATACATTTGCTTATCAGTCTTTGTCCCGTCCACACGGGCAGTCCAGCACCAACATGCTATGCAAATTCCCTTCTGAACAAGAGTACCAACAGCAACGGCATACACATGTTTCAGCCTTGTTGGGCCTCATCAGTGAGGTGGAGCTGTGCCTCTCTGAGCACAGTGAGCAGGGAGTCCATGTCTGGGTTTCCCCAGGTAACTCAGGGTGACCAACCCCACTTTGACCGTTCCTTTGCGACCTCCCCTGGTATTAGAAGTTCCAACAAACCCGGGATTGACCAGAGTCACTCGAGTACGCACCCACATAGTGCTGGATCCATCTGTAGCTGGTCTCCCCTTTATTCTAACAGTTCTTTGCACTTCCCTTAAGTTGCTACTTTGCGGCTTTCGTTCAACAAAGTTTGGTTCTTATCGGTTCACCCCTCGACTCAACGGCTGTGATGAACAGCTTGGCATTTCAGAATATCTAGAGTCAAGGCCGGTATCACGGTAGCAGGCGCCTCCATCAGTCCTGCTTATCAGCGTAGGCATGCTCTGTGTACCGTTGATATCTGCTGCAACACACGCTGGCTATTGTTCGCAGTCTTACGATTCCTTCTGAGGAGGGTTCACAGGCCTTGGTCGGAACTGCCATGCTGAGTTAGCTCTCACGTCGTGCGGTCTGCCTTGCTCGTACTGTGCTTTCATGCTCCACCTTCTATCCCTGTGGGGAAGGGAAAATGCTATCATGTGTGTGTGATTCTGGTCAATTGCCTGACCATGCCCAACCCTTGTATTGGGACATGTTAGGTAAACGGCTCAGTGTTAGTCCATTGTCTGTGGTGTGCGAAAGTGTCTGTGTTGGAAAGGGGGGGCAGTGTTTCAGAATATCCTACGTGGTAAGAGGGGGTAAAGGTGTTGAAAAAGGGGGATACCGTGTCTCACCCGTCGATGTCCCACTTCCACTCCCCAAGGACCCCCCCAATCAGCTGATCCTCCCTCACTGGTCCACCCCCAGGAACTGGATCCAATAGCGATGGCCATGTCCTTGCCACCTGGATGATAGATCCCTGGTGACTAGCTAGGGAGACACCTTCAGGTTTCTCATACCTCTTTGCCAGTGAAAATCAGAGTTTTTATGTCCTCTGGTCCCAGTAAGCTTCATATATGTTGGTCCGGCCGTTGTTGTGTTCGCTCTGTGAACGACTTAGAATTTGGTCAGCCTTCACCCCTAGAAGGTTCCCCGGCTTATGAAATGTATGTCAAATATGGATTAGGGGCGATACTATTCAACAGTTCATGGCACAAACAAACTAAAGATAGACCCAGCTTGCGATGGCCAGAAAATGGCTCTTTTGATGTATCCATAATTCAGCATCTACAATCTGTCTCATTACAGAATAAAACTAGACCCTTTTCCTTTAATGTTATCTGCGATTGGCGCAAGGAAGCCACGCAGAAAATCAAATGCGGACATAAATTTGCTCGAAGACATGTGTCACGGGTGGTTAAAGTTTTAGTTCATGATCAGCAGAAACACCAACCCCTACCCAAGATCCCATGATAGAACAAATTCTTAATAACTCCCGCCAACGTCCTGTTCCCTCTGCACCTCCTCCCCTGTATGGTCAACCACAGATCCCATTAGTATTAGGGTCCCCAGTCCCCAAATTCCTTCCCACTATTCCCAATGCTCAAGATCCTTCTCTCTCGCCAGAGGAAGATGAAATATCAGATGGCATCATAGACCCTCCCAGTGAATATGTACATGGCCCATTTACTAAAGAAAAGGCATGGAAGTTAGAACCCATTATTAGGAATGCGCAGGCCACCTTAATGCCTACCCAATTGAAAAAACTGAGGGAGCAGGTTATTCGGCTCATATCTAGCAGAGTCAAACAGAATGCGGTCAAGGAAGTACTTGAAACCCAAAGTCCTGAGCAACTGATTCTATTAGAATGTTTGGGTGACAAGATCCGGATCCAGTGGGAACAAAATTGCTTTCGGTAGTTCCTAGCAAATTGCAAGATTTAAACGTAGCTGCCTTCTCTTGTCATACGGAGAAGGATGCTTCTACACATGTTAAAGGACTTTGGGAGATATTTAGTGAAATTAAAGGATTAGAGAAAGCTCGATTGGAAGTAGAGGCTGAAGTCCATACTTCTGAATATGTCCAACAACCCACTGATACCATAGTATGTAGAGAAATTTGCATATCAGATGAGAAATTACAATTAATTACACATAACGCGCTCAAATGGGCCACCACTCTGACACCTCTCTCAGTTGTTTGCAGTACCTTTTTTATCAGTATGCCGCCCAGATTCAGATGCATACCATGAAAGTAATGTTGGATGCAATTATGCAGAAAAATGAGGAAGGCGAGATAGAGAATTCCGCAGAGTTGTAACATCTTAAACTAATAATAGATGATGCATAATGCACCCACAATGAGTATCCCAGAACAACTCATACAGTTAACAGCACTTTTAAAATTAAATAAACAACCTAGTCATCAGCTCCCTGTGCGGGAGGTGCCGCCTGCTTATATACCACAGCATGCCACGCTTGATGCTCAGGGAAATCCTGTCCTTGATTACCAAGGAAACCAATTATGCAACCTGCTAAATATGACACTCAATTTGTTCATGTGCCCTTTTCCAGGTAAATGCATAAAAACTGACAATCCCGGACCTAAGAACGAACCCTACCGGGTTTTATAAAGAATTAGAGGCCGTTTTGAATACCTCCATCTTTACTAGTAGGGATCTGCAAACACTATTTTCAGTAATCTTGCCATCAGATATTTGGAGGGCACTCAGAAAAAGCAACTTTGGGAAGGACATGCGATGATACGCTATTTCGAATTGATGCTTATAGGACAGCTGGCGAAAGGCCTACTCCAACAGTACTTAACTTTCCCACCATGATAGTTACACGAGTTAAGAGGGTGGGACCCGAGAAATAAATCATTTGGGACAAGTTTGCCGCATGTGTCCACAATAACACTAAAGGGGTAACAGAGTATTTTAATACATTTGAGCAAGTACTTATTGATTTTTCAGGAAAAGAAATTACTACGCCGGCAGCGAAACAGTTATTTGTAGATAAATTTGTCTGCCAGTTATCAGAAATTAGCGTTCTTGTAATGCAATTAGAGTGTGCCTGGCAGACTAAGACACCATCAGATATTCTGCATACGGCTCAATATTACGAAAATAGAGTGAATGTGGAAAATGAAAAAGCAGAGAAGAAGAGAGTGGATCTTAAGATGAGAGCGTTAATACAGCAAGTACAATAGGGAACTAGGGGAGGGCCATTTATTGGCCCAAGAGGGAGAGGTGTTGGTCAGTTTGTACCATTTTCTCTGCCAGGGCCCAATCAGTGTGCATATTGCAGACAGGGGGGCCACTGGAGGGCGCAGTGCCGGCCTTGTTGAATAGGGGGAGTGGAATGTATCAAAGAAGGAGAAGAGGACATCAGGGGGGACAGGTAGGAGGTAGAGGTGGATGGGTACCACCTGGGCCTGCGGCTGGCCCTGTTGCAACTACTACAGTCCCTATCAGCTCCAATATTTTTGATAATTCAAGCAATCCGTTTGTCATTAATTAATACAACAGTGAAGATTTCTATTGGGATTTTTCAGAATAGGACAGCCCTCAAATGAAAATGGAACCAATCCCCATCCCTGTGGATCAAGCAGGACCCTACGTTCACATGACAGTTGCGAGATAAGAGCATCAATTTTTAGTAAACACAGGGGCGCAAAAGAGCTCTATAGATCATGCTGAGGATCTAGATATTCCTTTGAGTGGGAATATCAATATTTCAGTAGGGATTGCGGGAACACCAGTAGCTAGTAAAGTATCAGCCGCAGTGCATGTTCTCTTAAGACCAGCAACTAGTGAGATACCATTTTTATTGACTACACAGTGTGGAGAAAATGTATTGGGGTTGAATTTGTTGAAGAAATTGTATGCTACTATTTATTGTACTGTACGCCTTATGGAGTACACATTAAAGTATGCCCTTCAAAAATGAATTTGTTTTTAGCAAAACCTCTGCCAGCAGAGTTTGACAACCTCTCTGATGCATTATGGGCAGTATCGGAGAATGACGGCCTTATGGATATTGCCCCAGTAAAAATACAAATATGGCAGTGAGCAGTTTATCCCCGTATTCCCCTGTACAAAGTATCCCCTGAAGGTTATTCAGCATTGAAACAATTGTCACCGACCTAGTAAGACAAGGGATTGTAGAAGAAATAACGGGAAGTTTATGTAATAGCCCCATTTTACCTGTTTATAAGAAAGGGGACACAAGCCTACCATATCGTTTTGTAATTGATTTAAGAGCAATCAACAAAATTGTAGTACTTCAGTTTCCAATAGTTCCGGACATTACCACCATTCTTACCACTATCTGCAGAATATTTTTCCCTAATTGATTTGAAAAATGCATTTTTTAGCATACCATTACATCCAGAAAACCGATTTTTATTTGCTTTCCCCCTTGGTGGGAGAGCGTATACTTTCACTATAATACCACAAGGTTATAAAGAAAGTCCAAGTATGTACAGTAGGGCACTTAAGGAACAGTTGGACCCCTTGAAATTGCCCGTATCTGTTACATTGATTCAATACATTTACGATTGCTCATTGCAGCTCCCACGGAGGAACTCTGCAAACATGTAACCTTATTGTTATTGTCACATCTAGCCCGCCATGGCCATAAAGCGTCTCTCAAAATAATTACAGTATTGTAGACAGGAGGTAGCATATCTAGGGTACCTCCTGTCTATGGAGGGTAGGAAACTAGCACCTGACAGAATACAGGCGATTTCTAAAATGCCACAGCCAAAAACACAAAAACGTTTGAGCGCTTATAGGCACTGCCTCCTATTGTATATAATGGACACCTCATTTTTCGCGTATTGTTAAACCCTTGTTACAACTCATGACTAAACACTTACAGGATCCAGTGCCATGGACTGATGAACATCAATAGGCATTTGTTTTGTTGCGCACATCGCTTTGTTCTTCTCCCGTTTTAGGGACTTTGGATTACAACAAGGAATTTGTTTTATTTGTGCATGAAGTTAATAGATGTGCTTTGGCTGTATTGACACAGGAACACAGACTGTGCAGCTATTTTCCCTCTATGTTAGATCCTGTTGCATGCACTTTGCCTAAATGTTTTTTGCACAGTAGCAGCTGCAGCTATGTTAATAAAAAGGTATGGTTTTAGGTAACTGTTTCCATGATGGTACCTCACTCAGTCGATGTCCTTTTACATAGGACTCAGACCTAATATAGGACTACGGCCCGACTTATCAGATATGAATTGATATGGTTCTCATCTCACCTCACATTAGAATTAACCGCTGCAATATACTCAACCCCACTGAGCTACTACCCATGCCAAATCAGGGTATTGGGGAGAATGAGTCAGCCAACCATGATTGTCTCTTTGCAACTGAAAAGACACCATGAACCGAATTGATTTGCGAGATACTCCCCTTCCGGAAGTGGAAGGACAATTGTATTGTGATGGGTCAGGTTTTAAAATGCCTGATGTAACTACAACCGCAGCTTACGCGGTACTACTTTAAAAACTATTAAAAGTATACTATAAAAAGACCAAACGAATACCGATTAATTCAGTACAAGCAGCAGAAATCATAGCTTTGACCCGTGCTTTTGAATTATCAGAAAACCTTTCTGTAAATATTGTTAATGACAGTCAGTATTCCTGCGGAGTAGCACATAATTTTGGAAAACTATAGGTGGAAAGAGGATTTTTTACTTCACATGGAACCAAGATACAGCATGGTTCCATAATATTGCGACTGTTGTCATCTCTAACACTATCAAAGAAACTAGCCATAATTAAATGCGCTACCCATCAGAAGATAGTGACTGAAATTCATAAAGGAAACGATTTTTCGGACTCCATATCCAAACAAACAGCGTTAGATTGTACCTCTGGGATGTAGAATGTTGAAAATCCTAGATGGGCCCAGTATTCAGGGCTGATCGAGAAAACCTCTGTCAGCGCTAAGGAGATACAAGCAATGGCCTCTGATGAGGAAACGGGGTGGAAAGATAGCTTTTCTATACAGAATGAAGAAGAATGTTGGGTTACAGGCTCTAAATAGCAATTGATGTTACCTAATGCCTATGTACCTTTGGTTGTGCGTATGACCCATGGACCCGCCCACGTACACGCTATAGCTATTTGCAAACAATTGGAGAATGTTTGGTGTAATTCATTGATCGCTATGACAGCTGAGAATGTGGTTAACAGTTGTATGACTTGTCTGCAACATAATGTAGCCCGAGGGACTACTCGTCTTTGCAGGAAATTTTGATCCTCCTACCTTCCCATTTGAAGTCTTGCATTTTGACTTTATTGAATTAGAAAGATGTAATAATTTGAAATATGTGCTAGTAGTAATTTGTGCCTTCAGTAAATGCCTTTCCTTTGAATGAAAATACAGCCATCTCCACTGCAAAAGTTGTGTTGAAAGAAAATGTCCCTACATATGGATTCCACAGGGTAATCGGGTCTAATAACGGCACCCACTTTATTGCAGAAGTAATACAAATCGTGTGCAATGGACTGCAGATCAAAAATACATTTCACACGGCTAATCACCCACAGAGTGCAAGGCTAATTAAGTGCCACAATGGAATTTTGAAAAACAAAATAGCTAAGGTTTGCCCACATATAGGACTTAAGTGGAAAGATGATCTACCGTTAGCATTATTCTCTATGAGAACTACAGTTGCATCCAAATCAGCATTATCCCCCTAAAAAATAGTTATGGGTAGACCAGCTAATGTTTGGGGTGCTCCTAGACCACAGGAATTGAAGGACATTGAGCACCCAATGCGTCTTGATTATTGTAAACAATTCACTGAACAATTGCGTCCCAATCAGCAGCAGGTGAAGGATCGCTTAACGGACACAAATTTGCGAGAGGGCCATCGGGTGAAACTTGGCGATCTGGTAATGACTAAGAATTTTCAGAGAAGCGCTGCACTGGAACCACGCTGGTTAGGACCATACCGGGTGTTGTTAGCCACCCAGACTGCTGTTCGAGTAGAAGGGAAAAACATTTGATTCACGCTGCTCATATCAAATTGGTTCACTTACCCTCACCTTCTGATGGAGATTATCCTCCTGTGCCTGAAATGAAGGATTTTTACACCCATGTGAGTCGGTCAAATCCTGATATAAAGCCTTCATTACAGACACCCGCCTTGTTCAAAGATCATGCTATTCCAGGAGTGACCAGATACAACCTGAGACCTAGGAACGAATAGGGTTGTGCTAATGAAGGTAGGAAAGTGCAGATCTGGTACTGATGTCAGTTCTGTGCCCACCAGAAACCTACAAGTGCAGGTCTGATATTGAGGTCAGCCCCGCACCTGGAAGAAACCAGTGTGTCCTGATCCCTGTGCACATCAGGAGGTAATGGGGTATCTAAGGACTGAATAAACCTGCATTATGGAGTTGCATCTACTCAGTGATCAAATTCGAATGAAAGACAAAATGACTACCTCCTTGATGACAACAACTATGGACAAAAGAGGACTGAGTCATAAAACTGACATTATGTACAATCCTGGTGATTGGACTTTCTGTGATCTTTTGGTATCTTGAGCATGATTCTGTGCATCTTTTAAAAGACACTTCTTCCCGATGATAATGAAGATACTACCAAGCTCCCCTTTACCCCCCCAAAGTTTTAACCCATACCCATCACCCATTGGATGTATTTCAGAGATATGGTTACCGAAATAATTTTGTGTATGCATCTTGGACACAGTTCAAAAAGCTATTAATAGAACAGACTGTTGGCTTTGTTCACATGTCCCGCAGAGTGGAGATGGAATAGGAATACCTTATTATGCAGTCCCAGTTAAACGATCAATATTATGTGCTCTACTTTTTCTGTCTCACAGTAGTTTGATAAATGATTGGGATAGAGCATGTGCCCTGCCTGCCTGCCTGGAAGGATAGTCGTTAACACTACCATTAGAAATCCTGAAATATGTAATATTACCCTTACTAGCAATCTTTCAAGTTTAAGTAGAGTGTCTACACTCCCATGGCGGTTCTACACACTTATATGAATGTTACCTATCCTTTATTCCAAGTAACCGATAGGATAGGAGAGCCCCCATTTGCTATAGGAAGAAAATATTATAATATGCAATTCTTTGATACAATCGTTGACTACACCAATTATACTAATGCCATTCTTCCTTATGGGAATTGGTATTATGTTTGTGAGGACAGGAAAGCATATAAGTGGTTGAAGAAGGTTTGGACGGGCATATGTTACCTTGCTAATGTATTCCTTGGAGTTTATGTAACCTCCACAGATAATATACACCAGTGTGTAAAATTACAGAGAGGGAAAAGAGAAGTGGACCATACTGATACTGATGCCCAAGTGGCAGCAGATTTTGGGAAGTGGTTAACACCATTATTTGGGGTTGCCCTTTACTCCAGAAGCATTCGTAGGCTCAGTAAAGTGGTAGAAAGTATGTTGAATGAGACTGCGAATATTTTGCGAATCTAAGAACTGAGCAGAACACTATTAGATTGGTTGCACTTCAAAATAGGATGGTGTTGGACATTCTCACAGCCGCAAAAGGAGGGGTCTGTAAAATAGTGGGCTCCTCTTGCTGTACCTATACACCCGATAGTCCCAGAGATATATTTGATGCTCTTGATCGATTACACGTATTGGGAGAAGCAATACATTATGAGGTCGGACAGGAGATGGGACCTGTTAAAGGATTGTGGATGGAAATTGCAGTCTATATTGTTAGTGGTATTAGGCTTAATGTTAGGTTGCTGCTGTTGCCTCCAGTGCATTCCTGTATGTTGTTCCCTTGTATCCCAGAGCTGTGTTAGGGTACTGAAAAAAATTAAGCCCCTTCCCATGGATAGTCATGAAACTAATGTCATGATGACGAAAGATATGAACATTCAGGATTTACTGGACATAGATATTGAAAGTTTAACTGATTTTGATTACTTATCCGAAAAATGAATTAGCTTATGCTAAAAGTGAGGTTTGTTGGAATATAATAATAATATGTGCATTTGCTTAGCACTAAGCTAATATATTGTTGCGATAAAAGCCCCTTTTTCTTGCAATGTACAAAAAGGGTAGTATTTGTCAATTTCACCAAATGAATCAAAATAGAAATGTATTCATGACCTTTTCCCTTAGTCAATGCAAAAACATGTTATTGTGGAAAAAATCTGGACTTGTGCAGAGGGTATGTTTTAATTTCTTGGCTTTCGCTAAGACAACTGAGCTTAAATAAGATTGAAAGTTGATTCTCCTATTTAGCATAGGAAGAAAACCGGTTTCAACATAGCCTCATTCTGTTGGTTAATATTGTGTAAAGGCTGACAGCACTGAGCGAAGGTTAATTACACATTGAATAGCAATGCTCAGCCTTTCCGTTCTTATCAGCCCATAAAAGGTCTCTTTGAAGGCTTACTTAAGTAGGATTACAATTTTTGGAACGACGGGCAGACGGGGTTATGTTTAATGATATCAAACACAAGTCACTGACCGTGAACTGGTGTACAAAGTATAGGATTGAGCCATAAGCAAAGTAAAGACTCTTGGCATAGCAATAACATCTGCCAAATACACAGTTTGTCCTACCCACCTGAGATTAGATAAGGATTGGTTCAATTATTGTGCATGTAATTTAAACTTATTTGCGTTATTTTATTTTGTAAACGAATAACAAATGACTTATGCTGATGCAGGCTCAGTTTTGTATAAAACCATTCAGGTACTTCACTTTTCCACTCTCCCTGAAATACTGGTCGTGGTTGAACGTGAAGTTGACTCAAGTGTATTGCGTGTGTATAATAAAATGTTCATTGCAATCTTGAAATTCTTTCTCAGATGCTCCATTTTCTTTGAATATGCATATACCGTACACCAACTATACAGTAACTGCACACTTGTTCCACACACGTCACCAACCAACCCTGCCATTCACTGAAGCAAAGTGGTCCCGAACCAGGAACGCCGATCTCACCAAGGACACGTGCACTACCTTGTACCACCAAATTAGATCTGACATGTCTTACTTGAAGCATTAACATAAATCTAAAACATTTTTTAACATGCAAAATACCTGCATTTGACATCAACCCTACCTTTATGTTCTGCCCCGTCTGGGTTTAAATGCATTCTTTTCTGGCACTCAGAGCAGCTCATTAGAAATCGTGTCACTGCCTCCCTCGGTAGGAAGGCGTACGTCTCGGAGATCTGAAATGCAGAGGAAAACAAAGGTGATGCAATGAATGCAGACTGAGCAGGAGCGTACATATAGTGATTATTACGGCAGGCCTGGGGGTGATGCAGAGGTGCAGCACAATAAAGGCATGTCCTGCACACACCTGACCCAGCATTTGCTCAAGTACCAGCTGCCTACTCTTGCTAATGTGGCACAGGAGGCAGCAGGGTAGGGCTATCAGCTCATTACCAGCACATGTGCACCCCGGCACCATGGCTTACAGATTTTGGAGTTGGAAGTGGGATAGAACAGAGGCGTTGCTGGGCGGGGCCTAAGGGGGCTAAAGCCCTGGGTCTTTTGGTTGGAGCCCCGGATGCAAGCTCAGGGGCTACAACCAAAAAGATATAGCTAACCCCGCCAGTCCCGACATTAGATTAGCCCCTGATCTTTTCCAGACCTAGCAACACCCCTGGGATAGAATATACATATATCCCCAGCAGCGAAACACACTGGTGTGACAATGGCAGCTCCCTCTAGCTGCCCAAGGGGAACATGTGCAGCTTGCACTATTTGCCTCGGTTAGGTTCATCTGCATATTGTGAAGCTGTGGGGTGAAATGTGGGCTCTCTTTTCACTTGTCATGAGTGAGGGTATGGGGTGCAACTCACAGCTGGAGTGGGCCATGCATCGTCACAAGTAGGCTTGCCCCTCCCCAACAATCTCTGATGTTAGCGCTTCTCCCAACATTTGAAGGGTTAACCTCTGCCAAAATGTCGGCCTACAGGCCCCCCATCGATGTGCGCACTTGCATTTTGTTAGGCAGAGAGGTGAGTGAAGCCTTTCCCGAAGTGGCAGTGTTTAAGTTTGACTGTATTTGGGTCAAAAAATGTACTTGAACAACGCAGTAAATCTTTGAAGCTGCTACTTTGAAGAAAAGCTTCCATTGCCTCTCTGCATATTGCGCTTTAAAATGTACTGTTTGATAGCTGGTCCCCACACCAGACCTTCGGGGAATAGAAGAGTGGGGGCGGAGCCTCCAAGTTTGCCCTGCCCACTTTCTGAAGAGGCCCCCCAGCCCCCATCACCAGTTAAGCCCCTCTCGTAAATGTTGGTTTTGTTACGCCCCAGCTGTGAACCTCCCCTGCACTTGTAAGTTCCATTACCCTCACTGTGTTTACAGCTCAGTCCTCCTAACCTGCCCCCTTGCTTTACAGATCCGCCAGAGCACCAAGAAACCTCGCAGGTGGCAACAGTGTGTGGTATAAGAAGCTTTAACATAACTTTACTCTGTTGCTTCGACACCCCTCGTTCGCCCCTGATTCGCGCCTGGTGTGGACAGGTGCTAATTCCCTGTGAGTTTTAGCATTAGGCATGTATCAAAATCCCGATGTGCAATTGTCACCCGTGGATATTCGTGCACAATATGTGAACGTAAGGGTTGGCGGAAGAGCATCGTTATTCCAGATAATTCGGCGCGTGCGTTCGGTTAAATTTTCTTCATGGATGCAACATGCAAAAAAACAAAAACAAAAAAAAACACATTTCATATCTCATGCATCAGCATACATGTATGCGGCAAAATGTCCAGAAATCAGCTTTCCGTGTGTTTTATGTTTTACCACTTCGACGCATGCATGGGAATAATGCTCCCAGCATGTTGTAATGTTGCCACGTGACCAACATAATAAAAGAAGCGAGCCGCTTCCGGCTCGTCAGTCAGTCACTCCACAACCTGACTCCGGTGTTGTTCTTTGTACGCGCCCGGCCGGCGCTGCACCATGTTCGCTGGGCCCAAGGACAGGGCCCAGCTCGAGGACAGTGCCCCTGCCGGGCAATGCTGTCCGGATGACGCCCCTGCCAGGCAACGCCATCCTGGGGTGATCCCCACGCCATGTGACCATGGCCAGTGAGATGGCCCCGGCCTGGGTGCCCCCAGAGCCGGGGCCGGTGTATGCCGGGTGTCCCCCGGCCACCTGTGGAGCTCCGGTGTCCCCGGAGCGGGTGGGATGAACCCCCCCACCCATGAGTATGCAGCGTGGGTGCCGCACCAGTGTGTCTTGTCGGGTGCCACCTGACCCGAGTATGGGGCTGCCCGGTGACCCGGAGCAGCCCCCAACAATGGCGACGAGGGCTGGAGCCCTATGCGTGAGGTGGCGTCGGCCGCTGGAGGGGTGGTCCAGGGTCACCTGGTGCCCCAAATTGGTGGAGGCCTCGGCTGCACTCCATGCGGGTGGGGCCAGAGCCCGCTCTGAGGAGCGGGCGGTGGTGTAAACTGAACGGGGGCCGCCGACCAGCTGAGGCGGCCCTGAACATCGAATGGCGTCGGCCGCGGCACTGGGGATGTGCAGGGGCCGCCAAACAGCTGAGGCGGCCCCCAGGTAGTGTGGAGCTCTGGCCCCTTTTGGCCCTGGGGGTGAGGGAACATGCTCGCGGCTGCCCTGCGGCGAAGGAGGAGCGGCCTTTCCCTCACCATGGAGGCGGCCTCGGCCGCAGCAGCGGGGCGGCCCCTCCCCCACCAGAGCGGTTGACAAGCGGCAGTTGCCACGGATGGGGGAGGTGGAAGTCTTTTCCCCCATCCCAGCACGGAGCGGGCCCAATACCCACCTTGGCCCGCAAGAACAGAGGGAGCTCCGGAGAGGAGCGAATGAAAGAATAGGGCACTGCCCCCCCTGTGAGTGGCATCGGCCACGTATGAAGAGGCGCCTGCCCCCACCGACATCGGAAGAGAGGAAGCTGGCCCCCTCCCCTGCGGGGAGTGAGGGTGCCCGCGGCGTCGGCCGCAAGGAGGAGGCGCTGCACCTCCCCCCCACCCGCAAGCCACGGGTATGAAGAGCGGCATACATCGCCGTATGGAAAACAATGATGCGGGCCCAACTCCAACTGGGCCCGCGAACGAAACAAGACTGATGCTACCTCCCTGTCCCTGCTGTGTGGAGGAAGATGCGGTTTTGTGCCGCGACAAAGGAGGGGCGGTCTGGTGCCCGCAAAGGAGGAGACACCGAGCGGCTGCCCTCCCCCTGCCTGCAGGAGGCAAGCGGCATCCGCCGTGTGGGGAGGGTTTGGTCGCTGCCCTAGGATGCCCCCACCGCACCGGTGTGGGAAAAGAAAAGATGCAGAGGGGGAGTCGCTCGCCCACCCTTGTGGAGAGGTGGTCTGCGGCGTCGGCCGCAGTGGGAAGGCGCCGGTGGCCGCGAGAGCTGCCCCCTTCCCCATCTGATGGGGGACTGCCCTCGGCCACAGGAAACAAGGGGAAGGCGGCACTGCGGCGTGGGTGCTGCCCCTCCCCCATGGAGGAGATGTTCGGCATCGCGGCCCGCGAGGGGGTGGAGGGGTGCATTTTTCCCCCGGCTGCAAGGGACAAAGAAAGGGGCACAGTGTTCACCCTGCCACCAGTGTTTTCCTGTCATCTGCCCCATGAGGGAGGGGAGGGGCAATAAGGGGCCCGCCGCCAGGATGCCATCACAGGCGCCCCAGATCATGGACCTGGCCAGTATGGCCCCTGGTGTCCCCATGTGCAGTGGGGTCGGCACCGCAATGGTGCAACCATCGGGCTCCCACCGGCATCCGGTCTCGAGTTCATCCACCTATAGACTAGGCCGATGTGGCCCCTGGTGCCCCCAGGTGTGGCTTTGCTGGCCCGTGGAACTCTGGTGATGGTCCGAGGGGACCTGGGTGCGGACTCAAGCTGACCTCCTGCAGCTACACGAGGGCGGAATATGTACATTGTCACCGACCCCCCGTGAAGACTCGGGGCCTGCAGAGACTGGGTTGCGTAACATGGCCCAAAGCCTCCTGTGGTGCCAGAAGCTCTCATCAGTGTTGCGGAATAGTGAAACCACTCACCCAGGTTAATAAAGGGTGTATTAGTAGAGTGGTTCTAGGAGTAGTAGTGTGTAGTGTTTGTGAGTTCGTTTTGTTGTTATTAAATAAAATGGAGTGGTGTTGCATGGTACCCCTCCTGGGAGCATGGTAGCTCCCAGGATGTTGTAATGGGTCACGTGGCAGTAGCCACGTGACCAACATAATAAAAGAAGCGAGCCGCTTCCTGGTTGTCAGTCACTCCACAACCTGACTCCGGTGTTGTTCTTTGTACGCGCCCGGCCGGCGCTGCATCGTGTTTGCTGGGCCCAAGGACAGGGCCCAGCTCGAGGACAGTGCCCCTGCCGGGCAACGCTGTCCGGATGGCGCCCCTGCCTGGCAACGCCATCCTGGGGTGATCCCCATGCCATGTGACCATGGGCAGTGAGATGGCCCCGGCCTGGGTGCCCCCAGAGCCGGGGCCGGTGTATGCCGGGTGCCCCCCGGCCACGTGTGGAGCTCCGGTGTGCCCGAAGCGGGTGGGATGAACCCCCCCACCCATGAGTATGCGGCGTGGGCGCCGCACCAGTGTGTCTTATCGGGTGCCACCCGACCCGAGTATGGGGCTGCCCGGTGACCCGGAGCAGCCCCCAACACTAGCTTTGTTCTGCGGGATTCTCAGATATTTAGCCGCCAAGACGTGAGATGCCACGCGCGGCAGCTTTCGCTAGTTCTGTACCTTTGCATTATTTACAACATGGCAACGGCGAACCATCAAAACAGAGTGCTTCAGAAATATGGCATGAAAAATAAAGTGCACGTCTTAAACGGACGAGAGGCGAGTCGTGGCCTGGGGCGAGATCACACGTAAATCACCGCGATAAAACGGGAAGGCTTAAGAGGCGCGCGCGCTCACGTGGCCATAACAAGTGAGAACTCAAGCAGAAGGGACAGAGAAAGAGCTGTAGCGCATACTTTGAAACGGTCTCTATCTCACATGCATGTACCTGTCAAGGCTTGTTGGGGGCTGTTCATTAATCCAGTGCGATTTTCTTTTGTTTGCATGTTTACTAGCTCATGCAAAGTTACAATGCATGCACATTTGTTCAAGTTTGCAAAAAGCAGCAAAACGAAGTCGAACAGGCCAATGCAACCCGAATTAGCACTAACACCATGTTACATTCAGGGAGACAAAACAGGAACCAACACTAATAACAACGAGATAGGATGGACCACACGGTCATTGCCAGAAACGAAGCCACTAATAATGACAAAAATACCACATTATCTCTATCTTTATATATATAAAGCGGAACATATGTTAGTGTGTTCCTTATACAATTCCACACCTTTCCATCAATCTGCACCACATTTGGCATAGTTACCTGTTAGGACCCTCTGGACATTAGTGGCTGCATGACATTTGGAAACCCCCTCCCCTTTCCCCGGGATAGCGCGTTATATATATATATACACCAATCATACCGTATCCCCTTCACACATGAGACAATTGCCTGAAATTGGCAAAACATCAGTCTGGTCATAGAAGGATTGAATGAAGCTCATTTCAAGCATCTCAACAAGAGGAACAAAACTCAAAGGATAGGAACCTCGAAAACCACGTCTGAAGGTCCCCGGACGCACCATTTCCAAGGTATTTGCACCGCAGCGCAATGCACCGGATACATTTTAATTTTGACAATTTCTATAATTTTCTCTTCACAGATGTCTCCCAAAAAGCGAAAACCTATTGGACAAATGAATCCAAAATCAAAGAAAGGGAGATTATTAAGGGTCTGTGTACATATCTCATGTGGAGTACGAGTAGTTTTTGCTAGGGTTTCATAAAGCACTTCATTCAGATTCCTCTGGATTCTAACCACTGCATTTGTAGCTGTTCTGAAAACCCAATTTAACGTTACTCCATGTATTGACCTCGTAAGGATGCAGGGTTGAGTCAGCGTTGCAGGGATTCGTCCTTGGGAATTGCAGGGTTGTGCCACGTATATACTTTGTGGTACACAGGTGTTCTGTCAGTAGACTTAAGTGTTATTTTTAATGCAACAAAGCAGGTATCGAAATTCCGCTTGGGTAAGCAAGAGTCAAAAGCAGCTCCTGGGTATCCTGCATTAACCAGTGACCAGGCTCTGCCACTGGGGAAGCAGGAGCTAGTACATAGTGTTCCGCAACTTAAACTTCCACATAAGACGCAAACTTAACATTTTGCCCATTATTGTGGCCTTATGCTTTACCAGTGATATTAATGTGTCCTAATGCTCGTTTGTACATTGTCCCAAATGCATAACGTTAATGCCACGTATGTATGTTTGATCAGCATTGGTTGGCTTGGGTAGCCAAAAGTAGCTCCTGGCAGCTGTTGGTGGGAAGCTAACCAGGATCTTCTGGGTTAAAAAGCTAGATAGCTCCCCGATTCCCCTCAATTCTGAATCATGCAAAGCAAATGATTGGTAAAGTGCTTTCAAGGTATAGCTTTTTCCCTTTCGCCTTTTTTTCACTTGCCACTAGAGAGGATGACCACGCAAACTTTCCCAACGGCAATTATTTCCATATTCTGGGTATTTCAATAGCTCCAGCGGCCTAGGAGTGGTGACACTAATGCCAAAGAAGAGAGCGGCAGCGAGGGAGCGAGCGAGCGGGTCAAATAGCCACAAAATATGCTTGTTGGGCCCTCAAACGTCCACATGGGAACGATTTCTGAGCCAGGCAAGCCTCTTTGTCTGCTCAAACTCTCCGCCACATTCTAAGCCAGAGTATCGTGGAGGAGAAACAGCCCATAGATATTGAGCTCCACAGCTACAAAGGAGGAGAGGTGGATGTCTTGTTGATGCCGGAGGTTCAGGGGTGCTGGTGGCGGAGAGAGTCCATTTCTTTCTCTGGCTTTATTTTAGGTTCATGAACAACAACAGTACTTGATGGTGGTGGGTGGCGGGTGTTATGAGCAGGTGGAAGTGATGGAGGTGGGAAAGGCGCAGACGGTGGGTGAGACTAGATCCTAAAAGGCGGCTGTGGTGGAGGATGAAGCGCTAGTTGTGGAAATAGCAGTGGCCGCAGCTAATGTGGAACTGCAGGAGGCAGCAGAGTGAAAGGAGGAAGTGGATCTGGTAGGCGTATGGGGGGTGATGTTGAGGGCTAAAAACATTCACAGGTAAGCTGACAGAAAGGGTTCTTCATTATTTTGCCGCAGGATTTTTCGTCGCGGGACTTTTCATCACCTTCATCGGGTTTTTTGGGGTTTTTTTTGGGGGGGGTTATCCCCCCAAAACCCCCTTTTTTAAAATATTCTCTTTCATCCACAATATTTATTTAATTTTAAACCCCCCCCCCAAAAAAAACGATTTCCTGCGGCAAAATCCCGCGGCAAAAGAACTGTATACCGACAGAAAGTAGGATGGGAAGGTGGAGACTCGGTTGGAGGAGAAAGAGACAGCTGATGCTGCTGGGTCCAAATTTCCAAAAGGGGTAAGATGAGTGTGGGAACTCGGGAATAATTTCAGGGCAGTTGAGAAAATTGCCCAACCAATGCCTGGCACATAGTCATGGGTATGGGACCACATATTCCTGCATGAGGGGCAAGACAGCGCAGATGCAAGAGTGCCATTAACTGGTTATAAAGGGTGTGTGTGCTGGGTCCTCCTCTTCGATCAAGCATGGCATCACCATAGAATCCATGAGATACTTTATATGAGATAAATCACATCTATCAGTACAACCAGATATTGCTAGAGAGGGCTAAATTCACCTTACTAAACAATATTTTAATATCTGGCAATGTCATCTATCGTTTGCAAAGAGGCATCTCAGTGGCTGCTGAACATGCAGCATCTAGCAAATCTGCCTCATTTCAGAGAACCACATGCCTGGAAAGATAAACTGCAGAACCTCGAGAAATACGTACGCCTACAGTCTAGGCGCTTCAATGATGACGTTGTCACCCGGGAGGGAACATCAGATGTACCCCTTGAATCTGTAAACATGCTTAGCAGCAATGGGCTTGGAGTCACACCATCAACCTTGGTGCATGAAGTTTAGCATTCTTGGATTTTGAACTTTATATCAAAATCAATAAGCCAGACGGCAAACTCTACAGCCAACTGTCTGAAGCCAATTCCATATCTCATTCTACCAGTGGTCACAAGATGAATGCAATCAAAAGCAGCTCTGAAGTTGCAAGAAATTGCAGCAAGACATCACAACAGACAGAAGGATCGAATAAAAGTGAGTTCTGCCTAGAGGTTACACACTCTTAAAAAAAGATGACGCCATCATATTCCCAGAAACAAAAATCAGAAGCAGGATTTATGCCTGCCAAAACAACCTATGATGGATTCCCAAAATAAAACTTAGATTCAGCATATAAATTACAGGCCAGAATAGTCCTTTGGTAAGATGTTTCACAGAGGAATTGGCACATTGTAATACTTCATAAAGACATTGCTTGGAAGAAAATAAAAACATGATTATGTTCACTAAGGCACAAACACTCAAGAACAATATTAGCTTAAGTTTGTTTAGAGCACACCACAACAAGAACACACCTGGCTAGCACCCAACCCAAAGAGGTTGTTATACATGCACAAACTATAATACTTGCAAATTAGGATGAAGAAAGGACTCTTAGGGACCTGGCGCATTAGGCGGTTTTGAAACATTGAACTACAACATATAACATCAACACATTACAAATGTGTTCTTATCTGCAATCTGCGATAAATGTAATTCAATGTAGAAAATAAGTACTGTCCATCCTTTGAAGTACTGCATCACGGAAGACATCAGATCCATAAAAACCAAAAGGCAGTAGATATCCATTATCCACTGGCAGAACATATAGATGATAGTGACATATCTACCACCAAATTCCTGGGGGTAGAACGTGGGAAACAGAGTTACGTCTTCATCTGCAAGGGGCCAAAAGTCTAGGCCTATTGCACTCAAGAGCTCACAGAAACGGAATAAATATGAATCCTTTAAAAAGCAGCAAACACCAGATTGGCTACAATATACGAGTAGTAGCAATTACCAGTATGGTTACTTAATGAAACACTGATTCACCAGACAGTTTGTATATGCTATTTCTCTTTCTAGGTAGCTGCATCGACCTCTGTTTTGCCACCACCATCAAGTTGCCCTTGATAGACTTATTCCAGGGTTGCCAACTTCAATCCACCTCCCACCTACACCGCGATGAGTCATACAATGTAGGTGTGCTGCAGGGCCGGGGTGGCGGCTGTATGTAAAGACAGTGGATGGCAGATGTAGGTGTGCTGAGTAAGTGGAGGGGAGGGGGAGCCAGGTGAGGAAATGGGCGGATCTCCATGAAAGGTAACGAGATTGAGGGAAGTGGACACAAGAAACAAATTCATGGTGTAGAGATTGAAAGAAGGCAGAGAAGCAGATGGGAGACAGGAGGAGGTGTTTGGGCGGCCCCACCAGCATACAGAATGGCACGCAGGAGGAGCAGCTCAGAGGAAAAGGGGGGAAAAAGGTGAAGGGCAGTCAGAATATTTGTGTAGAAAAAACCATGGCAAACAACAAGGAGACAACAAAGGAATTAACATCACCACAAGAGCCGCTGTATATAACAATTTAAGTACACCCAAAGCTCCCGTCTCTAAAAGAACTATTAAAAAAGGAATGGCTTATGTGCAATAACAACCAAGAATGGTGTTGCAAACATAACATCTGCAGTAGATACTGCTGCTCCAGACAGGGCTGCACACTAGAGGAACCCCTACCCACCATTAGGTCCAAGGTCATTTCAAAAACCTGTATTATTCCTACCATTGGACTCTTAATGTCCTTCTAAGCTATAACCCTAACAACACTTAAAACTTTGACCTATATACTTTTTAGGCTAATACCGACTAACAAATGCTCGGCATCAACAATCCTTGATAATCATTTTATACATCACGCACATTGCAATGCTATATGGGCAAGATCTCAACTAAAAATAATGTTTATGAGCCTGATATAAGACTCATATCTACAAGCAACATATCTATAAGCAAAATAATGCTTGAATTTTTTGGAACTCGCTCTTACAAATAATCAACTTGATTTACAAACTTCTAGCACTTTAAAGTAAGCGCAGAACTTCCAGGTACACACCCTTTTGAAAATCTATGAGTATACCTTAATCTTAAATTATAAATTACCCCCATATCTACAGCATCAATTTTAAGCATATTACTCGTAAAACAATCATCCCTACCAGGCTACACATTTTGTAAAGAGAGATTTTGATAATATATCATGAAGTACCTCACAACACATTGAATAGTTTATTAGCTCATGCGAGCATAAATCCTCCTGAAATACTCTAGCAATGTATATATATATATATTTTTTTTCAGTGAAAAGACTTTGTTAAAGGGACGTTATGGTTGCAAGCAAAACCGAAAAACCACTGAAATTCGCCAGTTATGGTAAACTAAGCAACCATAACTTGCGCCACCACCGTACACTGCTAAGACTAACACCCAGGACATCAAAGATGACATCACAAATGTCATTGATGACATCACTGATGACATCACATGTCTGGCTCCCCCTTTTTTCCTTTACTGACATATCTAGGCCACATGGTTTTCTTCAGTAACAGTCATGAATTAAAAGTGGAAAAGGTAGTATATTTGTAGACGTATCCTTTAAGTATGTTCTTACAGTAATTCCCTTAGGGTCCAGTCAAATCATGCGATACATATACATAGGGTAAGTAGCAGCTTTGAAACAGAGCAATCATTTCTCTGCATAAAGGTAATCAGTTAGGTTATGAACACTTTCTGCTACTACTGCTGGTTTTTTTTCTTACTTCAATTTCCTGTATATACTCATATTTGTATGTGGTGTTGTCTCTTTGTGTTTCGTCTATAATAATGCAATTATGTAGTAAGTGGGTTTTATTACCTACTTATCACATGTTTCTCAGTACGCACAACTCTAATAAGAAAACAGTTATTTCACTATTCAACATTGCAAGCTTATGAATATTGCACCTCCATCATATATGCTGCACACAATGCCTATGTTTCTACATGAGTACCTTAGTATACTGGATGGAACTTCATAATAGAATGCTATTTATATCAATGCATTGCTTAATGCACTAATGAGCACTTGATATTTATTCCAATGATCCTTGACACTTTTTTAAATTAACATTACACTAAGAATCCCTTGTACAGACTTTTCATGAAAGGTAAATGCACATGTGATGTCATCAGTGATGCCATCAATGACATTTGTGATGTCATCTTTGATGTCCTGGATGTTAGTCTTAGCAGTGCACGGTGGTGGCGCAAGTTATGGTTGCTTAGCTTACCATCACTGGCGAATTTCAGGGGTTTTTCGGTTTTACTTGCAACCATAACGTCCCTTTAACAAAGATTTTTCACTGAATTTCCTAGGTTTTTAGTAGTCCAACTTAACCATAACGTACCCTTAACAAAGTTTTTTCATTGAATTTCATAGGTTTTTATGAGTCCAACTTAACCAGAACGTCCCCTTAACAAAGTTTTATCATTGAATTTCATAGGTTTTTATTAGTGCATGTTATTTTCCTACAACTTACTAATATCATACTTACGAAATATAACAATATTTGTGTCCAATTTACAAAGTGTCACCTTAAAACTCTGCCATTTCCCACCTTCTAGAATCATTTTTAACACTTCTATACACTTTCATCAACTATTTCAACTCGTTTTGCATCCGTAGATGTCTACGAACATCTGACTTCATTGCGGACCTTCCGGACAGTGCCACATGATCATATGCTAGCACGCGGCATGATGGCGTGTCCAAGAACCCGTCCGCACTTCACAATAAGGTCCGTCCTTCGCAGACAGTTCGGAACTGCATTTTCTACTGATCTAGGAACTTTCAACTTAAACATATCCCTTGCACATCTCCAACACCTATTCCTACTCATCCATTAATAATCTAGTACACAGTACATACTTTTAGCAAAACTGCTATTTCTCTAAAAATGGAATCAGCTAATGCCATCGCTCCTCCCCAATAGACACCACCACTGCTGTAATCAAGGAGCATGAGAAACACTGCCCCTACCTTAGAAATAACACACGCGGAACATTTTCCCCTGTCCACCTGCCCCTCCATATTAGTGTTTGGTGCCTCTTCCCTCATTTCCCATCCAAAAACAATAAAATGAATGTTCCTTTAGGAACCACCTATCACAGTTAAAAAATAGAACTTCCTCCACCTCATCTTCTTTAACAAATACTGTAACCACACAGCCTGATGTCTGCGGGCATTGGTGTGTTATAAATAAATAAATAAGGAGGGCTACAGACCATTATCGTCCATTGCAGCCCCTGAAATGGGGGATAAAGGCCATTAGCCCCCCTGGTTCCCAAAGCGGGAACCCAGGGTGCTAAAACAGATTTTTCTTCATATAGCGGGACGCCGCAGGCGTCCCGCTGTAAGATGGAAGGATTATTCTTCCTACAGCGGGTCGCCTTTGGCGTCCCGCTGTAGGAAGGAAAATCCTTTTCCAAGACAGCCAACATGGAAAGAGAAGGCGGGGCTCCGTACACAGCCCATCTTCCCTTGCCATGGCAGCCTGCAAAACCCTATGAACATATTACCACAAGCAATTTTTTTCCCTTTCAAACCTATCCTACCTTCGAATAACTACCACATAGCCGGTCCCAGGTAGACATAGCCACTTTAACACCATTTTTCGTCCCTAGCGGTCATGGCCAGTAGCCAGATATCTGCGTCATGACCTTATGCCATGACCCAGACAATCTGGCAACTGACCACGGCCACAGGCTATACCTCAGTCACCAAAGGTATTTGACTATTATTTGTACCTACATTATTACACTTGTCAAAAAATAAAACACGGCCACATTTGCAAAACCATGCTTTAATGTCCTTGCCAATGCTCCTCACGAGTTTGCTCAAAACCCAGCCATGTTTTATTTTTTAAAACGTGTCAAAATATATGTACATACAATAGTCATATAACTTAGTTCCCACTTGACAAAATCCATTCAGTCTTTACACAAACATTGAAGGTTGGGTCTATAATCTTTCTCAAAACTTTTGTCCACATTCCTCAAATAGCAACAAAGTTATAAGCCATCTAAAAATGTTGAGACCCCTCCTCTAATTTCGCCCCCTCTTGAGAAAATCCCACCAAACTTTAGAAAACCATTTATATCTAGATCCAAAATCGCTTAGCCAAATGTTGTGCAGATTCGTCAAATGACACCACATTTATATGCCTTTACAATATTTTGGGACCCCCCCTCTAATTTTGCCCCCTCTTTACAGAATCCCACAAAGCTTTGCAGAACCATTCAGGATTAGTACTAGAATAAAATTACAAAATTACATGCAGTTTCACTGAGTGGCACAAAAGTAATAAGCCATCCAAAAACTGCTTTTCCCCCAACCCTGTAATGCAGAAATAGGTACAGATGTCCTAGGACATCGGAGGTGTCTGCGAACAACACAGGACTGCCCCAGGACATCTGGGGTGTTTGCAAACACCACAGGACTGTCCCAGGACATCTGGAGTGTTCACAGACTTTCAGGGGTGAAACAACCCGTTTTTTGGCTTCTTATGTCCATATCCCATCCCATCCTCATTCCACACCTCCCCAGAGATGTTTGTTGAGTGATGCTGTTTTTTTTAAAAAAAAAATTCACTGCGCTGTTCGCGGACCCCAAAAAAGTCTGCGAATCCAAGATGGCAGGTGTTTCAAGAAAACAGACGCATTTCACGTTTTCTCACCATCCAATCAACGGACGCGTCCCAGTGTTTGCGGACTACGCAAAAGTCAGCGAATTTTACGGCCAATCAGAGGCCAGTCCGCAGACAGCACAGCCAATCAGAGGCCAGTCCGCTGACCGAACAGGGAAGTGAGTCCGCGGACCGGACATGGATATCTTAATTTTTTTGCTTTACATTTTGGTCATTTAAAAAGAAACTACTGGACGCATTCACACCAAAATAAGAAAAGCACGCTTTTGGGACCAAGCTGCCGAGCCTGCCGCAAATTTGGTGTAAATCCGTCCAGCGGTTTGGGCCGTAGGCGTGAGCAAAGTTTTTTCCCATTATGTCTACGGGAAAAAGAGAAATTTTGGGACCCCCCTATAACTTTGCCCCCCCTGGACCAAACCTCACCAAACTTTGCAAAATAATTCAGAGTGAGCCATATATTTTTTTTTGCAAAGTTTGGTGAGAATTCGTTCAGGGGGATCGAAGTTATAAGCCGCCCAAAAAGTGCTCTTCCTATGGAAACAGCAACTTAACCATAACTACATGGCCACTACTGTGGCCATGTAATGAATATACACGCACTCAAATCTATACACACACATATATGTGTATATACGGTTTGTTGCATTAAAACAAATAAAAAGATCTGAATTGTTCATTATGTTAATTCAACAACATGATGACATTTGGCGTGTGCCTCTAACACTAATTGACCTGTGCAATTCTCGAAGGGTGCCTGTGCATTGGGGATTGGGCATGTACAGGGCAATTCTTATCTTGGGACCCAGCCCCTCCAATTTTAAAAGTATATAAGGCTTCCAAACCTAGCAGGGCTTTCCGCATTCTGAGGCTGTCTGAATCAGTATATATGATTCCTGGATATAAACACTTTATTGTTGGGATGAGAGTTGTGAAAATGAAATGAGCACCAAGCACACTTGATTTATATGCTTAATATATTAATTGACTTAACCATACAACACTCTTATAGACATCATTATCAAATATAAAGATTTGCGGTCATTTTCAGGTTCCCAAAATGCTCTTTGATGTTATGCTAAGCAGCCAGAAACCCTCATAGGCACCATTTGTCCCCTTCCCCTTTCTCATAGGAGTATTTCAAAAGAGCACAACAAAAGTCTACCATACTTTGCATCTTGGCATGATCACTTATCAGGAAAATATACTATGGTTATTCTAGGCTTCATAATGTGCTCTTCTCAGTGAGACAAGTGTAATGTTCTCATTATGACGACAATATATACTGTAAGTGATCCTTACAAATAAACATTGTAATAAAAGAGGCAGTTTACCATGGAATTGCATTCAAATAATTCTAATTTTATAGCTTCTTTTGAGAAAATACACACTATTGTGTCCCTCAAAATGTTCTTCCTTCTCAGAAAGTGTTGCACTCAGATTAAAACCATTATCTTTTTCTTGTGGGAATTAAGGCAGTGTTTTTTATTTTGTGTGCTGCTGATTGGTTGGAAGTGTCGCTAAACCCACACATTTCTTACAGTATGTAGAAAAACTAAAAATTAACCAAAATAACAGTTGTAGACCATGCCGCATGGCCCTTTGGTCCCTTACCAGGTCTGTAAAGGACCAAACCTGGTTTTTAAAGCACAGATACTACAGACATACAATTACCAAATACTTGTTACTTCTCAGGCCAGCACATGGACAGGGCATATGCCCAGATGTGCACTCTTGTAAGAGTAGAGCTGGTTTGCAATCTATGCCAGATGACTGAGGGAGGCAGAATATCTGTGAGAGATGCGTTGAGCAGGACATCCATGCAAAACATGCTTGCACCTACCAAAACCATGTTCCTCTATGAACACACCTCTGTAGCAGCCAACAGTGTCCTGAAGGTGTCTAGCAAAAACATGAATGCTCGATAACCACCAAATCATCATGCATAGTGCACATCACCAATGTTCCTTCACTCTAAGCTGTGCGCATGCGTGCTTGCCCAGCCTCCCTCATGGAGCCGCTCAGAAGATTTTCACCAGTGCACCAGACAATCCCCACCTTCTCAAGAATTAATAAGTCACAAGCCACAGCAGTTACCTGACATTTGCTTTCTCTCTTAATAAAGCTAAATTATACAACCAAGTGTCGATATTCTGGCATAGGCTAATTACATTACCCTACTATACAAAAGTGACCTTGAAAACCTAGAGTCCCTAAAAATAGAATATAACTTCAAGAGGTTAAAAACGAATATGAAAATCTGGCTCCATGAACAGAAGATCTAAAAAAGGCATGCCTATACATTAACCAAATAACCTTCCCACCGATGACTGTTATGCTTGACTCTACCACTCTTATACCTTATGACTAACATCCATCCAGCACAGGGCCACATTTATCTATTACCTGATAACAGCAAATCTGTCTACTCTGGCTCTGCAAGAGGTTACGCACACTGAAAGGCACAGGAAAACCCCACACCCTGGACTAGGGTATTAGTGTAACGCAATCTACTGAAAAATTGTCCAGAGGTTATTATTTTTTAAAGGTATCAAAAATGTATTTAATAAGATACATTATTTTCAAAAATGAGTTAATCATTAATTAATACACACACATTAAATTACATTAACATTGCAAAGGAGCACAAAACACCAGGTGATAAAAACCTAACACATCCATCATTCGCCAACAGTCAATCCATCATTTACAACTCGAAACAATCAACCTCATTCACTCACAGTAAAAACTTTTATTTGACTAAACTTTTTAGTACAATCCATATGTGGTAGCACATAAATTAGCCCCACATGGTCTTGAATACTTCATCTTGTCCACATCAAATGTGTGTCAGCACAACCATTGACCAAAAAAGTGCTCTATTCCACGGAGTGGGTACATTTAACAAAAAATGATAAGTCCCATCCCCGGATCTTCTTCTCTACCGGTTTCGGCGTTTTTGAAAAAATATGAATGGAATAACGTCTTCATCAGGAGGACCACTTGATACAGTATTACCACTCAAGAAACAAGACTGGATTTATTCCAGTAGTCGCGCTACTATTGCTGACGTTGGTGTTGCCTCAGTACACGTGACTTTAAATGCATTTTAAATTGCAGTTAGCCATGCCCGCCTTTATGTCTGCAATGATCAGTAGAACACGGAGCCGAGGGCTCTTCAAGAGTTTTCCTAGGCGTTTTTCAGTAGATTGCTCTGCAAGAGGTTACGACACTTGCACCTTTGTCTGGTAAGGGCCTAGGAAACTGCACCTTCTGTTTCGGTCTATGTTCAGCTAATGATGGATTTTTAATATAATCATGTTTTCTGTGTTTAGTGCCTCTAGCATCCTCAAGCATCTTATTTAACTGATAACAGTGAATTGCACAAGAGGGGCCCTTAGTTACAGAAAGAGGCAAACTATTTTATGAGTATTTCTGCTATTAACATATAAGGCAATTAAATGGATTGCATTCTCCTGCAGATTCCTCATCTGATAGATATCTTTCTAGCGTCAGCTGCTCTGAAACCTTTTTGCCGGGGGCGCAGTACATTTTGACATTGACCATACACTCCTCTTGAATCGACCGTGCCACTCCGGACATGACGTTGGCTGTATATGTATTACGCCACTGTGCCCCCGCACCACAGTTACTTTTTTACACGCGCTCGGCACACTGTCTTTCGAAATGGTTCTCTTAAGTGGGAAATTTTGGTTCGATCCCCATCAAGATATTGGCCGTAAAGCTTCGGGATTCAAGTGCTGTCAAGAATGCGGCTTGAAGATGTCCACCACGTACCTGCATGGCATCTGCATGTGGTGTCTCGGGAAGGAACACGATATCAAGTAGTGCGGTTGCTGTCGGCAAATGAGGCGGAAGTCTATTAGAAAATGATCAGCAAAGTTAGCATTTGGGCGGCCTCTGACAGAGTCCACAAGAGCATTTGACCATCATGTTGTCAGGCCATGACACCGAAGGCCCCACCCCCAAGAAGGACAGGCAGCACAAAAAGGCGAAGAAGTGCTTGTACTCCTGATCCTCCCATAAAAAGAAGAGAGGCATTGGTGCAGACACGACTCCGATTCGTCGGAGGCGTCGAGGTAAGTCCTGCCTGACTACGGGTGTCCAGACGGAAGATTGAGAGGCCTTCAAGGAGCAAATGCTCCAGCTTTTCTAAAAGGCTGCAGTGGGTACAACAGGGAGACAGGGTTTCTGATGTCTTCACAAACCAGGCTGACTTGCTGGCCCTGGCTGAAGACCTGCACGATGCAAGTGGACAGGACACCTCCCCTAATCTTGACTTGCAGCGGACATCCCCTTATGGACGCCCCAACCAATACCCAGTACAGAAGTACAGTGGAGAAAGTAATCCTGGCCTTGGGTCTGGGTGCCCCCGCCAAGCCCCTTATCGAATATGACCTTATGGACATTTTGGACAAAAACCCGCAAACTGAGAGCGTGTTACCCTTCAATGTGTCCATATCGGACCCCATCAGCACTTTGTTGCAAAACTCACAAAGAAATACAAACCGTTCAGGGGAGACCTACCCTTCCTGTAGTCTCACCCTATGCCAGAGGGTTTGGTGGTTTAAGCCGCCACAGTGAGCTTGAGACCTGACACACCTACCGCTAACCTTCTCACGGACAGGAAGTCCAAGAAAACCAATGCCCTAGCCAAGAAAATCTTTGCATCAGGGAGCATGGCCCTGAAGGCTATTAATGCATCCTGTGCCTTCACTAAATACTCCAATGGGCTGTGGAGGATCAGAGTGGAAGCAGCAGATCATCTCCCAGCCGGAGAGGTGAGGGATGTTTTTCTGGGCTTGATTAACAATGGAAAAGAGGTGGCATGTCAAGAGCTGCAGGTGGGCCTGAAGACTGCAGATCGCGTTGCCAGCCATGGGGACCTCCACAGTGCTGCCAAGGCCATCTTACCTCCACATCTCAGGGTTCTCACCTAATGTCCAGGCCAAGCTTCTGGACTTGACATTTGATGGTGAGCACCTGCTGGGCCCTAAAGCCGATAAGTCTTTGGAAACATGTAAAGACTCCAAGATAGCTGCTAAGTCGCTGGGATTAGCTGTGCAACAACCGTCCAAGCAGTGCTTTGGCTTCTCCTCTAGGGGCAAGGGCTGCAGAAGGTATGTACCGTTTGGAAGAAAGGCATAGCTCGCACAAGCCAGGAGCATGGAGGTGTTTCTCGCATCCCAGAAGGGGCAGAGGGACCTCTAAGGGCAAGCAGACTGTGGCAGCAGCAGCAGGGACGCGTGTGCCTTATAAGCCACTTTGGGTTTTCGCCACATTTCTCCGGTTGGAGGGAGAATCTCTGAGCACTGGGATAGGTGGAAGGAGATGACCTCGGAGGCCGGGCCATGCAGCTCATCAAATGGGGATACGGTCTACCATTTCTAAAAAGACCACCAGACAGACCCCACCCTCGACAACAACCAGAACTGGAGTTCTAGGATGATCTGAGGGCCCTGTTATTGAAGGGTGCCATGGAAGAGGTGCCACCCGAGCAGAGAGTATCAGGCTGGCTCAATACTTTCTGGCACCCAAGAAAGGAGCAAAACTCTGTCAGATCTGGGCCCTCAGGGTCCCAAACAAAGGCAAGGTCAGGATGGTGACATTGAAAAATTCTCCAGGCTTCACAGCTCCAGGATTGGTTGGTGTTGCTGGATCTTCAGGTAAGCGTACGTCCATGTGCCGATTCATTAGGAGCACAGGCAGTTCCTGCGATTCGTCATTGATGACACTCACTATCAGTTCAAGGTGCTTCCCCTTGGCTTACCTCCGCGCTCAGGGTTTTCACCAAGCTTATGTCAGTGGGGCGGCAGATCTCATGGGGATATGGTGTCCATGTATTTCCATAGTATGGACGACTGGTTGATATGAGGAAGGTCTCCAGAGCAGGTATCGACACAGCTTGAGCAGACCTGCTCTCTGCTTCACAGTTTGGGCTTCTCCCTGAACTTCCAGAAGTCCCACGTTACAGCAACACAGAAGCTCCATTTCATTGCAGAAGTCCTGGATACTTAGGTGGGAAGACTTTTCCCCCTGAAGAAAGTCACCAGTTTCAGGGGACTGGTCAAGCTTTTACAGAACCACAACAGTCTACCAGCGGCTTCCTTCCACCGCCTCTTAGGTCTCATGGCTCCCTGCATTTTTTTGGCGCCAGAGGCCAGACTGCAGATGTGATCTCTGCAGTGGCCGTTGAGGGATCAGTGGTCTCAGAACTTTGACACAATGAAATATATTCTCAGGGTGACAAGGTTGGTGGCCGATGACCTCTCTTGGTGGGCCAGCATAGAGAGCATTATGGCAGGAGAAACCTTTTGGCCACTGTGGTCCCAGGCCCAAGTGGTCACATATGCATCCCTGAAGGATTGGGGCGCTCACTGCAGGGATATCTAGGTGAGTGACCTTGGTCCTCAGTGGAACGCTGGTGGCACATCAACAGACTGGAGTTGCGGGCAATCAGGTTACCCCTGATGGCCTTTGCACCTTCCCTCAGGGGCAGCATGTCCTCATCCTGACGGACAACACAGTGGCCATGCACTACCTAAACAAGCAGGTGGCGGGGGGTGCCGTCCCTGCCCCTATGCGGGAAGGTTATGGTTCTGGTTGCTGGAGAACCAGATCTCTGCTTCTGCAACACATCTGGGGAGAGTGGAGAACGGACTTGCGGATGCTTTGAGCGGGCAGAGCACAGTCTCATAAGAATGAGACGTGTGCCAGGAAGTTCTTGAAGAGATCTTCATCCTGTAGGTTACCCCCGCAGTGGATCTGTTTGCCACAAGGACCAACACGAACTGCAGAGAGTTCTGCTTGCGGGAATTCCCAATGAAGGGTACACTAGGGGACGTGTTTCTGGTGGAGTGGGTATTTGACCTTCACTATGCATTTCTACCGATACCTGTCACCCAGTGGCCTGTCTGGAGGTTGAGGAGGTGTCAAGTCACCATGATCTTGATCGCTCTGAACTGGGTGAGGAGAAAATGTTACTCAGAGCTCCTGGAATTGACCATCTGCCCGCTTCATCGGCGGCCAGATCTCCTATCCCAGTCAGAAGGTCGAGTGCTCCACCCAATCCCAGAGGCCCTCAACCTACACATGTGGCTCTTGAGAGGATGAGGCATTTATTTATTTATTTATTTATTTGCATTTATAAAGCGCACAGAACTGCCCTGGGGCATCGTGGCGCTGTTACAGCAGACTTAGTCATGAACACAAGCATAGGAATGTGTTTACAGATGTAAACCGAGTTACCGAGTACATTTCACATTGGTAATAAACATTGAGCTTAGAGGTTATGCTATGCTGTGGTTACAATGCAAGCATGAGAGTGCATGTGGAAGACTTTAGCGGAATAGGAGGGTTTTGAGGTTTTTACGGAAGGTATGGTATGATTTTTCGTTCCTTAGTGAGGTAGGTAAGGAGTTCCAGTTTTTAGGTGCGAGGTGTTGGAAGCTGGTTCCTCCCGCCCTGGATCTTTGAAACGTGGGGACATCAATCATGTTGGTGCGGTGAGCTCTGGTGGGTCTGATGGAGGCTTTCGGTGTGATTCTTTCTGCGAGATAGGGTGGGGCATCCAGGGATAGGCATCTATGTGTGATGGTCATGGCTTTGAAAAGTATGCGTTCCTTCACGGGTAGCCAGTGGGCATCTTTCCTTGCTTGCGAGATGTGTTCTCTTTTTGGAATGGACAGTGCTGCCCGGAGCGCATTGTTTTGCGTGATTTGGAGTTTTTTTAGGTTGTGGGCGGAGGTGCCTAGGAACAGGGCATTACAGTAGTCTAGTTTTGTACCTATAGTGGCTCTGGCGATGGACAGGCAGTTTTTGGCGGAGAGAAAAGGCTTGACAGCATTTATCATCTTGGTGGTAAGTGCCGAGGAAGAGGCTATGGCGTTGACCTGGCGAGACATAGATAGTGAGGCATCTAGGTGAACGCCTAAGGTTTTAACAGTCTTGGAGACTGAGATGGTGGAGTTGTCGATGTTGAAGGATTTGTATTGGGGGGGGAGTTTGTTGAGAATTTCATTGGTCCCTACTATGAGGATTTCGGTTTTGTCCCCGTTTAGGCAGAGGCCGTTGGCCGCCATCCAGGTTTGGATGGCTGTGTAGATTTTGGTTAATGCTGTCGCATCTTCTTCGTAGGTCCCAGTTAGAGGGAGTAGTACCTGCGTATCGTCTGCGTAGTTGGTATACGCTATGTTACGACAGTCGAGGTCATTGAAGAGAGGAAGGGTGAATATATTGTAGAGAGTGGGGGCGGTGCAGGAGCCTTGTGGGACGCCGCAGTGGATGGTGGTAGGGGTTGCCGAGGCAGTGTCTGAGAAGACTTTCATGAGTCTGCCATTTAGGAATGAGGCCACCCATGCAATGGCTTCCGGGGAGAAGTGTGCTTCATTTTTTAGGTGCATGCCTAGGATATCGTGGTTGACAAGGTCAAAGGCGGCAGATAGATCCAGTAGGAGAAGGAGTGCCGGTTTGCCTTTATCCATAGTGTCAGCAAGCTGTATTTTCAGATCAAGTAGGGCTGACTCAGTTCCGTGACCTGGTCGGAAGCCTGACTGTCTTTGATGACTGGGCCCTCTCAGAAGAGGTTCTTGAGACCCTACTGGCTGCATGAAGACCTTGTGCAAGATCATTGTATGTCTGCAGGTGGAAAAAGTTAGAGGCGTGGTGTAAGGAGTGCAGGGTAGATCCTATTGCATCCCCCACCACCACAGTGCTGGAATTCTTCTATAACTGGCATCATTGGGCCTTGAGGAAGACACATTCAAGGGCTGCTTGGCGGCTTTGTCTGTGTTAAAGAGGCTTCCAGATCAAGGATCTTTCTTTACAGTTCCTGTAATGGCCACATTTTTTAAAGGACTTGTACTCAATTTCTAGTTCTCGAATGGGGTCTCAATTTGGTGTCCACCTTTTTCATGGCAGCTCCTGTCGAACCCATGCATTCATGCTCTGTCAGGTTACTTACACTTAAAATAGTATTCCTGGAGGCAATCACGTTGGCGAGGCACGTGACTGAGCTTCAGGCTCTATCTTGCAGGTGGCCCTTCCTATGACTTTTCAAGTAGAAGTCTTCTCTTAAGGTACAACCTACATTTCTGCCAAAGGTGGTTTCAGATTTCCACATGTCCCAGAGCATTGACTTGCCAGTGTTCCATCCTCTAAGGATGAGGAAAGGTTGCACAGGCTAGACCTGAAGAGGGCGTTCAGTTCTACGTGGCTAGGATGGCAGAATTTAGGCATGATGACCAACTCTTTGTGGCTTTATCTCTGTCTAGGGAGGGTCTGGCTGTGTCCAAGGAGACAATTTCTCCCTGGATACTTGTCTGCATTGCAGATTGTTACCAGAGAGAGGGAAATGATTTGCCGTCAGAAATCAGAGCACATTCCACCAGGGGCATGGTGGCATCATCTGCATTGCAAAAGAGTGTGCCGTTGCAAGAGATATGCCATTCTAATGACTTGGTCGTCGCTCTACATGGTCACTAAACATTTTTGCCTGGATAAGGTGTCTGGCTCAGAGACTCAATTCGGGAGAGCGGTATCGCAGAGCATTCTTGTCTGAGGGATTTCATCCTGCCTCTGTACTCTATACTGTTTTGGAAGTTTATCAGATGAGCAATCTGCGGGAGAATGCAATCCAATTGAGGTTATGAAGATTAGGTGTGAGGCACAGTTCGGTGTCATTGATTGGGTACTGTCAGCTGTTTCAGTACAGTGAATGTTCCTCCCAACAAACAAAAAAAAGAAAATATTATGTGGATTTTGGCTGTTATTAAGCCAAATCGTATGGGATTCCTACTGTCAGAAAAGTTTCTGAGTAGCTGACGCTGAAAGGATGTATATCGGATGAGAAATCTGTGGGAGAAGAATCAATAGAAAGAACATTACTGGTAAGTAATGTCCGCATCTATGTGATATTCGTCAAAGGGGCTCCATCTACTTTGTGGTGAGGAAGGGTTTGCAAAACAACTATAGGCTGTACTATGTGCCCAGTCATTTCACTTCCTATGTCAGGGCTGCAAGCAGGGCTCTGTGGCAAACCAGAAGGAGGACTTGGACTACTATATGCCATGTTGAAGGTTTTTTATTTATAATAAAAAGAAAACGTCTATCTAGCCCTACCGCTATAAGGGACGTTTCCTACCTAATGGAACTAAAACTAGGGGTGCTCATCCAAAGTTGAAGTGAAACAGTCCCGAGTCCAAATCCTAGAAGATAACTGGTCCTACCACTAGAAAAATAACAGAAAGAAAGGCCGGAGCAATAGCCTCTGTCTTCGGGTTCCACCTGGTCCTATCACTTAGCTCCCTTTCCAGCAGGTTTACAAAGTTCGCCAAATGTCTCAAAACACAATAATCTCCTTTCCATAGGTTTACAACGTTCATCAGTTTCCCAAAATACACTTCACAACCTCCCAGCAGGTTCTGTTGGTCAAATGTTAATATTTTCCATACGGTTTCCTCTTCCTCAGGAAAAATGATTTTTTTTCATACAATTTCTCAAAGATGCTTGAAACCCCATCTGGAGTGATTTTTCTTTTTTTTTTTAAATGAGAAACAAAAATTATCTATTTAGAAAGACTGCTTGGAGACTGCTTCAAGCGGTCTTTCCATATCGAACTGTCAGCCCCTGTGGCGCACATGAGAGCGCACAGGGGCTGACAGGCGTGGCTGGGCCAAAAGAGGAGAGATGCGGGTGCCCGAAGTAGTGTTTTTGGTGTGTGAGTGTCTGCATGTGTCTGCGGGTGGAATATTTATGACATGTGGCAGGGAGGGGAAGAGGGGGCAGGTAAACGTGAGTGTATATGCATGTTTGTGTGCATGCGTCAGTGTGTCTGGGGTGGAGTCTGCCAGGGGTACGGCTTTCTGAGGGAGGTGGGGGTCGGACCCCCTCCCACCCACCAGTAGTGAGCTATTTCTGCTTTTAAAGGCTGTACACACAAAATTTGACAAAATAAATCAGTCTTTTTGATGTGTGGCCGTTATAAAGTGGAAATACTACATAGAACTTGAAACTCGTTTCTCTTTCTCTACATTTCTCTTTATAAAATCTTGTGATCCTCGGACTCTGCAAAGCCCTCTGGCTTTCTGACAGGGTAATTTTTTCTCGGTCGGGCCTCAGCCCGTTCAAGTTTTCTCAGTTCCCGCAACCGTGGTGGCTATCCCAGCCTTGAATGCTAAAGTCTCTCAGTTTCCCTAGACTCTCCAAAGTCCAATGGCTCTCTGGCAGGCTTGCTTTCTCTCTGCTCGGGTTGATCAGGTTCCCATAGCCTCTGCGACTTTCCCCATCACGAATGTCTCTCAGTTTGTCAGGACTTTCGAAAGTCCTCTGGCCCTTTTGTAGGCTTGCTTCCTCTTTCCTCTGATTCATCAGGCTCCTGTAACCTTGGTGGCTTTTCCAGCCTTTAATGTCTCTGGTTGCTTCTTCCCACAGTGTTACCTATCCGGAAGCGCTCACTTCCCTTCCTCTGCTTGACTTGGCAGCTATTCCACTTCTTATTCGGAGCTTGGGCCTCGAGGCTCTCCATTGTACTCTGGTCTTGGTGTCGGTTATCAGGCTCCAGGCCCACCACGGCTTCCTTGTGGTCACGCCACCAGGTGAGATGGTTGCTTTCCTGTCTCTGTCTCTTTCCCGACCTTGGCTTTTCAGTCGGTCAGGATGCCAGCCTTCCTTCCAGAATTCTACGAGCACTTTGTTTGCCCTCCATGCTACTGCTGGCTCTGCGGTCTAGAGTGGTTCTGCCCTCAAGGACATCTTACCGTCAGAGGTTGGCCTCTGCGTAGGAGTCTTCCTCCTGACTGCGTAGGAGTTTCTCTCGGATTCAAAATTCCTCTTGGTTTTATGTACATCACAAAAAAGGGGTGTGTCCTTCTTTGACTGTGGTGCTCAGACGAGATCCAGCATTACCAGAAGCCAAAGTGTTGGAAAAAATATCACTATTTGGTGAATACAAAATATTATCACACAGAAAAGGGGTGTGTTGCTGTTCTTTGACTGTGGAGTTCAGGCGAGATCCAGCATTACCTGGAGGCAAAGGTATAGAAGAAACATCACAGTTTGGTGGAGTCAAGACAGAAGTAACAACTGTCTTATCAATTCCCATGTAGGCAGACAATGTATTGCGGACTGGGAGTTCCTTACTGGAATGGGAGTCCTGGTACCTGAGAGGAGAGTCACTCTCAGTAAGTTCCCACTTGTTAAGACCCTAGCGAGGTTCTTGCTGAGTGGGCTCACTTCCCTAGCCTCAAAAGTGGAGGCTCTCACCTAGGGAGAAGGAACACTTACCCTGGATTTGTCACAGGTCTCACAAGACTGGACAACTGTGAGAAACCTGAAGGAGTCTCACCCGCTAGTCCCCGGGGATCTGTCATCCAGGTGGCCAAGACACAGTCATAGCTATTGGAACCAGTTCCTGAGGGTGGACCAGTGAGGGAGGATCACCTGCATGAGGGGTCTTCGGGGAGTGTAAGTGGGACACTGAAGGGTGAGACGCGGTAACCCCTTCCCTGCAACACCTTTTCCCCCACCTATCAGGTAAGATACCTAGAAGCTCAACCCCCCCCCCCTTCCCGACATGAACACTTTCTCAAAGACAGTTCATTGTGAGCGACAAGGGACTAACACCAGAGCTGTATACCTGACATGGCAGTTTAACACAAGAAGAAAGGCGGCGAGACCGGACGGTGTTGCAAGGAGGGAAGTACCCTTGACCTCTTGGAACCGCTATTTTCAGGAGCCTTGGAAAGTTAGAAACCTAAGACTGGGAACTGAAGCTGAACAATCCTACACTGTGCATCAAAGGTATCCGGGGTGCTCCTGTGTCGATAACCCATGCCGGGAGGAGCGATTGCCGCTGTGGTACTGTCCTTGGCTCCTGCAAGAAAGCTGCGCCAGTAAAAGTAGCAGAGTCGGTGGGTTGGAGATACTGATACAGAATCAGCTTGGGTTTCAACCAAGGTTGCAAGCGGCAACATTGTATGAAGAAATCCACAAAGCGTTGAAGCGCATGTAATGAGAGGCACGAACAAATGGAAACTAAAGGAGTGAATGAACTTTGAAAAAGACAAATAAGATACTGTGTACAGAGTGGTCCGGCGCTCATTCGAAGGTCTCTGTTAGGTATCCAACTGAATGGTGATAGCATTGTAAAAAAGGAACTTTATATCGAAGTGGTCCTGCGACGGGTCAAGCTAAACCCTGTGCACATTCGAAAGTCTTTGATAAGTATAAAGTGAACTGCAATTGGTCGGAGCACGTCTGAGGCAGACTAATTGAAAGTGGAAAAGGGATCTGAGCGGTGATGGAGATCCACAGTGAACCGTGAGTCACCCGAGAAGGAATATATTTGGAACCTTAAAATAAAGGGATCTGAGCCCAGAAGAGGGGGATCCTCTGTAATGGAAAAGGGATCTGAGCACCGGCTGAAGGGGATACAGGGTGAGGCACCCGAATCACATAACTGTAAGAAGAAAAGAAGTTTCTGTTTTTGTTTTGTACATCAGGCCCTCTGAATCAAGAGACTTTGATGAGAAGAGAGACTTGGGCACAGAAGGCACTGGTGCTGCAATTGGAACTGTATCCTTGTGTTGAGGAATCCAGAGTGTGTGCTTGGCCCGAACGAACTGACGTGCACTGTGCTGAAAATGTGGGGAAGGAAGGCCAACGGCCCGAACATCCTGACTTATCATTTTGTGAACACTTCTTTCTTTTGCATGAACGTTCCCCCACAATATTTGTAAATTAGCAGTAAGGATTGGCAATAGTTTTTTTTAGTGTAGGCCCTTTTATTTTGACAAGACTCCACTAAAACTGCATTATTATTATTTGATGGTCGTAGCTTGCTTCCATCTATATATTTAGGTTTAGATAGGCGTTTGTCACCCCCTTGTGAAAGTTCAATAAACACCCTGGAACTATGGTCACCTGTGGCTGTCCTACTTCGATACCATGCCTTCCTTACACTACCTACCTGGAATTAAACGATTTTTCAGGGAGTAAAAAAGTAATTAGCTTTGCCAATAGGGGTACTTAATGCTTATTAAAAGATGGTGTTTTCCCCTTAAATGTCCTCTTGAAATCAGGCTTTAATAATAATATTAGAGCTCCTTCCTACGCCACTGAACGTTGTGGTAGTAATCTGTGGCTGGCTAAGCTTGTGCGTGCTCATTGTTTCCACTTTTTGATGAGCTTATTTTCACTCCCAATTTTTTGGATGGTCACATTTTCCTTTTTAAACGGTGGAATAATGGGTGCTGTGTGTGCATCTTTGCTGTAAGGCTGTTTTGAGTTGGTGTTGTCATTGCTCTGTTCATGGTACAATGTAATGTTGATGGTAAGCAGTGCTACAGGAATTCTGATTATCATACTCTGTGATGCAGTTACTCTGATGCAATTATTATCCTGACACAATTTATCACAAACATGTTCTCCTGGCCCTTGAATACTTAATTCAAGTGGCGCAAGAACTCTTATTGGCATGTTTCCTGGCACACTCCTTTCTCATTATTCCACCTGGCAAATAAAGTATCTTGTCTGAATTTTTTGCCAGCCACATCAGTTATAAGCAATATTTAGTTTTTTGTAATGCACACTCAGTGTTTTTCCAATGGTATAAAACACATTCTGCATCATCTCCGAGAAGCGTCGACAAATGAATAGCCACAACTAAACCTAGTCATTATTCTGAGCATACAATTATTTATTTGCATACACTTATCTTTCTTTGCATATGAGCACTAATGCTAGGAACTGTGGCAGATACTGAAGTCTTGAACTGGTTGATGTTCTCTCTTTTTAGCCGATATCAATGGGGAAACTGCTGTATGAGGCAGCGGATGGGGAAAGGGAAATTCTCTTTCAAAATCTCTTCAGAGATGATGGCTCACTAAATATGCATGCTCACAAAGTGGCTTACTGCGTTAGTCAGTGGTGCACACCGAAAATGTTGTGCGCACACGAAAGCCAACCATTTCCACACTTAATTAGAGGGAACATTGCATATCACCCTGAAAACGTCCCTTGTACAGTAACAGGGGCAACAAGCAGTACATGGGGTTTTCCTCCAGACACCCCACTTGCAGGTGGCACTAGTGTGCCTCGGGTTGTGTTAGCCAGCAGAATCACCTGTTCCACCATGCAGGCACATTTTCCCTATATTTTAGGATGGTGATCAGCCGAGGCAAGCTGGGGAATAAGCTATAGAGAATGCCAAACCAGAGAGCACCCTGGAGCTGGAAATGTGTTGCTGACCACAATAAGAACAAATACTATTCTTAATCTTCACCTCATCCCACCTGGTGATGTGCCAACCAGGTATGGCTTCATAATCTGTAGCTGCATGGTGCAATCTGGTGTAGACCCGGACACATACAGTAGTTCTAACTCAGGGGTGACTGAGGGACGTAGAATATCGTTGAGAGATGCAATTCCCCTGTCCTTCACTGCCAGTCTGGGATGTGTGCAGCAGTAGTGTTCCATGAACCAGCCCAGATATGCAAACAAAGATTAATTCAGCTGGATATTACCCCATCTTTGCTGATGATATACCATTCTTCTCATTGCCCCCCCAACCCCCCTTCACTCCTGCCATCTCTGAATTCATTACCAGCTTTCTCACAGCAATCAGTCACTGGATGGCCCTACACAGTTTAATGTTTAATTTCTCCAAGATGGAAGTCCTCTTTTCCCTGTTTCCAATAGTAACCCCAATCACCCATCCCCTATTTATTTCCCCCTTATCTGCATGGTCACTGCAACTGCATGCAGGATTAACCTACTGAAAGTGATAAAAATCCAACCCCCCCCTCATCTTTCATTCAGCCAAATCATTAAATTGTAGCCTGGAGCTCAGCAAACTCATTCAAGCCTACTCCTTGCTCTCCCCCACTAGCCCTGCTCCTATCTTGGGGAAGTTCTCAACTTTGCTACCTACACTCTACCTTCCCACATCCTCCCCTACCTCTACACGCTGAATGCTGAATGGCCTTCGGTGCAAAATCACTGTCTTCAAGCTCCTACTCCTGGCTTAAAAATGAATCCATGGTCTTGCTCCCCCACCCCTTCTATCTCGCAGACTGCACCTCTTTCTACTCTCCCTCGCAAAGCCTGGGGTGGTGCTCTCTCATTACCTTTCCGCCCTTGCCTCCATCCGTGCTCCCTCTCCTTCGCTCCACTTGCCCTTCTCCACTGGAATGCCCTCCTCTCTGAGCATCAGTGGAACGATTCAAAACCAAAACTCCTCCCACACCCACATCTACTGCCCCCAGCTCCATCTTCCAGAGTATACAACACATTGGTGTTCTATTGTAAATATCTTAAGTAATTGCTTGTGAAGGCTGGAGACCCTAAACGGAAATCTTACTTATGCCTGTACCCAGGGTTCGAAATTGAGGGCAGCTTGGAGCTATTTAGCTCTTTCCTATGTCCTAGAAGATGCCTTAGAAACATAACTATGTGAATTTAACTGTGCACTTGGACCCATCTATAAATAAATATTAGGACACATTTACATGACATTTAAAGCATAAAGGGGTCATAAATAATGAATACAATTGTATGTTTGTATCTAATTTGGAAGTTAGATTTGCGTAGCACTATGTACTAGCTCCTTGTTCCCCAGTAGTAGCTCCTGGTGACCGCTTACTGCTGGATACCCTGGAGCTGCACTCAATTTCGAGCCCTGCCTGTACCCCATCTACACACCATCCTGTCATCACATGCTTTTCTCTCCATCAGACATCCACCTCCTTTTGTAAGACTACCTTACTCTGGGATTACCTCCTCTAACTATATTGCCTCTGGATGGATGTCTGTACTTCACCTGCATTCACTATGTCATTCATGCACTTCATCGCTTTTACTTCTCCAAACCTTTGCATCTCCTTGTCTTTCACTTCTCTTAGCATTGACTTTGTCATTACAGGGGGGGACCCCATTTACCAGCCTTTCTTTTCTAACCAATATTCTTTCCCATAGCCGCCTTTGCCCCAACCCTAACATTAGCCACCTGGTGAAGTGGCTGTAGTTGAAGTAAGCATAGACAAGGTTACCTGTGTGGAGTAAAGGCAGATACCTTGCTTCTTAGGTACGTCAGCACAGTGAGACGTGGCATCCTAAATGTCCAATTACTACAATACATATCATTGTAATACAGTAGACTTTGTGTTCTTATGTTGCATTAACTAGCTGCCTATTTGCGTTACACAACTGGCAGTCTAAACGTGTGACACATCACTGGTTTGCCACTGGTCTGTATAAACTTTGATTACAAGTTTCTGTTCTTTATGACAAATGATTGTTGTTGTGGTGGTGGCTAAAGCCCTGAGGAGGACCTCTGTTTTGAAGGTCGAAACATGTGTCGGCAAAGCCCACTTGATATTTGAACATTGAAAAGTAAAGACATTTCTAAGAGAATGTTTAAATGGTTTTGTGTTCACTATGAGTGATTTTGTCAATTACTTATCAGGCACTGGCGCAAAGGTGAAAACCTTTTTATTGAAAATCTTGCTATTCTTTAGCTTTGTTGGGCTTGAAGCTATCCACTTTCTCTATCCTCTGCAGCCTATAAGTGCCAGGGTTTACAAATGAGTAGTTCAATTGATTAGGAGGGTGGTCAGCGCAGTGCAATACAAGCCCACAGGATAGTTTGTAAATAAAGTTAACCCAGTTCATTCAATTAGAGTTCTGCTCCCCTTAGACGTAATAGAGCCATTGCCTTGTTCATGAATGTAAAATGAGTGAAAGTAATCTCTGTTAGGCAGGAAAGTGATACTTTCATTCCTTCCAGTACTTATAATTGGTTAATAATTGGTTAATGTTCATACTTGCAAAACCTTTTAAATATACCTTTCCTTTGCAGTGGGGGTTTTCCCCCGAAAACACACCTGGGTGAAGTTATGTCAGTGCATATTCAGGTACAACACTGTTTATGAGTCATAGCACTTGCCAATGCTGGCTGGTCTAGTTTCCCCAGGAGTGTCCCGAATTGCCACAGCAGCCTATGTCTGGCTCCCAGACAGGCCACACTGCTATACTCTGTCAGTTTAGGGGAAGGATAAACGCACATCAATTTGCCCATGTTGATAAATGCATTAAGGCTCAAAGTGTGTACTCGCCGCTAACCACTGGCTAGTGATACGAGTCTTGTGGCGAGTAGGAAATAGTGTGCTGTGTGTATGTGTAGAATTGAGGTGGTGAGTGACCTTTATGGCTCGCTAGCAACTTGAAATGTGCACCCCTGAGTAGATATAGCTTTTCTGAAGTACTATGATATTTCATGGAGTGGCTAGAGAGAGAGTGATGGTGATGATAGATATGTGCAACTCAAAGATTCTCATCATATGAATACGATTACATTTTCTCTACAGTGTTGTTTCTCTTTCTAAATCACTCAAAACCTTACATTTCATCAGTCTGTGATATCAATGAAAAACATTGATGAACAACTGTACACCATTCATTCTATGTACCAGAGGCATCACTAGCGGTGGGCTGAGGGGTCTATAGCTCCTGGTCTTTTGGTTGTAGCCCCGGATAGGAGCTTGGGGGCTACAACCAAAAGGTTAGCTAGCCCCGAATCCTGACATTAGCGTCACCCCCGATCTTTCCCAGACCTAGCAACTCCCCTGTGTCAAACCGTCAAAGTTTGATCACTGGTGCACTGGGATTGCCTCCACAGAGGACAGAAATTGTGCATTATGCAATGCACTCCTTTGTATACACCCCAACGTACAATCCAAACAGTAGTTACTGGAGACGCTTCTTCCGATCTCTCGAGTGATTGCAACTACTAGCTGAATAAGCCAGGGATTTTGGCAAGTAAATAAGAAATGACACACTTTTTAAAGCATTGACGTGGTCTCCTCAAATAATATAATTAAACTGCTTAGGAAGATCCAACATCACCATTTTCCATAGACTCTCGATCTTCTCTGCAGACTATTCAGGCCATTTTCTGCAAGACGATCCAGGAGAAGAGTAGAACTACAAAATCCTCACGCCGTGGCCATAAAGCTGGAGCTTCCATAACACCACAGTAGCCTGAGGCTTCCGCTGTGTGCGGGTGGCTTCAGGTGCTAGCCACTAGCAGATCAGACGTGGCACACATTGCAATAGACTACCTTTATATTGGGGCTCTGCTGCATGAGGTGACTATTACAAATATCCAGAATCATGGCACGGATGTCTGGCTGTTTTGCCGCCGCGAGTAACCTCAAGCTCCCAGATCAATTGGAGGAAACATGGGAAAAAACGAAATCTTTCCACAAAACAATACTAATGGATGGGGATAAACGTCTGCCCTCCAATGGATCCATTGACAACAGAAGGATTTAGAAGAGGAAGGAAATGGGCCTAATTGCTGGTATCACCAACGATAGAACCTGCACCAGAGTGATTGTGGTTAACTTTATGATCTCAAGAGGCGCAACTGAATCCAGCACTGCAAGTCTTGACCAACCTCTGGTCTGTGCCCAATATCACGGCTGTTTCTGACACTACAAGGGTTTCAGAAACTTCTGGGAGAGAATGACCACAGTTTCCAAGATACTGCTCGCAGCACGCTATTGGATCCCAGAGAGACAACACCTAATGCCACTTCCACTCACTAACATCAGTTTCAGCGCTTAGAAGATGACTCGGTACAGTGCCCTTACACAACATACTAATCTCTTGTGAGAATCAGAAACAACCGACTCTCTTCCACACACCAAAGAAGAATGGTACATACCTGACTCTAGTGAAGGAAAGTCCTAACTGCCGTGGGGGACTTCAGTCTCCAGTGAACCCGTTCTTGCACTTTTAGAAAGCACTCGGGTACCCCTGAGCTTGTACTTCAGCACCTAGAGGCTTTTCCATGTGTAGGCTGTGCTATAGAATACTTTGAACGGCCCACAAGTGATGTTTATTTTTTTACTTGCTTTGTAAGTTGTTCAACCAATTCGGTCTCCTAAAATATCTACTAGGAATGACCTATGCAATCCCAGTGTGGCATCCACACGCAGCGTGGTCTATGAAGCAGGTACATGCCAGAATCGGTAAGGGTCGTCAGGCATTGCAGCAAGCAGCATGCCCACAGACGTTTTTATGGGGGGCAAAAGGGGCACTTGGCCAGGCCCCCACCTTGGAGAGGGACCCCACAAGGCTGCCTGATCTAAAGAAGTAAGATTCCATTGTTTATCACACCTTATGATATTTAATGTCATGCTGCTGAGGCTCTAATCCTATTGCCTGCTGGTTGTTGACAAGTGCATTCTGCCTTGATCAATTCATCATGTAAGGCTTTCAGTGTTCACTGTGGTATACATAATCTGTGTGTTCACTACTGCACAACTCGTGTAGCATTTTTTTCCTTCCTGGGGGAATTATGTTGATCATGTGCAAAGCTGAAATTCAAATTGATAAATTGAGTGCCACAATGGTTCAGAAATTAGCTCAGTGTGTTAAGCACTCATTGCAGAGATATGTGTTCATATACAAGATTAGAATAGCACAATCCAGCAAGGTTGGCTGAGCCTTTCCTATGACTGAAGTTTATAAGCGTGCCTGCATATGTGCCTGGTTTTGCAGCACAGCAGGTGCTATTATCAGCAATGTACTTGCACCAGATAAAGGTTGCTATAAAAATGAACATGTCATCCGTATGGTGAAGGTCTCGAAATTGGTTTGTTCAGATGGGGTGTTGTAAAACCTAGGCAATCATCTCCATCAATGAGCATAAACTGTTAGGCCAAGAAATGAATAAGTATCCGAATTCAAGACTGTGGACCCAAAGCGTTCATGCTTGTATCCTGGCTTTGCCAGCAGATGATACGGTGATCCTGGTCAAATCATCTAGTATCTCTTACATTACTGCGCTGTCTTCTGTGAAGTTTGCCTTCTTGCATGCAGTGGCATCGTTAAGCCCATTAATTGATCTTTCTTCTTATGGAGGCCATTTGAGAGGAAGGGGTGGTAGACAGAAGAGAGCGGACCAGGTGTTGCAGGCCTCGGGCAAGCATATTTTAAGGTACAGAAAGAGCTTGTGATAATTGTGCTCCTCTCTGCGCCAGGCTAGGCCAATAGCAAGGCTTTGGTCTGTCGCTACTCCAGGTGTACTAATGGTTTATACAACCATTAAACTGTGTTACCAATTTGTGTGCTACTCAACTTATGTTTGTGAGTACAGTTTACTTTGTGCCCAAGTTTGATAAAGAGCGAAGTCAGCTTGAAACACATATCACTAAGGGGGCACAATTTCAATAAAGACAAAACATGACATTTCTAGTACGATACTTTATTTTCAGTGCTCTTGGCACAACACCTGGGGAAATCAGTTACAAGCATACTTTAAGGTATTCCCATTTGACACAGAACATTTAATTTTTTGTAAAAGTCAAAGGTTTTTTTGCATTTTCACAAGTCAGTGTTTTGGAAGTATTTAAAGCTGTAAAATACCAAAGACAACCCCAGATTAAATATGTTAAATCATATCAGTTGGTTTGCTGGTACTTATATACTTCCCTTGATGGAGAGAATTAAGCTAGAATAATTCCCATTTTGCGAAAAACACCCTTCTATAATATTTTGTTTTAATAAATTGTAACGTTTGGAAATGTGATTTGTGCACTTTCCAAGTGTGTTTTATAAAATGAGATTATTTTAGTTCATGGTAAGAACTGGAAAAGAAAGTGTTCAAAAGCAGAAATTGCAGAGTTGGCACAAATCCCAGTTTCACCCCATAACCAATGTGAGATCCTGGGCATCTCAGTTAATCTTGTATTGCCGAACCTCTGAACACTGCCAGTCCCCTAAACCTTTCAAAATGTTCAGCCCTTCAGAGTGATTTCCTTCTCAGGGTATGATCTTCATAAAAGCCTCATTCATGGTTTCACTGGCTATAGGGTTGCTTCCACTATAATGGTGAGCATTGATACATTGCACACCACAGGCACATGTTATTTTGATCTCTATGGCAACACTATTTGAAAACCATATCCCACTTCTAATCTCAGTCTGTCTGGATAGAGACACCTTCCTGGTAGCTTCTAATCTGCATCGACTATCCATGCTATGGTATGTGTAGCTTTCTCCTTCCTCCCAATTGGGCTCCTCTGTCCATGCTTGAGCACTTTTGCATTCTGTGAGGCAGCTAATGCGAGGTCTCGGTCTATTTTGGGCTAAAGGTACTTTTTACATATAGTCCTGCATTAATACTAGAGGCTGCATACCTTCCTGGATGCCATTGATAAAAAGTATCCACGCAACACCACTCTGTGGGATAATCATATCAACTGTTAACTCAGCGATCAGATGCCTGCGGGCTTCTACGCTATATAAAAACAAGATATCCTGTATCTATACTAGAAGAGAAGTAACCTTTTAGTAGACTGCTAATGTTGGCCTACAAATGCTACTTGTTCATCCTTCTGATTAGAGCAAGAATGAAGAGGGTAAGGGCACTGAAAGGGAGTAAACATCCTTATTTTGAATGCTTCGAGGCCTCATATCAACCTAAAGATTGTGATCGCGACGAGGGGCCGGGGGGTGAGCAGATATTCTTGATCACGTCATTCCTTTGGTTTGGTGGTGGGGGGCCCCAAAGATGTCCGTGCCCAGGGCCCCCAAAAGTGCTTAAGATGACCCTGAGCATGCCCCTCTACTGCCTTGACCTAGAGTGGCCAGCCCCTCCACCACGCGTGCTTGCTTGCATTGCATATCTTCTAGCTTCAAACACAGAGGCTTGAGGTCAGACTTGGCTGGGAATATCAAGCTAAAGCCTAGCGTTTGGTGGGCTAAACCCGCCATTTACTCACTGGATGCTTCTGGTAACGCTAATTGTGGTATTAGGGCAACGCCGGGGATACTGGGTGTAGGGGTAAAAGGCCCCCAGCAATAAGTGGTCTCAGAAGGAAAATCCAATGCAAGGTGAAAAGGAAATCGCTGACCCCCTCGGGGCACCTGATAAGGGGCGTTTCAGCCCATTTTACTTCTTCAAGTCAGGCCGGTACTCCTAGCAAAGAAGAGGCAATGGAAAAAGCCAATAGTTCTGGGTTTGTGAATGTAGGCAGTACATGTTTTGCATAAGGTCCCCACAGAACAAAAAAAGACTTACTCTACACATATGCAAAGCCACACTTACCGGATTGGTCAATGCTTGTTGTTGTACATGTGCCACTGAAGATAATTCACAATGCTTCCACTTCATACCAGACTGCCAATCTCACTGTCTGCACTGCAGCTTGGATTGTGTTTTAATTTCTCTGACCCACATTTATCAGGCATGTTCCAAAAACCACCCACTGCCACATTTACATAGAAATGAATCCCTGTTTGGATTAGACACTGCTGGTTTCATATAGTAAATCATGGAATGTTTGTACAAAGTATGGAGTGCAAAGGGTTGAGTGTTGAGTGGATAGACAGTGGTGTGAGAATAAACATGGTCTAACTTTGACATTTTTCCAAAATAGTGCTTTATAGATCAATCTGGACAATGGTCGAAAAGCATGACCATCACAATCATCACAATGTACAGACGACAGATATCAAAAACTGCAACACTGAAACATCATTACATGCCAAAGCTTTTTTTGCAGCTCGAATTTGTCACACACAGGAAAAACGACCACTATGCATGGAAACATTAACAGTGAGCTGACACACCAACACAAACATTAGAAGGCATGTACTACTCTTTCAAGATGGTGCATGTAAAAATACTTCTCTACTCTTACAGCGGCCCTGGTGCCGTTGACAGCCCATCTGGCATGTCGGATCGGGTATAATTACTATTAGCACCTGTGACGAAACAACTTCCGGGGCACCAGGGGTGCAGCGATGAATATCGGTTTCTAAACCATCAATCAGCCCCACACCTCTAGTACACCAGAAGGGTTCTGAACAGATGGGAAATGCAAGTAAATGATAAACCTCTGTGTCCAATTTTGGTAATGTGGACGGAACGGCAGGCTTATCTCCGTAAGGTGGTGGATCGTGGTTAGTTGAAACACAGCGAAAATACAATTATTACCCAATGATAAAAGGGACTGTTCAGTCAAGGTTGTATACAAATATCTACTTTATTATTATCACAACAGACAGTTCTAGCACGCTACAAAATACAACCCACCCTGTAAAGGAATGCACAGGACAAACAATTTCAAGAAGGAAAAGGGATGCACTCTGGATACTGACAGGAGGGTAGTTGGTAAAGCAAGTACTCTCAATAGTTCAGGGATACTTGGTTTGAGCACAAAGGTAACAATGGGTCAGAAAATGTCACTAGGGGCCTTTGAGGAAGGACAAGGGGGACAGAACCACAATGTACCTTGTGTTTGTAGTGGTTCTTGGTGCTCGACAGTGCTGGTTGGTTTAAGGGCGCTTTGCAGCTTTCGCGACAGAGTTCAAGATGGGAGACAGTTGCGGTTATCAGGTGGCAGGCAGTTTGGCGGGTGTGGCTGGACGGATGGCTGTAGGCTGGCCTACACAGCGGCTCAGGAATCGTTGTCTCAGTGCTGCTTGGCAGGTCGGAATCACTGGTCGAGGCATCTTGGGTTGCGTGAGTGACTGCAGCATGGCCACAGTCAGTGGTGCAGTTGGGTGCAGCTCGAGGGGCTCGACTGCCTCAAAATAAAATGGTCCTCAATGCGGACGCTAGTAGATGCTTGTCGTTGTACTCCTAGGGTTTATGTCGTTCTTTAAGGTGGATGGCCCAAAGCTGAGGAGTGTTGCAGGCAACAGGCTTGTCCTTTTGGTTCAGAAACTCTCTGGCACTTCCCACCTAGGAAGCTTGCTTGCAGAGCCTAGCAGAGCATGCTGTGTGCTATAGGAGGGGAGGTGGGGTACCGGTTCTGGAGCGGTCCAGGGGTCCTCTGGATTCAGTATCTACCTCTGTTCCCTGGGATATGTTTAGGGGAAGGACCTCGCTTCCCTCTTGGATTTTCTCGCCTTCCTTCACTGGTGGAAGCTGCCAGGCAGACTACCTTCAGCCAGGGTCAAATAAGTCCTTTTTGTTACTCCTTGTGAAGTCTTCAGATGATCTGCTAAGAGAGGGGCTCAGCCCTCTTTTAAAGCCAAATGGGCCCCGGTAATTGGTGCAGGCTAAGCCTACCTTAATGAACCAATCCTGGGTCCCCACCAACAATCTTCTGTCATGAGTTAGGTCATATCCAGAGTGCTTTGCACCAGGAAAGGTAAAGGGGCGAAAACATTTACTACTTAGTCCCACTCATCTTCCTGTCTGTTGTGGATCAAAGGGTCTCTCTGGTTAATTGAGCTCTCTGTAATTTCTGATCAAAGTGCAGGTCTCCCTTGAAGTTATGTTGAGAAGCGACTTTCTGTCTCCATCAAATCACATGCTTCTTACATCTGAAAGGAGGTCCCCCTGTAGGGGTTGCCTACTGTAAACAGTTGTCCCAGACATGACATGCACTGCCCTTCATACTAAAGGGTGGGAGTTGACTTCATGCTGACACAGATGCATATCAAAAAGGTGTTGGGTTTCCTACCCCCTTTATCAGCTCTGCGACCAGGCCTCTCGCAGGCATACTTCAATTAACTCATCAGTATGCGCTGCCACCAGCGGACTGAAAATGGGTAGGGCGGATCCATGGAGCCTTTGATATAAAATTAGGATGGCCATGGCAGGAGAAAGATGTTGCCCTCCTCCTCTTGAGTCTTTCATGTACTCCTGGCTGTCACATTCCAACTAAATGTGACATGGAGGACTGCATCTGTAGCCTGTGCCCCCCAGTGTACACAGATGTATGTGTTTGTTCAGTAGTGAGCATAGGAAAATGTGTGCGGTTTAGCCCCACACATTTTCCGAGGTTGTTGTCTCATCATTCAATTTCTTACAAAAATATTTTTTTTAAAGTCCAGGCAAGTGCACACCCGCCGTGCGGATGGTCGAATTCCTCACATCACCCCGGGTTTGCAATCTGCAAACCCGGGGTGCTGACAGCAATGCATTTTGTATGAATTAACTGGGGGGGGGGGGGCTCCTGGCGTCCCGTTCATTCATACAAAATACTTAACTAAGATGGCCACCATGGAAATGGAAGAGCGGCTCCGCTTGCAGCCCCGTCTTCCAGCTCCGAGGAGGCTGGAGCGGAGGCAGCATTTGAGCTGTTGCCAAAACAATAAGGTGAGTGTGTTAGGCGGGTTGGAGGGACCAGTGACCTAGGGAAGGAGACAATAGGGTCAAGATGGCTGGGCAGGAGAGAAGCCATCAGGCTGCTTGGAAAGCAGACTTGTATCGTTAGATGCAGCCTGCAATCCAAGTAACCTGAATGGCTGGCTCCCCTGTCCCAGGTGCTATTAAAAAAGAGTAGGCACCCCAGATGTACAAGAAAAGTGACATACCGGGAACTTTATTCACCATTAAAACAAAACACAAAAAGTCACTTATTCAATTACCTCTGCATTCTTCTTTATTATTAATTTAAAGTTTCTTATATATCACCTTTATCCAAAGTACTTTCCAAAATACAAATACAGCACAATAATAATGGTAGAAGATATATTAAAAGGTAATTTAGTTTGGTAATTCCTACGTCCCTGCATAATCTCTAGATCCACACCACCTCCACTCTCTACATATCTCGAGACCCAGTGATCTGCTCCCCTTATTTTCTCCATCGGTTGCTTGTTGATCCTTTGCTGCCAAATTGCCCGACCTCTCCCTATCCCCCCGTTGTTTGCTGCCCGCTCCCTTGCAATGATCCCTTGTGATCTGCTTGCTTCGCCGATTACTTCCTAATATGACGTGTAAAGCACTGTGTCGCTTCGGGGAGGTAGGTTTGCAGTCAATAAATACAAAAGCACAATGACATAATATTCTGTGAAGATGTTTCTTTAGTTAAGAGGCAACGGGCCAATGAAAGGTGCTCTTTGCAGGGCAGCTAATTGTTGAGGAACTGAGGCCTCCACATTGTAGTCTTTACTAACCATGCCAGCAATAGAAAATAAAAGGCACATTTTAATAACACTAAAAACAAAGAAATGAAATACAGCACAAAAGTGGAAAAAAAACATCAATGTACCGAGCATCATGGGACAAAAGAAGCTCTTAAAAACAACCTTCAACAACGCATTTCCCATTGTGCACAGCTGTGCTGGCTTCTGCAAAATAACTGACATTATTACATAGCTTTCACCAAGATGCTTTTTGTCGGAAACAAGGAAAAACTATGGCAGGCACATTTGTCGAGCTAAACCTAAATATAGGGAGTAGAGGTGCGCATGAGTCTAACCAATAACGGGTGGGGGGTGGGGTAACAGGGGTTTTGGCTACAGCAGATTCCATCTTAGTAGACTTTGTCGAATCTTTTTCATCGGATTTTGCTGCAAATATATGTGGGGGGGGGTTTAGGCTTATAATCAATGTAGGGGTGTTGAGGTGGAGCAGAGTGTGGGGGTCTCCCCCGCATCTATTTGCAGCAAGATGAACCAGTAAAAAAATTATTTTCGATCAAATCTATTCGGCCAAACTACACATAGAACCATCTGTGCTACCAAGACCGGTTGCACGAGCAGCACCTTCCACAGAGTGGACATCTACTAAAGTGATGCCAGATGTGAAGAAGGCATAGATCATAATTTGCTTCTTTTTATCTATAGAAATTGCTAGCTAAAAGGAATGTTTGGATCACACACAAGAAAAATGCTTTTTAAAAAAAATATATAAATGTATTTTTAGATGCCAAATAGTACATTCTTCAAGAAAGACAACTACGGGCCTCATCTCGAGTTGGGCTGTACCCCTTAAAAGCGGCGGTAACGGTGGTACCACCGCATTTAAGGGCTGGCCCTATCACGAGTTGGCCCTATCCAGCTTTTTTCTGGAAGTGAAAATCCCATTTAGCGCCCTGTTTTTGGCGGTATTACCTCTGGCTGTATTAGCCTGCAGTATTAGCGCCGGAAACGCCCCATTGGATCCAATGGACCCAATGGGGAATGAGGATTTACCTTTAATGCCCAACCTGTGAGCCGGCGGTAATACGGCCAGACCGGTGAATGCTAAGGCTATTACAGTCGGGCAGTATTACAGCCGGGATACAGCCCAACCGGTGATGAAGCTTTTTACTCCCAACTGTACAAAAAGGGGAATAAGATACTCCTAGCTCAAATTCTTACCCGGAGCCTTGGACCAACTCATGAGAGAGGCAAAATGGTGAGGGTATGCATTCCGGCTCTGTTATGGTATTGCCATTTATATTGCGCTCTGTTGCCGTTTGCATGGTCTCCAGATGTTCTGGTGGATCGGAATGAGAGGGAGGTGGGTGAGGTTAACAGGCAAATGCAAAATAGCTTTGCTGTTGTGTGGATCCATGCAGACTGGGACGCTCTGTGTGCTGGCTAGTTTCCAGATGATCTGTATCGAGCGCATAGAGGAATTTGTGTCTTAAGGGCAGCGGGTGTGCCGGAGTGCTAGGATACACTGCCTGGGGCTGCAATATGTCGGTTGTAGAGGTGTAGCAATCTGACGTATGATGTCTGTTCAGAGGGTTGTTCAACTGCCATGTTTGGTGGCTTGGTTGGCATGGTTGTGGCGTGTAGGAACATTGAGCGTGTTAGTGCAGGAAGCAACAAGAGACCTCAATGAGGAGCTTAGTGAGGGGCGCAGACAATCCTGAAACCACATATAGCAAACCATGAAATGGCATAGCAAGGCATGATCAAGCGGCATCCCTGAATATGAGAATTCATGGTGTTGTGGGTGTCTGCGCAAAATGTGGTGGAATGTACCATTCCTATCATAACTGGACAGATCACATATAGTTCAAGAAGGCTCCTTTGCGCGCGACTATATTTTTGGAGCGCTGGGAGCTTTTCATGTACTCAGTATTGCTATGAAGTCCTATTTGTGGCAGTTTGCAAGGAACCTTCGGAGCTCGTGGTGCCCAACATATCCCCAATCACAAACAAGGGAGCTGGCCTTTCCCATTCATTAGTTATTGGTGCACAAATCCCATTGCTTACATGGAAATTGCATTACATTTCATGTTTAGTAGAAAGACATTATGGCAAGTCATTGCTGGGGCTCCTAATTACCTATTGATCAGTTCACACAATGGCTACCGTCTCAGGAGCTCGTGCTGCAACATACAGCATCTTTTATTTTGCAACTATTTCTTCGCTGCTGATGGTGCTTGAAGCCAACAGCATGTTGCAGCATACAGCGAGCACGATGCAGCCAAGTAACGAAAGGGAGGCAGTGTGACGAAAGCAGAAGGTTGCGGGACATGCCAACGTGAAGTCAGATTGTGGGGGTGTCGGAGAAGTGACACCCAATGATAGGCAGTTGTTCTTAGGGTGTATTGGCAGTACAGTTCAACAACTAGGGGTCCAGTTAAAGAACAGGCTACATGCTCTCTTTGTAGGGTGACCAGATATCCCGGTTTTGCCGGGACCATCCTGGAATTAGGACCTCTGTTCCCCCGTCCCAAGAGTTTTTTACATTTAAAATACATGTCCTGTTTTTTGCGAAAGGGAGGGGGGGCACTGCTGTAATGCAACAATTCAAGCTGATAAACTGTTTTCTAGCGTCACCATTGTCAGAAACCCCAGGGTAGCCTCGGCCTCCAACCTTTTTGTCCATAACCACACAACATTTACTGATTGCACCACCGAGACTGGTTAAAAAAAAGTGCAGCAGAGCCTGTAACATCTATCAAAGCAAAAGCTCCTCAAAGCACTTTAGTGACATAACATTTTACAACCCTGCAGTAAATATATGAGACGTGCAGGAATTATTTATTTTAATGCATGATCCCATGGGGAGACCATGGGAGGGGGGGCGTGACAGAGGTGAGGGGGTTAATGTTCTTAGGGCGCTAGTCCTACCTTTATGTTTCTAACCTGTTTCAGTTTTTCATTTCCAAAATCTGGTCACCCTATCTCTACGGTAAAAATTTGGATTTTTTAATTTTTTATAAGAAGGAACAAGCAATGAACGAAATCTAACAATAATCTTTGGTACTCAGCCAACAGTGGGTATTCCTCGCTGCAGTTAACGTTAAGATTGGAAAGAGATGCAAGATGCGCTTGCCAGTCTGTTTAAATGCACTTTAGTTTTTTTTCATAAATATTAATATTGAACACCACAGACAGACCACCTATAATCCTAGATCAAAGGATTTTTATGTAGAAATTGATGGTTGGGGCTAAATGATACCAGGTGCACTGTGGCTATGTGGCCAAAAGAAAACAATACAGACCAAGCGCAGTCATTCAGTCATATACACACAGTCATATATTCTCTCTCTCTCAATCTCTCAATCTCTCTCTCCCACATTTTCCTTAAAATGCAAGCCAGAGGAACGCGCTCCTGGTTTATCGCAAACCCAATTAGCATATGATAATCCCTTCAGTAACAATTCACCCCGTTTGTAATGCTCCGTCTGTTGCCCCACGTGCATGGACAGGAAGGATAGGACAGCCTGAGGTGGGGCAAGGCCCAACCTTGCACCACACCCCCAGCTTTAGCAGAGGGGTGACCTGGCATAATCTGTGGAGCCCAGAGCCAGCTGACCTGTTGGTGTTGTGAAATGACGACCGGATGCATAGTCTTATGATTGACAATAAAAGGCCATGGTTTTTATTGTAACAGCATAATCGTAACACAATTTGGTAAATGTATTTATCCAAACAACACACAAGGATAAACAACGGTTATCTTTTGGGAACCGGGCCAGTGGCATCTACCTGGCCCATGCCACCAACTTCTTCCCAGGACTTTGTGGGCCTCGTTCGTTGTCCTATTGTTCCTTTCTTCTCCTTTCCGTTGGGGTGGGTGGGAATAGGGAAAAGAAGAAGAAGTCTTCTGCGTCTGCAGAATGACCGATGGTGCTCCGTTCCGAGTACCAAAGAGAAGTGGTTTCAACCTTCCAGTTCTCTCCTTATATTTGCTTTTCCATGCCTGCAGGCATGTCTGCTTTCAGTGGCTTCCTGCCCCTATGGCCGGCTGGCACCAACAGCCATTCACACCCAGGTGTGTCCTTTGTCCTGCCTTCCTGCCCTACAGCTTGAACCTGCCAGCGCCCCTTTTGTTGCTTGCCCCCCTACGGTGTGGTAGGTGTTTGGGAGGGGGGATCTGTTGTGGTATAAATTAACCCACTCAGTTGTGCTTTACTACATCACTTTGCTGCAGTGGTGCAAGAAACAGCAAAATGGCCGTGCTGACTCCTGTGCGCAACAGGATCTCTAAAACTGTGTTTTTGCAACAACCAGAAAATGGCTGCACCACCATGCCACACACATTTCAGGTGGGGTGGAACAGAGTACTCACTGCAGGAATGTGCCAGTGTGCTCTGCAACATTTAACATGGAGTGAAGTAAAAGAGGCAGCATTACTTTGCTGAAAACCCAAAATGCTTCTTTAAAATGAGACCTTTTTCAACCTTTAAAAGTGCTGCTTGGCGCTAAACTCATCCAGTCCGTATGGACCACTGTGATTAAAAATGCCCAGGACCATCCATTGTGTTTCAGAGGAACCAGGCCTCATTTGATTGACGGCTCCTGTCAAAAGTATCTTTGAAAAATCAATCAGGGGCTTTGTTTTCATTTTACACGGGAAGCACGTCTTAAACTTTGCAAAAGTATCTAAAAATCAGCTGTTCAGAGAAAGACTCTAAATAGATGCCTGTGTAAACGTATCCATGCTGCAAAACAACTCCAGCACTCAGGAAAGGAACTATAGCTGCTTAAAGCGTGTGTTTGCTGGAGATGAAAACCGAATTTAAAGAAATAGTCAAATGTGCTTTTTCTGACTGAAGAGAGAAAATCGCCTATTTAAAAGTAAATTGTTGTGTGAAGGCCTGTTTACTTAGCAATGTAAAAGGATTTGTTGCTGGTAAAAGTACACGTATAAACTGTTTTGATTCCACAGGTTTAAGTCAAGATGTAAAATGAGAAAATAAAAGCTAAACTCATAGGCTGAGTTGGCAAGTTACAAAAAAAACTTGCTCTGCCAGTTGCTAGCCTTGAGAAAGGGTGACACCTCAAACTTCTGGCACAGGAAAGCGCTATTTGCCAGCTTGAAAGACTTTGAATGCACCGGGACAAAGAAACTTCACAAGCTCATCAGACATTCGTCTTTGCTCCAGTCTGGGACAATAGCAGGCTGAGACTCTCACCTGTCAAGTGTGAGGGGCAATAAAACCTTCAATCAAGAGGGTGGCCCCTCATCCTGCTTCAAAGAAACTGACAATTGACAGCAGTTTGGGGAAAGAAAAAACCTGATCAAGTGACACTGAACTTCCTTTTGGCTTTAAAGGCTATTTTGTTGTTTAACTTTGCAGCAAGAATAAGGAAAAATATGAGAAGTTCGTAGTTTTCAGAGGTCTCACTTAGCGTGGCAGCCGAAGTAGCTGACGATGGTGAACTCAACAGGAAGGGAGATGGTGACACGAAGAAAAATGCTGTTAAAAATAAAGATGTATCATCAAATATGATCGAAGTGAACATTACTGCCTTTCAATCTCCATTCGATGTAACCGACACTGAGCTATTGGAGATGGAAGTGCCGATAAATAACATGGATACAAGACTATTAAAATGTACGTTTCCGGAGAAAACAAAGGGGATTAGCACAAACCTTGAAGAAATTGTAAACAACGCCGCCACAGATCCACCTGCCATGTGGAAACAGACAAAAATGGCGATGCGACTAAATAATAACAAAGGAAATAAACTAAACACTGCTTATCGATGAAAGCACGAAAGTAGTACCGGAAGAATGCATGATCTTTGTACAGAGCAAGATAGATAAAATGTTGCCAGTGTCGCCTACAAAAACGGCACTAATACAGACAAGAGAGGAAAAAAACACATACCTCCAGGGGCTCGATCTTGCTGGGCGGGAAGCCCGGCTTACAGAGAGCGTCTCAGAGCTGACTTTGAGACTATGAAGAAGCGTCTGTCTGAGAGTTTTGCAAGACCCAGTGAAAAAACACTGGGCGGGGATTTCGATTACTCACAGATAGCAGGAGGAGGTAGTATGCTACAAAATCTACAACCAAACACTGTAAAACAAGCGCAACAAGCACACTCGATCCAGCCTAAGGAAACGGGGGATGCGCGACCCCCGCCACAGGGTTTAAAGACTAAAACAGCATCCATTCGAGACAACGAGACCCTTTTAAATAACAAAAACAAAAGCTTACCGGTCAGGCTCCTGTCGCACTGTTCTATGCTGAAGTCGCGAGCCGAGGTGAACGGTCCCGAGCAGTGCTTGCAAGGAATTATGGGACCCGGAGAGAAAGGCGATCATGAACCGTTTAATGCAAATTAACTCACCCACGTTCTTAAAGACGCATCTGCTGCCATGAAATCCAACTTGTCAGCAGCTGCCTCAATACAGATTCACAATAACGTACTAGCAGCGACTTCGCTAGCGTTAATTCCTTTCACCAAGCTCTATGAAAATTTGCATGAAGCCGTACAAAACAACGGGGCAATGTTAGGCCAATTAAAGGAAAATTACTAAAAATGGACAGTCTGAACACAACGCTACAAGGCCGATTGGATAAGGAAGCTGCCACCTTAACATCGTGGCACAATAGATTGAATGAAATAGTTGCGAATGAAATGCTGGGAAAAAACAAAAAAAATGCTGATGGATGCTGTGATCGAGTGCTTGAAACAATTGACCAAAACCATGACACACAAATCGTCAACAGGCTCAGAGATGAGCTGTAGTACCTTAAATGGGAAAATACAGACAAACTTGCCTATTGAGATCCTCAAGGCGAACACGCAGACAACTGCTGTCCAATGTGCTGGCACCTCACGAGAGCTCAGGAATACAAGCCCTGATGAAATTGCTATAACGACAGTTACTGGCCTAAACAACATATCGGCAACTCAGAGAGTGAGCTCAAATTTGTCAGAGGCGGGACAGGCACGAAACACAGAATGTGGTTGTACACCACCTGTGCTGCCTGACAAATCCTTAAAAATTATGAGTGAAAAAAGACAAATAAAGAGGCCCCTGAAAAAGTTCTTGAACAACAATCTCCGGTCATAGCACATTGTTCAACAACAAAAATGTCATTTGGGATATTTACTGGGGCTGCTAAAACCCTAAATACTGTAAAGGCTAAACCGAAACTGCAGGAGGCAGGCTCTGGCCAAACTAAAAAAAAAAAGGAGAAAAAGAAACTGTGCGCTGAATAAACTGACCAGTAATTCAAGAAGGTTTATACGAAATCTAACTACACCGGTCAAATCAAGTTTATTTGTACAAGAAAAAAAGGGAGAGATGGCCAAATCAAGACACGCTGAAGAAATGAAAATCGTAGAGGCGTCAATGGCTACACGATGCACACCGAATCCTAAAAAACGACAAAGACTAGTCTCGGAGGCACATTCAATCCACTCAGTGACGTCTTCTGAAGAGTTATGTAACCTCTCTACCTACTCCAATGATTATGAGGTTGAAAACAGCATTGATGGCCTCGAATGATCTAGACAGGCAGGCCAGTTTGGTGGAGAAGCATACTTCAAATCCTTGGATTCCAAAAACCAAAAATGGTACAAAACTTGAGGGTGAGAGCATTCGCATGGATAGACAAAGGAAAACTGGATTCAGACAAGCAAAGAGCATACCCGCAGTCATTTATAAAGACACTGAAGAAAGCAGTCTAGTAGCTGCTCAAGAAACGACTACGAAAAGGCCAGTGAAACTGAATCCTAAATTAACGACTGCGCAGAGACAGAAGGAGGAACATAAAATTAAACAACAAAGCAGGGTGGAACTTAAGCAATTAAGTGTGAAAATTCTTGTTGCAAATGTATTTGAGGATGAAAACGATGTGAACCTAAACAGAGGAAACGTAATTCGGCTCCTACATTTGGTACCAGCTTTTAGAACTATGTCCGCCACGACATTTCCATTGTCGAATATATTTCGGAAGACCAAGCCGACCGAGTTTATCTGCATATAAATTCTCACGCTGTACGTAAGATCATATTGTCTGCAAAAGAAGAACTGTTACTGTTGGGCTTTGAGGTATTAGAAGTGATAACTGAAACACAATTAAATCACCCCAAAAATAGCCACAATCAACTCAAGGGGACCACCCAGGAGCAGCGCAGAGACGAATTAAGGCAAAACCTGATTACAGTGCCAAAGACACACCAAACCGGTAAAGGGAAGCATGGCGGGAATAACCATTAGCTAGCCCAAATCCCTGAAGAAACACCGTTGACCTTGATATCCTGGAACACCCGAGGCTTTTGACACTTGTATGATGATTTTCCTGTGGATCTGAGCAATAACCTTGCAATATGCCTCCAGGAAACATGGTTGAGGACTCCTCCGGTGAAAGATGGTTATGTGACTCTGTTAAATCCTGCAGGGAAAAATGCCCAAGGCCGGCCGTTTTCAGGCCTCATAACAATGATAAAACTTGGGACTAACTGGGAAGTGCTGGAATCCGAAAACCCGAACATCTTTGTGCAAAGCACGTTGATGCAACATCTCTTTGAAACAACCTCCAAATTGCAACATCTATTATTAATCAATGTGTACTGGAACCCGGCTCAGATAAGCCCAGAAAAATGTGTGGCATCAGTAACAGCGATTATAGACAAACACCAACAAACCCATTGTGACCTTCTTATAATTATATGTGGCGACATGAACTTAACCTGGTTCAATGCAAATGGAGATCGCATTAAAGAGACCAGGACGAAAGGCCCCCTGCACTATGCAAGAAAGGCTAAATGGGAAACTGAAATGGAGGCACGTGATTGCGATATGGTCAATGGTCGGGTAGCGGGCGATATACCGCCCAATAATACCTGGCACAATATGGGATATGAGAAGACCTTGGATTACATCTGGCTATCAAAACATTTTTGTCTTAAAATCGTGAGATTGAGAACAATCCAGACACAAAATAGCGACCGTGATGCATTGGTAATGGAGATGATCTTACCTAGAAAATCAGACATTGCAAGAATGGCCCAAAATTTAGAGGTAAATAATGGACTAAACAGGCTCAGAATATCCAACAATCAAATAATCACAAGGCTGATGGAATGACAGTAAACTATCTTCCATTGCTTCCTCGAAAAAAAGAAAGACCTTTATGGCAAAAAGATACAACTAAAGTACATACTCATGAATGGAGCAAGAAAGTAAAGGAAGAAAAAAAGAAGGCCTATAAAGAAATACATAATTTAAAATTGCAAGGAGGGACGGGTATCCCTGCAAGGATTAAAAAACGGAAGCAAAAATATCGCAAGTGGGTCAAAGCCTTTGCATTTCTGCGCGATCAAGAGCGAGGCGAGACAATGCTGGGATTAATAAAATTGAACAATTGCAGAGAGATCTGGCGTACCTTGAATAACTGCACCAATAATCAAGCAGATAGGATGGCTAGTGGAGTGGCTGAAAGCGAGTGGAAAAAACATTATAACAAAGTGTTCTCACAGAATACTGTAATAGTACCTCCAGCACACGAGGAAGTGGTCGCTGGATGGGACTGCACTGAGTCAGCCGAAGATATTAGTGCCATAATTGCAAAACTGAAAAATTCGTGTGCGGCTGGGCCTGACGGCATCACCAACGTGATGTTGAAGACAAACAAACATGGATGGTCAAATTTCATTGAAAAACTATTCGCAAAAATTGCAGAACATAGAAAAATACCACTCTCATGGACAACGGCCATAATAGTCCCAATTTTCAAAAAGGGCAATCGGGCTGATCCAGCCAACTATCGCCCGATTGCCCTGCTTGATACAATCGGCAAGATTTTTGCAAATTTTCTTCCGCAGAAATTAACAGCTTGGGTGTTGGGACTGAAATCAACCTGACATTGGTAAATATGCTAAAATTGGACGCTCTGGCAAAAAGGTCAAATCTCTTCCTAGTGTTCGTTGATATGCACCAAGCTTTCGATACAATCAACCGGGAAATGTTGTGGCAAAAATTAAAAAATTGGGACTGTCTGGAAAGTCTTTTACAACCAATAAAAGCCCTACATACAACAACAACAATTCGAATAATAATACATGAAAAGGGTCAGTTATCGGAAGCAATGAAGACGCAAAAAGGAGTGAAACAGGGCTGCCCTATCGCTGCATGTCTCTTTAAACAGTTCATTGCTGACGTGCCCGAGGCTTTGAATGACGTTAAATGTTTCCCACCAAAGATAAATGGCCACCAGATCAACTGCATAACCTATGCAGATGATTTAGTTTTGGCAGACACCACCCAAATAGGGCTACAACGGTTGCTGACGAAGCTCCAATACTACATGAATCACAATGAGTTAAAAATAAATGTCACTAAAACAAAAATCATGAAAATTGGATAACTAAAAGGACCCAAAAACAAAAGATTTCCTTGAAGAATCGAAAATACCACCATAGAAGAGATTGCTGAAATTAGATACCTGGGTGTCCTGGTCCGCAAATCAATATGGGAATGGAGTTGGGTGCAAGATATTGTGCGACGTATCAAAACTTTGGCCCTACAAGGTGCACGAATCCACAACCTATATGGAAAATTCACCCTAATACCAATACGAACATTCTATCTACAAAAGGTAATACCTGCCATTACCTTTGGCTCTGAAGCAGGGTGGAATTTGGATCATAGAATTTGGGCGAAACTGGAAGGGCTATTTTGGAAGCAAGTGTTCAAATTGCCAAAATACATATCAATTACTATCATCAGACACGAACTTGCATTAGACGAACTGTACGTAAATGTCATCTGGAAGTCGTTGTCTCTCTTTAGAAAGATGATAATTCCAAATCCAGAACCGGCGTATGAAATATTTGCCGCTAATAACAAATGAAGACATATGCGGGAACTTTGGTGCAATGGGTCCAAAGACTAAAGGTGATTCTCCGAACAGCCGACATAAACAGTGATATGTTGACGGAGCAACCCCAAATAGCAAAAAGAAAATTGAAAGAATGGGCGTGATACAAAACTTAGCCAAGCTTGAAGGACTATCAACAGCCCCCAAATTAGGGCCCACAAAGAATAAATTGAACAAAATGCCGAGATATCTGTCACAATTTCCTTCACGTTATCATCGTGACAGCTTTTTGCGCCTACGATTGAATGCCATCAAAAACTAAGGAAATGTTGTTGATGAGACATGATTACAACACCAAGGACAATAAATGCAGACACTGTATGACTAAAACAGAAACAATAAGACACTTAATAGTAGAATGTCCTAAAATCAGAGACTTGAGAACTCTGCATCTTGGCAAATTTGCTCCTATAAATAGAAACATGGACGATTGGTGGTGCCGTATATTAAGCGGGAGTTCTGTGCACCTAACATGTTCCGTGATCAATTTTATAGATATAATTATGGGCTAAACTAAAAAGAAAGCACGACTTGTAATCAGTAAGAAATGAATAGTCGTACATGGGACAGATGGGATTTAGAGTTATTGGAAAAATGAAATGAATTGAGAGGATTTGATTTGTTTGGAATAAAAGTTTGTAATAAACTATATGTCACAATAAAAAAAAATAAAAAAATAATTCTAATTTTATTATCTTTCTTTGATAACTTGGTAGAACTCATTACTGCATAAGGAACAGAAGTTATAAAAATTGACAGATTCCCAGGAAAGTGTTGAGGTTGCGAACATAGCATTTCGTACATACATCCGTGGGGTAAATGTGCATCTGTGTACAAAATTGGGGAATTTTAGGCCAAATCTTTCATGTTTAAAATTAACAAAATGTGTCAGCAAGGCGAAACCAGGTCCCACAGACTTGGGGTTTGGATTGAAATAAGACGCACAAAATATGTAACCTGTGTATCTGATTTTCTCAGAGGTTGCAACTGCATAAATATGTGTTTGTGGCAAAATTAGATTTTGGTTCCAGTAGCTAGGGGAGGTTTCTAAACACTGTAAAAATCACCTCATAAACATGACATCCTTTTTCTGTGATCCAATCAGCGAAGAGCTAGGAGGAGACGTCTACCTTGCACTATCCTGTTATTAGAGGCGGGAGGAGTAAGCCTGCCCCTGCCATATACTGTAGTGGTGTCATCTGGCATGACAAATAAGGGCCCCTGACAGCACACAACACACCGATTCCTGACTTTCTTCCTGAATTCCTGCGTGGCATCCGGTTCCTGACGTCTTCATCCTGTTTGATCCTGATTCCAGAATTTCATTACAAAGCCAAAGCCTATGCACTGCTGACCCCATTTTCAGCTAGGGCTCAAATTCTAAAAAAATCCCAAAAACCCAAGGGAAGCATCCTGATCTAGCCTGGCTTGCTGCTACTAGATGCATGACTGCTGCTATCCTACCATGATGATCTGTAGTATCCAGTAACCAGAAGTGCTACCCAGTATCCAGTCCATGCCCGCTGATTTTGACTGGCTGTCCTGTGTTAGACCAAATCTGTGCGGTGACCAGAACCCTTGACAGTCCAAAATCCTAAATTAAAGTGGACTGTAAGTATTAATAGGAATCATAGAAAACCATAGCATACCTTGCCTTGCTTTGTCTTATCCCAATCTCTAAACCGTCCCATCCTTACCTTAATAACTTGTAACATTGTCAGAATCCTTATTGTAATCCTGTCCTTGATTTATCTTGCTAAGCACCATTTCTTTAGTCATTTTTATCTTGTGTAAATCCTAAACTATCAATCCTATTTTGAGTGATCCGACTGGTTCCGCCAGGGCGGACGATGGGGATCTGGGGTTGAAGTCATGAATCAACTCTAGAGCTTACTGTGTCCCTGTGTTATTATAGAATAAAACATAAGAGTAAAACTATTCTTGTCCAAACTGAGTTTCTTTTCTGTTTTCACTACCCGATTTTTGTAAAAACGCCTCTTATTCTACATTGTATATCTCCCTCAGTTTACTAGCTAGAGACGTCATTTCAATTCTGGATTATACCCAAGACCTCTAGCTACACCCCAACCCAAAAAACACACTTTTTATTGAAAACCGTTTGGTTAATTTTAGGCAGGAATCAACATTATTGTAAAGTTTTACACATGCTATTTTTATTCTAAATTATTTTCAAACTTCCAAATTCGAATTGTGTACTTTTGCTCAACCTATTGCTTATGACTGCTAGTATCTTTCCAATGTTGCTTCCATAGAAATTTGTACTGATTTAGGGATTTTTGCACACTTTCAGTGTTTTCTTCAGCCATTTTCCAGGGTCAGTTTATCATTGTAAGATTTCAAATCCGTTTTTCTCTCTTGTTTGAGGAGGGAAGGTTGGATTCAAATTTTGTTTATTGTTCCTCATACCTGATTACCTGCTGCTTCCTTATATCTCTTTAGAATTGATTATTTGAGGGTTGAGGAATATTTTTTTTTTTATTATTATTCGTAGTTGTTTTGGTCTTGATCGCAATCTAGACCTTTCAACTTTTAAGAGAATTAAAAACCTTGTATACAAATTTAGAACAATTTACATACTTAGCAAATATACTAAGAAAAATAAATAGCAAAAAATAATTAGATCTTTTGCAGATAAGACAGATTAATACAATACTCTTCATAGAGTTTCATTAGTAAATTTTACACATAAACTTACTCGTAATTCAATTTCTTAACAGTGCATACATCGGAATTTTGAGCTGCTGTAAATAGTTGACTACGGCATATCTCACTGCTTTTCTATTAGTATGAAATAATGCGACCCATAGCTTCTCTGAGGTCAAGATCTCTTGGGCCACAAACAAAGGTTCAAAATGGGTGCAGCGAAATGGTAGTAGGCTAGAACATTCTGTACATAAATGCCGAAGAGTTTCTGGTTGTTGACTGCAGAATCGGCAGGGTAATTGGCTATCACCATTGCCCCGCTGATTCGCCACCTCGTTGGTCAGCCACAGATTTAATCTGAACCTCATGAATCCATTCCGGTGGTTTGGGTTAGGAGATCTCACCATATAGTCGGCCACCTTATTATAGGATTTGAGTTCAAATGGACAAGCTTCAAAATGTTTGTAGTTTGTACATGCCAAGCGTGTTCGAATCCAGTCATCTTCCCAGATTTTTGATCTTGCTTTGCCTGGGTTTTCTAACAGTAAGGTTGGATGTATCTGGGCTTTCTTTATAATTGACTGGATTTTTTGTCGCCATGCTTTCGGGAAGGTATCCATAGAGTTCAATAGATACTTGGATATAGTATTGGTGATCCCTGTTGTTGTTTGATTTAGAAGGCGTTTGCGATATAAGGCACATAGGTGCCATTTATAGATTGCATAGAGGGAGATTAACCCCAGCTCATGTCTTACAAGCGGCAAGGGCTGTGAAGTTGGTAATTGTAAGATTTGCCTCCAAAAACGCCCTTCTTTGGTGGCCCAATAGGTATATGACATAATATGTCGAGTCTCAGCACCATACAGAATAACAGGTACGAGTTTCTGTTTATAGTATGTAACAATGGGTAAAAGAGAAAATTTACAATATCTCGCCTTGATGATCTTAGCTTGTGAGATACACATTTGGAGTTTGTGAAGCCCTCGTTTATTGTACTGGTCATGGGCACACAAATTAGAGATGAGGAGGCCTAAATATACATAGGTATTGGTGATGGTAATTCTGCTTGCCTGGAGAGGCCACTGATGTTGAGCTAGACTTTGTTTCTTAGTGCCAAATTGAACGATATTCGTCTTGGTAATGTTAATTGTTATGCCGTTTGTTCTTACATATATATCAAGGGCACCGAGTAACAAGCGTAGACCTTTAGGAGTGTGTGACATCAGAACCATATCGTCCGCATACAATAGGCATTGAATCTGACTTCCCATCAGTCTTGGGGAGTCAGATATCAATTTACTAAAGCTATGCTGGATGTCTGAAATAAAGAAATTAAATAAGGCTGAAGCTAGTAAACAGCCTTGTTTCAGACCTCTGGCTGTTGGAATAGGCGGAGTTAGTAGGCCATCATTGGTAAGTCGTACTTGGATTGTAGTGTTAGTATATAATTGTATGATCCATTTTAATATGTGCCATGGACAGTCAGCATCTACCAGTTTCTTATACAACAGCTCTCGTGGCACTGCATCAAATGCCAACTGAAAATCGATGAAGGCAAGGTATAGGGGTTGTTTTCTTTGGTATGCACGGTGAATAAGACTTGTCAGAGTGATGATATTTATACCAGTGCCCACGCCTTGCAAAAAGTCTGTTTGATGTGGATCTCGCAGATGACTCTTCTGCAGCCATATATTGAATTCTTTCAAAAGAAGTCTGGCAAATAACTTGCCAGGGCAATCCAATAATGCTATGGGCCTGTATGACCTAGGGTTTTCGTGATTACCTTTTTTGAATATCGGAAGAATAATAGATTTTTTCCAGGTTTCAGGGATGATACCAGATGTCAAGATTTGCTTGAAAATACGGTTAAGAATGTCTGCCCATTCATCAATATGCATTTTTAACATGGTATTGTGCAGCCCGTCTGGGCCTACTACCCGAGATGAGCTCAGTTTCAAGATACATAGCCTAATATCATCAATGTCAAACGTAAGTTCCTTTGAGACTATTAATGAGTTAAATTTGATGTGCATATTGGAATAGGGGGAGAGGTATAGCTTCTGATAATACAACTGCCATGTTTCAGATGCAATCGAGTTAATTTGGGCTACGTGTTGCGGGATATCAGCTGTACGGTTGAGGAGCGCCCAAATGCCAGCTGTAGATTTTGTGACTAGTTGTTTGAGCATGGCTGTCCCCTCAGCTTCATACCTCTTTGCTCTTTTTACTCTGAGCCATTTTTTGTAGTTTTGCTTGGCTGCTCTGATTTTTCTAACCATATCAGAGCTCTGTGCTAATTTAATATATCGAATTTCATGTCTTAGATCAGATTTACGATGTGTAATTTCTGAGTCATGGGTATGTTTATGCCGCTGTTTAATGTGCCCAGTGTTAGAACTGACTCGGGAAAACATCTTAATGGCAGTTGTATAGTCTTTGACCACATTATTAGGCTGGAACATCGTTTCAAGGTTATGGTCTAGAGTTCTCAATTTCTCTTTATTCCATGACAGTCTGTTTCTCCCGTTATTCACAACAGTGCCAATTGTATTCATATTATGCCAATGCATCACTTGAGTATCCATGATCTGTAATGACAACTTAAGTTTACAATGATCACTTAGGTCAGTGTTGATCACTCGGAACTCTTGGATTGAGTTGAAATTTCTGCCATTGACATAAATATAATCAATTATTGCACTCTGGGCACCCCTCCGCCAGGTGGGCTGGGCAGGGCAATCACCTCTCACATTGCCATTTAACATGACAAAATTACGGTCCTCCATAATTGAGGACCATTTCATTTCATCTTCTGATATAGGGGTGACCTCCTCAGAGATAAGATGTAGATTAAGGTCACCTAATATCAAGGTGTGCGTCAGAGTGGGATCAATAGCAAGAATATCTAGTATTTCTTCAAGCTGTTTGAAGAAGTCTTCCGGGCCTCCAATAGATGTTAACAATCGCTATTCTTTGCTAAATATCAGCTAGCTTTACCACTTGAAAGGAGCCAGAGGAAATCTTGTACTCAGATGTCGTTAGACCACTAGTCTTTTTCACCGCTAGAATCAAGCCACCTTTGGGTCTGCCTTGCACGCCTTTTTCTGCAGGAGTGCATATTATAGTGTGCGAGTCCCAAACTGGTGGTGAAACTAGCCATGTTTCTTGGAGGGCAACAATGTCGCTATCGACCAAGTTTCCATTTCTCGGAGAGTTAAGATGGCTATGGCCTTGTGTGTTCCAAGAAATTATGGTCAGGATCTTGCTGTCCTGGCATAGTTATGCTTGCCTGGTCTGATCTATTAAATTTTGATGAGAAGAGCTATTTGAGGTTGATGTAAATATACGTGACATATGGCCCTGCAATGTTAAGGTATTAGGCATTGATTCTTGAGAGAGGACAAATCCTATGTCAAATAAGGCCATTCTAGCCTGCCACAAGATGTCAGCTACCAAAGAAGATCGAATATATAGGCGGGCAGCAGACAAGTCAGTATGATCTATGAACTCAATTTGATTAATATCCAAGGATGAAATGGCCGCCAAAGCAGGAATTTCTGCACAGATGTTAAGAATGCTAGATCGATTCAAATCATAAGATTTGAATGGTGTTTCTCTGCATTTTATTATAAAGCGATGGTGATCTGGCTCTTGCTTGGCTTTAGTTTGCAGAGGTCGGTCTCTTGTCACCATTGGGGGCCTTCTCGAAGAGTGGGCCCGTTTGTCTTGGTGATTAGGAATGGTTGTCAGGGGCCCCTGTATTAGGGGCTTGAGCGAGGGAAACTCTTTCCCTGTCAGTTTGGCTGAGTGACACTCATTTGATTGATGGAAAAAAGCTTTGATGGAGGTTTTAATCTCTTCACGTAATTCTTGTCGAGAGACTGCAGCCTGATTAGGAGCAAGGGGGAGAGGATGAACAGGATTCAAGGGTGGGGGTAACGCAGTTGCCTCAGAGTTAAAGTTGGCAGTACGTGTGAAATATGCCTCCACGGAGGTTCTAATTTGATCCTCCACATCTTTTGAAGAACAGTCATCTTTTGGTAGGACTAGCTGCACCTCCGAGTTCTTGGTTAATTGGCTATCCGACTGCAAGTTTTGTCTCGTTTTAGATTGTGTAAAGTAAGTCTTAATTTGGTCACCCGTAGGTGTTGGAGGCACAGTATTAGGATGTTCTTGTCTCGGTACGTGTGAAGAGTTATTTGGTAACAATTTCAGAAAAGGTTCAATGGATTTCTGTATCTGAGTCTGTATGGCCAATAATATGGGGGCACTCTGGGCTCCAGCTGAATGATTAAAAGACTCTGTTATTGCTGTTGCACCAATAACTGAAAAGACTGGAGATGTTATTTTAGAGGTTTTTGACTGAGTTTTTTGTTGTTTATCGTAATGTTCAACCATCTGGATTAAATCATCCAGGGGCTTATGTGAAACAATGGGTGCAGTCAAATCAATTGCCTCAGGTTTCTGGGGAAAGCCATCAGATATTGCAATGCTCGTCTGATCTCCTGGTGAGTCTACAGGATTTTTCCGTTTTTTCCCCATCATTGGTTTCACGGCAGGATTTTTAAAGTTAACAGATTGAAGTTTTCTTCTTTTGGTGGGCCTTGATGTTATAGATTTAGTAGCGGCCGAACTAAAAACTTCAAACATATTCTTTGTCGTTAAGGTACTAGAAGATTGACTTGTTTGTAAATTAATAACAGGTGCAGGGGCATCTTCCTTGCCATTTGAAAGTTCTACAGCAGTAGGCGCAAGGGCAAGGACTTCTTTGGGCCTAATTGATGATACTATAGCGGGGCCATCCAGCGCCTTATTGGGGCTATCAACAGTAATACTGCCTCCAATTGTACTAGAGGGTTGACCAAGAAACGGCTGCATTGGCAGATTGGGTTGGATTGCTTGCGTTTCTGTATGTGGGATGCAATCACTCTCTAACGTTTGTGTGGAAACTGTATATGTGGTTTTTGGTCTTCTTGATTCGAGGTTCTGTTCAAAATGATTGGGTTGTATTATTCTTTTAGAATGAGAAGATAGCAGATGTTCAAGACTAGTGGACTGTTTTGAGACTTTTGCATCCAATCCTTCGTATAGTTTTGCCACAGCTAGCAGGGCTGTGTTCATCGCAGCCAATGTGTTGTTTAGGGCAGCGGCCTCTGGAAATGAATGTCTCTCCCTATGGATGGGATTGAGAAAAAAATCAGAAACTCGCGTGCCCTGATCAAAACATGGTTGTCTCGGGGTGGGTGCTATAAAGGAGTCAGCTTCTTCACTTGGTTCAATGGCTGGGACCGGGTGTGTTGTAGGAGAGGCCATTAGTTCTACTATTATTGTGTTGTTTTGGGATAACACTGGTGATAATGTTTCGCCAATTGTGCCAAAAAGATTATCGGGATCTTGTTCTGATTGGATTAGATCACCGGTTTTAGAACACACATATAGCACCTCCTCTGAACGTTCCTCAGTACGATTCGAGAGGTTCATATATTCAAGATCCTCTTCCTCTATTTCTCCAATCATGGTTAGATGAGTATGAGCCTGCCTCAACTTATGTTGTGCTAAGACTGAACATTGAACTGGTTGTGGTACGGTGTCGCCCGGAAAAAGAGTTGTGACAGGTCGTAAATCACCTGCAATACAAGCTGCGATTAGCGTATTATCAGTGGGAGCACCATGTATATTAAGTTCTTCAGTTACTGTTTCAGAGGGCACTGTAGTGCTGGACATAGAAGCTATCGAGCCAGACGGCTGGGATGGATCAGTTTGACACAATTGGATGTCATCGGGAGGTGATTGAGTGCGCTGTGTTATGGCGCGCTCCACACCTAGTAAGAGACTAGTTAACCGGGGCTGGAGTAGAGTTTTCCTCATGGCGTTCTCACGTCTTGCCTCCATCAGCTTCATGTGAGTCTCTAAAATGGGGGGCATGCTGGTGGTCAATGTATAAGGAATCATGCAGGTTACCTCTAACTTGTAAATGAGTTAAACAATATAAAAAGAAAAAAAGGTATAGAATTTAAACTAATAAATAAATACCTAGTACTTGGGAGCTGGACCGCGCGACCCGCGAACAGCCGACAGTACTTGTAGTACTTGGCGAGTGCGCGCGCGGGTGCGCTATGACATTGGTATATGTAGGGCAGGGCCGAGCAGGCAGGCCTGTGAAAGGGGCGTGGGCGGAGTCTGCTGTCTCCTTTAAAATAAACACAAAAATAAATACTATCAGTATCCTACAGGGGCAAGTAGTAACACCCAAATACAACGTGCCCAACTTAGTTGTTAACTATAAATGTACACACATCAAGCTCAACGTTGTTACTAGTTGAAAAAATAGACACGGTAAGCTCAACGTTGTTACTAATAAAAAGTGCACATACGGCGTGCGCAGCAGGGTTGCTAGTTAGGCGTGCACAATGGCACACATGCGCAAAACACAGTCACCTCTGTTGCTTTCTACTAGTCCAGGCAGTTCAGGTGCTGCAGAAAAAGACGTCCTCCTGCTGGAAATACGAGGTTCGTGCGGCAGCAGATTGCTGTGAAATCCGAACAGCGAAAGACAGGAAGCACTCCGGAATCAGGTCCTGAGAAGCGCGGAGTGTCCAACCAGCCAACAGTACTTGTAGTACTTGGCGAGTGCGCGCGCGGGTGCGCTATGACGTTGGTATATGTAGGGCAGGGCCGAGCAGGCAGGCCTGTGAAAGGGGCGTGGGCGGAGTCTGCTGTCTCCTCTGTTGCTTTCTACTAGTCCTGGCAGTTCAGGTGCTGCAGAAAAAGACGTCCTCCTGCTGGAAATGCGAGGTTCGTGCGGCAGCAGATTGCTGTGAAATCCGAACAGCGAAAGACAGGAAGCACTCCGGAATCAGGTCCTGAGGAATATTGCAGGGGGAAATTCTTACTTGAGTGCTATCATTCCAAAAATTCAAGTGTTCCCTTTTCTCTGGTGTTTTCTATTTTGTGTTGCTAAAGAGTGAATTAAAGTGCATTACATACCTTCTTATTTGTCATTGTCACCACATTGGTGATTGCTGCCCCATATATTAAAGAGTATATGTTTGATTTGAATTTCTCAATAAATAAATGAACATTGCCTTTACCAACCAGCCTGGTTCTTGGTCCATCGTGACCCGGGGTATCTGAAAAGGGGGTGTGATATGAGTGGTGTATCTCTCAAATATGGAATTTATATATATAACAAAATAAGCATTTCAGTTGTGCGCTGCATCCTAGGCAGGGTGTATTGCCTGATTGAAATCCTTAACACTGTTAGTGGAAGCGGCACCAGGCTTCCTCTCTTCTTTCTGCAAGGGCTGCCTGATGCACCCTAGCATGTTGGCTATGTTGCCTTGCCCTGCCGCCCCCCCTCCCCCGATTCCTCCCATGTGCCCCTGAGCTCCATCGGTGCCCAATTCCACGGCACATGGCCAGATGTCTTGCAGCAGCCTGTGCAGCAGGTCGTCTGCATGCTTCCACCACAGCAGACGCAAAGGCATCCGACGCTACACGCCCACGCGTGTTATCATCGGCAATGGCTTCGAAAGGCGCCAGAGTGGTGGCTACACACTGTGAGATGGTGTGTCTGAAAAAAGAACTGGATTTACAGATGAAGTGGGCACGATTTTTAAGTTTTTTTTTTCATAACTCATTAAAGCCTATCCTAGCGCAGAAGGGTACTGCGAGGCAGTACACAAGGGGAAAACACATTTATGGGAAACAGAACAGTAAAGAAAGAATACAAAGTAAATCATTTTTTAAACATCGCAGTAAGCAGGTTCAAAAGACAGCAGGTCTAGCAAAAAAAACTGCCCGTTTTCTGGCGATTTACAAAAATGAAAGCAAATCGCACACAAGACTAATGTGTACGGGCTGCGCTCAGCTCTGCATCTCGAGGATGCGCTCACAGGTCAGGTGGCCCAAGACCGCTGGAAATTATCAACGTGTGTGGCAAACAGGGAAGTGGGCCCAGAATGGTCCTGTCTGAAGGCTATTCAACAAAGTGCAGGCAAATGGTGTTGACTCCTGACCTCAGTATTGAAGGGTTCACACTTCATGTACTAGAGACCAAAGATGTCAGGCCTCTGCCCACACGCAAGCACCAATGAATGCCACCCGCTTTGAGAAATCTTGCTGCCAGCCCTGGCACATGAGCTCTTTGGAATATCGATTTGACGCCGTCATTTGTCAAAGAGCAAAGGTTGGCGTTTATGTGACCCATATACTATAATCTCCACAGGAAGCACACTCAATCCCGAGGCTGTGGTAAAACGGAACTGTCAGGGGATTTTTTGTTCTCCCAATTCTTATAATTATGAGAATACGTCGCATTAATGTAATAATTTAAAATACTCAGGGAAAAACATATGCAACCCGAAAGATCCCCCACAGCTTTAAATTTGTAACATAAAAAGTGCATGCACTAAAGGCAATACAAATGTCAGTGTGCACAATAGATAAAATATGCATTAAAAAGAAATATATCACAGTATGCAAAGAAATTAAAGCAGCTTGCCATGGGTAGATTCCAATGCCCCAAAGAGACTAGTGCTTTAACGGTTAATTCAAGACCCCCTTATTCAATATGGAATAAATCAGGGTTGTAACCGGTAGTTATGGACACTGAGGTCTAAACCGAGCCAAAAAGTAAGGGGGCTACCATTCCCACACATCCTGCAGGGACGTCATTTCACCAAAATGCCAGGGGTAACAGAAGTGACATCACACAATGTTAAGATGGATTTCTGAACTCTGAACTCTGACCTGGAGGGGCAGAGGTTCAGAAGGCCAGCCTGGTTTCTCGGAACAGGGTAACCTCTGGACAAGCCAGACCAATCAGGGTAGCTATGGCAGGCAGTCAAGACTAAGTCTCAGGAGGGGTGAGGGTGACTGAAGGACCTCAATGAGCACACAAAGCAAGGACACTTACAAACTACTCCAGACAAGTATTATATCAAAAATATAGACACATTTATTACAAGGCCTTTGTAACATAGACCATTGCAAAAGAATAACAGTAACACTAAGTAAACCAACACAACTCTATCAATACAATGTATATACAAGACCATTGGGGTCTAAAGAGTTAAATGTACAAAATATGTCGACAACCTAGAGGGGAAGGAAAAAGGCAGTGCAGATAGTCTTTAGGCCCAGTTCGACATCGACAATACACCTAACTAAGAGACAGTCCAAGCCCTAAGAAGAGAGGAGCCTTGTGCTCAATAGTACATGCAATGCAAGCACATGCAGTTGTTCCAATGGGCAAAATAGAGTCTCTTCAGGGGTCTCTAGCAGCTCGGGAAGGTGGATGAGGTGATGCAGAACAAGTTCCCACTATTCAAGAAGGACCTCCACTTGAAGGCAGAGGCAGTTCGAGAGTTTAGGATGTAGTCGCTATTTCGCACCAGCAGTGGAAAGGAATGGGCCCCAGGGGCCACTGTGTAAAAATTAGCCCTTGCGCTAGGGGCCATCAGTTAGGGTAAGGAGTACTCACCGGTCCCCGATGCAAGCGGACCCAAACTTCGCCCGTTCAGTCCACTCAGGTTGCAGGTTCGAACACAACAAAAAGGACGTCTCTGCAGCTTTCAGTTCCTGAGATACAGCGATGATTCCCAAACGGGACAGTGCGGGACAGTGGTGATTTATCCGTTCCGGGTGGATGAATCGACCCAGTTTCACTGCAGCAGGCTTCAAGGGCAAGAGGGTCACAAATGCAGTGTACTTGCAAAAGACAATGCCGCGGCAGGACAACACAGTAACTGCGTTCACTCCGGTCCTGGCGCACTCGTCTCACTTCAGACCTGGGAATGCCAAGTGTACGAAATTCTGTTTGAGGGTGCCGGGGACACAGAGCTAGCAGTATACCAGGTTTCGAGGGCCTCCTCTAAACGTTGGCGGTGACAGACCAAAGCAACTTGGTAAGCTGGTCAGTCCACTGGTTGGCCCACTGGTTGGCCCAGGGACACTTCCGAGAAAGCTTACTTGCAGGGTTTGATGAAGGTGCCGAGAATAGTTGGTCCCTGGGTCGAAGTGTCTTCGCAGATCTTCTAGGACGACCAGATGCAATGGGGCCCCATGGGACGACAGCAGGCACAGGGTGCCAAACCTTCCAGCGCATCACCAGCGGTTCCTTGACTCGGCTTCTGTCATGATGCCTACCTCCAAGGAGCCAGGTCCGACCCAGCAACCCCAGAGGCAGGCATCATTTCCCCCAGGGAAGTGCCAGCGGGCCCAAGCTGGGGCCCTTTGGACACAGTCCTGGCGCCTTAGGCGCCAGGCTCATGTTGGACCCCTGTCCTGGCGCCTTAGGCGCCAGGCTCATAAAGCTAGACATGTGTTCAAGTGTTTTAATGTGCACTTACCTGATGCAGACCATGCTGCTACATCCAGGCCCTCTTGAGGCCTGAATGGAACTACTTTACCTGTGGGACTACTTTCCCTGGGTGTGGTCGGTGGAAGGATACATACCTGGAACTTCGTCCAAAGCTATTTAAACCACACCCGATCAGCAACTCACGCTTCGCGTTGTTCTGCTCCTCGCAGCTGGACGCTCACCGTGTCAGCTCCTGCTTCTGGACTTCAGCCACGCCTGTCAGCATCCTGGGTCACCTGCTAAGAGAGAATTGGAGAGAAAGAAGACCTTACCTGCTAAAGCTGCATCACGGAGACTTCACACCGACGATCCTGAAAGGGAAGACATTTTTAAAAGCATTTCGCTTCGATCGCTGCAGCGCTGCATTTCACTCACCTTTCCTGGGCACCTCCATCTTCAGCAGCGATCATCCGGATCCGCAGCCACTTCCCAGAGCCTAGAGAGAAAAAGACAAGAACACAAGGTGAGAGAAGGAAGGGAATAGGAAAAGCTCAGTTTCCTTCTAAGACTTACCTGTTGGGTAATTCCCATTTCATTTCGGGTCCTGCCGCTTCCTGGCATTCCGGTCCCCGGCCCCTATGGGGAAAAAAGACAAAGACATTGAATGAGCGAATGCAAAGACATTACCCGAACGCTCATCCAGAACTTACCTGTCATTTACTGGAACTGCACGTTTCACTTCGGGTCGGCGCCATATCTCCGGCATTCCGAACCCCGGCCCCTAAGGGGAAAAAGACATAAGCGTTAGCGCTTGCTGCAATAAGACAATGAACATTATTATTAAGCTTGAACTTTTGAACTTGCTACAGAACTCTTACAGCGCCTTACCTGAATAGTCAAGCTTATTTGAACTCCCTTCAAACCTCAATCCAGTGAAGTAACTGGGTTTCAACGCGCCCCTGCATCAGAAGCAGGATGGAGAGCTCATCCTTCCTGACCCTAAGGTGAGACTTCACGGGGAATCGAGGAAGGGTATCGTGGAGGGTTGGAAGGGAGTGGGAGGCTTGAGCATTATTCCGTCAGTAGGTAATACTCCCTTTTCACGCACAGGGGAATATTCCTGCGAGCCAGTGAGTCCATCTTCAGAGTCCTGCGCTTCACCATTGAAGAAGCATCAGCACTCGAAGCAAGACCTGCGCCTCCGTGGGAATCAGGTGAGCTTGACAGCTTCATAGTTGCAGGATACTTTGATCCTATCCTCTGTTCAGTTAGAACTCAGAAGATCGACATGGTATGGGTGTTTTCGGCCTCATCTTATCCAAAGTTCCCTTCGCGCCAAAACAGAGAGGACCCAATGGGAGATCTGCTCACAAACACACTCCATACGTGGACCAATCACGGACCACGGTGGTCCCAGTCATTCATGGCGCTCCAGACTCTCTGGCACCCAGGAGGTGTATTGGATTCAGACGTTCCAGCCCACATCTTGGAGGCACACACACAAGGCATGCAGAAGCCCACAAAAGCTTTGGGTTTCGCGGGAAAGTGCATGACCAAATAAGGACTGACCCGGGTCGACTCGACCTGGGGAAGGTGAAGGGGCAAGATGGCGAAAGGACAGGACAAAGAACCTCGTGGTATGGCTAATTTTGGAGCCAGGCCACCTATTCGTGCCAAACGCGGTTAACGCGGTTGACATGGCAGGAAAGGGTTAAAAATAATGGAAAAGATAGCTGCCACTTGTCCTGTCCATGACACATCTGCACAGTTCATAAAAAGCAACACGGGAAAAGGACTAAGGGAAACAAAGTCTCCCAGTGCCAACTGTTTTAAGGGCATGTCAGTTTCCCCATAAAAAGTGAGTGAAAACCCAGAGCAGTGCAGCTGAAGGCTGTGCTTCTCTGGCAAAGTCAGTCAACGGTGTCTAAACAGCAAACAGTTTGGGAGTTGACACATGGAGGGAAAATTACATACAATTATGAAATCTTTCCGAACACTTGCCCCTCCCAGACTAAGGACAGGGGGGAACTAATCCACCCCTGAATGAGTTTCTTGTTCAGGTCGGTTAAACATTCTTGACAACCCATCAGCATTGCTATGTTGGACACCTGGCCTATGCTCAATAGTGAAGTCAAAGCTTTAGATTTATGGACCACCTAAGCAACTTTGGATTCTCTCCCTTCATGTTCATTAGCCACTTTAAGCACTTATGGTCAGTTTGCACAGTAAAGTGGGTCCCATAGAGGTAGGGCCTCAGCTTCCTTAGGGCCCACACAAAAAAGAAACACTCTTTATCTACTGTAGACCATCTGAGCTCTCTGTCCTTAAGATGACGACTAATGTAGCATATAGGGTGTTCCTTACCCTTCTTATCTACCTGTGATAGTACAGCTCCTATCCCAGTGTCAGAGGCATCTGTCTGCACAATAAAAGGTCTTTGATCATCAGCGGCCCTGAGAACAGGGGCCTGGTACCAGGAGTCTTAAGCCATTGAAGGCCTTCCCACACTCTTCAGACCAAGTTACCTTCTTGGGTTTCTTTGGAGTGGTGAGAGCAGTCAAAGAAGCAGCTATGGTACTATAGTCTGCCATGAAATTTCTGTAGTACCCAGTGAGCCCCAAAAAGGCTCTCACTTGCGTCTGTGTAGTGGGGATAGGCCAGTCTTGTACTGTTTGTACTTTACTGGGTAGAGGCTGTATACTCCCTCCACTTACTTCATGTACAGGGTAGACCACTGATCCTTGTCCAATCTGGCACTTTCTGGCCTTTATGGTCAAGTGGGCCTTCTGAAGAGCCTGTAACACAATACCAAGGTGTTTCACATGGTCTTCCCAGGTGGCACTGAAAACTGCTATATCATCCAGATATGCAAGACAGAATTCATCCAGCCCATTCAACACATGATTCACAAGCCTCTGGAAAGTGGCAGGGGCATTCTTCAACCCAAAAGGCATTACCCTGAACTGGAAAAGACCCTATGATGTTGAAAAAGCGGTCTTCTCCTTGGCAAGCTCTGCAAAGGCTATTTGCCAATAGCCTGCAGTGAGGTCAAACGTGCTGAGGTACTTGGAGACACCCAAAGTATCCACCAGCTCATCTGTTCTTGGCAAGGGGTGTGCATCTGTCTTGGTGACAGCATTCAGAGCTCTGTTATCCACACAGAACCTCAATTCAGAAGTAACTGCCTTTGGAACCAAAACCAGTGGGCTGGACCAAGGACTACTGGAGGGTTCAATCACCCCAAGATCCAACATTTTGTTGACCTCTGTCTTAATGTAAGGCCTTACTTTGTCTGACATTCTGTATCCCCTACCTTTGGTAGGTACACTGTCTCCTGTGCCAATGTTATGTTTGCACCAAGGTGTCAAACCAGGGGACTGTGAAAACAAGGGGTAAAATTACCTAAGCAAACTTTTCACCTCAGCCTGTTGATCAGAAGTCAGGTGAGGGGCCACTTGGACACCCTCAATGGAGCTGTCTGAAGGACTGCTTTGGAACAGGTCAGGAAGAGGTTCTGACTCCTCTTCCTCAACATCTGAAGCCAACAGCAGTGCAGTGATTTCAACTCTTGGTGTAGTGCAGTGCAGCCTATTTACATGGAACACTTTTGGAGCCTGACCAGCCCTTCCAAGGTCCACTAAATAGTTCACCTCACCCAGCGACTCCACCACTGTGTAAGGGCCTGACCATTTGTCATGTAAAGCTCTAGGCCTTATAGGATTGATGATCAGGACTTACTGACCAGGTGTGAACTTGATGAGGGAAGCCTACTGGTCATACCAATGGTTCACCAGAGCTTGCCCTGCCGTCAACTTTTCACTAGCCAGACCCATCAGAAATGCAATCCTCTTTCTGAGCCCTAGCACCTAGTCTACTACGTTGGTATTAATGGGGGGAGTGGGCATCTCCCATCCCTCCTTGACTATGGTTAAGGGTCCCCTTACAGGGTGACCAAACAGAAGTTCAAAGGGGCTGAAGCCAACACCCTATTGTGGTATTTCTCTGTAGGCAAACAGTAAGCATGGTAATAGAAGATCCCATTTTCTTCTTTAAGGTTCTTCCAGAGCCCCAATCATGCTTTTCAAGGTCCTGTTAAACCTCTCAACCATACCATTGGTCTGTGGGTGGTATGCGGAGTAAAACTTATAGAGGACACCACATTCCTTCCACATGGCCTGCATATATTTTGACATAAAGTTGCTGGCCCCATCAGACACAACTTCTTTAGGGAAGCCAACCTTAGTAAATATGCCAAGCAAAGCTTTTGCAACTGACTTGGCAGTCACAGTTTTCAATGGGATGGCCTCAGGATACCTGGTGGCATGGTCGACCAGCACCAGGATAAACCTATTGCCTGAGGATGTTTGGGGGTCAAGGGGACCAACAATGTCGATCCCTACCCTCTCAAATAGTACCCCCATGACTGGGAGTGGTACCAATGGAGCTTGGATTGTTGAGCCACTCTTACCAGATAACTGGCAGGAGGCAAACCTCCTGCAGTGACTTTCTACTTGCACCCCCATCTTGGGCCAGTAGAAGTGCATGGATAACCTTTGCTTGGTTCTCTTGATTCCAAGGTAACCATCAAGGGGCACTTCATGCGCCACCTGCAGGAGGAAGGGTCTTACAGCGAGGGGAACCACCAACATCCTTTGGTCTCCTTCTGTAGACTCTGTAGGCTCCCTATACAGGAGCCCACCTTCCTAATAAATCGTGTGCTTCCCAGGAGGTTCACCCTCAAGCTGGGAGCAGGCCTGTCTCCGTAGGCCTTCCAGAGATGGGCACTCACATTGGCCCTTATTAAATTCTTCCCTGTCAGGACCACCGTCTACTAACAAATCTTTTAGTTCAGGATGGTCATCGGGGTCAAATACTTCAGCCATCACCACCTCCTCGTCAGGTCCTGGTGATTGACCAATTATCTCCAACTCAGTGGTAGGTGAGTTAGGGGGAATGTTTTATTTCCCTCTTTTGGATTTTCTTACTCCTTTAGCCTTGGGTTTCCCCTTTGGCTGGGGCATTGCAGTGGTCTTGGCCAGTGCTGCCCTTGTTTGAGACCTTGTGCAGGGTCTTTCAGCTGTATCTCCCACAAGCCCTAAAGCTCTGAGATCATTTCCCAGCAAGACCTTTCATGGGACACTCCTCTGTATCCCCCCTGGAATCCTGACTACTGTACCATTTATAGTAAGATTTACAGGTATTACTGGGAACATGAGAGGTGGGCCATCAGCCAACTTAGTGGGTAACAGAGGAGCTCTGGCAACTTCCTCTGGGTCTACCAAGGTAGAATCCACTACAGTTCGACTACACCCACTATCCCAAAGAGCTGGAGTATGTACCCCATTGATCAGCACACTGTCTTTAAAGTAGTGCTTGGTATTATCAGGAATCCTAGCATAAGCCTCTGAGACTCTAGGCTCCCAGGAACCCAGGGAAACTAAAACTACCTCAGCTTCTATCCCACTGGGGAAGGAGTCTGGGGAGAAGGATGCCCCTGTAATCTCTTCTTCCTCATAGGAGGAGAAGGCCAGATTAGCAGAGTGGACACCCAAGGTTTTGACCTTACATCTGGGATCCCCCTTCACATGGTCAGTTGCTTCACAAGCAAAACAAGAGCCACTGGGTCTGTTTACATAGGGAGGCTTACTATAACCAGAGTTATGTTATGGAGGCTGACCTCCACTACTCTGAGTTCTCTTGTGTCTGACCCTTATTTTTCCTTTTGTGGCTCTTCTGGGAGGACGTTTTATCAGAATCTCCACCCTCCTTATCTTTGGACTTTTCCCCTCCTACTGCTTACCAGGATGAGTCTTGTCCTTATGGGACACTTGATGTGACACCCGCAAATCTGCTGCCATGGCAAGCTTCTTAGGATCTATCTCCTTTGAATCTGCCAAGTGCTGCTTAACCTCAGAGGAAGAAGATGCAAAAATATGTTCCAGCGTGACAAGACATATCATACCTTCAAAAGTAGAGACCTTATAACCTTCAACCCAGCCAGTCAAGTTTTTTAAGGATTCAGTTACATAAGATACCCAAGTACCACCTTCTTTCTTTTTGTACTCTCTGAATCTTTTAAAGTATTTGGCAGGAGTCTTTCCAAACTTTAAGATGAGAGTTTGCTTCAACATTGCAAAATCTGCTCTCTCAGCTTTTGACATTTCCATAATGGCACTGCAGCCAGAATGGGGCAGTCTGCTAAGTAACCAGGCAATTTTATCAGCATTGTCAACTTGTTGAACTTCACATGCATATTCACATGTATTCAGCCAGTCCATAATGTAATTCTTTTCCTCATACACACTGAGCAGATCCTTAGGAAACCTTGGATGAGAGGAGGACCCAGACCCATGTCCAGGACCCTTGGATCCATTGGCAACCTGAAGATTGGCCGGTTCCAACGAGTGATCCCTGTCTTTCTGTTTTTCTGCATGCTCTATCTTCAATTTGGCCATGTTAAATCCAAGCTCATTCTGCCTAAACAGCAGTTCTTGTTTCTTGAATTCAAGTATGGCCTCACCTTCAGCACTAAAAAACAACAGGCGGGGAAAGCACACCCTATCTTATGTTTGTTCAATAAGCAGCTTATAGTGTTTCTTATTTTTCTAATCAACTGAACCTTATACTAATCAGTTTTTTTTGGGTGCAGGGGAGAAAAAAATGACTCTTGCATCAATAAGTCAACAAACATGTGGACAAAATGAAGTGCCTATTGGTAATAGGAACTCCCGTCCCCTGCACACTGTTCAATAGTGGAAAGAAAACTTTCCAAACAAATCTCAGTTTGATAATTTCCACTATTTGTTCTCTCAATATTTTCAGAATTATTTAGAACCAGTCAGAATCGACAAATACTTCATGTATAGTTCAATCAAAGATTGCAGTCAAGAGTTTTAAACTTATTTTTCTATTATTTTACTAATAGTATTATTACATATTTTACAAAAGAATATAATTATTTCTTTGAGTTATATTCACTCAAAGCCATTTCTTTAGACATATTTTAAACCATTCAAAGGAATTCAAACAAATTCAAAAAGCTACCAATCCAACAAATTTTTTAAGCAAATATTTTCTAAACCAATATTTTCAAAACTAATAATTTCAAATGAGCTCTACGTGTTTCGAGAGATTTTGCCTCTCTTAATCAGGAGCAACAACTTTTTTCTGTTACAGTAATCTTCAATTCTAACAATTCTTCATTCTTAGGACAACATCATTCTTCATTCTGAAATTAAACTCAAAGCCAACCCGTTCTTCAATGTCAAATTAAAGCATCATTTCCTTTTACCAATAGGAACTTCATTTTGTCCTCACCTTCAGCACTGGCAGATGAAACAGACATTACATCCTCCAAATCCTCATGGTCTCTATGAATCAGTGCAGCGGCAGAACTTCCAGTTCTGCCATTGAGAGTAGTCCCACCTCCTTCTGTACTGTCATTAGAAGCTATGGCACTAATCTGAGCTTCTTGCCAGTCCATGATTCTTTGGATCATTTCCATTTTTGTGCCTTGAGCAGAGATATCTCTCAGCACACATCTTTGTCAATGTTTCAGATTTAGAAGCATTGAAAGTTAACAAGGTACTGGTTTTCATATTGTTAGATAGGACTATGGCCTTTTTCAGTTATACTACAACAATTCACTATGTGTCCTGGTAGGAATAACTTGAAATGCCTTCACTAGTGTGCAACACTGGATACCTTCCGTCCTATCCCACCGCTGTACACCAATTTGCTAAGATGGATTTTTGGTTCAGCAGGCCAGCCTGGTTTCTTCGAACAGGGTAACCGCTGGACAAGCCAGACCAATCAGGGTAGCTATGGCAGGCAGTCAAGACTAAGGGCCTCATTACGAGGTTGGAGGTAGCCATGGTGCTGTTAGCACCATGGCTACCCCCTTACCGCATTCCAGGTCCGGGTTCTCGGAATAGGGATTTACCGGTTCATTCCAACCTTGGAGGACCCGGGAAGTCCCCATTCTGAAAACCATTCCTCATTCCCATTCGAGCCCCCATAGGGCCCAATGGGGATGGTGCTAATAGCGGGCCCGTTATTAGCTCTGTGGTCCCTTAGCGACTCCCGCTAAGGGCGCCTGACCCGCTAAGGGACCTCGTAAAGCGGCGGTAAGGGGTTAACAGCAGTAGCACCCTTACCATTGCCGTTAACCCCTTACCGCCGACCTCGTAATGAGGCCCCAAGTCTCAGGAGGGGTGAGGGTGACTGAAGGACCTAAATGAGCACACAAAGCAAGGATATTTACAAATTACTCCAGACAGGTGTTATATCAAAAATATAGACACATTTATTACAAGGCCTTTGTAACATAGACCACAGCAAAAGAATCACAGTAACACTAAGAAAACCAACACAACTCTATCAATACAATTTATATACAAGTCCATTGGGGTCCAAAGGGTTAAATGCACGAAATATGTTGACAAATTAGAGGGGAAGGAAACAGGCAGTGCAGATAGTCTTTAGGCCCAGTTCGACATCGACAATACACCTAACTAAGAGGCAGTCCAAGCCCTAAGAAGAGAGGAGCCTTGTGCTCAATAGTACATGCACCTATTCGTGCCAAACGTGGTTAACGCGGTTAACATGGCAGGAAAGGGTTAAAAATAATGGAAAAGATAGCTGCCACCAGTCCTGCCTATGACACATCTGCACTGTTCATAAAAAGTCCAGCGAGAGTATCTAGGGCCTTTGGAAATGACTATAAACCCAAGTGTGCTGTATGGTAAGATACATTGCACACTTGTTACATGTTGCACAAAAGTTGCAACACAGGAAAAGGACTAAGGGAAAGAAAGTCTCCCAGTACTGACTGTCTTAAGGGCATGTCAGTTTCCCCATAAAAAGTGAGCGAAAGCCCAGAGGAGTACAGCTGAAGGCTGTGCTTCTCTGGCAAAGTCAGTCAATGGTGTCTAAACAGCAGCAAAACGTTTGGGGGTTGACACATGGAGGGAAAATGACATACAATTATGAAATCCTTCCTAACACCCAACCCTTGACCTCTGATGACATCACAGGAAGTGATGTCATTGTACCCCACCCCGAAATGAAATCACAGGAAGTGATTGAACATAACCTTTCACCCCTTGACAAAACAGGAAGTGGCATCACATAGCATTGTCCCTAAGTACACTATGAAAAATACGGTTACGATATCACTGAAATGTGATATACATTCCATACAAGAAGTGATCACCATATGTATCGTTAATATCAGTGTGTATAGGACCATATTACAGAATTACTGTGAATGCAAGCAGACGTCCAAGGCCAAATGATAATGATGTGTTATTATATAGTACTTAAGTGTAATTGCCTTATATAGAACAAATATACAAACAATATCCCCCAACCAGTGTCGATACTCATTTCTCGACCTCAGAAGGATAAAAGGCTGAGTTGGCCATGCCGGGAGTCGAACCTGCAGATCACACACACATTGCAGCAGCAGGCGCTCAACCCACTGAGCTATTTTACCAGCTACAGCTATCTTATCAGCTGTAGTTAAAAGAGAAAATACACATCTGAATGTTCTCAAAGTAGGAAAGCAAATTAGACTCTGTAGTGGATAGCATAAAACTGGTAACTGAGATTTAACAGCAGGCCAGTTCATCTGCAGCTCTGGTGCAAAGCTGGCCACATGTCAATTCTGCGTGGATCTACTTTTCAGGCTTCAGAGTTAGGCAAAATCCATACCATTGGGAGGGTTCATAACTGGATATTAAGAATTTAGAGTAGCAGAGGGAAAGCGGCGCACTCACACAGGATTGCATACTCTGGGCACTTGTTACCTCATACATGCAAACCAACATCCTGAACAGCATGCCAGGAAGATAGGAAAGATAGACCCATTACAACAAAACATTAATTGCAGCACAATGAAATCAAGGACCACTTTATGTGCTGTGGTCAAACGTTTCTACATTGTACACAAGCTTTTAGGAACAAGGATTTTGCCAAGTGACCGAGGACACCGAGATGGAATGTCTTCTAATGATCGCAACACAGACAAAGGCAGAAAGAAACATGCGATAACTACAACTTGCGAAAAGCAAAATACATAGTCCGAAATGGATGCTTATTCTACTCTAAATGCTTTTTGAAAGTTATTGTCTGCATTGTGAATTTGAGGTGTTTAAGAACAGACAAAATCAGTGACTCCCCCCTTGAAGTGTGCCTGAAATAAATCTTTAATGTGTCTAGCAATTATTGTACAGAATTCCAGAAAGACAAATTATTTGTTATTCCTATTTTTTCTTAATTAGGGTCACTGCTCAAAGTGTAATACTTGTGGAACCCCATGTCTTTTTTAAGAGGCCTGAACAAGAAAAGCCAGCCACTCCAGAAGCAAAGAGCCACATGGTGCTGGCCACAGCCCAGGAGCTTGCATTAAACAAAAAACATTCATTTTTTTTAGGGATAGGAAGGGAGACCACAGGGGTCGCAGCTGGGACCCCCAAATGACATCCCTGACATCCCGCCTCAGTACACAGGATGACAATAAAGGTTTACCACTGACGAATACGCGCTCTTCACAAGGGAGCCTGCTAGGTGGGAAGGGTGTTCCTGTCTGGTTTGACTGAAATGCAAGATTGCTGCGGACCCACTTTCAGACCTTGGAATGTGCACTGGATGCCTCCTTCCATCATTGTCCCAAACTCCTCTGCATTCTGTGGCGAACCAGAAGGTGGAGTCGGACAAATGAATGACATGGTCAAAATTGGTTTTATTCAAATAAAAGGAAACTCCTATGTTGCCCTATATATAAGAGGGAAGTTACCTGCCTATCGAAAGTACTACTAAGGGTGCACGTCAATGTCCAAAAGCAAAAAGTCACCCATCCAAATCCTAACCAACTAATTGGCCCTACCACTATAGAACAAAATCTAACAGAAAGAAGGCGGGCCGAGCAATAGCCTCCGTCGGTGGCTTCTGCCTATCGCAACACTTGGAAAAATAGTTCTTCAATGTCGTACAACAGTTCACTCCTTCTTGGCAGACTTCGATGTAAAAATTCATATGCTTCCTATGGATACACGTCTCTTGATATGAAGCCTGTGGCCCTTGGACTCCCGAAGTCCTTTGGATCTCTGGCCGACTGGTTTGGTCTCAGTTCATGTACTTTACATAGGGGGCTTGCCCACATGTGTTTCTCAGGTTCCCGTAATCCCGCTGGTTCTCCCAGCCTCGATGAAAGGTGTTTGTATTAAGCCTGACTAGATTCACATTGGACGCTGGCCCATTCGGGTTTCTTAGGCTCAGGGTCCTGTAACCTCATACGGTCTCCCTGCCTTGTTACAAAGTGTTCATACTTCTCTTGCTCTGATTCACAGAGGGTGCTTGCCCTCTTAGTTTTCACAGGTTCCCACAACCCCATAGGCTCTCCCAGACTTGATACAAAGCATTCATACTTCACTTGCTCCGAGTCGCACAGAGCGCTAGCCCTCTTGGGTTTCTCAGGTTCTGAAACCTTCTAGGCTCCCCCAGCCTTGCTTCATAGTATCTGTATCTCTCAGTTGTAGTCTCTCTGTGGGAGCATTTGGTGCTGCTTCCCTCGGCAGCTAACATTCTTTGGGCATGGATCGCAGGGATTCAGGCTCTCCCTGGCGATCTGGTCTCAGCGTCGGTTGCTAGGCCGCAAGCCTACCACAGTTTTGTAGTGGTCATGCACCAGTGAAAACGGGTGTTTCTCCGTCTCTGCCTCTCCCGCTCCCTCTCCCTCTGACCCTGGTTTCTCGGATGAGAGGCCGGCCTTCCTGCATTCTACTAGAGTTGGGCTTGCTCTCCACCCACTCTGCTATCTAGCATGGCTCTGCCTCTCCAAGACGTCTTCTCCACAGAAGTTTGCCTCTGCGTAGGATTCAGTATCCTCCCCAAGTAGGAGATTGCCCCCCTCTTCACAGTTCTTCCAGGGTTTATATAGGTTATCATGATCAGAGGGTGGGTCTTTCTGCCTTGACTGCGGCGCTCAGGCGAGATTCAGCATTACCCAAGGACAAGGAGTTTGCGGAAACATCACTATTTGTTAAATCCAAAGAGAGTTTTGTTGAAACTCTTTGACTGTGGCATTCAGGTGAGATCCAGACCTACCTGAAAGCAAAGTGATTGAGCAACTCTCAGTGTTTGGTGGTTTCAAAACAGAAGTATTAAAACAGAAGTAACAACAGTCTTTCCAATTCACATGCAAGCAGATATTGTTCTCTGGACCGGGAGTTCCTTATCGGAATGGGAGTTCTTGTCCCCATGAGGGGAGTCCCTCCCTGTGATGTCCCACTTGCCCAGACCTCTAGGAGGGGGCTTGCTGAGCGGGTACACCTCCCTAGCCTCAAAGGGGATGGCCCCCCTTTGGGGAGAAGGGACAAATTGTCCAGATTCATCACAATGCGCTCTTTCAACATTATTCCATCACCCATTTCTCACAACATGGAACTTACTGCACGGTCGCTATGCGATTTGGGAAAGCAATCCTTCGAATCAAACAATCTTACAGAAGATTCCAGGTCACGTGGGTGGGCAAGGCTCCCCAAGTTCCCAATACCAGGCAGGAGAAAACATTTCTACCAGCCGGTTTTGTACAAGTGATAATTGGATGCTCCTGGCACATTGAGAACAATGGAATATGAACATTGCAGTTTTATAGTATGCTTTGCCCCTTTAAATTGTACCCATGTGCCTTCTCAAAGTAGGGCAATTTCCCTCAATAAATAGATATGATATCTCGCACCAATGGCGATAGCCAAAATGCTGTGAACTTCGGCCACAACATGCAGCTAATTTGCAATCATATTCTGTCATTAAAGGCATGGTCTAGTAAAATGTTTATTGTCCCTACGGATCGGCCATGTTTTTTTAAGCCTAAGTGGCTCGATTTTAGAAAACTTTCCTATGGACCTTACCCGAGTTTCCGTCCATTAAACGCATGCGAAAACAAGCACCAGGGAGCCGCCATTTTCTGATAATCCTATCTTTTCCCCGGTCGCCCTGGCTGACCTGCTTTTGCGGCACTAAATCAATTCCCCCGCCCCTGAGTCTGACATTATCAAAACATTCATATTCCCCGCCTCTCCCCGTGACGTTACTGTGCTGCGTAGGCAAACGCGCCCAGTCGTCTTCTGCGCGACTCCACGCAGAACCCGGAAACCAACACAGATCAACTCACAACACAGCGCGCCACAATTCGGAATATGAAACTGTACTTTAAAATGAAACAGCAACACGGTACATTTGGTAAAGTACATTTATTTGACATTAAATGTTTAGAGAATATTCAGCAATTGCCATATGATCTCCGGAAGCCATTTATTTTCTTTTATCTGTATCCGCAATAACTGTTCCGTTTCATCTTGAGTCACACGCTGTTCCTTTATGGTACACAGGGTGTTCATTTTCGTAAAAAGAATCACTTTGGAAGCACGGTGAACCGCAAGGCTGTTCCATCAACTAGGCACTAGTCCAGCCTAAAGGTTGTTATGTTGCTTCTAGCCACTAGTACAGCGTAAGGGCATGTGGGCCCTTGGCGATCGTCCCATAATATGGTGATCGTGCTCCAGTTGTTGACACGAAGCTGCAGGTGTCTGCTGAAGAATCCATCCGCCGGTGTCTCAAACAGATGGCAGTGGCAGAATGGGATCAAATACCTGTTATGAAAACAAAAAAATGATAATTAGTCTCGCTAGCCGAACTTCATTAATATTACTCATTTTATTTATTACGGCCGATCAGAAACTATTTGCTTGCAAGGATAGTTCAATGGAGTATGTTTGTCTCTAAAATCAATGCGAAAAGTAACGAGATAAATCGAGGCCAACACACAATGATAAACGACATTTACTCTACATGCGTGAGGAATGATATGATATATGATATGGCATTTGTAACGCGCCTATACTCAAGTGTTTCTAGGCGTGATGAGGCAGGTGGGGAACAAGGGCAGACAGACAACGATCCTACTAGGCCAGGTGTCTTTCTGATCGCGCATGGGGAAGGGCTGTACATGGTTAGTTGAATACAAATTAAATAATAGGGCCAGCTGGTGGCAAGTGCAAGGTAAATGCTGGGAGAAGGGGCTGAAGGATACAGAGACAGTCCCGTAGTGCAGGTAGGCAATGCAGGGAAAAGTGGCTGGGCCAAGGACCGAGATCGGTGAGACCAGTGGACCTGCATGCTCATGTGCCCACTACGAACAGTTTTATTTGCTTTTCCTAGCTCTTCATTCATTCATTTATTCATGCATCCATTCATTAAATCTTCATTCCGGTATAAAAGCGTGTAAAGATTTACTTACATTATATTTGAAATTTCCATTGTGTCTCTTCGTAATGCAGTCTGTAAAATGGGCCGTGCTCTTGACAACGATTTTTCGTATACTGACCTAAAATGAAACTCGGTCTAGTTTCTGAATTTTCTGCCTTATCGTCTCTTACATTATTGCGCACTCCCTTCAAATGTAGTTCTTTCGGCATGGTCCCTGTCTCAAGGTCAAAAAACAATAGACCCTTATACTTCCAGTGCGACTTGTGGGCCTCATCTGGGCGCTGTCCTTCGCATTCTTTATTTGCAACATCACGTAGTATAGGCATCTGTGAGAACTTGAAGTTTAGAATCCGTCTATGTAGTGCGCCTCAATGTGCAAATGCGAACTGGCTTCTCTCCCAAATGCCACGGCCCGCTTGGCTGGCGCGTTCCAAGTGCCCCAATTTTGTCCCCGTTGTCTGCGAGCTTTGCAGCCCAAATTGAGACATTTAATTTTTGGCGGAAGGTCAGGGAAAGTATAAAGTACCACAGGAGTTGAGTTAAAAGTGAGATTTATTGTTTGTTTGTTTTATTATTTGCAATACGCAAGCCTCCCCTCTGTTAACAGTGCGCAGCATTTACATTTCATGAGATGAGACATGAGAAAAATATATACATACACATATGTGAGGTGAATAGAGAGAATTCAAACATGACACCCAGCTTGTTCGCCACCCATGATGGTGAAGGTAGGGGTTAGGTTTACAGGTACACTGTACAACATCATTTATTTACAAAAAGACAATCGTATTGCAATTATTTAAACCGGGATTTGTACTTCACAATCAGCTGTGCTTCGGGTGGACATGGCACAGTCGCAATGTTCGGTGGCAATGGATCACTGCTCTGCACAGAAACGTCCAAAATTCCATATCTGTGCTTCTCTAACACAGCAACAATAAGGCCTTTCACAAAGTCGAACTGCATTTCATCATAGACTGGTTTGATCACCCATTGCTTACTTGGTTTTGAAAACACCTTAGTGTAGCGAGGCATCCTTACTTTACCCCTAGTCCTAGATTGTTCACGTCCGACATTGCTGTTATGGGCCAAGACCGCTAGTAGAGTGCGATGTTTCATGCCCCGAAAGCTAAAATGCAAGCGCTTTGGCCTGTACTTTAGGCACATATTGTGGAACACCTCCAAATCTCCTGTGTGACAGAATTCTGTCAGTACTCTCAAATCTCTTGATAGAGTTTTGTCGAAAACAATCTTCTCAATGTCTTTGTGTGTCGGTGAAGATGGAATCAACCACTTCTTCTTCCGTGCCTCCTCTGGGGACAAAGGGCAATGTTCACATTGGTGGAAATGTTCATTTGCTGTCCAGCGGTGAACGTTGGTACAGTGGAGATCAGTGACCGCCATTTTTCAAGTAGTATTTCCACTGACCCCTCACAAGTTTTTGAGCTCCACCAAAGATGGTTGGTGATAGAATGTGACCACTGCAAAATACTTTCAAAACCTTTTTTTTTCCCTGCAGCCGAGATTTTCTTATTGATTGATTTAGCAAGATGCCATACGTCAAATTGATGTTTAATATGTGGGAACTGCTCTCTCATTGTCTTGGCAATTGAAACGTGTCTATCCGTGGCTATGAGGTCGATGTGCATTCCCCTCGATTGTAGATATTCCACTGATTTTATAAAACCTAGTTTCTCCATGGCCACTGAGGATGTACATTTTGTTACCTGCACGACCACCGAACTCACAATTTTCTTACTATCCATGTCCTGAAAGTGGTAGGTGCAGTACTTGGCAGAAAATCCAGGGCTGTCGCACTGTCCATCGCCGGCTAGCCTGAATCGTTTGCCTTCGAATGTACTTGCTAGAGACACTTGTTCAATTTTCCAAGCATCACTAATGGCCGGAAACAGATAATCAAGTTGGTATATGTAGTACAGCGATTTAGAAATGAAATGGAGTCCCACAAACTGAAAGAAAGCCTCTAACTTTCTAAAACTGAAACCACTAAAAAGTGATGCAGCTGCACACAGTAGATTGCCTGCTGGCAGTTTCCCCAGCATCGGTTGTGCAGACCATGAGAACCTATGATTTAATCTACAGGCGGCATTTATTTTGACGTTACTGCCTTTTATTTGACGAATCACATTAATCAATGGCTTCCCACATACTTTCCCTCTAATGGAATGCACACATTTCAGCATACTTATAATTTCCATCAAACAACTGTCGAATACAATGTATTTGCTCTCTTTCATTAGACTGTCATCCTGTGTCAACGTTGTTTCGGCCTTTGACGTTGTGGAGTTTTCAACACATTGGAAAGTAATATCGCTGATATCAAGTTCTGATGCGTCTATGGATGCTGCGGCTGGTTCATTCTCTGTCATTTCAACATCTATTACTTCAACATTGATGGGAGAACACAACAATGTCGACAGGTTTTTTGGTGGCAAAATTTTGGCGGGTGTAGATTGTGTAAATTGATCTGCAACTACTTCAGAGCTATCTTCAATACATTCAATAACATCTTCTTGTGGTGGTGCGGTCGCACTGTAGCTATGGTCCAATGCAACTTTGCTGTAGTCTCCAAACACAGTTAATTCATGTTCTGGCCATTGGACATGAGCATCTCGAGCCTGAACACGCCTCGCCTCAATTAATAGTTCCTCCATAGTGTACACGGTCTGGCAAGCCACATCTCTCATTCGCTTCACTGTCTGTGTGTGTATAGTTCTGACACCCACGGGTAACTGGAGGAGAGATTGGAAAAGGGATGTTCAGTTTAAACACAAGATGGAGTGTAGTAGAATTGACTGGAAAAAAACATAAAATAGTCCCCAGCACAAACATTTTTTTAAAGTTATGAACTGTTTGTAACTAACCTTTTTTTGTTTTTTTTCTTTGCAACTTTTTTGACTCGACCTTCAACATCTGCACGCTGTAGCTCTGATTCGTTTCCGCATGTCCTCCCTTCCTCTTGCGCTGCAACGACTACATTTTCTGTATCCGCATAGACAGCATGGAATGAGGCTCCATCGTCTCCCTGAAACATAGTACTTTCATTACTATGTATCAAAATATTGTTAGCATAAAACACACGTGAGGACGAACACACAGGTACATCTCAATAGCCAAACACGGTTTAAACATTGTGTGCAACAATCAAACGACAAGTATTCGACCTGTGATGATCTATTTCGATGGAACTGTCAGTATCCATACCTCTGGCTCTGCATGGACTGCCATGAATGGTTGTATTGGAGAGGAGGCATCCGCATCTCCCTGAAACACAGTACTTGCATTAGTATGCTTTTCAATATTGGAAACACAACACACACTTGGGATCGACGGCACAGGTACATATAAAGAGATAACCACAAATGATGCATTGTCCAAAAGAATCAAGGAAAATCCAAATATGATCACATTCCATCGACTTATTTCAACGAATTATTTACATCTGCATCATCTAAATTGGATGTTGTGATTGTAGTGGAAGCTTCGTCGTCTCCCTGAAACACAGCACTTGCGTTAATAGGGAAGAAAGTATAGCAAATGGAATCACGTTATATGATCACGCATGATGGAGCTGTCATTATCCATACCTCGTGCTGCTGAAGAATATCTATGGATGTTGCAAATGTAGTGCGCACTTCCGAAAGCTGTTGCGCCGATTCGTATACGCATGGTCCCACTTCCACTTCCCCTGGAATTACTTGAATGTCAGGCTCTGCATCAAGTGCAGGGGTTGAAGCTCCATCAACTGCCTGAAACATAGTACTTGCATTAGTGAGGATTACAATAGTGAAAACATAACACACACCTGGGGTCGACAGCACAGGTACATATCAACGGCTAACCACGAATGAAACATTGTGTAGAACAATCAAACAACAAGAATTCCAGCTCTGATGATGACGCTCGATGGAGCTGTCAGTATCCATGCCTCCTGCTGTTGAAGAACATCTAAAAATGTTGTAGATGTGGCAGACGCTTCAGCATCTCCCTGAAAGACAGTACTTGCATTAGTATGGATAACACTAATTATAACCGAAAACAAACACCAGTGGACGATAACTAAGGTGTATATCAATTGGAAAGCACTAACAAAACATTTGGTAAAATGATTACACGATAAAATAAAAATATTACTTGACATGCATAAAACAGGTCTGTAGCGGATTAGCCTAGTAAGATTACCTGATACGCGCTAGAAGTGGTTGATAACTGCGACCACGTCAAGGATGTAGAATGTTCTTGCTTCAGATTCAAGGGATAGTCAAGAAGTTGTAAAGGTAAATTAATGATTGATAATGAAATTCCAATATTAAAAATAGCCATGTAAGGCGACAGAATACTTGTAAAATGCTCAATACAGCACAGTTCCCTGTTCCCATATATATACATTGCGTTTGTGGGTTATGAAATCGAAAAAGAATATATTGGTAAATGTCATTATTCAAAAAACTATACAATCATATCAATATCGAAATCATTACAAGGGATAGAACACCTACAATATCAATTAATCCGTTTGGATACCTACACACTACCGCAAGGCCTAAAGCTAAATCCGGACACTTGACTCACCGGTGGCGGAATGTGGACGAATAGAGTGGGAATAGCGTTTGAGCAATTTCCGTGTCGTTCGCCGTTTATTCTTCTTTGTTACCCAAGATGTTGTGTACATGTCCAAGGAAAAGTGCCGGCTGCAGATGCGGTATCGATCACCCCTCTTGTCCTGTAAGACTTGTTGGACTCTACTTTCCAGCTCATCCAGTGGATATCCGCAATGTCTGACCCATTCTCTTATTCGATCAACAGTTTTCGGGAATACATGCATTGTAGTGCCTTCAGATTTCGCATTGGTCTTCGAAGGGCAACCGCTAATCGAACAGGCAGGCATTGTTGATAAATCTGAAAAGTAAATATCGACATTATTATACAATCTTCAAGAATAAAGATTTGATACAAAAGTAAATGAATCATACAATGATCAATGCAAAGTTTGTTTTGGTCGCAGGAACTATACCAGTTCATTATGTGCGGCTTAGTATTTGCATAATTTGCAGAAATGTATTAATGATGTGACTAAAAACTGAACATGTGACTCATCCCTTGGATGTTCTGTATTGCACGAGAAGGAAACATGCTTGCATCATAGACTGGACCCCCGAAGGATGCAATTCGATGACAATTGACACAGATGAAAAATAGATCTATTGTTAGCATAGCAATGGAAATTCAAGTCAATAGCAATGAGACAAATGAACATAGCACTATTGGGTACTCTACTCGCAAATAGATAGAAATTTAAAAATCTGCGAAATATGACCAGGATACATGGCCTTACCTTGACCAACAAACAGTTGGATTCAGCAAGCAGAACAGTATGTTGCAGGAGAATAGGTGGGTGGCCACGGGTAGCACACTGATGGGTATGTTCGAAGCGGTCACAGAAGTTCACGGATAGCACGAAGACGAGCAGATTAGCATAGATCTCAGTGGTTCCCAGGTAGCACGTTCAGGAGTTGACTTGCAAAGCACAAAGATGTTCTCATGAGACATATCGAGTGGTTTTTAAAGTATTAGAAACTGGGGTGTGTTTGTGAATGAATGGCGTATGTATGTCGTGGTATTAGGGGGGCGGCCTGCTTCAAGGGGAGGCCTGGCTGGAGACACGGGGTCTGAGGAGGCCATGTGACCGATGGCCCCTTGGCGTGGGACACCTTTTGAAGTGTACATGTAGTTTGGCACCTTGGCCTTTCGCGCCCCTGACAGCCCCCCATGCCAGCGCGCATCCACCGGCGCGAACCACCTTTGATACAGGGGGGTGGGATGGATGGGCCTGGGGCGTGCAGATAAGGCACAGGAAGACTGCTGAATGGAGACACACTTATGTGGATTGCAGGGGGGCGGCCTGCCTCAGGGGAGGCCTGCCTGGAGACACGGGGTCTGAGGAGGCCATGTGACCGATGGCCCCTTGGCGTGGGACACCTTTTGAAGTGTACATGTAGTTTGGCACCTTGGCCTTTCGCGCCCCTGACAGCCCCCCATGCCAGCGCGCATCCACCGGCGTGAACCACCTTTGATACAGGGGGGTGGGATGGATGGGCCTGGGGCGTGCAGATAAGGCACAGGAAGACTGCTGAATGGAGACACACCTATGTGGATTGCAGGGGGGCGGCCTGCCTCAGGGGAGGCCTGCCTGGAGACACGGGGTCTGAGGAGACCATGTGAACAATGGCCCCTTGGCGTGGGACACCTTTTGAAGTGTACATGTAGTTTGGCACCTTGGCCTTTCGCGCCCCTGACAGCCCCCCATGCCAGCGCGCATCCACCGGCGCGAACTGCCTTTATATCAATATATAGTATATCGCCTTTATATCAATGATAGTATATCGTTGCTTATCAATAACAAATGCCACATACCGGAGATTCTTGTGAGCACAGACCCACACTTCAACCGGTGTATTATAGTGGTCAAGACCCTAAGGCCTGTATAATCCAATGGTAATTGTTAGTATAGATATATGTGTGACTTTTATAGAGACATAACCCACTGAAAGACTTTGAACAAGTGTTATTTAGTGCATGCATTATCGGGAATATATTATGTTAGCTTAGATAGATAGTGACCACCCTGCTTCACAGCGACCAGACCTTCACCCATTCGGAGCACAGATGTCTGACGTCCATCCTTGAATGGAGACACACTTGATTCATTTAAAAAATCGAAACAAACGTTGTTAAAATATATGTGGTGTTTTATTTTGTATCTTATTTTCATGACACAAAAATACAAGACTTTAAAGATTATACAGGTCAGGTTGCAGCACAGCGAGAGAAAATCCCCTGTACTGACCGCTGTCACTCGGGAACGTTTCTCTAATGGCATGAACGGCACAGGCGGGTATCACTCTTCGAACGCGGTGTCCAAGCCTCCCGTGGAGCCACCATGTAAAGGAACGATAGGCCACCAGCCTGTACCACCTGTGAAAAGGAATGAAACAAACTGTTTTTAAATGACCAAGATAAGTTTAATAAACATTTGTTGTCAATGACAATTCTTGTAACTAATGGCATTCTGCACGGACAAATGCTATCTAGACAATGCACACTATTGAACGACTTACATGCATTACAATGATATGTAGATGTAATTTTGGATACAGTAGAAGATCATGAAATAGGAGTGGCATGACAAGCAGAGTATACTTACTCGTTACTCGGATTACGAGGACGAACAGTTGCGCGAAGTTCGTGCATAAACACCATCATTATTCTCAACACGGCCCGTGTGAGGCAGGCTGCCCTGAAGTCTGGCAGCTCGGTGATGCATCGCGGCTCGCCTTCCGAAATGTAGGCCAGGCATCCCGAGTTTTCTCGGCAGCAGCAGTTCTCGTCCTCAGTTGGCATTAGCTCGCACCGATTGCATGTGCACCAGGTGGAGACGCCGTCCATTCGACTAGGCCCAGGCTCTTCATCTGTTGATTCGTCCTGTCAACTGCCGTCCGAATCCCCATCGTTTTCGCGTTCTTCCCTTTCCAGTAGTTCCTCCTCGGTATACTCGGGCTCGTACATGTAGGGCATTCTTGTAGCCATTGTGTGTTAAGCAAACTAAAATAATTTATAGCGGTGGTACTGGTATCTGTTCACACGGGCTACAAGCGGCGAAGGTAACACTGAAACGAGTCACAGAATACTCAAAGTAACACAGAGAGAGGAATGGAATCGAAAATCTGCTGCTGTGTGTTGTGAAACGGTCTGTTTATACTTATTGAGGAAAGAGGCGTCCTGCCATTTCCATGGCGACACGTCATTAGCTGAAGCGCAGCGAATGTTGACACGAGACGTGCTTTGGCGTTGGGAAATGGGCGGTACGAGTCTGCTGATGACAGGCTCAGGGGCGGGGGAATTGATTTAGTGCCGCAAAAGCAGGTCAGCCAGGGCGATCGGGGAAAAGATAGGATTATCAGAAAATGGCGGCTCCCTGGTGCTTGTTTTCGCGTGCGTTTAATGGACGAAAACTCGGGTAAGGTCCATAGGAAAGTTTTCTAAAATCGAGCCACTTAGGCTTAAAAAAACATGGCCGACCCGTAGGGACAATAACATTTTTTACTAGACCATGCCTTTAAGGTACCAGTGATAACTTTTCTTAAAAGTCTTGATTTCAGAATGATGATTAGAAAACAGATGAAAGCAACACAGAGTTTGGAAGATTATGGGTCTCATTACAAGTTATCCGGTCCGGATATAACAGTGCCGGTAAAACCATACCGACACCATTTTCCGGACCGGCTAACTACGAGTTCTGTGGCCGTGTGGTGGTATACCCGCCAGGTCTAACCTGACGGGCATAACGCCACACGCCCACAGACGGAAGCGGAAACACTGGCACCATTACAATATGGTGCCGGTGTTTCCACTTCCTCATTCCCGTGGAGTCCTATAGGGAGCCCTATTGGACTCCACGGGAAGGAACAAGTTCCTTACCTGTAACTGTTGTTCTCCAGCATGGGTCTGGCATGGATTCACATGCTCATGAATATTCCCCGTCGTCAGGCTGGGAATCCTCGGTAAAGAAAAAATCAGTATCAGTTTCGTTTCTGATCTGTCTTTCGTAGTAGTAACCAATCACTGATCTCTGCGTCATACTGACCACAGCCAATGACTGCCCTCTACCTAAGCCCCGCCTCTGGCAGCCATCTTCAGATTTGGTAGCACGTGAAGTGGCAGTATGACCAAGTGAAGAGCTTTAGAGGGGTAGGCGGGAGGGTTCGCATGTGAATCCATGCCAGACCCATGCTGGAGAACAACAGTTACAGGTAAGTAACTTGTTCCTTCTCCAGCATGGGGTCTGGCATGGATTCACATGCTCATGAATAAAGAATACATAGCAGTACACACATGCACAACCACGGGAGGTGGCAAAGGCTCAACATTAAGCATTACATCAAACTCAACATTAAGCAATTCTTACCTCCTCACCAGGCTCACCTTAGGCGAACAGGTTGCGCAGCACTGCTTGGCCGACCCTGGACTCCTCCCTGGAATCCCGATCGACGCAGTAGAATTTCGTGAAGGTGTGCGTCGACCTCCACGTAGCAGCCCTGCAGATGTCCAGCAAGGGCACACCAGATAGGAACGCCGTGGTAGCTGCGATCGCTCTGGTGGAATGGGCTCTCGGACGGCCAGGCAGCGGTCGGTTTGCCAACCGATGACAGTACATGATACAGCCGGAGAGCCATCTGGAAATGGAGGCCTTTGAGAGAGCCTTCCCCTGATTGACAGGTCCAAAGTTCACAAAAAGTTGTGACGTCTTCCGAAAACTCTTCGTGCGGTCCACGTAGAACTTCAGCGCTCTAGCCACATCCAGCGAGTGCAAAGTCCTTTCGGCCGGCGACGAAGGCGACGGGAAGAAAACAGGCAACACCAAGGGTTCGTTGAGGTGGAAGTCCGACGGCACCTTGGGCATGAAGGAGGGGTGCGTCCTGAGCACTACCCTTGTGTCGTGAAAAGTCAAGTACGGGGGCTTGCAGGAAAGGGCCTGGATCTCTCCCACTCTTCGTGGGGAGGTGATGGCCACAAGAAACGCTGTTTTCCACGACAAGAACTTCAACGGAGCCGAGTGCAGAGGCTCGAACGGAGGTCCCATGAGCTTGGTCAGCACCACGTTGAGCTCCCACGCCGGGGCCGGAGCCTTCACCGGCGGGAACGATCTGAACAGTCCCTTCATGAATTCTTTCACCAGACGATGAGACCACAAAGACGTCCGCCCCGTGGTTCTGGTGTATCGGGAGATCGCAGCAAGATGAATCTTGATGGACGTGTGCGCCAGTCCAGCCTTGGCCAGCGTCAGAAGGTATGGCAGTACCTGGGGAGCCGTAATCCGTAGAGGGTTAATCTTCTGTGCGTGGCACCAGACAGAGAACCTCTTCCATTTGTGTCCATAGCATTTAAGAGTTGAGGACGCCCTGGCCTTTGCAAGAACCTCTCTGCAGTCGGCCGGTATGTCGTATCCTCCAAACTCTAACGCTGCAGGAGCCAGGCCTGCAAGTTCAGCGACTTCGGGTCGTGATGGAGGATGGCGCCTCCTTCCCTGGAGAGAAGATCCGCGTCCACTGGCTGCTTGATTGACGGGGACGCTGACAAGTCCAGAAGGTCCGGGAACCATATCTGCCTCGGCCACGCAGGTGCGACGAGGATCATCCTGCACCTTGACCTCTTGAGCTGGTTGATGAGCCAGATCAGCAATGGCAATGGAGGGAACGCGTATAGAAACAGGCCCTCCCAGGGGAACAAGAAAGCACCGCCCATGCTCCTCGGCTGGGGAAACCTGCTGGCGAACCTCCGGCACTTGGAGTTCGTCGCCGTCGCGAACAGATCGATCTGGGCTGTGCCCCACCGTCAGAAGAGGCGGTCCACTAGATCCTGTCGTAGTTCCCACTCGTGGCACGAGCGCAGCTCTCTGCTGAGCGAGTCGGCGATGGTGTTTTTTATCCCTGCCAGATGAAACGGCACCAGAAACATCCCTTGGGCGACGGCCCAATGCCACAGATCCTGCGCCTCCTTGGACAGGGCTGGGGATCTGGTCCCGCCCTGCTTCCTGATGTAGAACATGGTGGTGGTGTTGTCGGTGAAGATCCTCACCACCTTGCCCTTGAGGGACGGAAGAAAGGACCTGAGGGCCGAAAACACTGCACGGAGCTCCAGGACGTTGATATGGAGGGACTTCTCCGTCGGAAGCCAAAGGCCTCTCGCGTGCAGATTTTTGGTGTGCGCTCCCCACCCTTCCAGGGAGGCATCCGTGGTCACTGTCTCCTGGTGGCCGGGGGTCTGGAAGTCCATGCCCGCCGTCAGATGCGCGCGGGTGCCCCACCACCGGATCGCTCGTCGGAAACTCTCGTCGAGTGTGATCCTCTCCTCGAAGCTGCCCGTCGTCTGGATCCAACGCGCGTCCAGGAACTCCTGCAACGGGCGCATCCGGAGCCTGCACAGGCGGATGAGATAAATGCAAGAAGACATAATTCCGAGGAGGGACTTGATGGACCTCACCCTGGCCACGTCCGCAGCCAGCATTCGCTGCACCTTGCCCAAGATGGCCCTCGTCCTTTCCTCCGACGGAGAGGCCAGAAGCGACACTGTGTCGAGCTTCGCTCCCAGAAACAGTGCGTCTTGCGCGGGCACCAGGTGGGACTTGGCGTAGTTTATGGAGAATCCCAGGTCCGTGAGTAGTTGGACGGTCCTTGCCGTGTGCTCCACGGCGAGCTCCTTCGTCTTTGCTCGGATGAGCCAGTCGTCCAGGTAGGGGTAGACGTGGATCCCCTCTCGGCGCAGCTGCGCCGCCACCGGTGCGAGGCACTTGGTGAACACCCTGGGTGCCGAACTCAATCCGAAGGGAAGGGCTTTTAACTGGTAGTGACGCCCTTGGACCACGAACCTGAGAAACCTTCGGTGTCCCTTTAGGATGGGAATATGGAAGTAGGCATCCTCCAAATCCAACGACGACAGGAACTCGCCCTCCTCCAGTTGACCCAGGAGGTGTTGGAGGGTGACCATCCGGAACTTCTGTGCCTTGATGAATTTGTTCAGTCGTCGTAGGTCCAGGATGGGACGCCATCCTCCCGTCTTCTTCTTCACGAGGAAGTATCTTGAGTAAACTCCAGAGCCCCGAATCCTCTTTGGGACGAGCTCGATGGCGCCCTTCTTGAGCATCGCCTTTACCTCCAAGAGAAGTTGAGGGACGTGATGTTCTTTCCTGGCCACAGGGGGGACGCGCGGGCACCTCTTCAGAAACTCGAGCGTGACCCTGAGCTAGGGCGTCCAGCACCCAACGGTCGGTGGAGATGGACTCCCACACGCTGACGAAGCTCGCCAGCCGGCCTCCCACCGGGGTGCTTCAGTGGGGGCCCGACCCCACAGCCGGTTCAGTCCTGCTTCGACGAGGCTTTGCCGCCTTGTCCTCCTTGGCGACGACGGCGGGGTCCGCCTGACTTGCCTCGTCCCCTGTAAGCTTCCTGTGACGACGAACGGGCCGCTTGACGGTAGGTGGAAAATCCGCCGCTGGAACCTTTGGAGGCACCCTGTTTGCCTCCGCCGCTCCGAAAGGGCGGCCGCCGCTGCTGGAGAACCCCAAGGGCCCGGGCCGTCTCCGTGTCCGCCTTGATGGCTTGAAGGGAATCGTCCACTGTTTTCCCAAACAGGTTGTTTCCGTCGAACGGCATGTCCAAGACTCTGGTCTGCACGTCCTGACGGAAGTCAGTAGCCTTGAGCCATCCACGCTGCCTAAGGCACACGCCGTTGCCCAACTGGCGAAATCCAGTGTCAGCGATGTCCGTCGCAATCGTAATGGCGTGGTCCGACGCCACCTCTCCTTCCTGCAAGATCTCTAGGGCTTCCGCCCTCTTGTCGTCTGGTAGGAAGTTCAGCAGGGGGGCCAGTTTGTACCACAACTCCCTGTCGTAGCGGGCTACGATAGCCAAGGCGTTGGCCGCCTTAATCGTCGTCGCTGCCGACGAGATGACTCTGCGTCCCATCGTGTCTAATTTCTTTCCCTCGCCGTCCGGCGGGGAGGTCGACGTAGAGGCCGCGCCCCCCCGCTTTCTTCCTGGCCGCCGCGGAGACGACCGAGTCCGGGGTCGGCTGTGCCCGAAGGCACAAGGGGGCCGCGTCCGGGACCCGGTACTTCTTCTCGTACCGATCCCTTCTAGCCGGCGTCGTGGATGGGTTCTTGAGGAGGGCGAGGCCCTCATCCCAAATATCGTCTAGTAGAGGTACAGCGAGGACCGTCTTCCTCTTGGCCTCGCGCCGTTGATAAAGGAAACCTTCCTTCTTCTTCTCTTCCGGGCAGAGCTGGAAAAGCTCGGATGCCCTGGCGATCATGGAGTGAAACGATCCAATCTCGTCGGGCGGGGAAGGCCGGGTGGGAGCTGACGACCGGAGATCCTCGTCGTAAACCTCGTCGTCTGTACCCGTCGCGGCCGTGTCAGTCCCCGTATCATCCCCACGCCGTCGGGAGCGGTTCCTCCGTTGGTGGTAACGGCAGTCTTGTCCTTATCTCCGAGCATAAGGACTGTATAGCCAACAAAATGGCCGCCGAGTTGTCTTGCGGCACTGGTTGAGGGGAGTCCGACGGGCGGTCAGGAGCCCCGTCGGCACCCTCGACGTTCTCGTCGTCTCCTACGTCGGGGTCCCTCCCGACGGGCTGGTCTTCTTCCACGCCAACGCCGTGGCTTAAGACTTCGATCAGCTCCTCCTCAGAGGTTGAGGCCGAATCCACGACGACCTCCTGCCCCCCCTTTTTCTTCTCCGTCGGAGGTTTCACGGGGGTCCTGTCAATGGGCATGAAAGAGGACTCCCTCCGCGGTGGCAGGGAGACTCTGGGCCCCGAGGTCGCCACCACTGGTGTAGCCTCCACAGGCTGAGCCAGGGCCGCCGCGACTGTCTCGATGGAGGCCTTGGCCGGGTGGATCAAGGCTTTCAAAACCTTAGGTGCGCTCACCGCCTTCTCCTTGGGAGGAGGGTCACCGCCTCGCTCCCCCTCCGATGGGGCCTTCGAGCCCGACCGGGGTCTCTCCAGGAGCTTCGCCGGGTGCTCGGCCTTCCTCTTACCCGAGCCAGAGCGTTGGCTCGTGGTTGATGGCGCCGGGGAGAATGCGCCCTGCCTGGCGCCCGTAGAGCCCGACCGTTCGGCGCTCCCGGTGCCAGCGGACTCGCTGTGCTTGGCCTTCTGTTGGACCCCCGTCACCGGGGTGCCCTCAAGGGTCTTAGAAGACCGTTCGGACGACTTCTTCTTCTCGCCTGACGGGCTCTTTCCTTCCAGCCAGTTGGCGAGACGTTGATGGCGGTCCTTCATGGTCCGCTCCGACATATTGCCGCAAAACGCACAGTCCTTCTCCACGTGCGTCTTGTCCTCATGTAGGCAGTAAAGGCAAAGGGAGTGTTCGTCCTCCTTAAAGACATTCTGAAGCTGGCATCCAGGGCAGACCCTGAACAGCTTTCCGGGCGTCGAGCTTCCCTTCTCCTGGGCCATGTCCGAGATGGGCCTGAGAAACTTCTGGAGTCCTCCAAAAGCGTGGCTCGACGAAATCTTCACCCTTGAGGGGCGTAGACGAATCCGACACGGGTCCCCGTTAATCGGATGAAGAAACGGTGGAGCTTGAGGCTCTTTTGACTGAAAAAAGAGAAATTTTTCTGAGAAAAAACGTGACAAAAAGCACTAACGCTCGAGAGCAATAGCACGAGGATCCCAACACTTGAACGTGCGGTAAAAATCTGAAGATGGCTGCCAGAGGCGGGTCTTAGGTAGAGGGCAGTCATTGGCTGTGGTCAGTATGACGCAGAGATCAGTGATTGGTTACTACTACGAAAGACAGATCAGAAACGAAACTGATACTGATTTTTTCTTTACCGAGGATTCCCAGCCTGACGACGGGGAATATTCATGAGCATGTGAATCCATGCCAGACCCCATGCTGGAGAATGGGGATTTACAGAATGCCGGCTCTGGATTTACCGGATCACCGGGGCGGTAATGCCCCGATAATTCTGGCAAGTCTGGAGCCGGTAAATCCCTATGGGTCCAGCGGCAGCCTGCCGGTTTTACCAGCACAGCTACCGCTGGACTCGTAATGAGGCCCTATGTGTTGGAAGACTTTTCTGACACTTTGCTTTGGCTAGATGTATTGCCGGAGGTGATACTCCGATTCCCCAAGCGTGCTGCCCCATAGGAATCCCTGCATTTGTATAACCCATCTGACCATGGCCATAGAAAGGGTAGTTGAAAAGGTTTAACCAGGAATCCATTCAAAAAAGTTATCAATAGAGGTTATCGATAATCTAACATTATATTAATTGGTTAGTTAAACCGGTTTATAATATATTCTTGCGGCCCCTACAAATATTGTCCATAGATTTCTGCCACAGGATTTAGCGTGGAACGCCTTCAGAAAACGGTGCTCTGAACATACCACCTTTTTCCTGGCAATTGATTCCCACAATGAATCGGCACCATTGCCTTTGTCCAATACCAGCCTCCTCTCACCGGTGGTCCCTTTCTGAAAGGTGGCAGGTTGTGGATTAAGACTGTAGAAGTTAATGCCAAAAGTGGCAGGGGCCAGCCAGAGCATCCATCAATACTATGCTCATAATAATTATTCTTTCATAACATGCTTCATACCAGGGAGTGGTTTCTAAGAGCGGCATTGGGATTCGAACCTGTGATGTGCTGCATTGGTGTTTGCTTCCAAGACAAACGCGTTGCCCCTGAGCTATCCTGCCTCCCCAGTCACAGATCAGTCCGTTGAGCCTATATAATGAATGCCACCAGGTTTCAATCATCATGCATGTTTCCTGTGGGTCCTGCAAATGCTAGCTGAATGCTCTACTAGGTAATTGGCATATTTCACTGTTGCACAACACCCAACATAACCGAGTATATGCACCCAACATAACGGAGTATATGTTGTCTGGCTGTCTGTTAGTTATAGCAGAAGAGCACGCTCGGAAGCAATTGGCCCTATTAATTGCCCTACGGAACTTCCATTCTGTTTTGGGGCTTTGGAGAATCAAAGGTTCTATGGAGGAAAGTGTTCCTCAGACTGAAAAATGGATGAGTGCAAACACTGTTGCGAGCATCCCGACAGCAGATCCAGGGGAGGCCCGAGTAACATGTTCCAGCACCACAAGCACCTCCCATCCGGGGGCATCGGATCAAGGATGCTCACCTCAGAGGCAGGTGAAGCCACTCAAGAACGGCAACACTCAATGAGCGTCATGATTCCAAGCAAAAGCACAGAAGCCCAGCTGCATGCGTGGCCAATCCTAGGCAATTTGTCAATTTTACTTTACACTGGAGGTTTTTTTCCCAAGTTTCTTCAATGACGAATTGTAATTACTACACACCACACAGTTCAAATACCAAGTTCCCCAAGCCACATCAATAATAGGTAGAAGCATGACCTATCTCACTGGCACACAATATCTGAACTTGGGGGGATGCTTTACAAGGACGTGCGACTTGCAAGTTTATTGACAGGATACAGAGGGACACAGAGGAGGGATACAGCTGTACAGGGTGGCGGGGAGAAGAGGGGCAAACGGCATCTAGCAAGTCAGGAGGCGGGCGGGGCGACGTGATGGCCACCACCTCCAAAACCCACTCCCCTATTGCCACTGCACTTACAGTACATATCCCCCGAGCCATCTGTGGGTGCACTTTGTTTCATCATGTGTTCCCCGATCTATGATGTATCCCAACACTCATCACCATCAGGCCACGCTTCAACCATTTTACCGATTGGAAATCGTTTGCAAGGCACCTGCCAGCAGGACTGCCCGGCCTCCTGTGTGCGAGTCACCATGGCCTCAATAAAGAAATGCAAATAACAATGCACGATGTGATGGCTACTTTTTTGAGATTTCTGCCATTTTGTTTCCTCTAGCACAATTCCGTATTGAAATATGCATGGTGATTTACGCCAAGCAAAAAGGCTCAAACACCTCATTAGCTCACTTGCCCTACAGAGGGTCTTTTATTTTATATGTGGGATGTCACAGCTCCTCATCCGTGCATTGCCCCTTCTCCCCAACGATGTGTGTGTGTCCAGAAGTGCTCAAGGGGAAAGGAGTGCACTGGACATGACTTAGTTAATGAGCAAATGTAAACTAGGCATTAAGACACGCGAATTAATTGTTATTCTGCTATTATTCGTTTGTCAATTTCCACCTGTCCTTTCATCTCATTATTGGAAATCCCTTGTGCTATATACCAGTAGAGCCCCAAGAGGAACTGTCATGGTTGCCGGCGAAAGCAGGCACCAGGCACGGCACACATTGAAACCTACCAGTGGCGTGCCCAGGGAGTGGCCTGGGGTGGCACGTGCTACCCCTGGAATCTGATTGGCCAACAAAGGTGATGTGATGGATCAACTTCCAGGCAACAGTGGTCCAGGGATGAATATCTGTTTCTAAAGCATCAATCGCCCCACATCTCTAGTACACCAGAAGGGATCCGAACAGATTGGAAACACAAGTCAATTATAATGCTCCTTGTCCAATTTTGGTAACGTGGGTGGAACGGCAGGCTTATCTCCGCAAGGTTGTGCATCACTGGTTAGTTGCAAAACAGCAAAAATACAATGATTACCCAATGATGAAAGGGACTGTCCAGTCAAGGTTGTATAAAAATAACTACTTTATTATTATTACAACAGACAGTTCTAGCACACTAAAAAATACAGCCCACCCTGCAAAGGAAGACAGAGGACACACAATTTCACAAAGGAAAAAATACACTATGGATACTGACAGGAGGGTAGTCAGTAAAGCAGTCAGTTTTAACTGTTCAAGGTTATTTGGTTTCAGCACCAATGGGTCATAAATGTCACTAGGAGCCTTCGGAGAAGAACCAGGGGAACAAAACCACAATGTACCTGATGTTTGAGATGATCTTGATGTTCGATAGCGTTCCAGGATGCTTTGCAGCTCTTGGGAGTTCAAGACGGGAGACAGCTGCAGGTATCAGGCGGCAGGCAGTTCGACAAGCGAGGCTGGACAGACAGCTGTAGGCTGGCCTACACGGCGGCTCAGGGTCAAGAATTGTCTCTGTGCTATTTGGCGGATCTGGTCACTGGTCGAGGCGTCTCGGATGGCTTCAGTCACTGGAGCATGACAACAGTCAGCAGTGCAGCCAGTTGCGGTTTGAGGGCTCGACTGGCTCAAACATTTCCTTAAAAGATGGACGCTGGTTGATGCTTGTTGTGGCACTCTTCCTAGCTTCTTGGCAGGGTTTGTGGTTGCATGCATTGAGACATTTCATACTTATACAGTTTCTGCTGGCAAGAGCAGCTTCTCGCACCCAATGCACTCCCTACTGGGGGCAGGGGATGTAGGAGAGGTAGATCTGGTTACTAAAATCAACTTAGAGAAGACTCTTCTAGAATATCGACAACCATCCCCTCGTTGCATGTAGGTTCAGGTGGCAGGGATGTGCGTGTAGCATTTTTGTATTTTGATGAACTAGGCAGGCTGGTGCATCAGAGGGTGGTAAGAAATGGCCCATACCAGTTTCTACAAATCATAGACGCATTTGCCAACCCCTGGTAACCCATATCTCAACCGGTTATGCCCCTGCAGACCCCTAGTGGAGAGCAGGAGCCACTCTGCCTCCAAACACCACCACCAGGCAACGTTGGAGACCCTCTGCCTTAGAGATAGATTTCAAGAATCCCTTCCGATGGCTGCAGGTGCACCTCCCGTTTTCTCAGTCCTTTAAGCTCGTCAGAGCCAATGTAATTTCCTCCCTGGACACTTCTACTTCCAGTGGGTACATTCTGCACAATGGAAAGCACGACATGCTGCAATCTATACACAGCAATGCTATAGAAGAGTGGGCACCTACCCCATCGCAATCAGTGCACCCCTTAGCGTCCATTAATGATATCTATGTCACCTGAACCTGTGCTTCCCACCTTAGGTATTAACATTCTCGCGAGGACAGAGAAGAGGCCCTGAAAAAGAGGCTGGATGAGCTTCGCAATGGGGCTGGATACATTGGGTGACATAGGGGGACAGACGTAAATAGTGTTTTTGTTTACCTCTCACGTCCATGTTGACGTCCAATAGATCAGTGGTTGGACTCAGCAAGGCCACAGCCTTGTAAGAGCCCTTGACATGGACGCATGGCCGGGCCACAGCAGACGGCTGCTGATCAAACTGGGTGCAACATGTCGGTATTCGGTCTCGCTGCAGGCAAGAGCTAGGACAGATGCTTTCTTATTTGGAGATACCTTCAGAATACAGATTTCCAAGCATGGTGTGGGAAAACCATTGGACTGCTGAGAAAATAACAGCGTCTCAATAAACTTGGCACACTAACCAGCAGGGTTTTTGAACAGACCAAAGGAGGAGGAGCCACAAAACTGGCGGTGCCCAACCATGGCCATTCACCATACCTCAGGAAGGTGTTAGTCTGCGGTGCTTCCTTACATATCCTGCAAACAGTTGCTTCTGCAGAATCGGAAACCGCCATCCAGGAACATGTCACAGACCTATGTCAGACCATTGATTGTCAAATACCTAACAGTACGGGGCAGACGGGTACTATTTCAGGCACACTGGTGAACGAATGCTTCCGAATCATAGTATCGAATAGGGGGGGATCCTTGAAGAGGACTGGCGGACTCCAAGCCTACGTGATTCCCAACTCCAGAGGTGCACAGCGATCTTGGCATGGATACGTTATAAGACTATAGTTCAGATGAAAATATACTTCCTGATCCTGAAAGTTTTTTTTTTTTTTTAAAGGCCACATTTTTTGAAGTCCAATGAAAAAACTCTGGCCATCACTGCAATCTTTTTGTTTTTCCTTCTGTTTTTGTTTGTGCAACCTCGAAATCTGTGCAACACTGTGCAATCACACTTTGCAATCACATTGTGCAATATTGAAACCTTTATTCACTCAGCTCGATCGTAGCAGGACCTGACGCCATCCCTCTTCTATGGTTGACCAAGACCGGCATTTTTACCGGACGAAGCCGTGTGCTTGATGTGAACGCGAGACGTGCTGTGGAGTGGCGCTGCATCACTGTTCATCGTTACCAGGTAAGGGGTGCACAGCATCACTGGTGAAGTAACGGCATGGCCAGTACAGGCAGGACACCTGAAATGTCAATGTACGATTTCAGTATCACACGATGGGGGCACTTTACAATGATATGGCGTGCCCATTACACATGCCGCGTTTGTGCTTTCCGGCCTGTAATGTGGACATTTAGGCGCGTTTACTGTAAGGTTGAATGTCACTTTAGCCACACGAGCATTTGTCAAACTATTGCCGCCTGACCTAGACATGGGGTTTGTTGTCTCTGCGACATACCGTTGTGCACGATTTGAGGCGTGGGCTGCAAGGCTGGATTGAGACATTTGTGAGAAACGGGTTGACGGAATAGTTGTATTAATCATGACAGTACGGCCTGATTGCGGTCGCATGTAATATGCCTCACGAGGAACATTTGTTTGGTTTTACAGACAAGCTGGGTGACATGGCCATTTTTGGCTTAAGCAAGTAGACGATGGAAAGAACTGTCGGCTTGCTGTATTCACCTAGAAGCTGGCCACGTTTTTTCTTCTTTTTGAATTCCCTTCGAATTTTGGATTTTCATAATGTTTATATTCTGACATGGAAGATACTTAGGGTTCCCCTTTTTTTGTTTGTTCAGTGGTTGCTGGTGTTGAAATTCCTGGTTGTCCTATTGATGAGGAGCAAGTGTGCATTTTGGCACAAGAAATGAAATATCGAGCAGTTGAAGCGGGTATAGTGTTCAAACTTGGTTGTCTGATAGTGCACTAATAGCACTTTTTGCCTCAGTGTTACCCATTTTTGATACAATGAAAGATTCGTTCTTTGATGTGATGGTGTACATTTTGACATCTGTTGTTGATTTGGGTTGGGTTGTTGTTTCCCTTTTTTATCTTGTAGTGTTTTGTGAGTGGTCGCCAAGCCAGTGGAGACCACAGTGTGCATCTGTCAATATGCAACGCGTGGGAAGGTAGCCCCTGAAGAAGGTTCCTCCAATAAAGTATAGGAACTGAAACATGTCGGGCATTTTGTACTAAAAACACAATTGGGCCAATTTTCAACTCTGCTACGGGCTATGTGTTTGTTTTGGTAACTGCCACGATATGGGCTGTTTCTTTTGTTAAATCCTCTAGCTGCATGGTGATTTCAATTTTATGTGCTTGATTCAGTATTTTAGTTTTGTTAAATATGTATCACAATAAAATACATTTTTGTGGTTTTGAATGTGTATTTTGTGTGTTTGTTTTGAGGGTGGGACAAACATCACCAATCAGATATGTCCTTTTTCTCTCTTTGTGTACATTTAGTGGCAGCGACTTGGCAGGGTGGCGTTTGCCGGCAGCCCGTGAAGCTGCCGCATGCAGGAGCAGCAAGATGTCCCTGAGCCTCTTAGCAACAAGCAGCAGAGAGTCATTGAGCCACAGGCCAGCAGTGCCAAGTGGGACATGGAAGCAGTGGGAGAGCAAGAGAGAGGGAAGACGTAGAGACAGGAAACCGGCAGGCGTATGGCCCTGGGATCCACAAGGGTTTCCTAAAGTGATAGAGAGCAAAACCAGGCAAGAACCTACGGGTCCAAAGCATGTTTAAACGTCCCACGCCGGCCCCACGTTTAGACGTTCAGACGTTCAGTTCACATGGGGAGGTGGTGCCCTGGGTACTGTGTGAGGCGAGAAAGAGCTGCACAACATCCTGACCATTACAGAAAACGGTGAAAAATACTCTACAGAAGGCCAAGAAAGAAGTGCGGAACCACAAACACTGAGCAACTTTTCCATGCAGTGAAGAGGGAGCCCTATAAGGGGGAAAGCAGAAGGTAAAGTCTAAGAGCCACAGTTCTAAGAGAGACTGGTCATTCTGATAGGCTGCGTTGGGCAACCCCACACCGTGGCATGAATGAAACCTACTCCCTTATATTGTATTGTTTCACTAACCCACATTGAACATACAACTTGTCTTCAAGTGACCTGCTGGTTTTGAGCAGAAATAACTGGATCTTGATGCAATACAGCGAGTTCACGTCATCACTGCGGGCATGCTGTTGCTGCGCCCCATAAACCACAGCGCCCCAATTCTTCACACTTACCGCTTTGTAGGTCCGCTTTTGCCCCGCATGCTTCCGGATTTGCTCTCCGTTAGGTCCCGTTTCCACGTGCATGGAATAGATAATGTCGAAGAAATCTTCCACCACAGCAACGCGCCTCAAAGACAGCTTTTCATCGATGCCTACTCCATCCTGGGGGAAAAAGAAAATGGCGTAAGCTGTTTCAAAGGCCAACAGGCAGCAGAGCATTGTGGAATGACAAAAAACTGCCATGTTGACATTGCAAGTGTGTAGAGCACTTCAAATGTAATTAATCTCAGAACGAAAGCAATAGAGGAATGCGATTCAGAGTGATAGAAGGAATGTGTGATGGTTAGGAAATGAGTGCACAGCGTTGCCCCTACTGGGCAATATCCCCATGTAATAAGTGGTATATAGCACTGTTGACTATAGACCTCATCAGAAACCATAATAACTGCCTCTTAGTTGACTTATGGGAGCGATGACGTATAACGAAGTGAACCGAATCCAAGGTCATAGAGCTTATTAGCACATTATGGTGCCCTTACTGGCACCGTCTCATGCCTTAGTTTCATGAAACCCTCATGGTCCTCCAGTCTCTACCCATCGGTTACCCCTCTGCTGCTCACTGCCAGTACTTTGAATGGGCTGGGTCTTCTGAGAAAGATTCTGATGCAGTCCTATAACAGTAGTTACGGACTGCATTCAGAGGAAGGAGATGGGCTGTTGCTGCGCATAAAATCCCAACTCACGCGCGCATCTAGGTCCAACCAGCTGACAGTTTCCTGTGCAATCCAATCATTGGAAACATGACACTATGAACCTTGCCATTCCATGGCGTGCATTTCCCCAACCAGATCTCGTGCCAACATGGTACATCTCCCCCCTCTCAAGCCGCATCTCTTTCTAGGCTCCATAGAATCTGGCAATCTTTCTAGTCCAGCATGGCAGGGCTTCCCCCTATGTACCTGTGAAATTCCGCTCTGAAGCCTCTACCCTGTTCCGCACCAGGCCCAGAATACACTACTGGGCACTCAGCACTGTCGTGAAGGGGTCATGTATTGATTGTGTGGAGGGAAGTACAGGCATAACATGAGAATAAACATTGGCAAAGCCAACAGTTTTGGCTTTTGTGTAAACATGGGATAAGCCTTTTACAGACACTTCAAAAATTGTACTACCTGCCATAACATGGCAACAGCTTGAAAATGGTGCAAAAACTGTTGGCATAGCCAGTGTTTGTTTTAACAAGCCTTCATTGCAAGGAACAAATGAAAGGAAACACATCATGCTTAAAAATCAACTGACTGAAGCATACTCGACTAACAGATTTTTATTACACCAGGTGCTGGTTTAAAACTGTAAACTAGCCATTACTACACAGATGACTGCCTAGTAATACAATTGGCATCACCTTACAAATAGAACTAGCTCTGAGAGATCCCAAGTGTGTGTGTTTTGTTCATGGGGTGTAGATAGTTAGTGGGAATGACCATAAGTACTAGCATGGCCAGGCCCGGCTGAGGATGTGCCGGGGCCCTGTTCAACATGAAGGATTCCCCCCCCCCCTGGAGCCGAAAACAGTCTGAGGCACCCGTGAGATACATATATTAGAACACAGACAAAGAAATACACCCGGCGGTTATAGCCGCAGATTATCACGAGACTGTCAGCCAGCAGAGAGCAGAAACACTAAGCGCCTGCTGGCTGGCCATCTACTGATAATCGGCCAATATTAACACACAGGTGCATTTCTTTGTTTTAAATGTGTGCTTTGCAGCCCTCGCATTAAAAGCCTCATTTGCTGGAAACATATTGCCATATTATAAGAATGCTGATTGGCAACACGTAAGCAGTTGCTGTTTGTCCACATGAGGCTCGGGCCCCTTTCATTTGAAAAGGTTAAAAAGCCCTGGCGCCATCACTGTACGGCCAATGGCTGGGTAAAAACCCAACCACCACCCAAAGGCTGTGCGTTTCTCCTCGCATCCCATCGCTCTCCTATACTTGCCATGCCAATCAGGGGAGCCGACTATGAAATTCCAGGGGGGTGCCCAAATATAGGAAGTGACATCACCAGCGGTTATATGACCGCATTTGACCCAACTTGTTGCGAGGGGCGTGGGGAGGAGCGCTGAACAGGGGAAACATTGGCTAGCATGTACTGCATATACTAAAGTCAAGTAGGAAGGAGGTTTAAACCATCCAGTTGCATTCCAGTATGCCAACACTGCCCCTACTCCACCCCTCTATAATCATCCAGGTTGTAGTAGCCCTCAAAAGACAGAGAAACACAACTAGGATGGGAGAATGAAATGCCATCCCATCCTGTGAGTGTGTCAAACCTCAGAGCAAAGACTACGCGTGTGCCTCCTACCTTGGAGCACAATCGCACTAATTTGGTGCAAACCTCGCAAGTGGGTGCATGGGAATCCAATGCGTGTGTGTGGGCTGCAGACCCCGGATCACATGCTCACTTCTTCAGTGTGAAACTCTGGCCAAGCTCTTTGGGCAAGCATTCAGGATGGGTCTCACACCTTTAAACAGTGTGATATACTGAGTGGGCAGCTCACTCCTTGGAGCATAGTATACCCGTTGGTGGTAATCTCACAACTGAACGTACACTTTCACTCTTGGTCATCTCAGTGACCCCATGTATATTAATGAAGACAGTCTCCCATCTGAGAAGACAATTATATTTCTGTTAAAACACTCTGAATCGTCACTCCAGGTTTTTCGATCTATATATAGATCCATACCATAATAATTCATTTTGAGTGCAGGGGTGATACCTTGTGTCTGAGAGAGCTCATTCGTTCATTAAGGAGCGATAAAGGGGTAACAACCCCCTGTATGTGGGATCAGGCTCATTTTGCCCCATGGCCCTTCTCTCCAGAATAAGTGACCAGGTTTTAAGACCCTGCTGATTCTGCTATCCTACAGGCTCGAGCCTTCTATCCCTTGCCCCATCACGGCTTCCAACATTCTGAGCGGCAGTTTATGTACAGCAGGCAACTCGGGACATGCCTGTTGCCAATTGAATGTAGCCAGATCTACTATTTAGACACTGGAGAGTGCCATGAACCCACTTTGGTGGTGAAGAAGCACTCAACATACAAAACACAATGGTATAGTGATGCTGTCATGATGAGAAATGGCAATTTGGTCTGTTTAAATGTAAAGCAGAGTGGCTGAGAAGCACTGTGCCATTAAAAATAAAGCAGCTGTGGTGGGTGGAAGTGCTGCTTCGGTGGCATCAAGAGTATGCAGTTCCCTACGGGGTATTGTTGGTAATTTCCTATTGAAGTATAGCAGCCCTATTGAGAAGTGCCATTAAAAGTGAAGCTGTCCAGTAGGCTGGATCAGTGCTGCCCCATAAAAGGTGTAGAAGCCTCTGTGAGAAGTGGCAGTACTGTCCCAACAGTGAGAAGTGTAGTATTTTCACATTAACTATGCTTAAGCACTTTGGGTTATTGAATAGTGCTGCTACACTGAATAATTCCATCCATTTAAATATATTAGCTCTTGTATAACCACGACAGTGTTGAGTTATTCTGATAATGATGATGATGAAGATGATATCAGACTTGCTCAATAGTTCTGGTTCTCTATCATTAAATGTACTTCAGATCTTCAGAGTCTCAGGAGGATAGCTCAGGGGCAACGTACTTGCCTTGGAAGCAAGACGACATGCAGCAACACAGGTTCGATCCCTCGGTCCGGGCAACACAGGTTCAATCCCTCGGTCTGCACTTAGAAACCTCTGGATATTACATGCATAATAAATAACCAATTAAAATGTAAATAAATAAACCTGCAGAGACGTGCTAGGGCCTTGTCAATAAAAGTGTAGCAGCTCAACTGAAAAGTGCTGATGTTGTCCCATCAAAAGTATAGCAGCCCCACTAAGATGAACTAGCATTGCCTCAACAAAAGCATAGTATTACAATTATAGAAGCCCTGTTGCCAAGAGGGGTGCACAGATGTACAAATACATCCAACTCAAAACGATTCTTAGAAATTGAGGGACAGACTTGCTTTGCATCTGTTCCTCCATTTCTAAAAATCGTGTACAAATACACCCAACCCAAAAAGATTTTTAGAAATTGGAGAGACAGACTTGCTTTGCATCTGTGCCTCCATTTCTAAAAATCGTTTTGGGTTGGGTGTACCTCTACATCTGTGCACCCCTCTTACCAAGAGGGGTGCACAGATGTACAAATACACCCAACCCAAAGGGATTTTTAGAAATTGAGGGACAGACGTGCTTTGCATCTGTGCCTCCATTTCTAAAAATCGTTTTGGGTTGGGTGTACCTCTACATCTGTGCACCCCTCTTACCAAGAGGGGTGCACAGATGTACAAATACACCCAACCCAAAGGGAGTTTTAGAAATTGAGGGACAGACGTGCTTTGCATCTGTGCCTCCATTTCTAAAAATCGCTTTGGGTTGGGTGTACCTCTACATCCGTGCACCCGGGTGATGTAGAAGTATACCCAACCCAAAACGATTTTTAGAAATTGAGGGACAGATGCAAAGCAAGAGCCTCTTGCTTTGCATCCGTCCCTCAATTTTTAAACATGGTGTTTTTACCAGGCTTTCACCCGGGCCGCCAGAGAGAGACACAGTATGGACGGAACAAAGGGCCATCCATACTGTGTCTCTTCTCTGCGGCCTGGAGGGGGGGTGGGGGGGAAGGTGGGGTGCCCGGGCCCCAGAGCCCCCGCGTACTCGGCGCCCCTGATGCCAATAGTTTTGCCACCTAATATGTAACATCTACAAAAAGGAGGGTATGTAGCTATATATTTGAGCCTGGTCAGGTTTGGCGCTGCATAATAAGAAGCTGACCAGTGAAATATTATTTATGAATATTTTAATTTAAGCTATTTGCCAGAGTGTTAAAGTGATAGCCTAAACAGTCAAGAGATGCAGATTTTCTGCTGTGCCTTGGTATCTACGTTGGCTCATGGAGAAGTTTGCACAGTCAGCACGTTCCAGCATCCGCTTCCGCCGGTAGGAGCAAGATGGGCGCCAGCGTGCTCTGAGAAGTGTCAATTCACATGGACGCAGCTAGCAGGCTGTCACAGTGTACATGCGTCAAGCCTGAAAGTGCGCGTGGAATTGTGTTGACCGCTACCAAGTTTACAGCCTTTAGATAACCAGCTTTTCAATGTCATTTTTGCGAAGGTTCGGGAAACAAAAAGTAAATCGCCCTGAACTGTTCAGTCTTAGTGAACAATGAAACTTTCACTACATGTTCGGGGTTCGTTGCTTTCGTAGGTTTGAAGTTTTGTGTAAGCTTGACTTCTACACAGTAGTTGGCGCGAAAAGGGCATGCTTTACTGTCGCTATCACTGCAAGTAGCATACGCCATTATACTCACTACTGACAGAATTTCCCAGCATGCCTCTCCACCGGAAATACCAGTGCTGATATTGAATGTCACCTTTTTTTCGCAGATTCATGATACATGTGGTAACCCAAAAATGCACAAACAGTAGGATCCCTGCGTGCTAGTCCACAAAATTAGGGTTCTAGATCCCAGCCGCCTGAGCAATCTTCTGTTGCGTTTTATGACGACGCCATGCTGCCCTCTAGTGGTGGCACCGGGAACTGCTTTAAAAAGGCTGAAACACCATCTACATGACACACTGCTGAGCAGAGTCAGACAAGGTCATACCAGACTGAATCAATAGGTACCTAAACGAGGCAAACATGAATCTGGAGCGTGTAGTCGCAGCGGAGGAGCAGACACTATACAACACAATTTGTTGTTATGTATTGAGCATGGAAATCACAGAAGAGTGTTGATGAGACAGTGAAGGCGATTGGAGGTTGCAACAATAGACACTATATTAAAAGAATTAAAAGAAGCTACAGGGAGTGAGCAGCCTAGGGAAAATCGGATTATTTTGAAATATGGCAAATAATGGGAAAGAGGGGGAAATTAATCTTATTTATATGATGGTGGCTTGAATTAAGAGTAGGGGGCGCAAATCAATCCAGTGGATGAAAATTACCCTGACGAGATCTTAAGGACCGAGAAGGCTTAAGCATGCATTGCCCCAACCCTTCCGGGCGCAACCGCTGCTGTTGCGCCTCAAGGCACCTGCACTAACAACAATGCATTCAGACACCCGCCAACCGAGCCGGCCGGAATGTTGGGGCAAGTCGACACCGAGTACAGCGGAAGAGGCACGCCAGGATGGACTAGCGGCCAGGCAGGAATGGTGATGGGAGCCGACATGGAGCACGGGGAGGAGGCATGGAAGGATGTGTTGGCGGCCCTAACTGAAAGAGAGGGGGTCGAGTCACCCAGCATTTATGCTATGAAGCGGCCCGGATGAAGGGGAAGAGCAAGGATTGGTGGAATGAGGTACACCATGCTATAAAAGGGGAAAGGAAAGTATTGTTGATAGTTCTTTCTTTCCAGGAGTAAGACATCCGAGGAGAAGGCGTTCTCCCACAGTGGACATACTATGAGAGAGAAGCAGAGAAGCGGAAGCATCACTCCCTAACATACCTGCCTAGTCTCTGTGTAGCCCGGAGACTCAGCGTTTCCACGCTCTTCTCCGGGTCTCCGGTTTCTGGTTGCTTGTTGAGAGGCCCCTTGAATCTTATCATCGGAGGGCGGATATATCGTGCAGCTTGTTTTCACGTGAAACAACCACTTAAGTACACAACAGACAGGGAAAACAAGGTTAAAAGTTAACTGAGGAGAGCTGCAGTAAAGAGGCTGCATGTTTTCTCAATTAATTAATGTGCAGGCGCTGAGCTACTGAAAGTGGGCGTGGAAGTGGGCGGAGCATCATGTGAAGTAAATCTCGGGATTTTCTTTTTTGAAACGTAGACAGGTATGCTCCCTACCCATTCCCAGACCAGAGCAAGAAGAGAGGAAGACTGTCGTGAAGGAACCATTGTTTCCCCAGTGCATAAAATACAAAAGAGAGAGATAATAAATCAGTTGCAAGAATTCTCAGAGTCTGGTCTCTCTGTCCACAAAGTGGTGTCAGAAGTGGGACTGAGAGTGCCATGGCAAACCTGTTTAAGGCACTGATGGCCAACAGCAACTAAAACAGCTGATTCGGGTGCAGGTCCAGCAAGCTCAAGTAAATTGACAGGCCTTCCAACAAGCCATCCAACTGCAAAGCAGTCCCCAAACGACTGCCCAAGAGAAACACCAGGAGTCCCTTATTCAGCTCACAGATGTGTTAGCTCCGCTCGAGCACCCTCATTCAACTCACAGACATGGTAGCTTCAACTGAAGCCCATCCCGTGATCCCGTATTCAGCACTACAAAAATACCAGCAAGGGGGTGACCATGCCTCCTTCTTTATAAACTTTAAAAGGATAGCCCGCAATAGCCACAAGCAAGATGGGGAATTATGTGGCCCCACTACTCAACAGCCCCATGTGGGGAGCCTATCAAGCGGCTAATACAACGGGCGATACTCCGTATGTAGTTATCAAGTGGGTCATGCAGGAGAGTTTGGGGCTAGACAACGAAGCCTAGAGGCAGAAGTTCAGAGAAACACAATTAAGAACAGGAGACACCCCAAGACAGCTATATTACCAAGTGAAGGCCATGGCGTAAAACTGGTTAAAACTTGCTACCTCCCCACTGGCAGGAATAACCGAGAAAAGAATTTTAGAAAAGTTCTGGGATACCCTATTTGGTCCAATACAACGGTGGGTTTGACAGCATCATCAAACCAGTCCCACTGAAGCCATAAACATAGCATTAGTATATCAGAAAGCAGGGTACAACAGGTACCGGGGTGGAGTCCAGATTAGACCGGTACGGACCCAAGGAACCACCCGCTGTTCACCAACCACAAAAACCCTTACACCAAGATGCAAGATCCCAAAGAGAAACATTAACGGAGCGAAGTACAAAGCTCAACGTGCTTATGCCCCCTAGACAACTGCAATGCTTCGATGAGGAGAATGGGGTCAGAAATCCCGGTTATGTCCCAAGAAGAGAATACCAGAACCTATGGAAATCAGGGCTATGCAAGGAGTTGAGGTCACAGGAAGAAGATACCCATATACTGTTGGTGTCCAGGTGTACTGAGTCCCACATATGCCATGTTGGATAGCGGAAGCCATCCAACTGCCGTTACACCACAAGTAAGTGCTCCCAGGAAGACCCGGCTCCCTACAGTACATATTACATGTATCCATGGGGATGTGAAGATCCACCCCACCAAGGTTGGTAATTTAAGGATAAAGAATGAGGGAATAGGTGTACATGAACCCATCCTACCCTCCTTGCTTGCTCCATTAGCCAAAGTGGCAGACCATCCCCAATTCAAGGAACTAATAACCAGGGGAGAAGAAGAGTAGTTGAAAGAGGCCCCATATGCTCAAACGGAAATACCTACTCCGGTGGTAAAGAAAAGAGAATCTATGGGAGACATTTCATCACAAAAATACACCTGGAGAAGGACCGTCAATCAGTCAAGCCTACTTGACTGGAACACAGAAGACCAAGACTCTTCCATAAGAAGGAAGGTCCTTATCAATCCCACCCTCTGGATGGCCACATTAAAGGCAGACCAAGGAGAAGAACGATGCACCAACAGGATCCCTTGGTTTCGATAGAGGAAGGGACTATACTATAAGTTGGACATCGATGAATGCAGGGTGGAGAAGGAATAGCTGCTCATTTCTAGACCATATCAAGAGGTTCTGTTACTACTAGCACATGGCCACCCCATCTAGGGGACATCTAGTGTCTCAAAAAACCCAACAGAATCCGATGAAGAGATGCTAATGACCTAGCATATACAGCCACGTGCCCAGATCCTGTAAAAACTGCCCCAGTTGAGTAGTTGACTAGCTTTAATGTACCTGCTCAAGCCCCACTGCAAATAATGCCCCTCATTAACATTCTCTTTCAAAAGGGTCAGAATTGATATAGTGGGCCCAATAGAAGCCGCCAGTATGGGTTACAATAATATTTTAGTAATTGTGTTGATTATGTCACTAGCTCCCTCAAAGCCTTTCCCATGAGATGACCGTGACCAAGCAATTGTGCGACCTGTTGATGCCTTTTTTTTTTTTTAATCGGGACAGCATTCCAGAAGAGATCCTTACTGACCAAGGAACAAACTTCATGTCTAACATCATGAAGAAAGTATGTCAACTACAAATAAAAAGACTTCAGACCTCTGGGTACCCCCAGCAGACTGACGGTCTAGTGGATTGGTACAAGGCAATCATTCAGATGCTACGTCAAACAGTAGGACCTCAATGTAAGAACTGGGAACAGGCACTTCCATTAATCCTAATCATCCTGAGAAATACCCTGCAGTCCTCCACCGTTTTCGCTCCCTTTGAGCTCCTGTTTGGACGACAGCCACAAACACTCCTGGACATAATCCATGAAGAATCGAAGCAACAAGATGAGAAACCACTAACTGAAATTGAAGAAATACTGAAAGACCACCTACAAACCCCAAGAGCTGGCATAGACGAATTAAGGCTAAACTCAGAGCATCCAAGAAGAGCAGTAGGATAATAACAGCAGAATAAGAACCTTCCCACCAGGGAACAAAGTGCTGGTCCTCCTCTTCACTAGCTAAAACAAGATGTTGGCCTGATGCCGAGGGCCACACACCTTCACAAAAACCAAGGGACCTCTGAATTATATAGTGGCCCAACCCCACCACACTCATACCAAGCACAATTATCACATGAATCTGCTCAAGGAAGGGAATGAACTCGCTGTGACCATGGGACTCAACACCACTGAACCCTTAGACAATACTAAGATGTTTCCAATGAAACTGGCAGCAGGATTGGAATACATCGTTTGGGGAACGGATTTGGCAGAAGATCAAAAAAGTGAGGCAGCAGAACAATTTATGAGACAAAAATAAGTATTTTCTAATCTACCCGGTGATACAACACTAATGGAGCATATGATAAAAATAATGCTGAGCAAGATTGTGCCGCTACATTCCTACTGAATCTGCGAAGCCAAGCGCAACCTGACGAAACAAGAAATAGAAGAGATGCTAAATATAGACATCATAGAACCATTGGTGCCAAAACCAGTTAGGTCAACCAGGTTTTGTATTGACTTGAGGCAGTTAAATACAATCTCAGCGTACAAAGTCTACCCTATGACCTCAGTCAGCAAACATATTGAGAAACTAGGACAATCTGGGTACCTCAGTACCATAGATTTTACCAAAGGATACTGGCAGGTTCCTCTCATACATAAAACCAAGGAACATACCTTCTTTGCCAGGCCCCAAGGACTCCATCAATTGATGATATTGCCTTTTGGTTTACACAGTGCCCCAGACACCTTGCAAAGGCTTATCAACACCGTTGTACAGCCTCATAATGGTTATGTCGCTGCATAGTTGGACAATATAGTCTTATTCAGCAAAATATGGGAAGAGCACATACCACACCTGCTGCAAGCATTTAAAACTCTTGAAAGGGCTGGATCACGTATCATCACCTAGAAATACAGTATTGCCAAGTACCTGGTCTCGTCGCTGCTGACTGCGGTCTTGCTGCTTTGCTTTCCACACTTCCACAGTGATTTAGACTGCTTGTATGGCGCAGGGACCAACCCCGCGCCCTTCCCCTATGGAGACTGGCAGGAACAGAACCCAGAGGCCAGCTCCCCATGCCACAGTACAGCTTTCCCAGATTAACATAGCGTGTGGAAAGCGCAAACGCTGGCCCGGAGAGCTGGGTGATGAAATATACAGCAGAGCCAAGGCACACCAGATCTTGAAGATAATAACGGTCCTTCCTCTGAGTAGGCAGGTAGAGGCGGGGAGGAGGCAGGAGAAGGACCAAGATAGGGCAAGGCAAGCAGAGGCAGAACTACCAGCAAGGAGAAGGCAACAACTTAGGAAGGAAGGCTAGTAAGGAATCAAGGCGGAAGAGAAGTCAGGGCAGAGCAGGACAAGGAATAAGAAACAAGGATACGCCAGGGAAATTTGCAGGGCTATGAGAAATACACAACCACAAGGCACGTACTGAGACGTGTCTGTGTGGTGATTAAGCAGGCTTTAAATAGCCTGCTTCTCCCGCATTGCGTTCATCACAGCGGGCGTCATCCCCATGCAATGGGGAACGCTGCATAAGCGCCACGGAGAAAGGGAACTCAAGCTGGGTCCTGTGCATGCGCGTGAAGAGGAAAACAAGGCGCGCCCAGCGGGACGTGCCGGTGAAGCAGCCTGTCTTTGGGACACTGTCCCCTGCCACCAAGTCTGCCCATGCTACCTGCTGGTCTCCCTACGCCACAGCCTCCAATTCTGGTACAGCCTCCAGGTAAGATTCCATGGGCCGCAGTGGTGACAGGCCCGGGGCCTGACAAGTACTAGGTTTAATGGAGAGCAGGTACTTGGGGAATATGGTCGGATATGGGGGGGATTCATCCTTAAGTTGACCAGGTTGACGCCATTCTTCGAATAACACTACCAGGGACCAAACGAGAGATCTGGGCTTTCCTCAGATTCGTGTGTTACTAGAGAAGGTCCGTTGACCAACGCCCTCAAGTCCAACCACAAAAGTGATCTGTCTCATGACCCACTGGAACAAGAAGTCTTCATAAGATTAAAGGAAACCATTGCCAGACATTCAGTGTTATGTTGTCCAAACTTTGCCAACCCTTTCTTTCTTCAAACTGATGCCTCTGGCTGTGACCTGGGTGTTGTCCTTTCGGGGGGAATCCCAGACTATCTTTGATCTGTTTGTTTTCACAGCAGAAAACTGTTACCCCACAAATTGCCCTTTTCAACAGTAGAAAAAGAATGTTTGGCAATTAAGCGGGCGGTACAGTCCTCGCACTAATACCTTTTGGGGAGAACATTTATTATCTTCAACGACCACACTCCCTTCCAGTGGTTGGCTGTTCCTAAAGATTCTAACCATAGAGTTCTCTATTGGTTACTGACACTGCAACCCTTTTCTTAATAGTCAACTACACTAACCTAGCACTTATTGTGACTGCATCTCCCCCTGGCGAGTATCATGCAGAGTCGCTCTTAGCCATCAGAGCGCATGTTGCAGCTGCAGATTCTAGAGGCTGCTTATGCCTCTCAGAGAGTCAATTCCACATCCCAGAAGCCACTGTGGCTCACTTAACAAATATTGTTTCACATGACTATGTGTCACGTAAACTAGCTGGTCTACATGTCAATCTGCTTCACTTACTTCAGAAGCCCCTGCCCCCCGCCGCCCTCCACCAACACACAAGGCTACATGTCAAGGAATGCACATTGTTCCATTCTATATAAAAGGGCTCATCGAACTGAATTATCCTCCAAGGCACTAGGACTCAGTGCCCCAAAATGTAATTTTCCTTTCTCAATACAGATGCTTCCATTGGACTATTTGTCCCAAAACAAAAAGTCAAATTCAGGGCAGAGCTCAACCCAAAAGGGCTGGGTGCCCCAGAATGCACTCTGTCTTGCTCCGTAATCCGGTCCCTACCAGATTACGCAAATTGGAATTCTACAGACCTCAGGGTAGATGTCCTAGTAGAACTACATGCTGCGCATTGCCCGTTGCCACAGTATGGAGAGACGCTCTACCTCCCACCTTCAGTCTTCTCACATAGAACCGAGAGCGGCTTACGTTGTCCAGTTAGGAAACCTTTTGTACATCTATGCTTCACTAAGTGTAAAGATTTGCATGGCTGCTGCATAATTCTAGGACAGCTTCTACAAACGCAAATCTTGTCTATGAATGTGCCCCACATGTAGCAGTGGGAACCAGCAGCATTAAAAAGGGAGGGACACCCCAACCATCTTTCAGTCCAAGGCATACATACGTTTTCAGAAATTGATTAGCAGAGTTTTCTAATTAAAATGTTCTCAGTTAGCAAACAAGCCATTTGATTAGCAATGGTATGCTAATATGTTAAATATCACCAGAAATTGTTTGTACCCAAGACATAAAACAAGCAACATTACAGCATTTTTTTGTTGTGATATAGTTTATTCAACTTTACACAACAAAAATTAAAATCCCAAGTAAAATCCATTTCATGGTAAGCCAATTAGAGCAATCCATTCATATCAAATTTTTTTAAAACATTCACAATTTCTCTCTTAAACATAGTCAAGTAGATGATACAGGCATGAGTGTTTCCACTCATGAATTCCCTCCATAGCAAGTTTTCGGATAGGGTTCCCATTAATCCAGCTGATTGCATCGCGCCCGCCCTTAACACGGCCTGGCACTTACAAACAGCAAGTGTCTCGCAGTTTCTACATCCCCTTCCCCGCATAGACAGCATTCGCTACCGTCACCCGGTACCCGATGCTAAGCACCTTCAATCTCTCTAGTTCTGACCGTGTTGCATTTTAGTTTTAGGTAGGTGCTGAAACTAACCACACACTGATCATATCAATGGGCAACCAAAAGAGCTTTCATAGGCTTTTTGTATACAGTGAAGGGTTTCCCAAGCGAATTTCCCAGGGCCAGTGACAGCCATTTATTAGCCGTACTGCACAGTTTACCCACATTGCTAGACACCAACATGGAAACTCGCGAAAAATAGGCATCAGATATCAGTGACAGAAGGGTGCCCGCCGAAGCATTGGACAATTTCCAGAGAATGGTTAGACAGCTCAAAATGACTACCCATTGAATGGGCATCACATTATATTCCCATAGAATCATCTTTATCACTGTGTGTTGTGGCAGACACAGTAAACCTCTAAACAGACACCTCTCCAATCTAGCCAGCACATCTAGACTAGATAGAGACCAGACCTCCGCACCATAAAGTACCAGGGATGTTAATTTAGACTGATAGACCTGTATTAGAGATCCTGTTGAGGACCCCCCCCCCTCCTGGCAAAGGAGCGGATAACCCCCAAGGTCACATTTGCTCTCAGTCTAACTTGTTCAAAGGGAGTTGCGCTGCTTAAACTATGGTTCAAATGCATGTGCAAATATTTGTAAGAAGGAACCACCTCCAGCTTGTCCCGGTCAATTGCCCAGGTTCGTATTTTTCTTTTCCTGCTCCCCGTTTCGAATATAATTATTTTTGTTTTCAAGATGTTTATCACAAGGGAGTTTTCAACGGCATAGGACTTCAATTTAGTCAGTGAGGATTGCAGACCACCCAGAATTACAGCTAAAATTACAAGGTCGTCCGCATATCTCAGCCATTGGATCAGTACCAATCCTAGTTTAGGGGGGATCTCCATCGGGGTTCCTAAATGCAGCACTTTTGTGTACCACTGAAGTAAAGAATTAGTGAAAAAGAGTAGGCCTTGCAAATTCTTTACAATTCTGCTAGACCTGCAGGTCTAGTAACTTAGTGTACCTACTCGACCCAAGAGAAATGCACTCAAACCTTGGCAACAGATGACAAAAAACATGTAAATGCGCTTTCTGTAAAATGGTGCATATCACCAAAAACCCACTTTAGGTTTGGGACGCTGCTGCCATCCAGAGGCCAGACATGCACAGTGAAACTTTTGTCATACATAGTAAATATTAAATAAAACATAGTAAATATTAAATAAAAGTTTCAAACGTCCACTGCAAACGTTACTTGCCCTTCACAAAATCCACTCAACTATGTGAGTGGGTGAGCAAACTTTGCGTGCCCTGGCTGAGTGTCTGTAAAAGGTTAGCTGCATGAATGGACAAAAATAGATACAATGAAAAGGCTCTGAAAACAGTTTGGCCACCTCTCTTGTGTTTGTGATATTATACAAAGCAATCATAATCAACAAGCCAATCATAATCATGGAGCAAAGTGAGCTCTGGAAGCCAACTATGGAAGATGGTATTGCAGCACATCTGTAGATGTACAGACTGGATGGAACTAGGAACTATTGATCACTACTTTCCGTACATATGTAGCTAGTTTTGAGTAATCATTTTGGAAGAGGACGGAAAGTAAGAGACTAAGTAGAGTGGATGGTGTAACAGGCAGAGAACTGGATGGAAAATTGTAGTTTGTGGCCATCTCACTTTCAGGGTAGATGGTAAAAAGCAGGGTGATAAGAAATAATGTCCAGGATTATGGGTTCAAATCATGGGTTAAACACCAGTTGCAGATGTATCCAACCAGCAGGTAACAGAACTAGGTTTGTCATCAAAGGTATTTGGCCGTGTAATCATGTACATTTTCAAAAGTGTTCACTCGCCAATATAATGCATCTTCCCCAATAAAATGAAATCTAGTTGACTCTGAGATTTAGATAAACTACCCTAAACTATGAAGCATGGAGACACTGCAGTGTTTTACAGTAGCAATGCTGCAATTATGCATTATGTAAGGAATGGAATTGCAGGACTGTCTTTAAAAAATATAGAGTTAACACATACTGGTCTTTGAAAGACAGGATATATTTGGCTTGATAAAAGAGTCATCCTGATTACGTCTGGCTTGCAATTATTTGAAGAAAACAAATTCTTCACTAGCACTCCCACACAGGCTTTTGGCACTTAAGACCGGAGGGGATGATTACTGCAGTGAATAGAGGAAAAAAGAGTGGAGGGAGGCCTGAGGGCAAGAGAGGAATGCAGAGTGAGTTGTGCTTTCATTGAACAGAGTAACTTAAAAAGCTATCTCTGCTACACAAGTGTTAATTTAATGAGCAAACCTACAGAATTGCATAGCAAATTGCTATACGACACTGCCTATTTTATGCCTTGCAGTGACAGGACAAAATCCTCTTGTGAACATTGCTGCTCACACCACTGAATAAGAAAAAATAGCTTCACCTAAAACTGTTCCCACGGTAACTGTAACATTATGATTTAAAGTCTTAGTCTGAATATTGTACAGTAGCACAGTGCGGAAGAGACGAGTGCCTGCCTCTGGCTATCGCTTTGACCGCATGACATCCAGACTCAGAATTGCCATGGGGCAACAGGGAATGACCAAAGACCGGCCAGACAGGCCAGTGTGGTTCAGGTTTGTGAAATATGGGCCATTTAATGGCTATGCAGCTGACAGATTTAACCAATGTCACTGGCCTAAAGTACTTTAAAACCAAACATTCTACACAAATATACTTGAGGAATGCACCTCCACGCAATGTGCTTGGCGCAAACATCATAGAGGCGCCCATCACTCATCACAACCACATTTTCTGGGAGGCTATGACCAGATGTAGGACAGAGGGGACTTTTTGTTCTGCTCGAAACAATTCACTTCTCAACCCATGAACATGTGCAGTGCATTGTTTCTCAAACCCGACCCACAGTGAGCATGCATGCTCAAGGTGTGTGTCCACCGGACCAAACATTGGCAGGTGTGTTTGGAACGTGAGTGTTCTGATACAGTGCAGGGGACGTTTGTAAGTTCAGAAAATGCCAAGAGTCCAAAACTAGGATCCAGGATGTTAAAGGCTTGATTGCACTGTTTTATGACTCCCAGTTTTGAAAACCTCAAAAGTAGTCTGCAAAATGCGATTATTAATTTCCTTCAACGTCCTCCTAAATCCACCCGCAACGCTCTGTGGCCCGGTTGGGACTTGAACAAATCCAATTGCTATTTTGACTGTTTTTTCTCACGCTTGAAAAACAGAATGCAAAATAATTATATATCCTTATCCAACTAGTGACTTACATTTCTTTTGCAACGAAGGGATTCACTCCCAAAATACTGTCTCGTACAAAGTCCATCACATTGAAAATGAAGCCTTAATTAAAGTGTGGTAAAGTAGTGATGCAGTGTGCGTTAAGGTTTAGTTGGTATTGTGATGAGCTTGGTTTATAATAGGGAAGTACTTCATTTGGACAGCGTTTATAGCTTAACATGGGCCTTCCCAACCTTTGCAGACTCTTCTTGTCTACCTTTGCAGCGAGTTGCTTGTACCTTAACACTGGCATGCGTGTTGTTGGTCGTGGTGTGGGCTTTCATGCAGTGCTTGCTGTGTAGGACTATTGTGCTGCAACCGTGTACATTATTGCAAGTGTATTATTGCGAGCATACTCTTGAGTGTATTGTTTTACTGGATTGTTTTAAGGATATTATTGTTGGTCATAATGTGCGCTTGTATGCACTGCCTGTTTAGTATGACTATTGTGCTGAATTGTATTTTGTGCATGCTATACCAGGTTAGTTATTCTGTGTGTATTGTTTTGAGTGCATTGTGTTGAGTGTAATGATTACGTTTCCACATGTTTGTCATGTTTTGCTTGTAGTGTGGGCGTATGTTATGTTATTGTGCATTTGTATAGTGCCTTCTATACCTTTGGTATGATCTCAAAATGCTGTGGGTTGAAAGCCCTTAGGCACTGTAGTCAGGTCAGTGGAGAGAGTAGGGTAGTATATAGTGCTTAGGTGCCCTTAGTATGTGTGCAGCCAGTGCGGTTTATGCAGTGAGTAGCTGCATTTTAATGCTAGGTTCGGTGAAGTGGTTGTGTGAGATCAGTAGAATGTGTGCAGCAAGGTAATTGACCACCGACTCTGCATTTTGGCGGTTGTGGAGCTTGTGTACAAGATTATGTGTGAAGCTGGGCGATTTTTTTCATGGAGTATAGCTGCGTTCTAAAGATTGTTGAGGTGTTTATGGAGGTGTTAGTATGTGTGCAGCTAGGCAAAATTGATTGAGGGGTATAGCTGTGTTCGATTGTTTGTTGGTGCATAGGAGAGAGTGAGCAAATCGGTATGTGTGAGTGTCCAGATTGATGAGACCCCTATTCCTGATTACCTTACAGAGCCCCCTGAGCTCAATGTATCTATCCTGGAAATTCGGAGTATTGGTTCTCCGCCAGAGATTCCCTGTCTAGTGCAGAGTTTGTTCTGATTACCAGGTTTGAGGGTGTCCATCCGGGATGCAGCGTGGTTAGAGTTTTCCTGCACCAGTGGCCGGTTAGAGTGTTGATGCCAGGCGATCGCACCTCAATGTCTCTAGGAGCTTGCCCTGCCAGATTCCTTGCCTGCTTAAGAGCGTATTCCCTAGAGTACGTCCATTTCTGAAGCTCAAGTATAAGTGCTAGTGGATAGGTAAATATTTACACCGGTTAACAAGAACAGGTTCGATCATATTGGCTAAACAAAGGTACTATTACGCTGTGAGATTGTAGTTCTGTGCATTAATTTACAGATAAGTAGGATTGACACAGGTTGACATTTCCTGACTGACAATGCAGTGCATACTTGGAGGAAGATAATGATTAAACTCAGTCGTGGCGGAGAACCTACGTGCTGTTAGAGCTCTAGTTTGGAGTCAGGGCATTCGATTCCAGGTTGATAGATAGAAATAAACATCTCCTGGTCTTAAAGCGCAGTGCATGTCTGGTTGGGGACACTGAGCAGGCCTGGTCATAGCATGACAGCATAAGTGTTATGTCTGGGGTATGGATCTGTGGGCATAAAGATTGTTGCATGGTTAGGCATGGCATTGCCAGCTTGTTGGTGCAAGGGAGCAGCTAGGCCATTGTTGCAGAGCTTGCAGCCGTCTAGCGTTGAAACAAACTGATCCCTAGCGCCGGTTTCCGTGACCCAACTGTTCCTACCTTCCTGAGTTGATGCATTTCCTGACAAATTCTGGCCACTTGTGGAGGATCTAGTGGCCCAAAGTGGCCAATTACATGGTTTTAGGGAAAGAGACAGGTTTTCAGTGCTTTCCGGAAAGCCATGTAATCTTGGCTGTGTCGAATGTGGGGAGGCAGTGAGTTCCACAGTGTTGGCACCGGGGTTGAGTAGGCGGACCCTCCAATCCTGGCTGAATTGGAAGAGGGAACCACTAGAAGGAGGGCCATGCTTGACCTTAGGGTGCGGGTTGAGAGGTAAGGCATAATCTTTTCCTGTAGGTGTATGTTAGGAAAGATTCCCATTGATATGTAATTTACCCTCCAGTTGTATACCCCCCCAACTTTTTGCTGCTGTTTAAACATCATAGCCTAATTTTGCCAGTGAAGCACAGCCTTCAGCTGCACTCCACTGGGCTTTCGCTCATTTTGTTATGGGGAAACTGACATGCTCTTAAATACAGTCAGTACTGGGAGACTTTGTTTCCCTTAGTCCTTTCCAATGTTGCACATTTTTTGCAACATGTCACAAGTGCACAATGTATCTTAAAGTATAGTGCGCTTGAGTCTTCCTTTTGTTTTCAAAGGCCCTAGACTCCCTCAAAGGATTTTTCAGGAGAAGTGCAGATGTGCCTTGGACGGGACTGGTGGCAGCTTATCTTTTCGCGTATTTTTAACTCTGTCTTGCAATCCAAACCGTGTTTGGCACCGGAAGGTGTCCTGGCTCCAAAATAGCCATGCCAGAAGGTTCTTTGTCCTGTCCTTTGGCCATCTTGCGCCTTTGCCGTCCCCAGGTCAAGCCGACACAGGTCAGTCCTTATTTGGGCATGCATTCTGCCATGAAACGCCAAGCTTCGGGGGCTTCTGCATGCCTTGTGTGTGTGCTTCCAGGATGTGGGCTGGACTGTCTAGTTCCAATACACATCGTGGTTGCCAGAGAGTCTGGTATGCTGTGAATGACTGGGACCACAGTGGTCTGTGATTGGTCCACGTCTGGAGTGTCTGTATGTGAGCATATCTTTCATTGGGTCCTCTTCATTTTGGCGCGAAGGAGATTCTAGATAAGAGAAGGCCCCAAACACCCACATCAGGTCGAACTTTTGAGTTCTCACTGAACCTAGGATAGGATCCAAGTATCCTGAATCCAAGAATCTGAGTCGAGGAACCGCTGGTGACTCGCTGGAAGGTTTGGCACCCTGAGCCCGCTGTTGTCCCGCTGGACCCCTCTGCATCTGATAAAACTAGAAGGTCTCCGAAGATGCTTCGACCCATTGGAATAGTCGGACCAACTATACTCGGCACCTTCATCAAACCCTGCAAGTAAGCTTTCTCTGAAGTGTCCCTGGGCCAACCAGTGGGGTGACCAGCTTGCGCAGGGCCTTTGCTCTGATACCGCTGCTGTTATGAGGAGACCCTTGAAACTCGGTAGATCGCAAGCTCTGTGTTCACGGCACTCTCACACCGAATTTTGTACACTTGGCATTCCCAAGTCTGGAATAAAGAGAGAGCGTCCAAGCCGCAGTACATGTGGTTACTGTGTCACCCAGCCATGGTGATGAACTTCGCAGGTGCCTTGCTGCTGTGTCCCTCTGTGCCGTGAAGCCTGCTACAGTGAAACTGGCCTGATCTATCCACCAGGAGCGAAGAAATCACCACTGTCCCATCAGGGAATCATTGCTGTAACTTAGCCGCTGAAAGCCATAATGTTGCACAACTGCCACATTTGAACCTGCAACTGAAGTGGACTCGACTGCCAAAGTTTGGTCCGGAGTGCGCCAGGGGTCACTGAGTACCTGCAACCCTTACCGGTAGCCCCTAGCGCATCCATCCACTTTTACGCACAAGTGTTCCCTGAGGACCACTCACCTTTCTACAGGTAGCCTGTGCTACCGCCCCATTCCCAACTCCTGGAAACTGTTCTGCCCTCTTGGGGAGACCCTCCACGAATAGTGGGAACTTATTCTTCATTGTGTCACCCACCTTCCTGAGCTGCTACAGCCCCTGAAAGAGACCCTGCGTTCACCCCTCTGCACTATCGCGTGCACTAGCATTTTAAAGTACATTGAGCACTAGACTCCTCTCTTCGTAGGGACTGGACTGCCTCTCAGTTAGGGTTAATTTAATGAAGAACTGCCTAATGACTATGGGCCTCATTACAACTGTGGAGGCCACGGAATGAACGGTGCCAGTAAGTGACCGGCACTGTTCATTCTGCGCCGCCACATTACGAGTTCTGCATCAGGTCCCGCTCTGTATGCCGAGCCAGATCAGATGTGCAGAGCGGGACACACTAGCAGACCAGGATGCTAACAATGGGCCTGTCATTAACGGGCCCGTTGTTAGCATCCTGCCCATTCCCATTGAGCCCTATAGGGGCTCATAATGGAATGGGGATGTACCGGGTTCAGGTCCCGCGAAAGGGAATTACCCGGCCTTCCAAGGTCAGAATCGCCCAGTAAGTCCCCTTTTGTGGGACCCGGACCAGAGTTTGGAGGTAGCCATGCCGGTAATGACGGTATGGCTACCTCCAAACTCGTAATGAGGCCCTATGTGCACTGCTTGTTTCCTTCCCTTTTAGGTTGGGGACCCATTCTGTGCTTATAACCCTTTAGGCCACTTGGTATTGTATATACGTGTTATAGTAGTGTTGTATTGATTTGATGCATTACTATTGAAGAATTGCTTTGTGTTGAGGTTCAAAGGCCTTGGCTAAATGTACATGTATTTTTAATGTATATACACCCGACTGGGAGTGATTTGTAGTATCCTTTACTCTGTGTGCTCATTGAGGGCTTTCAGTCACCCTCACCCCTCCTGAGACCTAGTCTTGACCGCCACCAATGCTACCTTGATTGGTCTGGCTTGTCCAGAACGTTACCCTATTCCAAGAAACTAGGCTGACCTTTTGAACCTCTGCCCACCAGGTGAGTTCAGAAATCTAAACAGTGTAAGGTGACGGCTTTGTGCACCGCTCTGTGAGTAATGCAACAGATTTTAAAAGTGGCCCTTTCGTCCAATTGGGAGCCAGTGAAGAGTACGAAGAGCAGGCGAGATGTGGTCCCTTTATCCCAGTGCAAGGAGGAGTCTGGCAGTCGCATTTTAGGCTCTTTGGAGTTTGTTAATTTGGTAGGCCGGTGCACCCAGGTAGATGGAGTTTGCATGGAGTTTGTATAGTCAAGTCTGGACATGACAATAGACATAATTGCAGGCTGTCTTTTAGGGTAGGTTAGGTAAGGGAAGATGCGCCTCAGAAGCCCAAAGTGGCAGTGAAGGTATTTGGATACATTATTGATGTGGTGAGACAGGGTTAGGTCTGAGTCCCTTGTGCAGGTGCCTTGGGGTACTCCAGTGTTCACTGGGCATGTGGTGGAGAGGAAACGGGGGAGGGAAAAGATTTGCTTTCTGTTGTTGAGGAATGAGGCAATCCAGTTGAGTGCCAAATCTCGGATTCCTCGAGAGTGTATTCTGTCAAGGAGGATCGTGTAGTTAATGGTGTCAAACGCTGCTGAGAGTTCAAGAAGAACAAGTGCTTCACATCCTTCAGAGTCTGCCTAGACTTTAAGGTCATCCCAGATTGAGATCAGTGTGGTATCTGTTCTATGGCGTGGACGGAAGCCTCTTTGCACCGGGACTAAGAGGTTGTTGGATTCCACAAAAAGGTTGAGCTGAGAGTATGCAGAGCGGTTGATGAACTTTGCCAAAAATCGGGTGTTGCAGATGGGCCTAAAATTGATTGGTTGGAGAGGGTCGATGCATGCTTTCTTTAGAAGGAGTCTGACATGCGCTATTTTGAAGGGTTCTGGGAAAATTCCTGGAAATGAGGGGATCATTAAGTATGGACCACTCCAGTTCTCCTGCAAAGGTGGAGGTGAAGATTTCTTTGAGGAAAGAGGTGGGACAAAGGTCAAGGGGGGAGCCGGAAGGTCTGCTGCTGCATAGTAGTTTGAGAAATTCTTTGCTCGAGATGGGTTTCAAAAAGCAGAAAGACGGCGTTTCGGAGGTGAGGATGGTGGTTTCTTGAGGAACGGGTGTTGGGCGGGGTGTGAGGTTGGAAAGTTTGCCATTACGGGTGGGTGACCTGTCTAGTGCTGTATTGTGGAAGTGTTCAGAGAGGCAGTTGCAGAGCGTTTGCGTGGAAGTGGTCGGGGCAGAGGTGCAGGAGGGCTTTAGGAATTCCGTAATTATCATGTGCTCTTTGCTGCTGCTGCGGCAGCTCAGCATTCTTTTATTGTAAAAGTTTTTTTTTCCCTTTTGGATCTCAGATTTGTTGGTGATGGTGGGCAAACACTGACTTCCTTTAAGGGGTTCAGGATGCTCGCCATTTGCACTCGAGGGAGCGATTTTTTGTTTTGAAGGCCTTCAGGTGAGGGGTGAACCACATGGGGGTTCGTCATTTGCAGAAGGGAGTGGAGCTGGGGGGGCTGAGAGAAAGAGTGAGTGCTGAGAGGTTAACTAGTGTGGTTGCTAGTGAGTCGAAGAGGCTGCTGACGAAATATCTATCATGTCCAAGTGACCTTTAGACGAGTAAGAAGCTGTGTGAGAGAGTGCAGCAGAGAGAGTTTGCCTAGAAGGGATTTGCAGTTAGCTGTGCAGGGCCGAGTCTCAGTGAGTGCAATGTGAGGTCTGTGGAGGATGGCTACTCCACCTCCCCTGAAAAGTCTGTTGTAGGAAATGAGCGAGTAGTCGGGAGGGAATGCTTCATGTGTGATTGGCTTGAAATCAGTTTCAGTTTCTTTATTTGTAAAGCGCACCTTCCACACAGGCATCTGGGTGCCTATCTTATGAAAGGTTACAGAAAACATGTCATAGAACGTCATGGACTATATCAAAAATAATCTCTATTTACAATATTTACAATATATACAGATGGTAAGTATAAGCATGTCATATGCAGTACAGAGATGGAACGGCGAACACTGCTAGTTGTCACTGTTTATTAGACACAGTTTGGTATTGCGTTTGAAGGCATACGTGGAGGGTTTGGACCCGAGTGTGGGTGGCAGTGTGTTCCAAAGTTTGGTTGCTAGTACAGGGAAGCTGCAGCCGCCAGCTTTCCGACGCTTGAACTTGGGGAGGGTCAAACAATTGGCTTGTGCAGATCTCTGTGGTCGAATGGAAGTGCGAGGTGCAAATCGATTGGAGAGATATGTTAAGGCCTGGTTGGAGAGACACTTGTGGGTAAGTGTCAAGGTTTTTAGAGATATTCTTTGGGCTACTGAGAGCCAGGCAATGTTGCGTCTGGTGGTTGAAATGTGGTTGTTTCTAGGGATGTTGAGAGCAGCCCTGATGGCGTGGTTTTGGGTGACCTACAGTTTATTAAGGTTCTTTTGGCTGGTGCCCAAGTAGAGCACATTGCAGTAGTCGATCTTGGACAAGACAAGGGTTCTGGCTAGGATGATGCAGTTAGTCGTGGAGAGAAAGGGGCGGCAAGCAGTAATCAGTTTGCATGTGTAGGCAGAGGCAGATGTAACTGAATTGGTTTGTCTGGAGAGGGATAGGGTGGAGTCAAGGTAGATCCCAAGGGTTTTGGTGTCTTTAGAATCCTTGATGATATTGCTGTCAATGGTGAAGGACTTGAACGCAGGATCAAGTTTACTGAGGTGGTAGTGTGAGCCGAGGATGAGGAGCTCCGTTTTATAATCATTAAGACAAAGCTTGTGTTGAGCCATCCAGGCTTGTATGACTAGGTAGACGTCATTCAGTGATTTGGTGTCAGCCAAATAGTGTCCAGTGATAGGGATGAGTATCTGGGTGTTATCGAAGTAATTTGTGTAAATGATGTCCAGATAGTCAAGGATATCAAAGAGAGGTTTGGTGAACACGTTGTATAGTGTAGGGGATACGCAGGAGCCCTGGGGCACGCCGCAGGGGACAGGTGAGGGGTCAGCGGCCGCTGACGAGGAGAAGACTCGCATGGATCTACTGTCAAGAAATGATCTGATCCAAGAGGTGGCAGCATCTGAGAAGTTGGCGGTAGATGAGAGGTGTTGACAGAGGATGCGGTGGTTAACGAGGTCGAAGGCTGCGGATAGGTCTAATAGCAGCAGTGCGAGTTTCCCTTTGTCTTTGAGGTCTTCATCCGAGAACCATGTTGCAGTGATGAAGATGAGATCAGGATTATCAGAGGTTAGGAGCTTACGTGCAGTGTCTGTTGTGCATAGCTTATGTGCTGAATTGTTTTACACAAGTGGCATACTGAGTTTAATGCTGCAAGTGTATCATGTGTTAGTCGTGCTTTAATCCGTTCATTATGAACCCTGGGGTTTGCAGACTGTTTTCTCATCGGACCGGTGGTGTTTTTATCCGTTCCTTAATTTGGTGTTTTGTTCAATTAATGTGTCCTGCGCATGGAGAAATATATCAAGAAAATGTTTGTTTTAAAAGGCTAATGCGGTTCCTTCTCGGTGTTCCAGCCGAGAGTTGTTGGTTTGCAAGAGACCATTCAAGGCTGCCGGGCATCTACCCTAATACCTTTATAATGGTTTTCCTGGTAGTGGGTTAAATTCACTCCAAGCTATTTACGTCTCCTATTTCCCAGAAACTGTAACCACTCTCTGTGCCACAGTTACTCTTCTGCGACGGTCTCTGAAGGGGCTTAGCCTACCACTTTGCTGCTGCCCGCCTTGTGTCCTGATTCAGCCTCTCACTTGTGCTGTGAAAATGCAAGGCTACTGAAGTCGCCTTAGAGCCGGCGTGTTCTTTGGCTTCCTATTTATGAGCACAGGACACACACTGCTTGTGTACATGATAATTGCCTCAGAAGCAGGGGGAACAGCCCAGAAGCCAGCTCTAATGCCATGATGTTGGAATTGCTGGCTGGAAACGGTACATACAAGCTTAAAAGCTACAGAAAAAGAAAACTAGAAGTGATATAGAAAGCCAATCCACTCTACCAGTGTAAGACCAAAGACACGCATACATTCTATAGAAAATACCACAAGCTACAGGCAGTACATGTTTGAAAATACTGTGAGCAAGTCCAGCTGAGTGTACTGTGTTGGTAAAACGTGCCTTCATGTGCATGGATTACCACCAAATACATGCAAGGCTCAATCATTTGTAGTCACATTTTGTATTACATACTCAAACACGAAAACAAAGACATGTTAGAACAAGATTGCCATTATGTTGATTTTATGTGCTTTGCAATGCCCCACACAATATTAACCTGTTAGCGTGTTTTAATCGCGGCAATTTTTCGCTGCTATTTTCACCAACCATTTTCAGGGATTTAGAAAATATATATATATATATATATTCAGTGAAAAATCTTTGTTAAAGGGACGTTATGGTAAAGTTGCGCTACTAAAAACCTATGAAATTCAGTGAAAAAACTTTGTCAAAGGAACGTTATGGTTCCAAGTAAAACCGAAAAACCCTTGAAATTCGCCAGTTCTGGTAAGCTAAGCAACCATAACTCGCGCCACCACCGTGCACTGCTAAGACTAACACCCAGGACATCAAAGATGACATCACATGAGCGGGTGGGGGGAACAGGAGACAGACACGGGGCATGAGCGGGGGGGGGGCAACAGGAGAGAGACACGGGGCATGAGCGGGTGGGGGTACAGGAGACAGACATGGGGCATGAGCGGGGGGTGGGGGGCAACAGGAGAGAGACACGGGGCATGAGCGGGGGGTGGGGGGCAACAGGAGAGAGACACGGGGCATGAGCAGGGGGTGGGGGGCAACAGGAGAGAGACACGGGGCATGAGCCGGGGATGGGGGGAACAGGAGACAGACACGGGGCATGAGCGGGGGTGGGGGGAACAACAGGAGACAGACACGGGGCATGAGCAGGGGGTGGGGGGCAACAGGAGACAGACACAGGGCATGAGCGGGGGGTGGGGGGCAACAGGAGACAGACACGGGGCATGAGCGGGGGGTGGGGGGCAACAGGAGACAGACACGGGGCATGAGCGGGGGGTGGGGGGAACAGGAGACAGACACGGAGCATGAGCGGGGGATGGGGAGAACAGGAGACAGACACGGGGCATGAGCAGGGGGTGGGGGGCAACAGGAGACAGACACAGGGCATGAGCGGGGGTGGGAGGAACTGGAGACAGACACGGAGCATGAGCGGGGGGTGGGGAGAACAGGAGACAGACACGGGGCATGAGCGAGGGGGTGGGGGGCAACAGGAGACAGACATGGGGCATGAGCGGGGGGTGAGGGGAACAGGAGAGAGACACGGGGCATGAGCGGGGGGTTGGAGGGGGTACAGGAGACAGACACGGGGCATGAGCAGGGGGTGGGGGGGCAACAGAAGAGAGACACAGGGCATGAGCGCGGAGTGGGGGGGTACAGGAGACAGACACGGGGCATGGGTGGGAGCAACAGGAGAGAGACATGGGGCATGAGCGGGGGGTGGGAGGGGGTACAGGAGACAGACACGGGGCATGAGCGCGGAGTGGGGGGTACAGGAGACAGACACAGGGCATGGGAGCAAGAGGAGACAGACATGGGGCATGAGCGGGGGGTGGGGGGAACAGGAGACAGACACGGGGCATGAGCGGGGGGTGGGGGGTACAGAAGACAGACACGGGGCATGAGCTGGGTAGTGGGGGGCAACAGGAGAGAGACATGGGGCATGAGCGGGGGGTGGGAGGGGGTACAGGAGACAGACACGGGGAATGAGCAGGGGGTGGGGGGCAACAGGAGACAGACATGGGGCATGAGCAGGGGTGTGGGGGGGTACAGGAGACAGACACGAGCATGAGCGGGGGGTGGAGGGGTACAGGAGACAGACACGGGGCATGAGCAGGGGGTGAGGGGAACAGGAGACAGACACAGGGCATGAGCGGGGGGTGGGGGGAACAAAAGAGACAGACACGGGGCATGAGCGGGGGGTGGGGGGCAACAGGAGAGAGACACAGGGCAGGAGCGGGGGGTGGGGGGCAACAGGAGACAGACACGGGGCATGAGCGGGGGGTGAGGGCAACAGGAGACAGACACGGGGCATGAGCGGGGGGTGAGGGCAACAGGAGACAGACACGGGCCATGAGCGGGTGGGGGGAACCGGAGACAGACACGGGGCATGAGCAGGGGGGCAACAGGAGACAGACACGGGCATGAGCGGGGGTGAGGGGCAACAGGAGACAGACACGGGGCATGAGCGGGGGGTGGGGGGCAAAAGGAGACAGACACGGGGCATGAGCGGGGGGTGGGGGGCAACAGGAGAGACACGGGGCATGAGCGGGGGGTGAGGGGCAACAGGAGACAGACACGGGGCATGAGCGGGGGGTGGGGGGCAACAGGAGACAGACACGAGGCATGAGCGAGGGGTGGGGGGAACAGGAGACAGACACGGGGCATGAGCGGGGGGTGGGGGGAACAACACACGGGCATGAGCGGGGGGTGGGGAAAACAGACACGGGGCATGAGCGGGGCGGTGGGGGGCAACAGGAGACAGACACGGGACATGAGCAGGGGGTGGGGAGAACAGGAGACAAACACGGGGCATGAGCGGGGGTGTGGGGGGCAACAAGAGAGAGACATGGGGCATGAGCGGGAGGGGTGGGGGCAACAGGACACAGACATGGGGCATGAGCGGGTCTTGGGGGAGGGAGAGAGACACACGGGGCATGTGCGGGCGGGAGGGAGAGAGCCACAAGGGGCAAGAGCGGGGGTGGGCGGGAGGGGGAAAGACACACGGGGCAAGAGCGGGGGTGGGGGGAGGGGGACAGACACACGGGGCAAGAGCAGGGGTGGGGGGGAGGGAGACAGACACAAGGGGCAAGAGCGGGGTGGGCGGGAGGGAGAAAGACAAGGGGCAAGAGCAGGGGTGGGTGGGAGGGAGAAAGACACGGGGCAAGAGCGGGGGTGGGCGGGAGGGTAACAGAGACACGGGGCAAGGGCGGGAGATGGAAAGAGACACGGGGCATGAGCGGGGGTGGGCGGGAGGGGGAAAGAGACACGGGGCATGAACGGGGGTGGGCGGGAGGGGGAAAGAGACACGGGGCATGAGCGGGGGTGGGGGGTAGGGGGAAAGAGACACGGGGCATGAGCGAGGGGTGGGGAGAACAGGAGACAGACACGGGGCATGAGCGGGGGTGGGGGGAACAACACACGGGCATGAGCGGGGGGTGGGGAAAACAGACACGGGGCATGAGCGGGGCGGTGGGGGCAACAGGAGACAGACACGTGGCATGAGCGGGGGGGTGGAGAGAACAGGAGACAAACACGGGGCATGAGCGGGTGGGGGCAACAGGAGACAGACACGGGGCATGAGCAGGGGGGCAACAGGAGACAGACACGGGCATGAGCGGGGGTGAGGGGCAACAGGAGACAGACACGGGGCATGAGCAGGGGGTGGGGGCAAAAGGAGACAGACAAGGGGCATGAGCGGGGGGTGGGGGGCAACAGGAGACAGACACGGGGCATGAGCGGGGGGTGGGGGGCAACAGGAGACAGACACAGGGCATAAGCGGGGGGTGGGGAGAACAGGAGACAGACACGGGGCATGAGCGGGGGTGGGCGGGAGGGGGAAAGAGACATGGGGCCAAGAGCGGGGGTGGGCGGGAGGGGGAAAGAGACACGGGGCCAAGAGCGGGGGTGGGCGGGAGGGGGAAAGAGACACGGGGCCAAGAGCGGGGGTGGGCGGGAGGGGGAAAGAGAACGGGGCCAAGAGCGGGGGTGGGCGGGAGGGGGAAAGAGACACGGGGCCAAGAGCGGAGGTGGGCGGGAGGGGGAAAGAGACACGGGGCCAAGAGCGGGGGTGGGCGGGAAGGGGAAGAGACACGGGGCCAAGAGCGGGGGTGGTGGGGTACAGGAGACAGACACGGGGCATGAGCAGGGGGTGGGGGGCAACAGGAGAGAGACACGGGGCATGAGCGGGGGGTGGGGGGAACAGGAGACAGACACGGGGCATGAGCGGGGGTGGGGGGAACAACAGGAGACAGACACGGGGCATGAGCAGGGGGTGGGGGGCAACAGGAGACAGACACAGGGCATGAGCGGGGGGTGGGGGGCAACAGGAGACAGACACGGGGCATGAGCGGGGGGTGGGGGGCAACAGGAGACAGACACGGGGCATGAGCGGGGGGTGGGGGGGAACAGGAGACAGACACGGAGCATGAGCGGGGGATGGGGAGAACAGGAGACAGACACGGGGCATGAGCAGGGGGTGGGGGGCAACAGGAGACAGACACAGGGCATGAGCGGGGGTGGGAGGAACTGGAGACAGACACGGAGCATGAGCGGGGGGTGGGGAGAACAGGAGACAGACACGGGGCATGAGCGAGGGGGTGGGGGGCAACAGGAGACAGACATGGGGCATGAGCGGGGGGTGAGGGGAACAGGAGAGAGACACGGGGCATGAGCGGGGGGTTGGAGGGGGTACAGGAGACAGACACGGGGCATGAGCAGGGGGTGGGGGGCAACAGAAGAGAGACACAGGGCATGAGCAGGGGGGTGGAGGGGTACAGGAGACAGACACGGGACATGGGTGGGAGCAAGAGGAGACAGACATGGGGCATGAGCGGGGGGTGGGGGGAACAGGAGACAGACACGGGGCATGAGCAGGGGGTGGGGGGCAACAGAAGAGAGACACAGGGCATGAGCGCGGAGTGGGGGGGTACAGGAGACAGACACGGGGCATGGGTGGGAGCAACAGGAGAGAGACATGGGGCATGAGCGGGGGGTGGGAGGGGGTACAGGAGACAGACACGGGGCATGAGCGCGGAGTGGGGGGTACAGGAGACAGACACAGGGCATGGGAGCAAGAGGAGACAGACATGGGGCATGAGCGGGGGGTGGGGGGAACAGGAGACAGACACGGGGCATGAGCGGGGGGTGGGGGGTACAGAAGACAGACACGGGGCATGAGCTGGGTAGTGGGGGGCAACAGGAGAGAGACATGGGGCATGAGCGGGGGGTGGGAGGGGGTACAGGAGACAGACACGGGGAATGAGCAGGGGGTGGGGGGCAACAGGAGACAGACATGGGGCATGAGCAGGGGTGTGGGGGGGTACAGGAGACAGACACGAGCATGAGCAGGGGGTGAGGGGAACAGGAGACAGACACAGGGCATGAGCGGGGGGTGGGGGGAACAAAAGAGACAGACACAGGGCATGAGCGGGGGGTGGGGGGCAACAGGAGAGAGACACAGGGCAGGAGCGGGGGGTGGGGGGCAACAGGAGACAGACACGGGGCATGAGCGGGGGGTGAGGGCAACAGGAGCCAGCACGGGGCATGAGAGGGGGTGGGGGGCAACAGGAGACAGACACGGGCCATGAGCGGGTGGGGGGAACCGGAGACAGACACGGGGCATGAGCGGGGGGGCAACAGGAGACAGACACAGGGCATGAGCGGGCGGTGGAGGGTACAGGAGACAGACACGGGGCATGAGCGGGGGGTGGGGGGCAACAGGAGAGAGACACGGGGCATGAGCAGGGGGTGGGGGAACAGGAGACAGACACGGGGCATGAGCGGGGGTGGGGGGAACAACAGAGACAGACACGGGGCAGGAGCGGGGGGTGGAGGGCAACAGGAAACAGACACGGGGCGTGAGCAGGGGGTGGGGGCAACAGGAGACAGACACGGGGCATGACCGGGGGTGGGCGCAACAGGAGACAGACACGGGGCATGAGCGGGGGGTGGGCGGGAGGGAGAGAGACACAAGGGGCAAGAGCGGGGTGGGCAGGAGGGAGAAAGACACAAGGGGCAAGAGCGGGGGTGGGCGGGAGGGAGAAAGACACAAGGGGCAAGAGCGGGGGTGGGCGGGAGGGAGAAAGACACAAGGGGCAAGAGCGGGGGTGGGCGGGAGGGAGAAACACAAGGGGCAAGAGCGGGGGTGGGCGGGAGGGAGAAAAACAAGGGGCAAGAGCGGGGGTGGGCGGGAGGGAGAAACACAAGGGGCAAGAGCGGGGGTGGGCGGGAGGGAGAAACACAAGGGGCAAGAGCGGGGGTGGGCGGGAGGTCGAAACACAAGGGGCAAGAACGGGGGTGGGCGGGAGGGAGAAAGACAAGGGGCAAGAGCGGGGGTGGGCGGGAGGGAGAAAGACACGGGGCAAGAGCGGGGGTGGGCGGGAGGGTGAAAGAGACACAGGGCAAGAGCGGGGGTGGGCGGGAGGGTGAAAGAGACACGGGGCATGAGCAGGGGTGGGGGGTACGGTGAAAGAGACACGGGGCATGAGCGGGGGTGGGAGGTACGGGGAAAGAGACACGGGGCATGAGCGGGGGTGGGCGGGAGGGGGAAAGAGACACGGGGCATGAGCGGGGGTGGGGGGTAGGGGGAAAGAGACACGGGGCATGAGCGGGGGATGGGCGGGAGGGTGAAAGACACGCGGGGCATGAGCGGGGGGTGGGCGGGAGGGGTCAAGAGCGGGGGTGGGCGGGAGGGGGAAAGACACACGGGGCAAGAGCGGGGGTGGGCGGGAGGGTGAAAGACACAAGGGGCAAGAGCGGGGGTGGGCGGGAGGGGGAAAGACACACGGGGCAAGAGCGGGGGTGGGGGGAGGGGGACAGACACAAGGGGCAAGAGCGGGGGTGGGCGGGAGGGAGAAAGACAAGGGGCAAGAGCGGGGGTGGGCGGGAGGGAGAAAGACAAGGGGCAAGAGCGGGGGTGGGCGGGAGGGAGAAAGACACGGGGCAAGAGCGGGGGTGGGTGGGAGGGTGAAAGAGACACGGGGCAAGAGCGGGGGTGGGCGGGAGGGGGAAAGAGACACGGGGCATGAGCAGGGGTAGGGGGAAAGAGACACGGGGCATGAGCGGGGGTGGGCGGGGGGGGAAAGAGACACGGGGCATGAGCGGGGGTGGGTGGGAGGGGGAAAGAGACACGGGGCAAGAGCGGGGGGTGGGCGGTTGGGAGAGACGAGCGGGGGGTGGGCGTAAGGGAGAAAGAGACACGGACATGAGCGGGGGGTGGGAGGAACAGGAGACAGACACGGGCATGAGCGGGGGTGGGGGACTTACTTGCAGGCTGAATACAAAGCCTCTCATGCGAGGAACAAAGATGGCGGGTGTCTCTGAAGCCAGATGCACTGCACGCTTCCACGCATCCAATGAGAGAGCACGTCAGATGTCCGCGGACATCACGCAAGCTGCTGGCCCAATCACCGTCCTGTCCGCGAAGCGAACAGGGAAGTGTGTCCGCGAAGCGAACACAGATATCACTATTTTTTTTCACTTACATTTTTGTCATTTTTTTAAAAACTACTGGACGGATTTACACCAAATAAAGCAAAGCACGCTTTTGGGACCAAGCCGCCATTCCTGCCGCTAATTTGGTGTAAATCCGTCCAGCGGTTTGGGCTGTAGGCGTGAGCAAAGTTTTTTCCCATTATGTCTATGGGGAAAAAAAAGTTTTGGGACCCCCCCTATAACTTTGCCCCCCCTGGACGAATCCTCACCAAACTTTGCAAAAAAATTCAGAGTGACCCAACTACTTTTTTTTGCAAAGTTTGGTGAGGATCCGTCCAGGGAGAGCGAAGTTATAAGCCGCCCAAAAAGTGCTCTTCCTATGGAAACAGCAACTTAACCATAACTACATGGCCAAAAGTGCTCTTCCTATGGAAACAGCAACTTATGGCCATGTAGTTATGGTTAAGTTGCTGTTTCCATAGGAAGAGCACTTTTTGGGCGGCTTATAACTTCGCTCTCCCTGGACGGATCCTCACCAAACTTTGCAAAAAAAGTAGTCGGGTCACTCTGAATTTTTTTGCAAAGTTTGGTGAGGATTCGTCCAGGGGGGGCAAAGTTATAGGGGGGGTCCCAAAACTTTTTTTTTTCCCATAGACATAATGGGAAAAAACTTTGCTCACGCCTACAGCCCAAACCGCTGGACGGATTTACACCAAATTAGCGGCAGGAGCGGCGGCTTGGTCCCGAAAGCGTGCTTTGCATTATTTGGTGTAAATCCGTCCAGTAGTTTTTAAAAAATGACAAAAATGTAAGTGAAAAAAATTTGTGATATCTGTGTTCGCTTCGCGGACACACTTCCCTGTTCGCTCCGCGGACAGGACGGTGATTGGGCCAGCAGCTTCTGACGTGCTCTCTCATTGGATGCGTGGAAGCGTGCAGTGCGTCTGGCTTCAGAGACGCCCGCCATCTTTGTTCCTCGCATGAGAGGCTTTGTATCCCGCCTGCACAGTAAGTCCCCCACCCCCGCTCATGCCCGTGTCTGTCTCCTGTTCCTCCCACCCCCCGCTCATGTCCGTGTCTCTTTCTCCCTTACGCCCACCCCCCGCTCGTCTCTCCCAACCGCCCACCCCCCGCTCTTGCCCCGTGTCTCTTTCCCCCTACCCCCCACCCCCGCTCATGCCCCGTGTCTCTTTCCCCCTCCCGCCCACCCCCGCTCATGCCCCGTGTCTCTTTTCCCCTACCCCCCACCCCCGCTCATGCCCCGTGTCTCTTTCCCCCTCCCGCCCACCCCCGCTCTTGCCCCGTGTCTCTTTCACCCTCCCGCCCACCCCCGCTCTTGCCCCGTGTCTTTCTCCCTCCCGCCCACCCCCGCTCTTGCCCCTTGTCTTTCGGACTCCCGCCCACCCCCGCTCTTGCCCCTTGTGTCTGTCTCCCTCCCCCCCACCCCCGCTCTTGCCCCTTGTGTCTGTCCCCCTCCCCCCCACCCCCGCTCTTGCCCCTTGTGTCTTTCACCCTCCTGCCCACCCCCGCTCTTGCCCCTTGTGTCTTTCACCCTCCCACCCACCCCTGCTCATGCCCCGTGTGTCTCTCTCCCTCCCGCCCACCCCCCGCTCATGCCCCGTGTGGCTCTCTCCCTCCCGCCCACCCCCCGCACATGCCCCGTGTGTCTCTCTCCCTCCCCCCAGACCCGCTCTTGCCCCATGTCTGTGTCCTGTTGCCCCCCACCCCTCCCGCTCATGCCCCATGTCTGTGTCCTGTTCTCCCCACCCCCCGCTCATGCCCCGTGTCTATCTCCTGTTGCCCCCCACCCCTCCCGCTCATGCCCCGTGTCTGTCTCCTGTTCCCCCCACACGCTCATGCCCCGTGTTTGTCTCCTGTTCTCCCCACCCCCCCGCTCATGCCCCGTGTCTGTCTCCTGTTGCCCCCACCGCCCCGCTCATGCCCCGTGTCGGTTTTCCCCACCCCCCGCTCATGCCCGTGTGTTGTTCCCCCCACCCCCCACTCATGCCCCGTGTCTGTCTCCTGTTCCCCCCACCCCTGGCTCATTGCCCCGTGTCTCTTTCCCCCTACCCCCCACCCCCGCTCATGCCCCGTGTCTCTTTCCCCCTCCCGCCCACCCCCCGTTCATGCCCCGTGTCTCTTTCCCCCTCCCGCCCACCCCCGCTCATGCCCCGTGTCTCTTTTCCCCTACCCCCACCCCCGCTCATGCCCCGTGTCTCTTTCCCCCTCCCGCCCACCCCCGCTCTTGCCCCGTGTCTCTTTCACCCTCCCGCCCACCCCCGCTCTTGCCCCGTGTCTTTCTCCCTCCCGCCCACCCCGCTCTTGCCCCTTGTCTTTCGGACTCCCGCCCACCCCCGCTCTTGCCCCTTGTGTCTGTCTCCCTCCCCCCCACCCCCCGCTCTTGCCCCTTGTGTCTGTCCCCCTCCCCCCCACCCCCGCTCTTGCCCCTTGTGTCTTTCACCCTCCTGCCCACCCCCGCTCTTGCCCCTTGTGTCTTTCACCCTCCCACCCACCCCTGCTCATGCCCCGTGTGTCTCTCTCCCTCCCGCCCACCCCCCGCTCATGCCCCGTGTGGCTCTCTCCCTCCCGCCCACCCCCCGCACATGCCCCGTGTGTCTCTCTCCCTCCCCCCAGACCCGCTCTTGCCCCATGTCTGTGTCCTGTTGCCCCCCACCCCTCCCGCTCATGCCCCATGTCTGTGTCCTGTTCTCCCCACCCCCCGCTCATGCCCCGTGTCTATCTCCCTGTTGCCCCCCACCCCTCCCGCTCATGCCCCGTGTCTGTCTCCTGTTCCCCCACACGCTCATGCCCCGTGTTTGTCTCCTGTTCTCCCCACCCCCCCGCTCATGCCCCGTGTCTGTCTCCTGTTGCCCCCACCGCCCCGCTCCTGCCCCGTGTCGGTTTTCCCCACCCCCCGCTCATGCCCGTGTGTTGTTCCCCCCACCCCCCACTCATGCCCCGTGTCTGTCTCCTGTTCCCCCCACCCCTCGCTCATGCCCCGTGTCTCTTTCCCCCTACCCCCCACCCCCGCTCATGCCCCGTGTCTCTTTCCCCCTCCCGCCCACCCCCGTTCATGCCCCGTGTCTCTTTCCCCCTCCCGCCCACCCCCCGCTCATGCCCCGTGTCTCTTTCCATCTCCCGCCCTTGCCCCGTGTCTCTGTTACCCTCCCGCCCACCCCCGCTCTTGCCCTGTGTCTTTCTCCCTCCCACCCACCCCTGCTCTTGCCCCTTGTCTTTCTCCCTCCCGCCCACCCCGCTCTTGCCCCTTGTGTCTGTCTCCCTCCCCCCCACCCCCGCTCTTGCCCCGTGTGTCTGTCCCCCTGCCCCCACCCCCGCTCTTGCCCCGTGTGTCTTTCCCCCTCCCGCCCACCCCCGCTCTTGCCCCTTGTGGCTCTCTCCCTCCCGCCCACACCCCGCACATGCCCCGTGTGTCTCTCTCCCTCCCCCAAGACTCGCTCATGCCCCATGTCTGTGTCCTGTTGCCCCCACCCCTCCCGCTCATGCCCCGTGTCTGTCTCCTGTTCCCCCCACACGCTCATGCCCCGTGTCTCTCTCTTGTTGCCCCCCACCCCCCCGCTCATGCCCCGTGTTTGTCTCCTGTTCTCCCCACCCCCTGCTCATGTCCCGTGTCTGTCTCCTGTTGCCCCCCACCGCCCCGCTCATGCCCCGTGTCTGTTTTCCCCACCCCCCGCTCATGCCCGTGTGTTGTTCCCCCCACCCCCCGCTCATGCCCCGTGTCTGTCTCCTGTTCCCCCCACCCCTCGCTCATGCCTCGTGTCTGTCTCCTGTTGCCCCCCACCCCCCGCTCATGCCCCGTGTCTGTCTCCTGTTGCCCCTCCACCCCCGCTCATGCCCCGTGTCTCTCCTGTTGCCCCCCACCCCCCGCTCATGCCCCGTGTCTGTCTCCTTTTGCCCCCCACCCCCCGCTCATGCCCCGTGTCTGTCTCCTGTTGCCCCTCACCCCCCGCTCATGCCCGTGTCTGTCTCCTGTTGCCCCCCTGCTCATGCCGCGTGTCTGTCTCCTGTTGCCCCCACCCGCTCATGTCCGTGTCTCTCTCCTGTTGCCCCCCACCCCCGCTCATGCCCCGTGTCTGTCTCCTGTACCCCTCCACCCCCCCGCTCATGCCCTGTGTCTCTCTTCTGTTGTCCCCCACTCCCTGCTCATGCCCCGTGTCTGTCTCCTGTACCCCCTCCCACCCCCCGCTCATGCCCCATGTCTCTCTCCTGTTGCCCCCACTACCCCGCTCATGCCCCGTGTCTGTCTTCTGTACCCCCCACCCCCCGCTCATGCCCCGTGTCTGTCTCCTGTTCCCCCCCACCCCCCGCTCATGCCCCATGTCTGTCTCCTCTTGCTCCCACCCATGCCCCGTGTCTGTCTCCTGTACCCCACACCCCCGCTCATGCCCCGTGTCTGTCTCCCTGTTGCCCCCCACCCCCTCGCTCATGCCCCGTGTCTGTCTCCTGTTCTCCCCACCCCCCCGCTCATGCCCCGTGTCTGTCTCCTGTTCCTCCCACCCCCGCTCATGCCCTGTGTCTGTCTCCTGTTGCCCCCCACCCCCCGCTCATGCCCCGTGTCTGTCTCCTGTTCTCCCCACCCCCGCTCATGCCCTGTGTCTGTCTCCTGTTGCCCCCCACCCCCCGCTCATGCCTCGTGTCTGTCTCCTGTTGCCCCCCACCTCCCGCTCATGCCCTGTGTCTGTCTCCTGTTGCCCCCACCCCCTGCTCATGCCCCGTGTCTGTCTCCTGTTGTTCCCCCACCCCCGCTCATGCCCCGTGTCTGTCTCCTGTTCCCCCCACCCCCCGCTCATGCCCCGTGTCTCTCTCCTGTTGCCCCCCACCCCCCGCTCATGCCCCGTGTCTGTCTCCTGTACCCCCCCACCCCCGCTCTTGGCCCCGTGTCTCTTTCCCCCTCCCGCCCACCCCCGCTCTTGGCACCGTGTCACTTTCCCCCTCCCTTCCACCCCCGCTCTTGGCCCCGTGTCTCTTTCCCCCTCCCACCCACCCCCGCTCTTGGCCCCGTGTCTCTTTCCCCCTCCGCCCACCCCCGCTCTTGGCCCCGTGTCTCTTTCCCCCTCCCGCCCACCCCCGCTCTTGGCCCCGTGTCTCTTTCCCCCTCCCGCCCACCCCCGCTCTTGGCCCCATGTCTCTTTCCCCCTCCCGCCCACCCCCGCTCATGCCCCGTGTCTGTCTCCTGTTCTCCCCACCCCCCGCTCATGCCCTATGTCTGTCTCCTGTTGCCCCCCACCCCCCGCTCATGCCCCGTGTCTGTCTCCTGTTGCCCCCCACCCCCCGCTCATGCCCCGTGTCTGTCTCCTTTTGCCCCCCACCCCCCGCTCATGCCCCGTGTCTGTCTCCTGTTGCCCCTCACCCCCGCTCATGCCCGTGTCTGTCTCCTGTTGCCCCCCTGCTCATGCCGCATGTCTGTCTCCTGTTGCCCCCACCCGCTCATGTCCCGTGTCTCTCTCCTGTTGCCCCCCACCCCCGCTCATGACCCGTGTCTGTCTCCTGTACCCCTCCACCCCCCCGCTCATGCCCTGTGTCTCTCACTTGTTGCCCCCCACCCCCTGCTCATGCCCCGTGTCTGTCTCCTGTTCCCCCCACCACCCTCTCATGCCCCGTGTCTCTCTCCTGTTGCCCCCCACCCCCCGCTCATGCCCCATGTCTGTCTCCTGTACCCCCCACCCGCTCATGCCCCGTGTCTCTCTCCTGTTGCCCCCCCCCGCTCATGCCCCGTGTCTGTCTCCTGTTCCCCCACCCGCTCATGTCCCGTGTCTGTCTCCTGTACCCCCCCACACCCCGCTCATGCCCCATGTCTGTCTCCTGTTGCCCCCCTGCTCATGCCCCGTGTCTGTCTCCTGTTCCCCCCACCCGCTCATGTCCCGTGTCTCTCTCCTGTTGCCCCCCACCCCCCGCTCATGCCCCATGTCTGTCTCCTGTACCCCCCCAATCCCCCGCTCATGCCCTGTGTCTCTCTTCTGTTGCCCCCCACCCCCCGCTCATGCCCCATGTCTCTCTCCTGTTGCCCCCCACTACCCCACTCATGCCCCGTGTCTGTCTTCTGTACCCCATCACCCCCCGCTCATACCCCGTGTCTCCCTCGTGTTCCCCCCACCCCCGCTCATGCCCCGTGTTTCCCTCGTGTTACCCCCCGCCCCCCGCTCATGCTCCGTGTCTCCCTCGTGTTCCCCCACCCCCTGCTCATGCCCCTTGTCTCTCTCCTTTCATCCCCACCCCCGCTCATGTCCCGTATGTGCCCTGTACCCCCCCGCTCATGCCCTCTGTCTCCCTCGTGTTCCTCCCCACCCCCTGCTCATACCCCGTGTCTCCCTCATGTTCCTCCCCACCCGCTGCTCATGCCCCGTGTCTCTCTCATGTTCCCCCCACCACCGCTCATGCCCTGGGTTTCCTTCCTTCCCCCCCACCCCCTGCTCATGCCCCGTTTGTACCCTGTTCCCTCTCACCCCCGCTCATGCCCATGTGTCTCCCCTGTGCCCCACCAACCCCGCTCATGCGCCGTTGTGTTCTTTATACACCCCGCCTTCCCTTTCCATGGTGGCCATCTTGGTAAAAGATTTTCCTTCCTACACCGAGACGCCGCAGGCGTCCCGGCGTAGGAAGGAAAATCTTTTTGTTTTTTTTACCACCCGGTATTCCCACTTTGAGGACATAAGATGTTAGTGGTCTTCATCTATTGAAAAGGATGTTATGGTCACGTTGTACTAATAAAAACCTTTAAAATTTAGTAAAAAAAATGTTACAGGGACGTTATGGTTAAGTTGCACTAATAAAAACCTATGAAATTCAATGAAAAAACTTTGTTAAAGGGACGTTATGGTTAAGTTGCGCTACTAAAAACCTATGAAATTCAGTGAAAAAACTTTGTTAAAGGGACGTTATGGTTAAGTTGCGCTACTAAAAACCTATGAAATTCAGTGAAAAAACTTTGTCAAAGGAACGTTATGGTTCCAAGTAAAACCGAAAAACCCTTGAAATTCGCAAGTTATGGTAAGCTAAGCAACCATAACTCGCGCCACCACCGTGCACTGCTAAGACTAACACCCAGGACATCAAAGATGACATCACAAATGTCATTAACGCTATGGTGGATGGCGGAATTACCGCCCCATTACAAGGTGAGTGGGGCGGTAATTCCCCATTCACCAATGGCCCCTTCCCCATTCCCATGTTTGCCCCATAGGGCATAATGGGAATGGGGAAAGGCGCTAATTACGGCACCGTAAATTACGGTGCCGTAATTAGCACTAAGGTGGCTTAGCGCCTTGCATTTTAACGCCTGCAAAAAGCAGGCGTTAAAATGTGAATCAGGCGTTAAGGGTTAACGGCGCCGATGGCGCCGTTAAGCCCTTAACGCCTGAGTTGTAATGAGGGCCATTGTATTGTAGTTGTATTGTATTGTTTATTCATTATAGCGCCTATACACAGGAAAGTGTTTCACAGCGCTCAAGGAGGGCTGGGGACGAGGGGAAAAAACACAAGTCGCTCAGAGCCCTTGAAATTCTGAGACGATAATAGCCTCCACAGGCAGAGTATGTGGGTAAACTACATTTAAAAGTTGAGCCACAGCAAATGGGCCCAACGGTGATTATGCAGTTTTTTCCAGTGCAAATTATGGGGGGAGAACAGACAGACGATCTTCAGGCAGGTTGCTTTTGGATCGTGCAAGTGCATAAATGGTAACAGGGAGGGGGAGGTCCAAGTGCACCCAGTCAGTAGAGGCTGGGGTAAGCGCAGAGAGAGAGAGAGAGAGAGAGAGAGAGAGACACTCTCGAGTTATTTCTAAGTGCCGTGAAAGTGGGTGGGTGTTTGGCCGTGAGGCAGGTGCGAGAGGACTGGTGGGGGTGCCCTGGACCGGTGAGACTGCGGTGCACTAGGCGGCCAGTCAGCAAGCTGTAAGGAAGAGGAGGGAGAGATGGAGAGAGCAGAGAGCTAGGTTAGCAATGAAGAGGGAGAGCGAAGGAAGAGGAGAAGAGGAACAAGAAGGTCAGGCTCAAGACGAAGGGCTGGAGTGCTGGATTTTCTTTTCAGCATCTCCTGGCCCGGAGTGCATATATATATTGTGTGTTGGGTGTTTGTGTAGCAGTTTTGGGAGTGGTGTGGTGGGTTCGATGTTGGGTTGGGGGGACCCCAAACCCCATTCAACAAAAACAAAAATTAGTCAAGCACAGCCGGGGTGAAAACAACAAATCTGTCACAATTAAAACACGTGAAACTGATATTAACCTATGGTTTCAGAGTGAAGGATGGAGTGGGGGAGAGGCAATGGCCTGCAACGTCATTAACTTCCCCAGGGGCAGAACTTGGACATGGTAAACACTTAAAAACTCCGTTGGATAACCTCGGCTTAACCAGTTTGCTAAAGCGTGGCGGTAAAATAACTCCATGGCTTGTTTCTGAAGTAAAAAGTAAACGTAATGTTAGGAACCATACGCCAATCTTGTTTTCCAGGCTACATTGCATCCAAAACTGACCTGGCTGCAGAACAATATTTAAATGAAATCTATCCAGTCTACAACAGAGTCTTACGTATCAAATTCAGATCGAATTGGTTTCCAACAGCTGATTTTAGTCACAATTAGTGGCAACATTCGATAAGCAGTGCCCCCTTTGTCACAGAAATCATTAAACAATTGCTCATTTCTTACTGGAATGCCCCAAATATTCCACCCTGAGATGTAGGGGACTCTTTGCTATGATATGCACATAGGAGGCAACCTTGTTTTTAATGCCCTTACTATATGTGAACTGACCACTCGTGAAGAAGTGGTGTTCCCAGTATCACATGTTTTAGCCAAAGCTTTATCCTTATACCAGCGGTTTTAGCATGAACTTTTAGCATGTTGCAATAGCTCTTTTTATGCGCCTTGCAAATTTTAACAAAGACTTTTTATGATGCAACGTGATGACATATTTCATATACCTTTTACTGTATACTTTTTGGGGCATGTTCCCGAAAGGAGGTGGATGTTGTTGATAATGGATGCATTTGTGTGGCACCAGCAGACCTGGGGAATGAAGTGGCTCCCATCAGCAGTTTGTGTAATGCTTTTTTCGTTTGAAAGTTTTTATTCAGGTCACATCTTACAAGGCATTGCGAAACCATATAACAGATCATATTTGCATTAAATATAATAAGGTAACAGTATAACATTTAACCTATAGATAAGCAATGAAACCTAGCAAGAATAAACATTCATTGATAAACCTGCAGTCTGTGTAATGCTAACCAGGCACTGCTAAGCTTTAACGATTAGCTGAATAGCTCCCAGCAACGCCATTCTATGATCCCCGAATAACTTTGATTGGGTGCTATTAGCCTAAGAGCCTTGCATGCAGTCAGAAAAGGCGAGGCCATGCTTGCAACTCCAAAAGGGATGGACAAGGGGGACACATTAGGAATAAATATAGGGAAGAAAGCAAAGGCACGATTAAGTGTAATATGTATGTGGACCCTCGCTACTCACTGGTGATGCCCAACAAGGCACCTGTCTGGGGCTGCTGTTATTCGTGTTCAGAGGAAAACAGTCTATGGTGTGGGTGCTTGACTGTCCTTGTGGGCAGCAGCAGACTGATGTGCGAATGGATATTTGCCCTTTAGCGTGGCTCAGAGAGCTTAAACGTGATGGTACTAGAGCCTCCTGAACGGCAACCACCCCACAGGACAGATTGGTGTGCCTGTCTCATTCTTGGCAGAGGCACTCTCAGACTTTTGGCACTTTAATTCAATCCTCCCTAGTAATGTCTCCACCAGGGGGAAACCGGGTAATTAATATCCTACACTGTCTGTCATATGGGGGATTCCTTTCTGAAACCTTACGCAATTGATGAATAGGTTACGTGCCCATGTCATATTGGACTGTGTTGTAGACAATAGGATATGACAGGTTATTTATAATGCGCTTAATACCCAGAGTTTTCTAAGCACAGACCTGGGGATCTAACCTGTGTTGCTCCATGTCGTCTTGTTTCCAAGGCGAGCACGTTGCCCCTAAGCTATCCTCCCGACACGAACGATAGAGCCGGAAGGTGGGATCTCGTGGATAGGCGCACCAGCTGTGGCCAACTCGCATACAATGTCGCCTAGCACACTTTCAGTCCCAGGTACACAAGCATATTATGAACATGGATTCGACACTGTGGCCTGTACATGGCCAAAGCTGAGGACCCAACTGCGGCTATTCCTGCGCATACTGCCGCAAACAGCCATAACACTTATACTATAGGTGATCGATACCTTCTTTCATAAGGAGAGAGTCTATGGGCAACACTAATACATATGTGGTGCCTTCCCACCTCCCTTACTGCGGTGTCAACACACATTGATTGATGAGACCCTTGCATGCTGTAGTCTCCCTGGTGTTTGCTTTGTGAATAACGTATTCTACCAAATGGAGCTTGATCCTCGGTACCTTCGACATATCCTGCCCTACTGTACCATGTGTTGAAAAAAAACAACTAGTACCACTTTCCCGAGCCCAGGCAGGCTCCTCTACTGCGGGATTTTTATACCAGAAATGGTCTGACCTCTATTACCCTACCAGTACCCCAGAAAGACAATTCCCAAGGGGATACGCTTTAAAGGGCTCTCATTAGGGATACTTGATAAGAAAAATTTTTGTCAAGGCATTAATAAACTAATGCCATATGACCATATCAATATTTACTTTGATTGAAAAATTATTTTTATTACAATAAACACGAATATTGCTAATAAAATGTGCGAACAAATGTATTAAATATATTCACAGAAATATCAGTTACAAAATAATTATCAATCAGACAGTATGCATAGAAAAAATAATTAGCCAATATATTTAATTTAAAATCTAATTCACAAAAAAATCTATCATATCTTTTCATAATTCTAACCGCACAACATGCACATTCTTGAATTTTCCTCCACCCTTAACTTAGGTGTGCACTGGTAACTATAATACTATGAGCCTCATTAGGAGTTTGGCAGTAGCCTTGCTGGTAAAACCAGCAGGTTGCTGCCAAACTCCCGAAAATATCCGGCACCCCCGAATGGGCAATTACTGGGGTATTCCAGCCCCGCCGGACCCGGTAAATGACCTTTTGCGGGTGCCGGAAATGGTAGATCCCTATTTGCATTTTAGCCCCATAGGGCTCAATGGGAATGGGGATGCCTGTAGCACCGGCACGGTTCATTACTGCGCTGGTGCTACAGGCTTGCTGTGCTCGTGGGTGCCATTCATTCCAACAGGTCAGACCTGGCGGAATGAAAGGCACCCGCGAGCACAACACAGAGTTTGCTGGTCCGGATACAACGGTACCGGCAAGCACCGGTACCGTAATGAGGCCCTATGTACAGAAAAGTAAGTTCATCAAATTAACAACATTTCTGCTTTTTTAGCACCATCAATTATGAAAAAACAACTTCTCAAACAATATGCCAACCGGTTTGGGCTGTATGAGATACCTTTTCCTCAGGGCCCATAGACATGCTAAATGACTCCCCATACAGAATTAAAGACACCTCAAGGAGTGTAGGCTGGTGTGGGTAGTCTGGCGGAAGCATATACTGCCTCCATCTGCACTGTAATAGCCCTTGCACCCGGATGCTTTCTGCCAGTTCTGGAACAGGCCTGCCTCTAGTTCTTATGCATACGTTCTGACGAGCTGCGTGTCTGAGCTGAACCTGTGCTTTGCACTTGTTTGATGGTAACATACCACTTAGCTACTCGGACTCCTTCAGCAAATCACAGCTGTGCTGCCTCAAGCCTGCCTCTCAGCTGGTCTCAGACTCCATGATATGCGGTCATGGCTTCTTTGTCTGTCTTTCCCGACTGCCACAATCTGAACTGGCTTTAACTTAGTTCAGAGCAATAAACATCTCTTGCCACATTTCCAGTTTTTCCTTAAAGCGGTCACTCTTTGGCTGCGTTTCAATATGTGTCTGATTTCTTACTCCATTGGTGTCCTGACTAAACGGTGACCATGACTTTGCCACTTGTTACCTCTGGAAACAGCTGCCAATGAGCCTACTCGCAAAGCCGGTACCCTAAATGGCCCATATTATATGTAGCAGACCCTAACCACACACAAGCTTACATATGTCCGCAACTTCTGTTGACCTACTTGCGTGCACCAGGTTAGGACTGGAGATGGGGGTCAACAATCTGCAAAGCATCCGATTAGGGATTGTCCAAAGGCCCCCAGTGCTTCCAAATGTTTGCAGAGATCATTAAAGGATTTCACCTGACTTATTCGGGGCCTGGCGTTCTTCGAGCATATATTGCAAGGTGTGTTCTGCTGGACGCAGTAAGGTAGCAAACTAAGTCTGTGAGGCAAGCTTGACTTTATGGCACTGGGAATTGAGATGGTAGAGGAGAGCATGACAATCATGTCCAAACTGTGGAGGAACATCCATTTTCTACAGTATAGCTTGCTGTAGCTGATGAAAGGGATTGAAACAAGAACAATCAGACAGTGGCAGAAGCCTCAACCTTCCTTTCATAAGTTACCAGTGGACTGTGATTGGAAGATGACTAACTATGGCTACGTTGAAATATAACAGAACACAATTTTCGAGTTCGAGTGTTAGAAACGTACCTCTTTAAGAACATCTTTCTAGGTTGAATTGATTTTTGTATCTAAGTAATGGCTTCGCATTTCACCTTTCAATCATGCAGAAGAAATGGAATTTGAAGGAACAAGCTATATGTAAAGCCTTACATTGTAGGAGAGCTTGCTAGCTTAGAAATACTAATTTCTAAACTATCAAAGAGAGTGGGGTGAACACCCTCTTGTTATACACCCTGCTTTGTCTAATGGATAGAAGATTTGACTCATCATAACCATATTCCTTCTCCTGCAGTCCCATTGTATCTCTTCCTTTGTCTGTCCCAGTGTGTCGCAATCCCTCCTCTCATCTCTGCTCTTTCTGTCGTCCCCCGACCACAGCTTGGTTTAGTATGGGCACGGGCACAGTGCACCACCATTTTGGACAGGCTTCAGTGCTGTAAGACAACGGCAGTGGTTGGTACAGTATAAATGCTTTTCAAGATCACAAACACTTAATTGTATTGATTAATCCCTTTCAGAAAATATGGAGCCAAATGTCATTTTCCTAAAGTAAACGGAAAAAGTGTTTCAATAGAGCGACAAAAGCATTGCTCTAAAGAGTTAATTTTATGCAAAAATGTCTGTCTCTTGCTTGTTCCCATGGAAAAAAAAACAGTGTACCTGCGAGATACGAATAATTTCCGTACCCAAGAGACAAACTATAACCATTTCTGTACATTATACCCAGGGACTGGGTGGTCGATACTAATGGCACACAGAAAACTGCCCCTGTAATTCAGAAATGTACCTCATGTAAAAGTACTAAGGCTCAAGTATTTGGAGTGTGATTATGAGCAAAAGAACTCAGCAGTTCCAGGATACCACCACAGTGCCATGTTCCTAGATCTCAAGCACCGGGAAGATAAATGTACTTGTGAATAATAAAATATCCTTTTTATTCATTTTCAACAAGTGTACCTTGCAATGTATTTTATTTAACTGAAGTAATGTAAAGTTTAAATTAAGGAAGGAAATCAAACAACATGTAAAGGTCCATTACTTTTAATAACACTGAATTCTATTTAATTTTAAAATGGTGCATGTCTGTATCTGTAAACCGTTTTCAGCTTGTAGCAGTTTCTACTCCCGAGCTCAGGAATTTGTCATAAGGCCTCAGATGACAAGTCAAGACTTGGTTTACCCCAAATGAGAATCAAATTCTGTTCAAATTAGTTTTCCCACCTCTGTTCATGAGATGAGTTTACCAAAAAAGAAAATCATATTTGGAACTTTCTTAGAGAGGTATCATGGAAAAGAACTTAAGTACCAACACTGACATCTTGTGGCCGAAATCATCATTTATTTAATTTACAATTCTTGTCAAGTTTAACTTAAAGGTTCCATGTTTAGCATTGGACCAAAAAATACAATCAATTAAAAATGTATTACTTTACAGTGGAAGATACAAGGAAAATCTGCCTAGTTTGTAATGTTAAAAAATATGAAAAATGCTCTTCTCCATAAATATAAATCTCACAGTTATGTTGCATCTCTAACCGTGCATTCCGATGTATAGATTGTATTGCTTTTTATTTTATTGAACTAGCACATTCACCTCAAAAACTAAACCACAAAAATGAAATTCCCATCCACATGGTTCGGAGGGATTTTCCCTCTCACCTTTCCAGCCACAAGACTAGGGGTTTGCCAGTCACAAGTCAAGGAGTGAAGGTCCCACCACTTAGTCACAAAATTAGGAGAGGAGTTTTATATTATAAAATAAATGACACACAGCTAGTCAGGATACAAAAAATAGGAGAGATTGCTGGATATGGTTGGCTTCGAAAGAAAACTGAGACCTACTGTATGGCTGGTTTCCATACAAGCTGCATAAAGGAGCCCTTTCAGAAAGAGATGAGCAAGTCATGTTGAAGACTTGTCTGCAGACATGCAGCTGAACATGACCTTGCTGATGGATTAACTCCAGATTGAGAGGGTCCAAGATGATTCTCCAAATTAAGAAGCCACATTTAAAATGTAGATAAGAAACCTCATTATAACCTCAGATATCCTTTTAGTGCTGTGCATGGTAAATCCTGAGAATAGGAGGGACTGCATGAATGAGGGAGAGGACTAATGTGACAGGGGGATACATGCATTGTTAAATAAAATGGCCTGTGCCTTCTATTTAACTCAATTACAAAGTGAGATTACATGTTCAACAGAACTAAGTGCATTGCATAAATTGTCAGTGTAAAATAAACATCATTTTGTGAAGTTGAAGGCTGTACAAACATGTTCAGAGACGATTGCACAGAGGTTAAGGAGCTAATGCAACACATTTAGTTGAGACACTGTGAATGGTATAACAGTCCTCCAATTCTGTAAATGGTGGGTGTCATTGGGGATATTGAAGACTGTGTTTTGATGCACCTGTGATTTTATGAATCAAGTTGAAATGCTTATGTGAATTGAAGGAAGGAAAAATAATTGACAAGAAAAAGAAGTGTATTTAGAATGCCTAGTATTCGTTGGAGCTTAATATATACATAGAATGATTATGGTAACAAGTGCTTGTGTGTGAAGTAGTAAGTACTAGTAAGATTCATATATGCAGGTATCATTTCATTTTGTTGACCAATTGTGCATGAGTATATAACATTGTTGCGGCTTCCTGGCAAAAAGTGCCTGTTTCTTTCCCACAATTGTGGTGTGAGACTGTATGGGCAGTGGTGTAAGACCAGCCATGTCACACTAATGACAGTTTATAATTTAAATGTAAAATATATATTTACACCTCCTAAGAGTTTATCTGCTAAATGCTGACTTTTGGCAACCCCTAAGCACCACAAGACAAGAGGGAAAGGAAGAGCATAACGATTGTAAGGTTTGTAAGTAGTTCAGTAATTTGTCAGACAGAAGCTCCGTTTTGCAACCTGTTAGCTTGAGCAGACTCCTACCACTTATCTAGCGTTGATGATGAAAACTGTTCTAGGGGTAAACCCTGGAGGAACAACACCTTTATTTGTTTGGTAGTTTACTGCAGCAGGTGGGTATGTGGTGAGGTGTCCCAGGAGCTTGTAGGGATCCCTGGCCAGAGATCAACCACAAGAGTTTCTTTCAGGAGCTAAAAGAAGCCTGCCTTGAGCATTGAGTGCCTTGAGCCCTGGGTGTACTCGAGCCTGCAGCGTCCCGCTGTAGGAAGGAAAATACTTTTGCAAGATGGCCACCATGGAAAGAGAAGGCGGGGCTCCATACAGAACCCCACTTCCCTTGCAATGGCAGTCTGCAGAAGGCGAAGTCAGGACCCTATGACAATATTACCACAAGCAAATGTTTTTCCCCTTTCAAACCAATCATACTTTCAAATAACTTTACCACATAGCCGGTCCCAGGTGGACATGGACACTTTAACACCATTTTTTCGTTCTTCGCGGTCATGGCCAGTAGCCAGATTGTCTGGGTCATGACCTTATACCATCACCCGGACAATCTGGCCACTGCCCATGGCCATAGGCTATACCTCAGTCACCAAAGGTATATCACTATTTTTTGTACCTACATTATGACACTTGCCAAAAAATAAAACACAGGCACATTTCCAAAACCATGCTTTCAGGTCCTTGCCAATGCTCCTTACACGAGTTTGCTTGAAATCCACCCATGTTTTCTTTTTTCTTTTCCAAAGTGTCAAAATGTATCTATATACAATAGTCATATAACTTAGCCCCTACATGACATAGTCCATTCACTGCCTGATTCATGGATTATTTGCGTGAAAAACGCAGATTTGCGCACCTTTCTGCCCGAAAATCTCTGTTTGCGGTATGGGGATTTTCGGGCAGAAAGGTGCGCAAATCTGTGTTTACCACGCAAATAATTCCATGAATCAGGCAGAAAGCCTTTACACAATCGTTGAAGGTTGGGTCTATAATCTTTCTGAAAATGTTTGTGCACATTCGTCAAACGGCAAGTTATAAGCCATCTAGAAGTGTACAAGCGCTTTAAACAGGCCTCAAATAGAACTGATATTCTGCCAGCATATTTATGTTTGTTCCCGGATAGGAAAATTAGACTAACCTACCTTAGGTTCAGGCTAAATAGGTTATGTACTCTGGACATGTTGGGTCCCCGTGGGGGAATAGAGAAAAAAGATTGAGTGGGCCAGTTGTGTAAACACACTAAAGCAACCTGGAAGCATTTAATACTCGATTGTTCATTAACAGAATTTCCCAGGGAACGTTGGTTGAGAGGGTTTATTTCGGGCCGACTTACGGACCCAGCGGATACACTGTGGCAAATGTTGTTTAAAGCGGACTGTAAACCCATGATAATTGCACTATTCCACTTTATAAAATGTATATATGCAATGTTGGATGAACCATTGTTATACAGATTTTAATGAATACTTTTTTTTATTGAGTATCTGTCTTTTGAAATTAGATTTATGAAATGAGATCAATGCTATATTTTATAAGTGTGTGCGGTATAAGAACGATCATGTATTTTATATGCGTATAAGAAATTAAGTGTTGTATCTTTTTTAGATATTTATGTGTGATTATATGTGTGTAATAGGACTGATGTGCAAGGTTAATGAAAACCGAATCACAATTAAAAAACCTTTTTTTTTTTTTTTTTTTAAGAGTGTGGGTTCCCTTTGTCCTGCAGCATTGTCTCATAGTGTTCTGCTGGTCCTGGTGTGGTCGCCCGAGTCCTTGGCTCTGAAAGGTGTGTAGAGCAGGCTTTGTTCTCTACTTGTCCTACCTCCTTCACCAGGATATTCTATTGCGTTTTGTGATGCATGACGTTCGGCTGTTGGGTGGGCTCCCTTCACCAGAGGCACCCCACTGTTTGATCCCACAGTGATTTCCCTTGTTTGGTAATTTTTTTGACAGGTTGTGGGTTCAGATGGTTTCTATAGGCGTAGCTCGATAGACAAGATGCATTGATATATATGTACATGCAAGGTTTTGGGTCATGTCCCTGCATAAAAGCTTCCTTGGATTGGAGTGCCAAGGTGTTGTGAAAATGAGGTTGGTTCCATTGGGTCTTGTGTTTGTTTCGGTTGTGGATCTTGTTTACCCTCTTCGGGTCTTTCTTGAAACAAGGCATTGTGGGGCATTTTTTCCAGAGGATTGGGATCTGGTTGTGTCCTTCTTGCTTTGCGACGTTGATGCTCCATCTATTGCTTCGTTGGGAGCATTGAGAGTTGTTAATCTGGCATTGATCCTCCTGGAAGTATGTACCCTCGGGGACCTTTTAATATGATACCCAATACACCAAAGGTACACAAAGGATGTTGTGTCCAAGGAAATTTTGTTTGTGAGGTTACCTATAATGATCTAGAATAGATTTGGAAGCTAAGGTTGCAGAAAAAACATACAACAGTATAAAGTACTGTACTTGTCTAGCCCAATTGCAGGTAGAGTAGCCCAGCTTGTTCTTGAGAAACTAAGAGCCAAAAAGGAAATAGGGCAGTATGTTGTGTAAGGCGCTTTGGTCCGGGACACCTGGGTGCAGAACCCAGTGTAGTGTAGTGCATATATATCTATGCAATGCCTAACTGTCTTGGGTACCTGGTTTACTTAGTATGGTAGCATGTTCTCCAGCGGGCACTTGCGTGTGGAGAGCAAGCAAAGCAATGGGAGATGTGAATGGATCGAGTTGTAGACCATGTGCGCAAGCTGGATAGCACAATACAGCACACACTATTGTCTGAACCCCTAGATGGCAGAGAAGCACTCTACTGTGCTCCAGCGTGTTTGTTCCCCAGGGGACATCAAGGTGGGCACGGCATCTACTGGCAAAGCGCAGCACATCACATAATGTAATGCAGTCGGCTTTATGTGTGGATCATTTCACACATGAAACATCTGCTGGAATAAGCACATACAAAGTCCTATCCTATCACTTAAGGAAGGGAAAACAGCCAATGCAACAATAACTGCTCAACTTGCCATGTGCAGCGCTACATAACTAGCAGCTTTTTTTTGTCATTAGTAGCTAAATCAGGGTTAGCTGGAAATGACCTTTTCTTTGATGTCCCCCCTTAATATAATCGTGTGTGAGACTTCTCCAAAAGAAGATATTGTCAATTGCTGCCTTGCTTCTCCATCTGCACACCAATGTTATCTGATGTATCACAGCCACTTCTGGGCCTACAGGTAGACGATGACAGGGCAAGGGAACACCCAAAGAGCCGCAGGGTGACCAGGGGCAAGGGAACACCCAACGAGCCGCAGGGTGACCGGGGGCAAGGGAACACCCAAAGAGCCACAGGGTGACTGGGGACAAGGGAACACCCAAAGAGCCACATGATGACCAGGGGCAAGGGAACACCCAAAGGGCCGCGAGTGACCAGGGGCAAGGGAACACCCAAAGAGCCACAGGGTGACTGGGGACAAGGGAACACCCAAAGAGCCACAGGGTGACCAGGGGCAAGGGAACACCCAAAGGGCCGCAGGGTGACCAGGGGCAAGGGAACACCCAAAGAGCCACAGAGTGACTGGGGACAAGGGAACACCCAAAGGGCCGCAGGCTGACCAGGGGCAAGGGAACACCCAAAGCGCCACAGGGTGACTGGGGACAAGGGAACACCCAAAGAGCCACAGGGTGACCAGGGGCAAGGGAACACCCAACGAGCCGCAGGGCGGCCGGGGGTAAGGGAACACCCAAAGGGCCGCAGGGTGACCTGTTTCCGCAAAGTATAAACTCCAAGACAACACCAGCTATTCTCCCAAAACTTTCAAGAAACATTACATTGTTCCAGCATTTGGGCTGATACAGTGATATGTGTATTGGAAGCATTAACCATCGCATGTCCAATCCTGGCGTGCCTTTCTTTACACAGAGAACGCCTGATTATCCTCTACGGCCAGGCCAGGTATTGCCTTTCAGAATAATTTCCGCCCGAAATATGTTGCACGCGTGCTTCACATTGCTGGTCTGTTCGGGTCCCAGGGCCCTCAACCACCGACGCTGCTCGGCCCCCTCCACTCACAATCCATATTTATTATCCGTTCTTTCTTTTTTAATGCTTTGATAAGTAGTTAATTGATTGCAGGACCCTTGTTTACCATCAGTCACTTTTATCTTGATGCCTGCTTCCATTCTCATATTACTTAATCAATACACCATCTTGACCGCGCTCTTCCTACAGACCACAGGTTTAGAATGTAACAGAATATGCATTAGAATCCCAATTCACCTCTGACTTTACATATAGCTGTTTTTCAGAGCCTGGCTCCCAAAAGATTATTTACTACCGAACTTATATTCTGTTTTTCTATAAATACACCACACTAGCAGGACAATAAATTAATCTGCGATTCTGCAGGACGTTAAGGAACAACCACGTGCTCAAAATAATATGAATATAAACTTTTGATATAGTACTTTATGCTAGATCCCTTCTGCTTCTCGGTGCTGTAATAGCAGCTCTTAGTATGTCCCAATGTAACAATACTCCATACCTCCAGCTCGGCAGGATGAAGTGTCAGAAACCGTTCTGCTGAGATTATTTATTTATTTAATTTTATTTATTTGCATTTTTTTAAAGCGCTCACCTAGCCTGGGTGCATCGATGCGCTGTTAGAGGAATATGTCTCTTAGTTGCATATTTATAACGTGCTTAATACCAGGAGGTTTCTAAGCGTGGACCCGGGGATCAAACCTGTGTTGCTTCATGTCGTCTTGTTTCCAGGGCGAGCAGGTTGCCCTGAGCTATCCTCCCGGGACAGCTGCTTAGAAGTTGAGAAGTACAGATTTAGCCCATGTCAGTGGTGAGCACTTAACCTTTCAGCTATTGAGACACTCATAATTTAAGATTGTTTAATTGCCCCAATTATGAGTACGGCTCCCAGTGTTATGGCATTTATTATTTTGCACCATTTCAGTCTGCATTTATCCATATTTATTTTTTGCTTTCTGATCAAATAAGTTGTAACTAGTATTTTTCCACATTTATTTACATACCACATTAGCGCTTGGATACCTTTAATGGAAAACTTCTAGAGCTGCGTTCTTGCACAAGTCGAAAGCTGCATACTGATAGGAACCAAAATCAAATTGGTCTATATGGCAAGAATGGAAGAAAAGATATCTTCACAGAGTATATTCCCCTTCAAGATGGCGCCGTGTTCGCCCGAGGAATCAAAGCATAATAAGCATTCTAGCTTATTCCACGATGGCGATCAGGAGACCGGGCGATCTACACAGGACTTGCCGGCATCTGTAACAGCATAAAGAGCTCTGTTGCGGTAAACTATTTGTGTCCTTTCGTTCTAGCCAAGCACTGATGCTGTTGTTGTTACTCTTCCTCTTGTGCCTTTGCGCGTTGCCCCGTTGCTGCACTTACCTCCGTTCCCTTACAACTGGTTCATTTCAAAAATTCTATCACCACCTGCCTTCTGCTGCCCGCTTCCTCGTTTCTGCAGTTCTGGTGCTCCAGATTCCTCCTCCTTTCCTTTTGCTTCCTTAATCTGAACTCCAGCCTCCTCTCTGCTTGGCTTGCTGCCTACAGATCTTCGCTTCCTGAGCTCAGCTCTTTTTTGGCTTTGTGCAGGTCTGTTTCTATTACTTCGTTCTGTACTCCCCCTACTACTGAGCATTCAGACATTCAGTGGATCCTATCCTCCAATGGCACGGTACGAGAAAAGGTATTTTTTTACCCCAGAGGGTTTCCCTTGGGCTCAGCCCTTTGAGCACACACAACCCTATATAATTTGGGGCAGTGAAGGCTCACTGGGACCTTGTCTTCTTTTCTACATACTTCAAGGAGCTGTGACCTACAGAACCCCACTGGTTACTAATTTCAGGTCAGTCCATGCTTAGCTTAACTTAAATTATTTTTTCCAAGCTCTCTTATGTTACTTTGCAAAGCCATTGATCTGCAATGCGTGATTAACATCTTAAAGACGCAGCCAAGAGATCTGCATTGCTGTTTTTACAGTGTTTATAAATGAAGAGTGATTTCTGTCTGTATCAGTAAAAACGGCAAACAGTGAGCCTTGTTTATGTGTTGATCAACATCGTGCAGGGTTTATTGGGAACAAGGTCAGGATTCGTATTAAACAATTATATTAATAATGTTCACCTGGGAATCTGCTATTACCCCACACCTATACTGTGAGAAATGGACCAGGTGGCATTATTTGCCTATTTCATTGCTGATGGCATACTCAAGAAAGGGGCTGGAAAATGGAAGTATATCACAGAAGCATTTCCCATCTGCTAATCTACAGGTTTTGACTTAAGAGAAATGTTGGTCCTTCCGAGTAAATTAAAACAGCGCTCCACCCTGTGACAGCACACAGAAGTCACATGCCATTTGCTATGCAGATCCATTTTCACTGGTGGTTCCCTGGTTCTGTCTCCATGAAAGTACATGCTTGCTGCTTCCCCACCTACCTCCTGGCATGGACCATCTGCCCCAGTTCAGTGAACACATGCTCCTGAGCTCGGCGGGTCTCTGGAACGGTATTACAGCCCCAGATAACATCGGGGCGAGTGCCTAATCTCCTGCTCGAGCAGCATTTGAAGTTCTGCATCTTTTGAATTCTGTTTGAAAGGCCCACGGATCCTGCCCACCTACAGACAAGATAACTGGAGCACAGGTGCACAATCTTTGATTCTCCAAATGTTTTGGACTACAACTCCCATCAGTGCTAGCCAACACAGTTAATGGTGACGGATCAAGGGAGTAGAAGTCCAAAGCATCTGGAGGCCATACGCAAGTTGCAGACCGCTCGAGTAAGAGCATGTAGTGTATTTGACAAAATTCTGCGTTGGTTGAAAATTAGACTGCAGAGTCCAGAACAACAAAGCAGATGGGTCTTTAAGCAGCCAGTATCGTTCTGCCACATCTACAGCAAATACCCAATGTTGGTCAGTACTGATTAGGGTCTGCATAGTTTGTCAAGAGACACTGGGACCGGGTTAAACAACGCCATGATTAATGTGTGTAAGGGTGGGTGGTTGGCATAGCAGATGTGGTTGTATAGGGAAAAGGCATGAGATATTATCACCTTAGATCATGGGTCTGCAACCTTTGGCTCTACAGATGTTATGGACTACAATTCCCACCAGCCCCAGCTAGCATAGTTAGCAGGCTCCTTCTCTAGACTGTATAATATTATCCACGATGTGATCGAATAGCTCAGGAATTGACGTCTACACAGGAAGGATCCACCTTTGTTATTAATCCAAATGTTTCTTTTGATTTCAAGTTTGCATGATGCATATGTTTGATAAATCATAAATCGCCTGGTGAACTGACGTCTATCGTGGTATCATGGTTAGGTTTCATGGAATTTCAAATAATGTCAAATAAGGTGCATGTTCGAGGGATTCCTACATCATGATTGGGATGTACTGATTTGGACTCGGAAAACATATCAAAGTGTAAAAAGGGATTATACACACATATGTATGTGATAGCTGTGTCTAGCACATGAGGCTTACATTGTATGCGAGTTTGCACCTGACATATTTCCACACTTCTGCTGTTTTATACAGCACTCACATTTCTCCATCTAGCCATATCTGTTGGTTAGTGTACACTAAAACCTATGTAGTGGATTTCTGTTTAATGTTTGTACAACTTGATAAAACATGAGTATATGTGTTTCCTAGGATATAGCTCGGCTGCAGCTAACTTCCGTATGGCCCAGATGCGATGATTCTAAAAGTCGGGGTGCAGGAATGCAATTAGCATTAGTCATGCATGCCTAGCCTATGATGGGTGTATTAGGTCCTGAAAATGCGTCACCCAGCGCGAAATGTCAAACCATCACTGTGAAACCATTGGTGATCACAACCAGAGCCCATAATTGTGGTGCTTATGGGCGAAAATTAAAAAGTGGAATCGGCATGAGGATGGTAACAGATGGGTGGCCACCCACTCTGTGACATCTGTCTGAGCATCACTCCGTCCGGGGCCTCTGAACTTGTGATGACGCCGGCAGCCATAATAGTTACAGAGGGTGAGAGGAGGCAACAGCACCAATAGTAAGTGATCTATACAATCACATGGCACTGTGCCATGCAGATCATATCGGTACCTCTGGCTCTCATGGTGGGCGGAGCACCCAGCATTTCAAGGCAGCCTAAAATAGAGAAAATAAATTGTGTGGTGATTTGTCATCAAGAAGACAACTGTTACGCAGGAAAACATCCCACTTTTCTTTAATCAAAATGGTGTCAGGTCAAGCCAATAAAACAATTGTCTGGAGGTTTCTCCACTTCGGGATCTTGTCCCATCTTGGCTTCTCAGAGACTTACGAGGGTCACAAACAACAATGCTACCTCAAGCTCTCAGTACAGCCTCTGGACTGGGTCAGTCAGTGGGGGTGGGCGAAATTTCCACCCAAAAAGCGAAAAGTACAGAATTCACTCTGGATTCCACTTCTGCCCGTTTTCTGAAATCAGCATTGCGGCTCCACCGCTACTAAAATTTCACCTGGTTTTGTGTGGTTTCGCGGGGAGAATGGTGTTTCGTTTCCATGTTGGTTTCGTGTAGCGAGATGAAAAACTTTGCTAAGGGTTTTGATTCATGCTAGGTTTGCAGCAACACGAGAAACTTTGTGCAGGTCTTTTGCCATCTGTAGTAGTTTTACACAGCGACATGAGAAACTTTGCACGGTTTTCCCGATCTGTGCTAGCTTCGCGCAACAACACGAGAAACTTCACACAGGCCTTTTTTCGACCCATTTTAGTTTCGTGCTTTGGTTTTTTCAATCAACGCTAGATTCACAGAGTGGCTTGACAAACTTTGCACTGCACCTTTGGACGCATGCTAGGTTCGTGTAGCAGAATGAGAACGTTTGATCTGCTCTTTTGGATGCGTGCTAGATTTCGCGCAGCATCTCGTAAAACTTCTGGCGGCTCTTTACGATTCATGCAGGGTTTGCACAACGACATGAGAAACTTTGCGCTGCACTTTTTGGTTCATGCAGTGGCACGAGAAACTTTGCGCCACTGTTTTTCATACAGAGGGGTGGCGGAACGGCGGATTTAGGCAAAGTGGAACAAAATCAGAGAGATTTTGCTTCCGCGCTGGTGGAACAGAATTTAACAATTTTCGCCGAGCCCCATCAGTCACTTGTCCTCCAGAAGCTTCCATCAACCCTGTAGGCTCCTAGGCAACTATAGAGGCTTTAGCAACCTCTAATTTATATCATGTAAACCTTCTAAGGAGACGCTCCACCAGTCTCTTGGTTTTGTGAGAGGAGATTTCCTCAGACTTCTTCACACGCTTTGCTTTTCGCTTTGAGAAGCAAGTGTTCCTTAATTAGATTCACTGACCTCTGGGCTTTGTCAGGCATATGTTCCCTCTGAGACTTCAGTGGCCTCTTGGATTTATCAATGAGGCATTCCTTCGGGGATGGGGGGGTGGTGGAGGTAAGTACTGTACCCGCTGTGCTTTGTCAGGCAAGTGGTCCTTCAGAGGCTTTACCAACCTCCATCCAAGAATTTATCATCAATACGTGAGAATATTCGGAGCCACATTTTGGCATATTTGCTAGCAGAAAGAGGGATTTGCACTGTTTCTCCCTCGCTCAAGCTTTTCACAGTCTGGTTCGTGTTTGTTATTGGCTTCCGTAGCTGCCACCAGATAGCTGGCAACTTTGCATTGTTGGCTCTCTCCTTATATACTAGGCCTACTGTGTTCTCATTGGTATGGTTCTTGCCCTCTCTTTTCTCCACTGTTAATAGGTTTTGAGGCTTTGATTGTCCCTCTTTCCTGGCATCTTTTGATAGTTCTCCCCTGTCACATGGAGGGGGCATTGAAAGTCATGTCGAGGGGGGCGCAGTTGGCCATCCTGCGAAATGGCTGCATCTCCCTGAGCTCTCCGACACCTCAGCTATCTGCATGACCGCTGGCCCGCTATCCTGGCCATCCAGCCATGCAAACTTTATCAGGTGGTGCAGGAAATTGTGCGGCACCCCTATCCGAATTGGGGGACTGAGGACCCCGTCCATATGTGTTTATTTGAGCCAGTGGAGATCAGCGGACCGCATGGTGCAGAGAAATGCAGAGTCTGCCGTGGCTTGCTGACTTGCCGGGACTTGAGCAAGTGCAGACGGCCTCTTTGGAAGCAGGGGATCTGGACCAGTGGGGGCCTGTGGTGCAGCAGGGTACGCGAGTCGTGTGGATACAGGAGGGGACACCAGGGTTTGGCTGGTGATGGCCGCAGCATCCAGCGAGAGAGTGGCTCCCCCCAACCCCCACCGGGAATCAGCGAGGAGACGAGCGCGGCGCCTGGAGGAGGGTGATGTGCCGGGGCACGGTGCACCTGGAGGTCTCTGAGGCTGGGGGAGGTGCTAGGCCCAGGATTGGAGGTTGCTGGCTCCCTGTGCCCCCGGTGGCGAAGCCAGTCCTTGTCAAGCAGACAAGGTAGCAGAAATCCACCAATTGGAACGGTCAGAGGAGGAACTGCGCACCAACCCTATGCATCAGACTGAAAAGTAAGGGAGGGCAAACGGGGAAAGACTGGCACAATGCTAACTTGTTGGTTACTTCCATTCAGAGGGGTACTAGGTGCCAGCTGCCACCAAGGTGAACTCCCAGCAATGGAATAAGTGTCTGAAGGCAGCTGTTGGAAGCTATATATTCACCAAAGAGTGACCCACAGCACGACTGGGGACACAGAACCGGGTGTGAGCGCTGGTGGCAGAAACAACCGCTGGAGGTGACAATCAGAGTGAGGCCCTTACCAGACCCATTTAACTTCCCCTAGCAGCAGTGAGGATAACTCTTGTACTGGACTGGGGCGGCTGGGGGGATTGAGGTGCGCTGTGCTGCAGCGGCCACAAAGATGCTACTGCACAGCCACAAGACCTGAGGTGAGCTGGCAGGTGGAAATAAAGGCTGCGGAAGGCTTTGGTGGAAACCAAAGGACCGGCTACACACAGAGTTGAGTGCTACAACTTCACCCTCCTGGGCTGATCCTGACCCACACCATGGGCGCTGGTCCTGAGGGCACACCACTGAGACAGTGCTGGTGCATATTGGAGGGTGGGCACCGGGAGCCGGCTTTGGGGACCTGGGGTGTCTCCCACCCATGATCGGGGGACCCCAGAGGATGCAGGGACGACCCGCCTGGTGGGAGCGCTTGAACTTCCATTGTCTCCTCAGAGCCCTGACCCACATCCACGGCAACTATGACAAAAGGAAGTGGGGCCCATAGAAACAGAGCAACGTTGACTCCTATGCCAGACAGCCCAGCAAGCCCTGCTCTGAGACTGCGGGAGAGTCGGGGCAGCCCACGGGTGCGTTGGCCCCTGACATGGTGGACCAAAAATAGAATATGGACTGTATCTTGTATCCAGGCTTGCAACATTATGTGTTACTACTGACTTCTGCAATTTTATTCGCTCTCCCCTCTTGCTTCTCCACTGTTGACTGCTTACTCTCTGTTCTCTCCTCCTCTCCCTTTCTCCCTTTTCCTATTTCCTCCCTTACTTTCTTCTATACACTTACTCTATCAGAATTGTCCCTGGACCTAGTATGATAGCAACCTCGTCTGTCTCCTCCCCCCCCTCACCTTACTTGTTGTTTTCCTCCTTCCCCAACCCCTCCAGCACTGTCTGATATATCATCAGGCCTAGTACGATAGTCGCTTGTTTTGTTCCTCCCCTCCCTTTCTGCATCCCTCTCCCTCACCTTTTGTTTTCTCCAGCTCTACCAGAAATGTCGTCAGGCCTAGTACGATAGTCGTCTGTTTCCATTTCCTTCCCACTCTCCCCCTCCCTTTCTTATCTATGTCTTAGATCTTGCACTATCTGAAATGTCGTCAGGCCGAGTACTATAGTTAATTTCACATCCTTACTATTCATGGCCTGTAAGAATGCCATTGTATTTTCCCTTGTTCCCTCCCTTGCCTTGAAGCGCTTTGAAACGCATTGTGTATAGGCGCTATATAAATAAACAATCATATCATATCATGCAATCTGGGTTTGCGGCAGTCAGTGGCAAACTGGATGACATCACCACCACAATCTCCACACTAGACGCCAAGATGTAGCGGGAGAGCGCCCGAATGACCGAAGCAGGAACTCAAATCGGGATGGTGGAAGATGTCACAGTGTGGCTTAAAACTCAAGTTGCCACAATATCCAGGGATCTTAAATGGGCCCTACAACGCTGTGACGATTTGGAGTCACGCTCCAGGTGTAACAACATCTGTATGATGGGCATGCCGGAGGGGTTTGTCAAGGGCCCCATGGAGCCCGCGGTGGAGGCCCTCCTCAGGGAACTGCTAGAAGATCTGCCGTTTTCATCATCTTTTGTGGTGAAAAGGGTCCATCGATCGCCTGCAACTAGGACTGAGCCCGGGACCCCACCCAAGCCGGTGATAATACACTTGCTAAACTATCATGAGCAAGACATCATACTGCGCCGGGCCAGAGAGAAAGGCTCCCTTTGCTATGAATCAACCACCATCCACATATATCCTGATTTCTCCACTGCAGTCCAGGTGGAGCGGAGGTAATTTATGGGAGTAAAAAACATGGTTCTTCATGATACCTGAGGAGGCAGTGGCATACATGGAAGCAAACATTCCCCTCCCCAGTCGGAATAATGGAGATTGGGGAACAAACATCCCACCACCTGAATCCTCCGGCGATCATCCTGGCCCTGACGGGACGCAGAGCCACCTCTGTGCATCGATTCAAAAAGAGAGGGGTCAAGCATGGTTGGCCCTGTATCCTTTCATGAAGACAGTTCAATGGGGACCGCAGTGTATGATCTCGATTACTCATCCTTGCAAGTGGTGGAGGGTGTTGGTAATGTCGGCATCCGGGAAGGTCAGCAACAGCTCCCCCATGCAAAGTTGCTCTATTGTAGTTGCAAGTTCTGTTGGGGTCCGCCAAGTTCAGGGATGGATCCGAGATGTTTGGGATAGGAGGACTGACATCACCCTGCTTGCGAGGGGGATGAGGGAGGGTTGGGGTAGGTGAGGTTTGGTTTGGGAATGAAAAGTTCAAAAAATTGTCTTGGCAGACACTGTTGATGGTAACGTGCATTGGTGATAATAAGAGGGAGATGTACCCCGGGGTGTAGGGAAGCCGAGCGCCAGATACTTTACACAAGGGCGAGATGGCAGTGCTTAACCTGCTTAGTTGGAATGTATGGGTCGTGGCAATTACACAAAGGTCGAGCAAATAATGGCATACATCAATAGACACAAAGCCAATATCCTATTTCTGCAAGAGACACATACTATAGCATAAGTTAGCAGTATCCGGGGGTAATAACAGGTTTTTCACGTCTTACTCGACCTAGACCAGAGGGGCTTTAACCTTAATTCACAAGACCCTCAAGTTCACACTGAAGGGGACACAGGTGGACGCGGAGGGACAGTATGGGGTGGTGCGTGGTGTACTAGAGGGAGACGAAGTGCTGCTTGCTAACACGTATGTGCCAAACAGGGACTCGTCTGACTTCTATGAGAATATGGCTGACATTATTGATTTATACCCGTTGATTCTCGTCACTTGGGGAGGAGGACATGAACTGCATACTCGATCAATTGCAGCAAGTCAGAGTTTTGGGTGGTGGCCCATTGAAAACATTTTTACATTGTAAATTAGGTTTTATTTTTTAAGTTCTTCTTTCTTCCACATTGAGGCAATTTGCCACATACCCCCATCCAAGGGTCTGACATGTCCGTTACGGAACAACAAACCGCAGAAAATTGGGAAAGAAAGACCCACTTTCTTAAAATTAAAAGGCTGCAGGTACAAAGTCGAATGGAATATTCGCGCAATGTTTTCCTTGAGTCTGGAGAGTCAGTCTAATGAAATAAGTTCTGTTAAAGGAAGTAACATTCTTTACACTGATTCAATAAGTATGAGCCTGCACTGCCCATTGTTAGTAAGATATTCCAGTTCACAGGTCGCATACTCGATTTCACTAGGAAATCGTTTTTTGACTGTGTTTCTCCAGCCCTCACGCGTGGTAGCACTGCCCCAACCCTGCCGAGGAGTCTGCCTGCAACAGGAATAGATCAGAAAAATGGGGGTGATCTAAACTAGAGAATCGAGCTTCTTGTAGCTCTCCACTTCAGGGTCGTGTCCCCTCTTGATTCTTAGAGTCTTCGTGTCACCTTTGGAGAATCTTGGAGAATAATGATCCATCAGACCCTCGCGGTTGCGGTTGCCGGGGGCTTCTGGAGGCGCTTCCTCATAGCTAATGACTCTACAGTGCCGGTTACCCTCTTTTATGCCTTGCCTCCCGCGTTCCCACTGGTGCAGTGCTTGCCTTCTCTTTTTCCTCCACCGATGATCGGCGTTGGGGCTTTCAGTCAAGCAATCTTTCCCAGCATCTTGTGGTAGCTCTTCCCTGTCACATGAAATGGACGCGGAGGATCATATAAGGTCCGACGACCATTTTCTTTCTCAAAAAGCACTGGGCAGCGATCCTGTGGCAAACTTTTCACAATGTCATTGAGGTTTTCGATTGTAAGTCTTCTTTCTTGCTCACGGAAGGTGATGAGGGGGATGCATGACGATGCGCAAATATACACTGTCACACTTATTGGCTTTGCAATATACAGACGTTGTGTGAAACACACTAGTGCGTAAACTAAGAAATAAACATGGTTCAATACATTGTGGATCTAGTATCTGCTGAAAAAGAAGCAAAGGTACATTTATCAATTTTCCCACGCAAAGGAAGCTGCAAAACCTTAGAAAAACAGTCTGGAGAGGCACATATTGGGCAAGACCAAGTGTGAGCTGCAGAGTAAGGCACTGGAAGGGGAAATTGCAGCAGGGCGAGGCACTCTCATGACACTTGCAGGCTTCAGAACCTCCGACCTTTCAGTTCTCTCTGCCTTTCCTGTTACTGTTTGGAGTAATGTGTAAAGCCCTCCGGTGACATTGGTCGGGCTTGTCGCTCGGTGGGCTGCCTGAGAGCGCACTGTTGTACAGTTTTGGATTTCGTGTACGCCACAGTCTGACACGGCATACCAAATGACAGCTCTGACAAGTAATACATTTTCTTTCGCTATCATAACTGTGCATCTTAGTGGTTTGAGAGAAAAATCGTTTTCCTCTTATTTTTCCCACTGATTTATCTCCTCGCATGGCATTTGTTTCTGCACACCACCACTTCTAGTTTCCGCCCCTGAATAACATCCCAAAATAACTTGAGGGACTGAAACATGTTGGTTTGGGTTTGGTTATAATGACATAGGAATGTACACGTAGTGTGTTGTTGACCGCTTTGGAGCATCACAAATATTTTTGGATAATTGATTGCCTTTTTGTGTTTGTGTTGTACACGGAGTTTGTTGTAATGAATCAGACAATATCGTGTTGAGTCAATCATCACATTTTCCTTTTGATGGCATCTCATCTGAGGTGTCTAATTACCTATTTATTGTAGGAGTTACATGCATGGTCTCATAGTTTAATCTCAAACATAAATTGTTCTATGTGCATAAAGTTGTGACAAGGTCACTAGTTTATCACATGAAAGGGGGGGCTAGGAAAACCTGAGGGTGAAAAGCAACCACAGAGTCAATATGAGGAAGATCCCCCAGAGCCCTAGCTAGCCTCCTTGGGAGACCCAGTGTGCATTGCAAACAATGGCCACATTCCAATCTGGGGGGAAATAGGATTCATGAGAGAACCCAGGTTTGACAGAGTGCGTTTCTAAAGAGTTCTGATTCATGTTACTATTGCATGCTGGAAGCAGGAGTCCCGGAAAGGGACAAGGAGGCAATCACTTGAAATCAGCAGGCAAGAGACAGCGAAAGCCCTCCCTTTCACTGTGGGGAAGCTGAACAGGCTCAACTGCAACTCAGAGGATTGCATCATAGCACCGCCTGATCCCAACACTTGGGACAGGGATTCTGGTCAAAGATGCACAACCCCTGCAGATAAACAAATTCACCAGCCACAAATATGAGGAGCAGATGGACCCATTAGAACAGCACCAACCACAGGAAATGGGCCCACAAATCAGATTCCTCATTGACACAATCATTCAGTTAGCACCTGTATAAAAGGGGCACATACATCAAGACTTAATGGGCTTTAGGACAGTGTTGCAACAGCGAGAGTGGTGTTATAGTGAGAATAGTAAGAAATTCAGAAGAGAAGGAGATTCAGGAGAGCAGAGGCTGCACTGGCCAAGACCAGCAGTGGAAAGGGAGCAAAGGGAAGGGGGAAACAACCAGCTAAGAAGGTCCAGTTGTAGCATGGAAGCATATGGTAGGAGGAACAGGAGGGCAGAACCGTTGTTGAACAAGCCCGAAGGGTAAAGCAGCAGCAAGGAAAGAGAGCAGAAAGTGGTTGGGCCGGTTAGGCCAGAGCATCCACATACAAGAAGTGAGGGTGAGACCTTAGGCTAGGTTGGAAGGCCTGCAAGAGCCGACTCTCAAAGACGAAGAGCCCACCAACCTGATGAAAGAAGTCTTGCAAACCAATGAGAACCTAGTTATGGGGGAGAAAATACTAGCTGAAAGTACAGGAGAGAATATCTACCAGCATCAGCAAAGGAAAAATGAGAAACCCCTAAGGCAAGACGAGTGATATGACATTATATGATACGATATGTCATGTATAACGCGCCATTACATAAGTGTTTCTAAGCGCGACAAGACAAGGAAGAGCAGACAAAGGGAGGACAAACAAACGACCTTACTAGGAATTGTGTCATTCAGATCGTGCAAGTGTTGGGGGAAGGGAGAGGAGGAGTGCCAAGGGGAGGGGAACGGAGAGCGCAATTAGCAAAGCTCAATTAAGTGCCACCGGGTTGGCCGGTTCTAAGTAAGTAATACAGGGCTTTCCACAGTAGCATCGAGAGGCAGTGAGCTCTTCCTACAGACAAAGACTAAGGCAAAGACCAATGGTATGGTCAACCAAATCACCAAGGCAAAGACAAGGCTAATACAAAGACAAAGAGCTCAGACCAAGGCAAAGAAGTCACTAAAGAAGGACAATCCAATTTCTATGAGTTGAGAAATACTCCCCAGATATACTCTTCCTTACTGAAATACGCCTCAAACCCTACCACAGACTTATTCTCCCTCACATGCTTCACCCACACTATCCCATCCACCACAGAGGACACTCTCACAAACAGTGTGGTGGAATTGTCATCACATATCAAGAGTCACTCACACTTAGCAAACCCACACAACCCGCATACACATCCTTTGAAACACTCTCTCCCACTTACTACTCTCCATCACACCACACCCACCTCATATAATCCCCCCCCAACACACAATCCCAACTTCCACACCGACTGGACTGACTTCACAACTAACAACCACAGCTTCCCCTGCATCAATATCTACCTTGGCACCTTCAACCTTACTGATTCCCATCCAGACAGCAACTCCAACACGAAAGAGTGTCCTCACTCCAATGACCGTGGTCATTGGAGTGAGGACGGTTTGGCTGGTTGCTGTGGAGTGATGTGTCGCTGCTGTAGTAGTCTCGTCCGTACGGTGTGAAGTGAGGACTGAGGATCCGGGGTTATAAGCCTGTGTACTATGATGCGTTCAGAGCCTGGTATCCAGGCTCTGAACGCATCACAGTCCTCACTTCACACTATACAGACGAGACTAATACAGCAGCGACATCACCGAACAGCAACCGGGCCATGGTAATACACTTACGGACCACGGTCCAAAGACGTGGCACACAAACAATCAAGCGCTAGCCTTGAAAAGGACCCTGAGGGGTGGAAACGCGTGTCGGCTGACCACTGTTAATACAAAATAAACCCCACTGAACCAAACCAATTGCGTAGATATAAAATCTATCTAGAACCAGCGCAAGGTATCTGGGTACAAACAAGCTTCAATCCAAAGGAGAGGTGGGGGCCACACCTCTAATAACCCGTGACCGTGCAGCTAATAAATGCAGTAACCAGCAACAAGAAGTGCTAACAATTATTAGAGTGAAGCGCATGTGGAGACTATGATCTAGTGCCCAAAACTATTAACATGTATAAATGGCATGACAATAACATATATGCGGCCTTTCCTCTTAATGTTACCGAGTAAATGCATGAGGCATGCTGCAGTGACTGGGTCAAGCTACCGTGCATGCCGTCCGCATACTACAAAACTGGTCCAATATAACACCGTAGGCACCATTTTCTAAATGATTTTAATGATTTCAATTGTTTAAGAAAATCCAGAAATAAATTACAAAAGTAATGTTTATGCTCAACTCCTTTTGTACGTTCAGTGGCCGGTAGGGGCATTATGAAGAATGGGCTTTTATAACTAAATAACAAGACCACAAAAAGCCCACAAAAATTACCTCTACAGCTAATCCCACCAGGGTCCGAGTATACAAACTTTGCCCTGGCGCAAATATTGAAACAAATGAAATTAGCATCTAAACCCACTAAGGCAAAAATCAAACAAACTTTTTTCCTATATGTGTTGTGTGACATAAAAATAAATGCAGTAAACACACTTCCTTTTATGCAACACAACAAGCAGTTTATGTGACCCATAAAGCAATCCGATCCATTTTGCACGAATGCATAGATTTTTAGATAGTTTGTATTGGGGCAAAGCTTGTTTGCTCCATTCGCTATTATGCAAGCAGTGCAATTGGTGTTCAGTTCATTTGCTCGATTTTTAGCATGGGTGCAAATGTTCGATAATCTGGCCCAGGCATGTGACAACATATAATAATCATCAAAGTTCAGATATTTGCGGAATTCTAGCAAAACACTGGGATATTTCCACTAACCAAGACCTAAATAGAAATATGATCGATACACCATGATCAGAGAATGAAAGAATAAGCCTACGAAACAGTAAGCCGCCTCTACCTGGCTATCACCATTAACATGTGGCTTTTACCCATATTTGAAATTTTAAGTGTGCAGACATGATCTGAGCAATAAACATAATTAAAAATTGGTAGCACAGACCATGACGGTGCATGGCATATTAAGTGGTATATCGAGTGTAAAAATACATTTCCGCGTCAGGTTATTCAATGCATATGTGAGATATTTTATTTGGGAGGCTCTCCGTGGCAGCAGAAAGAATACTCAAGCATATTATAGTCAATAAAAAAAGTAGAAATGGCACTGGTGAGAGTCCATGCAAATGATACCATGTATGATCTCAGATTATGTAAAATAGGAGATGTTCCAGTACATAAAAGAGGAAGCAACCATACCCTCTAATTTAGGGAAAAAAAATTCAAGTTACTCACTGTAGTGACTAGAGTACTCATAGTCCTTAGTCCCCTTCCCTCCATCCTTGTGGGTGTCCTCCAACATGGGGACAGAAACAGAATCTTTGGCAGTGAAAATGTGAGCTACCCCTTTACATTTAGTATAGCATGTGGGGGCGCGGCCCAGGGCACGCCCACGAGGCCATGCCCTACGGCGCCTCACCTCAGTCCCCTTTTGACATATTGGACGATTGAATACCTGGCTATGCTAACAATTCTAGCCCCTGGCATACTAGCTGCGGGAGGTGGGTGGGACGTATGGTATGGAGGAAAGGGGAATAAGGATTATGAGTGCTCTAGTCACTACAGTGAGTAACTTTAATTACTCATACGTCCCGTCCCCTCTCCTTCATTCTTAAGGGCGATTCCACAGAACAAGAAAAACTGGGTGGAGCCATGACAAACTGCCTCATGTTTAAGAAGCAAAAAGGCTCCTCAGAATCGCTTGACTGAACTCTGCATCCTGTATGGAGCTTGTGTCCAGAGAATAGTGCTTACACAAAGTGGACGGAGTGGCCCATGTAGCTGCCTTGCTAAAGACTTTCAAAGAAGCGTGCCTCTGAAAGGGGACCACCATCGCTTTGTCTCTGACCATGTGTGCGTGAATTCCTGTGGGCACTGTGTTACCTAGGGCCATGTAAGCCTCCGAAATGGCCTGACAATCCAATAGGCGATGGAGACCTGGGTTCCGGGGGCCGTGCACCCGAACATGACAAACAGTACTTCCGACTTTGGAAAGATCTTGTCCGGGATAGGTAGAACCTGAGCACTCTTCTCAGATCCAGGGAATGTGTTACGCTCACCTGGTTCCCATGGGGGCGTCGACCGGAACTGGGCCGCTGTTACTTCCACCAGCGTGACATGTAGCGCCGAGATGACTGACTGGACTGGCCCGCTCAGCCTAGTTTGTCTGGCTCGCAAGAATATTCTTCTGCAAAGGAGAAGAGGAGTTAACCACCCGTGGAATTGAGTGTCAACCCACCTTCCCCACTCCCGTTGTCTTCCCACTGATCACTCTTGATGTCCCCTCCTTAGTCTCACCTGATGGTTTGGAAGGATCCTGCGTCGACCGCAGGGGCGCGTTGATGACCAGTTACTTCACTGGCGTAGAGGAATTGGCGAGTTCCAGTATTGACTCTAAAGTCCAATTGTTCATAAGAGTTCAAATGTCTGCTCTTCACTCTGACCGATTCCTTGCAAGTTGCCGATTAATCCACTCGAAGATTTCCAAATGGCACTCGGTAAGATTCAGGTAAGTCTATTGTGTTTTTCCCCTTAGGGGCCGGGGTACGGCGATGAAGCAGAGTTGACTGTGCCGACCCGAGATGAGGTGAGACCCCCGTGGTAAATCAGGTAAGTTTTGTGGGGGGTAACTGGTATTGTCCTTGCTTTCTCCCCTTAGGGGCCGGGGTACGGCGGTGAAGCAGAGTTGACTGTGCCGACCCGAAATGAGGTGAGTACCTCCCGTGGTAAATCAGGTAAGTCCTTGGGGGTAGCTTGTATGGCCTTAGAGAGTCCCCTTGCTCACCTTGCTGTCTTTGTCTCCTTAGGTGTCGGAGGGCGGCCGCGAGATGGAGAGAGTGTGATGGAATGCTGAAGTACCGCCAAGCAGGTGAGTTCAGCGCGGCGCCGTAGGAATGCCAAGCGATGCTTCAAAGACTTCTGTCTTTCAGTTCCGTGGCGAAATGGATCAGGATCCAGTTAAGGATTAAAGTTAAAACTCCTGTTCTAACCTTTATCCTTTTTGTCTTCTTGTTTCAGGAGTTCCAGGACTGAAGCGGGCGTGGCTGAAGACTGGAGCTGCTGGAAACACGGTGAGCGTTACGCTGCAGCAAGCAGAATAACGCGAAGCACGTGTGGCTGTCCGGGCGTGGTTTAAATAGCCTTGGAAGAAGATCCAGGTAAGTATTCTTCCACAGCCCCACCCAAGTAACAAAATAGTCCCTTCAGTAAAATAGTCCCTCCTAAGCCTCATTTGGCTTGAGTCTTCAAGCAGCATGGTCTGCCTCAGGTGAGTATGCAGCATGGTCTGCTTCAGGTAAATTATCAATAATGAGCCTGGCGCCCATGGCGCCAGGACTGTACCCAAACAGCCCCTAACTGGGGCTTTTGGGCATGCTCCAAGTGGCATGATGCCTGCTTCCAGGGCTGCTGGGCCTGGTCTGGTCTTCCGGGGGCAGGCATCATGACAGAATGGAGGGCCCTTCCTATCTCCGACCGAGGGTTCGGTACGAATACGGACAGGTACATTTCCTGGTTCAAGTGGAACGGTGAGACCACCTTGGGCAAGAGGTTTGGATGAGTGCGCAAGATAACTGTTGTTGTGGAAGGCGTTAAAGGGTTCACACGACGACAGCGCCTGGAGCTCACCGATTCTGCGCACTGAAGGGAGCGCCACCAGCAGGCCTGCATTGAGCGTAACCCACCGAATATCAATCGTTGCCACTCACTCGAAAGGTTTGCGCTTTAAGGCGGCACGCACCACGTTCAGGTGCCAGACGGGATGGGGCCTATGAACCGGAGGAAACAATCTGGACAAGCCCTTGCGGTGGGCCTTGACCACCGGGTTGGCCAGTGAAAAAGTGTGATCCGGCAAGTTTTTGTACACCCCAATGGCTGCCAATCAAGTGTGGCAAGTATCCACCTGGACCCCTGGCTGAGCCAGGTGTGCAGAAAAAGACAACACGTCGTCCAGGAAGCAAATGAGCTGGTTGAGACCCTCGAAGCGAGCCCAATCGCAAAACCTGGTCCACTTACTCTTATACTGAGAGCGTGTGGATGGCCTCCTGTATGATCTCCCAATTGCTTTCAGAGAACAGCGAGTGGTGACGTTTCAGCTGATCAGGAGCCAGGCCGAGAGTGCCAGCCTGGCACGGTCTGGGTGTTCCACCAGCCTGCTCTGCTGCAAAAGGAAGACCCTGCTGGGGAATAGGAAGATGGATAGGCACCTGGTAGCAGAGCTGGAGTAGGTCCGAGAAACATGCCCTTGACAGCCAGTAGGGGGCAATCGGGATGAGGCTGCATACCACTGAGGCCCAGAATTTGCAGAGGGTCCGCTGGATCAACAGAGGAGGAGGAAACACATAGCACTTGTGGCCGTGCCAGCAGTGCTGGAACGCGTCCCCCGGAGATCCCTGGCCCGTCCAGCCAGGAAACAAAGAGAGGGCACATGGAGTTCAGACGAGATGCAAATCAGTCCAGATCTAGAAACCCCCACATCTGGAAGAGGGGAGACGAGTTGGTGTGTAACTCCCATTCGTAGGTGTTGAACCCCAGGTGGCTGAGCTGGTCCGCTCCTGCATTATCCTCCCCTGGAAGATGGACAGCATAGATCCAGATCCCTTCCGACAGAGCCCAATTCCAGATGGACACCACTTCCATACATAGGAGGGGGAAGCGGGTCCCCCTGCTTGTTCAAGTAGTACATTGTCGTTGAATTGTCTGTCCTGACCAGAATCGCCTTGCCCCTGTTGACCGGCAAGAAAGCCTTGAACGCCACGCCAACTGCCCTGAACTCCAGCAGATTGATATGCAGGAGGGCCTCCACCCTGGACAACGCACTCTGAATCGAGTAGCCATCCAGGGTCGCTCCCCAGCCAATGAGGGAGGAGTCCATTGTCACCACCATAGCAGGCTGCGGCTGAGAAAAGGGGGCGTCCACTGCCACATTGCAGTCCATGAGCCACCAGTGAAGATTCTGAAGGAGAAACAGAGGGATGGGCAGCCTGTCTGACTGCTCCCCAGTTTCCTGGTCCCAATTGGCTGCTAGGCGGAGCTGCAGGCATCTCATGTTGAGTGAGGCATGCCGCACTGTGAGCATGCGGGAATCCATATTTATTTTTATTTTATTTTAGTATTTGTATAGCGCGCTACAACCCACGGGCATAGAGGCGCTGAGAAGAATATGTATGCAGGCTTGCTTAAGGGTTACAAGATAGCGGCCCAGTACAATGGATTAATACTGTTACATAGATTACAATGGGTTACATGTCAAGTACAGTAAGCAATACAGATTCAAGTGGTGGAGATAGAGGGAGGGAGTCAAACAAAGAGCTTAGTCTTCAAGGCTTTACGGAAGGTTGTGTGGGATTCGATCATCCTGAGTTGGGCAGGGAGGGTGTTCCAGTGAGTTGCAGCCAAGGTAGGGAAACTGGAGCCACCGGCTCACACTCTTCGTGTGTGAGGAACAATGAGGCGATTAGAGTAGGCAGACCTGGAAGGTCTAGAGGGTGTATAAGTCCCAATAGGTGCTGGAACCACAATGCCAAGGTGGCAGAGTTGGCCAGGAAGTGACGAATCTCCCTCTGAAGGGACAGAAGCCTGTCAGCCGTGCGGAACACCCTCTGATCGAGCGTGTACCATCTTACTCCAAGGAACACCAGGTCCTGGGAAGGGTTCAACGGCGATTTCCATTGGTTGAGGGAAACCCCAACTGGTGAACATCTGCTAGCCGTTAGCATGAGTGAACTGCCCCCTCGGGCAAGCTGGTCCTCACTAACCAGTCGTCCAGATGAGGGTATAAGTGGTGGCCCTCCAGGCGAAGGAGGCCCGCCACGGTGTTCATGAGCTTCTTGAACACACAAAGCGCTTAGTTGAGGCCAAATGGCAGCACCTTCTATTGGAAGTGGTGCAACATAATCGTGAACCACAGGAATTTCTGATGCGGTTCGAAGATGGGACGTGTAGGTAAGCATCTTTGAGGTCTAAGGAACACATCCAATCCCCTGTGTCGAGCGACTCCGCTATGTGGGCAGGAGTGATCATCTTGAAGTGTTTGAGGGGTGAGGACAGGATGAGGAATGAAAGGTCCAGGACTACCTTCAGGCCTGCCTGGTTATTCTTGGGTACCGCGAAAGTTTTCTTCTTTGTAAGTTCGTGATCAGTGGACGAGTGAAATAGATCTGACCCTTCAAACGGAAGGTCGGGGATCCTCTCCTGCACATCTGAGGAGAATTTTGGAGTGCATATCCACGCCATTCTCCTCATCTCAACTCCCAGGCAGAGGCCTCACCTGGCTGTGTCGATATGGGAGACCGAGGACTCCATGGGGTTTTGCCATTATAAAACACTTCTGTGAATTAGGGCTTAAGTGTCCTATCCTGAAGGGTTGTGCGTTTCTTTGCTTGTGCGCGTCACTTGCTACTGCTCGCCGCATGCAATTACACGCCGCACCGAAACACTCACTTGTGACTCTCCTTTCACTTTTCTGTGCCACACAGTCTGTAGCGTCTGTGGATGGCTTAATGTGACATTGCTCCCCGTGGGGGTTGTCTCTTTCTTTGCGCGATGGCGATATCTCTCGTCTGGGTTTATTACTTAGAAGTACTCTTTCGTGCAAATTCACTCCACACCGCCCCACCACTCACAAGTCTCTGAAGGCATGGTGCAGCAGAGAGACGGATTTGCCAGCTCTGGAGCTAGGTCATCCGCAACAGCCTTCCAGTATAGATATCCACTCCAAGTCCTAGCACATACCCTTATTTCCACACCATCTGTATGTGTTTCTCCTGGCAGCGTCTGGCATATTGCCAGCCCCTGAATGCTGGACTACCAGAGCGGCTCCTCTACTCATGGGCGCATCCTGTAAGCCTAGGCCTTCAATGGTGGATCGCCTTTCACTGTTGCCAGGGAAGTGAAGGGGTCAGCGGCGTGCTTGGAAATGGTGGTCTTAGGTTTGATCAATACATGCACACTTTGCTTCAATGAAGCAAAGCTCTCCTCGTTTGTTTACCTGTTTCGACCACCTTTTCTTTGCTGCTTGAGGGGGTCTCATCCCAACCACGTCGCCACTGCGGTGCAGGTGTGCAGTGGGCCAATAACAAAGAAAGGAGGTTAACAAGTGCAGGACTCGGCAGGTTTACATTAACTCGTCCGTTTTAAATCCGGCGACACTAGCAGGTGGCCAGCGCTTCTCCCCCTGTCCTCAAGCGTGTCCCACGTGTGCAAAGAAGAAACGTAGGCAGTGCGCGTGTCGTGAGCGGGGGACCGGCTCGCGCACACTTCCGACGTTTAATCTTCACACACTCTCTCTTTCATTTTTTGCAGGATTGGAAGTTACGCGATACTACAATGCCATCAAGCGCCAATGACAACACAGTGCAAAGAGGTACGGGTTTATTGTTTTGAATAATTGTAATGTGTCTTTCTTTACAAAATGGGCAAAAATTAAACAATTGCCAGTTTCTGATCCACATTTTTTCGCGATTTGATATCGAGGGAACAGATGGCAATATGAAGAAAAAAAAACACACATGGTTCTGCCAATACCACCCGACTTGGGATAGATAATCACCCTGCGCTACTTATGCCCTGTCCTGAAAGTACTCCTTATATTTTAGCGCAAATTAAATTATTGCATCGCGACCGACTTCTTGAACTCGTGAGCTATGCATTCGAGGGAGTTAGAATAATGTTCAACATTTTTCACAAGTTCCAAGAAAACATTTTACATATGGATAACTAAGCACTAGAGTTGAAGAATAAAATTGTAGGCACGGTGAATCATATGATCTGTCAATGATCCTCTGTCGCCATCTTGTGGCTGGAACTTGTATGTGCGGTCAGTAAAAAGAGTAATTTCTGTAACAGCATCGGACAATGATGTATCTATGTATGTATCAGCCATCATTAAATTATCTCCGGTTTCTTTTATAGATGTGTGAGAGAGGGATTTGCACTTCAGAAATGACCGGTATTAAAGAAGAGAACACAAAAATGAATCGCGTATATGGCCAACTATGTTAAAATCATAACTAGATGTATGTATGCATACCAACCTAACCCCAACTAAATAAATATAGAAAAATAAAACGACGCACACTGTTTCAAACCTGGGCCATCGATGCCAGTGTGGCGGTAGCCTGTCCTAGCTAATAGAAACCCTACAAGAAATATAACCCAAAATACCTGTCTGTATATACTTGTCAGTGAAGTCACCCGACCACTCTGCCCCCAGGCCCCCAACGCCTCAGTCCCATCATGGTGTCCATCTATGCGTAGATCATGTAATGATAGCTATTTGTCTTGGACCATGAGCTTTATGGGCGAAATTACATGGAAGTGTGGGGATATTCACATTTTCCGCTAGCACAATACCACGAGAACAAAAACGCCGCGGCCCTGAGCCACCACACTGTGCCACACGCCGCACTGGGCACGTGCTATCGTTCCCACTGGCTTCTGGGCGAGAGAGGAGGGCGCAGGGTGGAAACGTGCGCCATTAAAGTGCTGCGCCACTGCCCATTGTTCTGGCTCTGCGTGCCAGCGCCCGCGCGCTCCCTCGGGTTGGTGGGTTGGGGCTGTCTGCATGTGGGCGAGCGCTGCCTGCTGGGTCTCAGGTTGCCCGTCCAGGTGCTGCGCTGTGCAAACCAAGGTGTCTCCATGGGAACACACATGGGGCCTGGGAGCGCCGTGCCACGGGGGAAGAGGGAGGCTAGGCTGGCATTAGAGGGAGCCAAGTGCTGGCTAAGCTTAGAAAGCCGTGCCGTGGCTTTCCGAGAGTTCGACTTACAGGCGTAGCTTAGTAAAAACAATATATATGGCGCATATCCATCCTAGCCACTATACGTACAGTTCAATGCATCCAAAAGGATGGTTCACTTTGGACCAGTGTTGTGGCGAATGTGGTATCCCGCAAACGTCTGCATCCCAAGCCCGTAGGCCGTCGTCTGAAAATCCACCAGCCCTCTCACCAAATGTGTCAAAAACGCAGCCATTACCGAAGACCCTCTCCTTACTGATTTGAGGCCGAACCTTATGTTGCCACCTTGGAAAGTCATGACATCACATCAATGATGTAACATCTAATAGTCGTTGTGGTGGCAACTGCTACTTTTTCCAAAATTAGAAGAATGAGGCCCTCCAAGTGAGTGTCACAACACAAATCGATATTACGCACCAAACTGCACCACAGCAGGCTTTGCATTCGACTAACACATACAATGGCCACTTGGCCAGTCTGTGCATGCGAGTAAACCTGGTGCATTTGTGTTAGGTCAGTGAGGCATTGAGGTGGCTGCGAATCAGCTCCCAGAGCCTTCTCCTCCCCCAGCGACACTCTCCGCAGCCGCTGTACAAACCACAGGAGCAGGCCGCGGTGGGACAGGCCGGGGGAGGGGGTGGGAGAACGGCCGGCCTGTCCTCTCCCCCACCCCGCCCCCTCCGCCTCCCCGCAGCCTGTTTCACTGCTGCTGCTGCTGGCCTGGAGGTATTTTGCGGTTCCCATGGAAACACGGGAGGTGGCTCCCCCCTCTCTGCCCTGTGTGTGTGTCTCTGCGAGGCGTCCCGAGGCCGGCAGCCCGTCGCGCTCTGTGTAAGGATACAAGGACATGCTACACAGGCACAGCCACATACCAAGCGGGAGGAGGGAGCGTGCACTACACACAAAGACACAAACACGTCTTCGAGAGACACTCTTTCAAACGTTAAACTCTCGGGATGGCGCCCCTCCGAGACGCCTGACACCGCCACCTTGACTTGACACGATTCGAAAGAAGAGCGGCCTGGCAGATGTCAACAATTAGGCCCAACTCCATCCAAAACGAGCAACGGTTCACCTTCTGGCCCTCCGCATCTAGAACCCATCTTTCCCAAAATAATTCATGTGGACGCTTTGAGGAAAAGGCAGATATCAGTTAAAAAGTAGTGCATGGATCAACGCAGATGCAATTGCAGCTATGTATAGGCCCGCCCGCCCCCCATTCCTTTTCAAACCTCGAGTGCCCCCCCCTCAAGAGAGTAATAGTTGTTCCCCACCGCCTTCAGCACTAAACGGATTGTCATCTTTGGTGTCTTTTCCCTTTCCTAGCAAAAGGCAACGTGTGTCTATAAAGGGGAGACGGGAGGTGTGAGTGGGCGAGCAAGCCTCAGTGTACCCCTTAGTTGGAGCCAGGCACGCCTTATTTCAATGCTCCAAGGTCGGCGTGTGTATGAAGCCCCCGCCTGCTGGTGCTGGCCGACACATAGTCCTCGTTTAATAACCTTTGATTCTGGATGTGAGGCCACTTATGCAGAACCCTGAATGCCACCGCTTGCACGCACACCGCCACCGTGTGTCGCCCATACCCTGTCGCCCCCATAGCCACAAATCTAGTTGGTGGCCATGGTTTAGGCAGGCTCGGGCAGAGTGCTTCTGGGGGACACCCCCTCACTGGCAATGCGACCTTCGTTTACTGATAGAGCACTTGTTAAGCGCCTATACAACAGAATGGTGTTTCCAGGCGCCACAAGGCAAAAGTGGGGAAGGGAACTCGGGGAGTAAATAACAGTGGCAAAAAAAAGAGAACAGTAAATATACAACCGTGGTCCTACTAGGCCTTGTGGCATTCGGACGTGCAAGTTAATGCTGGTAGGGTAATTCCGATTCCCTGGGTACCCAACTGCAGGTGGCAGCTTAGCTCTCTTTGACATCCAAGAGACCGCACGCTGTGCCTATGCCAACCACCAAATAACCCAATGAATAATGAAATAGAAAGATGCATCTAAAAGTACCCTGGCAAAAAGACTACAGCGGCGTACACTGCATGTTAATTGTGCTCAGGCAACGTCTTTGTGACTTTGTAAGAATGTGTCCTGTTATTTTTTTGTTCATGAGTGCTAACCTAATAACTGTCATTATTAATTTTGGAATTTAATTAGGGACATTACTTTAAATATAATCTAGCTGTTGGGAGCTTTTGGGTAAACCCTTCCTTATTGAAAAGGTGGCCGTCAAGCCGGGCAGCCACCTGGAAATGTCTTCTTGCACACCAACCCCTAAAAGCATTTGTCAGACATGCAAAGTCCCCATGAAGAGCAATATATACGTTTTGGCTTATATGTGTTGATTTTACGATGACTAGTGGTCCAAGAAGTGTTGGTACTGCTAATATATGCTGGGATAGGTGTCCAGTCATAATTTCGAAAACATAATTTCGAAAGTCAAAAAAGTCGAATCAAAAATGTCGAAAAAAAAAATGTCGAATTGTTTTTTTTTTCGATATTTTTTTTGGGCTCTAGTTTCTGTGAAAAAAATAGGTATAAATAAAAAAAAGGGGGGTTGGGGGGGAACCCCCCCATTTCGAAAAAAAAACGTCATTAAAAAAAAATTCGAAATTTTTTTTTTCGACGTTTTTTTTTCGACTTTTTGACTTTCGAATATTTTGTATTCGAAATTATGTCTATGAACCGCTGGGATATCTATATGCATGCATAGCTTTCTTAGTGACTTAACATTATTCCCTTTTGTAATGTTTTTGGGACTCTGTTTTTTAGTGAAAATGAACTTTCTATCTGCATCTTAGTTGCAATTGGATGCCTCTGCTGCCATTTTACTGGAAAAAGTCCCAAATGTCTGAGTCTTGATGAACAGGGTTCGATTTGTACTATTTTTTTTTTATTTGACGCGGCTTCCTGTTTTGTGTTAAGGAATTGCTATCACGTGCAATGGTGCAATCTGTATTGTTGTTCTTTAGTCATGGAATAAAGTTTATTTGGCCATTTCAGGCTTCACTTGGTATATGACAGCCATACAGTGCTGGCTTTGCCTAGGATTGTGGTAAAGTTGTGAGCAGCACACACCCTCGGTGCCACACAATGAGCCTGCTGGATGCTGCGATCATACCTGAACTGTGTGCGGTTTGTGAAATAGGACTTGTGCTCCTGGCTCCTTTCATTACGGGCCGTGCTCGGGGAGGGACGAGGGAGCGGGGGCAACTGTTCCCACACTTGGAGCCAAAAATTGCCAATTTCCTATTGCACATCTGGAAAAATCATCACTTGAATGCTGAAGGCAATTTATCAGAGACAATTCCATTTAATGTACACACGCAGACCTGGCTTTAGAATTGAAGAACGCGGAGAGATTCCCACCGCGCTTATCTACATTTCCCATTGGCTGCAAGTCTTACGCTGATGACCTGGTCTTATTGGACCAAACTCCCATCGGCCTACGGCGTTGCATCACCGTCCTCGAAGCTGACATGAAAAAAAAAGATCTGGACATTCATTCCAACATGTCCAAGGTCAGGATTTTTCAAACTTATGGTCATATTACTTCTTTCCCTTGGACATTAAATAATGTCAAGCTAGAGCCACTGGAAAATTCTGGGTTTCCCCCTTAACAGGAACATTAATTCACAGAAATCTTCTGAGAAAATAAGTTTGTTTGTTATCTCTCTGGTGGCCTAAATGAAGAAGGTGAATGGGAAATATGGGCGCTTCTCTCTTGTTCCTTTGCTAATATTTTATAAAATGCAAGTAGTCCCCAAAATAACTTATGGTGCTGAAATCAATCCCTAGAACCTAAAGATTGATTGGACAAAACTGGAAGCACTTATGTGTAAAAAAAAAGTCTTACATCTACCCAGGAGCGCCCCTATTGTTTCCATATGAATGTCTGATCTCCATTCAAGAGCGAAATTGAGCAAGGTCATCGGATACCTGGCTGATTAACGAAGGGTGAACACACACCTATGGGGGTTACACCTTGGTAAGTGTGTACAAGTAACTGTGAATGACTTCTGACAAAAAAATATCAGGACAGTTCTGAGTACTGCAGTTAGATTTTTAATAAAACTGCAGTTTACGTGTTTGTACACACAAGATACAACAGTATTTACACATTTTGAAGGTATAGTAACCAGTTTGTGAGTGACAAATTTCAAATATTTGTAACGTCTTTCCAATGCTTACACATCCACTGAGCGGTCCTTGGGAAGGAGACCAGTGGATTTAGTGAGGTGATAGCATGTAATGATCAGCACATATCCATCAAAACAATGAGGGGTTGAACAAGGACAACGCAGACAATATTTCTATTGAAATATTTAATTAAGTTTCCCAACAGAAAGTGGATGTTGGCTTTTATGCAATTAAGATCAGATTTGTATCCATCCGATCATGGAGATTTTTGTTGCGAGACGAAAGATTCAAATCGACTTAAGATTCGGTAAATTTGTTTAAAGTTTGGCAACATTAATTAGAGCACGTGTTTATAGATTGTAATGCACGCCATACTTTGAGAATGCATTATTTTAAATATTTTGTTCATACGGAAAGTTCTTAAACTACATGCAAATTTTGGGCGGCAACAAAACAGCTCTTCTATAGTTGCAATCAATTACATTCGTAAGATTTTAGGTATGGTTTTTTAAGCTTGTATTCAAATTTCCTATTTTTAAGATTGATGAATGTATTTCTTGTTATATAATAATTTGTTAGTAACATTCAGTTGTTTTCTTGGAGTTGTGTAAGGTTTGCAATAAACCAAATCACAATAAATAAATAAAAATACAAATCACCCACTTCAGTGCTTTTCATTGGAATGTTTACCATTGGAAAGCATTTCAATGACAGAGAACCCCCAGAAACACTTGGCAAGGTTGAGAGCTATGCACCAATCATCTCCTAATGCTCCTCAATGTTCATGCAGGCACCCCCACAAACCTTCTCACAGGTATCACTGTGGGTGCAAATGTTACTGACGATAACATTCATTTCCTCGCTAAACACAAAATTCTGGCCTCCAGCACACCGTCTGCAGTAGCATCCACAAGACTTGGAGAACCATTGGCCAGCCTCAATCCCGGCGATTATGCAGTTGCTACAGGATGCAAACTCACCGGTCCGGTGGCCCATGCTGACGTTGTCAAAAACCTCTAAAAATTAAACCCATATTACGGAGACCCGATTCAATGCCATAGCTATTCCCATCTTGTCCTTTCTCAACACCAGAAAACAACTTCACTCACTGAGACCGAAAGGCATGGGAGAAGGGAATGTCGACTGCATGGTGCTGGGATGCAATGTGGGCCTGTGTGTATTTATTTATTACATTTGTTTAGCGCACAAACAGCCCAAGGGCATTGTGGCGCTGTTACTTGGGGGGAACTTAATTACAGGGAGGGTACGAGTGGGTTAGGAATACAACACGTTTTACATTTTTGCATATTAGACAACAGGTTACGAATACACTTAGCAGGTTTACTTCAAGACATGAAGTAGTCTCGGATGAGCAATGTCAGACTTCCAGCCATCAGTCTATTCTTGCTGCTTTGCAACCGTTCTCGCAAAGTTGCAAAGATGCCACCCAGCATGTGTGCTCCAGCTAACCACAGGGAGTTAGCCTGAAGGTTCATTGCATATTTCCAAACTACCTAGTCAATTAGTCAATTGCAGTTCTCTATGAAACCATTGATGGTTACTTCACTGTATTGAAGAGAAAAAGGATGCAGGATACCACTTCTTTACACCAACCGGAGGCGCCTCCAACAACTGCACAACAAACGTGGTCGTCCTGGTTGTCACGCCTTCCCTACACTCCCTCATATATGAGGGGCTGAAACCACATGGATTAAAGAATTTCATTCTTGGGGTGTAGGGATCTCTGGCCGATGCCTAGTGCCCCAGACGATGCACAAGGACGGGGCTAGACCTGGAAGTCAAACGACCTTCATTCCATTTCCCGCCTAACATGCCTCCATCCCGGTAGCTTCTCAAAGTAGCACTACACGATAATCTTTACGTGCCGGGGAAAGAGTCCGACCTCAAGGTGACACACCTTTCTCCTCCAATATCTTCCTACTATGCTGATGGGAGCGGGGAAGGCCATGGCCGAGGCTCGTGCTGCGACCGCCTTCCTCTGTGTGCTTAAGTTTGGAGCCATTTAGACTCCCGCCTTGGACAGTAAGGGTTATCCACCTCCAGAAACCTCTATCACCGTGGCCCTCTTCTTCCCTGCGGACTTATATATTTGCTATAATTACGGAACAAACTCTCCTCACATTTCTGTGAGCCTTCTTGATCTCGGCAGCTGAGGGCGAGCTCTGTCTGCCTGGTCACCACTCACAATGGAACTAAAAGGCAGTCAGGGGTGCACGCCTGGGGATATTTATGGAGGGCCCCCGAGCACAGCAAACCCCTCCTCTTTCTGGGAATTGACCCCATGCAGTTTGCATTTCCTATTTTACTACACTCATGGATGGCCATCAAAGTCTCTGCCCCTTAAATCCTCTTGGGAAAAATAGCGTTCAGCCTTTGAAAGTGCAGTGCAATGCTCTGCCCAACCACTGGGACTAAATCACCACACCTTTACCAGTACCTGCATGAGGGCGGCAGTACCCTGCCACGGTGCCCATATTCCAATGGGAAGGCCGCCCTCCTCGCAACCTGCAGAGTTTTAGGTAATGTCCTGCTGTTTTGCTAGGCAGTGCCCCTCTAGCAATCACTGCACTGACTCTTCTGTGTCTAGGAGTGGCCAAGTAATACACCTTTTCTCTGGGGATTAAGCCCTCATTCTGTACTCGAATCACCCATTTGAATATGGCTACCACATCCCTTCTCTTTCATGCTGAGACACTGCTTTAATCTAGGTTCACCCTCCCCCCGTACTGCTGCTGGGCCTTCAGCTCACATGGCGTTTGCTCCTTTTGCATTCCATGGCAAACATGATAATCAGAATGATACTACATTTCTTACATAGCGCTATATACCCATAGGTCTGAGAGCGCTTAAATAACAGAAGACATTATCATCCCACAAAATACTACTCAATTTATTGACCTCGGAAGGATGAAAGGCTGAGTTGACCCTGCCGGGATTCGAACCTGCCACAGCAGGCTGTGCACAGATATCAGGGATGAGGGCTTAGCTCGCTGTGCTATCTGACAGGCTGAAGGACTGATTTGGGGGGATCACTTGCTGTAGAGGCTCAGTGACTGCCCGGGTTGTGGGGTTGTCTATGGTGAAGAGATAGGGTCTCCCTTGCAGTGACGCACCTTTGACTATGCTGAGAACAACATGGAATCAAGACTCTGTCTGTTACGTACGCGGACATGTGATGCAGCCCACGTACCCGGGGGCTAGTAAGGAACAAGTTACTTACCTGTAACTGTTGTTCTCCAGCATGGGTCTGGCATGGATTCACATGCTCATGAATATTCCCCGTCGTCAGGCTGGGAATCCTCGGTAAAGAAAAAACCAGTATCAGTTTCGTTTCTGATCTGTCTTTCGTAGCAATAACCAATCACTGGTCTCTGCGTCATACTGACCACAGCCAATGACTGCCCTCTACCTAAGCACCGCCTCTGGCAGCCATCTTCAGATTTGGAAGCACGTGAAGTGGCAGTATGACCAAGTGAAGAGCCGCAGAGGGGTAGGCGGGAGGGTTCGCATGTGAATCCATGCCAGACCCATGCTGGAGAACAACAGTTACAGGTAAGTAACTTGTTCCTTCTCCAGCATGGGGTCTGGCATGGATTCACATGCTCATGAATAAAGAATACATAGCAGTACACACATGCACAACCACGGGAGGTGGCAAAGGCTCAACATTAAGCATCACATCAACTCAACATTAAGCATCTTACCTCCTCACCAGGCTCACCTCAGGCGAACAGGTTGCGCAGCACTGCTTGGCCGACCCTGGACTCCTCCCTGGAATCCCGGTCGACGCAGTAGAATTTCGTGAAGGTGTGCGTCGACCTCCACGTAGCAGCCCTGCATATGTCCAGCAGGGGCACACCAGATAGGAACGCCGTGGTAGCTGCGATCGCTCTGGTGGAATGGGCTCTCGGACGGCCAGGCAGCGGTCGGTTTGCCAACCGGTGACAGTACATGATACAGCCGGAGAGCCATCTGGAGATGGAAGCCTTCGAGAGAGCCTTCCCCTGATTGACAGGTCCAAAGTTCACAAAGAGTTGTGACGTCTTCCGAAAACCCTTCGTGCGATCCACGTAGAACTTCAGCGCTCTAGCTACATCCAGCGAGTGCAAAGTCCTCTCAGCCGGCGACGAAGGCGACGGGAAGAACACAGGTAACACCAAGGGTTCGTTGAGATGGAAGTCCGACGGTACCTTGGGCATGAAGGAGGGGTGCGTCCTGAGCACTACCCTCGTGTCGTGGAAAGTCAAGTACGGGGCCTTGCAGGAAAGGGCCTGGATCTCACCCACTCGTCGTGCGGAGGTGATGGCCACGAGAAAAGCTGTCTTCCACGATAGAAACTTCAACGGGGCCGAGTGCAGAGGCTCGAACGGAGGTCCCATGAGCTTGGTCAGCACCACGTTGAGCTCCCACGCCGGGGCCGGAGCCTTCACCGGCGGGAACGATCTGAATAGTCCCTTCATGAACTCTTTCACCAGACGATGAGACCACAAGGACGTCCGCCCCGTGGTTCTGGTGTATCGGGAGATCGCAGCAAGATGAATCTTGATGGACGCGTGTGCCAGTCCAGCTTTGGCCAGCGTCAGCAGGTACGGCAGTACTTGGGGAGCCGTAATCCGTAGAGGGTTAATCTTCTGTGCGTGGCACCAGACAGAGAACCTCTTCCATTTGTGTCCGTAGCATTTAAGAGTCGAGGACGCCCTGGCCTTTGCAAGAACCTCTCTGCAATCGGCCGGTATGTCGTATCCTCCAAACTCTAGCGCTGCAGGAGCCAGGCCTGCAAGTTCAGCGACTTCGGGTCGTGGTGGAGGATGGCGCCTCCTTCCCTGGAGAGTAGGTCTGCGTCCGCCGGCAGCTTGATCGGCGGGGACGCTGACAAGTCCAGAAGGTCCGGGAACCATATCTGCCTCGGCCACGCAGGTGCGACGAGGATCATCCTGCACCGTGACCTGAATCCCCTCGCGGCGCAGCTGCGCCGCCACCGGTGCGAGGCACTTGGTGAATACCCTGGGTGCCGACCGCAGTCCGAAGGGAAGGGCTTTGAACTGGTAATGCCGCCCTTGGACCACGAACCTGAGGAATTTTCGGTGCCCCTTTAGGATTGGAATGTGGAAGTAGGCATCCTCCAAATCCAACGACGACAGGAAGTCTCCTTCCTCCAGTTGACCCAGGACGTGCTGTAAGGTGACCATCCTGAACTTCTGCGCCTTGATGAACTTGTTCAGCCGTCGCAGGTCTAGGATGGGGCGCCATCCTCCCGTCTTCTTCTTCACGAGGAAGTATCGCGAGTAGACTCCGGAGCCCCGAAGCCTCTTTGGGACGAGTTCGATGGCGCCCTTTCTGAGCATCGCCTTTACCTCCAGGAGAAGTTGAGGGACGTGAAGTTCTCTCCTGGCCACGGGGGGGACGCGCGGGCACCTTCTTTGAAACTCGAGCGCGTGGCCCCGGGCCAGGGCATCCAGCACCCAACGGTCGGTGGAGATGGACTCCCACACGCTGACGAAGCCCGCCAGCCGGCCTCCCACCGGGGTGCTTCGGTGGGGGCCCGACCCCACGGCCGGTTCAATCCTGCTTGGACGCGGCCTTGCCGCCTTGACCTCCTTGGCGACGACGGCGGGGTCCGCTAGACTTGCCTCGTCCTCTGTAGGCCTCTTGCGACGACGAGCGGGCCGCTTGACGGTAGGAAGCGAAACCGCCACCGGAACCTTTGGAGGCGCCCTTGCCTCCGCCGCTCCGAAAGGGCGTCCGTCGTTGCTGCAGGACTCCCAGGGCCCGGGCCGTCTCAGTATCCGCCTTGATGGCCTGGAGGGAATCGTCCACCGTCTTCCCAAACAGGTTGTTCCCGTCGAAGGGCATGTCCAGGACTCTGGTCTGGACGTCCTGCCGAAAATCCGTAGCTTTGAGCCATCCACGACGTCGAAGGCAAACGCCGTTGCCTAGCTGGCGGAACCCCGCGTCGGCGATGTCCGTCGCCACGGTGATGGCGTGGTCCGAAGCCACTTCACCTTCCTGGAGGATCTCAAGGGCCTCAGCCCTCTTGTCGTCCGGCAGAAAATCCAGCAGGGGAGCCATCTTGTACCAGAGCTCCCTGTCGTAGCGGGCCACGATAGCCAAGGCGTTGGCCGCTTTAATCGTCGTCGCTGCCGACGAGATGACTCTACGTCCCATAGCATCCAATTTCTTTCCCTCGCCGTCCGGCGGGGAAGTCGATGTGGAGGCCGCACCCCCCCCCGCTTTCTTCCTGGCCGCCGCGGAGACGACGGAGTCCGGGGTAGGCTGCGCCCGGAGGCATAGGGGGGCCGTGTCCGGGACCCGGTACTTCTTCTCGTACCGGTCTCTTCTAGCTGGCGTCGTGGAAGGGTTCTTGAGGAGGGAAAGACCCTCATCCCAAATGTCGTCCAACAGAGGCACTGCGAGGACCGTCTTCCTCTTGGCCTCGCGCCGCTGATAAAGGAAGCCTTCCTTTTTCTTCTCCTCGGGGCAGAGTTGAAAAAGCTCGGAAGCCCTGGAGATCATGGAATGGAAGGATCCGATCTCGTCGGGCGGAGAAGCCCTGGTGGGGGGCGACGACGGAAAATCCTCGTCGTATGCCTCGTCGTCCGTACCCGTCGCTGCCGTGTCAGTCCCCGTATCATCCCCTCGGGTGGACGGGGAGGAGGGCTGGACGGGGCGCGACGGTTGAAAAGGAGGTGGAGGATGGATCCTTCTTTTCTTGGCAGGGGGAACACCAGAAGGTCCCGGTTCTGGATCCCCCGACGGGAGAGGTTCCTCCGTCGGTAACGGTAGCCTCGTCCTTATCTCAGTGCATAAGGACTGTATGGCCAACAAAATGGCCGCCGAGTTGTCTCGCGGCGCTGGCAGAGGGGAATCCGACGGGCGAGCAGGGGCCCCGTCGGCATCCTCGACGATGTCGTCGTCGTCGCCTGCGTCGGCACCCATTCCGACGGGCTGGTCTTGTTCCACGCCTAGGCCGTGGCTTAAGACCTCGACCAGCTCTTCTTCTGAGGTTGAGGCCGAATCTACGACGACGCCCTGCCCCCCCTTCTTCTCCACGGAGGTTTTCACGGGGGTCCTATCGATGGGCATAAAAGAAGACTCCCTCCGAGGAGGCAGGGAGATTCTGGGCCCTGAGGTCGCCACCACTGGAGTAGCCTCCACAGGCTGGGCCAGGGCCGCCGCGACCGTTTCGATAGAGGGCTTGGTCGGATGGATCAAGGCCTTCACCACCCTAGGTGCGCTCACCGCCTTGTCCTTGAGGGAGGGGGCACTGCCACGCTCCTCCTCTGCCTTCGAGCTCGACCGGGGCCTCTCCAGGAGCTTCGCCGGGTGCTCGGCCTTCCTCTTACCCGACCCAGAGCGTTGGCTCGTGGTTGATGGTGCCGGGGAGGGTGCGCCCTGCCTGGCGCCCGTAGAGCCCGACCGTTCGGCGCTCCCGGTGCCAGCGGACTCGCGGTGCTTGGCCTTATGTTGGGCCCCCGTCGCCGGGGCGCCCTCAAAGGTCTTAGAAGACCGCTCGGATTTCTTCTTCTTCTCGCCAGACGGGCTCTTACCCTGCAGCCAGTTGGCGAGACGTTGATGACGGTCCTTCATGGTCCGTTCCGACATGTCGCCGCAAAACGCACAGTCCTTCTCCACGTGCGTTTTGTCCTCATGAAGGCAGTAAAGGCAGAAAGAGTGTTCGTCCTCCTTAAAGACGTTCTGCAGCTGGCATCCAGGGCAGACCCTGAACAGCTTTCCGGGCGTCGAGCTTCCCTTCTCCTGGGCCATCTCCGAGACCGGGCCTGAGAAGCTTCTGGAGTCCTCCGAAGCGTAGCTCGACGAAATCTTCACCCTTGAGGGGCACAGATGAATCCGACACGGGTCCCCGTAGATCGGATGTAGTATCGGTGGAGCTTGAGGCTCTTTGACCGAAGAATCGAAGTTTTTGTGAAAAAAGCGCGAAAAAATAGCACTAACGCTCGAGAGCAATAGCACGAGGATCCCAACACATGAACGTGCGGTAAAAATCTGAAGATGGCTGCCAGAGGCGGTGCTTAGGTAGAGGGCAGTCATTGGCTGTGGTCAGTATGACGCAGAGACCAGTGATTGGTTATTGCTACGAAAGACAGATCAGAAACGAAACTGATACTGGTTTTTTCTTTACCGAGGATTCCCAGCCTGACGACGGGGAATATTCATGAGCATGTGAATCCATGCCAGACCCCATGCTGGAGAAATTGATCATTATGAGAAAAAGGGAAGAGTTGGAGAAGATTGGCGACAGGTGCCAAAAAGTCCAGAGAACATTGTCCAGCAGTCCCAGGAAAGAAAGCTGCAGATAGTCGGACCAAGCCAGTTGTTGGGAGGAGATGCGTCGAAGACCTGACACAGACATCTTTTGCAGCCGTGTGAGGGCAAGATGTAGAGTCGATGCAGAGAAGGGTTCAGTATGAGAGGCGAAATGGGCAAACTAGACACAGCCGCTCTCTTGGGTTGCCATAATATTTTCTGCCTGGGAACAGAAAGAGTTATCAAAAGATCAAAGAGCAAGAATGGGGTAAGCAGGGTCTCGGAAAGAGAGTCAGGCTCGCAAACGACCACTATTGCAGAGGAGAACCAGCAGAAAAGCTAAAGGCAAACCTGAGGAAATAGAGGCAAGGGGTTGGGAGAAGGGAGGCTGCCACCATGAACCGGTTCCTACATCCATTGAGAAACTGAGCTTAACAAGAACTGCTGCATGCTGGGATTTCAGGTCCAAACTTCCTTGAGCCAGTAGGAAACATGCTGTAACATGGACTGCTGCATGCTGGGACTACTGGTCTAAACTTCCTTGAGCCAGTAGGAAGCATGCTGTAACACGGACTGCTGCATGCTGGGACTTCAGGTCCAAACTTCCTTGAGCCAGTAAGAAGCATGCTGTAACATGGACTGCTGCATGCTGGGACTACTGGTCCAAACTGTCTTGAGCCAGTAGGAAGCATGCTGTAACACGGACTGCTGCATGCTGGGACTTCAGGTCCAAACTTCCTTTAGCCAGTAGGAAGCATGCTGTAACACCGACTGCTGCATGCTGGGACTTCAGGTCCAAACTTCCTTGAGCCAGTAGGAAGCATGCTGTAACACGGACTGCTGCATGCTGGGACTTCAGGTCCAAACTTCCTTGAGCCAGTAGGAAGCATGCTGTAACACGGACTGCTGCATGCTGGGACTTCAGGTCCAAACTTCCTTTAGCCAGTAGGAAGCATGCTGTAACACCGACTGCTGCATGCTGGGACTTCAGGTCCAAACTTCCTTGAGCCAGTAGGAAGCATGCTGTAACACGGACTGCTGCATGCTGGGACTTCAGGTCCAAACTTCCTTGAGCCAGTAGGAAGCATGCTGTAACGTGGACTGCTGCATGTTGGAACTAAAGTTGCTCGAGATTTTAAGAATCCAGGCTTAAAGAGAAAAACTTGAGGGCCAAAATTCACAGAACTATCGAGAAACAGAATGCAACAAGAAGTCTAGCACACAGGGACTTTGCCGTCCAAACGCCCAAGATACAATGAGAAACGGAGGATATCGAGAAACATTGCAGTGGGTGATTCCAAGTTCCAAAGAGACACAGAATGATCAGCGTATTCAGAAGAACTTTATGCTGGGAGCTGAAGCAAAGTGTCAAGTCAGAGTCAAGGATGACTGTCTTGGAGCAATAGAAAACCCCTGCAAGTACTTGTTAATCACATTCTTTACAACTTATCGCACCGTTTCATGTTGTCATTTGTCAAAATGGTCATACCCAGTAGCGTAGAGGTCTGCCACCTTCGGCTTTCCATTAATTTTGGACCACAACCCCACCATCAGGCATAGCCAGCGAAGTAAACACAAGATGAGTAAAGACCCTGCATTGTATTCTACCTGACTGCTCACCTCCTCTCCTGTACGACCATTTGACGTTCCATTTTGGGTCATTGACTCTATGCACTAATTGTAACTATTGTAATAACCCTTGTCTGTATATTACCTATGCAACTAAGCTTTGAACCTTCATGTAATTTCTGCGCCCTGATAACTTCGGGTCTGGTGCGCAATACAAATGAATAAACAAACAAAACAAACAAAGTCATGGTGAGGGATCATTGGAATAGAGACCAAAACATCTGGGAAACCGCAAGTTGCAGACCCTTGCTATAGCCACCAAGCCCTGGGGAAAAACCCACCTTACTTTTTCGAAAGCTGACAAATCCTTTGGTGGGGAACAGCCTCTCATCGCCCAGATAATCAGTGCAGGAAATGGGCCGGAACAAAAAATGTCTTGCCGGAGCCCCGCTCCAACCTCCAGACCCAGGAGGTCCCAGACACGACTGTCACATGCTGTGCCTCATCTATCAGACCAGAATACTCAGCATTCATGCCGAGTCTTGCTGCACAACCCATTCTTCAAAGTACTGGAGCCTGCATGCAGAAACTGCTGAGGCCTCACACAGAGTTCTGCATCTCTTTATTATGGTGACTATTGTGACCAATCAAAACAGATGAGTCCATTATCTGATTAAGAGTTTTTCTTAATGAATCACTATAAGACAAACATATAGAATTATGGACATAATGTTCCCATAATGCACTTTGCTTTTATGCAAATCTCCAGCATTGGGTTCTATACAGAGATGCCGAGTTGTGCAACCTGGCCGGGGGCCTCGGCTCCTCCCCAAAGCCCCGTCCCACATAACACATTACGGGTCCCTCAATAAATGTGTTCCATTTCGCGCACTGCAGATAATCAATAAACAATATCTAGTAATTGTGAGTGTGTGAACACCTTAGGGCCAGTTCTAAGCAAGAGAATTCTAAAGGGGGCTAGACTGACCCCACACACATCAAATAATACCTTTATCATCATTATTATTATTAGGGCATTTATTGAGAGCACAGCAATGGAGTTCATTACAATCATAGGGGGGAGAATAAGGTGAGGGTAGCAGAGAAGCAAGGATGATAACGGGAGGGCAGGGCGGGCAGTATGGTAGCACGGGATCTACAAGCAATCAGGGGAGGAAACCGTGGGAGCAGATAACCCAGTCTCAGGCAGGGTGGGGAGTAGAGGGTGAGTGAACCTGGGTGTCAGGGAGGAGCCATTAATTGAAGAGGAGGGTCTTTAGCTCCTACCTTCTGTAACACTCACCTGTCTGGGTCTTGCAGGGCCGTCGCGGAGCGCCTCAGCGACACAACCCACAACACTTCTGACCACGGTTAGCACTCAAGGGTACACCAGCGTACTCAGGGCCAAAGAGATGGGGAGAATACGTGAAGGATGGTTATGTGAAGGCCGCACTCGCTTGGCACGTTTCTTCTGGTGATGGTGTGGCCTGAAGAGAGAACAAGGAGTGTCAGAGCCATCACCCATGGCGTTCCCCATCACCCATTGTAGTCCTATCCGCTGGGATGGAGGACGTACCGTAGTGCGTGGTTATGGTGCGTTCAGAAGCCGCTTGCTACAGTTGCATCACTGGAATAACGACCCAGTCCAGCTGTGGTCGGCTTACTTCTGTCTTCCGGTTAGTATTCCAAAGTGTGTCCAAAAAGCGGCTTCTTTCGAGCAGTTCAGTCTTAAAGTTCCAGGATGATATCCAAAATATCTTGATATTGTGAATGGCCTCCAAATGCCATACTTGTTTGTTTTCGGTTGTGTCCTGATATGTTGCCTGTAAAAACGTCTTTAATATGTTGTTCTTTCTATTGAATGGCCCTGTAATGAAGGCAATGGCGTGCAGTCCAAGACCTTGATGGCAGAGTTCCCAGAAGGGGTTCAACACGGGAAGATGCAGGTGAGATTACCTTGCTGTTGGCGCGTTTCTCTTCATGTGGGCCTCAGACTGATGGCTTCTTTCTTTACAGGTGTTGGCGTAAGATCCAGTTCTGGTGGCGAGGCAGCAGTGGAGAAATAATGGTGATGTCTTGAGATAAGAGGCTGGTAAGAGCCAGAGCAGCTCACAGGAGCTGGTGCAGCATTGGATGCTAAATGCTGAACATGTGCTTGAGGGTGGGTGGGGCTTATATAGCCCGGCCCATCCAAGATGGAGAATGTGTTTTTTGAAGTCTCACGAGTCTTGCTGTCTTCCTGTACTCCTGTTCCTTTGTTGACGGCCGTCTTGAAACTACATCCATCTCCATCCACGCACTACTGTGGTCCATCTGCATCCATCCTGTGACTGTGGGTTACTGTGAACCCGACGGGGTATATGATGTAATTTGTGTGTGTGCAGAGAGTGAATAGGGGGCTTTAGGGGTTCTTATCATAACACCTTCTTGTCCGGGTCATGGAGCAGGAAGGGGTGATTATATAATTTTAACCAGGGCGGCAAAATGCCTTCATCAGTACAGTAAAGCCCCAACCTACCCCCGAGGTCCTTCTGAAACGTCTATCAACCCAAGCACAGTTCCACACAATCCAGGGATAAGGTGGCCTTGTGCTAGCATAAATCAAATTCCACTCACTTTCCCTACAATAGCTGATGCTCCAAAGTACTCAAATGAAATTTCACTTTGGTGCATGTTGACAATGGTGTCTACGCGTGGCCTATGATTATGGCAAGGCAGCAGCATTCTAACTATGCTCCACAGATCGTTAGCATGGAAACTAGGGTGGGTCATGGTGGACGCTGGCCCTGGAATGCACCACGTGTGTTTGTGAGGGTATGCAGTGATTATATCAAATCCAAAAGTAATAAAAAAATAACGAATGAAAAATTAACTAATTCCAAAATAACTCATTTTGAAAAAAACTAAAAATGGGGTTGTGAGAGAGTTGGCGATGGGGGAAAAGTATTATTATTTTTAAAAAGGGAGGCTTTGATGGCTTTGATGGGGGAATCCCCCCAAAAACAACGAAACATGAATGAGTTATTTTGGAATGAGTTATTTTGTATTCATTATTTTTTCATTAGTTATTATTTACTTAGTTATAATTACATGTAACTGTTTGCGAGTAGCTTGTTCTGGTAACAAGTAAAGGCTAGTCCTTATGTCCAGAAAGCCAGTAAGGTGTCAGCGATAGTCCCTCAGGTTGATGCACACAAGGAGCCCGAGCCACACATGAGGCTTGCATAAAGGAATTCACAGTCCCCCGCTCCTTGCAATCCCGACCGGCGGTACATTCATTGGAGCCCAGAATGAGAGCAGAGGGTGGTCTTCAGCCCGCCACCCACATGGATGGGTAAAAAGATCTCCACCAATGTGCATGCTGGGCGCACATTTGCAGACCGACCTTCAAGGACCTGTGACTGCAAATGGAGTTTTTCTCTTTTCCGCCCCGGTTTCTGGGATGGACAAGTAAAACAAAAGATTGAAACACTCATGAGTTCGATGAGCATTTCCAGAACGGTTTTGAAATTCTACCAGTGGCCTGTGCAGAATCTTCTGCACTTTCCTTATGCCTGACCTGCAACAGTGGAGATAGCATACATACACTAAAGAAAACAGGTGCAGGGGAAGCCATATCCCATGCACATCAAATTGTGTGTAAGTGACGCGCTGTCGCATGTGGCAGATCCGCCAGAAGCCCACCACCTAAGCACATTTTGCAGCTGCACAAACACTACGATGCAAAGTGAGTTGTGTGTGCAGTTTGGCTTTTGTAAATTAGCACATCCGTAAAATTTGCGCCTTTTCTCTACTTGTCACAAATAATGGGGAAAATGCCTTTGTGATTCTGGTCAACCCCTTTTTTTTCCTTGATGGAAACATGCAGCTCCCTTGGGTTGTCTTTACCGTGAGCCTTGAGGAGAGCATGAGTACTAAGATAAATCAGGGGTGCTTAGAAAGAGAGGAAGAACAGAAAGATCTGAGCCCGAAACACCCAAAGAGGAGAGAGCAAGAAAGATCTCTAAAACACTCGCTCTGAAACACTTGTGTACGAGCGCGATAGAAATAAAATATCAATCAATCAATCAATCAATCAATCAATCTGAGCCCGAAACACCCAGAGAGGAGAGAGCAGAAAAAAAGAAGAGTGAAGCATTGTATCAAAAGCCAAAAATAGGTCCAAAAAAGACTGAGAGGGATAAGAAGTAGCGAAAGAAATTGTAACGCGCAGAAGAGCAGTTTCACTATAGTGAGCAGGGTGAAATCCAGGGTGAAACGATGGGAGGAGTCAATTAGAATCAAGCTGGAGAGAAGGTGGGGAGTGGGCAGAGTGTTCAAGAAGTGCAGAGAGAAAATAAAGAACAGAAATAGAAAGAGATGGATTGAGGAAGGGCTTTTTGAATATAGGCAGAATGGTTGCATTCTCAAAAGAAAGAAGAAAGAGACCAGAAGAAGGCAGGGAAGGAAGAGCATGAGGATACAGTAAAGGGACAAGGAAAGATGGCAATAGGTCACGGTGGCTTTCTGTAGAAAGAGGAGGAAGAGGCTAAGAAAAGCCTCTGATACTGAAGTAAAGCAAGAGGAAGAAGACAGAATAAGAAGGGATGAAGAAAGAGAAACAGGCAAGAAAGGAAAGCACAGGTAATCAATTCCAGAGGTAAAGTAAGAAGTGATGTCCGAAGCCGAGAGTGAGGGATACGACGCAGGATCGGCAGCTCAGGGAAGCAATACCCGGCTAAGAAGGTGAACCAGACAACGAGGAGGAGAGGAATGAGCTAATAAGAGATGGAGAGTAAAGTAGATGAAGATTGGAAGAGGAGTGGAGAGAAGAAAGTGTAATACTTAATATTAAAAAGAAACAACAAGAATATAAGTATTCAATTCTAAAAATAGAAAGAATGCATCTATTTACTGTAAAACATATTTATTCAATAGAAACTTGCATTTGTTCAAACTCCTTCCTCCCCAACAATTTAGTCCACACAATTAGGCAAAGGATAGATACATGTCAACGCTATATAAATTCAATAAAATACAAAACACTAAAAATACAAATACTAACAATAGCAAGGGTTGAGCTTACATGTATATAAAGATTGTGATTGTGGTGAGAATTAACAATGTATGCTGTTTTTTTATATATATCTGTCTTTTATGTATTGTGTATCTTTTTATTGTAGTATTTTGCTGTGTATAGTATTACTATTTTTGATGTTGTTAATTTATGCGTCTACGGTTTGCATGTAAAAACAATGAACATAAATACACTTAAAACAAATAAAAATTACAATACAAACGCGACACAGAATAACAACACACACATCAACTTGATGTATAAAACAATACAGAATTGTCCAAACTCCACACTTAGGCAAAAACCACTGTGTAGAAACAAATAAAATGTTCCATTGAATAAATATTGCTTTCTTGTACAGTGCATAGATGCTCCCACTCAATCTATTTTGACAATGTAATAGTTGTATTCTTACTGTTTCTCTTTTATGTTAAGTATGGTTATGTTTCTCCAGATTAAGAGAGACTATTTCCAACACCAACATTTCAGCTGTCAAAGGGAATTGTGAGTAGACTGCAAGGAGGGAGTTAACCACAGCTGGGGTTTTTCATGTGAAGGAGTAAATGTATCCAGCATGTCGAGATGATATCATGACCGAGGACAAAACAGAAGGAGTCAGGATACGATAGGTTATTTAAAACGCACTTAATACCCAGAGGTTGCTATGCGTGGACCCGGGGTTCGAACCTGTGTTGCTCCGTGTCATTTTGTTTCCAAGGCGAGCACATTGCCTCTGAGCCATCCTCCCGAGCCAGAAGAAGAGGAAGGTAGGCAAGTTAGGGAAGAGGCCTATGGACAGGAAGAGGCCTATGGACCTCCCACAATCTGGATTTTGGTCCAAGAACTCCACTAGGCGGTGCTCATCCACATGGCTAATTCTCTTGTCACTGCCCATCCCTCTCACCTCTCCTCGATTCTCATTCTTCTAGACCCTTCCGTTGCCTTTGACATACCCCGCTCTCCTTCCAAATATTCAACAATGTATATGTATTGTTGGAATATTTATTTTGTATGCTTTTCTATACATATTAGTTAGTTTAACCAGTTTGTCAAATTTTGAAAATTGTTTACGTCTAGTTTGACCAGGTTTTATAATTGAAATTGGTTTGTATCTTTTTTCATAACTAAAATAGACACCTTTCTGTGCAAGTCCACATGGAATCTTGAAGAATTGGCCAGGTCATAGAAACACCTTAAAAAGAGACTCTGCGAAGAATTAGAAGTTGATGCATTCACTACTCAATTGTTGCATACATTTCCTGTACTATTTATGAGTTACTATCAAACCATTCAAAAGCGTCCCAATGCCAACTCTGCCAGAAGCACTTTACTTCTGTGAGGCTGTGTTCAGGATCCTGGCGGGAGTATGTGCGGCCTTCCTTTTCCGTGTAGAGTAGACACACACTACTGCCGATAGGGCCCCCGGTGTGTTAGGCCAGTGTCAACACCTATTGATTGCGCATGGAAGGGCCCACGATTATCGCAAATGAGTTGCAAAAGAACACGTTCAGCACTTTGCAGGTATCAATGCATATCTGTCTATTATCGACAAGTTTTCTTTAAGGGCTCACGTTAGCATGATGAGTCCAGACTTCATAGTACAGATGTATTTGCAAGCCTTTGCCGTGAAAGCCTAAATAATGCCACTTTTGCCTGAATGATTTTCAGAGATGTGGTATGCGCAGTGCTCTGCGTTTCATTCTTTTCTCTAGACGTCTGTGATTTATAATTAAACTACAAATGTTTGCTACATCCGTACTAGCCAGTTCATGGAAACAGAGGTCCGCCCAAACCGGGATTGGGCGGAGCAGTAATGCGGCGGTAATAGCGCTACCGCCAAATTTTTACCCCTCTGCTCAACCCCTAATGAGGCCCATAGTGCTGGTAGGTATATAAAATATACAGTGTTAATAATGAAAAATAAATAACGACAAACATTTTCAGTGACACCTGAATAATGAAAAAAAGTCTGCATTTTTAATAAAAGTATATGTGGGGGTGGGGTAAGGGATAAAAAAAGGGTGGGGGCTTAAGGGGTTAGTAAGGTAGAGGAAACGGGGGCTCACGGGGAACCGCAAATAAAAATAATAGTGTCACTAAAAATGTATGTCGTTTTTTATGGTGTCATTATAAAGACATGGGACCGTATATAATAAACACTGTCCTAGCAGTTTCTAGTATGGCCTGTTTCTGCTATAAATCTGTCACGATTCAATCGATGCCCGCCCGGTTGCAAAACTCTAACAACCTCAAAATGATCAAAATAGTCATCTTTCTCTTTGGTCCTGGTCCCCTCCACTTTTTTCAGACGTCCCCCTCACTTTTTTCAGAGGGCATCTTGGTAGGTTAATGCTTCCCCCTCTTTTTTTTAGGTCTTGACCCCTGGATGCACAGTATTAAAGACCGAGGCTCACAGAATAGGAGTCAACAGTACCTCTGCAAACATAGCGCCTTGAACCTGTATTATAGGATCTCGCACCTTCGCTTCGGGTGATCTCAGGTCTGCTTTTTTTGACCTGGGACAATTGACCAGTTGCATATTACTGCCTGGCTGAACTCGTTTAGACCACACCAACATAGGCTCCCGTGAAGCAATGTGCCTCTCCCCGGCGGGCCCGGCGTACTGCTGCTGTTCCGGCACTGGATTGCAAACTATCACCACGGACTGGCAGTACTGGCTCGTGTTTGCATTGGCCAGGCTCAGTACACCCCTTGGGTCGGCACTGGCAGTCTGTGCAAAGCGGGGGCGTGTTCCTGCCTCTTCCGGCTTTCCAAGGCAGTGCAGAATGTCCAACTCTCTTGGCTCTTTACCAGTCGTAGGTTTTTAAAAAATGTATTTGCAGCTGGGTCTCTGTAACAGAGGCATCGTTTCAAAATTGCACTAACATTTAAAGTTCCATTTTAATACCCTGCAAAGGCATTGAAGGCCAATTCTGGACACGGGTCTACGCCCTGATCCAATCCCTGCCTTCCAAACACTACTAAACATGCAGGTGTCCTCACTGGGCTCCTGCTTAGTATCTCAGGCTGGGGGGGGGGGCTCCCTTGCAAGTGCCAGGGCTGTGTCAAGTACTGGTGGCAGGCCCATGCCCTGTGTTGGGGGTTTGTCCTGTCCCCCATGCAATGCTCGTAAGCCCCCAGCTCATAAGGACCACAGGACACACGTCCGTATGGCTCGGGTTTCCCGGTCGCTCTGACGCGGCCAGGAACGCCCCATTTATTTATGCTGTAACTACTTTAATAATACACACTGCAAACCAAATAGCACTACTAATCCAAACACTCAATAACAGTTTCCTCACACGCCCCTTTATTAGCATCTACCCGGGTCCCCTTACTTAGCAGTCTACAGCCTCGGGCTGATCAGATAAGTGTCCCAGCATGTAATCGCTGAGGTGAACAGTTTCCCTCGCCCAGCCCTCTGGGGGTACCTCCCGCTCACCTCCGGCACGGGTAGTCTGTCCACAGGCATTCCCTGGGCAGGGGACTCAGGTAGGCGCAAGGTCTCTCCCCTGTCTTCAGGGGTCTCCACCAGGTCCGGATCAGTGAGAGGGTCAGTTCTCGGATCCCCTAACTTCTTAAAGAAGCTCACATTGCGGGTGACAGCTGATCTTCCATCCGAGGCCGTCACCATGGACCCTTGAACCGCTACAACATCCAACAGCTCCTGCTCGTAGGGAAGGGAGAGCTTTCCATGGGGGTGTCTGTTTCGGATGAGGACTTCATCACCCGGCTCCAGCCGCTGCGGGCGAAGCCCCCGCCGTACATTTTCCTGCTCAATCTTCACTCGCCTGTCCACCTCCACCTGTTGGTCATCGATTGCCCCCGGCTCCTTCTCCCCCCACCTAGGGGAGCAAACACAGAGGGCACCACTTGAAGAGAGCCTCGGCCAGGGCCTCTCCTGTAGACGCATGCAGGGTGGTGCAGTACACCTACAAGAACTGATAGAGGGCTCTCTGGAGGGACTGAACCTGGCCCTGGGAAATCCTGAAGGTCTTGTTCAGTGTTCTCATCAGCCGTTCGACTTCCCCATTTGCCCTTGGCCACAGAGGGGTGATCTTCCTGTGCTGTACCCCGCAGCTCTCCATCAGTTCCGAGAACTGCTTGCTCTGGAACGGCCACCGACTCCACAAACTCCACTTCAGGGTACCTGGAGTACTCATCGACGATCACCAAGAAGTGTGTGCCCATCGTTGTAGACCCGAGGTCCGCATGGACTACCTCCCAGAGTCGCGTTCCTCGAGGCATCGCCTCTATGGCGGGCTCTCGTTGCAAAGGAGACACCACCTGACACCAGACGCAGGCCGCCACAAAGTCGTCCACCTTCCGCTCAAGTTCCGGGAACCATACTTTCAGTCTTAATCTGGCCTTGGTCTTTGCAGCGCCCTGGTGTCCATGGTGAGCAAGGGTGATCACGTCCCTCACCTTGGACTGAGGCACGACAATGCGATCACCTCTGAGCAGCAGGCCGGACGTTGAGAATGACAGTTCCTCCCTGACCTTCCACAGCTGCTCCAGCCCAGTTTTGGCTTACTGAGTGCGCCCCGCCAGGGACTCCAGCACCGACTTCCAGGAGCCCAGCTGCATGGACTGCCTCAGGATTTGAAAGCATTCATCTTCCGCTGCTGCTGCCTCAGGCTGCCCCAGGGGCATCGCATTCGGTGTGGCCGCCTCCACCACCATGCGGACGTGGTCATCAGCCTCTTCAGCACAGGTGTCCTGCTCTTTTCCCCCCTGTGCACCCGGATGTCGAGAAAGATAATCGGCTGGATTGTTTGCCCCAGGCCGATACACCAGGGTGACCCCGTACTCCAGGAGAGCGAGCATCCACCGCTCGATCCTTGCCGGCGGCTTGGACGATGACCCAGCCAGGATGGGAAGCAGAGGCTTGTGGTCCGTCACAACCGTCACCGGGGGCCCCAGGACATATAACCTGAAATGTCTACACCCCTAGAGCACCGCCAGTGCCTCGCGCTCGATTTGCGAATATCTCTGCTCCGTCTCCGACAACGCCTTGCTGGCGTAGGCCACCGGACGGACACCCCCATCACGATCCAATTTGAGTGAGCACGGCGCCCAGGCCGAAGGGGCTGGCATCCACAATGACTTCCGACCGCAATGCAGGGTCAAAGAACGCCATTCTGTCTTCAGCCGCCAGCGCACCCTTGATGTCATCAAACGCTGCTTGTTCAAGAGGGCCCCAGTGCCAGGTAGACTCTTTCTTTGTCAGGGCCCTGAGGGGTTCCGATCTGGAGGCAAGGATTTGAATAAACCGTCCACAGTACGTGACCATGCCGAGGAAACTCCTCACGTCAGATACCGACTCAGGTGGCTGGGCATTTTTAATGTCCTAGACCTTCTTGGGGTCTGGTGACACCCCCCCTCTTTAAACACAAAGCGAAAGAACTCGATGGATGGGCGCAGGAATTCACACTTTCCTTTGTGAAGGGTGAGGCCCAACGACTGCAGCCTCTCAAAAGTCCTCACCAGTCTCCGCAGGTGGTCCACCTCTGTCCTGGCAAACACCAGGATATCATCCCTGATGTTCAGGACGCCCTCTAGGTCTGCGAGGGCGCCCCGGATGATATTCTGAAAAACCTCCGCTGCCGAGGACACGCCAAAGCTCAGTCTTTTATAGCGGTACAGTCCCCGGTGTGTTGTAAATGAGGTGATGTACCTTGATTCAGGGTGTATGACCACCTGGTGGTAGCCCGCTCGGAGATCCAGCTTGGAGAAAAAGCGAGCACCCTGTACTTCGGCAATAATGTCATCAATTGTTGGAGTGAGGTGCCTCTCCCTCTTGATGGCCTTGCTCGGCAACCTCATCGACACAGATTCGGATGGCCTCTGGTTGTTTGGGTTTCCTTGCTACGACGATCGGAGACACCCAGGGAGTCAGACCCTCCACCTTCTCAATTATGTCGAGGTTCACAAGATTGTCCAGCTCCTTGTCCACATGTTCATAAAGTTGAAAAGGTACCCTGCAATGTTTTAGGGCGATGGGTTGCACTGATTCATCTATATGCAACCTCACTGGGTCATCAGCCATCCGTCCAATCCCAGTGAATAGGGCTGCATACTTATCAAGCAGGTCATTAAAGTCCTCCAGATACACTGAATATGCAAAACTGACGATGCCGAGGGCCTCAGCCGCAGCACAGCTCAGCAGGGTGTTAGTGCTTACCGGCGTCACATAGAAGCGGGCCGTGATCTGCGAGCCGTCATGCTCCACCTTCGCCATGAGGGCACCGTCCAGTGGGATGGGTTCCAGACCCCCGAAAGCAAAGATGCGAGCTTTTGGTGTAACCAGTCTGGGAGACGCATCCATGGCATCATAATGCCCATGGGCCATCACGTTGACTGAGGCTCCCGTGTCGACAAGGACCGGGACTGACGACCTGTTGACCTCCACCACACACCTTGGCTGTCTTCTGTTCTTCCCTTTCAAGGCTCCTACACTGGAGATAAAGAAGATGTTTTCTTCCTCCTCTTCGTCTGCCTCCTCCACCTGGGCATCCTCTTCACTCTGGTCCACCTGGGCAACATTCGAAGGGCGACTGTGGCGAAAGCCGGACAAGGCCGGGCCTCTCAGCACCATCACGGGTAGGGCTGCCTTGCACACCCGGGAGAAGTGATCGGGCAGCCCACGCCTTCCACATGTCCTTCCGGCCGCCGGGCATTCCGTTGGGTGGGGAAGGTCATACCCGCACTTTTGGCAGAACTCACCCGCTCTTCCGGCTCTGTCACGGGGCCCCACACCAGGACTCCGGAATCCTCTGCCACCCCGCCATGTGGCACACACCTCTTCCGTCTTGATGGAGCGCGATCCAGCCTCCATCCTCGCTGCCCGAGCCTCAGACACCTCATGGCACCGCCCCAGCTCCAGGATGCGTGGCAACGTGAGGCCGGGTTCTCTTAGGACCTGTCTTCTGAGCTTGCCGGAGGAGCATGCCTGGATGAGCATAGTTCTTATCATGTCATCTGCATCACCCAATGCATAGGCGAGCAACAGGCGCTTTAGGCGTCCATAGAATGTGTCCAAAGTCTCATCTTCTTTTTGTTTTGTGGACAGCATGACGAATCGTTCGTAGTCCGAGTTGGCAAGTGGCAGAAAATGGGCCTGAGTGCTGCCTTTGCCGCTGCATAGGATCCATCCCCTGGTGGAAGCGACTCAAATGTCTCCTGAACCAAAGATCCCACCGAGTACAACATGGTTGCCAGCATGTTGTCATCATCAGTCACTTGTGCGGCCCTAAAGTGCATGTCGAGGTGGTCAACCCACCTCCTCCACCTAGGCCCCAAGCTGGACGGCGGGCCCGAGTAGTCAAATTCAGGGATGGGCTGCAGGGCTGCATGGGCACGTGCCTGTGCCATGATGAGATGTCCTGGCTGAGCAACGGGTTGCACCACTGGTGGCGCCTGAGGCACTGGAGCCTGACCTCCTACTTGAGCCTAAGGAGGTTGTTGTATGGCTGCTGGTTGTCTGCCGTCCTGAGGCGGCTGCTGCGGACTCGAGCTGCCGGTTGTCCGCTGACCTGGAGAGGTTGCTGTTGGGAAGCTGCTAGCCCACCGTCCTGAGGTGGCTGCTGGCGCACTGATGGCTATTCACCGTCCTCATCACTAGTCGCACTCATGGGCGTGAATGCACAGGCACCCCCAGCGTGAAGTTTGGGGGACCGCAACTCTGCACCCACCACCACAGCACAGTCCAAACACACACCCCCAGGCAAATGAAATGTCCATCCTGGGAGCGAGGAAGACGATAACAGAGTGTCCCCCTCCACAAGCAGCTTCATGCACAGCCACATCAGCTGGATGTGATGAACAGAATGAAGAAGAAGGAAGATCCACAGCTGCAGCAGTCCTTCCTGATGATGAAAAGGATGAAGAAGAAGAAAATCCCCACCTTGATGATGAAGAGGATGATGAAGAGTTTACTCCTCAGCTGCTGCAGCACCTTGTAGGCGCAGGAGTTCCAAACATTGAGTGAAAAGAGAATTAGGGCTGTGCAGGCCCAGCCAGTCTACCCGTTCTCCTCGCTTGCACGCGACGTAGTAGGCCCAGGATTCAAGAAAAATTCTAGAATTGGGCATGGGCATGCAGGTATAACTGCCTGCTGTTAATATGTCCAAAAATTAGTCCTGGATGCCACTCACTGCCCAAACCGGACCTCAGTGAAGTCCACGGCCCGAAATACAAAATGGCCGCCAGCCGCGTGTTTGATGCACAGCCTACGGCACAAAATGAAGAGATTCCGTTTCAGGGAAAAAATTGAAAGATTTCGTCACCGCCGGGCCCAGGCATCATCCCCCACTCGTCGCCACTGTTGGGGGTTTGTCCTGACCCCCATGCGATGCTCGTAAACCCCCAGCTCATAAGGACCACACGACACATGTCCGTATGGCTCGGGCTTCCCGGTCACTTTGACGCGGCCAGGAATGCCCAGCTTATTTATGCTGCACGCGGCGGCGTGCAACGTCACGCCGCCGCGTGCGAGTCCCTTCACGGGGCAGCGCCACACCCTGGGCCTATTTCTAACCAACCCAGGACCCCGACACACATCCGCGAGGTGCCCAACAACTTTACATAAACCTCATACCTTCCTCCTCCTTTTAACTTTCTCTGTGACTGATCACTTCACGGTCTACACAGAAGACTCCATTTTCGGGAGGCGGGAAGTCAATGCTGTGGATGCGGGCAATGGTTTGGTGAGACACTTATCCTGCTTTGGCCAATCCGAATGGGACACATTTGCAGAACATTGCGGAAACCGATATTTCAATTTTTTGCAGAAAATTCCCGTTCTGACTTTGGTAGCATGAGTGTTTGGCCACTACACTGCTCTGCATTATTGCACAGGGAACCGGGGCGACGGGGGGTGGGGGGGGGCATGTGCGTTCCCCTACTCTGTTGCAACTGCTCAATTTTCAGGGGAGTCCTGCAGTGGTTCTTCAAACCAGTCCCCTGAAATTCCCACATGTACGACTCATCTGACCTCCTAACATGTTGGCATGGCATCCGTGATGAGGCAGAGATAGGCATGCACATGCAGCTGGAAGTATGCCCATCGCAACATCTGGCTGGGGTGGGGGTGCTGGGGCGGAGCTCTTTTGCAGCGTAAGAAGCTTCCATATGCAAATGGCACCAGGCGGGTGCATCTGTTTTGAGATGCCACCTGGTGTCCCTCAGGAATCTCAACTCTCGCGAATAGGGTGCATCAGTTTGTTTGTTTGTTTATTTATTTGTAGAGCGTTCCAAACCCGAAGGTATCTGGGCGCATTGCAGGAATTTTCAAATTCTTAGTTACATTATATATATATTTCGGGTTACTGACACAAGTTGCCTCTGACATGACTTTTTTAAATCATACAGATATCGGTTATACGCTGGTGACCGCAGATAAGGTCCTGAAATGGGACAACAGGACCACTGTATGTAAAATGTTGGCAAACTTGGCAATTCGGTGGCCAGAAAATTTTCATTGTACAGGGCTTAAAGTGACCCACAGTCTAATTCACAAGTTAGGCCACTGGCCCCAAATTCCTTACTCTGCAATTCTCACACTGTGTTCCATGTCTTAATTTACGAGAAATAAAACAATGGCTTCTGCGTGTCCCTAAAACAAGAGATGGGGCGATCAAGCGTTCTCTACGCAGGCGCCATCTTGTGGACTGCTTTCCCACAGCCCCTACAGGACATCGATGGCCACTACATCTTCCATACGCAATGATATACGTTTCTCTGGTCTTAATGCAGCCTCTCTGTAACCCAGCTCTTAGCCCCTCAGCACCATGGTGGTACTATGGGGCATACGCTAGTGCTCTTTTTCCCTTAACATTCGTGCATGTGCAAAAATGCGGGAAAACAGGGTTCAAACGTTCGTTGCCTTCCCAGTACAGATCACCACTGGGCAATGATCTGTTTTAACCCCTGGCATTTCGATCGCCTATGACCCCAGCTGCCAAAAGGTTCATAAAAAAAATAATAATAAAATTGCATGGTTTCACCCAAGAAAAGTAGAAGCACCCATCCCGGCCTATACTCATCAATTCCTGCTGAAGAGCATGAGGAAGAGTGGGCAGGGTCGTCCTTTGCCTGGTTTACATACTGTGTTTGAGCTAGAGAGGTACATAGATATGGATGAAGAAGGTTCCCATAATGCACCCTTCTGCGGTAAATCTGACCACAATGGGCCTCATCACGAGCTGGACCGTATCTGGGCTGTAATTCCACTCAACTTTATTAGCGTTAGCGCCCACCGGTCTGGCGGTATTACCACTAGATCACTGTTTGGGCGGTAACTGTAAGTCCCCATTGCCTATTGGGTCCAATGGGGAATTTTTGGCGCAATTACTGCACACTAATACCGCCGGCGGTAACTGCGCCACAAATGGGCATTTTTATGGCGTAGATACCCTAATGCAGCCAGACTCGTGGTAGGGCTAGCGCTTAAATGAGGGACTAATACGATTACCGAAAAGGCCCAATGTCATGACTTGTGAACTGTGGTAAGACAAGCTGACAAAAACATTTAATGGCAGAGGTGGGTTTGTAAATGGCTGTCTTCACTTGTCAATTTATTTTCCCTTGTTTACTACTACGAATGTCATGTTGTTCTATATAGTGCTGCATGTCGATACCTCCCCTTATAAACGCCTTCGTATTAGGCATTATGAATACCCAACCGCACCGCTCATCAACCCAGCAACGGTTAAGACTGCCCAGCTAGGATTGAAACCTATGTTTGCAGGTTGTACACACACGCCATCATTAATAAAATGATGCAGGTAATTGTTTCTGAAAGTGAGATCTGCTAATTCAACCCACTTTCATAATGTTTTATGCCAAAAAAACAATCCACACATATGCCTTGCTGTGACTGCCTCCTAACATCCCCAGAGCTGTCCTGCATTTGCGTTCCGGAACACAGCTGCTGGTACCCAAAGCCCTAACAGATAGGGGTGGCTTTTTAACTGTACGCATCTCTGGTTCAAAATATACTAATTCTGTAGCCCAGCAGACTGGTGGCAGATTAATATCTAAATATAAACCATGTCTGGCTTTCGCCTGGTCACTACAGGGATTACACCGTAAATAGCCATGGGCATAGTATGCCATTTTATTGTAAACTGGGCTAACAGTGACTATTTCGTGACTTTGCATGTTGTGTATTAAGCTGTATACCACAACACCCATATTGGGCTCATACCAGGAAACCCCTCTTTGATCCCTCCACTCCCTGGATGGGCTTTCACCTTCCTCCTGGGTCCTCTGTGTTCCAATGAAATGCATGTCTTTACAATGACCACCACACATCAGGGTGCTGATTACTGGAGACCCTGTTGATATAGTCGGACACAGGATGGGGGTGGAGTCCATGTCACCCAGAGGAGAGCTTCAGTCCACAGAGCGATCTCCTCATCTAGTATCTTGTTAGGCCTCCCATACTTCATGTCCCCCCTCCAGACACATGCAGACAAAGCACTCTGGGTATTATATCAGCAGGTAAAGCGCACTGGTTGCCGTAGCCGGGAGTGGACCCTTAACAGGCTTGCTTTGGACCAATCCACTGTAGCATTCTGCTTATATAATGGGGGACCCTGTCCTTATTTGATTATTCTCTGGACTGTTCTTGAAGGTGGTTTCACCAGGAACTCTGTTGTGCGTACAGTGGCTTAAAAGTCCTCTACCACAGAGGTGACGAAAGAACGCTCCAAGGAAGAGGAAAGTTCTTCTTAACCATCCCATGGGTCTACTTGGGATGACCAGATGCCTGAGCTAGGCCTACTGCAGCTGAGACACTGGTACCTTGAACTTGCTCACTGGAAGTGATGGTACCCCCAAGCAGTGGTCTAAATGTATGAAAAGAAGTAGTGGAACTATGTTCCCTGCTGGTCTGCCCCCGCACCCCACAAACTCCATCGCTGTGCCACCTGCGACAATCCAAACCCCCAAACAAACACCCCTGCTATTTATTGGAATGTTCAGTGCAGTGCACTGAAGTGCAAGCTTCAACTTCTTCCTACACTTTCATTTTAAAACTAAACCATTCCGGAACGGGTTCCTTTTAAAATAAAAGTATAAGAACAGTGAAACTTAAAATAAAAAGTATAGGAGCACCGCTCCCGACCGCTCCTGCCCACTTCGACCTCTGCCCACAAGTAACCTCTACAAACTTTCCTCGTTGGGAAGGGCAGAAGAAAGAAACCTGGACTGGTTCCCACGGCAATTGCCAAGTCCAGAAAGCAGTCCAAAGCCTGTCTAACGCCTGCAGATATGTTTTTGAGCAGACTCCGTTAACTTCGAGCGTCACAGAACCTGAAGTGCTGCTTTTGGCACTCGAAGTACTTTAATCCGTTCAGATGTTGATTTGACCAATTGAAGCAGATCTCCACCCGACCCGATATGCAGCTCGACTCCGTGGAAGCACCCAACACGCCACATCTGAACTGCCAAATCGACCCAGCATAGGCATGGTCTCGATGCAAGCTCAACCACCAACCTGCCCCACTTAAACAAATCGATGTGACCCATCTCAAAAGCTGACTCGATCCACCAGAAACCCACACCTCAAGCCATCTCAGCGCCAACTTGCTGTTGGGAAAACACAACTGTTCTGTCTCTACAAGTACCTAAAACCATGGTTGGACGATGTGGAACCCCAAAGACAAGAAACCAAACGTATATGCAGAGGTCCTGTCCCCCTAGCTCACCACAAAGGACCCTAATGGCCTCCAAGTCTCTTATTCAATAACTTTGCCATTTTGCTGATAAAATCATTACCTGAGCACCCAGGCCTGGAAACCCAGAGTGCCCCATCATTCTTAAAGTGTACACTCTGTGTTTTCTCTTACAGTGGTGGGCCAGTAGTTTTTTATTAATTGTGTGTATTTTTGTTTATTTAAAGATCATATTCTTATAGAACCTTGGTTGGATTTTTTTTTATTTTGGTAACCCTGTGCTATTATTGTTTGAGTTTCTTCTGTACCAGTTCACAACTCTCCTGAAGAGTATATAGAGTGCCCACAGCCTGCGATACCCAAACAGCCAAGGAGATGCACCCGACAGGCTGTGCCAGTTTCATCTTTATGATTATCATCAGCATTGGCTTGGCCACCAGGGGGCGCGCGGATGCGGTCTGACTTCGCGTGAGCTCTGCTACTTTGGGTCCCTAAAATGGATTGAGCCCCCACCTTGACGACCCCCCCCCCCCAAGATTCTACATCGGTGTGCTGCCAGCAGAGAACCCCCCCCTCCGTTCGGTCGAAAACCTGATCGAAAATGATCCCTGCAAACCGGAGATATACATCCCTCAAAAAGACGCCACACATAATGGCTCAGCGGCCCGCTCGGAGGGAACTGCGCAACAGTCGGAGGCGTACCCTGGGCCTGCCGAACGAAGAAAGCCTGAAAGACCCTGAACCCCGGCCACAGAATTCACACTCCCGACACCGTTCCTCACTGCAAAGGAGACGGGACAGCCTCGGTCGGCAGAGCTTCCGAAGAGCGGGATCGGACTAGGCCCTGAAACAGCGCTGAGCGGAGAGACGGTAGGCCGATCCCATCTACCCCGTGAACAACGGGCGGTGCGCCAAACCCACGCAGCGGCGGTTCGGACCTCCCTCGCCCTGAATGTTTCATCCTGCACAAGAGGAAAACTCCACCAAAGCGTCGCTGGACCTAAACACTGCCTAAAGGGCACCCCGGGTAACCCATACGCATTACTGAGCCGCCAGTACCCTGGGCATATCAACAAAAGCACAACGGACACCCCTCCCAACACCTAACTTCCCGAGAACACTGACGTCGGAGCGCAGAGGGTAGGGCCCCCGACCCAGGGGGGTGTGCCTTCTCTGCCCCCGACCCCATCTCCCCATCGAGCATCACTGGTGACACGACGGAACTTTGGGAGAACCAATGGACATAAGGGAGAAACTAGCCACATTCTCCTACGTCTCGACCGCCGAAAACAGTGCCCATACCATGGCGAACCAAACTACTTCGGGGAGTTAATCAGCAGCTACCAAAGGGGACATTGCCACCTTGCTGGGCGAAATAAAGAATATGGGCGCCAGCATTGGCTCCAAAATTGACAAGATTACCCAACGTCTAGATACCATGGAGGAGAGGCTCGAAGGGGTTGAGAACAATCAAGCGTCCATAGACACTCTTGAAGCACAACTCGACCAGCGGATGACCGAACTGGAGCAACGAGAGGAGAGCTTCAAACTCAAGCTTGATGACTTGGAAAATCGAGAGAGGCGGAACCATCTGAGGATTTTCGGAATCCCGGAAAGAGAAGGGGAAACGGAGAGCGATCTGAAGAACACCCTGCACGACATCATCAAACGCTTAGTTGCCGATGATGCAGTTGATGAACCTAAGACGGAGAGGATACACAGAGCCGGAGGGCCCCCAGGCGGACCAAGATCTGTCCATGCTCGATTTCACCGCTTTCAGGACAATACACGGATCCTCGAGAAAGCAAGAGGCGGCGACTCAATTACCCTGCAAGGATCACGAATCTCGATATACCAGGACCTATCATCCATGACCCTGGCACTCCGACTCATGTGCGGGCCTATCACCAAACATCTGAAAGAAAAGAACATAAGATACAGGTGGGGGTACCCCTTCTCTCTGTCCTTCGAATGCAGCGGAAACAAAATCAAGCTAAGCTCAGAGGGGGAGATCAAGTCGTACATCTCTGACCTCCTTGGACCAAGCGCAGAGGAACACGATCGGGGAGACCGCGTCAAGAAGAAAGAGGATGGCGTATACAGGGCCCCGGAAGGAAACTTGTCAAGGGATCGAGGAAATTTCGGAGAGATAATACCCCCCCAGTGGGGGAGAACCGATGAACTACAACACTGGTAAGACGACATATACTCTAATACATATGTCCATGGCCTAAACTGTGTAAGGATGTCTAGGCTCAAAAGAGATTTGGACCATGTAAACGAAGGTGGGAGGTGAATGGGGGCTCAATCAAGATTATGATGTTATAATAATCTTGGGGACCCGAAGCGATGGTCCCTAAAGGTGGTTTGATGCAGGACCAGTGTCTTTACCAGGTTCCGCACGGACGCCGTCAATGTGGGAAGGGTGCAGGGTGGGGGGGCTGGGCAGACAAGAAATGTACAGAGGATGAAGCTTTATCGGCAACACAAAGGATCACTCAAGACGACGTGAGTCCTTATGACCAATATACGTACTTGACACGGGTCTCGAATCCACAAACGAAATACTCCGATAATGTCACCAATTGAAGAGCAGAAGGGTAGGGAGTCCCTAAGGATAGGAACACTTAACGTGAAAGGCCTCAACTCCCCGACCAAGAGATCACTAGTGGCAAGGGAATTCCGTAGATCTCAAATAGACATTTTCCTTCTACAAGAGACAAAGTTTTCCAAGGGGGAGGAGAGAGGAATACTTGGAAAAAGAGGGGGAAAGGAATTCTGGGGCTCGGGCCAACTCAGGAAAGGAGGAGTCGGAATCCTGATCAAGAAATGAATCAACTTTGAAGTAGATAAGACCTGGTCCGATGTAAGCGGGCGGGCTCTCCTGATATCTGGGACAATCGCAAAGGTCAAAGTAACAGTCGCAGTAATATACTCTCCCAATACAGGACAAGCCAAATTCCTAGAAAAGACAATACCCAAAATAATGTTGGAAGCATCCGGCCAGGTTGTCCTTGGAGGAGACTTTAATCAATGGGCAGACCCGACCAAAGACTGGGAACCAGGCAACCCCGAGATAAGAAGCCAAACGAGAAGTGAACGCACTGGACTTTCAGACATAATGGAGATATATGCCCTGCAAGATGTGTGCAGAATTAAACATCCTGATGAAAGAGGCTACACATTTTACTCCAATCTGCACAAAACATTCACCAGGATTGACTACCTGTACCTCACCAAGGACCTCCTCGACACCACACTGCTATCAGAAATAATTCCGATAACATGGTCAGACCATGACATGGTCCTGTCAGATATAAGATGGGTAGACTTACCTGTTTCAGGAGGGAAGTGGCGCTGTAATGAAAGCCTCTTGAAAGATTCAGCATTCAAAATTGAAATGGCAACTGAAATTGAGGAATACTTCAAACTAAATAACAATGGGGAAGTCTCCAAGCAGACAATATGGGAGGCGGGTAAAGCCACCAGGAGAGGCATCCTGATACGAGAAGGATCTACCAAAAAAAGAGAGAGAAAGATCATTGAGCACAGATTTAGGTCCGAAATATGCCAACTGGAAAGCAAAAACAGGGAACACCTGGGCACGGACCGCGACAACATCCACATAGCACAACGTAAAAGGGAAGAACTAAGACTATTGGAGCACGAACAAATTGCGCGCAAACTCCGATTCCTCAAACAGAAATTCTATGAAAAGGGGGACAAGGCCGACGCACTATTGGCAGCCAGACTCAGAGAACAAAGGGCAGAACGGAAAGTGAAAGAGATAATTGAAGAAAACCCTATGAACCCCCAACCCTCCACACTATCCCAGAGAGTTTTGCCAACTTTTACGAGGCGTTGTATACCTCAGAAGTGACTCCAGGACAATCAGATACAGATCACTATCTGTCCCAGATAGATATGCCCAAAATCTCATACCCCGAAACTGAGCTCTTAGAATCTCCGATATCGGAACCTGAGGTCCAAGAGGCAATTAAAAGACTAACTGTAGGTAGATCCCCTGGAGAGGACAGTTATACCGCTGGGTTTTATAAAACCTTCAGCGACCAACTAACACCATTCCTGATAGAGCTCTTTAACGAGATATTAGAAACAGGGACGGCCCCTGACTCCTTTACGAAGGCGCTCATAACAGTGATCCCAAAGGAGGGAAGGAACCCCAAACTTTGTGGTTCATACCACCCAATTTCATTGCTCAACTTGGATGCCAAAATTTACACCAGGGTACTAGCCGCTCGATTAGAAGCACTGATCCCTCAACTCATACACAATGACCAAGTCGGTAGGCAATATTGGGTAGGCAAGGGGCTGACACCATGCGTAAAACTCTACATCTCATCCACTCATCACCAGAACTACCAAGTGACCCTGCCCTAATGTCAATAGACACAGAAAAAGTCTTTGATAGAGTGGAGTGGGAATTCTTGAGGGCAGTCCTTCGCAAGGTGGGGATAGGGCCGAGATTTAGGAAAGGGATACAAGCCGTATACACATCCCCAATGGCATATATCTCTGTTAATGGGGAATACTCCAGATGGTTTGACATGGGACGTGGTACTAGACAGGGGTGCCCCCTCCCTGCAATACTTTTTGCACTCTCCCTAGAACCCCTGGCCCAAAAGATATGATCCGACTCCAGAATAGAAGGCATGCGATTGGGACCAAAATAATATAAAATAGCACTCTATGCTGATGATATACTTTTACACATTACCAACCCCTCTGTATTTGTCCCTCATGCTCTCCAACTATTAGAAGAATATGGCAAACTCTCTGGGTTTAAGATGAACAAGACTAAATCAATATTGTTCCCTTTGCAAGGAACGAAAGAGGAAAACGAAACCAAGTTCTTGCCCTTAGGCCTCAAATTCGAACACTTTGCCTTTAAATACTTAGGCATCCAGATCACCAAAAACATAACGGACCTATACAAAGCCAACTTCCCTCCCCTCCTCCAGAGCTTCTCGGCTGATCTGAACAGGTGGGACAAACTCATGATTTCGTGGTTAGGACGGATTAACGCCATTAAAATGGTATGCCCCCCCCGATTCCTGTACCCTTTCCAGATGTTACCTATCGAGATACCAAATGCATTTTTCGATGAGGCTAAAAAACGTATGCTTAGGTTCCTCTGGCAGGGAAAGAAGGCGAGGATTGCATTCGACACTCTGACGCTTTCCAAAGACAAAGGAGGAGTAGGTCTCCCCGACCTGCGAGCATACTACAAAGCCTCACAACTACGTATCCCACACCTACGTGATCACAACCACCAACAATGGGTCCACATGGACAATCAATACTTCTCGCCGGCCACTGTGTCAGAATGTCTTTGGACCCCTCACAAAAGAATACAACGGAGAATTAAGGGCCACCCGATACTGAGTACCATCTGGAACATCTGGCAACCAAGCAAATCAATGAACAAGATCACCACCTGGCCGTCCCCACTTTGCCATTTATGGTCCCCTGGTATAAACGATCACATACCTGAGATAGGAAGATTCCTATCTTGGTACGAAGCGGGACTCGAAAGGGTAGGGCAACTCCAGCAGAAGGACAAGTTCATTGCTCTTCCAGACCTTACTGAAGCCCTAGGGATAGGCCCATTATCCACCTTCCAATACATCCAGATAAAAGGAGTCCCCACAAAATCTGCATGGAAGGAAAAGCTGCAGAGAGAACTCACCCCAATCGAACAACTCTTGGATTCTAAGTCTGAAATGAAGGGTTTGATATCGGCTATATACAAAGAACTTATCGAAGCAGGCACCGGGTCCACGGAACATCTTAGAAGCAGATGGGGGAGAGACTTAGGAGAGGAGATAGACCCAGAACAATGGGAAATGATATGCAAAAACGCATCCAAGACATCCTTATCCAGCCAATATAAATCACACGCCATCAAACTCCTACATAGATGGCAATACAACCCACTCAAATTGTCCAAGATGTTTCAGACTCTGAGCCCGAGATGTTGGCGAGAATATGGAGAAACTGCAGACTATTGCCACATGTGGTGGAGCTGCCCAAACATTAACGTTTTCTGGGAGGAAGTTCTGGCATGGATTAAAGACATAGATGACATACAAACAGACGTTGATCCACGTTTGGTTCTCTTCGGAATGGAAAAAAACGAGGATGAATGGACTAGACTCAGGGGTTTTGCCCCACACCCATTACTAGCAGCCCGTGCACTGCTAGTAACAAAATGGAAATCCAAAAAGGTTCCAAGTAAGAAGGAATGGATCAATTTGTCAACATCTATACAATGGAATTGATCACGGCACCCCTGCATAACAAAGCATCGCAATGCGAGATTTTATGGTCGGAATTTCGAGGCAAACACCTTTCAGAGACGACGGACTCCCAACCCGAAGACACTACAGAATCTTAATTGAACCAAGAATCTCCAAAACTCTCAATACAGGACAGTTATGACCCAAGAATCAAGGAAACCTCACAATAGTGAACCGAACATTACTCGCTATGAACATGTCAACAGAGAAAAGATGCTGCAATGATGTCTGCCCAACCATGGAGAGGGAGGTGGGTGGGTATGGAGGATGTTATACTGATTGTTACTACTAGAGATCGGAAACGAACACAAGGACGATCAATTGTATAATGAGACTCTAGTTTTGTCCTTTTGATGTAACCATATGCTAAGAGTTGTAACAATTGCAACACCCAAATCTTTTGTTTATTTTTGTTTTCCTTTTTATTTTTGTTTCAAAATCAATAAAACCAAATAAATTTTTTTTAAAAAAGGGGCGTTTAGGGGGACCCCCCATTTAAAAAAAAAAACGATAAAAAAATGCATTCAATGCTTTTTTTCCTACGCTTTTTTTTTTAGATGGTAAGGCATTCGATGCTTTGACATTCGATGCTATGACTATAAACCTACCACAGTGACATGAGACACCAAAAATAAAGGGGATCTCTCAGTCACGAATGCAGCCTACCAATTGGTGAAATCATAAATAATGCATTTTGGCACGTAATACAGGTCGACATTATTTCACATAGGAGGTCAGTATTTTTCAAAAGCAGTAGCAATATTCAGACTGCACGGCATGCTTTTCTTGACATACCAAGAAGCGAGTTATTTTTAACAATAATTCTCAGTCCAGATGGTATTTGGCAGCAATGGTGCCAGCGAACCCTTATGTTAAGTATATATTTATGGGAGTCTGGAGCTGCGTCGACTCTTTTGTGAATTCCCGGTTGATATTTGTAAAACTCCTTATTTCCTGCTTTTTAATCTCCATCTGGTTAGTCACCAAAATAATAGGCCTCAGAAAAAGAGATGATCAAATTAAAATGCAGGCAGCTCAGTGTTTCGGCTGACTAATGTTGCACCAAGGCACTGAAGCTGGGCATGCAGCAGATATACATATGAACACAGTCATCACCCTTGCTCATGCAGAGCGATACACTAAAAACAAAACGTTTAAAACAATAGACTCAGAATAACATGTACAGAATACGTGTATTCACAACAGGCACTGCACGGAAGCCCACACCATGACTGCCAACAATGCGTTCAAAAGAGTACGCTCAAAACAAGAAACTGAAAACAATGTATTCAAAACAATACACTCAGCAAAACATGCAGGGCATGCAATTGATCACAGTAGTCATAAACAACAAACACTGCACAATAGCACACTCCATGATCAGCAATACACCCAGACTACAATTAAGCATTATTCTAATACCAAACGGGCACGCCATATCATCCCACACCACAAGCATACCCGGAACAACCGTACACTCAAAACAATGCACATGAAATAACACCCAAAGTACAATTCAGCACAACTGTAATACCCAATGGGCACTGTATACAAGCAGACACCAAGAGCGTGCCCTGGCCAACAACTGTGAGCTCCAAAGAATACACTCAAAACCACGCACATGAAAAAAATGCAGTGTACAAATCAGTACAAAAGTAATGTACAACATGCACTGCATACAAGTCCACACTATGAGTACACCAACAACAATACGCTCAAAACAGCACACTCATCCAACCAATCAAATCAAAGCAGCATACTCATCCAAACAATCCAATCAAAGCAGCACACTAATCTAAACAATCCAATCAAAGCAGCACACTCATCAAAACAATCCAATCAGAAGCAGCACACGCATCAAAACAATCCAATCAAAGCAGCACACTCATCCAAACAATCCAATCAAAGCAGCACACTCATCAAAACAATCCAATCAAAAGCAGCACACTCATCAAAACAATCCAATCAAAAGCAGCACACTCATCAAAACAATCCAATTCAGCAGTACACGTCTGCACAACAGTCCAACACTACCAGCACTGCATGCAAGGCCACCCCATGACCAACCACAATACTTTGGGAAAGGTGCCATGCACGTCAGCACATTAGCCACCTGCTCCAAAATCACAAGAGAAAAAACAAGTTTAAAAAAGAGTCACAGTTATTACCTATGAAAAGGTGAAGTCTACAATTGCGAGCAATACAGCGCGAAGGCACACCCAGTAATCATTATTTCTCTAAAACAAACCAAACATTAAAAATTAACTCGCTTTGCACCACTATTTCCAACATTAGCTTTAAATATTAGGTAGTTCACACCTAAGCTGTTGGTGAAGTAGGCAGGGCGTCTACTGAAATCCGGCAAGCAGCAGGTATTCGCCCGGATTACGGCCTAAAACAGCCCTCTGCATTCGTCCGAATAATTAATTTACCACTCAAAGCGGAATGGTTTCCCCTCCAAGGGATATTAAATGCTGCTTTAACTATGCGACTGGGAGCATTCCGCCATTTGCAGAAAGCCTTTGAAAGGGTCAGTCAACAAAGGCTGCTGCCAGGGCTTTGATGAAATGCAGGCAGAACCACATGTGTGAAAGTGCAAGTGTCCCCGCCCTTCACGCGTGGGACAGAAAACGCCTTTGAACTCTCACTTGTCTACATCTGCCAAGGGGCACCTCTGGTTCAACGTGTATTTTGAATGCAGCAATAGTCTAGGAAATCACAACACTTTCGCCAGAGTCTTATTCAATTGATGAAGTGCAGAGGAGCGGCGTGAGTACTCTGCATGTTAAATGTTCCAATCCACCAAGTCGCAATCAAAGTAAGATAGATAAGGGGGCCGGTGTGTCTCCCGGAGAGATTCCTGATCCCAGTCAAATAGCCCGTTAGGTAATGTACCTGCAGCAAATAAAGAACTGTGTACACCCTGCAGCTCAAAGCAAGACAGCTTGGGGGGCTCCACGGGTAAGTAAGTGTACCTGCTGTAGAGAAAGAACAGTGTACACCAGGATGCAGCTCAATGCAAGGTATGCCTGCTGCAGAGAAAGAACTGTGTACACCAGGCTGCAGCTCAATGCAAGGTGTGCCTGCTGCAGAGAAAGAACAGTGTATACCAGGCTGCAGCTCAATGCAAGGTGTGCCTGCTGCAGAGAAAGAACTGTGTACACCCTGTAGCTCAATGCAAGGTGTGCCTGCTGCAGAGAAAGAACTGTGTACACCTGGCTGCAGCTCAATGCAAGGAGCTGCAGAGAAAGAACTGTGTACACCAGGCTGCAGCTCAATGCAAGGTGTGCCTGCCGCAGATAAAGAACTGTGTACGCCAGGCTGCAGCTCAATGCAAGACATGGGGCTCCAGTGGTAAGTGTGCCTGCTGCAGAGAAAGAACTGTGTACACCCTGCAGCTCAGAGCAAGACAGCTTGGGGGGCTCCAGGGGTAAGTAAGTGTACCTGCTGTAGAGAAAGAACAGTGTACACCAGGATGCAGCTCAATGCAAGGTGTGCCTGCTGCAGAGAAAGAACTGTGTACACCCTGTAGCTCAAAGCAAGACAGAGTGGGGGTTATGGGGGGGGGGGCTCCAGGGGTAAGTGTGCCTGCTGCAGAGAAAGAACAGTGTACACCAGGCTGCAGCTCAATGCAAGGTGTGCCTGCTGCAGAGAAAGAACTGTGTACACCAGCCTGCAGCTCAATGCAAGGTGTGCCTGCTGCAGAGAAAGAACTGTGTACACCAGCCTGCAGCTCAATGCAAGGTGTGCCTGCTGCAGAGAAAGAACCTGTACGCCAGCCTGCAGCTCAATGCAAGGTGTGCCTGCTGCAGAGAAAGAACTGTGTACACCAGGCTGCAGCTCAATGCAAGGTGTGCCTGCCACAGAGAAAGAACTTTGTACACCAGGCTGCAGCTCAATGCAAGACAGGGGGCTCCAGTGGTAAGTGTGCCTGCTGCAGAGAAAGAACTGTGTACACCCTGCAGCTCAATGCAAGACAGGGGGCTCCAGTGGTAAGTGTGCCTGCTGCAGAGAAAGAACTGTGTACACGAGGCTGCAGCTCAATGCAAGGTGTGCCTGCTGCAGAGAAAGAACTGTGTACACCAGGCTGCAGCTCAATGCAAGGTGTGCCTGCTGCAGAGTAAGAATTGTGTACACCAGGCTGCAGCTCAATGCAAGGTGTGCCTGCTGCAGAGAAAGAACTGTGTACACCAGGCTGCAGCTCAATGCAAGGTGCTACAGAGAAAGAACTGTGTACACCAGGCTGCAGCTCAATGCAATGTGTGCCTGCCGCAGAGAAAGAACTGTGTACGCCAGGCTGAAGCCCAATGCAAGACAGGGGGCTCCAGTGGTAAGTCTGCCTGCTGCAGAGAAAGAACTGTGTACACCCTGCAGCTCAGAGCAAGCCAGGGGGGTTCCAGTGGTAAGTGTGCCTCCTGCAGAGAAAGAACTGTTCACCCTGCAGCTCAGAGCAAGACAGGGGGGCTCCATGGTAAGTGTGCCTGCTGCAGAGCCAACTTTCACTCTTCCTACGCTGCCAAAAAGAGTGCCTAGAGTTGGTGAGTAGTAGCAGCGGGAACTAAAGGCCTTGTCTATCCCGTGCTTTGAGAGCTCTACACCCCAAAACATCGAATGCTACTTGTAAACAAAAGGCCTGATCCGAAGCAGCAGAAAACTGCCCGAGCAATACCAGACAGTTAAAAACAGGGATATTTTCAGGATAAAGACTTGCATCACCATTTGCAATTTAAAAACATTGGCCAAATGGCGGTGCAAGTGAAACAAAGGAGTAAAATACACGTGCCATATGCAGACCTGACCTCAGCACCCCGCCCCCAAAGAGGGTCAGCCTTGAATCAGCCTTCCCTGTGTTTTTCCTGGTCTTCTTTTCATCCAGTGATACATCAGGCGTGATACACCCCCCAGAAATGAATCAGACCCCCTTCTTCTCTCGGTGCCACAGGTACACAGCATGGCTCCAGCCTCGCAGGGGGTTTATATGCAGCTGCACCTGAGCACAGAGGCGTAGGCAGGGCCTTAGCGGGCAACCTCCCCCCAATCTGTACATGCTCACTGAGCAGCGCATTTACAGGTGTTAATGTCACCGCGGTGGGCCCCGCTACCTTAGCTTCAGACCCCGCTTGTTAGGCAATCCTGGCTGACCCTCTGCCTGAGCAGTCAGACGATTGCCAACTGATGCAATCCCTCGCTTTGGCTTTCACTGCCCTGGTGGAGCCAGAAGGCTGAAGATGGGCAGGAGCACTGGCAACCTTTAAACGTCTAAGTGGGCACAACCCAGTCACATACATGCTCTCACTAGCCCTTGGGCTAGTCTTTGTGGCTTGGGTCCTGCTCAACGAGCGACACCAATGAATGCCCAAAAAGACAAAAGCCATTGCTATTGATCTGTATTTTTCTGATCAGGTTTTCTTTTCATGCCTTAGACAAACAAGTTCCATAAAGAAGAGAAATACAAGAAAGGATGGCTATGCACAGTAAAAAGTGGAGTAGTCATTTAAGGAGTGTCTTTTTTTCTATACCAGCCGAACACTTGGCCAACTATCGGGCATATTAAATCTACTATTCGCTGCACCCCTAAAGGTGAGTCCCAAAGTTGTGGTGTAGCGTGAGGTACCCGATTTCTAGCAAAGTTCTTTTTCTTAAAGATAGTTTTATTCAAGTTTCTAAAATGCACATTCGGGTTCCCTTTCCCATTCCTATCACCACGCTCCCTTTATTTCTCTTTCCCGCCATCCCTTTCACCCTGCCCCCTATTCACCCAATCTCCCCCCCCCTTTTCCTCCTCCTGTCTCAACATTACGTATGGAAAGGCAATTACCTCACGGTCACCACAATTGCATGGCTTTTACGCACTGCGATTTTAATATTTTCCAGTTCCTTCACGTTCACTTGGAACTTAAACACATTTTTAATAGGACTACTGCTAATTCTACAATCCCCTGTGTTCTCCTTATGCCATTATTATTATAATTGGTTATTTATAACGCGCTTAATTCCCAGAGGTTTCTAAGCGTGGACCCGGGGATCAAACCTGTGTTGCTCCATGGAGCGCATTGCCCCTGAGCTATCCTCCAGAGACCATTTTCCAATTTGATAAGTTTGCATCATGAAACCGCAACATTATATTTGCTCCTCTTGCAGGCTTCAACATTTTGGCATCTATATCCACAATCCTGGACAGGGAGTGCCCAGGGCCCTTCTAGAGCTCGGCCACAGAAGACCCAAGTCCACCTAAACCTCTGCCGTTCTGACTGTTTTGGCATTCTCATTGACACCTACTGCTTTAACCAAAAAAATTAGTCTTTAGGTATCCGGTCCCCATCGGTCACCTTAATCTTCGATTATATGGTTTCCATATGTAGAATGTACAAATTCGAACATGCAAACATATATGTTCACATCAAGAAAGCATGCATGCTCTTTGGGAGCTATTGCTTCCTGGGAGCCTACCACCTGCAAAGTCGGGAATCACCCCAGCCTAAATGTGAGGAAGTGATCTCTCACACAAGAAAGAGAGCCTCCAACAAACACATTCGTGTAAAAGTCCCCTCCCCCGCCTGCTAGAAATGAAAGATCCTGCTCCCTACTCCACTATCTTTGCTGTGCTTTCAGCGGTATTTTCCATGTTGGCCCCGAGTTCTCACTGAAGCATCAGTTATTAGGCAAATGAAGGCATTTCAATACATTGTCCACCATTGAGAAAAAGCCACCAATGCGCTTCCTTTATTTCGTATCCAAGTGAGCAAACGCGTAGGCAGTTCGAGGGCACGCTCCAACTTCTAATAATGGAGTACAAGAGTACCTCAATATCTGGCAAGTATTTGCCATCTCAAGCATATGGATTTTGACCCTATCATAATAATATTTTCAGTTAGCCCAATAGAGGATTTCAAAGCTTGTAAGTTGTATGATTTTTTAGACTGGTAGAATGGTGCCAAACCTTTCTTTGCACCTCATAACGGATACCGAAATGCGCTGGACACAGTCCTACATCTGCCAGATGAGGAGTAAGGAAGCACAGCTGCGGGTGATAGTTACTTGCTGACGGCTTGCAAAAAACTGAATCGAATATCAAAAGAACTCGGGATCCATCACCCACTGAGGACCACACAGAACACAGTCTATGCTGAGCAAAGTGTTAGAAAAACTAAGAATCCAGAAACAATCTCATACACCAACTCTACTCCAAGAGAACTGGACTGAGAAAGGAGGTGAGGAACCTCCAAACAGGGCTTCGAGAACAAAGAGCCCGGCACAGAGATTCACTAGAAGTAAAAAAAAAAACATTGACTTGTTTATTCATTTGAAAGAACAGGAAACACCATGACCTACACGCACCAAATAATTTCTAAACTGGAGACCTAATGTGAAACCTTACTATCAATACCTATCAGTTATTAACCTCTCAGGGCACAAACCTGTGAATGTTGAACAGTTTGCCATTCTGCCCCAGCCAGGAACTACACACAATTCAACTCTGCTGGGAAATGGAAGACTACATATGATGCTTTCATCTAAAAAAAATACTCCAATGGGTAGAGCAATGAATAAAGAGTACCCCGGCATTAGAATGGCACAATATAACTCAAAAAGCCTGAAACCTACATTCAGTGTCTCAGAAAACAGGTAAGATCTCACAGAATCAACAAAGAAGGAGTTACTGAACAGAACCACACCCCTTCACAAGACAGAAGAAGCATGCACAGCCATTCCCCCGGAAGAGCGAAGGTCAATAAGAGCATCCCAAACAAACAAGGAAATCATAATAAAATGAGCTAACAAAGCTGCTCTACTGTGGTCATGATTACCCAGAAATACAAAAAGGAAACAAAGACAACTCCTCAACACAAATTATTATCGGAAACTTAGTCATGACCCCACCACGGAGTACAAAAAACTTTGAAACAAATAATTGAATCCAGGTCAAGCAATATTGAGGAACATCTCCAGTATCTGAAACCACACAATCCAACTCCTGGGATTTCTTTTATATGCTCCCATGAAGGGGTAACAAATTAAAGTTACAAGTTACTAGCGTGTCCCCTTTATTTTGATGCATACTTGCAGCACAGAATTTCCCATTATTACTCGCCAATGGCAAGTGGCCAGTGCACATTTGGAGACCTGCTCCTAAGCAGCCACAAACCAGGAGATACATGCCACCCGATCATCTCTGGAGTAACCAGGCCTTGCAAATTCTTAAAATTCCCACTGGAATTGCAGGGCAAGTTCCTTAGTTTACATATTCGACCTAAGAGAAAAGCACTTGCCCTATGGCGACGGGTGACAAAATGTTTACCTGTGTATTCTTGGTGCATGTCACCATAAGCAAACATCATATCTGAGTGGCAGCCATGCACAGTGAAACTCTTATCTGGCATTTACTGCAAACAATTGTGTTTACAGTAAATGTCAAATAAGTTTCAAGCATCTCCATACACCACGCCAACAAGGTCGAGTACTATGCAGATGGTACATTAAGTGATGGCCACAGAAGGTTTGTGCAGGACACATATTTTCTCAGGAAGGGTAAGAAGTAGAATATGTACCACTGAATGCACCATGGAAATATGCTAAATCCCTGGAAGTCCATCCGAGACCAGAAAGCATTCACAACCCGTTGTGTCTAACACTAGAAATTAATACTGTGGGGAGTAATACCACACAAATTACAGATCCAGTGCACCCCAAATACCGTAGGAAAGGGTGCAAATGTAAGGATATCAATTTAATAAATAACCTTCCTTTGGTCCAGCAGGAAATTTGGCCCGATCTGATGACGTTTCTGGGAACAAATTCTAATTGTCCCATGCAGCAAAAAATGTACACTCCGTTATTGCCTCTGCCATGGCACCCTTTTTTCCAAGTTGGAGAAATCACCTACCACCCAACAAGTAGCAAAAGTGGGATGGTATGATGGGAGTGTAGAAAAAGGAAAGCAAACCTAGTGAAGGCTTGTAAGGGCAGCAACTGTAGATGGGTAGACGCTGTGAAGAGAATTAGAGAAGATAAGGTATTGATTGATGAACTGAAAAGATAATTTAAACATTGGGTAGTTCTATAGTTCTAGTAAAGGCTACCAATGATAAAAAAAGGTTAAAGGCTTCTGGGAAATAGTCGTAAATGGCATGCAAGCCGACAGGAAATTTTTGCACGTGCTAATCCCCGAAAATCTATGGTTCACCCGCTTTTCATCTCTTTACAAGGAGAGTAGATCGGATTTCATCCCGCCTTTCGAAGGAAGCTTTGGCCCTTCTGACCTTGCCATTGACCCAATACCTTTACAATTTATGATGACAGAAATCCTTACAGCTATTAATAAGCAAACCAAGGGAACGGCTCCGAACCCAGAACGTATGCCGGTGGACCTTCGTTTGAACGAACCTGTGATATGGGCTCACTAATTATTGCTTTTTGTGTTATACTATTCTTAAAACCGCTATCAAGTCAATAATGTGACACAATGCAGAGATTGTGGCAATCTTTATAAAGGGTGACCTTGGTATTCCAGGGAACTACCACCTGATCTCACTGCAGATGCCAGTGGCAAGATATTTGAAAAAATCCTGCAAACCAAATAAAAAAATTGGGCAATGGATTCAAGTGCATGCACCACCTCCAAACTGGCTTCCGTAAAGGGGTGAGTACTATCGATCAAGTGTTTAGACTAGTTCTAATTTTACACAAATATGTCACACTCAAAGTTACCCAAATATATATGAGCTTTATAGATCTTAAGGCCGCTTTTGACAGTATCCCAAGGTGTGAACTTTGGCATGCTCCCATTAAAAACTAGGTCCCTTTTCCTTTGCTTAGAGCAATCATGGACCTCTACAACAAATCAACAGCTCAGATCGGGTGGGGAGTGTACCAAACCCTTTCTGGTTAAGAAAGCAGTTAGGTAGAGCTGTATCCTGGCCCCCACCCTTATTAACGTGTTAGGTGTGAACTTTGGCATGCTCCCATTAAAAACTAGGTCCCTTTTCCTTTGCTTAGAGCAATCATGGACCTCTACAACAAATCAACAGCTCAGATCGGGTGGGGAGTGTACCAAACCCTTTCTGGTTAAGAAAGCAGTTAGGCAGAGCTGTATCCTGGCCCCCATCCTTTTTAACGTGTTCTTTGATGGGGTGGCAACTGAATTACAGATAAATACCTCTGATGACCGATCCTTGGGGAGAGAGAAGATCGGCATCCTAATATTAGCCGATGGCGTGACCCTTATCTCTAGAACCACGTCAGGCCTATTGAATCTAACTGGTCAGTTTGTCAAATTTTGTGATCAGTGTGCCCTTGAAATTAAGAAAGAAAACGACTAAATTGAGATGCGGTAAGCAGCAGGAACTATACAAACGCATTACACTAAGTAGGTGGATGATACTTCGAGGAATTTCTATAGTTTGATTATTTGGGGATTGGTATCTCGGGGGATGACAAATAGTTAAGACGTATAGACAAAGCCAACCTCATTTGGGAGAAAGTACAATGGAATTTTACGATTCTCAAAAACATATGGTGATGACATCCTAATCCCCACACTGTAAATCTGGAGTACAGGTAATAGCAACCACCACATATGGTGCTGAGATCTGGGGTCATTGCAAAAAGCAATCTATGTCAACAATGGAGAATACGATTTTAAAAGGTTTGTTGTGGTTCCCAGAAAATACACCAAATGCCCCATTACAGCTGGATCTTGGCCTTATAGCCATATGTGACCAGGTTGCTTTGAAGCCATTGCTTTTCTGGGTATGCATTTGGTCCAGTGATACCCATCTTCAGAACTGAACAGCATTAAGAGACATTCTAAACTACCAGAATGCTTTCTCTATCTCATGGCTTAAACATATTAAGGTTGTGTTGGGTGTGCTAAACCTAGAACACCATTGGGCCAACCCGGTTGGTAATTCTAAAAACAGCAGGCCAGAAGTAGCGGATGCCTACTCTGAAAATAAAATAAATCGTATAAGCGAGTGTTTGAACCTAGCAACTGGTTACACTTATTTGTTAACCAAGCAAGGTAACTTGCTGGAAGAGTACCTGCGCCTTTTCACAAACCCTACCCAGAGAGCGTTGTTATTGGTGAAGTTTCCCTTGAGCACGCTACCAATTGCCTCTGTTGACGCTAGGTGGGACAGAGCCTTTATTGATTTTTGGCCATTTTGTCCTTAGGGGCCAATGAAATGGTGCAGCATTTTCTCTTTCCGTGTCCCATGCATGCCGACATCCGTAAGAAAATCTTAATAACCATGTTTGACAAAAAGAGGTTTACATTCCCAGATTAATGCCAAAGAAATATGCAAACTGGCAAATAGCAATGATGTAATACTCCCTGTCACGATATATTTCTGGGTAAGGCATGGTGGAGAAGAGAGCGAATCCTTAGTAAATCTAGTTAAAGATGTTTTACTGTCTTGAAGGACAACTGTTTTAGGATTATTATTTTAATGTATTTATTAACTGTTTAATGGTAATACCTTTGGGGTACCGTATTTATTCAGGAATGATGTTTGTAATGGTTATAATTTAAAGCTATATTATACTGCGTTGTACTTTTATGGTTATCAACCGAAATAAAGTTAATACGGACTGACTGATTAAAGGAGCAATGGTCCCAATCAGAAAGGTGCAACAGGCACATCCTGACAGTTATACTTCCTACGCGCCTTTTCGAAATGGGGGCGGTGGGCAGGCTATAATCTTCAGGAGTGGTGGGAGCTGGTGCAGATGCAACACAAACAACAATGTTATGGAGGTACAAAAAAAAGAATGTCCAACTAAGGAACTAAAAAAATTGGATCTTAAGTTAAACTAATAAATGCATACAACTGGGTAAAAACACTAAAGATCCAACCCGGTAAAGGAAACACAGAGAATGCAGACTTTGACAATTAAGAGGTATCAGGCAATAATATCGCCATATATATGGTCGCCGTAAATAATATCGCCGGGAAAATGTTGTGGCGATATTATTTGGGTGACCATATATATGGGGACAGGGGCAAAAAAAAATGTTTTTTTAAAAAAAAAAGGTTTGGGGGTTGCGGGGGTGTCCCCCACATGTTCCATGCAATAATGTCGCCACAAAAAACTGCCATTTTTTCAGCGATATTTTTGCATGGCGAGATTTTTGTGGCGACATTATTACATGGAACCAATTAAGAGTAGTCTGGGTTGATAGGGATGGATGCTCAGGAAAAAGATGTCAGCAGCAATGTCAATGTTCAAACATATGTCTTTAAAAGGCAAATAAGGGGGGCTTATACGTCAATAACGTCCTTTATGAGGGTAGGGGACCAGGGTCGCTTCAAATACCTTTGGTTTCTTGTCTTTGAGGCACAATAGCACCAGGACATGCTTACATGTGCTGTACTGCCGCCGAGCAATGGCAAGATGGTTGAGTTGTACTTTCATGATTGTGTGTCAGTGTTGAGTTGGTTTCGAGACGAGAGCTTGCAGTGGATGAATTCAGCATTCAAGAACGGCAGAGTCGATGGCTTCCAGCAGTTCAAGTCAAAGGTTGAGTCAGGTGAGTCTTTTTCCAGAAGTGTAAATTAACAGGCAAGTGGTTCGAAGTTCGTAGAAGTGCCAAAAGCAGTACCATGGTCGAGCCAGCTTGAAGATGTCTCGAGGTGGTAAACAGGGTTCTGCGCTGCTTCCGAGTTGCTGAGAAGCCCCATCTGGGGTCTCCAGAGAGAAAGTGAGTCGTTTGCCTCTGCACTTCCACCCCAGGAATCCTATCTGGCACCTGCAGGTGGTCCTTCACATCCAATGAGCAGGATCCTGGTTCCATTGCACAGGCAGCGGAGAGGATTTGGTCCACTGCAGTTTTGCCCCAATTGTGCCCACGAGGTTGGTAGGGAGAAGAGATTTACTCTTCTTCGGTCTTCACCTTAAGTCTTCACCTCTAAGGCAGAGGACTTTGGAATAGACTGTATGTCCAACAGAGTTCCAGGGGAATCCTTCCTGTCTTGAAGTCACGTGATGAACGAACTAAGGGCAGAGCTTTAGCCCCTTAAAAAAGCTGAAGCAAATTTGTCTAAAGCAAGCCTGCTGTAAGGGTTGTAATCAAGTATGCAACAAGTGTCCTTTGCCTTCTGATGTCATATCCAGAGGGTTTTGCCTGCAGAAAGTGCATTACCTCGCTTGTGGACTACAGCTTCCTGGTGCTTTGTGGTAATTTAGACTACTTATTTGCATTCCAGGAACGTGAGTGCCGGCGCATGAGGAACAAGCCGTTCTGTGCCGATCAGTGGTACTCTGCAGTGTCGTGGTCATAACCCATAGAGTAAGTCTCTGTGTTCTGGGATGGCATCATCGTCCGTCAGGGAGGTTGCTAATAGAATTGATCACTTAATTGGGCTTTTGAGGGCTGTACAGCGGTTGCACGGATTGGAGATATAACAAAGCACTATCTTACTGAGGCTGCGGGTAATGGTCTGCAATTTATAGATGGTGCATGCACGCAGACCCTTTGGCAAGTGAACAGGCTTGATGCACCATCAGCGGAAGTTGGTGGACAAAGTCAGAGTCATCCTCCATGGACATGGAGGGGCCTGGTTATTGTGAACAGAGCGTCCGCACAGAACGAATACTCACTGTATGACACTAATATCATGCAGGTAAAAGCTGGGGTTGTGACTGATGAGCTGGCAGATCCGCGGCAATTTAAAGGGAATACTACAGACGGCAGACTACAAGGGGATCATCTTAAATTATTACTACTTAATATTAGACCCCTATTGAAGCGCACACTTAAAGTTGCTTCCTATATCTGTAGTGAGGATGTGGACATTTGTGCCACAACGGAAATATGGAGTTCTGATGCAGCTAGTCCCACTTTAGCTCTTGCTATTCCTGAAGGATACAGTATGATACATCAAGATAGAGCTCATGGTAGAGGGGGGAGTGGCATTTCATCTTCAAGTCAAACCTAGATGTTTTGGATGTGGGGATACCAATCATTGAAAGGAATTAAATGAAACATATTAAGAATCGTGTCAATGCTGAGATGATCCTTAATATGATTTTGGTGTATAGACCACCCACCTCACGACCAAATTCTCAAGCCAATTGAGCAACATTTTGTTGCCTATTTTGAAACCCAATACCAGGGCGATGGTCCTTGGCGATTTTATTTTATGGCTGGGCAATAGTAATGATAATATGGCCAAAAGGCTAGGGGACTCCCTTGGAAATCTAGGATTCAAGCAACATGTGCTGATTCCAAACACATAAAAAGGGGAATACCCTAGATTGGATAGTTACTAATAAGACTAAGATAGAGGACCTACTTGTTTAACCCTGCTCACGGTCAGACCATTTTTTGTACATTGTAATGTAGTTCTAGTAAAACTCAATTTTATCCAAGGCAGAGGGGAAGAAAAGCATAATGGGCAGGAACCTTAAAACAGTCACCAGAGAGACGCTGACACTGTGGTTAACTTATTTGACCCAGAAAGACACGGGTCTGGTCACAGTCAAAGAGATTGTGGGGGCATACTAGCAGTCTATGCAAGAAGCTACTGACCTCTTGGCCCCTTTAAGGCCACAGCTGGTTGCAAAGAAGAAAAGCAACTCATGGGTTTTCGACTGAAGTACAACAGTAAGTAAATGCTTCGAGGCATGGAGATCTTCACACTGTGCCCATGACAAAGAAGTATGTAAGATTGCACCCAAAGATTTAAATTGGAAGCCAAGAAAAGTACCTATGATGTTAGGATTAGACATGTGCAATCCAACTCAAAAGGAACCTTTTAAAATACTAAAGGAGCTGGAAGAGCCTTATAGGACTAAAATGGACACTGTTGTAAAGGATGCTGCATGGTGTACTAAGAACCAGGACGCCATGCTAGGGAAACTGGATAATATAAAAAAAAAGAGCATAGAGAATAATCAGAACACTTGCACTCTGGCAGTTAGCCCTCCTGAGGGCTATAATTGGCCAACTGATATCCAGGACTATCAATTCAACTTGAAACCTCAATCGGAAAGTGAACTAGCTGTGACCATTGCAAATTAAAAACCCACCAATTGCAAAGGAGATCCTTGTCCAGCCATGGTAATTAAGCAGCGTACCCCCTTATTGAGGAGTACACTCTGTAAATTTGTGAACGCATCATTTGCGGAGAATCATGTTCCTGTAGAATTTAAGGATGCCTGGATCACAACCCGACTTAAAAATAAACAGGTCTTTGTCCATCAACTGCTGCAAATTACAGGCCAATAACTAACACACTGTTCTTCTTGAGATTTTGAACCGGGTAGCGTATTTACAACTATCAGCTTTCCTGAATGATATCCTGAACAAATGGCAATCAGGTTTCTGGCAGCGTCATAGTACTGAGACGGCTCTACTTGATCTTATATCCAGGTTGCTACTGTATATGGACAAAGGACAGACGGTGATGATGATGCTGTTAGACTTGTCTGCCGCATTTGACCAGGTGGACCACGGTAACTTGGTCACCGGGTTAAGGGAGCTAGCATTCATTTTGGATAGTGCTGCCTCTGGATTGCACCCTTCCTGACCAACCGTTCGGGCAGACTTTGGAGTGAGTTGGCTGAAGCCCCCCGAACGTCTGAATTTTAAGAAGCGTGTTTATCCCCCTCCTTATATAATATTTTTACAGTCTCTTTTTTCAATTTATTGGAAGAGGGTAATATGGGCTTTATGAATTATGCGGATGACAGTCAATGTATCATCCCACTTTCAGGACTGAATGAGGACGATGAAAAAACAATCAATAAGACATATGAAAGCATCCAATCATTTAATGGTGATAGGTACAGGCAACCCAATAATGAAGTTGGGTCCAGAGTATGGACACTTCCTTGTGTCAGGTTGGAATCTTGAAACCAAGGAAAAGGTGAAAACCGTGGCCATTATTCTAGATCAAAACCTGGATATGGAGGGCACAAATAAATAGTTTGGTTTCTTCTACTGCCTATCACATTAAATTGTTAGCCCAATTGTGGGCCTACATATCCCAAATGGATTGTGAGCCGGGCTATTGGAGGGTCAAAAATTGTTGCAGTAGCTTTATGGTTTGATTTGCCAAGTCTGACATCACACGGCTGCAAACGCTACAAAACAGCATGGTCAGGATCATTGTTGGCTTTAAAAAGAGAGACCACATATCAGATGCTAGACGTAATTTGCATTAGTTACCGACTGAAGATAGGATTGACTTCCGGCTATTGGTGATAACACACAGGTGTGTCAAGGGTACTTTCCCTTGTTATCTGACAGAAGCATTGTCTGCCAAGTCCAATGTTAGGACATTAAAGTCTAACAATGCCAATCAGCTCAACATTCCCATGTGTCAACTCACTCAGGTGAGGATATCTGCATTCTTCATGGCTGCACCCAAGGAATGGAATGCCATACCGCCGGATCTTAGAAAGAATCGATTGCTAGTTTCAGAAAGAAGATCAAAACACTGCTATTCAAATAAGGAGGCTTTGTCTCCATCTCCTCTGGTATAGCATACGTTGCTGCATAATAGAGGTTTGGTATCCATCAACTCTGTCTTGTTCGTTTGTTGTGTTCTTTTTTTCTTGTTGCGCCCTTAAACCTCCGGGTCCCATGGAGCACAATACACATGAATAAAGTCAAGTGTAAAGTAAAGAGTGAAGGATGTTTAGGGAACCCTAGCCGACTCCAAGATTTTGGAACTCCTGTCTGGGCTAAAACCTCTCCTATGGGTTACTCTACACCTCACTTTTCTTAGGTCTGCTTAGTTCAAAGGGACTCCAGTTATCAGAAACCTGGCGTGATAAGACCATTGTTATGCCAGGACTGTCTTTGAAGCACCAGTTCTCAGAGCACCTCGGGTACACTCCTGGTGAGTGTTTCTGCACCTGCAAAATGATATCTCCTTCCCAACTGGTATCATAGGGGCAGCTTCCTAGGCAGGGTCCCATATGGCTGCTGTGGGCGCAACCAAACCAGACAGGTTATACACAACCAACCCTGCCATGTGTGAATTGTCACACCAGGCTGACAGTACTATCACATCCAAAAGCTGAGGCTGTTTAATGTTGTACCATTAGCTCATATTTACAGTTTCATGTGCTACTAGGCAGCGGACTGTGAAAAGGTCAGTAAACTGAACATGTCAAGAGGGGATGGGGACCCCTCTCAGCTTGGGATGGGAGGCCTACCAGGGTGCAAGCCAGAGCCAGTCTTATCCCAGAGGGCGACAGTGGCAGTTGAGGGGGCCCCGATTCCTCTACCGTCCCAGAGTGCCTGTTCCTATCATAATAGTACCAGCTTGCATCACCCCATACCTCTTGAAAACAACATTGTCCAGTTTCTCTTTTTCTCGTAGACCAATTAACGAGGCAGCTGAAGTTTGGAAAGACAGCAATCCTCCAGGAACTCATGCAAGACACCTTCAGTCATCTAACAGATGGAACTAGCAGGGAGAGAGAGAGTAGGCGAATGAAGAAAGTCGGCGCAGCTGCCAGATGCTCCGCGCATTGCTCCCCAGCACTGGCATACGCTGGACACTAATAGCTGCACCAGACCTAGCAGAAACAATGTAAAACAGACTTGTCGCGGAGTAGCTTCCACATAACTACTGTTTAGCTACCTTGGAGTTCATCCAACTCGCCCACCTAACAAGAACTCAGCCACTTTGCAACATGGGTCGTCGTTGTTGCAGCAGGGCAGCCCTGCGCAGAAGAAGTGAGAGACATAGCACCCTATTTGTAAACATTGATGATTGCAACAACTCCCGGGTGGGGAAGATCAGGCCAGATTGGTCAGGGAAACCAGTCCAAAGGAAAAGGAGGGGGGAGGATAAGAGGGGAGGCAGGAAACAGGAAGTTGTGGGTTGTCTGCATGAGGTCAGAAGAAGAGGAAGTTCCAGACCAAGAGACAAGCGGGAGGAAGGACTGTGGATTGAATTGTAGAGGTGATTTAGAGAAAAGGTGAGATATTGGTTGGTAAGAGCAAGTGGTTCTGCCTTGCAAGGGGGCACGCAAGGTGGGTGAGAGAGTGTTAGAGGGAGTGTAACGGGTGAATAGAAAGTGTTTGTGAGAGGGAAAGGAAGGTGACTGTGTAGAAGGTGTGGTGGAGTGGAAGTAGTGTAGCAATGGGAGAGTAGTAATGTGGGAAGGACAGAGTAGTAGTAGTGTGGGGGTAGTGCAGTGGAGAGGGGAGAGTAGTAGTGGAGAGGGGAGAGCAGTAATAGAGAGAGGAGCAGTAGGAAAGAGTAGCAACATTGGAGGGTGGAGGTAGGAGAGAAAAAGAGGCATTGGAGGGACAGAGGAGGAAGTAGGAAGTGGGAGGAGAGAAAGTGGGAGGAGTTGAACAGAGGAGAGTAGCAAGAGGGAAAATAGCAGTAAGAAGCAGGAAGAGGAACATCAGGAGAGGATGGAGATCTATCAGGTTAGAGTTTCTGGAAGTCACAACACTACAACCCCTTTAGAACAAACAACATTGACAGTGCAAACCCAGCTTAGAAATTCAAAGAGGGAGCATAAGTAACAAATGTGATTTTACCTTTTATTTCCATGAGATACAATGAACTTGTGTAGTTATATAAGAATATCTGTCACTTCTTTTAAAGATAATGTTCAATCTTTTAATCTCGAGTCTAAAAATCTCAATTAAGTTTTTCCCTGATCATGGATATTAGTATACACATTTTTGTAATACATTGTTAGTGGTACTTTTTAGCTCCAAATGTGATGTTTCCCCTTGTTTGTGTGATTGAAGAGTTTTTTATGCCGCTTTCGGCATCTTCCTGATATGGAAGTTGATCAGGAAATGTTTACCTGTGAAACTAAAACAGTAACCGGTGATGTTTCAAGCACCATTTTGGCAGTTTCAACTCGCAGGATTCGAATGAAGATTTCCCTTTTTTTCGTATTCCGATTTCTTTATTTTGAATGTACTTCAAATATGTCTTCAAATCATGTCTATATGTGGAATTAAATATGTGGAATTAAATACATTCCAACATGCAAAGTCTTTGAACTGCTTATGTACTTTGAAAAACAGGCTCAGTTGATGTATGTCACTTCCTGTTACAAAATGTTAGCACTTTAAGACTTTAGATTGCCGTTGTACCCTTAATAACCAAGTCACTGAGACTTGGTTCACGGCCAGCTGTGTCACAAGTTTTGACACTCACCTCCCTGATGGGTACAAGATCCTCTCCAGATCCAGAATGAACCATCCTGTAGGTGAAGTAGCCCTGATCTTCCCTGAGTGGATCCCTGCTTCTGCCATTCCTATGCAGGCCTACTGCCTTTGAAAGCCAGGCTCTCCATTTCTCCTGGCCTCTCTCTGACTGTGGCCACCACCTACAGGCCGCCAGGCCAGGTCGCCCTCTTCCTCTCTGAGTGGGCTGACCTCTCCTCCTCTCCTCTTGCCTCTACCTCTCAACTTCTCCTCAGACACCTCAAAATCCACTTGGATGCTGCTAGTCCCCCGTCTGGGCTCTTTCGCAACCTCTGTAACTCTCTCTCTCTCTCTATTCTTCCCTCTGGCCCGACTTACTCTGCAGGGCACATCCTGGATGTTCTGATCTCATCAAACCTCCCCCTCTCCAACCCTCTCACCTCTCCTCTCTCTTGGACTGGCCACTTTCTTCTCTCCTCTCACCTGTCGCTCTGTCCCCCAGGTTAAGCCGACCCCAGCACTGCCACCCACCGTCTTGGTCATCCAGCCCATGAAGCGTGTATCAGTCGAGGCTTTCTCTGCTACTTTCTATCCTCCTACTACTCCTGCGGCTGACTCACACTCTGACACAGTCCTTTCCAACTGCCATCTCTCAATCTCTAACACTGGATATCCTTGCCCCTGTCATGAGGATCCGTTTGAATCCCACATCCAAGTGCAACTCTTGGTACGATTCCGACTTTGCCACCCTTAAGCGTAAGTGTAGGGTAGCTGAGAGGAAGTGGAGGGCATCAGGTTCATCCTCTGACAAACTGGCCTGCCGCCTGCTCCAAAGACAATATAGACTCTCTGTCCTGTGTAAGAAGAGAGCCTACATCTAAGCCGCATCTCTGCAGCCTCTAACAACTCAGCTGAACTTTTCAAAATCTGCAAGGAGCTGATCAATCCTGCTTCAGTCTCCGCCTCTCCTGTTCCCTACCAGGCCATTTGCACTGCTTTGGCCTCCAAGTTCACCACTAAAACTCAGAACATTCTGTCCACTCTCTCCTCTTACTCTACCGCTTCTTCCTACCAGTCCAGGCCCCTCTCCGGCTGTCCTCTTGCTTTCTCCTCTTTCTCCCTGTTCACTCCTGAAGATGTTTCTAGGCAAGTCTGATATATGATAGTCTCGTCAAAGGAGGTGCTCCCCTGATCCTCCAAAGCCATTAAGGACCACATCAACATCATTGTTCCAGTCTTGGCTGATTTCTGCAACCACTCTTGCCACTGGAACCTTCCCTTCCTCCCTTAAGCACTCCCTTGTGCACCCCCTCCTTAAGAAGCCCTCTGCCGATCCTTCCTCTCCATCAAACTACCGCCCAATCTCCATCACTCCTTTCCTGGGCTAACTCCTGGAAAATCTGGCCATCTCCCACCTTAATCTCAATACTGAATATGTTGGTTGTCTTCATGACCACCAGTCTGACTTTAAAGCAAACTGCTCTCCTGAAAACCCATAAGGACTTGCTCTCTAATCTCAACTCTAACCTTCCTTCTGTCCTCATTCTCTTTGATCTATCCTCTGCTTTCGACACTGTCAACCACGCCAGCCTGATCTGACATCTCCATGACAACTGGGCAACACTGGTCAGGCCCTAGCCTGGTTGACCTCCTTTCTCTCTGATCGACCCTCCCAGGTCCAACTCGGGTCCTTTATCTTTTCTATCTCTCTCTACATGTGGTGTTCCCCAGAGGTCTAACCTCTCTCCCTGGCTCTACAACCGCTACCTGGCACCTCTGGCCCACCTCATCCCCATCTTCTCTTCTAACATTCAGTGTTATGTTGATGACACTCAGCTCTCCTTCGGGGTCCCCTCAGCCTCTTGTGCTCTCTCTCTCATACTTGTCTGTCCGGAATTCAGAAATGGTGTGCCTCCAACGATCTCTGCCTTAATGCCAGTAGACGGAGATCCTCCTCATTGGGACACCTGCTCCCACCTTCCCTCTCTCACTCTAGTCCCCCGCCCTGGGCCCTCTACCTGCCTCTTCCTGTGAGGCAAAGAACCTTGGCATCATATTTGACTGCCCCACTCCTTCTCTCCTCACATCTCTGACGTCTCTAAGAAGTCAGACTATCAGCTGCATCCACTCAGAGGTATTCTGCCTTTTCTCACTTTCCCCCAGAAGTTCACTGTCTCCAGAGCCCTGGTTCTCTCTGGACTACTGCAACAGCCTATTTCCTAATCTGCCTGCCTCTACTCTTCACCCTTTACAAATAATCCAGAACAGGACTGCAAGACTTGTCCTTGGCCTCAAGCCAGGCATAGTATCCGTCCAGCCCTGAAATCTCTCCACTGCACTTGTGGCTGCAAAGCTCAAGTTCAAGACCCGCTGCATCATCCACAAGGCTTTCTGGGGCCACACCACATCCAACGTTCTCCTCCAAAGTATCTGTCTTCTCTAGCCGTCCGCTCATCCACCTCCAACTCGCTGAGGGTCAGACTCTTCTCCAGGCAGAGAGTGGGGGGTAGATCTGGGGGATAGATCCCTCTCCGCGGCTGGAACCTCCCTCAGGAACAGCCTCTCTGCCTCTCTCAAACTTGAGCAGGACACCTAAGGTTCCAGAAGTAACTCAAGACCTTCCTTTTAGCTTCTGCTTCCTCTCTCTTTCTGCCTTGCTGATGCTCACGTCTACTGTGCAAACTGGTCACCTCGCCACCCATTGAGCCTACAGGACCAGGATCCTGTACAACCAGTTGCCCTTGCACTGCCTCCGGGCCACCCAACCACTTAGGGACTGTATCTGCAACGTTACAGTCCCCCGACTGCCTGCACCTAGGAGCCACCCCCTCGCAGCACTTACGCGTTCCTTTGCACTTTCTCCCCCTCCCCCTACTGGCACTTCTCCCCCTCACACTTGCACGATCTGAATGACACAAGGCCTAGTAAGATCCTTGTTTTGTCCTCCTTCTGTCTCCCTTCCTCGTCGCGCCTAGAAACACTTGTGTACAGGCGCATTAGAAATGACGTATCATATCAATGGCTGAAACTGTTAGACATTGCCTAAAGGAGTGTACACACTTAAATCTGCAGAGTGGTTGGGAAGGGGGGAGGATTCATTTAATTTGGAGGTGTTCGTAAAATTTACAAAATGTAATACAAAAATGCTAAAAAAAAAAAAAAAAGAACCCTTGTTTTAATAAACTGGTCACATCTCATGTTTCAATTCTTGCTGAAAAAAAGGAATCCAAGTATGTACCTTGCTGTACCATGAAGTGAAGACTCATTTATCAAACATGTGCTGCATGTATTTATATTTATCTGTTCCGCCAAAAGATGTACATGCAGGAATTCGAATGAACTCCCTGCCTATACCGTCTGTTAAAACATGAAGTGACATATAAACAAATGACAATATATTAAGAAAAGGGAGGGCGGCCTTGACATACATTGATTCTGTCAGAAAGGGACATACACGCTGCAAGTCACCACTGCCCTTTGCCTCATCCAATGCAAGAACTGAACGCAAGGGGAGTATGTTGGCGAGACGGGCCAGGAGCTTCATGAAAGAATGAATCTACATGGATACTTCATCCCAAACCACAACACAGAAGCACTAGAGGGTCACACTTCACACGGGAGGGGCATACACTTTACCATAGATCCGTTCTGGCAGTGAAAGGTGGCTCAGCTGCCACACAGGAGAACAATGGGGCTCAAGAACTCAATCTAAAAACACACGTCTGATTATAAATGGGGGTTATGTAACATAATGTAGCCAACTTTGAGCCAGGACACCCGACCTAGCCCAGAAGGCGACCTAAAAGAACCACCTCTCAGCCACAGCTATGGAAAACTACTGTCCAGAAGCCCTAATGAGTAAGGGCACGAGCCAATGAGAAAAGCTACATTGAGTGACCAGGCTATATCAGTTGGCACTCATTATCGGGCATGAGGCACACTAAGATAACTGTGGCTTGGCTCCGCTCCTACATCGGTAAAGCTTGCTTCTTGGTCACATTATATGCAAGCCAGTAAGTCGCCAGCAAGCATATGGGACCCCGCGGCAGCATTGGGCACGGAGAACATATGGTGTAGAGGTCACATTATACGCATCCAGTAAGCCTATGGAACAGACCAATGTTTGACGGGAAGAATTCCAAACCGGTTACACGTCTTTATACCGAAATATTTTATAGAGCATTAACATATATCGAATATTTTATGACGAACATTTTTATAGAGAATGCACTTTTGGCGGGGCAGGTGCCCCCCAAACCACTGTTTCATACCCCTAAAAACCCACCCCAACCGTTTGCCTAAAATATTTAACCCTTTACCCCACCCCTAAATGCATTCTCTATAAAAAATTGTAGTCATAAAATATTCAATATATGTTCGTTTCTCTATAAAATATTCGATCTAAATAAAGATTGTATACCTTGAAAACCAGGCAATTTGAAAGCAGATTGCACTTGTTTGAGGTGGATGTGAAGCCTGCCAATGTGTTTTTTGGGGGGAACCCGAGTACATTTTTCAAACTTGCTTGGTCCCCTTTTGGGATTGCCTGTGCTTCATTTTGTGAACATATTAGTATTAGGTGTTTTCATGCCTAATGTGCCTTCTTGCAGTGCGCTTCCCAGCCCTTCTGGAATGATGGATCTGTATCAATGTGTTCAGTCCTCGGTGCCGGATGTATTCCTCGAGAGAAAACGTGGCCTTCCATACATACTCTTGCAGCTCAAGGAATTTGAAAGTGGCAAGTCTCCTCTGTCCGCTTTATGAGAATGAATTGTACAGTTTTTATTATTCTTATTAAGGTATTTATTGAGCACAGCCCTAGCTTTGGGAAGCAGCGGTGCCCTTTACAAGTCAGAGGGGAAGGAAAAGGTGAGGGAAGCAGCGATACAATGTGGTGTAGTAGGGCGAGCAGCATGGCAGCACGGCAGCAAGGGATTGACAAGCAACCAATGGAGGATGCTAGGGAGGCGGGCAGCATGGCAGCACGGCAGCAAGGGATTGACAAGCAACCAATGGAGGATGCTAGGGAGGCGGGCAGCATGGCAGCACGGCAGCAAGGGATTGACAAGCAACCAATGGAGGATGCTAGGGAGGCGGGCAGCATGGCAGCACGGCAGCAAGGGATTGACAAGCAACCAATGGAGGATGCTAGGGAGGCGGGCAGCATGGCAGCACGGCAGCAAGGGATTGACAAGCAACCAATGGAGGATGCTAGGGAGGCGGGCAGCATGGCAGCACGGCAGCAAGGGATTGACAAGCAACCAATGGAGGATGCTAGGGAGGCGGGCAGCTAAGTGGTTAGTGGAGGGTGTGTGGACCTAGATGTTAGGGAGGAGCCATTCTTTGAAGAGGAGGGTCTTGAGTTCCGTCCTGAAATGTAGAAGCGAGGGGGCGAGTCTGGTGTTGATTCCAGAATCCTGGGGTGTCGACAGAGAAGCCCCGTCATCTGGTTCTTTCCTTCATGCCCCGGCAGTATTCACGTCTGCACATGTCCTCACTTCTGGTGGGCCGTATGCCTCCAGAGATGCTGAGTTTCTCAGTGAGGTAGCTTTGGGAGTTGAGGGTGACAGCCTTGGAGATGATACAGCAGGACTTGGCTATGATACAGGCTTGCTGCGGGAGCCAGTGCAGTTCAATGAGGGTCGGGGGAAGGGGTGGAACAGCTGAACATTTCCTCTACTGTCTCACTTTTTAAAGTTCTAAGTAAACGGATGCCTTTACCTTTATGCTCCTTAAACCTTTTTAAATCTCAAATTATAAATGGGATAATTGATGACCTTTGAAATGGTTCTTCTTTTCACTTATTTTAGGGGGTTTAATTTTGTTAGAAATCAATGGAGTACTAAAACTGCATTCTTCATTTTTTACTCACTTGGTTTTAATTTAATGGTATTTCCAATACGTTACTTGGACTGTGGGTCATTTCTGTTGATAATTCTAAATGTGGGGCTCATTAACATGGGATGCCAAAGCCACACTCCCACATGCACCAAGTAAAGGGACAATGAAGTGCTCTACAAAATGACGACTACATTTAAGAAAGTGATGTCTCACACACGATTTAGGGCCGCAGACCAACATATCCAAGTACAAATGTGTTATGGTTTTGGTGCCATTTCGGGGTTTGAGCCTCTTTTTTGTTACCGTGGGCAACCAGTCTGCCCAAAAAAGCATACAACGCTGCCCGGAAAGTGTCAGTGATGCAGATGCTTCCAACAAACCTCGTAAGCGCATGCGTAAAAGCTTCATTGTAAAATGTTCCATGAAATTCAGACAAACTCTTTTCCTGCATGACTCAGTTTCTCATCTAGGGCAAGGACACGTAGTGACCTATTTAGCTCGCCTCCCCCCCTAATATCCCCTTAAAGAGCAGCCCCCTCCCACCCAACTTGATGTCTGAGATACCAGCAGAACCAGTCCTGGCTAAGGGGGCCTCCAGATTTCAGGAGAGCTCTGCTTGATGTGAAGTACAGAAAGAAGTCCAATGCTGCGGACATCCCCAGTGTTGCGTGGCAACCATCGAGATGCAGGTACTGGATACACGTGAGGGCTACACATTCAAGGATTTATCTTCATTAGAAATACAGTCGGAATTCATTACTATACTTTCTGTGCATAGGCCCCACCATGAGACGTCAGGTGAAACGAGTCTAGTCTTCTGCGTTACTCAATCCTAAATGCTTCTGTCCCATTCTCCTTGGCCGCTCTCCTTGATAACCATCAGCAGCAGGAAACAGACGGACCTCGGAGGTGTGCTTTCTGGTTACCCCTACCACACAGACATCTGAATTCCTCTGGCAAGGCCTACCACACAAACATCTGAATTCCTCTGGTCACACCTACTACACATACATCTGAATTCCTCTGGTTACGCCTACAACACAGACATCAGAATTCCTCTGGTTACGCCTACCACACAGACATCTGAATTCCTCTGGCAAGGCCTACCACACAAACATCTGAATTCCTCTGGTCACACCTACTACACATACATCTGAATTCCTCTGGTTACGCCTACCACACAGACATCTGAATTCCTCTGGTTACGCCTACCACACAGACATCTGAATTCCTCTGGCTAGGCCTACCACACAGACATCCGAATTACTCTGGCTAGGCCTACCACACAGACATCTGAATTCCTCTGGCTAGGCCTACCACACAGACATCCGAATTACTCTGGCTAGGCCTACCACACAGACATCTGAATTCCTCTGGCTAGGCCTACCACACAGACATCCGAATTCCTCTGGCTACGCCTACCACACAAACATTTGAATTCCTCTGGTCACACCTACCACACAGACATCTGAATTCCTCTGGTTACGCCTACAACACAGACATCAGAATTAGGGATGTAACGGTATAACGTTAAAGATACCGTGAACCACTTAATTGAACAATAATAACCGTCACATTGTCTATACCGGTATACCGTTTATACCGTTAAGTGGGCTTTTCAATCTGATTTGGAAAGGCTGCAGTAAGCAAGTGCTGCACAGTCTTGGTCTTGCACTGTTGGATGTGCCGTCTGTCAAGTAGTTTCAGTTGGAGCAGTTTTTAATGCCATTCCATAAACCACACATGCCTGACATAAAATCAATATGTTAGCAATAGGAAGATTAAATACAGTGCCAAGAAGGAAAAGGGTTTACTTTGGGATGGCGGCTTTGGGATTTATATATTTATAATGGATATTGTTTGCTAAACATATGACAATGGGGGATTTCCCTGGTTCCATCATTGAATTTACATATAATAAATCACACTGCGAAATTCACTCAGCTCTTTGGGTATTCCCTGCTGCCATACCAAAGGGTAACATGTCCGTGATTACTGAACACCTTTTGGCCCGCAAGTAAATTAAAGGCTGTAACGTAAAGAGAGAGTGCGTGTGCGTGTGTATGAGCACAAGCGTATACTACCATCAGCCTCCATTGATCTGTGGCATGCAGGTTATCAAGATGGCAACATGATCATCTTCACCAGTAGCCAATGGGGGAGCTAAAAGCCTAAATGACCACTTAAGAAAAGCTATTCAGTTTGCTTTGCCAGTCGCAGCAGGGCCCCCCCCACAATCCCCTCCTCCTCTTCACACGTGTGTTTGGTGGAAGCAAGGGGTGGCATTTCAGTGGAAAGTATGGTGAAAAGCCCAATTCTGGCCCTGGGTACCTGGTTTTGTTTGTGATGATAAATCTGACAATTTATGACCTTTTAGAAAATATTTGTTAAGATTAGTTAACTCCACCTGCTATACCGCGATAACCATGATATACCGTCATTTGGCAAGAAGGTTATCGTACCGTCATAAAACTAATACAGTGACACCCCTAATCGGAATACCTCTGGTTACGCCTACCACACAGACTCCTGAATTCATGAAAGAAGGAGCTGCTCCTTCAGAATGAATCCTAATCTTGGCCGATTACAAAATAAATATGGTAGGTACATAACATTATTCTGTCCTTAGCAAAACCATTTGCCATGGATTGCCGGGGTGCTCGAGGGATGTTGGTGTCCCCTGTTCCGGCCAGAGGCAAGATACTTGCAGGTGATATAGAGCACCCTATTAATTCACTGAACAGACAGAGCGCCAATTAAAACTGAAGTGGGAGCATGTTTCTCCCCATTTCTTTAGTTTGGGCGTCTTCGCTGTGTTCTGTTCTGCCAACGGCTCCCCCAGGTGCGAGCCACAGGTCGTCCTATGGTTCCCTTGGTGTCGGGCTGCAGGCCCTGAGGGGAGATTCACTCTCTTCCCTTTTGAGGTAGTGTTTAAATTGTTAACAGTTCCTCGTAACAGCCTTATCGTGGTCTTGGGCTGTCACCATTGTTCTTTTCACAACTGTGACTCTCATGGGGATCGAGGCAAACCGTGGGTCTGTCTTTCTGATCATGGGCTTTATCTGAAAGTCTTTTGGTGTTGCTTTGCGCCTTTTGTCAGTGTCCTGCTTTGCCCTTTCTTTCACTTCTGCATCTCGTTGAGCTACTCCGGCGTCCGCGTTCTCTGTGGCTGATGAGTTTCATAGGATGCGGGTGTGCACTTCGTATCGGACCATGAGTTCTGCAGGAGTTTTGCTTGTGGCCTCGCAAAGTGTATTACGATAGTCTCTGAGGAGCCGGCACAGCGCTTGGTGTGGGTTAACTGCCTCAATGCAGGCTCTCTGGATTGTCTTCTTTATTGACGGCAAGAATCGTTCCGCCATGCCATTTGCTTGCGGGTGTCGAGGTGTAATTTTCATGTGCTTCAACCCTAGGTGTCTTGCCAGCTCTATAAACTCATATCCGTTGAAAGGTGGTCCATTGTCGGACTTGATCACCCAGGAATGCCCCATTCACTGAGTACTTCGTCTAGTACTGCAGTCACCTGGGGGAAAGCCGTAGTGGCTAATGTCTTGACGATGGGGAATCGTGTGAGTATTCATCAATCAGGAGTAGGAAGTAGTCACCTGATTCCATGGGTCTGTAAAAGTCCACGGCCACTCTCTCCCAAGGGTCATCTGGTATTTGTGTGTGTTGTAGAGGAGCGGGAGGGTCAGCTGGCGACGTGCACTGGCAGGCATGACAGTTCTTCATCCACTGCCGAGTTCAGGAATGGAAACCAGATGTGGCATTGCAGTTGTTCCTTTGTGTTTTCTGCCCTCCGGTGTCCTTCGTACACAGTACGGACAACATCAGCTCTCAGGGTGGCTGGGATGACGATGCAGCAGCCTCTGAGTAGTATATTGTGGTCTTTGACAGGCAGCCCATTGTTGCCTTTTGGTGTTGCTTTGCGCCTTTTGTCAGTGTCCTGCTTTGCCCTTTCTTTCACTTCTGCATCTCGTTGAGCTACTCCGGCGTCTGCGTTCTCTGTGGCTGATGAGTTTCGTAGGATGCGGGTGTGCACTTCGTATCGGACCATGAGTTCTGCAGGAGTTTTGCTTGTGGCCTCGCAAAGTGTATTACGATAGTCTCTGAGGAGCCGGCACAGCGCTTGGTGTGGGTTAACTGCCTCAATGCAGGCTCTCTGGATTGTCTTCTTTATTGACGGCAAGAATCGTTCCGCCATGCCATTTGTTTGCGGGTGTCGGGGTGTAATTTTCATGTGCTTGAACCCTAGGTGTCTTGCCAGCTCTATAAACTCATATCCGTTGAAAGGTGGTCCATTGTCGGACTTGATCACCCAGGAATGCCCCATTCACTGAGTACTTCGTCTAGTACTGCAGTCACCTGGGGGAAAGCCGTAGTGGCTAATGTCTTGACGATGGGGAATCGTGTGAGTATTCATCAATCAGGAGGAGGAAGTAGTCACCTGATTCCATGGGTCTGTAAAAGTCCACCGCCACTCTCTCCCAAGGGTCATCTGGTATTTGTGTGTGTTGTAGAGGAGCGGGAGGGTCAGCTGGCGACGTGCACTGGCAGGCATGACAGTTCTTTATCCATTCATCCACTGCCGAGTTCAGGAATGGAAACCAGATGTGGCATTGCAGTTGTTCCTTTGTGTTTTCTGCCCTCCGGTGTCCTTCGTACACAGTACGGACAACATCAGCTCTCAGGGTGGCTGGGATGACGATGCAGCAGCCTCTGAGTAGTATATTGTGGTCTTTGACAGGCAGCCCATTGTGTACTCTGGCTAGTCTTTCGATTTCTTCTTTACACACCCCCGGGTGAGTTAACATTGCCTGTTGGTGGTCCCTCCAGTTGTTGGTCGACGTGAGGCTGATGGCGAGCGAGGTTGTGGGATCCGCTGCTGAGGTTGCAGCGACCATGTCCATCGATAGTGCGGGAGATAGCGAGTTTGCTACTACGTAGTTGACTTAAGCGACATCACCTCTTCGGGTCAGTGGGACTCCCACTAGATGTCGTGAAAGGTAGTCGGCAGGGTTTAGGTCACCTCCGGGTCGGTGTATGATGTCGTAATCCGTTGTGGGTCGCAAAAGTTGTTATTCCTCTAGAGTCAGGGTGCAGCTCCAGTTGATGATATCCCTGGTTCAGATCGAGTTTGGAGAACATGCGAGCATTGTTCAGTTGTACTATCATGTCCTCGATGCTTGGGCCTGGGTGTCTTTCGCGCTGGATGGCGGTGTTAGCCACTCTCATGTCGACGCATAGGCGTAGTCTGCCCCCCATCCTTGGGCACGATGACTAGGGGGGAGACCCATGGTGTAGGTCCTGTTGCGGGCTCGATAATGCCATTAGAGAGTAGTTGTTGGAGTTCTCTGGAGACTGCTTCCTGGAGGTGAAATCCGACCCTCCTTGGATGTTGCGGTACGGGTCTCACTGTTGGGTCTATGTGTAATTTGATTGGGGGACCTTTGAGTTTTCCTAGGCCAGTGCACAGTTGTGGGAATTTTTGCACAATCTCCCATTTGGTAATGAGGTTTTGGGGTTGCCGTGGAGGATCGTCCCAATCTGCTCCCTTGGGTCTTGCCGGATTGTGGCTGAGGTGATGGTGTCTCCCGCTCCCACATGGATATCGATCAGCCCCAGTTGTGAGGCGGTGTAGTAACTGAGGAGGCACCGCCCTTTGGTGAGGGATCGAATAACATGGATGGTGGTGTCTACTTGTCGTCCATTTAAGAGAAGGCGGAGCGTGAAGTGTCTGATGGTCTGTAGAGGTGTGGCTGCCCCCCACTGGAAGATTCTGGATTGTGATGGTTCGAGCGCCGGTGGATTGGGGATCCTCAAGTATTCCTGCTCACCCATGATGTTCACGGTGGCGCTTGAGTCCACCATGAAGTGAAACAGATTGTTGCCCGTTTTGATTGGTATTTTCGGAGCTTCTCTGGGCTCTTCACTGTCGAGCACGAGGTTGACATATTCGTCCTGATTCTGGGGGTCATAGCACATGGTGTTTGCAGTTGTTGTGGGGTCGTGGTAATATATATCCTCTACGTATCCTTCCGGTGGGTTGTCGTATTCATCCGTAAGGTATTGGGGTGGTTCTGTACAGTCCAGTGTTTGTGGGTATTCCTAACCCTGGTATTCATCAACGGCTCTCACGTATCGCTGTTGGTTCGGTAGATAGTACCTTTGTGGTCCATATTGGGGAAATGGCAGGCGGAAGGGCATCAGGATGGGTGCTTGGGGTTGTGTCGTGGTGAATGGTTTCCCTTCTCTACACACGGATTGGAAGTGTCCTTCTCTTCCACAGTTCATACACCTTTGTGATAGCACTGGGCAGGACCCCGAGTGTGGAAATGCCATGCCGCAGCGGTAACATTGTCTCTGTTGTCGTGGTATTTGTAGGGCTTTTGTCCTGTATGGGTATGTTCCTTTGTAGCCTTGGCGAGGAGGGGGTGGCTGGATGGCTGCTATGAGTTCAGTGGTATCTTGTTTTGGATTGCTGGTTCCAGTCATGGATGCGGCCTGGGCGTCAACTCTCTCAAAGATGCAAGCAAGTTTGCTTACTTTGGGGATAGTGAGGGGTTTCTTCAGCAGCTGTTTCTTGAGTGCTGGTGATAGGCAGCCTTCGATGAGCCTCAGGCGTATTGCTTCATCTAAGGAGAACGCGTCAAATTGACATTGGGCACCTTTTACTCTTAGGTGAGTTATATATTCGTCCACCGTCTCTTGCGGTTTCTGGGAGCACTGGTTGAAGAGATACCCTTCATAGTCGCGATTGGGTTAGATTATGAGTAGTTTGTCGAGGGCTTTGATTAAGGCTGCAAAGTCATTTTGTTCGGCTGCTGGAATGTTTCGACAATAGTCTTTATTCCCCCGCCCCACCAGGTTGAGGAAGATGTCCCTTATGTGGGGAGAGTCGCCATCTCCTGAGCCCCTCACAAAATGGTGGACATCTTCCATCCACTCAGTCCACCTCAGACCTTTTGTGGCTTGTGGCGTTGTGGTGAATGGTGGTGGCATTTGTAACTGGATGGATTTGACCGCACGGGCCGGCTTGGGTGATGATGGACTGCTCATCGTGGGAGGATGATGTGCCCGTTACGGTGCGCTGGCTGTTGACGGTGGGAACTGGCTGCCAGAGGTTTGGGTGTGAGGAGACAATGATTTCTGTGGGGAAACAAAGTGGTGGCGTGCCAGGGTGGGTGGCTTGGTGGGCACTGTGCACCTGTTGGGCGTGATCTCGTGGAGTAATATGTCCAGGCCACGTGGGCCACTATTTCAGACCCTTGCTTCTAGGCCTTAAGTTCTCTTTGGGAGGCAAATGTTTCCTAGGACTTGGGGGGGATTGTGCTTGGGAGGGGCCACTCACCGTAGCGTACGCACGTGTCCTGGAGTTTGCAGTGGGTCCTCCTGTCAAATGGAGGCTTCGGGCATCGTGTAGAGTGGAGGGGCTGGTTGCTGTTTCTTTGGGTGGCATGTTGCAGCAGCTCCAGTAAAATCACGTGGGCAACATAGAACGTTGGGCTGCCGGGTGCAGCCGGGTTTTGGAGCAGGAGAGAGCAAGGCCCCATCGTGCTGGAGGAGGTTTGGCGGGCTGCCAGAGGATCAGGCATGTTGGGGCGGTGGGATCACTGCATCAGGAGGAGGCATGGCGGGTTGCCAGGAGGCTGGAGTGCAGGCGCAGCAATCATGTCAGGAAAGAGGAGGCCTGGCGGACTACCAAGAGGCTGGAGTGTAAACGTGGCGGGATCACCCGCTGCGACAGGAGGAGGAGGCCTGGCGGATTGCCTGGGACCAGGATACACGGCAGGCTGCCTGCAAGGAGAACTCCGGCATGTGGCAGAAAAGTCCTCGTCGCCAGTGTTGCCCGGGATCGGGCCTAAAGGAGGACACATAGCCGGAGGTATATTATATGTAACCTTTCTTTATTACCTTCTAACAGTAACTGGCGGGAGCGGCGCCTTCCCCAAACTCCCCCCAACTGTACGTCACTGGGTCTGCCCCTTTGTGGGCGGGGCCACCTCTTCAAGGTGCAGTGGCTGGTAACAGGAGTAAAATAATGTGTTCGGCAGTAAGAACGCAACTCTCATTCCCACCGTTTTAGGCAATTGAGTATATATTTGACCCCGAAACAGGTCTCTTTCAATATACACTTTAGTGCACCCAGTAATTCGTGCACATGAAAATGTGTCTTTTTACCTTAAACGGTCTCCTCAGGTGTGGCGCTGCCCCGCTGGCACCACTGATGGAGCATACCCGGGGACTGGTGTGGGAGGAACGGGGATGTAAGTAGACTGCTTTTGGGGGGGACCTGAGCGGACCGGGGTAGCACCCACTCAGGTGTGGCGCCATGTGCCCAGGAACGGAGGCCCAAGAGTAACAAAGACTCGGGAGGAGCCTTGGGCAACTCCGAGACTGGACACAAGGTGCTCAAAAGCATAGGATTGTGTTATTGGTTTTGTTGTTATGTATTTTCTGTAAGAAAATAAAATGCCTACGGCCGATGATTTTTCCACAAGCATAATTTGTCGGCTATGTTATTGCTTAGGTAGGGATCTGGTAATGGGAGCAAGGGGAGCCCACACTACTCAGCCCATGCCCCAGGCCCCGGGCCGCATGAAATGCGGGCCGATGGAGGCCCTGGGAGTTTAGGCACGGGGTGGGGGGAAAACGGCGGGAAAGCCGTGGGGAGGGGCGTCCGAATAGCGCCACAACACAAAAGCCCAGGAAGGGCAGGAAATAGCACCTGGGAAAGGTGCAAAGGTTAACAGCAGGGGGACGGGGAAAACCCGGCCCCCGAAGGAAGAACAAAGGAGCTCAGGGGTATAAGTAACCCAGGAAAGAAGAGGCAGTACAAACCAGGTAAGAAGCTCACCTCACTCTGGTAAGCTCCTAGGGCCTGGATAAGGGGAAGGAAAAAACGTTGCCACCCAACCCACCCTAGAAAGATAACGGAAGGAGAAGGAAGCAGGCAGGAGCCAGAACGCCGAGTACTTTCTTTCGGTACACGGTCCAAAGAAAGTCGTAGGCAGCATGTGCCCAGGAGCGGAGGCCCAAGAATAACAAAGACTCGGGAGGAGCCTTGGGCAACTCCGAGACTGGACACAAAGTGCCCAAAAGCATATGATTGTGTTATTGGTTTTGTTGTTATGTATTTTCTGTAAGAAAATAAAATGCCTACGGCCGATGATTTTTCCACAAGCATAATTTCGGCTATGTTATTGCTTAGGTAGGGATCTGGTAATGGGAGCAAGGGGAGCCCACACTACTCAGCCTAAGGCTACTCCTTTTTCACGGTCTTTGTCTTTTTTTCACGGTCTTTGTCGTTTGCTGCATGCAGTCTTTTCTGGTGGCGTTCCCCGGCCGACACAGGCAATGTTTCGCCACTGGTAAGGAGCATCTAAACCTTAAAAGCCGATGCCACACGCGCCGTGGCACGTCACACTGCGATCTCATGGGACTGCTTGCAAGTTCATACAGATATGATGGACTCGCTTACCAAGTAAAACCCTTTCCTTAACCTTTGAGTTCAGTTTAGTTGTGAGAATTCGCGCTCCTCTGCCCTCTTCCTTTGAGCAAGTGGTTTCTATTCACATTAAAGGAAAGATGTCTGTTGCTTGTGTTCGCATAATACAGAATTAGCTGTATGCCTGCATCCAACCACGAAGAGCAGGCCACTCTGTCACACCTGAAGTTAGATGGCAGACATCGCAAGCTGAGGGGGTCAGCCAGTCCCCTCCACCCCATCCCCTCGTAACCTGGTACATGTGGTCCAGTGTTATTAAAACTGCAAATACTATAACGGAATAAAGAGTGACGTGCACTACAGAGCCAGGACTTGAACATCTCAGACCTTACAGTAGATAACGAGGTGTGTCTGCATATTTGTTTAAGCGAGCAGTCGGCTACTCCGTTCTCCTCGTACCCATTCCTTCAGGCGATTGTAAGGTTTAGCCGTAGAAGAACCGAAACGGGCTACCTTTGAGGCCCTGTGCACTCCTCCTGCTCCAATCAATCCCTCTGCTCTCACCCTGCCTTGCTTGGCAAGGTCAGCCCTTTGCCGCGACATCACCTCTAGCTGTGTTAGGCGTTGCTCCCTTAGACTGCCTTCCTTTCTCCGTGTGGATAATGGAGAACTTGGGCCCCCATGCAAACAGCACTAGTTCAGCACTTGAGAGAAGTTGGCAGAAAACCTTGCACATTGGCGCAAAACTAGACACCACAGAAAGACCTTCATACTGAAGTCTAAAAACTGCAAACTGTGCAACCAGCACAACGGTGTTCTATTTGGATTTTATCTGATATTTGTGTTGTATTTAACATGTAAATGAATTTTGTTTAAATATTGAAAAAGTTGAATTATTCAGCTATATTCAATAAAGAAAAAGAAAAAAAGAAAAAAAGAAACGATGTTCAAAGCCCAGGTTCCTCACTTGAACAACATGTTACCCTAGGCAAATCACCTGTTACCCTAGGCAAATCACTGGTTACTACCCTAGGCAAATCTCCTGTTACCCTAGGCAAATCACTGGTTACCCCAGGCAAATCACTTGTTACCCCAGGCAAATCACCTGGTACCCTGGGCAAATCACTGGTACCCTAGGCAAATCACTGGTTACCCTAGGCAAATCACTGGTTACCCTACGCAAAACACGGGTTACCATACACAAATCACTGGTTACCCTACGCAAATCACTGGTTACCCTACGCAAATCACCTGTTAGCCTAGGCAAATCACTGGTACCCTAGGCAAATCACTGGTTACCCTAGGCAAATCACTGGTTACCCTACGCAAATCACTGAAAATAATGGATCGTATGTTCCTTCAGTGTCAACAGTGGGGCCTCCTAGAAGTGATTCTGTTAAGTTTGCATTTCAGAAGAAAACACACTCATAGTTGGTTTAGTAGACACTGGTCGTCATATAACAGAAAAGTAAAGTACATTGTATGCTATAAGGGTCAAGGGCCTTGGATGTGGGGGTGGGGAGGGTGGGCCTTCACCGGGTATTACCTCACTTACAAAGTGTTGTCTTTATTATTTTAAAGTTCACTTAAGCCAGTGGTATTCAAACAGTGCCATGTTGTGCCACACGTGAATTAACAAAAAAGGAGCTTGTGCCCAGCCTAGTGTGACCAGGTGACACCGTGCAGCTGGGATGCCACATTTTCCTGTACATTAATTTACAAAACGAATGCATTCTAGGAGTTGTAGTCTTAGTTCATTACAATTATGAATGTTTTGACTTCGGCACTGTATACTCATGATTTCTAAATATAAATCCAGAACTGGAAAAGTGGCGTCTAGGGTGACACCCACATGTGCTGCCCCCAGTGGCACAACGCTGCAAACATGTCATCACAATCAACGTGTAACACTGTGACTAAACCTGCTGCAAAAGTTAGAACCTTTTGGGAGAGTTTAAGGGTGAAACGGCACAGGTAACAAAAAGGCGATGCTCAGTACCGCACAGGTAGCACAGGTGCAAGCTTCCTCGCACCCAGAGCAGGTACAGCATGAGCAAACAAGTATAAGCTACATGACTCACTCACACAGAAGGGGTCCAACACAGAGAGCGGAAGAGCATGCCACACACATACTCACTCCCTCTTACACACACACACTCACTACTCACTCTCTTTCTTCTGTTGTGATTTCAGAGTTGGCTAAAGTGTGTTGTTGTATGCATCCCAACTAACTGCACCTTAGCATTGGCTCCCAAACATTGGTGTTCTAATGCTACCACAATGATTTTTCTTTCCAAGGGACATCGTATTTATTGTTTATTTATAATGCGCCCACACACAAGGGTTTCTAGGCATAAGCAAGGCTAAGGGGTGGGGGAACAGGCGAAACAATGAAGCGACCTTACTAGGCCTTGTGACATTCAGATCGTGCAAGTGCAGTAACGAGGAGTGCAGGGGGTGGGGAGGAGGGCGAAGTGCGGGAAAAGGGCAGAGGGGCACGTGAGAAAGGAGAGTGCATGGAAGGCCAGGAGGAAAGGGCCGGGGAAGATCAAAAACTAAATGCAATGAAAGGGGCGGGAATGGCTCAGGCCAGCCAGTCAAGTGCAGGCCAGGGGGGCCCGCTGGGGCAAGTGCTAGATAAGGCATGGTGGGGGTGGGCCAAGAGAGACCAAGTGCAGGAGGTAGACTGGGCGGGGGGGGGTGTGGAGCCCTGTATGACTCTGAAGGAACCAGGCCGCCAGTCAAAGGCAGAGGAGGCAATTAGCAGGGAAGGGGGAGAGGGAAGGAAGAGGAGAAAACAAAGGTCTTGAGGAGCTTCCGGAACTTCAGGAGATCCGGCTCAAGTCTGAGAGGGACAGGGAGGCCATTTCAGGCAAGTCACCTGTGCAGGAGAGAGATCTATCCCCCACTCTCTGCTTGGAAAAGCATCTGACCTGCAGAGAGTTGGAGCTAGAGGGCCGAAGGGGTCTAGCAGGTAGGTAGGTATTTAGAGAGAGAGAGAGTTGGATATAGCGGGGTCCCAGGCCCCAGAAAGCCTTGTGGATGATGCAGAGGGTCTTGAACTTGATCCTCGCAGCAACCAGGAGCCAGTGGAGAAACTTAAGGGCTGGAGAGATGCAGTCCCTGGGCCAAGGATAAGTCTTGCAGTCCTATTCTGGATTAGTTGAAAGGGCGGAGAGAGGAGTTAGGCAGATTGAGGAAGAGGCTGTTGCTGTAGTCCAGCCTAGAAAGAACCAGAGCTCTAGAGACGTTGAGTTTCTGGGAGAAGGTGAGGAAAGGGAGAATGCCTCTGAGAACGTGCAGCTGAAAGTCAGCCTTCTTGTCAAGGTCTACCATATGAGGGGAGAAGGAAAGGGATGAGCCTAAGATGACACCAAGGTGTTTAGCTTCACAGGAGGGTGAGGGGAAGGGGACCATAGAGGGTGGCCAGAGTGTAGGAAGAAAAGAGGAAGCAGGGGTCCCAACGAGATGGATCTCTGTCTTACTGGCATTAAGGCAGAGATAATAGGTAGTGCGCCATGCCTGAATAGCAGAGCAGAGAGGCATTCAGGAATGAGCGAGGAAGTGGAGGAGGGAGAGGAAGGTCGTTTGAAGGAGAGCTGCATGTCATCTGCATAACACTGGAAGTTAGGAGAGAAGGTGGAGATTAGATGGGCTAGAGGGGCCAAGTAGATATTAAAGAGCCAGGGAGAGAAGATAGAGCCCTGGGGGACATCACAGGTGGAGAGTGAGATGGATGAGAGAAAAGGGCCCAGTTGAACCTGGGAAGGTTGGTCAGAGAGGAAGGAGGTCAACCAGTCCCGAGCCAAGTCCGTGATGCCAAGGGTGTCGGAGTCCATTTATCAGGGTGGCATGATTGACCATGTTGAAGGCAGAGGAAAGGTCAAGAAGGACGAGAACGGAAGGAAAGCTGGAATTGAGATTAGTGAGCAAGTGTTCTAGGCAAGTTGTAGCCAGTATGACTGAGCTCAGGGCTTAAAATGCCTTGTGTGCTTAATAGAGTACCTTTTACTCCATTGGGATCTAGTATAGGGATTTACCTCATCTTCTCAAAACATTGTAAGATCCATTACCGATCAAAGTGACAATGCCACTATAAACTGCTGCATATGTTAGTTAATGCAGGGTGCAAAATGTGCACTCACCACTAGACTCTGGCCAGTGATATTATTTGACTCTTGTCGAGTAAGACAAGTTGGGTTTTGTGTATGTATAGAATTGAGGTGGCAAGAAACTGCTTAATGGCTGGCAAGTAGCTTGCAAATGAAACTTTTGAACTAGTTAATGACTACAACTATTTCCTTTTTTCATGTAGCCATACCCCCCTCACCAGTGCCTTAAGTGGCACTACAAAATGAGCTGGGGCCCATCAAGGGGGCGTGCCCTAACGGCAGGGGACCTGCTGGCCCATTGGGCCACGCCCCCGGCTCAATGGGCCACTGGCACCCCTGCCAGGCATCCTTTTGTAGAGATCAGCACCCTCTTCCCATAGGGGAGAGGGTGCTGATCTCTGTATTTATTGTCTATACGCTTGCCTGGCAGGGGACAGCGCCTTGCCTATTCAGCCTTAATGGTGGCGCTGCCCCTCGCCAGCTGGGTAGGGGCAGCGGAACCATTAAGGCTGAAAGGGTGAGGCCGCTGGAAGCTGAGGCCGTTTTCCTGAAGACTGAAACAGTCTTCAGGTAAACGGCCTCAGCTTCCAGCAGCCTCACGTTTTCTCCATAATGGTGGTGCGGGATCATGGGCATCCTGCTCCTGCTTAGAGGGATGCCTCGCAGGTGCAGCACCACCATTATGGCTGAAAGGCATTTTTTCTGAAGCCTGAAGCTTTCGCACACGAGCGAGAGCTTCAGGCTTCAGAAAAAAATAGGGCTGGCAGGGGAGATTAGTGGGCCCCGGCAGGGCCCCGTCTCAAAACGAAATTTCAGAGCCTGCCGGGCTGAGCTCTGTCAGGCCCTGGCCCACTTAAAGCCCTGCCTCTCACTGCCATTCTCAGCGCAATGCCACCCCACCATCTCCCTACAACCGCTGCCTCCTGCTCAGACCATGCACCCAGCTCCCAGAGGAGAAGACTGATGAGTCCCGGAATTAGGGCCGGTGTGAGGGGGGTCCCTGCTAGCTTCCCCCTCTCACTGCTATCTCCAATGTGTTGCCACCTCCCAGTTGGCAGTGACCAGCACCACCTACTCATTTTCTTTGAGTGAATTTGGTCCTACCTCACTGGATACCCACACAAGGATGGTAGTCCAGTGCCCTTGTGGGAGCCAAACTACACTATTGAAACGTTCTCTATGATGGAGCTGCACAAGTCAGCTTGAAGAGCTCTCAGCCTGTGCACAGCAATGCTGCACAAAGTCACTAATCTACTCCTAACGACCGCTTTACTCTTGTTCTCTGTAGACTTCAGCGTTGCCTGTCCAAGCCAAGCTACATATTAAAGCAGCCATTCTGGCACTTGAGTATTTCACAGACTGCCCAATGCATCTAGAAGCAGCTTATTTCCCCTCCCATGTCCAATCTGCACTCGGCTGACTCAAGACTTTGCAGCCCAGGGTTCCATTATCTGGACCAGCATCCCCCAGGGGTTGACTGACCTATAGGGAACTCTGGAGATTTCCCAGTAGGCCTCTGCACTATGGGCAGGGGTGGACTGGCCTATAGGGAACGCTGGAGATTTCCCAGTAGGCCTCTGCACTGTGGGCAGAGGTGGACTGGCCTATAGGGAACGCTGGAGATTTCCCAGTAGCCCTCTGCACTGTGGGCAGGGGTGGACTGGCCTATAGGGAACGCTGGAGATTTCCCAGTAGGCCTCTGCACTGTGGGCAGAGGTGGACTGGCCTATAGGGAACGCTGGAGATTTCCCAGTAGGCCTCTGCACTGTGGGCCTCTTTTGTGTGGTATTTCCAAATGTTCCCATAGGGAAAGCATTGGGCTGAAGATGTGTAATATGGGGCCACTTCGACAATTAGTTCCAGTGTCTCTTTTGGTCCCCAGTAATTATTTCCAGGGCCACTTTTGCTTCCCAGTCTACCCCTGCCCCCCCCCCCCACTGCCAGCCGATAAGAATATCACCTTAAAACGCTTTATTTCCTAAAAAATTCCAAGTGTAATTGTGATCAGCTACCGTTGCTGCCCCTCTGTATGATGCAGTGCTGTAATACCCAGAGGTTCTCGGCGCTATTTAAAAGCACCCAACCTAACCTTGAACATTGCCTTAAAACCATCCACATGAATTCATGTCATTGCCACACCCATCAATTCTTAAGACCACGCCCACCAATTCTTACCCCACACCCATGATGCACGGCACGCGCCCAAATGAGAGCACCCTCCCTCAATTTCTTACCACACTTCAAGCACTGGTGAGATTGATTGATTGAGCACAACGATGCTACTTTATAACTGTAAGCAATCAGGAGAGGAAATCCTCCTGTGCACTCGGAACACATTGGCCGCACGCCACTCGCAGAGAACCAGTCGGACGTTTTATGAAGTAGCACAAGTGCCCGCCGCGGAGACATGGTCTGGCACTTTGCTGTCCTCTGCACAAACCAATGAAAAGGAAACGTGGTTAACTTCAGCGCTGTGTCAGCGAGTTGTCGCTCCACACACGCACTGCTGTTAAATAGGGGAAGCTGGCGGCCCTCGATAACAAACGCATTACTTATTTCATACAAGTCGTGCCCAACACTGTTTTTGACACATGTGATGTGTCACCATCCTCAGTGCGACCAGGTTTACACATGCGATTCAAGATCCAGGCGTGATTGCTTAGTTCAGTATTAAATAATAAAATCTCGCGCCGGCTCACATTCACAGAGGATGTTGGGGTCTGTTGTGGTTCACAGAAACTGGGTCACTTGCATCCAGGACGCTGTTTCCTCTGTCAGCTAAAACATGGCCACACAGCCGCCCCCATTTAAGGTTACTGCGGTTCACGTGACTTTGAATTGACTTGTTGTTCCATGCATTGCTTCTCAACTGTTGTGGCAAAGTGGGTCAGTGAAAGAAGCAGCAAGGCCTGCTAACTTGGACCCAGACGATTGCCACTGCCCTTCCGACCAATTAGCAGACGACCTGCCCCCTGCAGCGAGCTGCTCTCAAGGAAGGCACTGCTGCCTTCTCTGCTCTTACCTACAGCCCAGTTGTTCTGAAAAGATAGCTACAGGGGCTTTATGTATTTATTTGTAAAGCGCACAAACAGCCCGCAGGCATCAAGGCGCTGTTGCAGAGATTGTCTTATATGCACATATTTGTCTCAGTTACGCAGGTATAATTAGCTCTTGGTTACATTGAGCTTGAAAAACAGTGTTGCCTTAGTTACAAGTGGAGATATTGGTACAGGAGACGTGCAATAGCTGGTGGTTACAGAGAACAGCAGTCAAGCAAGCAAGAGGGGCTCAGGTGAACAGCAGGGTTTTGATTAGTTAGTCCCTCCCTGATGTAGAGTTGTAACACTTTGACTGCACCAGAGGTGTGGAGAAAAAAAAATCACTCAAGGGCCAAGTGATGCGTTCCTTCCGGAAGCAGGAAACTTCCAGGAAACGCTATGCAAATTCCCTCGCCAGCCCCCTGGCAAACCCCATAGAGGCTCACTGTCCGATCCCCTACAGCACAAAAAACCTACAAAACCAGACATTCCTGGGTTTACACCTCTGTTTAGCCCGTGTGGGGGTCCTCATCGCTGGCAGGCAGAGCAGGGGCATAGACGGAACATATGTTTCTGCCTGCCTCAGGACCTCTGTCGAAAAGCAATGCGTTACCCCAGCAGCTTCTGATTTTGATGCTTGCATGAATACACACGATTCCTGTGGACGCCAAAAGCTGGCGAATTCCTTAGGAATCCGTGTTAAATGGCTCCAGGAACTCAGACATGGTAGGAGGCGTTTGTTTACACGGTTGTGCTCTATACAGTACACACAACGCATGCACGCCCACCTGTGCCCGGATCTGCATGCTTTTTTCCACTTTGTACTAGTGCAAAACGTGAACATTGCAAGAGGGGGGTGAAGTGCACAGTTTGCTAGGCCCCTCTGTGCATGTCGCCCTTTCAGCAACAAGAGCCCCGTCGTGGTAATCCACGGTGTGCTCTGCCCCTTCGTTGCACACACAGCTGTTTCCGTTGGCAGGGAAGAGAAGGGCCGTGGCAGCCGCACTCTGTGCCGGGCGGGGGGCCTCGAGCCTTTTAATGAAGGGCAAGGACAGAGCTTACATGGAAGCACCGTGTCAGATTGGCGCATGCAATTGCTTAACAAGGTGTACTCCTGCACCGGTTAGGTCAGGGCATGAAAGGGTGCCTCGGAGGCTCCCAAGGGAGTCAGGCTGTCCAGGGAACGTTCTCCCATTCATTTTTAGATACACTGTCATCTGCGCGCCAAAAGTCCACATTAAGTTGCAGTGTCCAATGCTGTTCAGGGAGTTTCTCTCTGCGTGACGCTGTGAATGAACTTTTTACCTCACATGTACCTTGGGAATTCGGTGTCTCCACGCTAGGTAGTGCGGGGCTCTCGGCTCAGACATTATGCATTTGGGGAATGCGGTATTTGCATTAAGCACTCACCTTTAAACAATGTCGAGTGCTCTCACGACACACCTTGAACCCATAAAATAATGGACCTTGGTTTGTGGGCACTCGCATATCAACCCACTTCCAAGAGACACTCATCATTTAAACATTATTCTGTTCCTCGGCGGGCATAGATTCCTCGCCAGAATGTGGGCTAAGCATCTTTGCAGGAGTACTTGAACTGACCCGCCTGTCACTATGGACTTAATGATTGCAGCCTCTACAGCTGGGTTTAGCAATGGAACGTGAAAATGAAACACCTGCCAAATACGCTAAGAACATGTTAAGGACATGCTATTTGCAGAGAAGTGCATTTCTCCAGGCAAAGTGGAGAAACGTTTCCTTGAGGGATCAAGGCCTCCAGTGAGGCATGACATTGGTATTTGGGTGGACTAGGACCTGGGGCGATACACCATGTGTCTCGTCGCTTCTCCCCACAGGGGAGCCCTTTCCTATGAGGCTAGGGAGGTGAAGCCGCTAGCCAATAGTCCCCCTAGGGGTGGCAGTATGAGGGAGCACCTCAGGAGGGACTCCCCCCCTGGGGATAAGGACGTCCACCTGGGGAAAAGCCTTTTTACAACCCTGCCACAGAACCCCCTACTCCCATGGTCAACCTTTTCTCCCACCATTAATAGTGGAACCTTGTGTTATTGTAAAGCCATGATTGTGGCAAATGTAGGACATACCGGGATTAAGAAGAACATGAAAAGTTACATGCAAAGCCAGCCAAGTACTGCAACGAAGTGGCTCACTGGAGGCATGAGGAGTGCCAAAGAGACTTTTCAAGATGGTGTTGACATTACGCATGGGCAGAGTCAACAATATAAAGTAGAAAGCAAGAATGGACTAGAGAGCTAATCGAGGAAGCCAGCAGCATGGAAGTCCTGCCTGGGAGATTCAAACCGGGAGTACCAGAGATGCGGAGAAGCTGTTGATCCAGGGCGAGGCCACAAAGAACGGGACGTTGCTTCAACGTCCCAGGAGCTGGCTGGGAGCCGACTCGCCAGAAGGAAAAAGCAATCGAGGTGGTGGCGCGACCGCAGAAAGGTTGACTGTGAGGTCTGGAAACAGTGCTGAGACCACCAGCTGGAGCACGCATGTGTAGGAACTCACAGAGGAAGGAACCCACAACCGCCGTGCCCCTGCAGAGAGCAAGGTAACGGGAACAACATGAAGACAGGGATGGGTCGGGAAGCCAAACCAAGAAGCCAGAGTGCATCAAGAGTCATCTCCCTCATCACAGTAGGGACAACCCGAACCATAACATTGAGCCAGAGTGCATCAGGAGTTAACTCCCTTGTCGCAGTGGCTAACACCACTGCCCAAGCAGATAGCATCAGGAGACATCTCCTTTGTCACAGTGGTCAACCCAATACCACAGAGCAAGCAGCCTCTGTTGGGAGCAGTGGTCGAAGTGTACAAAAAGAAGTAGTGGAGCTATGTTCCCTGCTGGCCTGCACCCACTCCCCACAAGCCACATCACCACACGCCCTCCCACACACAATCCAAATCCCCAAACTATTGCACCTGCTGTTTTAGGGAACGTTCAGTGCAGTGCACTAAAAGTGCAAGCTGCAACGTCTTCCTACACTTTTATTTTAAAACGAAACCATTCCGGAACGGTTTCTTTTTAAAATAAAAGTATAGGAGCTGTAAAACATAATTAAAAAAAGTAGAGGAGCACCGCTCCCGACCGCTCCCGCTCACTTCGACCACTGGTTGGGAGTCATCTTCCTCATTGCAGTGGTATACCCAATACGTCTGCCCACGTAGAGTGCAGTAGGAGCCATCTCCCTCATCAGAGTGGTAAATAAAAGCCAAATAAGGCTATGAGTTTTTCTGCTTTCTGGAAGGAGTTAAAGAGACAAACTCAGGTTTTCTGCAAGAATGCTCAAAAGACCACCAGGGCGAACTTTTATAGAAGGACCAGGAGAAGGGGGTCATTCCCCTGGTCCTTTGTTATGGAATAGTGAAGGAGTTACTTCTATATAAAACAGAAGCAAGAAACCGGGAGAAGGGAGTCATTCTCCTAGTGAAGGAAACACTTATGTTTATTCTGTTTGGGTTATATTAGTTGGATGGTTTCTGATCGATGATGGAGAACATTACATTTTGATAGACATTCTGACACCTCGGGTTTTCCTAAGCGGAGGCAGGGCAAGCCCCTCTTTATTGATTTAATAAAAGTGTGTAACCCTCAAGATGACCCTCCTTGTCAGCCTCCTTCATCTACACCCTCACAGACCGCACATGAGTCTGAAGCGAAAAGCGCACCTGAACTTTGCGGGTGTCAGGAGAATCCCCGGAGAGGGCTGTGCCATTCGTACATTTTGAAAAGTACTATGAAGTGAAAAAGATATGTTGCTAAAATGCCATCCACGTCCGCTAGGAATGTTTTCTCAAGGACACAGGGAATTCCTATACTAAGATCAAGGAAAGCTTGTCCCCAGTGGGTCATTCAGATGATTGGCCGCTCAAAGGTTTGTCATCTTCTACGGTGACGCTCCGCAAGATGATAATGCAGCCAGGCGGGATGATCAACCAGAGAGTGGGCTAGAAGGATTGGCTAGAAACAGTTTGCGGGGAATTCCTACACTAAGATCAAGGAAAGCTTGTCCCCAGTGGGTCATTCAGATGATTGGCCGCTCAAAGGTTTGTCATCTTCCCACGGGACGCTCCGCGAGATGATAATGCAGCCAGGCGGGATGATCAACCAGAGAGTGGGCTAGAAGGATTGGCTAGAAACAGTTTAGGAAATAAACACATTGCCAAGCTCATCGTCGCAATTAATGACCACATCAAGAGGGTGGCGTAAAGTGTGATTTTATCAAAAAGGTCAAAGATAGAGGCTTTTTTAGAAATATGTATGAGAAGACCGAGAATGAGGGCAGGCGGCGGAAAATCTCGAGCTAAGCATGAGTTCTGTTAAAATATCTCACCAAAAAGATCTGCACTGCATACACACACTTGGACTTTTTGCTGTAAATGTCAGACTTTTTAAACTTCCTTAGTCATATTTAATGCTAGGGATTTTAAATGGAGCTGAGTGTCTGCATTTTAGTGAAAGGTTGTTCCTGTGATGGCTCAGTCTAAATGCATGTTGCAAATGTGTTCATCTAGGTGAGTGTTTTAGAAATTGCATAATGCATCCTAGCGGTTGCTGCGATTTCCTCTCTCTGTCGTCCTTGTACTGCTAGATCCGCCTGCGGGTCAGACCCTCGCTGTGGCGGGCCCAATGGGCACCCATTTTAGGCAGCAGTCTGTTGGTATGCATCCTGTGTGTCGCGCTGCTTGGATCTGGGAGCAACAGTGGGATGGGGCCTGGCCTCCCTCAAGAGTGTGGTGGTGTCCTCCACTCTGCTACCAGCAACTGAAGGAAAGATTGTCTGTCAATCCCTATTGGTTGCGGGCTCTCTTAGCAATAGCATATACTGTAAGCAGCCCGGAGAATCCCAGAAAAAAGAGCCCATGTTCCCTCAGATCTAATGCTTAGCCCCATGCTTAATGTTATAAAACTATGACGTCTGCACTTTGCACTTGCCACCAGCTGGCAACACTTTTCTTATTGTTTTGTTTATTCTATTTACCCCATGTAATGCACTGTCCCCCACCGCCCCCCTGCACTATTCCCCTTCCCCCTTCCCCTGCACTTGCACAATCTGAATGACGCTCGGCCTTGTAGGATCGCTGTCATTGGGCCTCATTACGAGTATGGCTACCCCCATACCGGGTACCGGGTCCGGGTTCCTGGAATGGGGAAATACCGGACCATTCTGACCCATTCCAGGAACCCGGACCCGGTACGTCCCCATTCCCATTTGATCCCTCATATGGCTCAATGGGAATGGGGATGGGGAGGATGCTAACAACGGGCCCGTTAATGACAGGCCCGTTGTTAGCATGCTGGTCTGATAGCGGGTCCCGCTAAGGACGCCTGGTTTTACCAGACGTCCTTTGAACTCGTAACAGGGCGGTAGATGGATAACAGGGCCAGCAGCTCTACCGACGCCGTTATCCCTCTACCGCATTCCTCGTAATGAGGCCCGTTGTCTTCCCTCTGTTCCCCCTCCCTTGCCGCGTTGCGCCTTGAAACACTAGTGTATAGGCGCATTATAAATGTCATATCATATCATATAAGACTGACATCAGTAAACTGTAGGTAAGGTCGGCGGTTTTGCAATGTGGTCCAGCTTCAGCCTTCGTTCAGAATGGATAGCCCGAGTGCAGTAGCAGGTCCCCAGTTCGCTCTTGTAAACACAAATTTAGCTTAATCCGTCTATTTGTGTTGCAACGGAACATGGGAGGTGGGATCTCTCAGGAGCTGCACAAACGCTGAAGTTAAAGTAGGATAGAGCGAGTGAAAAGGGTAAACATGTCAAGTTACCAGCCAGCCTTAAAAAGGTGCCCGCCACCCCAATTCTGCACATACACACAGCACACCATTTCTTACTCGCCAAGAGTCAAGTATCACCAGCCAATGGCTAGAGGCGAGTTTACATTGTGAGCCCTGTTTAAAGAAGGCCGCCATGTCTTTTCTAATATCCACGCGAGGGGGGATTAATAGGGTCCACATTTTAGGTCTGGGAACAGGGACCAGCACCTTTTTTTAAAATTTTTTAAATTTTTTTACAGATAAGCCACTCCTGAGAGCTACAGCAATTGGATGGCTCTTTGTTGCGTTTAATGTTTCCACATATAAATTGGTCATGAAGGTACAACCAGTGCTTACGCCTGACCCTTCTCACTGTACTAGTCCCGATATCGCGTTTAACTCGTTGAGATAATCTTTGAGCGAGTCCCAGGAGTTGTTTTTAATCTTTTCCTTATTTAAATAAGCAATTTGTTCCCTCGGCACCCATTCAATGTAGGTGAGCCATTAAGTAGGCTCTGTTTGATTAGATGTTTTGGCACTGCCGCCAGATAAGCAGAAATGTCCATGGCAAACCCTAGGCGATACCCTTTCTCTACTATTTGTGTCACTATATTTTAACCATTAAGGTACAGAGTTAGCTGTGCTAATACATTCTTAAAAAGTAAGTAAACTGAGTATAAAGTAATTTAAATACTTGTATCAGCTGTGGTTGCTCTACATAACTCTAACACTACACCTTTAATATTTCAGCTACATCCCCCCTACGTTAAGAGTAACACCTTGGGTACGGTATATGGAAACTTGCCACAAGTTACCCTAGTTATATGAATTAATCACACATATACACCAAATCTTGATAGCCCTGAAGAATGTCTGACTTAATGGACTGAAACCGGTCAGCAAGGGTGGTGAGAGACTCAGAGGTGTAATACGTGTGTGTGTGAGTGAAGATATACTTCTTGCACAAACACACTTATTTTTAGCGAGGACCAATGGAAACAATGACTAGATTTAGTAGTGAGCACTATGGTGAGGTGATGTATAGATGGTCACTCTTAGAGTGCTCTAAATAGACGTCTAACACAATGGCTGCCTAGGATCATGTTTTCTGAAACAGTGTCAGTTAGTGTATCTGGCAAGCAATAGGTGTTGTAGGGAGTTGGGTGGTAACCACACTCAGGGCCTCAAGACAAGTTGGGCAGGGTTTTGATAAAACATTCTGCCAGACGTAATTGCAAATACCACCGGTGGTATTCCTGAAAATCCACCAAATTCAAAGTTTATCAATGACACAGTGGTAACAGTATTGGTATTGCTGACGTATCTGCTAAGGTCACTGAAGGAACAGCACTTTGTATGTGTTTTCGCATTTTTTTAAAGCTATTAATCCATTGGAAATGCTTAACACACCTTAGTGGTGCATACTACAGTTGTACATGTTTTTAATGCATAAGAGCCAATTTTGCTCTTCCCGAATGTACACACAATAAACTTTAAAAACACCCTTGTAGCAATTTTACAATTTTTCCCAAAATGAGCAGATTTTAATTTGAAAAATCCAAATCAAAGTATCTCTGGCAGCATTTCCTTGGAATACCAGAAGAGGCATTGCTCTGCATACCTCTGAACGAGTAGGGCCTTAAAAACAGGTGTATTTGGCAAAGGTTACTATTTTAGTATTTTCATCTAACAATCCATTCCACGAAGTGGCCTGGCAAGCGACCTCTCACTGTACAGCTATGGGACTCTCACCACCACTGAGTTAAGGTCTTGACTGATTGAATCTGTCAGAACATGGAGGCTTAAGCTACGGTTTCCCTTTTCTCTGCAGTGAGAATACATTTGCCACAGCAATCATAGCTTATTATTATAGAGACTGACAACAACAGGCGTTGCCATTACCTACTTAACAGCCGTCATTTCACTGACCTCAGAGTGAAGGAGAAGCGAGTCCTGAGGGGTTCAGCCAGTACATGCGTGATGGGCAGGACACACACGGATCCCGGCAGTGAAGCCTTCGCTCGCTGAGCTATCCTTCCCAGTTAAAAGAAGGCCAATGATGACATTGAGTCTTGGCACTTGACTGACGCCCCAGGCGTCATAGGACCTCGAAGGCTTCCAAAGGGTATGTTGCGATGAACGGGGGGCTGTGCATTTCACCCGACATTGCTCTTGGAATTCCAGACCTCGACACACAGTATTCTTCGCCCTGAATGCATGAGCTAAGCACACTGAGCTACCCGTTTTCTTTTAAACTCAATACAATGCTGATTTGAGCTTAGGTGGTTTGTTAAAGTGAAACATCCAACAACAGCTACCTCAGTTTCTGCGCTGGGTTCTTTAGGAATTGGTGTCTAATAATTAAGACCCCATAGTTGCCAACCCTACAGATTTAGGCACTAGGCTACTGCTTTTTAAGCAGTCCTACCGCCTACAGATTTCAGTGACAGATCGTACCGCTTTTTACAGTGGCAAGTAATGTATGTGACTCTAAGGCAGGCTGCAGGACAGCATGCAACACACGAATTAGTCTGTCTGTGCAGTGGGGTGCTAGGTGATTACTTTGAGCTCAGACCAATCCACTGACCTCACAGCTACGTGACTGCGTCCTGCACTCTCGCCGTGACAACCCTTAGGTGAACCACCAGTGAAGGCAAGTGGCAGAGTGCAACACCATCACACAGCATCTGCCTATCAGACTGACGCGGGTATCAGTCACCATGTCATACAGTGTTCAACTTGCAATAAACATGCACTGCCCGGGCTGCTGCTACAGAGCAGTGGCAAACGTTGCCTACCAGCTTTGTGTGATTACCTTCTCTGAAGTTAGGTAATTGAATTTGGTGTTAAGTTACCATTCAGAATAATACATTTTTTACATTTCAACATCTTTCCATGTTGTGCTGTTTGATAGGTTGTGTGTTTTGGAATGCTTCAGTGGTGCCAACAATGCATGTTTTGTATTTTCCTGTGATGTCATTGTGATGGGAATTATTATTTTTGAAACTTCAAAAATCCTACATCTTTTTGGTCACAGAATGTTGGCAAGTATGGTACAATACGAACTCTAGTTAGTAATACACACGGAAATCATAGGAGTGGCTTTCCCAAACAGTTTGTGGTTGTCAAGCATACACATTGCTAAATGATCCTAATTGAACACTAGGCCGCTCGTTTTTACTTTGCATTCAATCTCAACATACATTGGTAATAAAAAGCTAATGCTTACAGAAAATAATAAGCGTACAATAAGTCTGTTTGTATATTTGAAAGTGTGTGCAATAATGTGACCTTACTCTGTTGTCTGCATGAGATTGCCCCAGGAAGGGCACCTGACTTAGGGGACCATTAGAAATGGCAGCACAGAACCATGTCCCCCAGGAATGGAGGGAAAACCTTGGTCATACGGTGAGCGCACCAATCACAAGTTCAAGGATCCAGGGCTGATTCTAATGCTGGTGGTGTTCTTCCACAGTCTTCGTCTGCATTGGGAGCAACAGGACTGTGTAAATCCATGAATGGTGCTAAGTTTGGTCGACCCAACTTTGATGGTTTGACCTAAAATAGACCAATTGCCTTTTGGTTTATGTTCAGGAATTAGGGCGCGTCCTCATTAGCGCAAGACGCCCATTCATTTCGAACCCATTTGTTTTTTTTGCAGCCCAGACGGCTTTGCAGAGAGTATGAAGTGCTGCAGAGTAACATACTAACAAAGGAAAATAGGGAGTAACCGATACACCTGTGTCTGTCCCTTTCTTTCCCCTGGACTGGCCAGGTGGTGTGTCAGGACCAGAACGTGATGACACCCTCCAACATGAGGACCGCTACTATAGTACTGCTGTAAGTCATACAAAAAATGCTTCTGTTAATTTACAGGACTTGGTAACTTAAAATCAAAGTTGCAATTGTATTAAAAAATCTCGTTTAAAAAAAATAAAATATAGTTTTACTTACCTAAAAATGTGCTAGGTTTTCACTTCCTAAAACAAATCTGTTAACCCACAACTTAGAAAAATGAAAAGTAAAGTAGACTTAGCTCAAATTCTCCTATGAATCCTTGGTGATTGCAGAATTCCTGCTCAGCTTGGCACGGTTGGTAATCGGCTGCATAACCATGGGTTTGCGATTGGTCCTTAGTCACCCCCATGCTGGCTTATCCACACTCTACTTATCTGGGGTTACCCTAGTCTGGGAAATGGAGGACTTCAAAGAATTCAGATCCAAGCCCCTGGCTACTCTTTCATCTAAAAGAGAAGTATTTGGTATTTCTGTACCTGAGGACTCTGGTGTTTCACTGGCGGTCTGCCCAAATGCAAGCTCGACTTAAAGCATGTTCCCCCGCATGAAGGCATGTATGAAGTTAGGAGATCCATAGAACGCAAACCTGGCCGGCGCTGTGTGGGTAGGGAAGGGTACATTACTGGTGAAGCACGAGTTGAGGGGTAGGCTGCTTTTCTGTGGAATGTTTCCATATATTTGTGGAATCATACAGATGATTGTATCCCAAAAGCGCAACTAGGCTCTGCTGGCACAGACTTGAGGCCTCTGCAAAGGGAGATGGGGAGGTGTGGATTGCAAGGTTGTGGATCGACTGCTGATGCCCTGTGTGAAGTTGCCAACAGTGCGTCGGTGGAATGCGTGTCAGTTGGTGAATTGTTGGGATTCTTAGGTTTTGCATTGTAAAGGCAGCCTTCCTGAAACGTATGTGTGCTCTTGGGAAGTGTACAACTCAGAAAACCATCACTATGGTCCGGAGCCTTTGGCTGTGCACCATGTTCAGATCATGTGCGAGTCTCACTGCACGCAGCCCTGACGAACACTAAACACAGTCCTCCGCCTTGGTGCAGATCATGTTGCGTAGAGGTGGGCGTCTCGCCCTTGCCTGTTCAGGGACCTGCATCCCCATCTGGATTTCTTAGTGTGGGTCATTTGCGTTGGGCATGCCACTGTAAAACACTATTCATGATTGCAACCTGTTATGGGAACAGACTTGCAACGTAAAGGCCGCATCTCTACAACCATTGCCACTGACATCGCCCCATATCACAAGGCTGTCCTCAGCAAGATGGCTCCCGAAATCAGGCCATGAGAAGGAAGCATGATGCGCTCACGAAGATAGTGATAGTGCGACTGAAGAACATGTCCGGGTACACTCAGCAAGATGGCTCCCGAAATCAGGCAATGAGAAGCAATCATGCTCTCACGAAGATAGTGATAGCGCGACTGAAGAACATGTCCGGGTACCCTCAGCAAGATGGCTCCCGAAATCAGGCCATGAGATGCAAGCATGCTCTCACGAACATAGTGATAGCGCGACTGAAGAACATGTCCGGGTACCCTCAGCAAGATGGCTGCCGAAATCAGGCCATGAGAAGCAAGCATGCGCTCACGAAGATAGTGATAGCATGACTGAAGAATATGTCCCGGTACCCTCAGCAAGATGGCTGCCGAAACCAGGCCATGAGAAGCAAGCATGCGCTCACGAAGATAGTGATTGCAGAGAACCGAGGAAGGGTAAACACCAGGCCAGGACTGCCCTTGAGGGCAATGCCCAAAGGGCCAGCCCGACATGCTAACGTGGGCCAGATTTTTGGGCCAAAATGAGTTTCTGCGCTGTGCAGCTCATAGTTTTGACAAATGTGACTGGATACATTAGCTTTAAAATTCACGATTTGCAACATATTTTATCACCAAAAGCCCCCGTTTGATAATACTTAAAGTTACAAAAAGTAACAAATTGCCTTTTGTGACTTTTTAATTGTTCCCGGGCCTATGTTATGCCCCAGTCTGATCCCGGTTAGAGCTGCATCGTCCATGTGAAAAATCATCCACACAGGCATCGATTTCTATAGACACAGGTTCATTCTTTTTGAAGTGAAAACATATGGTTGGTTGTACCTTGGTAACCTCCCCCACAACTTATTGCATTGCTTCACATTAAATAGCCGTGTTATGGCGTTCTTGCAGAAGTTTAGGAATGGCCAGCGGTGCATTTTGGGATATACATAATGCTATTTATTTAGAACAAAGTAATGATATATCAGGTTTCCATATAGCCCTTGGTACTGGATTCTTCCTGCTTCTAAGCGCCATAGTAATGCCTGTTATCGTTACCCAATTTAAGGGCACACAATTTATTAACCTAGAAATGATGAAGGACTAAGTTGGCGCTGTCAGAATTTGAACTTGTGCAATGCAGGCTTGGTCCATATCAGAGGGGATTGCTCAACTTATGAGCTATCCCCCAGATGGAGAAAAATAGGGATAGAATCCTACGACCCTTCCATATATGATGATCTAAGTAACAGACTCTATGGTATCCCACCAGTAGACACACTAAGTGACCAAGCAAATTAGTTGGGAGATTTACTTTGTTTCCATTGCCAGGGGTGTTGCTAGGTCTGGAAAGGATCCGGGGCTATGCTAATGTCGGGACTGCCGGGACTCGGGGTGCTAGCTAGCCTTTTGGTTGTAGTCCCTGAGCTTCCATCCGGGGCTCAAACCAAAAGACGCGATGCGTATGTGCTACTTGTTTGAAAATGTATGTCCTTCAAATTTTGCACATTTCATTAACCAATATCCGTGATTTTAAATGATTTTATTTGGGGCGATTCGAAACTGTTTTTTTCTCTTGATGCATTGAACGCCTGCATTTACTTGATACCTTAATACCTGCACTTTACTTTGCCGTTGCAGGAACTACAATTCCCGTGTTTCTCTCTTTCAACGGGGCGCTCGCACGCTGACGAGAAGCCCGTTCAGGCAGCTCGTGCGACCCTCTATCTTCCTCTGACCCTTGAGGCCCTAGAAAAGGTTCCAAGGGTATCCACTCCTGATATAGGTTGTAAGTAGTTTTCCCTCTTGGGTCCATTGGTCTGTTTCTTTTCGAATTTATCCTGTTCCTCCTTGTGCCCCATGGTCTTCTTTGCCACATTTCCGATACCCTGTTTTCCTACGACACTAATTCCGGGTCTATTACCCTGAGGGGCGTGAATGAAAAGCGGCACCATGGTATCCGGCGTCGTGCCCATTATCATCTTAGTCCAGGACGCAGCATCCGTTCTTACGCACTGGTTATTGCGGGATCTGCGGTCAGCTATGCCACTGCTATATCAGATTTTATTACGGAACACAATCTGGACATCCTATCTGTTACAGAAACTTGCCCATCGGATGACTACTGCAGCATCTATCCTGTTTTAGTACCAGTTGGTAACATGATCAGAAGGGTCAATAGAGAGACCATTGACCGTCGGGGTGGCAATCATTTTCAAATCGCATAGACGTATCAGCTCAAATTTGTGCTTATACTCTTAAAGTTACACATTGAAAATGATCGGGGGATCCTTATTTATAGGCCCCCCAAGTCTCGCCAATAGTTTTCTGCTGGGCCTAAAGAATTTCCTCTCTACTGTCACATAATAAAAGTATTCTAGAGAACCTAAATATTTTGCAAGATTGCATGCTAGAGAGTGATTCAGAAAAATTGCACCCAATTCCTGTATTGTTATGCTATAAAAATAGCATACACTCACATGTTCGCATATTAAAAGGACACTGTCTTGGCCTGATCCTTTCTAGAAAGGTAGATCTTTCTCCTGTTGAGACCCTTCCAGTCTCCTGGACCATTTTATTAGGCTGTACCCCCTTCAGTAAACCCATCCACCTTCTGCTCAAGGCCATTGCGCACCCTCTCTTTGGCGGTCTAAAAAGGCTCTGCTGCAAATCAAGGCTGATGACGGTGCATCAGTATTGCCAACTACAGATAGGGTTTTGGCTCAATGTCGGGTCTCCTATCAAAGGATTGTTGATCAAATTGCGCTATACATGCCAAACAGGGAAAAAAAAGATGAAATCCCTGGTTTTCAGCATCACTAAGATTATTTAAACAAACATATCGCAGGGGAGAAAAAACCCAGAGGAAGTCTCGAGGCCCTTCTCGCCTCGTCGAGGTACAGAAAGCACTTAAGTTCTATAAAACTCAAATTAAGAATGATAAATCCTTTTTCCTTCATGGTCAAAATCAGTTCACGCATCAATATACTAGCTAAACATTTTTCTATTGTACAAAATGCCACCAATCCATCGTGCCTTTCTCAAGAAATGTTGCCATCAGCTGGTTCAGTTAATAATTTCAACACTTTTTCTCTTGGTAAAATCCACAAGATCTACACTAATTTGCAACCTGGGGAAACCCCGCCCGTTTCACCAGAAGTAGACTCACCCACCCAGGTCAGATCTACCTTTGCGCAAGCTTAAGCCTACTTGACGTAGCACAGGGGTGTTTATGCTTTAGTGGCTCAATTGCACTCCACCAACTTGGCCAAATGCAATCCGAAATGTGTCCTCCAGGGCCTAAAAAACAGCTCACATCAGCCCATTCTTAAAAAAAAAAACATCCTTAGACCTGGAGGATATGGGGAATTACCAACCTATCGCAGATCTCCCTGGATTGCCAAGCTCGTAGAAAAGATGGTGACCCTTCAACTAGGTGCTTTTGTTAAGAACTATCAACTACTTGACCCCTTGCAATCTGGGTTCCATCCGGGACCTGGGACTGAAACTGCCCTAGTTTTGTGTGGGACGATCTTCTCCATTTCTCAGACCAGGGCTGTCTGCCCCTGGTGGGGATGGTGGATTTATTTTTCCACCTTTAACGCAGTGGACCATAATATTCTTTTATTCCGACTTTCAACCCTAGGTGGGTCCTCGGGGTACTCCTTGGATTGGTTTCAGAGATTCCTCTCCAATAAGCAGCAGGTTGTTAAAATTGGCTCTTTCTGCTCAGCTTCATTGGTTCCTTGTGGAGTTCCCCAAGGTTCTCCCCTTTCTCTCCTTTTTAACATTTACATTTCTCCTTTATTGTCCAATTTCTGGAAATTCGATCTACATTTTCATTCCTACACAGATGATTTGCAATTGTTTCTTAGAGTCTCATGTTCTCAGGAGTACTATTTGCAGTTACAAACTTATCTTTCCGAGATCAAGACATGGTTGGGCAATATTAAACTCCAACAAAACCTACTGGAACAGAAGTGATGTTGCCAGGCCCCCCACATCACTTACAAGATCCCATGAAATGCCCTCTTCAACCTGCATTGTTTGACATCCCCACCAGATTTTCCAATAACATAAAAATAATTGGGAGTTATTTGGGAACCAGAAATTAAACTTAATTCAAGTCAATGAGGTTACCTGATCCTCCTTTTACTGCCTGCCGAAGCTAAAATGTACACTTCCATATCTATTACATGCCACCCATGCTTCGGTGGTCGGCGTTTTGGTGAATTCCCGGCTTAATTATGATGAAACTATGTATGCCGGGTTGCCAAAATACCCGGGGAGTCTCCAAACCATCCAGAATGCGGCAGTCAGGCTTGTTTGAAAACTACCCAAGTTCTATCCTGTTTCTCTTGCTAGACGCTCTTTACACTGGCTACCAGTCTCCCAACGGATTGTTTTAAAATATTGTGTTTGATTTTTAAATGTATGTATGTCTTAGCACCTAAATATTTATGCTCTAAAATGAAACCATATTCTACATCCCACCTTAGTTCACTCAATTCCCTGATGACCTTTTGCAAAAAACTGAAGACATCCTTTTTTATAGTCTTTTTTTTCTGTTTTGGCTTGTTGACACCAGATCTTCTATACCTTGTTTTCCACATGCACCAAGGTGAAGACAATGTCTGTTCGATTACTTTGGTATATGTGAGGAATATGGCTATCTGCATGGTGGGTGTGTGCTCACCTGGGCTTTTTTTGAAATTTTATATGAAATTGAATGAAGGTAGGTCAACCTCTGGAAAACGTGTCGGGCTAATCTGCACACATTTTCCTATGCTCACCGCATGATATACACATAGACATGTGTACTCTGCGTGGGGACAGCCTACAGGCACAGTCCTTTTGGTCACATTTAGTTGGAATGTGACACCCAGGAGTACATCAAGGCATCTCAAAAGGGGAGGGCAAAAACTTCCCACTGCCATGGCCAGACTAATTAAAAAACAAAGGCTCCATGGATCCACCCTATCCTTTGTGTGCCCAGCAGAATGGTGGCAGCAATTAAACCTAATTAGCATACTAATAGAGTTTACATGGGCCTAGCTGCAGAGGCTAACAAAAGAAAGCAAAGCCCCCAACAACATTTCATATGCACTGTGTCAACCTGAAGGCAGCTCTCGCCCCTCAGCATCAAGGGCAGTTTTTAAAGTAGGCAGCCCCTGCAAGGGGCCCCATTCAGAGGGTAGGAGTATGTGATTCGATGGAGACAGAAAGTATGTTCTCACCACAACTTCAAGGGAGACCTGCCTCTTTAATCAGGAACCAGAGAGCTCAATTAACCAGAGAGACCGTTAGAGCCACAACAGACAGGAAGATGGGTGGGACTTAGTAGTACATGGTTTTACCCCTTTACATTTCCTGTTGCAAAGCACTCTGGTTATGACCTTACACATACAGGAGATTGTTGGTGGAGACCCATGATTGGTTCATTAAGGTAGGCTTAGCCTACACCAATCACTGGGGCCCATTTGGCTTTAAAAAAGAAAAGAATTGAGCCCCTTGATTGGCAGATCATCTGAAGACTTCACAAGGAGTATCAAGAATAACTCATTGGGACCCTGGCTGAAGGTACAGTGTGCCTTACATCTTCCACCAGTGAAGGAAGGCCAAGAACTCCAAGAGGGAAGCAAGATCCTTCCCCTGAACGTCTCCCAGGGAACAGAGGAAGATACTGAATCCGGAGGATACTCCAGCAGCTCCAGAACCAGTACTCAGCCAGCACAGAGCGTGCCCTGCTAGGCTCTGCAAGCAAGCTTCCTAGGTGGGAAGTATCACAGAGTCTCTGAACCAAACAAAGGCCAAGGCCGTTGCCTGCAACACTCTCCTCAGCTTTGGGTCAACTGCCTTAAAGGACGACACAAGCCCAGTGAAGACGCTATGAGGAGTGCACCAATAAGCATCAACCAGGATCCACCTTAAAGGACATTTTCGAGGCAGTCGAGCCACTCGAGCTGCAAACGACTGCACCACCAACTGTTGTCACACCAGTCGCTCACGCTGTCTGAGACGCCTCGACCAGTGCTTCAGACTCGCCAACCAGCACTGAGTCAATTCCTGACCCTGAGCCGCCATCTAGGCCATCCTGCAGCTGTCCGCCCAGACTTGCTTGCCGAACAACCTGCCGCCTGGTACCCGCAGCTGTTTCCCATCTTGAACTCTGTCGCAGAAGCTGCACAGCACCCTGAAACCGACTAGACGCTGTCGAGCACCAAAAACTTCTACAAGCACAAGGTACGTTGTGGTTCTGTCCTCCTTGTCCTTCTCCGAATGGCCCCTGGTGACATTCTACGACCCATTTGCCCCCCTTGTGTTGAAACCAAGAATCCTTAACTATTGAGATGAATTACTTTGCCGACTACCCTCCTGTCAGTATCCAGAGTGCATCAATTTTCCTTCTTGAAACTGTCGGTCCTCTGCATTCCTTTACAGTGAGGATTTTATTTTGTAGTGTGCTAGAACTGTCTGTTGAATAATAATGAAGTAGATATTTGTTTACAACCTTCACTGGACAGTCCTTTTTATCATTGGGTGATAACTGTATTTTGGCTGTGTTGCAACTAACCAACGATCCACGACCTTGTGGAGATAAGCCTGTCGTTCCATCCACGTTACCAAAATTGGACAAGGAGGTTTATAAGTGACGTGTGTTTCCAATTTTTTCGGATCCCTTCTGGTGTACTAGAGGTGTGGGGCTGATTGATGGTTTAGAAACCGATATTCATCCCTGGACCACTGGTGCCCCGGGAGTTGATTTGTCACAGTATAGGAGCATGAAAAATAACCAAACTAAAAGGAGTTTTGTGACACGCTGCAGGTTAAGCTTTCGATTCTGAAAGTGCACGAGCAGCATAGTTGGGCTATTTTTCCTTCCTTTTCTAACTTTCACTTTTGTGCAGAAAATTTGGATCTATTTTACCGCCGTTTAAGAAAGTAATTCTGAGGTTGTTCCAATAACAGCAGTGAACATTTTAGAAAAGGCATGGTTTTGACCGGTTTCTGAATGAATGCATTCGTGTATAAATTGTATTTAAAATAAAAAGCAAGGACACAGAAGAGGAACATATAATAGTTTTTGCAATATGTTGGCCTAAGATTAGGGAATGAAATATGGATAGCATAGTTTACTATTGTGAGTCACACAACACTAGACCGGGCATTTGCAATAGAAGCGGAATTCACTAGTAATCAGTAGCCATGCTAGCATGCACACAGACAAGCAGTCTTGGCAATGTGCAAACTGGTGTATTCAGAGAGTGAAGTCGTAGAGAAAAGTAGGATATAGGGCAGATATCTGTAGGACGAGGCTTGGGCTGGGGAAAATAGTGTTGGCTGTCGGAAAAGTGTCTTAATGGGATTATCAGACTATTCTAGGTGCAGGTGTGGGGGAATTAAATGTAGGAACGGGACCTCTAGCATGCAGTGGGACATGGGACTCCAGAAGGGAACAGCGCCGATCTTCTCAGCACGTTACTGAGGGCAACTTCTACGGGAGACTCCAGCAGTTGGATCTGGTGAAACGAAAGTTCTTGCTTTATGGAAGTCCTCCACGGCAGTGTCTCAATTCTGAATGCACGGATGCAGTGCGGTGCGTATGTACCTAAAACAGGTCAATCAACAACCCCATAAACTGACTCCTAACCCGGGTCAACCTATCTCTGCGGACTGGGGTAGACCAAAATCTATGTATAAGAAGAGAGATAGATACTATAAATTCTGAAGAAGTTTCTCATAAGGGGTGATGGAGCACTAGCTCTCTCAGCACTAATAGTCCTGAAAAAATGACATAGTAACCCTAAAACAATATAGATTGTAAAAAATGTTTTCCAATTTATTAATTCATGTATCACAATAAATGAATTAAAAAAACAATAGGTTCACCAAGCGAGTCATAACTCAATACAGTATCACATCAACAAGATAAAAAAAATGCATCAACATTAAACAATACAATAGACACAGATGATGATAATGTAAACTCAAGCATTCATAAAGCGTCTCTACAATAGATTCCCAACATGTTTCTGTTCCTAACACCACGATGGTTGAACGTTCATCGGGGGATGTTCATTAGATTTTAGTTTCTTCAACACTTCGTGCTTTGGGTAGTTCGCATCACAAATGCAGTACAGATGAAAACCTGCAACTAACACTTCTTGCACGGTGTCAAACATTTTTGTTTCTTCGCCCAGTTGCAAAGTGAATAAGGACTGCTCACTCTATAAATTGCTCTTGCGTAGCACGTCAGCTCTTTAGTCACTTATACTGCCAAATCTGCAAACATGAGCGTAAAGTACCGAATTCAAGCATGAACACTGGCTGTAATGGATCTTCCTGTCTTCAATGCGCTCAATAAATGCCATCTGGTTCCCTCAATATATATATACACACCATGTCTATGCACAAGTCACATTTCTTAGTATATTCTGTCCTCCACAACGAGCCTTCACGATCGTACTATGCCGCACACTAACAGCCAACTCTCTAATGCTGCAGTGCAGTGGGTGACAGGCTCAGGGCTCACTTTAGACAATAATTTAAGAGTGTACAGCCATAGAACAATGAGATCCCAACTCAGAGTCAAGGACGTAAAAAACGAGATAGTATTCAACGAGTCACCATCCTCAAGTATGCATTAAGGGGCATGGCAAATGTGCCTTAGACATTGGGGAGCCAGTATTTCATCTCACTATGGCAACAGTGAAGTAGACCCCCTCTGAGAAACCTTTTGTGAGTGGAAAAAAAGACTCCCCACCCACCTAGGTGTAACTGAGGATTCAGCTTCAGAAATAAGACCAAAGGGGCTGATTCTGAACAGCCAGAACGCAGATCTGCGCTGCCAAACGTGCACGTTGTGGATTTGCTTTTTTGGCACAACTTGCCAATGTCCCGTATTCACCAAATGTACACTCACATGTTGATATCCACGCGAGGGGGACCAGGCAGAGAGCACGCATGCTGTGCCGGCCTGTCCTCCCGGCATCGGGAAGTATCTCACGCGTGATATTACGCTTGGGTGGAGGGGGAATGGCACACAGCACCATGGATGGCAAGCATCATTTGCGACGATGGGTCATTCCCTGAAACACTTAACATGTGATTTCTGCCAATAGCTCAGGTACCTGAAATCGATCCGCCTTGCGCTTCAATATATATATATATATATATATATATATATATATATATATATATATATATATATATATATATATATATATATATATATATATATATATATATATATATATATATATATATATATATATATACTTACAATTTTATATTTTGCCCTAAATTCCTCTGTTACTGTAGGGCGGCACTGGGTCTGTAATGCCCTCACCTGAAAGGGCCTCTTACACTCAAATAAATCAAATATAACCCCTAATGCGCCTCCAATGATAACCACATTTGACCACAAAGTTAGAAATAGGTCATCTATTACCGTTTCCAGTCGCTCGAGTTTTCGCAACTCAACACATTTCCTACACAATTGTAATCTAAATTCTCCCTTTTGGAAACATTTGACATAACTACACCAACAACTGGCTTTGTATCCCAACTACAAGAACTTCCAGCCTACGCAGGGTTTCCCACCGAGGTCACACTGTCTGCCTTGTGGCCTCTAGTGAGCTTCCTCTGGGCTAAGTTAACATTCAATAATACAATCCTTAATGCCAACAATGTACAGGTGTATAAGATTGCCAAGTTCCATATCCAAAAGTTATTTTATTTTCCAGCTTCATGGTCCATTGTTTTTTTTAAATAGAACATTTTATTGATGTTATAGTCGTACACCCTAGCAACCATTCACTACACCATTACATATTCATAATAACCACTTGTACTCAAATACCAGCAATCACCCGCCTCCCGCCCTATCATGCCGAATGCCAAATTCCTCATAGCGCTCAATTCCCCTCTTCCCAATTGTGCCAGATCTTCCTTTTCAATTGTTAACGACTGCTTTTCCATTGTTAACGACTGCTTTTCCATCTGAGGCTGAATCCACGTGCTTATCGAGGCCTACATCGGGTGTTTGAAAGATGAGATGCTATGAACGTACGAGAGGATGCTGAAACGATAACACGCAGAACAGCATTGAATTAGGAATATACCACATGTTGGAGTTGGCTATGAGAAGTAATGGGAAAGCAGTCGTTAACAATGGACAAGGAGGTTGGAAAATAAAATCACTGCTGGATGGTCTTATGCAAGAAGCCTTTCCCCTCTCTATCTTTATGATTCTGGGGCTTACATGGCACTGCTATCATCGGTGGCCCAGTTTCATCACCAGTGCCCATACTCTGAGTCTCAATTTGCGGCTTTGGAAGGATGAAGGCACGAGTCGGCCTGGTGGAGTTTCAAACCCACGCTCACACGGCAGTTCCTTCCCATTGGAGATGTGCCCAAGTGGCAATTCTTTGTAACATTGAGTTGGTGGTCTCGGCCTACGTCCCAGTGGATGAATAATGTCAGAGTATCAGAACCCCCCCCCTAACTGACCACTGCACCAATTTGGCACTATGGGAATGAGCAGGCTTGCGTCTGGAATACTGGAGTGGGTAAGGGTCTCGCTCTTCCTTGTAAGAGACTCGCTCCATTCCACGGCCTTTGAAGGAGCATGAAAGGGCAACTAGGAAGCTTGATCCTACGTTTCCACTGGTGATTTGGAAACATGTGCACTATGCCGTGGGGAAAGCTGTTGGATGTCGTTAATCCTTGCCATTCGGGTTCTTCCAGTGGACACAAAACCCACAACATGGGAAACAGAGCTCTATTCCAGCAATGGCAAAGCTCAAGACACATAACCAGTGGAGCTAAATGTCAACAGGAATATCTGCGTAGTAGCTTGGCCCAACAAACTACATTCCACATTTCAGCGACATGGAAGACGCCCATGACCATTGCTGGCTGGGCCGAGTAGGAAAGGCAGCGACATGTTAGACGCCCATGACCATTGCTGGCTGGGCCGAGTAGGAAAGGCAGCGACATGGAAGACGTCCATGACCTTTGCTGGCTGGGCCGAGTAGGAAAGGCAGCGACATGGAAGACGTCCATGACCATTGCTGGCTGGGCCGAGTAGGAAAGGCAGCGACATGGAAGACGTCCATGACCATTGCTGGCTGGGACGAGTAGGAAAGGCAGCGACATGGAAGACGTCCATGACCATTGCTGGCTGGGCCGAGTAGGAAAGGCATGGACATGGAAGACGTCCATGACCATTGCTGGCTGGGCCGAGTAGGAAAGGCAGCGACATGTAAGACGCCCATGACCATAGCTGGCTGGGCCGAGTAGGAAAGGCAGCGACATGGAAGACATCCATGACCATTGCTGGCTGGGACGAGTAGGAAATGCGCTAGAGGCGAGATTCAGGCAGTTTAGACACATCCCTCCAATACTCCCCCAGCGTCTGCCCGAGGTGGTCCGGTCACGGAGGGCTCAGTTCCCCGCGTGCTCTAAACTGCAGTGCTTCTCAGAGGGCAACGCCACCCTCGGGTGAAACTGCACAAGGTTCCACAGTCCGGAAAGGGACGTTTCACATCTCAAAGGTTCTGTGACCACTGAACGGCCTTACCGCTGCACACAGCTCTTGGGTTGCGCCAGCTCGTCTCTGGGCATGGTAGGGACTTTTCATTTCTGCCACACAATTCCGAGGGACAGCATTTTATTGCAAGCCAAGACAAAGGCAACTCTGGGGGTTCTCCCAGCTAGCCACGCTGGGGGCCCGCTTCCTTCTGCAGTCATTTGGTTTGGGGACGTGAGGTAGCGTGATGGGAGAGGGGCCAGGCAGGCTGTGCTGGCTGGCACCAATGGCCATCATTTTAGGGGGGAGGAGGGCACGGGTGGCTGTCCCTCCCAACTTGTGTGGCACAGCATTTTGTCCAACTCATTTGGCAGAGGCTGCTTTCATTTAGGTGTCATGTCCCCTCACCCCGAACATTTTCAGCAAAGTTACTCCACTGCTGGCACCCGTTATGTCAGCAGTGTGTGTCCATTCAAGCGTCACTTTAGACACGATTGTCTCCCGGGTGTGAAATCGTCACGGGTGCTGCATGCCTTTGTATAAATGATGCATGATTTTATAGCGATTTTCCGACTCTGGGTACTTCTTCTAAAACAGGAAATCAATAGGCAATAAATAGTACTAGAACAAGGAGGTTAATAAAGTTAACTGGGGATATTTAAATATTTGCATTCACGCGGTTTCTTTTCTCCTTCGCCACCGACATCTTTTTTTTTAAACCATAACCACAACTCCCCATTGTCCATTCATTCGGCATGCTTCCCATTCCACACCTTGCTTGCAGACAGCGTTATGGCGGGGTTCCTTATCGCGATGTACTGCAGCGCACACCCCATTTGCTCAGCAGCAACACGAGCGATCGCGTGCATATCTCCAGCGCCACGGGAGGCACTGAGGGAAGTGGCCAGCTATCGCGACGTCAAGCCACGGCCAGCTGTATAGAAAGGGGCTGGAAAGCCCCGTCAGCACCTGGACAGCGCACACACGCGCACACACGCACACGCACACGCACACGCGCACACACGCACACGCGCACACACGCGCGCGCGCACACACACACACACACACACACACACACACACACACACACACACACACACACACACACACACACACACACACACACACACACACACACACACACACACACACACACACACACACACACACACACACACACACACACACACACACACACACACACACACACACACACACACACACACACACACACACACACACACACACACACACACACACACACACACACACACACACACACACACACACACACACACACACACACACACACACACCCCCCCCCCCCCCTGTAGCTCCAAGGATTCAACGTAAACTTCTCACAAGTACAGTAGGTGGCCAGGATCACCAATGAAAAATTCTGCTTTCAAATGTGGGTAGTAAATAAATACATGTTTCTGTTTGCATGGGCTTCTGAACGTGTAGTTCTGACTGGGTGCTAATGTTGACATATGTATAAGTTACTGCACAAAGAGCTTTCTGGCAGGAAATGGCAACACCCTCCCACGCTTCCCCCTTCTTCATTGCGCCGCTCAGTAACAGCTGCTGCGGACATCACGACTTGCAGAAGTAACCGCTCATCCTCCATTTGGATGGTGATTACATTTTTACAAAACTCTGTATAACTTAGACAAAATCGTTTTCATATTTAAGAAGAATAGCTGCGTCTAAAGCATACAACAACGCTATGCATCTTAATGGAAACTTGAAACTCAATCAGGCCTTATACTAAGGAATGTGTGTGAAAATATCGCCTACAAAAATATTCACCCACTTCTCTAACCTACGAATATCGAATACCGATTTGCTATGTTTTAAATATCGACAAATAGAGCCCCTTACAATAACAATACATGTGTCACATGCACCACGGCATCATGTAGCCCTTCTCCCAATACGCGCATAACACACACGTTTCCCAATCCCAACAATTTCACCTACAAAAACCCTTCAATTTGAAAAAGCTACCGGTTTTGGGACTTGGCCCCCAGAATTCCTTAACAAACAAACAACCACCACCTCCTAAAAATTGCAATGTATTCTTCTATTCAGTGTACATTTCTGTAGGTAAAAACGCGCACTTCTATACCAGGGACCGCCACAGGCTTCGGACTACGACTTCCATGATCCATCACTATTGATCATGATGGCTAGGGCTGATGGGACTAGTAGTCCAAAACATCTGCACAATTGCAGAATGCACACCCCGGCCCTACTGAGATGTTAAATGTAGCAGGGAACAGGTGACCTGACAACATCACTTACGCTGTGAGGGATCACATTGACACGGGGTGGGGGCGGGGGGGGGGGGATTCTGCCTTATGTGCACCCTTCCCACAATGTGAATTAAGGAGGCCGGAACACACTTGCTTTAAGAAGATTATTAAAATCAGATTTTGTAGTTTTAAATGGTAAAGCTGTGGGGTGTAATCAAATGCCTCAAACCAACGGAACTGAAGGGTCATGTGAAAAGGGCCTACCTGTGATTAACAAAGAAAAAGCAGCATTTTAATTCACAAAGGCAGAAGAAATTGAAAGGTCCCTTTCACATGAAAAACAGGATTTTTAAACACTGACACCAAAACGGCTTTGCATGTGTGTTTGCAGTTTAAATGTGATACATGTACCCCCGGCTAGCATAAAAAGGTCAGGGAAAATGGCTGAGCTCACAGCTTATCTGTACTTCCACTTATACTTAGTGGAAGAGCGAGGCAGCAGAGTGAGGCCTGTGCGCAGAGTCAGACTGAGAATCTAAATGAGGCGAAGAAAGAACTTAGTTAATAGATCAACTACAGCAGAAGCATATTTTCGAGCTAAAACAAAAAAAGCATCATGGAACAATTAAAAAATGTGTTAACACAAGCAGCAAGAGTGCAGGGTGAAACAGTTTTCTGCAATGAAAAATACACATGAAGAGTGTGTGGAAAATTTGAGCACACTGCAACATAAAGGTTAATGATCAGACTATTTCTAATAGAGAGCTGTTAATTACCTTATGGTCTTTCAATTACAAATAAAGGAGATGAAACATGAAAACAGTCAATTATGAAAGGGGTTGATTCCCAAAATGACTTTGATCAGATATTTCAGCAGGTACATACTTTAAAACAACAGAAAATTCAACTGGTGAAGGAAGAAGACAGCTTGAAACAGGAGCATAGTGTCCTTGCACAGGAGGTGCATAAGTGGAAAATGGGTGTAGAAAAGAGTCAGCCAGGTTCTCAGAAACTGACCAGAATTAGAGAAGAAACAAATGAGCTAGTAGAGCGTGTGAGACAAATAATAGCTGCACTACTAGAGGCAGCGAATGGTAGGGATGAGGAAGAGAAAGATTATTCTCCTGAAGGAAAAGCGCCTTGAACATGCACGCAGCATACAAGGCTCACAGAGAGAGAATTAATCACTTCAGCGTGAGGTACACACAAAATATCAGTTGGTAGCTCAGAGCAGGGTGCTTCACGCTAATCAGGCCTTCGTGCCAGAATTAAAAAGCCAGCTCTTGGACTACCAACAGCAACTAAGGAAAGAGAGACACAAGGGTGAGAGTCTCAACAAGATATGATAGGTTATTTATTTATTATTATTTATAACACACTTACTACCCAGAGGTTTCTAAGCGCGGACCAGGGGATCGAACCTGTGTTGCTCTGTGTCGTCTTGCTTCCAAGACGAGCATATTGCCCCTAAGCTATCCTCCCGAGGAAATTGAAAATTATAAACGGGCCCTGAGGCACCCTGACCAATCAGGATTTGGGACAAGGCAAACTGATGAAGGTGAGGCGCCCCTCCCAGAAGCAGCCTCATGCCTGTATTTACAACCCTCAATGTACAAATGGGAACCATCTCATGCATGCCACCTATCAAGAACTGGGTGACATGAGGCAGTTAGACTTACCCAGGCCAAGCACAACTGAGCCAGAAGGCCAGTCCCTTTCTGCTATTGATTACTATTAATCTCTACCACACAGAAGGAATTACGGCTGGACCAGTGCGTCCTGGGAAGAAAGGAATAATACTGTAAGTGCTTCAGACCATGAAACTCTTAAGATGAGAAAGTTAGGGAGTTAGATCGGCTGAAGATGAGACTACAGAGAGACCCCTAGCTCGCTTCGTTGGAGAAGGAGCTTTAAAGCTTCAGCCCAAAAGCGCCATTCTAAAAACCTCTGTAGGAACCTTCAGGGGAAGGGGAGGGAGGGATTCCCCAGACTCCCTGGAAGGAGGGATGAGGAAACTGGGTTCTATCCTGAGCCTAAAAGTAACTAAAGGGAGAGTGACCCTGAGAGTTCACTTTTGCCCAGGCGAGGGGAGTCCAGACCCCGTGGTTCTGGGAGATATTCTCAGTCACATAGAGATAGGGAGCACCTAGAAGACAGGGAAAGGAGTACCAGTAGCAGTTCTGAGCCAGAAGGTGAATGGACTCCGGTGCAGAAGAAGGAAAATACAGGGAAACGGATCAGGGCTTTTGTGAAAGACCCAATAAAACAAATCAAGGCCATAAAGACCTTCCTGTCCCCATACCATAAGAATGCCAAGTATTCGGTATGTGAGCACCTGGAACTTTATGAGCAGATGATGGCATCATTCCAGATCAGGAATGATGTGAATTGTATAGCATTTTCTAAATGGACTTTCTCACCTGAGTACTCCAGTTTCTTTGCAGGAGTGGAGGACCAGGATCATAATAAATAGTCTACCTATAAGGTGGCCATTTTAAAACATTTCTCCTCACACAGAAACCCACAGGAGGCCCGTAAGGCTGCCTATAATTTGCAATGTGGGGAGGATCAGGTGCCTAGGGAGTTTGTGCAGGAGTTAAAGCGTGCATTTTCTCAGACGTCCCGGTGTGTGAACACAAATAGAAGGGAGTTCATAACTACATATTTCCATGCACTCCACAAATACATCCCGACTAAGTTGGTGCGTGATTTACATGAGCACAGGACCCTGGATTGGGTGATTGAACAGGCCACCAGGATCTATAAGGTCCAGAAGTCTGCTGAGAGTAAAAACAACAACAAACCATCTAACATCCCTGCTGCTGCAAGGTGGCGCACGTAAAAACAACCCCTCCATTGGATCTGGAGACGGTGGCCCTAAAGATAACCCTTCTGGCAACAAGCAAAATGGAAGGCAGAAGGAGCCCTCTAACCCGGCCCAATCGACTGGTAGTCAGGCAGCGGCCCAGAACATTTTTTTTTTTTTTAATATATTTTTATTTTATATATAAACCAAACGACAATACAACTGAACATAAATAAACACATTTAACAACAAAAAGCACTGCAATCCCCATCCCTCCCCCCTATGAGCCTGTATGGTGTTCGCCATCGGTATCCGCTGTGAACGGGGGGGCGTCATCGCTCTCAGATTCAATTGGCGCCGACCCCGTTCCAAACAGTTCAGCTATCAACAATTTCCATGCCGCGAGGGAGCACAGTTCCTCCTCTTCCCCTGCAATACTGGTATCCCGCCACACAGCCGTCTCGGCCTCCGCCCATTTTTGGAGATCCCTCCACCAGACCTCCATTCGTGGCTTATGACACTCCTTCCATCCCATAGCAATCCTACGTTTAGCAAGCACATAAGCCAAATCTTTCAATTTCTCGACATGTCTAAGTTTACGCGCTCTGGGATATCCCCCCAGTAAGCAGGCCCAGGCTGAATCCACTTTGAGCGTGACACCCTTTCCTGCCAGCTTCTGCGCCACTTCACCCCAATAGCCTGCAATTACTGGGCACGCCCAGAACATGTGTATCATGTCTGCATTCTCCTCGTCACACTTGGGGCACGCCTGGCGTCCAACATCCCGAAATTTGGATATTCTCAAGGGGGTCATGTATGCCCTGTGCGTTATATAAAGCTGTATTTGCTTAAACCTGGCGTTTCTCGATACTTTTTTATGATACCCCAGGGCTCGCTCCCACAACCCATCTGCCATCGGGGCCCCCATCTCCGTTTCCCATTCCAGTCTCAAGTGCACTAAATCGCTCCCAACCTTCGTCATCAACATCTCGTACAACCTAGAGACCTCATGCCCGCCCTCCAATGTGTCATATAATATCTCCACCGTGGCGTCCGGTTCATCGGCCAGGGTAGTTTCGGGCCACCTATTCCGGATCTCCTGAACTATCCTGTGATATGTCATATATTGACCCCTGTGCAATCCCGACCCTGCCTCTAATTCTTCGAACTCCAAGATGGTCCCATCCTGCCAAATATCTCCCATGGTGACCAACCCCACTGACTCCCAGTATATCCGGATGATTACTCTGAGCTGCCCATCTCCCTTCGCCAGTGCGACCAATGGGAACTGCGACACACACGGCAACGGGTTACCCATCATCCGGCAGGCCCGTTTCCACATGTTCCGTCCCAAAGCTAGCATTCTAGGCCGCTCCCTCATGCATGCATTAGTCACCCAGATCACCTCTCGCAGATAAAAAGGGGAGCAATCCCTCCCAAACAGCCTGTGTTCAGGGGTCTCGTCGTCAGAGAGCCACCTGGACACATATTGTAGCTGCGCTGCCACATAATATGCATCAAAGTTCGGCAGTTTGACTCCGCCCTTCTCGTAGAAGTTCTGCAGCTTCCACAGTGCGACTCTGTTGCGCGTGCCGTGCCACAGGAATTCTCTGCAAACACTATCTAGCCTCACAAAGAACTTCTTAGGAATCATGTAAGGGATGTTGTTAAAATAATGCAGAAGCCTGGGCAGTACCACGATTTTAAGCATAGCTCCCCGGCCCATCATCGCTAGTGGCAATCTTTCCCAGAACCTCATGCATTTCTCGATCTTCCCCACAGCAAGTTCAGTGTTATGCTTGTGCTCTTCCACAGTCGTGTGATACACGTCAATTCCCAAATATCTAAAGGATCTCGTCGCCCACGGGATCTGCAACACTGGCAACCTCTCTATCGGAGTCCCCACATAGCCCCCTAGCGGAAATAGAGTGGATTTCTGGGGGTTTACCGCTATACCGGTCAACCAGGCATACCTCCCCATCACCTCTAAGACATACTGCAAATTTTCTTCTGGGTATCTTAGGTATAGCAGCATATCATCTGCATACAGGGATATAAGGTGACACTCTCCTCTTACATCGATGCCGACCAGGTCATATTGCTGCCGGAGGTAAATCGCTAAGGGTTCTAGGGCCAGGATGTACAACATTGGGGACCAGGGGCACCCCTGGCTAGTGCCTCTGCCCAACTGCCATCTCTCTGACACCACTGCACTCGTGCGGACCCTGGCTAGTGGTGCACTGTATACCATCTCGGCCCACCTAACGTAACCTGGTCCCATCCCGTACCATCTCAGAGCCGCCAGCAGCCAAGGCCACCGAACAGAGTCGAACGCTTTAACCGTGTCCAATGCCACTATCGCCATTTCGCCGTCATCACTGCAACCCCACTCGACCACCCTGTGGAGGCGTCTGTGGTTGTGAGTAATGTTCCTATTAGGGACATAGCCCGTCTGGTCAGGGTGGATCAACTTGCTGATCACTCTACGCATTCTAGTAGCCAGGACAGCTGTCAGGATCTTGCTATCTTGGTTCAGCATCGACAGGGGCCTGTAGGAGCCACAATCATGTCCCGGTTTATTTGGCTTGGGGAGCGGTATTATAATCGCCTCCCTAAGTGACTCCGGCAACCGTCCCATCTTCGTTGAGCATTTCCAGCATGGGCGGGAGCACTTCCTCCGCATACACTTTATAAAATTCACTGGGGAACCCATCTGCCCCTGGGGCCTTACTAGTGGGCAACTGTCTCACAATCTCCTTCAGCTCTTCCAGGGTGATCGGAGCATCCAGCTCCTCTCGCTCCTCATCGCTGACCTTAGGCAAGCCTACATCTTCCAGCACTTCGTCTATCTCCTCCTGGCTGCCCCCCTCGCAATCTTCGTATAAGACCTTATAGTATTCCACGAATGCCCTGTTCACGCCTTCTTGGGTGTCTACCTCCTCCCCCTTTTCATTGGTTACCAATCTGATCGGGGATCGTGGGGTCTCGCTCTTGTACAGCCAAGCTAAGAGTCGGCCCGTTTTATCTCCCCCCGCATGCAGTCTCTCAATATACTTTCTATAGTTCAAATTACAGAGCCTATCCCAATATTCCGCACACTCCTGTTGCAATTTGGAGACCGCCTCCGCATCTGTCCCACCACCTTTCAACTCCTCCTCCAGCTCAGTCTCAGCTCTATGCAGATCCGCCAGGACTCCCCCCATCAATCCCTTAGACTTCGCAATGGCGATCCCCCGGATTACGACCTTAAAGGCCACCCATAAGGTGCCAGCCGACTTAACGCTCCCTTTATTCACCTCAAAATAAGCAGTTATCTCTTCCCTCATATCCTCTCTGAAGGCAGGGTCCTTGAGCGCCTCCGCCCTGAGGCGCCATGTTGGTATACGCGCTCGTGGGGAATACAGCTGCCATCGCATGACCAGGGGCGAGTGGTCAGAGAGGACTCTCGCCCTGTAGTCTATATGGTCGCACTCCGCGACTATGTCTGGCGTAGCGAAAAAGTAATCAAGCCTCGTGTGCAGTAGATGCAGAGCCGAATAGTGCGAGTATTGCCTCACGCCCGGGTGTTTCGCTCTCCACACATCTACCAGGCCAAAATCCGCCAGCAGCGTCCACAATACCTTAGCCGCCGGACTGGGCTTAGCCATCTTGTCATCCGACCTATCCTCCCTGGGATTCAACACGCAATTAAAGTCGCCACCCCATATCACCGTTCCCCCCATCCCGACACTGAGCTTGGTGCACAGCGTCCTAAAATATGTCGCTGTTTCCTGGTTAGGCGCGTATGTGTTTACAATGCACACTACTTTGTTCTCTACCAGCCCCCTCACCATAACCAACCTCCCATCCTCCTCCACAACCTCCTCAATTAGCTTAAATGGGACGTGTGGCGCCACCCACACCAGCACTCCTCTGGCATAGGCGGAGTACGTTGATCCTACCACTGTTCCCTTCCACTTCCTCCCTAGCAGCTCCAGTTTCTCTCGCTTTAGATGTGTCTCCTGTAGCAGGGCTACGTCTATCTTCTGCCTCTTAAGATACAACATGACTTTATTTCGCTTAAGATAACTGTTAAGCCCTCTAACGTTCCACGTTAATATCCTGAGGTCTCCCATGGCCTATCAGTAGTTTCCTCCCCCCATCCGAGGCAATCCCTCCCCACTTTGCGAACACCCAATCCCGGTTTCACCCCCAGGCTCATACAAAAACTAAAACCCCCCCCCAAACAACTGCCCAGCTCCATCCCTGGATCTCAGGCATCCCTGTGTTCGGTCCTCCTTGGAAAACCCAAATAGAGAACCCGACAGGGTGTCACCCCACTAACAGTGACTAAACTAAACACAAAAAGGGGTGTAAAGAGCGGCTTCTGGAGGCTCCTCTACTTCGCAACCATGACCGTGCTCACGGACCACGTTTCATAACCACTGACGCACGCATGTTCTCCAGCGAGTTCAATGACTATATTCAAGTCCCAATGTTAGTGACCCGACCGGGCCTACAGCGTTACTTATCTCGTCTTTTATTTTCCACTGGCCGTCTGAACATCTGACTCCTGAGGGCAGTTTTGTGCATCCAACCACTCCATAGCATCCTCCGGGGTGACAAAGAACAGCAGCTTGCCCTGAAAGAAAACCTTCAGTTTGGCCGGGTAGAGCAACATGTATTTAAGCCCCGCTTCCCGCAATCTCCTCTTCACCGATCCAAAGTTCATACGACTGCGCTGTACCTGCAGGGTGTAATCGGGATAGGCAGTTATGTTCGCCGCTCCTCGTTGTATTGTGCCTCCCTTGCGGAAGTGTTCAAGGATCCTTTCTCGGTCCCGGTAATTAAGGATCTTGGCTATCACTGGCCTGGGCGGGTTTCCCGGCGGCGGCTTCCTAGTTAAGGCCCTGTGCGCTCTCTCAACCGCAAAACCCTGCGACAGGGTGCCTCCCGTGATCTCCTGCAATAGCATGTTTTCGATAAATTCCGTTGGATTATGGCCCTCAGTTCCCTCCGGCAGGCCCACGATACGGATGTTGTACCTCTGGGCGCGTCCTTCTGCCTCCTCCGCCCTACTCTCCAAATTGCCCACGCGTTGCACCAGGGCATGGAGTTCACGCTAATGCACAGCGCAGTCCACCGCGGTAGGGCCCATTTCTTTCTCCAAAGTCTCCGTGCGCTCTGCCAGAGTACGCACGTCCTGCCTTAGGAGGTTCACGTCCTCCTGCACTGCCCCAACCTGGAGTTCCATTGCGGTCTTCAGTTCAGCCACAGCGAGCTGGAGCTTGGTCTCCCAGGTCGCTTTCAGGTCTGCGATCGCAGCAAGGACCTCCTGGTTCGCACCCCCGGCGGCCATTTCTTTGGCTTGCGTTTTATCTTTGCTTTTGGCTCCGTCTGGGCCGGGAGGCGTCTTAGCGTATTCGTCGAGCGTGTGCTATTTGGTCTTCGCTCTCAGGGGCTTGTTAGACATGTCTCCCGTCCTTCTATCCCCGCTCGGATCTAGGGCAGGGTGTCACAGTGCGCTCTTCGGGTGCCCCATCGTTATCGCCACATCTCTGACACAAAGTTCCTTTGTCCTCCGGCTCCCCCGGCCATCTTGTCTATTACCTAGCTAAGCCAGGTCGCTTCTCACCCTTTGAGGCGCACTTTAGGCCATGAAGGGCCCGGGGCACAGTTCCAGGTCACACCGCACGCTCCGGTTACAAAGTATCTTCGGCCAGGCCTTGCTCCCTTCCCAGGTCCGCCCCGTCGGCCTCGCAGGACTGGGTGTCTTTAATGACCACGACGCACCCCAGTCATGCACCTTCACCACCACCACGCTCCAGTGCGACCGTCAGGCGCCCAGATCAATCACCCCTTTGTTCCTTCGTTAGGCGGCGGCGGCCATTTTCTCATTCATCGCACTCTCGCCTCCAGGTCTTCTTTTAGCTTCTTGTTGCGCTCTCACGGTGCAGGCCCGTATCGAAACGTGTCCACACGTTCACCTGAGATTCATGTACGCAGTCATATCAGTCTCAGCCAAATTACATCGGTCCTTGCACGGTTTTCAGTCGGATAATGTACGGATCTTCGGGAGCCCCCGTACAGACACGTCCTTTCACATGGCTTCCTAGCCACGCCCCCCAGCGGCCCAGAACATTGATTACTGACCCTGCCACCTACATAAACCCTAGATACAAGGGTACTAAACCAATCCTGGGGTATGTATACATTCCCCCAGGCCCAGGGGGGGACCAATAAGGCAGGTCCTGCCCCGGGAAACTTCCCTCCAATTTTCCCTCAGGAGAGAAGTATCACTCCACTTCCCAATCTGAACTTTTCCCCAGATATCCCCCGAACCAGAACTTCCAAAGCAATCCTCCTCTCTCTCCCAGGTTCCAGGACTATTGATCCTTAAAACCTGGAGAAGGGAGATTCAGGATGGAACATTATGGGGGAAATTTCCAGTACCCCAGCTACTCCGGGAGAAGGGACAGTTACTCTTTTTGGGAGCAGCCGAGGTATGACTGGAGACTTCCCTACCATCTAGAAAAGGTCTTGCAACTGGAGTGACAGGTCCAGCAACTGACAATGATCTGGGGCACATGCTGAGGGCTCAGTCCATCTCCCAACCTAATCCCGCTTCCCAGAATTCCCCAATACCTGGGTCTGATGCCCCACGGGGGAAATGACAAGAGGAAACCTCAGACAAACCACAGGATTCTGAGGAGGGGGCCCGGGTGGAGGGGAGATGCCAAGCCCTAGAGGAAGCTTCCTTTCTCACCCAGAGAGAATCCCTAAAAACCTCTCAGCCTGAAAGTGTTTCTTCTACCCCCAAAATGTTAGAACCCAAAGAGCAAAGGGTAAGTAGGAGAGGCCAAAGAAGAACCCACTGTGTGGAGAAACTCCGGATCATCCCCTTTGAAAGAGAAGAATCCCTGGAGGGTTCATGCAAGCAGACCTTCTCTTTCAAAAATGGGAGGGATCCCTCGCAAAGAAAAATGGGTGCCAAAAGACTCTGAGTGGGACAGGACAGTATGGAGACCAACCCAGAACAAGAAACACTTCAACCCTGAAAGGGTGAGCCAGACAGAATTGAAACAGAGGGGGTGTTCTTTCTCGAAACAGGTTCTGAGAACTGTAGACAGGTAAAGGTGGACAGCCAAGGAGCCGGAGAAAAGGAGAATTCCCCAATGACTCCCATTGGGAGTTCCAAACTCAGACACAGAAAATTTCCCAAGATCACACAGTGTCGGAGTCCATTAATAAGAAAATGACCACCGGGCTATCAAATAACTCACATTTTCTTTGAACTGTGGAGGAGAAAGAAGGATGATTTTATGCACCATTCAAGGTACAGAGTCAGTGTGAATTATCAGCTTTGGTGTATAGTGGATCCTCGTGCCTTGAAACACTAGTGCCGTGCCTTGAAACACTAGTGTCGCGCCTTGAAACACTTGTATATAGGCACATTATAAATGCCATATCATATCAAGCCACCAAAAGGCCCTTTGAATAACTAAACTCCAGATGGACGGGGGAGGGCCACCAAATTCCACTCACACCACGTCTTCCTGGACAACTCCCAATATTTCGACAGGAATGATATTGAAATTAAAAAGGAGTACCAATTATGTAAGCCTGAATGGTACCCGACACGTAATTGATCAACGTTCTGAGAATGTAGACTTTCATTTCAAGAACAACCAAGTCCCAGACATCACTGCCATCTCTGTGGTAGTACAAACTGCTGATGGGAACCTTTCTCCATTCTTGAAAATCAACCTTCCTCCCAGTTTTAAGTGACAATCCATCCTAAAATTTTACACTAGTCCAAAATCAGAAGAAACATTGAGTCCTGTGAAACCAGACCAGACAAAGTCTGACAGATATTCAGAAATGGGTAAACAGTTGTTTTCCCCCATTCAGTTAAATGAGGGGGGGGCGACAGTGCTCGCCAGAGTATGCCAGAATAACGGAAGGAGCTTCAGGAAGGAGCTTCATCAGTGAAGGATGATTCAGGAAACTCCCAAAAGATCAGACCATATCCACATTTAATTTGATTGACAAATGGGAAGTGGGTCTGGAAACTACAAATTCCAAACATCTCCTGCCTAGCAGGTGTATGCTAAAAATGTTCATTGGCGACAAAAGCATAGAAGATAATTGTTGGTTGTGAGAGATGTCCCTTCCGCATTTTATCTGGGAAGTGACATTCTCAACCAATTTGGAATCAATTTGGACCTAATTAATAATAAAGTCTGGTCCCGACTGGGGAGTAACCTCACAGACCTTAACAACACTGAAAAAGCATTCCAGTCAGCTCAATTGCTGCCTTATGCCATTGAAGTTCAAGTGCTAGAAGAGGTTACCATAACAGGCTAAGTGCAACAATTTACCCTTCCCCTCAAAATTAAACGAGGACAGAACATCAAACACCAGGACGCCTATATAAATCTAAATTTCCATCTCCAACAACAAGATTTGTATTTAAATCCGACTCCTCTTGTAGACTTAGAACACAACACCATTCATATATTGGCAGATAACAGCGACCCTCGAAGTATTACTTTGGGCTCAGACACCTTTATTGGAATGGCGGTTGATGCCTAACATTATTCTGGTGATTTAGGCAATTAAATCATGGGACCAATCCCAAACGACTGTTTCGACATCAGCAATGGTATACCTCTAGAAAAGATCTTTACTAGATATGGGAGGAATTTCTTGGTGTACTCTTCATGCCCTCATAGGGTGGAAGAGGTGACCTGTGACATCAGGAGGGAGGAGGTAGAGTTCCGAGTCAAGAACCCTACTTCGACTCCATGGAACCTCCTGTTCAGGTCAACACCATCAAAAGAGATCTCTCCACCCAACTGGAGGATACTACTGAAATTGCCAAGCCCAAGGTCTTCCCAGGTTTCAAGCAGATGGTCAAGGAAAGGATCAATCTTGCTGATGCCTGTGAGACAGAGGAGCAAAGATAAAGGCTGAAACCAGTCTTCCTGTAATTCCAAGACATCATTCCAGTGGACTCATAAGACTGTGGACGCACATGCATTCATCAGCCAACATACCCACGGACCCCGAGATGGCTGCAGTATTGTTTCGCAAACATGCAAAACAATACCGGTTACCTCCCGAACTCAAACTACTCAAGAAAAAGAAAGCCAAACTAGAACTACTATGGAAAACCAACCCATCACCTGAAAACAAATCCAATCTCAAGAACATCTCAGCGCTATACAAAAGTGAGATAATTTGCACCAAAAAAGATGCCTATAACGTCAGGATTGACCAGGCAGGCTCTTCCACCAAAGAATTATTTAAAATTCTAAAGGAGCTAGAAAACCCCAATGCCCCTCCAGACAACTGCTCAAAAGATAAACCCTAGTGCACCAGCATCCAGAATGCCCTCAACAATAAAATTACAGGGCTCCAAACCAAAATTGAGGATAAACGTCAACAACTCTTCAGCAACAAAACTACTAACCCAAACATAAGCCCACCAACACCTAGCAAAGCCAATATAGGCTTCACCTTTAAGAAAGTAACTATCTTAGAAGTCCAAAAAATCATCACTTCCCTAAAACCTAATTGCAAAGGGGACAGCTGCCCTGCCCAAATAATAAAAAAGACGCTGCCAGAGACCTCTCCCCTTTTATCACTAAGCTAATCAACCTCTCATTTGCTCACAATTCTGTCCCCAACAACCTAAAACAATCCTGGGGGCTCCCTCTCCTAAAAAAACAATCCCTAGACCCAGCCATACCAACTAACTATAGACCCATCAGCACTGTCCCTTTTCTGTTAAAAATCCTGGACAGAGTCGCCTACATCCAGATTCAGGTGTACCTAGAATCTAACCAACTGCTAGGTATACGTCAATCTGGCTTCAGACCTCAACATGGAACAGAAACCGCTCTGGTTGACCACAAAAGCCAGATTGACGAAATCAAAGAAAAAGGTAATGCAGCAATCCTACTTCTCTTAGACCTTTCAGCGGCCTTCGATTTAGTCGACCACAAAATCCTATGCAACCACCTATCTATCGAAAGCCCACTTCTCCTCCTCTGCCTCTTCTTGGATACAATCCTTCCTGGCGAATAGAACCATGCAAGTCTTCTCCACAATAGCTGCGGCTGTCCCGATCCCCATCACCTGTGGAGTCTCACAATGCTCCTGTGTCTCCCCCACCTTGTACAATATATTTACAAAGCCACTATTCGACAAACTGGACAGTCTGGGTGTCACCTACACCAACTATGCAGATGACACCCAGATTCTCCTCACCATCTCAGGCAACTACAATACAAACGTCACCCGGATCAACAAAATCTTCTCCATCATTCAGGCATGGATGGCCACCCACGGCCTCTGCCTGAATGACGAGAAGACGGAGCTTCTGCTGGTCGGCTCTCCTAATAACCTGTCTAAACTCAGTCCCAGCTACAAGAACATTATCATAGACGGGAATACTATCCCCATCGCTAAAAGTGTGAAAACCTTAGGTTTCCACCTTGATGCCAACACCAACCTCTCCAAACAAATCAACTCAACCGCCTCGGCCACTGCTTATACAGGTAAGATAATCAGGGCTAGCAGACCCTTCCTATCCCCCGACAGTTGTCTCACTCTGGCCAGAGCACTCATTCAATCCAAACTAGACTATTGCAACAGCCTATACCTAGGAGCCAACCAGTCCGTAACTAACAAACTCCAGTTTCTCCAGAACAATGCTCTACGCGCAGCACTCAACATCCCAAGGCGTGAGCCCATCTCCACAACCAGGAAAGCATGTAAATGGCTTTCCATAAATCAAAAAATTGACCTCAAAACTATCTGCCTCACTTATAAGGCCTTAAACAACCTAGCCCCACCGTACCTCTCCAATAAATTCACTTTAAAATCCACATCCAGAACCACTAGATCATCCAACTCATTATGCCTGCTAGTGCCCAGATTTATCTTAAAAAGAGCAGGTGGCGCTAGCTTCACGGTGTTAGTCTCCCTACTTTGGAACACCCTACCACTCAAAATCAAAACCACTGAGTCCTTCCCGATCTTTAGGAAACTTGTTATTGGCTGGTTATTGAACAAAGAGTAGCATTTACCCACACTCTAATATCTAACAGCCGCAACCATAGCTGTATTATATGTAAATTGTTGTACTATGTAAATTTTTTGTAAATTGCTGTACTTTGTAAATGTAAATGCATATCTCATGCCTGTAACCGCTTCCTTAAGCGCCCTTCTACCCACGGGTCCGGAGCGCTCTATAAATAAATTAAACAAACAAACCTCTCGCATCCACGGAGTCACTCACAGAGATTATTAAGAATTTAGAATCCCGTGGGATAATTCGTCCGATCCACAGTACCTTCAACAACCCGGTACCGGGGATACTCAAACCAAATGGCCAATGGAGACTTTGTGCAGTCCTGAGGGATTTGAACTAACGGGTGCATATGTCAACATGGCCCTTTCCCAACATCGATCAGGGACTGTCCCAGATCGAAGGGTCAAAGGTGTACACTGCCATTGACCTGACCAATGGTTACTGGACAGTACCCGTGAGTAGGGAAGACCAGTACAAGCTTGCCTTTACCTTTTGGGGGCAGCAGTACACGTGGATCCGAATCCCCTTTGGATACATAAACTCTGGCAATGAGTTCAACATCTTTCTACATAAGGCCATGCCCGATTTGGGTGAACTGTGGAGAAACATATAGCAGAAATTAAAAGACCCAACTACTCCACGTGAATTAAGAAGCCTTCTTAGACTCACTAATTATAGTACGCAGTCCTATGCAACCACCTTTGGTCGGCTGCCCATTTCTCAGGGGATGACATAGCTTGGGTCCAGTCCTTTCTAGCTAACCGCACAATGAGCGTCTTTTCCTCCCCATCAGCCTCCGCTGACCCTATTCAAATATCGTGCGGAGTACCACAGGGACGCTGTGTCTCACCCGCTATGTATAACATTTTTACTAAGCCTCTGATAAGTAAGACTGGGTGTCACCTGCACAAATTATGCAGATGACACCCATATCTTCATTCCCCTTTCAGGCAACTTTCTTGAGGACACAGCTTTAGTAAATAAGATATACCTCCTCATTCAGGCATGGATGGCATTCCACGGCCTCTGCCTGAATGATGACAAAACTGAGATACTGATCCTAGGATCAGAGACGAACCTCAAAAAACATAGCCCTAGTTATGCCTCCTTCAATATTGACAATAACTCCGTCAAGGTGATGCCTGCTGTTAAAACTTTAGGTTTCTACCTTGATTCCACACTCACCTTTAAGAAACAAGTGAACTCACTTGCATCTTCAACAGCCTACACTTGCAAACTGATCCGAGCCTGCAGACCGCTTCTCTCCGAAACTAGCTGTATTACCTGGGCCAATGCTCTCATAATGTCCAGACTGGATTATTGTAATGCTTTGTACTCGGGGGGCCAATAAATACGTCTTGGATCAAATTCAAAGATTGCAAAACAATGCCCTCAGAGCAGCGTTAAATATCCCCAACAGAGAGCATATCTCTCAATCCAGAAGAGACATCCACTGGTTAAAAATAATACGACAGGATCTTCCTTAAAACAGTTTCACTCACGTCTAAATGCCTGAACAACGTAGCACCTCCATATATTTCAGAAAGAATAAACAGGAGAATTGCTACTCACCCTAAGAGATCAGCTACCGCCCACACTCTAGAGATCCCTAGATTCAAACGAACCACAGCTGGTGGTTCCAGTTTCCTGGACAAAGCAGCACAATCCTGGACTACTCTTCCCCCAGATCTCAGAATGGAACAACCCTACCCCAAATTTAGATGTAATGTACTTAAATGACTATGAACAAATGACTCCCATCCTGCCCTGTCCCGCACTTAGACTGCTCCCCTCCCTGACACTTGTTACGCTCTATCACACTCACTGTATTTGCTACTTACTTTACTAATCCAACTGCAATTTGTATTATACTTTATGTGACCCTCAGCTTCTACCACTCTACTGTAACCTGGAATTGGCTGTAAAATAATATTTCTTGTATGTATGCATATATACCTTACATGCTCTGTAACTAAGCTTTAAGTTTACTTGTCCTGTTGCGCCCAGCTAGCTAAGGGTCTGGTGCGCATTACCAGATAAATAAACAAACAAAACAAACAAACAAACCAATGTTCATTGAAGACTATGTCGAGGTCTGTCGACCATTGGTCAATTTATTAAAGGATGGAGTGGGGGTGGGGTCCGGAACAATTCGAGGCAGTTATACAACTGAAAAGAAGCCTTTCCCAGGCCCCTTGTTTGGCTTAACCTGTAAAGAACAAGGAGTTCTTCTTGGAGACAGGGTTCTCAGATACTTGCCTAACAGCGGTATTGTACCAAAAGCATGACATGGTCAACAAAGTCATCTTGTACGCGGGCAAGACTTTGTCCTCTATGGACCATCTTATATGCTTTGAGAGGATTCATAATAACATCTTTCCTGTTGATCAGTTGCCCCCCACACCTTGTATGACTGGGAACATACGAAAAGTTATGCAAGATACATTTCATGCCACAGTCCTCCCATTGCTTCCATCACTTGAAAAATCAATGCCTCTTGGCGTCTTTGTAGCCAATGTAAAAATGGTACTATTAAATCTCACATACCATTCACACCCGAGATAATTGAAGCTTGTGTTCAAAAACGCAAATTAGAACATTTATGGCGGAAGCATCCATCAGAGGCAAGCCTTTCCACCTATAGGCTTGCTGTCAGACATTATAAGATTCTTATCTCCCAGACCAAAGAGATACACCTGAATTCCCGGATTGCTAAAGCAAAATCTAGGCCTAAGGTTCTTTTCACAATACTCCAAGAGTTGAAGGGCAGTACTGTGCCCAATTTACCTCATGCTGATCGCTCCTGGTGCCAAAATATTCATGATAGCTTTTCAAACAAAACTAACTCATCAAAAGAATATTGAGGCCAAGGTTAAATTATTATCGGGTCATATCACCCCTATTACAAAGAGTGTAGTATTTGGTGCTGACTCTCCTGCCTTCTCTTTCAAAGCAGTTTCTATAGAGGAGGTAATTTATGTAGTCTCCAAACCTAAACCCACCTCTTGCAAAGGGGATACTTTCCCTGCTGCATTATTCAAAGAATACATCTCTACTCTCGCCCCATGGGTGACTACTTTTGTTAATCGCTCCTTCTGTGAGTCACTTGTTCCTGAAAGTATTAAAGAGGCATGGGTAACGCCCCTGCTAAAGAAGGAAAATTTGGACACTTCAGAGGCTGGCAATTATCTGCCTATCACAAATGTCCCCTTCATCTTAACATTTTTAGATAAGATTGCTTACTGTCAATATCAGTCTTTCGTTGAAGAACATGATATACTGGCTGCCCAGCAATCCGGTTTTCGACCATATTATGGGACCGAGACAGTGTTGCTGGACTTAAAATCATACATTGCTGGTATCATGGATGAAGGTAACACTGCGTTATTGTTACTCCTGGATCCGTCTGCCGCGTTCGATCTCGTTGATCATCGACATTTGGCGGACAGACTAAGTTCAGTGGGCAAATGCTCTAAAGAAGCGACTGCTTGGTTTAAATCTTTCCTGGGACCACGTCGTATGAGAGTAACCAAAGACAATGCTTTTTCCAATCGCCTCTACCCTCTTATGTGGTGTTCCTCAGGGATCATGCTGGTCACCTTTACTCTTTAATATCTACTCCCACCTTCTCTGCTTACTTCTGTCGGTGATAGGCATATGTTTTGCCACCTATGCCGACGATACGCAGATAGTTATTCAGCTAACTGGTGACTACCTTCAAGATCAGGAGCGTATCAACTATATCTTCACGGAAATCCAGAACTGGATGGCCATGAACTCGTTGGCTCTTAATGCCAAAACTGAACAGCTTATTCTAGGTACTCTACAATGGTTAAAGAGACTGGATGTAAGATATGAGAATTTTTTGATCGGCCTAAATACTATCCAAGTCTCAAAAACTGTTAAAACCCTGGAGTTTCTTTTTATCCCCAATTGTCTTTCAATCGGCAGACTAGTTATTTGAAATCCTCCTGCCATTTCTACATTCAGCTTCTCTACCAAATACAGCCTTATCTGACTTATCTGTCTAAAGAAAATCTTGCCCCAATTGCAGCATTGATTGTGAATTGCTAGCTGGATTATTGTAATAGCCTCTTTATTGGCCCATCTCAGGCCAATCTTAAATCTCTGCAGGTGGTTCAGAACAGCGCTGCCTGTGCGTGCTGTGTTTGGCCTCAAATGTAATATGCATGTCTCTGAGGCCAGGCACAGCCTGCACTGGCTGCCTGTTCAACAGCGGCTGCAGCATAAGGGCTTGTCTATTGTGTTTAAATGACTGTGGGGCGATGCCCCATCTTACCTTACATCTAAGATAAAAAAGAACCCTATTGGACGTATACTACGATCCAATTGTGACATCTCTTTGATTCAACCTTTGTCTTCATTAAAGAAAATTGGGGGTGCTAGTTTCAATTTGTGGGATCCTGCCCTGTGGAATTCCATTCCTAGATATCTGGCTGAAAGCAACTCACTAACTGCTTTTAAAAAACAGTTAAAAAAGTTTATTTTTGATGCAGGCCATCGTCAATGTTCTAGATTGCCTTTAACAATCTTCTCCTACTCTACCTCTTGTAACATCTACCAACACTTTGTGTAGGCTCTGTAGGTTGTCTCATCCTGGTCTACTGTGTCTATCCGTTTCTCCATTCTCTCTGTTTTGTTGTTTATGTTTTTCTTTTTCTCCTCTTTTGTGTGCGCCCTCAGGCCTTTTGGTTAGTGGCGCAATAGAAGAATCCCGATAGATAGATAGGAAAAATTCAATGACTGCGAGAAGGCACTACTTGCAACGGTGTGGGCGTTGAAAAATTACTTCCCATTCATCCAGGGGGAGCATATCATTGTTGAGACTCTTCACCAACCCTTGCAATATCTACACAGTGACAGAATCGGGGCAGGGAACATTAGTAATGCTAGAATTACTTCCTGGATTCTGTCCATGCAAGGCTTCCCTGTGGAGGTCAGTTATGGCCAAAACAAGAAGAGACCCCTAGCGCAAGGGTTAGCAGACTTGCATGATTGTGCTCAAGAAAACTGTCTTGAGGATGAAAGTGTAATGACCACCAACAACATGGAGGCATACTTAACTTCCTCACACAAGGTCTATGAAGAAGACATGTGTCAGGGGATACCAGCAGTTTATGTGGAAGAGTGCTCCTACCATGTTGATAACAGGGATAAAGTACTGGTGGTTGGCATCGGGAATGCCTGGGTGAATGATACCCCGGAACCCTCTGCTGGTTATAAAATGGGACCCCAAACTAGTCAGGTTGCAGAGTTGATGGCCATTTATCAAGCCATCCTCACTGCAGTGCACCACCAGCTCATTGAATTGGTTTTAATCACTGACTCCGGTTATGTCAGGAATGGGTTTGTGGAGCACCTGATTAACTGGAAGAACCGAGGCATGCTTTGTGCCAGCAATAAACCCTTAAAGTATGCCAAACTGATCCAGTAATTGACGATCTGGGGACCTCCAATGGTATGACCTTCTATTGGAAGAAGATAGGAGGTCATTCCAAAATAGAGGGGCTAGGTAAGACTGGCAATGACCTGGCTGACCAGCTGGCTAAAACCAGAGTTCTGCAGGAGGATTTCATAGAAAAAAAATCCCTGCTGGGTGAAATCCCACTTGCCGCTGCCACCAGGTCACAAACTCATGCGAAATGAGAACTCTCGACTGCCCTGTGGAGTAAAGATACTGCAGATGCAGATTTGATCACTGTACAGAAAGAGGACCCGATCATTGGGAAATGTTAGCAACACATTGAAGACCCTGTGAGCTTTCCTCTAACACAGGCGGATTGCACCGGTAAAGAGGATCACCAGGTGTTGAAGTTTTCCAAGATGTTCTGGATCCAAGGTGGTTTTTGTTGGTAAGGAGAGCTCTATTTGGCTGTGATCAGTGGGTGGAACCTACCACTTTCTGAAGCCTGATGTTGAATTACACCCATGATGCAGCCACTGCCAGTCATAGGGTTTTGACACAGCATTAGAAATCTTGCACGAGGTTGCCTGCTGGCCAGACATGGGTCAGGGCCACGACACTTGCCTAAAGGGTTGTCTTGTGTGTGCTCAATTTCAGCCCAGTTCACTCACACACAGAGCTCCCCTACAAAAAAGGGGAATGCCACTGCCTGGATCAGATTTTCAAGTTGATTTCATCAGGCCAGTGATTCACTCCTCTAGAGGAAACAAGTACACGTTGACTGTGACATGCTTGTTCACAAAGTAGGTAGAAGGTCATCCAGCCCCGAATTGTAAGGCGGAGACAGCTGAAGCACTAATGATCAACCACATCTTCTCTCGTTTCAGTCTCCCGCAAAGGATGGAGTCGGGCTGAGGAAGCCATTTTACCAGTGAGGTGATGGCAAAGATGTGGGAGATTCTAGGGGTAAAAAGAAAACTCCACATTGCCTACCGCCTGGCCTAACGCGGGTGGGGTAGATAGATAGAACAGAACAATTGAGAATATCTTAAAGATGTTCATGGCAGACTCTGGACCCAGTTGGGACATTCGATTACTGCTTGTCCTGATGGCTATTAGGTCTACACCATCTTCTACAACAAAGATGTCTCCATTTGAGCTCATGACTGGACGATTCATGGTGTTACCACATCATCTGTTCTATAGAACTCAGGAGCAGACACTGATAAATGCGTCCACTACTCAGGAGTGCATTGGAAATGTAAGGAAGCACCTCCACCATGCTTTTCTCTTGGGTTCCTGACAGTGTTGACCCAGGCTTCTAGACAATTTTGCCATGGTTGAGCCTGAACTGAGATGTTCAAGTCGATGCGAATACACTGGCAGTTGGCATTGAGTCGGTTCGAAAGTGCGGCTCCCAATGGGAGGAGTCAATTTTCGACAAGGCAAAACTATGGCTTACAAAGGGTCGGCGAAGCAGTTGAGTCAGTGGGGAGATCACGGCTCTAATGAGTTGAGATGGCGTTCGAGATGGACAAGTCGCTAACTTTTAGCAGTCAAGTCGGCACTTGAATCAGTTGCCCACACAATGTCTAACCAATGATCCAGTTGAGACAAGTCGGTCCACTTCAATGGGTAGAGCCATCATCTAGGTGGTGGGAACTGCAGCAAGTGGTTCGACGATTGTGTAAAGAGAAAAAAGCAACACTGTGGGTCCTGAGGCAACTTGAAGGGCATTGAGCGAGATCGATATGGCTCAAATATGCCTCACGGGAGTTCCAGAAGAAGGTGAATCTTTCTGTGCTACACTCCAATTGCAGGTAGCTTGCTGGCATCTATAAGGGATCCTTCACTTCCACTGAACAGGGTCCTGGCTCCAGCTAAGGGCCCTTTGTACACAGCAGTTCAACCCTACAGTTCTCCGGGGATGGTTAGGAGAGAGAGCTCACCTCTGTCTTGGATGCCTTCTCTCTTCAATTCACTGACATTGGAATAAACTTAGCTCCCAAAAGAGGTCCAGTAAATCCTTCTTCTAGTTTATGGGCCGAAGATGAATCAAAGAATGAGAAATGCACAGGGACTGGTCCAATGCAAGCCTGCTGTAAGCGGTCCAATCCAGACTGTTCCAACAAGTGTCCTTTACCTTCCAACATCACAGCCAGAGTGCCTTGCCTGCAGGAAATGGGGAGAACAGGAAGTGGTAGAGAGCCCTAACAGAAACCAAGATAATGGAAGCCCTCTCTCAGCCCACCTCTCGCTTCTCGGTCTAACTTCACACCCAATGTCTGCTAACTTTAAAAAGGACTCCAGTTGTCAGCACCCCGGTGTGAGTTGTTTTGTTATGTCAGTGCTGCCTTTGAATTACTGATTCCCAGGAGATCTGCTGGTGAGGGTTCCGGTGCCCTGAGAGGAAGGAGTTGCCCTTCCAGCAGGATGATCAAAAGGCAGCTGCCTGGCTACTGTCCCATAGGACTGCTGCGAAGACAATTAGGCCAGCAACCATTCAGGTCACAACTGTGCTCTGCTCACAGAGCTGAAACTAATGTGATATAAAATTGCTATGGCTGTATAATCATGAACTCTTAGTAGTCCCCGTGCACAGACCACTCGCGGCTTATATATAAAGATTTACTTGCCACCAGACTGACTAAGGCATACTATTATTATGTTTGGCAAAAGAGGTGCAGAAGATTAAAAAGCCATCTCTGCCTACAGGAACTTTGTGTTCTAGCAACTGTCAGGAATGCGCATGTGGCTTCTGGACCTGATCTGTCCCACTGCAGGGCTGGTGCTGAGGGCGCAAAGAGACCATCTCAGCAGAGCTCGTGTTTGCTCCACAAGTTTGGCATGGAGCATCTATGAAATGGGGATCTGTTTGACAGACCTTCCTTTCAGAAAATGAATTATCAGCCTCGTTTTATGTAATAAAAATAAAAAGGCAGGGTTTTGACACACTTAAAGAAGGCCTTCCGGCACACCACCACTCTAGGAATTGTTGACCAATATGTGGAGTGACAATTAAAACATTGTTTTTTTCCAGTGTTTTGCATAACTTCACAAATGTGAAACACATTCTGTAAACACGTTTCAAATCAACAAAGCATACTAGGGGCATCTGCACGGAATTCTGCAACTTTGGCAACTAACAGTGCTTTTTTGATTAAGCATATCTGCTGCAAAATGTTCAGTTTTCAGCTACTGTGTTTTCTCATTCATGCAAGAACATTTGAAAATCCAAGTTGCTAACCGCTCTTAAGTCAAGGCTGCCAATTTCCATATTGTCAAAAAAATGCGATATTTGCAAGGTTTAGCTCGCCTAATAAAGCAGCTATTGTCCATTTCACTTATCCACGTATCCAGTAACAGATATAACCTGTTTCACTTACCAGGTAACAGACATTCCCAGTTCCACATTTCCATTACCTTGGGTAGGTGGCCGTGGAGGGGCCAGGTGGTCTCAACGGTCTACAGTATATGGATTCATCCACTGCCGAGATTATAACCCACCAGCAGCCTGTCGTGGTTACAGGCCTAACCCCACACACGCGGACGGCTCGTGCTGCCCGAGCCTTTTTGCCATGAGAGGGACACATACATTCTTTAGACTTGCCTTGGACTCCTCAGTGATATAGCAGTCACCCACTCACAGAGTGACCTTTGCACCGGCTCATTAACAAGCCCGTCCAGAATGCAAATGTACCTCTCCAGTTAACTGAGGGAGGCATGCTGCAGACAAATCTTGACATGTCGGCCTCTTATGAAAGCAGAGGTCACAAATCCCTGCACCCTGCTCAGCCAGCCAGATTGCCAGATTTCTCAGGGCTCACCCGGTGTAAGACTTTAAACAAATCTTGTCTGCTCCTGTAACGCACAAGCCACCAGTTTGTATCTCGTTTCATGCAATACAATGAGGAGCAAAAAAAGTATCCTTGCGGCAAGCACCATTATGTTACTCCTCGTAGGGGCCCGCCTGAGCCGATTATTGGCATCGTAGAGGAGTAGCACATATCCACAGCGACGCTGAGAATCTTGATTGGGGTACTCAACAATGCTGGATGCCGCTGCTCGCAGCAATGCTCTGGAGGCTGAACAGGAGCAAACCTTTCCACTGTAAAACAGGCAACATGGAACACGAGGCAGCAGGCGGCCCACTGGCTGGGTGCGGCATGCGAGTTTTGGGGTCTAGAGTAGGTCCGCTCAAGAGATGTCCGACGCAACTTGCCAAAATTCCATGAATTGCACCCGTCCTTTGATAGGAACGAGTCCATTTGCACCTGTGCGGGACATAGTTGATCTCAGAGCAGAGCGGTCTACTTCCTCGGCACAGCACTGATCCTAAATCAGAAGGTCTGGCGGCATCACAGATTACGGTTACATTTGATTGGGCATGTCAGTGGGTCATAGCCAATCAAATGGTGGGTTTGCGTTTGGGTTGACGAGGAGGTAGTGGCACCACTTCTCTAATCATCGCCTGAGGAATCGGCCCCAGGACCAGACTTTCCACTCTGGAGGTGGCTGCAGTCTTTGGTAGTCGCAGGTGAAAACAAGGGTTCTTGTGCAGGTTGGTTTCCCCACATAGTTGGCTATTGCGCTCTTTGTCCTATGCCCGCTTGGTCTGCAAATTATGTTTTTGTCCCGTTTAATGCAACCTGAACTATAGATTCTGTATTGCCACTTTGTACAAGGTAATTATGCCACCAGTTAGTGTATGTACTTGACGATTTAGGTTAAAAGCAGCAAGAGAAGATTCCGCTCCGACAGGAAGCAGGCTGCAAGCAAGTCTGCCTTTTCAAGCCCTGAAGGACCTGGTGTGGGTGTGGTGGCAGTGCCAGGTAGTCTCAGTGCTCCAGCAGCAACTGGCATTTTCACACTGCCAGGGTTACAACCCAGCAGCAGCATGGGGACACCAATGGTACACGCATGGCCCGACATATAGGGATGATGCATGCTGACTGGGCCTTTTAAATTCCCGGGGAGGAGATTCTGGCAACATCCACCCTCCAACCAATCATTTGGGCTGACTGGGCCTTTTAAATTCCTGGGGAGGAGATTCTGGCAACACCCACCCTCCAACCAATCATTTGGGCTGACTGGGCCTTTTAAATTCCTGGGGAGGAGATTCTGGCAACATCCACCCTCCAACCAATCATTTGGGCTGACTGGGCCTTTTAAATTCCTGGGGAGGAGATTCTGGCAACATCCACCCTCCAACCAATCATTTGGGCTGACTGGGCCTTTTAAATTCCTGGGGAGGAGATTCTGGCAACATCCACCCTCCAACCAATCATTTGGGCTGACTGGGCCTTTTAAATTCCTGGGGAGGACATTCTGGCAACATTCACCCTCCAACCAACCTTTAGGCTGACTTGCAACGGGCTTAATTGGTTACACCTACTTTACCGGCCTTTGATTACCGACCACAAGCGGACGTTTGCAGCAGTGGGGATTGGGGGGTCAGGAGGTGGCAGGGGGTGAAAAAGGTGTGGCTAACGGATCAGTGGTTCTTAATGTGCATGGCAGTTTACACCACTGGTTGGAGGCAGGGAGTGTGCAGTGGGTTTAGGTTGGAGGAGCCAGGCTGTTTCATTGGCAGGTGTAAGGCAGTGATCTCAGGCAAGGGTTTTTCCTGATGATTAACCTTTGTGTGTTAGGGCATTTCCTACTGGTACGCCCAATCAAATGTAACCGTAATCTTTGATGCGCCCAGTCCTTATGATTCAGGATCAATACTGTGCAGAGGAAGGCGACAGTTCTGGTCTGAGATCATCTCCATCCAACCCAGGTGCAAATTGGCTCTTTCCTGTCTAAAGACGGATGCAATTGATAGAATTGTGTCAAATTGAGCCAGACAGTTGGCGACTGGATGAAGCCACATTTTAAAGATTAAAGCAGTTCAGCAAAACACAGCCAACCCACCTAGTTTAATGCACGTGAAATGAAGTGTTTTTATTAAGCATGTATCACTTTTTTCTCGGTGAAGAGGCAGGCGCTTTTCTTTTCGGTGGGGTGGAGGGAACGTAACATGTCATACAAAGTACAAATCTATGCTTCAATGTTTACGTTAAATGTATAACCCTCAAAGACCACCGATTCCAGCGGGTTTTTGCAAAGACAGCCCTAAAGCACCATTACAGGAAATATGGCAACTTATGTGTCCCTGGCCTTCAACTGGAAAATGTAACGACCAAAGATTTGAAGTTTTTAAGGCAGAAACTAAAATTCAAATGTCCATATCATCACCACGGGCCCAGTTTTCAAAGGCATACATCACCAACATACATCTCCTCTCAGGCCCGCATATTCAAGCTTGTGAATGTGCGGGGACGAGCCCGACTGATTCCACCTCTGGAGGTAACATGACGTCCAGCGATTCTTCCCAGCATCCACCTGTCACACATGTAGATCAGCGATTTTCCATGCATAGGTGTTGAGCGCTGTGGAGGATCTCTGGCAAGGGGTGGTTCCAAAAGGTCACTGCATGCGTGGCGAGAGCCCTCAATGTCTCACTACCATGTATGATGCCGGGGGCGTGCCCACAGCAACAAAACACACTGACCAAGCCATCTCTGAAATGGTCGTGTCAGTGGATTGCGCTAGGCATGAGGTGGCTCATAAAATGCCCAGACATACCGCAGATAATGGACGCGTCTACTCTCAGCAGAATGGCCACAGCATTGGCAATCATCTGGGCTGTACAAATGGATCCCACTTGGCATACCTGCACGTTGACGGTGCTGTGGCACCACTGCATGCAGATCCCACGCAACAGGAGAAATGGTGTATGCCAGGAGACGTGCAGAAAGCCGTTTCATCCTGGCATCCACTAAGCAGTGAATGAGGCTTCTCCTTCTATGATCTCAAAGAAAATGAGGACCACAGCGGTTAACATTGTATTGAACGATATGAGGAAAATACCACCCCATGAATGTGCTATGCCTTTTGTGCGGTACATACATTACTTATTTCTTAAATTGGGCAATATTATAATAATATTAGAGCCCCGGTTGGTGGACTGTAATGGGTATTAGCGACCCTTCTTCCCGCTCAGCGGATTGGCTTTGACTCAGACACTTAATGTGGGAGCAGGCCAATAACACCCTTTACAGCACATCAATCCAGGCATTAATGTCTCATATGCATTCAATGTGAAAGCAACAGCAGAACACTTGACAAAAACCTAGGGGTTGATCACAAGTTCAGTGCTGACATTTTTTCCTGATCATCCTCAGACCCACAAAGTCCTTTTATTGCCACCATCTCACGAAACACCTTCTGGCCAATGGGGACCCCACTCAATATTGGTCAAGGACAAGCCCAGGCTGTCCGTTACGGAATCTCTAGAAAGGCCAGCACCACATGTTAGTATGGACATTTTCGTGGGCCAAAGCAGGCCCTTCGTTGCTCTGTCCAACTAGTAGTTTGAACCAATGTTACGGAATTGCTTTGAAATGCACAACTTGCAACATATTTGACTAAAAAACGCCTATTTGCGTAGTACTGAAACAGTTTGCCAAGAAAAGTAACAACTTGCTATTTTCACTTATGACCCAGCATTTTACTGGTGTCTGGGCCTATTTGCTATACCATTATGACCCTGATCAAGGAAGAAACGCGGCTGGAGGGGGCAGGGAATTGGAGGGAAAGTTGTATTGTTATTGATTTGCACAAGTTTGACAAAGGGAGGAACAGGATATGTTGGGAGGTCAGATGGACTCACTCAAAAACAGAAAAGAACAATAACGAAGAGGCACACATTGTAGAGATTGACTTAATTCCAAGTGGGAGAAAACAAGTTTAGGAGAATGGTTGCAGGATTCAAGGGGCAAGGCGTCTCCCAAGCATAAATGTGAAGAGAAAATCAGAGCATTTTAATGCAGAAATAATGTGACATTGTTCAAACAAGGTTACTTGCAAAACAGTACTAATAACAGAAAGTCCACAATTAAAGTAGAGTCATCGCCTGCACTGACAGTATCCCACTGTCGATCGCCCACAAAGGTCAGGCTAAATACCCTCTTACTCAGTGCTGCTCATTCTTTCCCAGCAAATGAGTGAAAAGCAAACTTCTCAGACTTTCCCACCAGCAGGAATGTCTTGGTTCTCCTAGAATTATCCAACAACTCTGCTTTGAAACTGGTGGACACTCAAGCCCATCTAAAAACCAGCCATGCTAAGGCCATACCATCCACCCCTTGGTACATCCCCTATCTCGCCTCCAGCAAACACTAAATTAGTGCTCTAGAGAAACTGTGGCACAAAAATGGTAACCCTGTAGAACTCACCAACTATTAGACCTCTCTGCGTCAACTGCAGGATTCGGATTATAGAGGCCAAAGCTGCTTACTACTCCACCACCATTGCAGCAGCCAGAGCATTGCGCCAAACCCTCACACTACCCAAGGTGCCAGCAACTCAGGCATCAACAACTGTTTTACTGAAAAAATAGATAAAATCTGACAGATCGTCGAATCAACCTTCAACAATATTAGCCACCTCCCCCCCACACCCCCGAACTCATCCATGGACAGTGGCCCGCTGGACCGAATGGTCTTCTCTCTTCCACAAACCTCCAAAAAGCACTGGTCTCCCTCAAACCCACCTCTTTCTCTGACAATATCATCCAGGCCTCTATCATTAAACAACTGATGGGCCTGGCGTTCAACACACTGCCTCCCTCACTGAAGGGTAATTTCTAGACACCCAAAAGACTGGTCTCATACGACCTCTTGAAAAAACCAAACCTAGATCCCGGTGGCCTTTCCAACTACTGGCCCATAATGAACATCCCGTTTATCTGCAAGATTTTGGAAAAGTAGTTGCTGTAAAACTGCTAGCCAGAATCGAACAACTACACCTCCTAAATGATTATCAGTTGGGGTTACGTCCCAAGTATAGCATCGAGACAGCCACCATTCAAGGTGGTGGATGTTGCCATCTAAATCATGGATTAAGGCGACGCTTGCCTCCTCGTCCTACTTGGTCACTCTGCTGCATTCAACACCGTCAACCACCATATCCTCTTCTCCCTCTTCATCAACAGGATGGAATTCTCTTACACTGTCCTGAATTGGTTTACCCCCTAGCTCTCTGGCATAAACCTGGTTGTCCAGATGAACACGTTGGTTCCAACCGACTCCAAGTCTCCTGCAGACTCCCCCAAGGCTCTGTCCTCTTACTGATCCTTTTTTAACTTTACATGGATCCTCTGGGCACACTTCTCAAGGATCCTGACATAGCCATACACCAATGTGCGGACACCAACACAGTTGTACGAGAGTAATAAGCCCACAGGATATCAGCCATCTCTGGGATTACCCAGCCATCATTCAGTCCTGAATGTCAACTGCCTAACTTAACCCCTTCAAGACTGAATTCGTCCTCATCGGTCCCTCCGCTAAACAACAACTTGTCCAAAAATGTTTATGCGCCTAGAAGAATTTGATCTGCAACTCTTCGATTTAGCAAAATCATTAGGCTTCACCATTGAAAGTAGCCGGTCCTTCCAGAAAGACATGGCCAAGAAAGCCCAAACAGCCTGACTCCAAATCTTACCCATCGCAAAATCAAACCCTTCATCCTTCCTGCCGCAGGACTTCCAGGCCGTAGTGAAGGATGCTATGGTCCTGCACATCGATTGGGGAAATGCCCTGCAAAGGGGGCTCCTAGCTGCTCACTTGGATACCCTAAAAGCAGTCCAACACGCCACAGCACATCTTATTTACAAGTGTCTGGAAATTTGACCAAATCACACCCATCCTACGCGAACTACATTAGCTTCCTCCCCAGGCCAGGATACTGTTGACCACTTATACAAAACAATGAGCATGCTTTTACAGCACGAGTCCTCTTTTTAAAAAAAATAGGGGCTTGTTGGTAAAGGACTAGATACAGAGAGAAACAAAGAGAGGGTACCAACAAGCTACCTTTCGATATCCTCACCCGAGGTAACACAACTGGGTCTCACACCAAAACCATGTATTCACAAACCATCAATCTTTTATCAAATATAAAGAGATGGCAGGCTCAATTTTAACAAAAATATCTCATATTTATTATATTGTGTAATAAAACAATATAATAAATCATTTGGTCACATTTGCAAAACTCATCATACATAAAAAAAACACAAATAAAAGAGACAATTGATCTGCAATTTGGATCTTGTGTTCATTCACATAATGCTTTATAACAAAAAATTGTGATGTTAGTAACACATGGGTGACTTTGAATTAGCCTGTTCGTATTTTGCTAAACAATCCCCATTATCCTTGTGTCGACGTGCATAAATCTGTTTCCAGCATTAATTTTTACTCCCATACCGACTTGTCCCTATTTTTGTATTGGTTGGTCGTGTATGTAAGGCCTATATTAGAATTCCACAGTTACCACCCGCAATCATTGAGGGAAAATGTACCCTTTGGCCAGTTTCTCCGCATTAGGCGGAACTTCTCTGACAAAGCTGGCTTTAAAAATCATAGTCGGGTTTTGAAAACTAATTTAAAAGAGAGAGGATATCCATCACATATTATCAGAAGGGCCTATAAAAAGGCTGCTAATATATCAAGGACAGACTGTCTATCGAAACAAAATAAAATCACGCTAGACTAAATCACCCGAGTGTCCTCATTTACACCGATTAGCAATGACTTAAGAAAAACCATTTTAGCTAATTGGAAAATGATTAACACAGAAGATTTCAGTATTCCTCCTTCTCGTTTTGCATTTAAGCGCCTCACCAACATCAGAGATAAACTGGTTCATACTTATCCAGTGTCCAAAACGATTCCAAATGCCCAACCTACATTGTGGCAATTGCCACCGGTAATGGGACATTTTAAATGCAGGAAGTGTAACATGTGCCAATTCACAAAGAACATAAAAACCATTGATTTGAAAGGAAAAAGGTGGAAATTCGATACTTTTAGCAATTGTGCTACCAAATGGGTTGTATATTGTATTATATGCCCATGTGGACTTATATATATTGGCAAAACCAAACAACCGGTGCGCACCAGAATTGGAGAACACCGTGGCTGGATCAAAAACAACACGGTGGACAAGCCACTGGTAGAACACTACAAAAAGATGAAACACACACAATGACATCTTCTGGTGTGTGCTGCGAAAAATGGATAATCACCCTTGCGGTGGGGATTGTGATAAGAAATTGCGCAAACTCGAATAGAAATGGATATATAATTTGGACTCGGTTAAGCATGGTCTGAATTTATATATTGAATGGGGCTTATTTTTGCATAAATAAGATACACAAAGTCTTGGGTGTATGTATTGGGAGATACTCATAATAATGTCACCATCTTTGCACAAATATGTTATGTTGACTGAATTCAGCTATATATGTGCGTGAAAGCTGGGCCTGCTGTATAATGCAGCACAGCCCGTTCTATTTTTGCCTCTTTCAAAATGTCCGCAACGAGAGTTGACAGTTCCTGTCCCCTTTTGTAACTGGGCATATGTTGTCAGTAGCCGTGTCACATGACCTGTCTCAGCACGTACAGGCCGTGATGATGGCAAAACGAAGCATTGCTTCCTGCTTCGTTGCCGGTTTGTGATCGGAAAGTCCTAGTCTGAACGAAAGCGACGCGGCGGCTGAAACAAGCTGCATACTGCCACTAAGACTACAAGGTAATTCGGAAACACTTGCAGGATTAATTGAGGTTCCGCTTTTCTAAAAACTGACTCGGATTAGTAATCACGGCCGCGTACGTGTTTTTCTCTTTCTCTATTTCGGTACACGAGGGTCGGGCGACCATTCAACCTGGATCCCAGATCGTATGAGATATGTTGCTGCGGCAGCACAGAGACCAACAAACTGAACCAGTTATGGTAGGTTTGAATATGTTGTAACTCGTTTTGCAGCTAGGTGGTAGATTCAAAGTACAGACTCCTTACAGCCCTTTTTGTAAAGACCGTTTCGTATCTTTTCTCTCTCTCTTTTTAGTCAAATTAATTACTGACGAAGCACAACGGCCCATTGAAGGTCTGGCGTTTTTGAAGTCGCAACTCAATAGTTCGCGAAAAAGGAGTGTAAATAGGTATGCCGAACCTAATGGCTCTTTCTATGTCATTTAAAGACAGGCTGAACAATGCTAGCTAGAATAAATAGAATAACTCTAATGTGAAATGAAGAGTAAAATGACTTGTTTTTGTTTGCACTAAGTAGCTAACACTAGTGCAGTATGTGTGTTTTTGAACCCAAGGATACCCACCTAAAGAGATAGAGAGGTGAAACATAGGCTCTCTACTAATGCATGTAAAAGTTAATGACAGGCTCTTTTTGTGTTGTTTGAGATTAGCTATACACTGATATAGTTTTCCTCTGTTTTCTATAGATACCTCGAGACATTGCACATTTGATTGTGTGACATTCTGTACTCTTGAATACTGTGTCCTGAAGAAAGCCTTACATACACGACCAACCAATACAAAAATAGGGACAAGTCGGTATGGGAGTCAAAATTAAGGCTGGAAACGGATTTATGCACATCGACACAAGGATAATGGGGATTGTTTAGCAAAATACGAACAGGCTAATTCAAAGTCACCCATGTGTTACTATCATCACAATTTTTTGTTATAAAGCCTTATGTGAATGAACACAAGATCCAAATTCCAGATCAATTGTCTCTTTTATTTGTGTTTTTTATGTTTAATGAGTTTTGCAAATGTGACCAAATGTTTTATTACAAAATATAATAAATATATGAGATATTTTTGTTAAAATTGAGCCTGCCATCTCTTTATATTTGCTAAAAGATTGATGGTTTGTGAATACATGGTTTTGGTGTGAGACCCAGTTGTGTTACCTCCGGTGAGGATATCGAAAGGTAGCTTGTTGGTACTGTTGAACACTGCATGTATTATCTTAAAAGCAGTCACGAGCAGCACTCCAGCATTCCTGGTGCCTAAGCTAGATGTATCTGGTGGCGTATGCACCTCATACAGCAGATCGACTACCCGGCTCAAATCACTCATCTGCAAAGAGAGGACCCACAAACAATCATTCTCTTTTCACACACCCACCCTCTGAAACTCGATCCCAGTATCGCCTCGGAATGGGTCCACAATTGTAAATCTCTCAAAACGTGGCTGTTTTTTTCTTTTTTTACAACACCTGACCAAGGACTAATACCTTGATCAGGTATAGCCCAATATACAGACCGCAACTCTCACTACTGCACTACTGTTAAAAGATGCCAGCCCAAACGTAACCACACCCTGTACGCATGCTAAGCACACAAGCAAGCTGCCCATTTATTTACTCAGGTCCAGCTTCCAGTGTCTAGATAAAAATCAAGGATGGTTGTGGTTTTGTCAGACCAAGTTTGCGTTGACCTTTGTCGTAACATCAACGGCTTGCTAGAAGGAATGGTGCTCAACCGCAGGTGGAAGAAGCCTGATGATTTAGGATTGAGAGTGTATACGCTGAACACGTGTGCTGACCTCATCCAACATGTAGTCACATACTATCTCAAGCACAAGTACATCACCGTCCTAGCCTAGGTTTAGTGTTGAGGGAGTGCCCACAACGGCACAAGTGTGCTTAAAGCTGATGCTGAACCAGGGCCTGGGGCACACACACACACACCCTTCCCTGTACATTATATGGATTAAACCATGGGGATGCCAGAGGCCAGGCTCGCAGAACAAATACCACATATATAGACTGTGCCCAACCCTACCCCCTTAATACACTAATCCATAGTCCACTGGCCTGGCTTTTGCATTACTTTGTGATGAAATGAGCACATGACCACACCGTGTACTGGTGTGCCTTACTCTAAGCCACAATTAAGTCTTATGGAAAAATTGACATATGTCATTGAGCTTATCATGGAGCTTGCTTAGTAAAAGGAGTGGATGTACTTATATAGTAGGCTTTATGGACTAAAGTATGGGGACTCTGAGGATTAGAGGAGTAAGGAAGGGCACACACCAACACTACACTCGCTACTTGTGTGTGTGGATCACTTGGTACTGGGTTTTCCAATTCGCCTTACTGATGCCTTTATCCATTATCACCTGGAGTGCTTCCCAGGTGGTCATTCCATAGGTAGGGACCATTCACTCACAATCTCGAGTTTGGATGCAGGAGGAAGCTGCCTCTGCAAGCCCACGAAAGTGCTGTGAGCAGCTGTGGGACGGACTCTGTGTCCCGCATGCACCATTTGAACTACCTTAGGAAGAATGTGAGTGAACAGGTCATAAAGACGGTGACACGTTAGCAGCTTGTGTCAGTCTGAGATAATAGAGAGACCATGTTTATAGACCAACCATCCACACAGTGTTTTCAGAACCAGTGATTATGCCAGAAAACAGGTCTTGCATATTCTGTAAGACCTCTTAAAACGGCCATAGCTATCTTCTGGAGACCATTAAGGATCAGACACAGCATGCCGATGATGAGATCCCACAGATCCAGGCAATCCTCCTCCGACTGCTCTTCAAGGAGCAGAGGAAATCTTCCCTAAGTGGCTGCAGGGCTTGGGCATGCCGATGATCAGATCCCACAGATCCAGGCTATCCTCCTCAGACTCCTCCTTAAGGAGCAGAGGGAACCTTCTCCAAGTGGCTACAGGGCTTGGGCATGCCGATGAACAGATCCTGCAGATCCAGGATATCCTCCTCAGACTCTTTAAGGAGCCGAGGAAACGTTCTTTAAGTGGCTGCCGGGTTTGGGCATGCCAATGATCAGATCCCACAGATCCAGGCTATCCTCCTCAGACTCCTCCTTAAGGAGCAGAGGAAACCTTCTCTAAGTGGCTACAGGGCTTGGGCATGCTGATGATAAGATCCTGCACATCTAGTATATCCTCCTCGGACTCCTCTTTAAGGAGCAGAGGAAACCTTCTCTAAGTGGCTACAGTGCTTGGGCATGCCGATGAACAGATCCTGCAGATCCAGGATATCCTCCTCGGAAGCTCCTTAAGGAGCAGAGGAAATCTTCTTTAAGTGGCTGCAGGGCTTGGGCATGCCGATGATCAGATCCCGCAGATCGAGGATATCCTCTTTGGGAAACATTCTCTAAGTGGCTCCAGGGCCTGGGCATGCAGAGGGGGGTGGGGGTATGGAAACTGTGGTAGGTTGCAGGGATATATACTAGTATCTAGAGTTATGAACACGTCGCCTCACCTGGCACATGTGTTATCTATGCACTCTTTTTCCTCCTCATAGTTGCTGGTTTGGGCATAAGAGATAATTGTGGAAAATTCTGCCTGAGAGTATTTTCATTACTAATGTTAACAATCTGCATAGCGTTCTGTTCTTTCCACTATGTTTTAATGTGAAATTAAGGGTCATGAACTTAAACGATAAAGGCGTTCCAGGAATATACATACATTAGTCATTTATGATGGCATACTGATGTAAATCACTCATCAAATCACTAACTCCAAAAACACAGAGGCCATTAATAGTGTCTGACACATATCAGGTGTGCTATACTGTAAAGGGACACAGCACTGAAGACAAACATTGAGTGCTTTGGTGAAAATGCCACATTAATTGAAGTAATATAAGTGAATAAAATATGTTGAAAAGGAAAACACATTTGTAGCATTAAAACGATGATGGGTATTTGGAGCATCGTTCAAATGGAGTAATATGCACAAGAAAAATGAAAGAGTCGTGATCCAACTTCAACCAAACCTTCTGTATCACTGTGAATGGCTCTCGGACTGCGTCGTCACTGGCCTGATGGTATGTCTGCAACAGTCAATAAATGAGAAGCTGGTGCAGTACTTTCACCAATGCTGGCAGGATTCAGCATGAATTACCCATGTTCTACTGCCGACCAACAACAGATACAGCTCCCAGCTTTAGCGTAACCTCAGAAACAGTTTTTCCCTCTGCAATTCAAAATCAGGCCTTCCTCAGACTTCCAAAGCTCACATAATCTTTTATGACACAATGCAAATCTTTACTGCAGGTTCAGCAAAGTACTCAACATACTTACAACTGGAAACCCAACAAAAGGGTTGAGTGACGAATCTGGATAACTCGTCCCTTCTCCCGAGAGTGTAGCCTTCCCCTTTGAGGCTATGGAAATGAGCCTGCGATGCAAGACCCTCCCTAGGGGGCTGGCCCAGTGGGACCTCACTGGGAGTGGCTCCCTTCTCGGGGACAAGGCCTCCCATTTTGAGAAAGAACTCCCTGTCCGGAACACGCTATCCGCCTACATAGGAATCAGAAAGACTGTTAACCCCGATTTGGATTAGACAAATATTGATTTTTCTTTAATCTCTTTGGCTTCAGTTAATGCTGGATTCTGCCTGAACGCCACAGTCAGAAATGCCACACCCCTTTTGTTTGCAATGACGTACACAAAAAGACAAGGAACCTTGAATGAGGAAGAGAGAATCCTACGCAGAGGCGATCCTCTGACAGGAAGACATTCTGGAGGGACAAAACCATGCTAGACCATGGAGCCAGCAGTAGGGTGGAGAGCGAACAAGATACTTGTAAGATGCTGGAAGGCTGGCGTCCTGACTGACTGAGAAGCTAAGGTCGGGAAAGAAACACAGGCGGTACAGTGACCATACCGCATGGTGGCGTGACCGCACGGAAGTCGTGAAGGTCCTGGGGCCCGTTAACCGATGCCAAAACCAGACTGCAGCGGAGAGCCCGGAATCCCGAGCTCCGCACAAGATGTATATTAACCGCTGAGCTGAGCGGGGGAAGGGAAGCAAACACGCCTGAAAATCTAACACTGTGGAGAGGGGCCAACAGTGTGAATCAACGCCATAAAGGTTACGGACGCCAGATAACCCCTAATAGAGTCCAAGTAAGCCTATCAGTGGGCCAGACATCATTGGGGAGCCCAGGGAAACTGAAAGACATTGACACTTAATGATGGAGAAGCTACAAGGGTTACAGGAGCCCGGAAAACCTGAACGGGCAGATGCCCTACCGAGGCCCTGCTAAAGAAAGCTTGTCAAAGGGCCAGAGGACTTTGGGGAGTCCAAGAAACCTGAAATATAACATGCTAAATTGGGAAGAGAGAGAACCTGGAGGGTTTGAGTATTTAAAAACAAGACAAGGATATTGTCAAGCACCAAGAGGGAAATGGTTGAGTCATGTTAAAGAAACTTTGTCCTTCCTGAGAAAAAGGAAACCTTGTGGAGTATGTGTAAAGACTTGAAAAGTTGGCATGCCGAATCTACAGAGAGGCTGAGAACTGTATTAGTAGAAATTGATGAACTTGGTTGAACCTTGAAAACCTGCTTCGTGAGGAAAAGGAATCTGAGAACGGTATTATAAGAAATTGTCGAATTTTGATGAACTTTGCCAGAACTTTGTTGAGCTTTTAAAAGTAAAAAGGAAACCAATTGTGGGACCAGGTAGAAGCCCATGACCGAGGCTATCGCTCCGGCCTCGTTCGGTTTGTTTGGCTTTCTTAAAGTGGTATGGCCAGTTAGTCGGTTAGGATTCAGACTACGGACTGTTTCTTTTGGGACATTTTACGAGCACCATTAGTTTTAGTTTGGTAGGCAGGGAACTTCCTCCTTAGCAGTAAGACTAAATAGACATTTTGATTTTACTTTTAATATACACCATTGAAACATCATTATTTGGTCCGACTCATTCTGGTTTGCCACAGCTGTGAACAATTAAATTGATAACACAGAATGGGTCTATGCACCTGGGAGCTGATGCTAATGCCATACCATTAAAGCACGTATGTTTAAGTGAAAGTCAACACTAAAAAGCTGCCAATGGTCAAGCAGCCCGTCAATCAATGTTGCTTCACTCATGAAGAGTTAAAGGATCGAAAGACTTAATACAGCAAAGCTTTTTTGTGCTGGAAAACGTGGCAAAGTATAGACCATGAAAAAAATAACGATAAGGGTTAAAAGTATTCGCCAGTATCTGCCTCTAATGCATGATATATACATTCTCATTCAGCGATAAAAATAACATTCATGAGAACTGAACCGATGGCAAGCACAGGCGCCACTGTCCGAATGAGATAGCATAGCTCAATACCATACGTTTTCCAATGTCAATGCTACCATGTTAGCGCTCTAGGAAATTGACATCCTCAAACTTTTCACTGAGAATTGAACTTTGTTGTTCCAACACCAGCAACGTAATATGATTTGTCCATTTGTCACCTGCGTAGACTTCTGATTGGTCGATAGAGAGAGTAAGGATCTGAACTCCCCATTTCACTATAGGTTTCTTTTCCTATAGGTTCCAAGTATCATGACTTGGTTTATAGTGACCATTGTATAAACTTGATAGAAAAACCAATGCCAAAGCCAACCCAACAATAAGTAAGTCTAAGAACATCCTGAACCATGCTCAAGTGGCCTTTTTCTCTGACAGGGACATAGAATCTATACTAGTTCCTGCCTTGATGACCTCAATGTTATGATGCGTGGAGCAAGAGTGAAACGGAATGTAGAATGTGATTTCTTCAGTATGTGGCACGTTGGGCAAGGGAGGACCCTGGGTTGTAAGGTCTGTGATCTGGATCCAGTCAGTCATTGGCACTTGGCCCCCTCAATCACTCCTCTTCAGGAAGACATGATGATTTGAGCTGTTCTCCAAGAGAGCACTCTTAAATGGATGCCCTCCTTTCTGCCAGGGAGTACAATCACCAGGTCTTCTCTTACCTAGTAACATTGTCTTTGCTGGTGTGCTCCAGGGAGCATCTTTTTCCCTCACCTTGCTAATCGTTCAGCTCCATCAGCTATGAGACACTGGACAGAATAAATACGCTTCTGTTCCGACTCTCCAACATTGTATTCAGGAAGTGGACCAGTGGAGGAAACTCAATTTGCTGAAAATGATTCGATCGAAACCTGAGGTAGTGAACTTTATAAACTAGATTCTGACTCTGTTGGACCGTCCTTAGTTTATCTTTGTATTTAATGCTTGCATCAGACTTGCTGCCGCTGAGGAAGCTACAGAGAGCAAGTGTGTGGTGAGAAACACAGGCAGATGACAGAGAGACAGTCACATCTGCAAGTGGATTATTTCAGGGCTGCATAGTGCTTCAGGGAATTAAGGGTGGATTACTTTCCATTAGGACCCCGCACATGGGTACCAGCCAATTAGGTAGCTAGGAACGCAGGTTGAAACCTACAATTTCAAACCGCGTTCTAAGCCGCCTGGATGGCTGGTTCCCCCTGCTGCCAACTATCCTCCACCCTCCATCCCCTTATTTATTTTTTACAATTTCCAACTCCCCTCACCAATCCCACTTACCTGAGTGTTCCGGGGGCGCAGGCTGTTGCCGCCATAGCGGCTTCCCAGCTTCTCCAGCCACTGTGGAAAGGGAAGGCGGGGCTCCATTTGGAGCCCCGCCTTCCTTTTCCATTGTGGCCATCTTAGCACAGTATTTTCAGTCATTGAACGGGACGCGCGAGGCATCCCGTTCAAACTCCTTGCGCCGATTCTCAAGATTTTGCACTGGAAGATAGGAGGAGGCGCACATGGGCAAACATGATTTGCACCTGCTATAACCGGATTCTCAGGTTCTATGAAGGTTTGCTGATATTACTTTTTTTCACCTAGCTTGTTCCCACTTTTTTCACCACTTTTTTAAACCACGGGAAGTGAGGGAGACTCCCCCCAACCCTGTTCTTCCACCAACCCCTTCGATCTACCTTACCCAAAAATACCGCAGGCATCATTGCAAGGCCCTGGTGTGCATTTTGTGAAAGGAATGTTCACGTGAGCACCTCAGAGTCGTTGCTGGCATTTCCAGACATGCTCCAGTTTTAGTCTGTATAGATCGGCGCAGGGTCAGGAGCAGGTGCAAGTCAGGGATGCTCATGGCACCTCCTCGATTGCTCCAGTGCACACCTTTGTGAATCAGACCCTTTGCCTTTTCGTTCTGGGTGTATAGTGGAGGGTGAAGGTCCCGAAACATTTGACATATTGGAATTGGTTATTTATAATGTGCTTAACACCCAGGAGGTTTCTAGGTGCAGGACCGGGGATCGAACCTGTGTTGCTCCACGCCGTCTTGTTTCCAAGGTGAGCATGTTGCCCCGTGCTTTCCTCCCGAGACATAGTAAAATGACTATTCATTAAGCTGCCTCACAAGCTCATTTGTTTTGGGACACTTTAATATTCCTATACATACAGATCTGTGCAAGCTACACCCCTACGCTCAGGACTCACACATACGTGCACGCAGGAACCCACATGCAGCTCTGTGGTCTCACACTGCACAGCTTTACCAGAATGCAGAGCGGGGCAGGGGGCACAGCTCAGAAGGAGTTTGCACAGCAGAGCAGCTGCAAGGGAGGCGAGGGTGCAGCGTGACAGAAACCTGCAGTGGACCTCCCAGAGCTAGGAGAACGCACAGTGGGACAGATAGAATGAGCACAGGGGGCAACTGGAAGGAGGACAGGACGCTGCCCCAATAGACCCCTAAGCAGAGCTTGTGGAGCAGCTGGGTGGGAGAACAGCGCCAGCACAAGATGAGGGTTGTGGGCCATTAGGAGGTGTTAATGTTCCATAACCTTTTGCCTGGCAGGCAGCTACAGATTGTTTCTTGTAGGTGTTGGGGAAGGCGGGATCCTTGTTGCAGAAGGCTCTTTGGGTAATACGGGGGATTCTGGCAGAGGAAGATTACAAGGGTTATTTGGATCCCGCCGTTAGGACTATGCTTGAATCTTGTTCAAGCGGATCTATTTTGCAGGTCATGCAGGAGGCTGATGTAGGGAGTACACTTATAATCTACGCTTGGGAGTAGGGCTGTGGCTTCTGGTGAGCCCTGTGTGATAGATACAGGTGTTAACCCCTTGGTTGACATGGCGCCCAAAGGAAATGTTGTGGTAAAACAAATTAAATTTAAAAAAATAAAAAAAACACAGAAGTGCTGCCTTTGCATGGAAGCAGGAGAAGATGCTAAGGTGGAAAAGCTACTGCATTAGACATGCTTGGAGAGGAAAAAAGCACCACAACCAGACATTCCATCCAAGAATGACTGGTGGTACTTGCCCTTCACTAGCCCCCTTGGATGGGGTCTTGGTGTTGTACAATATTTCCCTCTCTCACCCGAATCGATCCCGACAGCAACTTCCGTCTTTTGCGAAACATCTCCTTTTCTTGCATGGCCTAACCGAGATGGAAGATCAATGCCGGTCTTCGGGCCACATCAAGAACGGAAAATTGAAACAGCTTTCATTTGGGGCTCCCACTCCATCAGATCAGCTGTTTCTCAAGTGTTCAGAATGGCTTGGACCAAATCCTCATTCTGGGTGGCACGTAGGACTTCATCCCTGTCCTCCTGATTGCATTTCAATGATTGCCAATTCGAAAAAGACTGGAAGTCAAAGTTCAGTCCGTCATCGGATGGACGTCAGGCAGGCAATGATTGCCTCTTCCTTCGCAGAAAATCCAGCAGGTACTTTCCCCTCATAATAGTCATTCCGTCAGCCCCTTTGTACCAGCCAGGAGAATAGCTGCCAGGAGGATAGCTCAGCTGTAGGAGTGAAAGGAGGCTAGCTCAGGGGCAACATGCAGAGCAACACAGGTTGGATCCCCGGGTCCGCGCGTAGAAACCGCTGGGTATTAAGCGCGTTATAAATAACCAATTTTAATCATTAACACTACTGCTCTCACCTAGGGCAGAGCTCTACTCCCAGGGTCTACCCAGCCTTTCATTCTCCCAAGGTAGAGGAAATGAGCAGCCATTTTGTGGGGGTAGTAACGGCTGTGCCCGCATAATGAGCTTAGAAGTCTACACCAACACGTATGATGCGCCTTCTTATCATTGGGAGCTGGTAGCGGCCCGAACGCTTTACCACTTCACCTTCGAAAAAGGCACCCGCACTCAGTTCAGCAATGAGGCAAAACCCTGTCCCGCCCGCCCACCCCCCAATAAACCCCTTTGGTACAGCTTCCCTGGCCAGCTGGTATGATCACGTTCGTGGAAAGTTTGGTGGCTTGCAAATAGCTTTAACACAACCACACATAAATTGTCTCTTGTGGCATACGCTTTTATATTCCCCCCTGCTGTTCGGGTCTAAGCAATATAATCACGTGTTTAATACAGGCTGGCAGACATCATCAGCGTTCCCACTGGACACCTCAATAATTAAGAAGGAGCAACAAAATCCAGCACCCGTGAGAAAAAAAAAATCAGCCCTAATGTACTCTATCCTGATATTCGTTATCATTCTTCAGGGTAAGAACCCCACCACGTCCTGATCTCGGGAGGATAGCTTAGGGGGCAACGCGCTCGCCTTGGAAGCAAAACGACGCAGAGAAACACAGGTTCGATCCCCGGTCCGTGGTCTTAAGCGCGTTGTAAATAACCAATTAACAATAACTATAACCTGCCATGGACCAGCAACTGTGTACAGTACAGAGATAGCCATGCTCCGTCAATCTTGCCAACAGTAAAAAGAGCCCTTGGTTTAGAATCTAAATAAGTTCTCTGAAAATGGAATCCAGTTGAAAGAAATGACAAAAACAAGATGTTGACTTAGCTTGCAGTCAGCGGTTGAAATAATGAAAAGGCTATTTTTGCACAAAAACAGCTCAAAAAGAGTAATATTGATCCAGCAGAAAAAAAGAGAATCGTCTAATACCGTGCCTCCCGCTGCGGGTTCCGTGACCCCATTCTCTCAATGTTTCTGCAACGCTCTGCTTAGAAGTGAGGCGGGATAGGTCAGGGTAAACGTGTTCGTCTTGCAAGCAGCGCAACATAGGTTCGGATCCCGATCGCGTGCTTGGAAACCACTCTCTGGTATTAAGCGCGTTTATAAAAGAACAATCAAAACAAACCCTGTAGGACAAGGCAGACCTTGCTCTGGTGGGCGAGAAAGGTCCCCGTTTCTGGAATGCACTGAAAGAAGGCCCCGCTCACTTTGCTCCTTAAAAGTTATCACTCTAAGATCATTTGGCCAGCGAGTTCTACGTGATAGGAGAATTTGCGCGAGTTGTTTGAAGAGTTTTTGTGCATATTTCATAGAAAATCCTCCTGTCATGCGGGCCTCACACATTGCCAGCATTCACCCGTCCTCTGGAGACTGCATCTGTGTCGGTGACACAGGTACACAATGCCTGGGGGGAGCGGGTGCTGGCGCAAAGGCAGCGGATGATCCTTAGCACATGTTTCATAAACAGGGTCACCGCCATTTTGCCTTCCTGGTCTCCTGGCAACCACCGGTGCAAAGCACCGTCTTACTCTCAGTGTGTGGGCGGCAGGGGCGGAGTCAGCCTCAAGTTTTTGTGGGGATGGGGGTTGGATGGCAATTTTGAAAGCTGGTAGTGAGAGGGGACATCAAACATATTGTGCTGCTGACCACCCGTCCCCACCCCCTTGGGTGCTGAAGCAGAGTAGATAGTACGCGTTTCTTTGGCCTAACAGATGCATCTTTCAACCCAAATCACCAGAGGCATCTCCCGGATTGTGCAACAAGTGGGGCCGGCAACCAATGTAGTAGGGCTCCTCATCGCCCCGGCCAAATGCGCAGGAGTGACCGAGCATAGTGAGGGAGCGCAAACCAATCAAAGGAGTTCTGGGGCGGCTCTTCCCCTGAGAAGATTTTAGAAATAATGGGTTAAAATGGTGCATTTTGCAGTACACGTTCAGTAATAAATTAGGTAACAACCCCACACAGTTTTCAATCGGTTTTGTAGGTTAAGACATGAAAAAAGTCCTTTAGATTTCAAGTCATCAACAATGCACAGCAGCATTTTCCAAGGCAATTTTACATACCTTTGCCTGTTATATGCCAGTACTCTGCCAGTGTAAAAAACACTTTCATATTGATTTCGCCCAAACATATAATAATAATTTAGCATTTATATAGCGCTACGAACCCCCGGGTATCTGAGCACTGCCTATTATTACCCACGGTGTGTGGTGCTCATTTATCGACCTCGGAAGGATGAAAGGCTGAGTTTGGCCCCGCAGGGATTCTGCGTCAGCAGGCCCTGCACAGATGTTAAAGCAAGCACTCTACTCGCTGTGCTATTGGACCGGCTTACATCCATTCTGGTGCACCTATACATGCCAGTATTCCCAAGTAAGGTTTGCTTTCCCTTTAATGGAAATAATGATTCTGTAGCAAAACATGTTCATGCTGGCTCTGCCAATATATGCGAATATCCCCCAGTGAGAACATACTCCTGTTGACTTTGCCTTAATGCCAGTTAAAAGAAATATATATATATCACTCGATGTCACAGTAAGAAAACATGTCCTTGCTGGCTAGCTGGTGAAATCGTTCAGCGGGTTCAGAGCTGTGATCTGCAGGTCAGAGATTCACATCCTGGCAAGGCCAACTCAGCGTTTCATCGTGTTAAGTTTGATAAATGAGTGCCAACGTCCGTTCAGTGATAATTGCATGTACTTACGTTCCCTGTACAGCCCTGCGGCGAAAACGCCATGTAAATATTTCAATATACAAATATAAGAACACACATAACGTTGTATTTACCCCCTAACACCAGTAAAAATGTCATTCCCCCCATGTAAGGACACATATTTTGTCAATGTAATTTGTCTTTGACCTTAACACCAGTAAATAAAATGCCATGCCACAGTAAGGAAGCATGCCCTCCCCCATGTAAATACACTCAACATGTTGACTTTGCTCTTAATACGAGCACATTTCCAGCCAGCCCCACTGTTGTACCCTCCCCCGCTGCAACACCTCCTTAACATAATAACACAAGTTGCCTATGCTTTGCCCAAAAAATGCCAGATAACATGCCATGCTCCTGTCAAAAAATGTTCATGCTCCAATGTCCCTCCCCAGGGCCCATACACATACACACATGCACAGATACACTCACAGAGCTATATGCATACAGATTCACATATATACTGATACCCACACACATTCACCCACCAGTCCTGTGCCCATACAGCTTATCTGCCATTCACACGAGTACCCAGAACCTTCACACTGCACGGTCATTCACACGCGCACTAGCACCCGTGTACACCATTCCCACTGCGTTCATTCATATGCGTGCACTTTCCGACATTCCCTCCATATAAACATGCACAACCTTACACCCTCCCTCGCATGCATGCACAACTAAATGCACACAAACAAAACATTTTTAATTTGGGCTATTAGGTGGCAGAGACACCTATAAGCCGAAACTATTGCATTAGAGTACAGATAGGGAGAAATGGCATATGAGATGGTGCACAAAGGTTGAATGTGTTTGGTTATTTGCCCACCCAGTGACTGGCCATGGCCATGGTAATCCCTATGGCCATTCCCACTCAGTTCCTGCCCCTCCCTGCCCAAAACATCGCCTCATGGGTGCCATTGGTGCTTTAATAAAGCCTTACCATCAAACTTTGCACTCAAAGTGCCTGCCAGTATGTTTTCAAAGCAGTCTTCTGATAGTTAATGACTTAATTGGAGCTGTAAACACAATTCTGGTGTAATAAAAATGTCTTATCTGGGTCTGCCTTCAGTCACTCGATTTATTAGCACTGCGCGTGTCCTTCAATGAAGACATGTTAAAAAAGCGTTTGCAAAGCCAACAGTTTTGCCATGTGTACAAGTATTAGTCATTTGCCAGGCACTGTTATCAGATGCCCCGATACACCATGTTGCACTGGCAACCATCAATGCCAAGTTAATACCGCTATGGCAGTGCTTGGCAAGAGTCTTTCCCATGCCTACACAAGCCCAAACTGTTGGCATTGCCCATGCGTTTTTCTTACCTATTCCCCTCCAGACCCCTCAGGCACTACCCTATCTATGCCTCTGTAACTTAATAGGCTATTTAGTCAATGCTAACTATTGGAGGCGTGACCCATCTAAAAAGGTGCGCACAGCAGGTCAGCCTTTAACTTCAACATTTCAACATAGGGGGGGTCTATTGATTTCCCCTGGGCAGGCTTTAGCCCTCCTAAGCCCATGCCTAGTGCTGCCCATGGTGGGCGGGGATAATGTCAAACATCAGCATCTGGAGAAGGACCGTGGAGGAGCAGTGCGATAAGACCATGCTGTGGGTATCGCAGTGCGATAAGGCCTTGGTGTGGTTATCATGAATACATTGATCGCTCGGCAGAAGAAGTGAGGATGAGGCCAGAACCCAAGCCAGTGAGAAGTCTGGGGTAACATGAAGAAGAAACAAGAGTGGGAAGCACTGAAGGGTAAACCGCTGGGGCCAAGCATAGCTATTGGAGCGACATCTGGACCAAAGAGTATGATCAGACCAGGGGGCTGGGCGAAAGGAGAAAAGAAAACAAGAGTCCAGAAATGGGGCAGACATGGAGACCCACAGACAGACGACATTGGGTGAAGGTCCATAAAGCGAGGAGAGGCAGCTGAAGCTAAACCCCGATGGAACGAGCCACAGTGCAGAGCTCAGCTGCCTTTTGCTCTCCATCAGCCCTAACCACCATTGTCCGTGGTGAGGACTCCTGAGAGTTCCAGACCAAAACATCTGGAGAACGGCAGGCCCTTGCCATAATGAGTGGACCCGCTGCACCATGGAACTTTGAGTATACGTTTCTAGAGCTTTATTAAGAATGATGCTGGATCCCACCTAGTGCACATCGAGAAGGATAGTCTGAACAGTTCTACTGACTGAGCAGAGTCTCAGATTCTAGAGTACATAGAGAAAGACAATTGAAAAGCACCACTGATCGGTGGAACCTCAAGCGCAAATTCCAAGAGGATATGGAGGAAGCCAAGTTGAAAAGGCATGTTGCATGCTAGAACTTGGAGAAGCTGCCATCTGAGATACAGTATGTGGTGGAGCTGGGATATTGCGGAGACAAAGGCTTTAAAGGAATACAATAGATGCTGGAACTTGAGAGATGGTCTTAAAAATCCTCACATGAATGCTAGTGAAGTCTCCTCGCTGGGTGGACAGGGGCGAAACTGACGATCCCACAGAAGATTTTTCACATAAAGCTTCTTTAACTTGTAATGCTCTAGTTATGACTCTTTTTCTTTGAGTCAGTCACAAAGTGAAGGCATAATAGGCAGCACACTGAAAATAATATGTGTGCAGTATTGCTAGAAAACAGAGGCCCGCCAGCTTCCAACAACATGCTGATTCCATGTTTTATTATCAAAATGAGATTCTGGGCCAACGTGAACCCTTAAAAAAAAAAAAAAAAACTAAAATGGGGAGTGGCTTAGTGTCGGACGAGATGGTGGCATAATCCCCTAGCTCCGCTCCTCAGGACTGTGTACGCGTATCACGTGAATGATTTAAACACTAAAACCCTTACCCAAACAAAGTCGGAACATGTGTGGGGTGGCGTAGTGGCAGCGGACCACTGCCATTGGTGAAAGCGCAGTGGGCAGACGAGTGTGTGGCTCCTTTCTTGTGTCAGCGGGAAGATGCCATTCTCCAGGTGACACTGTCTCCTCAGAGGTTCAGCGCTGTCGCACTGGGAATACACAATAATACATGTATGTCTTACCAAGAAACACGGTTCTTCAAGTATAGGGGTGACATTTATATCTTTTTCATTGGAATATCTCCCCCTGCTGTGCCCGTTTCCGGTTAGCCACATTATTATCCTCTATGAAAGATATTTACTTTAGTTTTTATCCATGCTTTGGTCCTCACCATGCCCTGATTGATGGCCCTTGTGCGCCAACGCTACTAGTCTGTCTTGCAGCTTGGGCGGTATCAGGATGCGTGTTGCTCTCGTGATGGATAGCTCATGGTGGATGATGAAAACCCTTGTAAGAAAGTCTTTTGCATTCGGGGTGCGGTTGTGGTCGTTTTGAAGGAAAGCGTTGCATACTCCTGCTAGGATGGCGTTCTTTGTCAGGGTGCAACAGGGGTCACTTTTCCTGGCTTCCACCAGTTCAGCCATGCTCACGGCCTTTGGTTTTGTTGCTTCCACCATCAGGCATATGTGTTCCTCTGTTTCTGCGGACTCCGAGATTTCAGCCTTGGTGGCTGCTCGAGGGTGCCTGGACAGTAAATCTGCGGGGTTGTCTGCCCCCGATCTGTATATGAGGTCAAACTCATATTGATGCAGTTGTAGCAGCCATTTCCTGATTTGTGCCGGGGTATGTGGTGCTGAGCCTGTAAAAATGGGAATTAGTGGTTTGTGGTCTGTGAAAGACTTGAATTTTCATCCATGTAAGTATAGATGGAAATGTCTGCACCACCACAGGAAGGCAAAGGATTCCTTCTCGACGTTCGAGTAGCGTTGTTCTGTGGAGGTGAGGGCTCTGGATGCATAGGCCACTGGTTGCGTGTCTCCTGTCGGGGTGTTTTGAACCAGTAATGCCCCTAAATCCCCAGGGTTCGCATCCATGTATAGATCTGTGTGTAAGTGGTGTCGTGGTAGGCCATGGTGGTACTGGCTGATAGCGATTCTTTAATGCTCTCAAAAACCTCTTGGCACGGCTTGCTCCACTCCCGCTTGGTGTCTGATTGGTCAGGGCCCGCAGTAGTTCTGAGAGTGTGGGTTGTTGATGAACCTCCCGCGGTACGTGGCCATTCCCAGGAAACTGCAGACTTCTGTGGGCGTTGTGGGTGGTGCAGCACCCCTAATGCCGGCTACCTTTAGGGGGTCCATCGACACGCCCCAGCTGTTGAAAATGATAGCCACAAAACATTATTTCCTCCTTGAGGAACACACTTGTCCTTGTGGATGGTCAAACCAGACTCTTCCAACCTGTCGAGGACCGCTGCCAGCCTAACCTTGTGCTCTTCTTTGTTTTTGGCGAGTACCAGGATGTCGTCACTGACATTGAGGACTCCTGGGAGGTCTTGTAGGATGGTGTGTATTGTTTGTTGGAAGACCTCTGCTGCAAATGATATCCCAAAATGTAATTGCTTGTATCTCCTCAGCCCCAGGTGCATCGAGAATGTGGTTATGTACCTCGAGTCCTTCTGTAGCTTGAGCTGGTGATAGCATGCTTTGAGGCCTATTTCAAAGAATACTTTGGACCCTGTGAGGTCTGCGATTATTTAAATCGAGTGTTGGGGTGGTGTGCCTCTCTCAGATAATGGCTGCATTGGGGAGGCACATGTTTGTGCATATTCTGACCTCCGGTTGCTTGGGTTTCTTTATCACCACCATCGGGGTGACCCACAGAGTCGTTCTTGTGACCTCCTCTATTATTCCGGCTTTCTCCAGTTCACATAGATCTTTGGTGACCAGGTCCTTCATGTGGAAAGGTGTTGTACTGCTTGCAGCTGCATGGTCGGTTCCATATGCAGTTTCATTGTCTTGCCTTGAAGCACCCGATCCCCTCAAGTATCTCGGGATGATTTGACAGAGGTTTCATATTTCGTTGTTGTCAGAGATACCACAGATGAATCTGATCAGTCTGAGGTCTTCTGCTGAGTCCCAACTGAGCAGGCATTCAATGCCTGCGTCTATGACATATATCTTTCACTGCATCCTGTCTTTGGGTGTCGTTTTTCCAATTTGTGGTTGTTGCCCTGTGGAGTTAATCAAAGATCAACAGACTTTGATGTAGTGGTCAAGATGACCACATGTGCCGCATGTGGTGCCCTACGCTGGGCAGTTGCGTCTTCCATGTCATTGTCCACTACACCACCCACAGTCATCGGGGCCAGGATTTCTCGGTTGCCATCCGGAAATTTGGGTGGGGCCATTGTTACCTCCTCCTGGTGGTGGACAGTTTGTGACTGCTGCAATCATTTGTGACTACTGCAATCGTTGGGCCGGGTGTCACCTGTCATTTTTGTAAGGTCGTGTTCATGTGGGCAGCCCTTGCATTTAAAAGTTATCTCAGTCGGTTGTATTCCAAGATGCTGGACAAGGGAATTCCTTTCTCGCTCAGTACAATTCTCCTCAGCTTCTCCGAAAACATGCCATTGATGACCTGCCATCTAATTTCCTTCTTGACACTTTCAAACTCACTCAATAGTGCTAGCCGCCGCAGGCGGGTGTGGTAGATGTCCTGTTTCCGCTTCACCGTGAACTATCATGCAGAAATTGAAGATTTCATAATCTGGGTTGAGCTGGGGCATCAAGTGATGTGTGAGGGCGTCTTTCGCCACTTTATATTTGTCATCTATGTCAGGTGGCCAAAAAGTGAGCTGAAGATGTGCAGTGTGCCATCTCCAACATTCAACAGCAGGTGCGACTGCTTCTTCCTGGGTGTGGTAATGTCCTTGGAATCTATGGCCATTTCGAAGTTCTAAATCCATAGTGCCCATCTGGGTCCGGCTGATGATTGTTCCAAATAAGGGTCGAAAGGGGCCATAGGCATGCCCAGATGTCCTTTTGGTCGTGGTGTGAGATTGGGGCTAGATGCAGGTGTCAATCTGGCAGGGGTGGATGTACCTGGTGTAGCAGACATGTTGGGTGTGTGGCGTGGTCAGTCCCCCTCCCTTTGAGGGCAGTTCTGTGGCTTGGACCCACCTTAGCAGTGTTAACCGTTTTCTTTTCCTTGTTCTGTCCTGGTTGAGGGTCACTGATCTGGCAGCTGTGGTGATCCTCACTGCTTGTGATTCTCAGAGAGACGCACGTGCGTTCTGATGTCTGTACTACAACTACCGTGCTGGCAGGTTTTGATCTCATTGTGGTTATTTACTCCGTTTCCCTCATCGCCAGAGTTGCGTGGGACAGACACTCCTGCTCTGCAGGCGCTCCAGCCCGGTGTGTGTGGGGCTTGGAGCAGGCGTATTGGGGACATGTACGCAGCTGTACAAATACGCATCGCCACAGGTGCTGCTTTCGCCCACGAATGCCCTTCCGTTGCCAGAGGCGTGCCACAGCATTTATTCTATGTCACCATGTTCGCGTGGTGATGTCTACGTAACACCGTCGACTTCTGGAGAAACGCAGAAGTGTGGCTGGAGACAGAACGTTGCGCCATACATCAGCGCTCGAGGTAAAAAGGGGGGGGGGGACTGCAGGTCTGGCTGGAGGAGATGAGTCTCTTTCACAGAAATCACAGAATATCACACTCCTCAGTGCAAAACAACAACGTGTCGCACACACTAGAGAGATGGGTCTGCCAACTGCAAACTGACATCAGTAGCATCTAAAGGGTAAATGTGGCTCTAAACTTCCAAGCCTCCGTTCTTCCTGTTTCGTGAGAATATCCAGTCACGGGTGGGTGGAGGCTGAAGGGGGCAGTGGCACACGTGTGCGTCGTTGTCTGTTGGGGCATGGCTCCAGTGCAACACGTGTTGGCACCACTTTTATCATACGCGACAGCCCAGACGTGCCCCCCCCTTAAACCGCAAACATATAACATTGGTGCTGCCATAAAATCATGCCACGAGCACACTGCTCTTGGGAGCCTGATGAAGCAGGTACAGGACACCCCAACGAGAGGCTACATGCCTGGGACTGCGCCCCTGCAGAGCTCTCCACTTATACCGCCAACACGAAGTGCACATTAGAGTGGGGGTTGAGTTGGCGTGTCTTACCTGGAAATGCCTTGAATGACTAGGGCATCCATTGGAAAGCTTTAACGCTCTTCGGCTGGGGCCTCCCACTGGAACAGCCTCCCTGCCACTCTGAAACTGGAGGAGAACCATCTCCAGTCCTGGAAGCACCTCAAGACCTTCCTCTACCCTGTTGATCTGTTCAGTCTCAGCATTGTGCACCTGGTCTCCCTCTCTTTTGGGCCCAGGTACCTACCTGTTCGTCCTGCCACCCACCTGCATCCCTTGCACTGGGCTCTGTATCTGCAACTCTCCAGTCCCCCGCCCCATTTATCTCTTTCTGCACTTATTCAGACACACCCTGTCTGTTGCCTTATTCCCATCACTTGCCACTTGCTGGCCGCACTACCACCGCTTGCTGCTTTTTGTTATTTATTTATTCATGTTTTATGTTCTTATCCTTATGTTTGCTCAGCACTTTCCACCTCTCCGTCTTCCCTTGCACTTACTCCTCTCCCTCTCCCATGCACTTGCGCATTCTCAATGCCACTGGGCCTAGTAAGATCGTTGCTTTTGTTCCCCCTGGCCTCGTCGCGCTCTGAAACACTTGTGTAGAGCGCGATACAAATCAAATATCACTATCACTGGCTGGGGCCCTTTGGGGCTCGTCCCACTATGCCTCTTCTGCCAAGTCCACACAATGGGACCCATTGCGCTTGCTAATGATACATGCTTGCTACCACGCGAGGAGGGTTCGTATCATGCCATACAAATAATCGAATAGGTTTTCATATACTTCACTTTTGTATCGGTCGTCCGTTTGGGCCCCCAGGGTCTGTGCCACCTTTTCTCCTGAAAACCAAACGTGGAATGTATTCCTTTGGTGGCAGCAGTTTTCCACAGAGCACCAGGAGACTGGTGGTAGCGGTGCGCGGTACAAATCAACACCACATACCGTCACACTCAAGACTCTGGAAGCATATTCCCAGCCTTCAGGCGGGTTGGGGTACATAGTGCCCAAGCATTTAACTGTGGGTGACCTGGGCACCTGTCCTTTCGCTGGGAAACAGTTCACACAGGTCCGTTTGCTTGACTGCCATTTATTTCCCCCCATGTGCAAAGTGAGTGTCTGAGAAACAATCACTCACGTCTGGGATTTGGTAGGCATGTCACTTTTATTTTTTTAACAGCCACGTGTAATACAGACTTGCCGAGAAAAGAATCAACCATTTCTCCTAAATATCGGGAAAGTCACGTGATCACTGATGGCCACCCTACACCCACCATTGCAAACCAGTCACAATATCACCACAAAGGCGGCTGATGCACGTCTAACCTGCCCGATCACCCTCCAAGCTGCTAACAGGCTTTCTTTCATTAAAAACAAGTATTTAATTAGCCCGAGCCCGTCCTCTCCCTTCTCCCTTTCCCTCCTCGCAGTGGTAATGATGTCTAATTACCAGCAGCGCTGGATTACAGCGCCATCAGGGTCACATCTCCCCGGCTGACAGCCGAGCTGCAAACCCTCGGCACGAGAGACTGGCCCCTACCAACGCTGGCAGCCTCTGGGCCCCGGCTGACAGCCGAGCTGCAAACCCTCGGCACGAGAGACTGGCCCCTACCAACGCTGGCAGCCTCTGGGCCCCGGCTGACAGCCGAGCTGCAAACCCTCGGCACGAGAGACTGGCCCCTAGCCGAGCTGCAAACCCTCGGCACGAGAGACTGGCCCCTACCAACGCTGGCAGCCTCTGGGAAGTGCTCTGGCTCCTGTGGAACATACAACCAGGGGTATGTGTACGTGGGACATTCATGGGTGATTCTGAAGACACCAGTCAGTTTCATGAGGCGGAGCACAGGCGGAACATCGTACCTTTTAGCACCCAGCACCTCCTCCCAAAAGGGGAATGGGAGATAGTGCTGAATTAACTGCAGTCTGGCACACAGACCAAGGGCCTTTGTGGGATTGGTTTTGGGAATCCCGGGCACATTGGGCCTCATTACACGGACGGCGGTAAGGGTTAACGGCCACCGTTAATGGTACCGGTGACCGTTAACCCTTACCGCCTTACTACGAGATCCCTTCGCGGGTTGGACACTTTAACGCCTGCTTTTTGCAGGTGTTAAAAACCAACCCGCAAAGGGCCAAGGGAGCTAATTACGGTACCGCAATTTGGTGGTGCCGTAATTAGCACCTTCCCCATTCCCATTATACCCTATGGGGCAAAAATGGGAATGGGCAAGGGCAATGGGGGAAGGGGGAATTACCACCCCACCAACCTTGGAATAGGGCGGTAATTCCCCTTTCCTCCAAGGCAGTGCCGGTATTTTACCGGCATGGACCAAGGTGCTAATAGCACCTTGGTCCACCGCCGTCCGTGCAATGAGGCCCAATATTGTATTTCCTAAAGGTGGCGAGGGTTTGAGCGCGGTGTTGGAAAGGGAGGTGATCCTGCGTGTGGAAGAGTTGGAGCGCAGTGCCTACACAAGAAGAGCGTGGACAAGGTAGAACACGGTGTAGTAGGCTAGGGAATCCTGAGTGTGGGGAGGCTAGAGCAACAGGTGTGCTGCTAGGCATAGGGGACGGCGACCTGCGGATCTCCAGATGTTTTGCACTACAACTTCCATTGTCCCTCCCCGTTGACTGGCTAGGGCTCTTTGGAGTTGTAGTCCAAAACATCCGGAGAGCCAAAAGGTGGCGGACTCCGGTGCTAGGCGACCCCGAATGTGTGGTGGTGTGGGAATATGCACGAGTGTTAGTAGATCCTTAGTGTGAAGAGGCTAGAGCACAATGCACGAAGCAGAGAAGTCCTGTGCATGCAAAGGTCAGGCTAGCCTGACAGTGGAGAGATCGAAGGCCAGGGGTAGATTCCAGAAATAACAGAATACGAAGCAGAGGGCGCAATGCTCATTTCTAGGAGTCACTGCGGGGAGGGGGTCACACAGCTAGATGCAGAGTGTGGAGAGAGCTAGACTGCAGGGTTTCTGAGTGTGGCCGCTGTGGGAGCACATTGCGGAGAGGGTAGTGCATGCTAAGGAGATCACCGCCATGGACACCATCACTGCACAGCGCTTGGGGCTGGCGATGGAGAGGGTAGGAGCACAGGGCTTTGTTGAACGAGTTTCCCAGTGTGGCCCAGTTAGAGCACATGGCTTGGGACTAGAAAGCCAACTGTTTTATTTTACCACTTGCATAACACTGCTAGCATACAAACACAGCTCTGAAGCAACACAATGCTAGTGTTTCATAAACTCATCTTGGTACTATAAGTGACCACCAGTAGTACACTATTTCTCCTGGATTTTACACTCAGAATGCCCCTGTTCAAGACTGATATTGGTTTAACATTGGTTCCATGTGTTAAAATCGCGGCAAAAATGGCTGTTTACACAAAAAATGTGGCAAAAAAGGCTGTGGTTTTGCCGCCGCAATACATGTAAAGGATGCAGGGAACACCCCCCCCTAAACCCCAGACCCATTATACCGTTTAAGAGGAGCGGGGGACAACCCCTGCAACTCCGGCTCCCCTTAAATGGTATAACGGGGTACAACTTTACTGGGTCAAACCACAGCATTTTGTCGCTATTTTTTGCACATGCAACATTTTTGCCGCTATTTTATTACTGCATACCTTAACATTGTGGTGGTGCAGAAACAATTAACCAATAAAACCTGACAAACGGGGGCATTACAGGGTCAAATAATGCGAGTAGTGCTTACTTGGGTGCTTTGTAGACGTAGACCCTTCTCTCTCACCATGAGGGCCACTGCCATGGCAGGTAAGCACTGGAACTCAGTTTCCCAGGTGCTGATGAGGGACGAGGCAGCTGCAGGTAATTGAGGAGGGGGAGTGGGCAGGGGAGATGGAATTTGGGGGAGCGGGCGGGGAAAGTCACGCAGTCTCGCTTACCTGTTGCCCGGCACAGGAATTACCATGATGAGATGCTTATGTGCGCGACCCCAGGTGTAATGGTTCTTTAATGATGAATGGATGTCTCCTTTTCTTTGAACAAGTACCATCTTCTAAAGGGCCAAGCATCCCAGGAAGTTAGCAGCCATGCCCTCCTTCCATGATGGCAATCGGGGCATGCCAACGGGGGAGCTTCTGGACTGATTCGCAGAACAGCAAGGGTCGCGTTTAAATAGGGCACACATACACTTAGCATTGTGCATATTACACAAAGACAGGAAGGAAGGAAAATAGGCCACAAAACATCATTTCTCCACTGTAAATGCAGCGGTAAAAAAAACTTTAGAACTAGCACCATTCCTAGTCATATGTTCCAATCAGATTCTGATCTGCCCCCACTTCACATTGCAAATGTAATACTGCAATGCCCCACATAAAAGCATTGAAGAAACACGCGTTCTGTTTAAGAAAATAAATGAATACGAAAAAAGGTTTTTATCCATGATTTCTTCTTAGATTTGCATATAATTGACTGTGGATCGCGGAAACGTGGTTTTCCGATCACCCAATACCAGCCCTTAGTCATATTACACCATCTCAGTTTTCGGTGCTGTCAGTCAAAATTGATTTTATAAAAACAAGGGGTGAAAGAGTGATCTTGTAAAAAAACTCCCTAATTATGGTCACCAAAATCCTTCCTAGGATCACAAACTCGGATTCACTCCGGATGAAACATGCACTAACGCCTAAAGCTACTTTGGGCCTTTCACTACGAGTCAAGGGCACGGCATACACTGCATTACATCTGTATGAGATAGAGTAATTGTATTTCTGGTGCTTGTATCTGCTTAAATTCGACATCTAATGGAAGTCACAGAGTATTACAAGATTTGTTTTCGAAACTTGAAAACAGACGTGGACAGGGCGTGATACCTAATACTATCCCTAGTTTCACGTGTACTGTACCCATGGTCCATCACGCGTCAAGGTCCCTCGCGCGAGTACAGATGTTGTAAAGCAAAAACAGTGATAACCCAGAAAAGATCTATGCGTCTTCTATTCCAGTAGGGGAGGAAGGGTGGGCGCACGTGAATCAAAGCAGATACAAGCACCAGAAATGTTATTATGATGAGTTATGTATCCATTCTGGAGCTTGTGGATCTGCTTAGATCACATGCTCTGCATAGATTAGCGAGCAGTATCTGAAGAAGGAGCTGAGAAGTTAGAAGGTACAGCTGCAAAGAGCTTTTAGAACCGATTGTCCAATCTGTGAATCTGCTTTCGAATGTGTGTCAATGCAGTAATGCTGTTTGAACGTATCGCCGGAACTCCATGTAGCAGCTTTAGACTGTGCTTTAGACTCGCCTTGTGCATAGGCTCGAAAGGTGGTCCCATGAGCTTGGAGAGCACAACATTGAGATCCCAACCAGGGGGAGCGTTGGAAATTGGGGGGTAATGCCTTAATGACAGGGACTTTCCACCAGGACACCTTGTTCTGTGAAGTGGTGTAAGCCGATAGGGCTGCCAGAAGTACCTTTAAGGAATTGAATACTAGGCCGGAGTCTAGTAAGTTAAGCATGTAGTGTAGAATGTTAGTTGGAGAACATTCTAATGGATTTAGTGATTGTGATGTGGACCATATCACACATCTTTTCCACTTACTAAAATAACAGTGCGTGGTGTTGGGTTTCTGTGTCTCCTTGAGGATAGCCATACACCTTTGTGGAAGAGATTTAAGTGGCCAAACTCTATGACTTCAGGAGCCACGCTGCCAAGTTCATCGATTGTGGGTGAAGGGATGTTCCCTTGTGTTGTGTCAACATGTTGTACGGGAGCTTGATAGTGCATCTTGTGCACTATCCTGCCCAGGAGTGGTGTCAGAGGGGGGGTGTAAGAAAATTTCCATGATCAGTTCATCCACAGGGCGTTCCCCTTGGGCCCTGGCTGGGGAAACCTGGAAGCGAAGTCTGGGCATTGAGCGTTTAACTTCATAGTGAACAAGTCTAGTGGGGGTTGACCCCATAGTGAGAATATTCTGTCTAGGATATCTCTGTTGAGTTGCCACTTGTGTTCTTTTGGTAGAGGGTGTCTGCTTAATGTGTCTGCCAGAGAATTGAGTTTTCCTGGAACATGTTGGGATGTTAGAAACATGCTCCGCTTGAGTGCCCACCTTCATATTTTCTGGGACGGTTTGGACAGACTTATAGAGTGCGTGCCTCCCTGCTTATTCAGATAGAACATGGCTGTGGGGCTGTCTGTGAGAACCTTCACTGTCTGACCCTGGAGATGATGTTGCTGAAAGGCATGAAGAGCTTTGAGGACTGCCAATGGCTCCAGGACGTTGATATGTCTTTGGGCAGTAGCGAGTGTCCACTGTCCGTGGGCTGTGTGGTGGAGGTAGTGCGTCCCCAACCGGCGAGTGAGGCGTCTGCAGTAAGGATCGCTTGGGCTGTGGAAAGGTACTCCTTTTAACAGGTTGTCCTTGGACTACCAGCAAAGAGCCTGAACCAGGGTTAGCAAAACAACCACTAGATTGTGCCACTGTCCGCTTGCCTGAGACCACTGTTTCGCTAACCATTCCTGCATTGGACGCATGCGCAGGCGTGCGTCAGGAAATAAATAAATGCAAGCACCTTGGTGAACACTCTTGGTGCTGAAGCGATGCCGGATTGGAGTACCTTGAACTAGGTAGTGTACTCGCGCCATCTTGAAGCACAGGCATTTTCTGTGCACAGTGTGCATTGAAATATGAAAGTATGCATCTTTCATGTCCAATGTCGCCATGTAGTCTCTCCGTTTCAGGAGTGGAATCACCTCCTGAAGCGTGGTCATGCGAAACTTCTGTGGTTCGACATATTTTTTTGCGGGGTGCAGATCTAGCAGTGGGCACATGGTAAGGTCTTTCTTTGGCACAAGGAAGTACGTTGAATAAATACCCACGTTAGCCTGGATGATTTCTATTGCCTCCTTTTCTAGCAGCACCTTTATTTCTTCCAGCAGAATGGCTGTTTCTTCTGTTAGTTTGTTTTGTCTTGGCGGGCGGTAAGGTGGTTTCTGAAGCAACTCGATGCAGTACCCGCCTGCCACAGTGGACAACACCCATTTCTCTGATGTTATCCCCTCCCATGTGTGGGTGAATTGAGTGATTCCGCCTCCTACTGGAGTGTCATGGGAGAGGACCTGAAGTGGCATGTCATTGTTTGAGAGGGGCTGAGCCTTTCCCAGGTGAGGTTCTGCCTCACCTCTGCCTCTTTTATTCCCCCTTTAAAAGCTAGACGAGGAACCTTGGCCTTGAGACTGGTTCCAGGATGAGGACTGTCCTCCCTCAGAGTAGCCAGAGGAACGTTGACCGCTCTGGTCCTGAAATCTCTTCGTGCTTGGGGAACCCCGTTGGCAATAAGGTCTGGTAGTCAGCTGCCCAAGGGATTTAAGAGTGTCATACTCATCCCTGGCACTCTTTAGGGAGTCCTCTACAGCCTTATCGAATAGAATGTTTGGTTCTACAGGCATGTTCAGGAGGGTTGCTTGGGTCTCTAGCTTAAACACCAACTGCCTAAGCCAGGCATGCCGCTTAATGAGCATCCCTTCGGCTATGATGCGTCCCGCATCAAGGTATTTTTTCAGGATGAAGCTTGAGATTTGTTTGCCTTCTAAAACAGTCTTAAGCAGGTAGGCTTTTAGTGGTTTCGGGGACAGCCTGTATTTGTTGTTCCAGCGTGTCCCATTTGTGTCAGCCCTAACTAGCGAACATGGTTGTACTGTTAGCAATTTTTGTTTGGTACGCTATAGAGCAAGCTACCTTTCTCCCTAACGTGCAAATCTTTTTACTCTCCTTGTCTGGCTGGGCTTCTGCCAATGCCAGACGAGTGCCTGCCCTCTTTCTGGTAGTGATAACTACTAGAGATTCTGGTTTGAGCTGGCCCCTTATGTACAGGGTGTCAAGGGGTGCGGATCTGAACAGCTTAGTGACCCGTCCCCCTTTTGGATCAGCTCAGAAGGTAATTGAACCGTGGTATGCCACACGGTTCTTCTTTGAGCCCTTTACTATTTAACGTCGACATGAGGACACTGGTGGGTCTCATTGAGTCACCTGGGCTCACTTTGTACACCCAGTTAGTCCTCCATTTGGAGGATGGCCAGGGTGCAATAGTAGATCGCTTCAAACCATGTAGGGGCTGGATGAATCCAAATCAGTTCAAATGCAACCTTCTATATATTGCTGTGTTGTATCTCCTCATCCAGTGCTCAACTAAGTCCAAGCCAGATCTTGCTCAGATTTGGTCTTCACATCACTGCCCTTCCTCTACGGACACTTGCCCACCCTTAGTGCCGAAGGTTTGCTTGACCCTGCTCCATGAAGCTTCAGGTTAGCCAGGTACCAAGGTTGTGTTTCTTACATTGGCAAATGTTATGTAGATTTTTAGGTTATTTAACTTACTCATACAGGGTTGAGCTGATAAACGCTTTTGTTTCTAGTTTATGTTTTTTATTTTTACACTTGTGTAACACCCAGACCCACGGGTATCACAGCGTTTGTACAAAGAAGAAGGCAAAGAGCAACAAACAATCAGGGAAGTGAGGGGTTGGTGGCAAGTCCTTCACTTAACGAAGCAGTTTCACCAGAAAGTTAGTCGTACTTATTGAACAGCCATGTTTTCAGCAGTCCACTGCAGGCTTGATAAGAGGGTTTGTTTCTGATATGCACATGAACTGACTTCCAGAGAGCTCGGGCTGTGGTGCTGAAGCTAACCCCACACGCTTTGGCAAGTTTGTGGCGTGAAACTACCTGGGTGAGGTGGTTTCAAGAGCGGAGGGAGAGACAGTGAAGTGTCTTGGCAATGAGGTTGTTCAAGTATTGTGGGGCTTCATTGTAAATGCAGCGGGGTGCAAAAGAAGGTATGTTTAAGTCAATACTGGCTTTTAATCGGTATCCAGTGAACCGCACAAAGTGCTGGCTCGATTGCAGTAAAGCTATGTTCAGCCCTCCCTACGGTTACCCTATACAAGTTCCGAAGCATGGAAAATACACCAGCAAGAATGCTTATGAGTTGGGTTCCTAGGGAGTGTCTATCCAGCCCTGCATATTTTGCACTGGCTGCCAATGACTGCAAGGGCCCACTTGCAATCATTCGGCGATCTTTTGCCACTGGTTCAGGCTACAGTGGCAAGATGTCTTTTGAGGTAAACAAGAGCTTTATTAATCCGAAAACCGTACCATACAATGCCAACCGAGAACACAAAGAGGGAGGCGGAACAAAGGTCCCCCTTACCACAGACCAATTCTAGCATCACAAGAGGAAAGACATCTTGGAAACTGAACCCGTGTTGGCAGCTGGATTGTGCACAATGCCCCTGGAACTGGGCATTGCTTCTAAGAAAGCCTCTCCTGTTGAGACACTCAACCCTCTTTTTGGAAACGTCTGAAGCTTTCTAAATGCATGAATTGGGGGTCATTTGAATAGATCTATTTTCAGGACCTCATTTTGTCGAGTCAGGCACTCGAAGTCTGGTTGGAGCTATAGCTTGGTGACAACACAGTGTTGGGGCAAGTGCGTGTTTGCGTGGGCCGGTGGCTGATTGAATGTGTGGGTGAGTGTCTAAGTGAGTAAATTAATGGATAAATGATTGAGTGAGTAAAGGTGGTTTATATAAGTGGGTAAAGATTCAGTTCTATCACTCACTGGAAAGTAAATCACATGAAAGAATTGTATTGTTGGACTGACAGCCAACCTGTTACCTGTTGTGGCTTACATTGCTTTCCCTTATTGTATTGTATTTAGTTATTTATATAGCACTCTTTCCCCATTTGTATGGCCTCAATGTGCTTTATGGTAGGAATGCCCTCGGTGACCGTAGTCAATGTGCTGGAATTTTCTAAAAGCTTTAGATTAGGAGATGCTTGTGTGCATTTTGCTGGTCTAGGACTTGGGTGGCTGGCTAGGCTTGTCTAAACAGACCAAAAGAGGTCAGGCACGTGGGTGGGCGCTGTTGGTGGTTTGCATTAGGGTGCTATTGTTGTGAGAGTCGATGTGTGGCTAGCTACACAGAATTTCTTTTGTTGGTAGTCGCTGTATGCTAGTGGCAGAGGTGTTGAGGTAAGTCAGGCGTTTCAGTGTGGACGTCTATATGTGCTGCTAGATCGGAAAGCATAGCCATAGCTGCATTCTATGGTGCATGGATGGTTGGCGGTGCCTGCGGCCTGTGTCCACAGATGTGGTGTAAAGTATAATTAACTAATGAACAAATATCCCATACCAACCCCAAGTTATTGCACTATGCATTGATATAATCGTGGGCGCATTGCCATGTTCAGTATTAGCTATGTGGGAGGGCCGAGGGGGGGGGAAGAGTCTTTCATTTCAATGCACCGAGCTCTACCCCATGGAACAGGGCAGTGCTGTGCAGCAGGTTTCCCAGGAAGATTATGTAGCCGGGGGTAAAGAGACCAAACGTTTCCCTAGATCAACACAAATCCTGTAGTAGGGCATCAAGGGGGCCATAACCATTGGCTTTCTCAGCACGTTAATGAAAGAAGAGAGCACTCGGCGAGCAGGGAAAGTGCACACCATGGCCAGCGGTGCAAAGTTCCTTTTTGACATACTTGCCAAAATACTACTGTAAGACCATAGCTATTATAGTTTGCCTCAGTGTGTTGAAATGAAAACTGCTCTGCAGGGATGAGTAGTGACTACAAACCGCCTACTAAACCAGCAGTGATCCCAATCATACGGATGACGCAGGCACAGCCTTAAAGGTATACCACCTTCACCTTGTATAGTATACAGGCAGAGAGCAGTCTATATTTTCAGTAGACACTCAAACAGAAATAACACAAGGACACCAAAATAAAAGAATGTCCAATCAGGGTTCATTAAACAATCGAAAGGCACAAACTTACTAAAAACGCAAGCAAAACCCAGTCTTCCATGTAAAGAAAATCATAAAATATAAGTTGTCGTCGAATAGCACTCTGGGTAGATAAGCAGCAGTGTTCAGGCACACAATTGGCATGGTGCCAGTCTTGGTTCTATGTTGTCACATCAAAGTGAATTACTTCAAGGTAATTCCCTTTGATGTACTTAATTCATTTTGTTTACTTTTTTGTATAAGGGGGGCTCCCCCATAATCCCTGACCAACCTACCGCCCACCCCTTACCCTTCCCACCCCCTTATACCTCTTGCCTCTCAAACATACATATTTAAATTACTTTGAAACTAAGTAATTGCATTGAAATGAATTACCACAAAGTAATTCACTCTGATGCAAGAATGGTATACGGTCAGCGTTAAAAATAATGGGGGTCATTACGAGGTTGGAGGTAAGGGGTTAACGGCGGCAGTAAAGGAGCTGGTGCCATTAACCCCTTACCGCCGCATTACGAGGTCCTTTAGCGGGTCCCGCTAAGGGCGGCTGGTTTTACCAGGCGCCCTTAGTGGGAGCCGCTAAAGGACCAGCATGCTAACAACGGGCCGTTATGGGATGGGTTGGGAATGGGAATGGGGATGGGTTCCCTGAATGGGGAAATACCGGGTCCTCCAAGGTTGGAATGGCACCGTAATTCCCCATTCAGGGAACCCGGACCTGGTATGCAGTAAGGGGGTAGCCATGGCGCTAATAGCGCCATGGCTCCCTCCAACCTCGTAATGACCCCCAATGTCTTATGAGAAGGCAGAGGAGAGGGGCTTAAAAGTTAGTACAGCACCAAAAGTGTGAGGGGGTGGGGGTGTGAGGGCCTAATTCACAGTACCTTATTTCGTTTCCATGTAAAAAAGTTGCTGCGAAAATGGCAATTTTAAAAATTATTGCAGCAAAAAGGTTTTGGTGTGGCCCCTGTAATCCATGTAATGGATTCGGGGGACACCCCCACAACTCCCTGAACCATTATGGCGCACAAGACGGGTGACGGACAGCCCCGCAACACCAGTTCCCCTTGTGTGGTATAATGGAAACACTTTTACCGGGTCACACCACAGCCTTTTTGCAACGATTGTTTGAAAACACTGCCATTTTTCAATGACCAGATTACTGGATACACTTATTTCTTGGTCTTGGGTGCTCAACAGCATCAAGCCAGGCTTCTATGCAGTTTCCTGCAGTCGAGCTGTTGTAGAGATGAATCGAATATCGGTGACCCACAGCGAAGTCGACATCAAAAAGGGGCTCTGAGTGGATCGAAACGGGTCAAGTCAAAGCTTCCATGAGTCGACTCAGCTAGTGAAGCAATTGCAGTGCTAAAGGCAGCCCTGCGGTCCTGTGTCAGCTCGAAGGGCAGTGAACACGGTAAAAGTGGCTCGAAGACTGTTTCAATCGGTGAAACTGGATTCCAGGTGCTCTTGCATCTGGGTTGCTGTGAGTCCTAATCCATGGGTTCCAGGACAACGGGGGTCCTTCTGATGCACTCCCACTGCAGTGAGCTTGGCTGGCACCTACAGGGTTTCCTTCACCTCCGGTGACAGGCTCCTGTACAGACAGCAGTTCAGGCCTTGTCCACAGTAGTTCACCCCCACTGACTCCAGGGGATAGGTATGGGCAGAGTGCTTCTCAGCTTTGAAAGACTTCCGTCTTCACCTCTATGGTCAAGAACTCGTGAATGGACTCCCAACAAAGGTCCAAAAGTGTATTCTTCTATGTGGTTTCCAAAGATGAATAAAAGAGTGAGGGGGTGCCCCTCTCCTTTAATTTATTTTGATACTTATATAGTGCTAGAAAACAAGCCCAGAGGCATCAGAGTGCTCACATGAACTAAGACACCAGAGGGCAGAGAAAGAAGATAAAGAACACAGCCGTAACCGGGGGAAACTGCAAACCGCGCAGGGGCGTGGTCCAAAGCAAGTCTGCTGTGATGGGTTCAAGCCCTGTTTTCACATGTGCCCTTTGCCTTAGGGCATCACGTTCTGAGTGCCTTCCTTGAAGGAATTGGCAGGGACATGAAATGGAAAAGAACCCTAACAGACCTCAAGATGGTGGGATCCTTCTCCCCGGGCCTACCTTTCCTCTTTCTGGCTACTCCAACTGGGACCCCTTCCCATGCCTGCTACATTCCAAGGCATTTTAGCAGTTAGAAGCGTGTTGTGAGGCTGGCTTGGTTATGAAAGTGCGGATTTTGAAACACCATTCCTAGGAGACGTCCTGAGGAGGTTTCTACGACCTAGCAGGAGGACTGCCCCATCCTCGTACAGAATCAAAGGAGGCAGCATCCTTCCCATTGCTTCACAAGGAAGCTGTGGAGACACCCAGCCTAGATGCCAATGCACATCCGCCCTGTCACATCTGAGAATCTGAGACCTGTATACAGAGTTGACACTTGTGTGATATCAAATTGATGTGGTTTATAATTGTGTGCTTATCAGTCACCATTGCACAACCACCTGTAATTTGATGCATTGTGAGTACCACGAATCTGATATAGCGTGACCACCATAAATCTGAGGCATTGCGACCACCATGAATCTGGGACAGTGTGACCACTATGAATCAGAGATGGTGAGAGCATAATGAAACTGTTGTTTAGTGGCCACCAAGAATCTGAGGTATATTACAATAACAACTAAGAAAACGGATGTACATTATAAATCATGAATCAGATTCAGTCTGCCTGCAATGAATACGATTCATTGCGGCCCCCATGAATCTGGGCAGTGACATGGCCCACCATGAATCTGGGGCAGAGTGACCGCCAGGCCTCACCAACGTTAATGTCTGTGTCCTCGATGCACTGCAGTTTTTATCGTTATATTGGCACCTCAGGACTCCCATTGTGGTGCTAATAGTTCTTTTTTTTTAAAGGAAATAATTGCTGACACTTTCATGCACACTCAATTTCCTTTTAAAAAGAACTGCAAACAAAGAAGGCTGCAACAGTCCAGTCAATGGAATTAGTCCCTTTTCTAGTTCAGTAGCAATGAAGATGCAGCACATGCCAGAGGCCGCGGACAAAAGGTGAGGAAAGGGATTGCGTGGGAGGAGTAGGAAATGAGACTCCAGTGGGCATAGGGGTACAGAATATTGGTGTGAGGGCAGTAAAGACAAGAGGCCTAGGGCAAAGGCCTAAGCGGGGAGAAATATGGCAGACACCTGGGGCAGGTGTTTGGGTGGCAGAGAGAATGCAGGCTGTTGTTGAGGCAATATGCCCCAGGTGGCGGGTCCGAGTAAATCGAGGGTCCTTTAACGAGGGTGGCGGGCCGTTACCCACAGGGTGGGCCCAGCTACCTAGGGGCATATTGCCATTAGCATCCATGTAGTATGCTATGTAGGTGCTAATTTTTTTTAAATGAAATAAAGGATTTTTTTTTCGCTCTGGGGCTCTGTATGGATCCCCTCTTCCATTTCCATGGTTGGCACACTATTCCGGGAGTTGACAGAAGCTGCAGTGGCAGGTCCCCGCTGCTGCAATCGGGTAAGTGGGATGGGGGCAGAAGAAGGGGAAATATATATATATTTTTTTAAACAGGGTAGGCGGGTTGGGTGGGACCGGCCATCAGGCAGCGTGAAACGCGGGTTGACACTAGTAGTGTTAGCCTGCATTCCGAGCTCCCTGATTGGCTGGCGCCCCCCGCCCAGGGACCTAATGTTGGATTTCGCCCACGTTCCAGGTCAACTGATTAGCACCCAGAGTAGAGTGTCTGGCCAATGTCCAATATTGACTTGAGCAACAGTGAACAGTCACCATCTGAGGCAGTAACTAACATGCAACTAAGGCAGCAACCAACTGTTCTGAAGCAGAGCGACCCCTGTACATTTGAGTCACTTAACAGTCATTATCCGAGGCAAGCTGCGGAATTATAGCAGGTGGAGGGCCCACTATATATTTGAGTGCTCAATGACAATATTGGGCACACAAAAGTCCTTCTCCGACACACTGATCAATCGTTATTTGATGCAATATCCAATTATTTTCTGTGGCAGTGCACAATCATTAGTTGAAGCACAGTGGCAAATACACCTCGGCCCTTGACATTATCGGCAGGTGAAATGATCTGTGACAGTGAACAGTCATTATCTGAACTAGGTCCCAAACATCAGAGGAAGCGACCAATCAGTGCATGCATCGAAAAATACATAACTGGAGCAGTGAACAACCATTATATGAAGCACAGCTGCAAATCAACATGTGTAATTGATATTGTAGACATAATGATCTGAGACAGTGCACAGCTATTAATTGAAACACGTAGCAAACATTATTTGAGGCAGCAACCAATCACTGAATGCAGACAACAATAACCTATGCAGTGACCCATCCTTGTTTGAGATAAGGATGAGTCGTTATCTAGCATAGAACACATTCTGAGTCTGTTGCAGTGGCCAACCATTGCCTGAGGTCCAGGACATTCCTTACGCAAGATAGCAAGAGGTGACAGTGCAACCTCCACAGCCAATGTCATGTTATGTGCCTGTACACTGATAGGACGCTTTCTGCCTGTGTTCCACCTTGCGAGGGATTAAAGATATGGCGCCTCCAGGTGACTGCTGGGTGGCTAGGCCTCTTTACCCAAGACTGAAGGGCATCTACCCCAGAGGTTGGCCATGCCTCTGTTACATATCAGCTGGACCTCCCTGCTAGGCGAGGGAGCTCCAGTGCTCGTTGTGTATGCCTGCGGGCCATAGCACGTGTAAAGAAATGCGTCCACACAGTTAGAGGCTTAGTGGAGAACTGCCCGTGCCTTCCGGCTCTTTTAATGAACTCATGTCACGTCCCGTGCGCAGTGACGTGACGTGTACATAACATCCCTCTTTTTCTGTAACGACAAAATATATAAGCATTTTCCAACCTTACAACTATTTACCCATGTAATAAACTCAAGTTTGTCACTAGGTGCTCATGTGGTCATTAGCTCTCACCCACCTGGAATGGGTGCGCTCCTTGTCTAGTCTCTTCACTGACTGGCTGGGATGATGTGGTATTGACAAATTGAGGTTTGTTCCATTTATCAGATCTGCCAGGGACATGCCTGTGGAGCTACGTGGGGTCATCCTGTAGTTTTGCAAAAACCTGTTTAAGTCTACTCTCCACAGGCTGTTTTTGGCCTTCGCGATATGCAACACCTTATTTATGGTTCTCATGAACCGTTCAGCGTCACCATTTGCTTGTGGCCACCTTGGAGTAATGTGGTGGTGGCAGATGTGTAGATCGTCCATGTATTTAGTCAGTTCTTTTCCTTGGAAACAGCGGCCCTTTGTCGCTCCCAGTGTATCTCGGTAATCCATTTGTAGCAAAACATTATTTCAGAGCAGAGATTACTCCCTCTGCCGCCGTCGACTGAATATCTCCACTTCAGGTATCGTGAACAGGTATGTTCCTCCCTGCACTGTGCAGAAGTCGATGCTGATCGCTTCCCATTGCGCTGAACCCCTCTTCGTGGACTGTATTGGCTCTGGCCTCGGGGGTGTACTGGTCACTTGGCAGGTGTTGCATGACTCAATGGCCCTCTCCACCTTCACATCTATTTAGGGGAACCACACCCTGTGTCGTATTCTGGCCTTGGTTCTCACCATCCCTTGATGTACCTCATGTGCCAGGGTGATTATGTGTTCCTGCAGGCTGGGGGCAGGGGAGATGGGGTGATTGAGGATTCATGTGCCCATGAGGATTAGCCCTTCACCTGTGATGGAGAGTTCCTGGCGAATTGCAAACGTCCCTGTCAAAAAGTCTCTGGCTGCCTCTGTGCCATTGTGGACATTTTGGACGAAAGGTTTCCATTTGGCTACAAGTACTGCGTTCTTAATTACATCGCAGCAAGGGTCCACAGTGGTAGCTTCCCAAATGTCAGTAATTCTGACGGCTTTGGGTTTCATCGTGCTGACGATTTGGTAAATGTGTTCCTCTGTTTCTCTGGACTCCTTCACCTCAATAGGTGTTGCCGCCCTCGGGTGCCTGGATAGGAAATCCACTGGGTTGTCAGCTCCTGCTTGATACACCAGTTCAAAGTCATACTGCTGGAGACGTAGGAGCCATTTTACCAATCCCGGCCGATGGGTGAGGTGATGATCCCGTGAATAATGGCAGCAGTGGCTTGTGGTTGGTGTACGCCTTGAACTTCCACCCATAGAGGTACTGGTCGAAAGGTCTGCAACCCCATAACACTGCGATGGCCTCCTTCTCTATGTGCAAATATCTCTGTTCTGTTGGTGTCAACGTAACAGTAAGGCAATTGGCTTTATTTCTCCCATGTGTGACAGTTGTATAAGGATTTCTCCCAGTCCGACGGGGCTGGAATCGACATATAGATACGTTTGTAGTGCGGCATGCCATGGTGGTGTCCACTAATAGGGATTCTTTGATGTGCTTGGAAGCTTCCTGACAGGGTCCATTCCCACTTCGTGCCCGAGTTGGTCAGCTCCCTCAGGGGTTCCGATAGGGTGGCCAAGTTTGGTATATATCTGCCACAGTAAGTTGCCATCCCTAGGAAGCTGCGTACCTCTGTGGGTGTGGTTAGTGGTATTGCTCCCTTGACATCTGCAACTTTGAGTGGATCAGCCGCTACCCCTTTATTGTTGAACACGCAGCCAAAGAAAGTGATCTCCTCCTTCAGGAATTCACACTTCTCTTTGTGAATGGTGCGTCCTGCTGTTTCCAACATGTCAAGTACCACTTCCAGTCTGGGCAGGTGTTCTTCTCTGCTGCTGGCGAGCACAAGAATGTCATTGCTGATGATTAGTACCCCTGAATCACCTCCTGGATCATCTGCTGAAACACTTCTGCTGCAGAGAATATGCCAAAACTCAACCTCTTAGGTTGAAAAATTAATCATGAATCTCGAGTCACAGTGTAATTTTAGCTGGTGGTATGCGGCACTGAGCTCAAGTTTGGAGAAGAACCGGGAGCCTGTGAGATCCATTACAATCTCATCTAATGTTGGGGTGATATGTCGTTCTCCGATTATGGCTGCGTTCGGCAGGCGCATGGCGAAACAGATGCTTGTCTTTCCCAGTTGTTTTGGTTTCTTCATAACCACCATGGGCGATAACCATGCCGTTGGGCCGGATACGGGTTCTATGATGTCTGCTTCACGTTCTCGTAGCTCCTTGGCAACTAACTGCCACATGTGGAACGGTGTCCTCCTGTGTCGTACTGCCTTGGGTTGCACCATGGGGTCAATGTGTACTTTGACCAAATTTCCTTTCAGGCATCCAATACCCGCAAGAGTCCTGGGCGTTTCCTTAGTAGATCACTGAATTTGTTTCGAGTCTAATGTCGCAAATGAACTTTATCATTCGTAGATCTTCTGCGGACTCCCAACTGAGTAGGCATTCTATGCCCGCATTTACGATGCATACTGGACTTGATCTCCTTGTCTCCCCTGCTGAGCATTGTTCTGAAGTGTCTGGCAACTGGCAGTGGCGTTTTGCAACCTTACGCGAACAGTAGGGGGTGTCTGTGTGTTTCCGTGCTGGCTGCGGTTGCATCTGCTTAAACATGTCTGCAGGCATAACGTTTAGGGATGCTCCTGTGTCAACTGTCATGACAGTTTCTTGCCCCTGTATATGTATGCGGCACTTGGGTCTCTGTTTCTTTTTCGGCGTGCCATTGCCTTGTTCCAGGGCCGAGACAAGGTGAACCTTGCCCTTTCGCCTAGCCCGTCCGGATTCAACTGTTGCCGCCTTTCCGTCATGGTCATCCCCAGATTCATCTGTGGAGGAGTTATCCCCAGTCACACAGAGGCAGATGTCTGCCTGCTTCTTCTTCCTGGCATACACTAATGGTGGTTGGGTTTGGTTGAGTTGGGGTGGGCCTGGCGATCGGCATACTCATGCATAGTGATCTTTGCGGCTACATGCTCTGCACGTGGTGCCTTGGGCAGGGAAGTTTCTTCTCCCATGGCGTGCAACTCCACACCATTTGCATACGTTCGTCCCCGGGGTTCTTGGTTGCCACCTCCGGGCTGTGTGAGGTTCACTGTTTTCTTCCCTAGGCGCTGGATGGTTTGAGATTTGTGCCATTGTAGCTGGAGTTAGTTGCAGTTTTTGTAGCGTGGTGCCCATGGCCCATGTGAGCTTTTCCAGCATGCGATAGTTCCCTCTGGTGTCCATATTCCAATATTCTTGAGAGTGGGAGGCCCTTCTCGCTCAGAACTATGCGTCGCAGCTTTTCAGAGTTCATGCCATTGATGATCTGGCGTCTGACTTCTTTTTCCACGTCCTCTAACTCGCAGGATAAGGCCAAACGCTGGAGCCTAGTATGCTATGTATCATGGGGTTCATCCTCTGTCTGGATTGGGGTGAAAAAGTTGAATGTCTCATAGGGTTCAGCTGAGGCACGAAATGCACCGATAGTGCCTCCTTTGTCGACCGATATACGTCTGCACCATTTAGCACGGCTAGGGAGTTGAAAATATATAGCACGTCATCGGCCACATTCAGTAAAAGGAGTCACCTAATTTTCCTTGGTGTGGTACATCCTTACAGTCCATTGCCATCTTGAATTTATGGATCCAGATCATCCCTCTAGGCCCGACCGATGAGGGGTCTGTGTAAGGGTCAAATGGTCCCAGTGCTGCTGTGGCGCCACCTTGGTTGTGTGCTGTTGCGGGAGAGGGGAGCGACACCGCTATTCTCGCAAGGGTGCCTGGTCTGGCCGTGGATATGCCTTCTGTCATGTTCCCCCTGTAAATCCCCTCTTGCAGTGTGACTGGGTGGTAGTTGGGGCTGCCCTTTCACCTTCTGAGCAGTTCTGGTGAATTCAGCATTCTGTTGCAACAAATCGCGTGTGTAGCGTGGCTGGATCCATGTAAGCCCTACCAGGGTCTGGATGGCGTGCCTGCGTGAGTTGCCATTGCCACTGCGTCGTGCAGCGTGGTTCCAAAAATGTACTTTTTTTGCTTGGAAAGAAAAATAAAAATGCTCATGCGTATGTAATTCATATTGCGACCTTGTCGCCAGTGTTACATATCAGCTGGACCTCCCTGCTGGGCGAGGGAGCTGTGGTGCGCATTGTTTAGGTTTGAGGGCAAAAGCGTGCGTAAAAAAATGCATCCACTTAGAGGCTTAGCAGGAAAAGCCCGTGCCTTCCGGCTCTTTTAATTAACTCACGTCCCACGTGCGCGGGTGATGTGACGCCTACATAACAGCCACCATACAGGTAGGCCACCACTGCACACACTGCAATAACAATAGTTGTGCTAAGCTTCAGAGTGTATTGTAGTATGCAGCAAGTGCCTGGTTCCCATGGCCCCTACTTCACTGCTGTCCCTCCCCACAACCCAGAAGCAATCCTGCAGACAGAAGGAGCTGCCAAAGGCACTACAGAATCCATCGCCCCCCTGCTTAGAAGGAGGTGTGCCTTCCTTCAGTAACAGCCCCTGACACCAACACACCCGTCTCTGTGGTCTTTACGTGTGATTTAATAGGTCCTCATTTTGAAAACAAAAAAATTCTAACAAAGGCAGTAGAAAACCACCCAAACGATGAGGGTTGTGAAACAAACGGTTTCAAACAAAAGGGGGACTAGCTGCTTCCAGATCTGCAGACCCGTCAGCCCGCTGTGGGAGCACAACACGTCGCAGAGTACGGTGTGGCCTCGACATCTCGCGGAGCTGAACTGGGCCAGAGGCGGTTGCCATGGCGCAGAGCTCGGGAAGTCCAAGAGCAGGCGGCGCTGATGGCTCGGGTGGTAGACTCGAGCGGACTGATAACGCGTCACTGTGCGCATGTAACGCTGGCGAACTGGGGGGGGGGGGTCGGTGGGGTTGTTCAGAACTCGTCTCTCAGCTGCAGGGACTGCGTCTGCGACGCAAACACGGCTCAGACATTGCGGCCCACTGAACTTGGTGGCCCAAGGGGGACCCATCTACGAGAGGCAGGCGGGCCTCTTCCCAACTGACAGTCTATGAAGGGCAAGTGCCTTACAGAATGATGTCGCTTTGGTCCAGTGTCAGTCAGTGCGGCCGTCTACCGTCCATTTTCCATTGCAAGCGTGAAAAGCTGAATTCAGCAGTGGACTGGAATGAGTTTAACACCGATGGCTTTCCCCCAACCTAATACCACACATCACACACATCCCAAACAGTTCCAGCTCTTGAGTTCTCGTCTGCAAGCCTTCAATAAGGGTCTCCCCGTTTAGTATGGCATTTCTATGGAAGGAACCGAGCTGTGCAGGAGGTGCAGCAGGCGCCAGGGATGGGAAAATGCAGCAGATTGCCCCTCATCTGTAACCTTTACAGATGCCCCGCAGCGGACTGGTGATGTTTAATGTGTAACTAGCAAGAGAACGTGGGCCCCAGGCATGCCCAAGCATAGCCCGTTAAGGCCCACACGGAGCTCTAATCAAGTGTGGGTCTCTGACATGCAGGCAGCCTATCCTGCCCTTCCTTCGCAAGGTCGGATTGGGTGGCAGGGCAATTTAGCTCTTCAGTCTCTGAGGTCAATAAATGAGGTGCCACTCAAAAAAAAGGGATAATAATAACCGAGTCATAACAGAAGCTGGGGGTTGTCTGCCTTGAGGCGCTATCAAAGAACACATTATTATTGTAATCTCCTCTGAGCCAAAATCCACCGGCTAAATTTAGTACAGGCCAAGCTGTAATGTTATTTTTAATCAAACTCCATACCCACGTGTGCTTGTATTTGTAATAGCAGTGTGTAACCCACCCCCGCGCCCCGGCCTCCAGACTAATATTTAATTTAAGTACTGAAATGTGGCATTATGGGTAAGTACACAGTCCTGGGAGCAATCCAAGCAACCCAGGACTTGTATTAAAGGCAGGTTTATCAGAACGAGGCTGTGTGGATTACTGGCCATCAGCAGCTCCCACCCCCGCCTCATGTTAATTGCACTTTTGACACTTTAACGGAACCGCAGACCAGCCAACACTTCACTCTCACAACTGTTTCCCAACACTTTTTCAAAGTCCTCTACAGCACTGTCATGGATCACATCTTTGCCACGTAACATTCTTGGTGGAATCATGTGGAAGAGTTCGCCTTAATTAATGAGTATTATTATACAGCAAAGATCTTGAATTTACAATTATTAGTGGAAGATGGCATGCCTTCAATTGATCGCGGTCCAAACTTCTTTCCTGGCAAGGACTACACAAGATTCCAAAGGCGGGGCACCAGAAAGACCCCCAAGACCAGGAGGGGGGGGGGCGAACCCGTGTCAGTGGGCTCACATCAGAGATCACTTGCCACTGCATGTAGGGGAGGGAGGGGGTGGCTGAGGAGAACAGGAAGGCAGATGCACGTGTCTGCCTGGGGCGCCCTCTGGCAGCTTAAAGGGGATGGGCCCATTGGGTCACCTGAGGCTGGCCCCAATCAGCAAAGGAGGCCGAGAGGTGCCTTGAAACACGCTGATGATAATGCAAAAGTGCTAGACAAGCAACCAACCCAACGCGTCTATAGAGTAAGTGCCGCGTCCTAGCCCAATGTTTAATGTAAGCACGGGACCTTGCAAGGGGTCCACCTGAAGCCTACCCTCAGCCCCCTCCCTGAGCATTGCCTTCCCCCGAGCAGATGCATAGGCCAGCTGTGAGCCATATCCCTGTTCCGAGAGCTCCAGCTAAACAGTGCTTGTGTCCCATTCCTGGATCGCTCCGCTACTTGGGCGTGGGGAACTCCCCTGAACCAGACCTCTTGCTTTAGGAAGGGGGGGCGGACTTTCCCATCCCTCCACTTCTGCTGCCCATTGCGCTGTAAATTCGGCACCTAGCCCCCTCACTCCGCCCCCTCTCCCCCGCAATGTGTCCCGTTCTACAATGTCTGCCAGGAGGGCCCTTTACGCGCTTTTATAGGCATGACACAAGAAGTCTGTACTTCCACGTACAGGTGGAAGCCGGGACACTGCTCCGTGTACAAAACCACCTTCTGCCGCCACCCTCCCTTCTCCGGACCCCGATTCCCACCGAGAGACAGATGGGGCCCAGTCCGCGGACCGCACCAACTCGCTTTGCAGACAAACCGATTAGGAAATACATCGTGCCCTCAAGCCGGGAGCAGCTCCAGCAACACACAGCAAACGGGGATGGGTGAATATGCAAATACAGGCCCAAGTGCATTTCTTCACAGATTCCTTTCAGGTCAGACTTTAGAGACAGCTTTGGAAACTGCCCCACAGCAAAGCCCTGGTGCTGTGGCTAGCTGCCTGCCTTATGCAAGTTAAGGCATTATTAGTGACCAGCACGGGTTTGGCTGTCCTTCGTCATCGGGCCCCCCCCCATGGGAGGAGAAAGCCGGGGCTGCAAAGTGTGAAATACTTACAGTGTCATGGCTACCCCATGAGCTGCTGAACGCTGGGCGGGAAACGCTACACAAGTTTGTGTACAAATAGAGACAGGGCCACAAGACATAAGGACACGTGAACGGCACACTCACCGTGGTCTTGACTGGCACGTACAGGACCTGCTTCCCGCCGGCGGCCGGAGGAGCCTCCCCGGGCCCCGCCAGCTGGAACCCCTTGGATTTCACCCAGAACCTGAACTTGGGGTTGTCCGCGGATCCGGCGTCCACGCCCAGCAGCAGCTGCGCAATGCGCTCGCACTTGCGCCGGGTCACGGTCTTCGTCTTGCCCGAGTCGCCGTAAGTGCGCAGGCACCAGTCCTGGAAGTGGCGCTGCATGTCCCACTCCGGGCCCTCCATGGGGCGGGCTGCGCGGCCCGGGGAGCGCTCCCAGAGCTGGTAGCCTACTCGGCCGCTCATGTGAAGGCGGAAGCTGGTTCCCTGGGCGTCGCTCTTTGGGGGGCACGGGCACCTCTGGAAGTCCGGCCTGGCGCTGCTAGGCAGCCATCCCTGGTGACCTGCGTGCGCAGGTCGGTCCGACTTCTCCAGCTGCCTCCTCGCACCGGGTATCTTAAAAAAAGAAAAAACACAGACAGGTGTTTATATAGCGCACTTATCAGCTTCCTTGTTTTTAGGTGTTCTTCGATGTACCCGCTATAGCTGTCCTCTGAATACATAGGGAGGGCTCTGGTGTATATTGTTAAATAGCACATATGTCCTGTTACTCGTTTCGATGTCTGTTAAATGTTGTTTTTTTATTTGACCAGCTACTGTGTGATGAATAAACGTTCTGCTTTTTCCTGGTAGTTTGCAGAACAACACATGTTCACCCATTTACCCGGATGCCCCGCCCCCGCATGCCACACTCTCTTCCCTGTGGACCAGAATGGGGCGAGTGCTCTAAACTGCCAGCTTGTGGCCTGCGCTTGCCCTCCCCCCAAAACCACCACCCCAGAGGCCAGGATTCTCAGCCGGGCTGGGCTGCTCCCCCGTCCGGCTCAGCCTTCTGGAGGCGAGCCCTGCCACCACCCCTCCCCTCTCGCCGTGCCAGCTCCGAACAATGCCCTGCGCGCTGCGGCGGCACAGGCGGAAACTTCTCACCTGGCGTGTGCGCAGCCCTCGAGGTAACCTCTTGCTGGGGGAGGAGGGCGTCTATTCTAGACATCGCTGTTCACAATTGGACCCCCCCCCTGAAAGAAACAAACCACCATGTCCCTGCTGGGACCTTTCAAGGGGCCTCCCCTGTGCACACTATTTCAATGGAAAGTTCAAGGGCCGCATTTGCATGCCACAGCCAGGGCCCTCCTTTCAATTGAGCCCAATGGGTGCGTGCCAGGGCCCTGTGGACGTGCCATGCTATTGTCAGCCATTAAACTTTCACACCGACTCCTCTTTTTGTTCCCCTCATCAGATAACACCAGAGCGCACGTCCACGGATATCAAGTCTGCTTGGGTGTTTCTGAAATAAAAGGATCCAGGATGGGGTGGCCAATCCTGACCATCAAGGGACAGGGGCATTACGCCTTCTGCTGCAGGATATGCCCGCTCCCCGGATTAAAACGGCTGCTTTGGCATCAAAATCCCCTGTACAGATGCCCGAGGCGAGACCTTTGTAATCCTGCTCCCCCCTCTTGCCTCTGCCCCAGAGTCCCTCCCCCGCCCCCCCGCCTTAGAGCCCCGACTCCCCCTTACCAGTTTATGGAGGCCACCGATTCTTCTGGGGAATGTCCTGGAGGGGGTTGTGCGAGTTGCTCTCCCCCCGGTTCCCGCAGGAGGCCCCCTGCTCCCCAGTCAGGCGTGCGGGCCGGTCTGTGCCAGGCGCAGAGTCCCCATTGTTCCTTCTCGCTGGATCCCGAACCCCTTATTATAGCAGGCGGGGAAGGAGGGGGCTGTGAACCTGTCCGGCTCGCCTGCGGATGCTCAGCGGGTTCAGAGGCAGGTGCTCGGCTTCCTGGCCCGTGCACGGCTGCTACCTCTCGCTGCCCTTTCTTCCATCCCCGGACGGTGAAGGGAGTGGGGAGCTGGTGGTGGTTGTGTATCTCTGCCCCCCCCTGCGTAGGCTATCTAGGCTGTCCCGGCACTTGCAAAATGGCTCGTGCCTCCTCCTCCTCCTGCTGCTCCCCGGGCTGCCAGCACTGTCTGCTGCTCAGTGGTACAGGGGGAGGTCTCGGCGGCTGGAGCCCGGGACTGACAGTGGAACAAGCAACACAGAGCGGGCTCTCCAGCTCCCACTGCCTGTGCGCCTCGCAAGCCTTTCCGCTGCTGCCATCTGCAGGCCGCACGGCTGCACTACAGCCACCTATCCAGGCCCTTCGTGTCCTGCAAACAGGACCATTCGGGAATAACTACCATGACTGCCCAGTATCACCAATTACAAGGTAGGCGTTTTCTGCTACCTGAAAGCAAATAGCCATTTTGTTTCCAGTTTTGCTTCTGCCTCTTACTAATCAATGTATTAAAAACACTCAGAAAACTCCTAAAAACCTGGTTATGACCCTTTGCATCACCCACAAGGCTATCTGGTGCCTGGGACCTCTTTACCTCCAGCTTTCCCTCCCTACATACATTCCTGCCAGAGTCCTTCAGTCTTCTTACTCCAACTCTGCAGATCAAACAATTCTCCAAGCACAGAGTGACAGGTCTTTCCTCCGCTGGTGCCTCCCTCTGGAACGGCCTGCCCCGTCCCCTCAGACTTGAGCCAGATCTTCTTAAATTCTGGAAACTTCTCAATACTTTCCTTTACTTCTCTTCCTTCCCTCAGACCCTCCCGTGCTAACACCCCATCTGCCTCTGCAACTGGGGCCTGGTCCCTTCAGAGTCATACAGGGGCCAGACCACCCCTTACCAGTGTGACAAATGAACTTCCGGGACACCAGTGGTCAAGAGATGAATATCAATCAGCCCCACACCTCTAGTACACCAGAAGGGAAACAAACAGATTGGAAACACAAGTAAATTATAGACCTCCTTTTCCAATTTTGGTAATGTGGACGGAACGGAAGGCTTAACTCCGCACGGCCGTGGATCGTTGGTTAGTTGCAACACAGCGAAAATACAATTATTCCCCTATGATAAAAGTGACTGTCCAGTCAACGTTATTGTTAGGACCGATTTGATATTGTATGTAATTTTCCCTCCATGTGGCAACCCCCAAACTTTTTGCTGCTGTTTTACACCCTGATCTAGACTTTGCCAGAGAAGCGCAGCCTTCCGCCGCACTCCTCTGGGCTTTTGCTCAATTCTTATGGGGAAACTGACATGCCCTTAAGACAGTCAGTACTGGGAGACTTTGTTTCCCTTAGTCCTTTCCTCATGTTGTAGCTTTTGTCCAACATGAAACAAGAGTGCACTGTAACTTACTTTAACGCGCTCTTGGGTCTCTAGTCCTTCCAAAGGCCCTAGAAACTCTCGTTGGACTTATTATGAACTGTGCAAGTGTGTCACGGACAGGACTGGTGGCAGCTATCGTTTCTCTTGTGTTTTGAACCCTTTTTCGCCATGTTATCCGGGCTAACCGCGTTTGGCACAAATGAGTGGCCTGGCTCCAAAATGGCCATGCCACGAGGTTCTTGGTCCTGTCCTCTGACCGCCTTGCCCCTTCACCTTCCCCAGGTCGAGACGACTCGGGCCCGTCCTTATTTGGTCATGCACTTTCCCGCAAAACCCAACGCTTTCGCGGGCTTCTGCATGCCTTGTGTGTGCCTCCAGGATGTGGGCTAGAACGTCTGAATCTAATACACCTCCTGGGTGCCAGAGAGTCTGCAGTGCCATGAATGACTGGGACCACCGTGGTCCCAGTCATTGGTCCACGTATGGAGTGTGTTTGTGAGCAGATCTCCCATTGGGTCCTCTCTGTTTTGGCGCAAAGGGAATTTTGGATAAGAGGAGGCCGAAAACACCCATACCATGTCGATCTCCTGAGTTCTAACTGAATAGAGGATAGGATCAAAGTATCCTGCAACTACGAAGCCAAGTCAAGGAACCACTGGGATGCGCTGGAAGTTTTGGCACCCTGTGCCTGCTGTCGTCCCATGGGGCCCCTCTGCATCTGGTCGTCCTAGAAGGTCTGCGAAGACGCTTCGACCCAGGGACCCTATTCTCGGCACCTTCCTCAAACCCTGCAAGTAAGCTTTCTCGGAAGTGTCCCTGGGCCAACCAGTGGGCCAACCAGTGGACTGACCAGCTTACCAAGTTGCTTTGGTCTATCACCGCCGACGTTTAGAGGAGGCCCTCGAAACTTGGTATACTGCTAGCTCTCTGTCCCCGGCACCCTCACACAGAATTTCGTACACTTGGCATTCCCAGGTCTGAAGTGAGACGAGTGCGCCAGGACCGGAGTGAACGCAGTTACTGTGTTGTCCTGCCGCGGCATTGTCTTTTGCAAGTACACTGCATTTGTGACCCTCTTGCCCTTGAAGCCTGCTGCAGTGCAACTGGGTCGATTCATCCACCCGGAATGGATAAATCGCCACTGTCCCGCACTGTCGCGTTTGGGAATCATCGCTGTATCTCAGGAACTGAAAGCTGCAGAGACGTCCTTTTTGTTGTGTTCGAGCCTGCAACCTGAGTGGACTGACGGGCGAAGTTTGGGTCCGCTTGCATCGGGGACCGGTGAGTACTCCTTACCCTAACTGGTGGCCCCTAGCGCAAGGGCTCATTTGTACACAGTGGCCCTGGGGGCCCCTCTCCTTTCCACTGCTAGTGCAAAATAGCGACTCCATCCCGAACTCTCGAACTGCCTCTGCCTTCAAGTGGAGGTCCTTCTTGAATAGTGAGAACCTGTTCTGCATCACCTCATCCACCTTCCCGAGCTGCTAGAGACCCCTGAAGAGACTCTATTTTGCCCATTGGAAGAACCGCATGTGCTTGCATTGCATGTACTATTGAGCACAAGGCTCCTCTCTTCTTAGGGCTTGGACTGTCTCTTAGTTGGGTGTATTGTTGATGTCGAACTGGGCCTAAAGTCTATCTGCACTGCCTTTTTCCTTCCCCTCTAGGTTGTCGACATATTTCATGCATTTAACTCTTTAGACACCAATGGTCTTGTATATACATTGTATTGATAGAGTTGTGTTGGTTTACTTAGTGTTACTGTGATTCTTTTGCAATGGTCTATGTTACAAAGGCCTTGTAATAAATGTGTCTATATTTTTGATATAACACTTGTCTGGAGTAATTTGTAAGTGTCCTTGCTTTGTGTGCTCATTGAGGTCTTTCAGTCAACCTCACCCCTCTTGAGACTTAGTCTTGACCGCCGCCATCGCTACCCTGATTGGTCTGGCTTGTCCAGAGGTTATCCTGTTCCAAAAAACTAGGCTGGCCTTCTGAACCTCTGCCCCTCCAGGTCCGAGTTCAGAAATCCATCTCAACAAATTGGTGTACAGCGGTGGGATAGGACTAAAGGTATCCAGTGTTGCGCACGAGCAAAGGCATTTCAAGTTATTCCTACCAGGACACATAGTGAATTGTCGTAGTATAACTTTTTAAAGGCCATAGTCCTATCTAACAGTATGGAAACAAATACCTTGTTAACTTTAAATGCTTCTAAATCCGAAACATTGAAAAAGATGTGTGCTGAGAGAGGTGTCTCTTCTCAAGGCACCAAAATGGAAATGATCCAAAGAATCATGGCTTGGCAAGAAGCTCAGCTTAGCGCTATAGCTTCAGAGGACAGTGCAGAAGGAGGTGGGGCTGCTCTCACTTGTAGAACTGACAGTTCTGGCGCTGCACTGGTCCACAGCGACCATGAGGACAGGGAGGATGAAATGTCCAATGTTTCCTCTGCCAGTGCGGATGGGGAGGCCATACTTGAATTCAAGAACCAACAACTGCTGTTTAGGCAGAAGGAGCTTGAGTTCAATATGGCCAAACTAAAAATCGAACAGGCAGAAAAACAAAAAGACAGGGATCACCAGTTGGAACTGGCCAAGCTTCAAGTTGCCAATGGACCCAGGGTCCTGGTCATAGGTCTGGGGCCTCCTCTCATCCAAGGTTTCCAAAAGATCTGCTCAGTGTGTATGAGGAAAAGAATGACATTATGGACTGGCTGAATACATATGAGTATGCATGTGAAGTTCAACAAGTTGACAATGCTGATAAAATTGCCTGGTTACTTAGCAGACTGCCCCATTCTGGCTGCAGTGCCATAATGGAAATGTCGAAGGCTGAGAGAGCAGATTTTGCAATGTTGAAGCAAACTCTCATTTTAAAGTTTGGAAAGACTCCTGCCCAATACTTAAAATGATTCAGAGTATAAGAAAAAAGAAGGTGGTACTTGGGTATCTTATGTAAATGAATCCTTTAAAAACTGGCTGGGTTGAAGGCTATAAGGTCTCCACCTTCGAGGGTATGATATGTCTTGTCATGCTGGAACATATTTTTGCATCTTCTTCCCCTGAGCTTAAGCAGCATTTGGCAGATTCAAAGGAGATAGATCCTAAGAAGCTTGCCATTGCAGCAGATTTATGGGTGTCACATCGACTGTCCCATAAGGACAAGACCCATCCTGGTAAGCAGGAGGAAGGGAAAAAGTCCAAAGATAAGGAGGGTGGGGAAAATGATAAATCTTCTTCCCAAAAGGGCCACAAAAAGAAAAATAAGGGTAAGACACAAGAGAACTCACAGGGTAGTGGAGGTCAGCCTCCGAAACTGAACTCTGGTTATAATCAGCCTCCCTATGTAAACTGACCCAATGGATCTTGTTTTGCTTGTGGAGCAACTGACCACGTGAAGGGGGATCCCAGATGTAAGGTCAAAACCTTGGGGTCCACTCTTCTAATCTGGTCTTCTCCTCCTACGAGGAAGAAGAGGTTAACGGAGCATCCTTCTCCTCAGACTCCTTCCCCAGTGGGATAGAAGCTGAGGTAGTTTTAGTTTCCCTGGGTTCCTGGGAGCCTAAAGTCGCAGAGGCCTATGCTAGGATTCCAGATAACACCAAGCACTACTTTAAAGACAGTGTGCTGATCAATGGAGTAGATACTCCAGCTCTTAGGGATAGTGGGTGCAGTCGAACTGTAGCAGATTCTACCTTGGTAGACCCAGAGGAAGTTGCCAGAGCTACTCTGATGCCCACTAAGTTGGCTGACAGCCCACCTCTCATGTTCCCACTAATACTTGTAAATCTTACTATCAATAATACAGCAGTCAGGATTCCAGTGAGCATTCAGAGGAGTGTCCCAGGAAGGTCTTGTTGGGCAATGATCTCAGAGTTTTAGGGCTTGTGGGAGATACTGCTGACAGCCCCTGCACAAGGTCTCAACCGAGGGCAGCATTGGCCAAGACCAATGCTCTGCCCTAGCCAAAAGGGAAACCCAAGGCTAAAGGAGTCAAGAAACCAAGAAGAGGGAAAGAGAATATTCCCCCTAACTCACCTACCACTGCAGTGGAGGTAGTTGGTCAATCACCCGGACCTGACGAGGAGGTGGTGATGCCTGAAGTATTTCACCCCAATGACCATCCTGAACTAAACGATTTGTTAGTAGAAGGTGGTCCTGACAGGGAAGAATTCAGTAAAGGCCAACGTGAGTGCCCATCTCTGGAAGGCCTAAGGAGACAGGCCTGCTCCCAGCTTGAGGGTGAACCTCCTGGGAAGCATCTGATTTATTGGGAAGGTGGACTCCTGTATAGTGAGCCCACAGAGTCTACAGAAGGAGACCATAGGAGGTTGGTGGTTCCCACTGCTGTAAGACCCTTCCTCCTGCAGCTGGCGCATGAAGTGCCCCTTGCTGGTTACCTTGGTATTAAGAGGACCAAGCAAAGATTATCCATGCACTTCTACTGGCCCAAGATGGGGGTGCAAGTAGAAAGTCACTGCAGGAGTTGTGCCTCCTGCCAGTTATCTGGTAAGAGTGGTTCAACAATCCAAGCTCCATTGGTACCACTCCCAGTTGTGGGAGTACCATTCGAGAGGGTAGGGATCTACATAGTTGGCCCCCTTGACCCCCAAACATCCTCAGGCAATAGGTTTATCCTGGTATTGGTCGACCATGCCACCAGATATCCTGAGGCCATCCCATTGAAAACTGTGACTGCCAAGTCAGTCGCAAAAGCTTTACTTGGCATCTTTACTAGGGTTGGCTTCCCTAAAGAAGTTGTGTCTGACAGAGGCAGCAACTTTATGTCGAAGTATATGCAGGCTATGTGGAAGGAATGTGGGGTCACCTACAAGTTTTCTTCCGCATACCACCCCCAGACCAATGGTCTGGTGGAACGGTTTAACAGGACCTTAAAAAGTATGATTGGGGCCCTGGAAGAACCTCAAAGAAGAAAATGGGATCTTCTTTTACCATGCTTACTGTTTGCCTACCGAGAGGTACCACAGGAGGGTGTTAGCTTCAGGCCCTTCGAACTTCTGTTTGGTCACCCTTTGCGGAGACCCTTAGCCATAGTCAAGGAGGGATGGGAGATGCCCTCTCCCCCTATCACTACCAACGTAGTAGACTATGTGTTAGGGCTCAGAAAAAGGATGGTACTCCTGATGGGTCTGGGTAGTGATAAGTTGAAGGCAGGACAAGCCCTGGTGAAACATTGGTATGACCAGAAAGCTTCCCTCATCAACTTCACACCTGGTCAGCAAGTCCTGATCATGAATCCCATAAGGCCTAGAGCTTTACAGGATAAATGGTCAGGCCCTTACACAGTGGTGGAGCCCCTGGGTGAGGTCAACTATTTAGTGGACCTTGGAAGGCCTGGACAGGCTCCAAAAGTGTTCCATGTAAATAGGCTGAAGGTTTTCATCCCAAGAGTTGAAATCGCAGCACTGCTATTGGCTTCAGATGTTGATGAAGAGGAGTCTGAACCTCTCCCTGACCTGTTTCAAAGCAGTCCTTCAGATAGCTCCTTTGAGGATGTCCGAGTGGCCCCTCACCTGACTTCTGATCAGCAGGCTGAGGTGAAGAGTTTGCTTAGGCAATTTCCCCCCCCTGTTTTCACAGTCCCCTGGTTTGACACCTTGGTGCAAACATAACATAGACACAGGAGACAGTGTACCTACCAAAAGTAGGGGATACATGATGTCAGACAAATTACGTTCTTACATTAAGACCGAGGTCAACAAGATGTTAGACCTTGGGGTGATTGAACCCTCTAGTAGTCCTTGGTCCAGCCCTGTGGTTTTGGTTCCAAAGGCAGGCCCTTCTGAATTGAGGTTCTGCGTGGATTACAGGGCTCTGAATGCTGTCACCAAGACAGATGCACACCCCTTGCCTCGAACAGATGAGCTGGTGGATACCTTGGGTGCCTCCAAGTACCTCAGTACATTTGACCTCACTGCAGGCTATTGGCAAATAGCCCTCGCAGAACATGCCAAGGAGAAGGCAGCGTTCTCAACTCCAGAAGGTCTTTACCAGTTCAGAGTAATGCCTTTTGGGTTGAAGAATGCACCTGCCACTTTCCAGAGGCTTGTGAATTATGGGTTGGATGAATTCTGTCTTGCATATCTGGACGATATAGCAGTTTTCAGTGCCACCTTGGAAGACCATGTGAAACACCTTGGGATTGTGTTACAGGCTCTTCAGAAAGCCCACTTGACCCTAAAGGCCAGTAAATGCAAGATTGGACAAGGCTCAGTGGTTTACCTTGAACAGGAAGTAGGTGGAGGGAGGATACAGCCTCTACCCAGTAGAGTACAAGCAGTACAAGACTGGCCTACCCCCACTACACAGACCAAAGTGAGAGCCTTCTTAGGACTCGCGGGGTATTACCGAAATTTCATGGCAGACTATGGCACCACAGCTGCCCCTCTGACTGCTCTCACCACTCCGAAGAAACCCAAGAAGGTGACTTGGACTGAAGAGTTTGAGAGGCCTTCAATGGCTTAAAAGACTCCTTGTGCCAGGCCCTTGTCCTCAGGGCCCCTGATTACCAAAGACCTTTTATTGTGCAGACACATGGCTCTGACACTGGGATAGGTGTCAGATTCAGGTGTTCCCTTCACCCCTTCCGGTTCACTCCAATCCCCTTCCTCCTCACCTGTGAGTTCTGAGTGTAAGGTTCCTCCGAAACGCTTCTTCCACAGCTCTTCTTTCTTCTTTCCTTTTTTTTGTGGAAGGGATCTGCCCCAAAGGGAAGCCACCCTGACTTAAAAATAGAAGGTCTGGGGGGGCCCCTCCTCCGGTTCAGACCAGAGGGGAAAAAGCCGTAGGCATAAAAAACCCCTGGGTGATGGTCTGTGATGGTCTTCAACTTGAAATAGCAGAAGGTAAGTTCTTGGATGGGATGCCGGCAAGAAAGTAGAATACGGTAAGAGTGGATTGGAGAGCCTATAGAGGAACCCGGGGGCAGCCTCAGAGACAGACCGCGAAACACAGTAGCTAGACAGAGGGGGAAAGCCGGAGGAAAAGGGAAGGGAAATATGGAATAAGCTCCCTGCTAAACCTGGCGAGAGCCTGCGAGTCCCAGGAGAGAGGACAAAAGAAAGACAAGAGGAAGGGCGCCAGCAGCAGGGAAGGGAAGCCGGCACTGAGAAAAGGCGCAGGGCAGCACACAAAGGGAGAAAAACTTACGAGCGCTCCAACTCGAAAGCCTGACGCGAGTAGGTTGCAACGCGCAGACTTCCGGGTTGGAGCGGCTAAAAAAGCGGTCTCCCCCGGCGGCCGGCCGAAAGACTAGACCGCCACTGAACGTTGCATGGAGTCGTGGCGGAACGGCTAATGGCCGCTCCAACGCCATCGGCTCCATGCACGCCAGTCGCGGCGGTGTGTGACAGTATGCCCCCCTCCACGGCCCACACCCCCCGGTTTTCCCGGATGGAGTCGATGAAACCGCCGAGTAAGCCTGGGTGCATGTACATAAGACTCAGGCTCCCAAGAGTCCTCAGAATGGGAAAACCCCTTCCAGGCCACCAAATATTCCAGCCGCCCTCGTCGATACCTGGAATCCAGAATACTCGAAACTTCATATTCCTCGGGGAAAGGCTGTTGGGCTATAGGTATGGTTAGTTTCCGTTTGTAAGGAGTATCAGGATCAACCGGTCGGAGTAAGGAGGAGTGAAATACAGGATGAATCCGATGCATACTTCTGGGGAGTTGTAGTCTAAAGGCCACCGGATTTATCTGTTTGACGATCTTAAAGGGGCCCAGAAATCGGGGAGTAAGTTTGGTCGGGTGAACCCATCGAGGTAAATATTTGGTGGACAGCCATACCCTGTCACCTACCTTCCAATCGGGACAAGGAAGGCGAGATCGATCCGACTGCTCCTTATACCTACTGCGGGATTGGCGTAGACTTTGCTGAGCAAACTTGTGAGCAGTGGTTATCTCAGCTAAATGGGATTCAAGCGTAGGTATATTGGAGGAGGATTTGAAACAGGGAAGCAATCCCCGTGGGTGTATTCCATAGGTGCAGAAAAAAGGACTGAGACCTGTAGCTGAGTGCGTGGAATTATTATAAGCAAATTCCGCAGTAGGTAGGAGTGTTACCCAATTGTCTTGTACGCTATTAACATAACACCTAAGATATTGTTCAAGTGAGGCATTAAGCCTCTCAGTCTGTCCATTAGTCTGCGGATGAAATCCCGAGGAAAGGGCACGTTCGATTCCCAAACTCTGACACGGCGCCGCCCAAAATCGGGAGGTATATTGACTTCCTCGATCGCTGATAATCTTCTCAGGTAACCCATGTAACTTGAAAATGTCCCTAAGAAAAACTTCCGCCGTGGCTGAAGCAGATGGCACTCCGGGTAGAGGGGAGAAATGAGCCAGTTTGGTAAAAGAATCTATCGTAACCATCAGACAGGTACAGCCCTGAGACGGAGGTAGATCTACAATAAAATCTGTAGAAATATGGGACCACGGTTGAACAGGGGTCTCCGGTTGTTCGAGGAGGCCATAAGGTTTGTGAGTTGGATTCTTATTCTTGGCACAGGTCAAACAAGTTCTACAATGTCTCTTGACATCTTGGGTAAGAGTGGGCCAGAAAAAAGAACGGGAGATAAGATCTAAGGTACCCCTTATCCCTCTATGACCTGCTGTCACATGGTCGTGGCCCCAACTTAGGATCTTGGATTGTAGGGTCTTGGTGGGGATGAACAACTTCTGACCCACCAGCAATAAACCATCAGACCATCGGACCTGGTGTTGTTGGTTCCGAGGTATCTGGGTCTCCGATTCGGACGTAGTGACCATTCTGACCTCTTGGAGAAAGGCGGAGACCAGGCCCACAATACGGTTCTTAGGAAACATATACTCAGGTGTGGGTTCTGGTAGTACTGCGGGGACATCGCGCCTAGATAATGCATCTGCCAAACTGTTTAAGGTTCCAGGAATGTAGGTAATGATGAAATCGTATTGACTAAAAAAATGAGCCCAGCGTGCTTGTCGAGAGTTCACACATTCCATATTCCTGAGGATCTGTAGGTTTTTATGATCCGTGCGTAGGGTGAATGAATGCAAACTTCCTTGTAGTAAGTGTCTCCATTCCTCGCAGGCAGCCTTCAATGCCAGTAGTTCCTTCTCAATCACCGAATAATTCTTCTGACTGATAGTGAGGGTCTTTGAGAGGTAAGCCACTGGATGTTCCTTCCCATCTCTGGTCTATAGAAGAACCGCTCCTAAGGCTCTCGCCGATGCGTCTGCTTCTACAATGAAAGGCTTGGTTTGATCTGGCTGACTCAAGACTGGAGCAGAACAGAACCTCTCTTTAAGCGTTAAAAAGGCTTGGTCAGCTTGTTCTGTCCAGAGAAAGGGTCGTGACTCCTTCTTGAGAAGGGCGGTGATGGGTAGAACTATTTGGGAGAACTGACCTATGAACTTCCTATAAAAGTTTGCCAACCCCAGGAAGCGCTGAACCTCCTTAAGGGAAGTAGGAGCTGGCCAGTCCAGGATGGCCGACACCTTCCTGGGATCCATCGTGATGCCTTCGGAAGAAAGGATATACCCCAAATATGGCACGGATGAGACATTAAAGAGACATTTCTCTGGTTTGACCTTCAAGTGTTGAGATTGAAGACGGTTAAGTACTGTTCTCAAGTGCTGGGTGTGTTCTTGTTGAGAGGATGAGAACACTAGGATGTCATCAAGGTAGACTATGGTATTCAGAAAGAGTAAATCCGAGAATAGACGGTCCATGAAGCGCTGGAAAATGGCTGGTGCATTAACAAGTCCAAAGGGCATAACCCTATACTCAAACAGACCAAATTGAGTTCTAAACGCCGTCTTCCATTCATCCCCTTCTCTGATACGGAGGAGATGGTAGGCGCTCCGTAAATCCAATTTGGGGAAGACAGAGGCGCCTTGTACGGCCTCAAGGATGTCTGAAATAAGCGGCATAGGGTAGCGATCCCGGATGGTGACCTTATTAAGGCCACGATAGTCTATACACGGTCGTAGTTCCAAAGAATCCCGTTTGGGTATAAAAAATAATGAGGCTCCAGCAGGAGACCGTGAAGGTTGAATGAGCCCATTAGTCAAATGAGTGTCCAGATAGGTACGAAGGGCCTTCTTCTCTGTCAAGGATAACGAAAACATGCGCCCAAAGGGTACCAGAGCTTCTGGGGCCAGCTCTATGGCGCAGTCTTCCGGCCGGTGTGGAGGCAGGTCCAGGACCGGAGTTTCCTTGAACACTTCTTGGTATTCCGACAATTCTGGAGGGATCGATACACTGCACAAACGTTCTTATCTTCAGGAGTAATGATCTGCACTGTTTCAACCTGCGGCTGTATGAGACAATTCTGTCTACAAAAATCCGATTCGAAAGCCATTGTGTTACGGGTCCAGTCTATAGTTGGATTATGTTTCCTAAACCATGGAATTCCGAGAATAATCGGAAAATGAGCCGCTCTGATGAGATCGAATTGTATCAGTTTGGAATGTTGAAGGATGGTCGCAGTTAGAAACTCAGTAGACTGAGTAATAGGTCCGGAGGAGAGTGGGGTACCATCCACCCCTTCCACCTTCTGAGCATCTTCACGTTGCAAGAGGATGAGACCTTGCTGGTTGGCCCATACAGTGTCCATGAACACCCCCGCGGCCCCACAATCAAGCAGAGCCATGGTGGTAAGTTCTACATGTCTTGTCTTCAACTGGATAGCTACTACCATGAGACGTGCATCCATTGCTGGGACTTGGGGCGAAACAGTAACAGAAACATAGGGACTAAGGTTTAGACCTCGGATGCTAGTCCCCTTTAGGTCTGAGGTCGATCGTTTCCCGCCCGCCTAGGTGGTACATCTGGGCAGTTTCTAAGTAGATGGACATTGGATCCGCAGTACATGCATAGACCAGATTCTCTTCGTCGTCTTCTTTCCTCTGGTGTCAAAGGAGGCCGAGCTGTTCCAATCTGCATTGGTTCTTCCTTATGGCACAAGGATGGTATGGCAGGTAGAGAGGAGGCTCCAGCGGGATGGGTGACTGGGGTCTTTTGCTTCCTCCTTTCAGCCTTACGTTCAGAAAGTCTATGGTCTATCTGCAGAACAATCGACATGAGATCTGATAAGGTTGTGGGTCGAGCTATGCGAGCCAGCTCGTCCTTGAGTTCCTCCCTGAGACCTCGACGAAAAAGGGTATACTGGACCTGTTCCGGCCACCTTGCTTCTGTAGCCAAACGTTTGAAAGAGGAAATGTAGGAAAGCAGATCACTGGATCCCTGCTGCACTTCGAGTAGCTCTTCAGCCGCTACAAGTGTTATGTCGGGCTGTTCAAATGTCTGTTTCAGCAAAGACAGGAAGGCATCATAATTCCGAAGAACTGGGTCGTTGGATGTGACGAGAGGTGTAGCCCAAGCCAGGGCATTACCTGTCATATTAGACACCATAAATCCCACCTTTATGTGGTCTGTGGAATAGGTCTGTGGACGAAAGACAAAATGGACAGAACATGCTTCCAAAAATTCCTTTAGGCGTTTAGGGGCTCCATCAAACTTGCCGGAGGACAAGGCCATGGGAGGCAAATCAAACTCCCGTGCTTCTCGGTTAGTGAACAATTGCTTCAGGGTGGCATTCTCAGACTTGACGTTCTGTAGTTCAGCATTCATAGCCTGAACAGCGGCTACCAACTCTTGTAACTGCTCAGGGGTAGCCATTGGAATCTTTTGGCGTTGCAAACTGTCAGATTCAGGTGTTCCCTTCACCCCTTCCGGTTCACTCCAATCCCCTTCCTCCTCACCTGTGAGTTCTGAGTGTAAGGTTCCTCCGAACCGCTTCTTCCACAGCTCTTCTTTCCTTTTTTTTGTGGAAGGGATCTGCCCCAAAGGGAAGCCACCCTGACTTCAAAATAGAAGGTCTGGGGGGGCCCCTCCTCCGGTTCAGACCAGAGGGGGAAAAAGCCGTAGGCATAAAAAACCCCTGGGTGATGGTCTGTGATGGTCTTCAACTTGAAATAGCAGAAGGTAAGTTCTTGGATGGGATGCCGGCAAGAAAGTAGAATACGGTAAGAGTGGATTGAAGAGCCTATAGAGGAACCCGGGGGCAGCCTCAGAGACAGACCGCGAAACACAGTAGCTAGACAGAGGGGGAAAGCCGGAGGAAAAGGGAAGGGAAATATGGAATAAGCTCCCTGCTAAACCTGGCGAGAGCCTGCGAGTCCCAGGAGAGAGGACAAAAGAAAGACAAGAGGAAGGGCGCCAGCAGCAGGGAAGGGAAGCCGGCACCGAGAAAAGGCGCAGGGCAGCACACAAAGGGAGAAAAACATACGAGCGCTCCAACCCGAAAGCCTGACGCGAGTAGGTTGCAACGCGCAGACTTCCGGGTTGGAGCGGCTAAAAAAGCGTTCTCCCCCGGCGGCCGGCCGAAAGACTAGACCGCCACTGAACGTTGCATGGAGACGTGGCGGAACGGCTAATGGCCGCTCCAACGCCATCGGCTCCATGCACGCCAGTCGCGGCGGTGTGTGACAGTAGGAGCTGTACTATCACAAGTAGATGAGAAGGGTAAGGAACACCCTATTGGTTTCATTAGTCGCCAGCTTAAGGACAGAGAGCTCAGATGGTCCACAGTAGAGAAAGAATGTTTTTCTGTTGTGTGGGCCCTACGGAAGCAGAGGCCCTACCTCTATGGGACCCACTTCACTGTGCAAACTGACCATAAGCCTTTAAAGTGGCTAATGAACATGCAGGGAGAGAATCCAAAGTTGCTTAGGGGGTCGATAAGTCTACAAGGCTTTGACTTCACTATTGAGCATAGGCCAGGTGTCCAACGTAGCAATGCTGATGGGTTGTCCAGAATGTTTAACCGACCTGAACAAGAAACTCATCCAGGGGTGGATTAGTTCCCCCTGTCCTTAGTCTGGGAAGGGTGAGTGTTAGGAAAGATTTCATATTGTATGTAATTTTCTCCATGTGGCAACCCCCAAACTTTTTGCTGCTGTTTTACACCCTGATCTAGACTTTGCCAGAGAAGCGCAGCCTTCCGCCGCACTCCTCTGGGCTTTTCACTCAATTCTTATGGGGAAACTGACATGCCCTTAAGACAGTCAGTACTGGGAGACTTTGTTTCCCTAGTCCTTTCCTCATGTTGCAGCTTTTGTGCAACATGAAACAAGAGTGCACTGTAATGTACTTTACCGCGCTCTTGGGTCTCTAGTCATTCCAAAGGCCCTAGAAACTCTCGCTGGACTTATTATGAACTGCGCAAGTGTGTCACGGACAGGACTGGTGGCAGCTATCGTTTCTCTTGTGTTTTGAACCCTTTTTCGCCATGTTATCCTCAATTACCACATTTGGCACAAATGAGTGGCCTGGCTCCAAAATGGCCATGCCACGAGGTTCTTTGTCCTGTCCTGTGACCGTCTTACCCCTTCACCATCCCCAGGTCGAGCCGACCCAGGCCCATCCTTATTTGGCCATGCACTTTCCCGCGAAACCCAACGCTTTTGCGGGCTTCTGAATGCCTTGTGTGTGCCTCCAGGATGTGGGCTGGGATGTCTGTTCCCAAAACACATCCTGGGTGTCAGAGAGTCTGGAGTGTCCTGAATGCCTGGGACCACTGTGGTCCGTGATAGGTCCACGTATGGTGTGAGTGTTTGTGAGCAGATCTCCCATTGGGTCCTCTCCGTTTTGGCGCGAAGGGAACTTTGGATAAGAGGTGGCTGAAAACACCACCACCATGTCGATCTCTTGAGTTCCCACCGAACAAGGGATAAGGAGCCAAGTATCCTGCAACAAGAAGCTGAGTCGAGGAACCGCTGGTGACCCGCTAAAGGTTTGGCACCCTGAGCCGCTGTCGTCCTGCGAGACCCCTCTGCATCTGGTCGTCCGAGAAGGTCTGCGAAGGCGCTTGGACCCATTGGAATAGTGGGATCAACTATTCCTGGCACCTTCATCAAACCCTGCAAGTAAGCCTCTTTGGAAGTGTCCCTGGGCCAACCAGTGGGCTGACCAGCTTACGTAGGACGTTTTGCTCTGTCACCACCGCCGTTTTGGGGAAGCCCTCCAAACTTGGTCTACTGCTGCTCCTGCGTCCACGGCACCCTCACACCGAATTTCGTACACTTGGCATTCCCAAGTCTGAAGTGAGACGAGTGCGCCCGGATCAGAGTAAACACAGTTGCCGTGTTGCCCTGCTGTGGTAACAACCTGTGCAGGTTTGCTGCATTTGGGACACCCTCGACCCTGCATCCTGCTACACGGAATCTACACGGTGTCGAGACGTCCTGACTATCGCATCTGAACCTGCCAACAACGTGAACTGAACTGGAGAAGTCTGGGTCTGCCTGCGTCGGGGACGGGTGAGTAGTCCATACCGCAACCGGTGGCCCCTCACGCAGGAGCCCGTTTCTTTTCTACCGCTGTTGCGAAATAGCGACTCTATCCCGCACTCTCACCCTGCCTCTGCCCACAAGTGGGGGCCTTGCTTGAGTAGTGGGGACTTGTTCTTCATCGCTTCATTCACCTTCCTGAACTGCCTGAGACCCTTGAAGAGACCCTACTTTATCCATTGGCACCAACGCGTTCAGGTACTTTTGAGCATAAGGCTCCTCTCTTCGTAGGGCTCGGACTTCCTCCTAGTTAGGTGTATTTCTGATGTCAAACTGGGTCTAATGATTACTTGCACTGCCTGTCTTCCTCCCCATCTAGGTGGGCTACATATTACGTGCTCATAACTCCTTAGACCCCTCGGCCTTGTATATATATTGTATTGATTGTGTTGTGTTGGTTTACTTTAGTATTATTGTGATTCTTTGCTATGGTCGATGTTACAAAGGCCTTGTAATAAATGTGTCTATATTTTTAATATAAGACCTGTCTGGAGTAACTTGTAAGTGTCCTAGCTTTGTGTGCTCATTGAGGTCTTTCAGTCACCCTCAACCCTCTTGAGACTTAGTCTTGACCGCCGCCATCGCTACCCTGATTGGTCTGGCTTGTCCAGAGGTTACCCTGTTCCAAGAAACTAGGCTGGCCTTTTGAACCTCTGCCCCTCCAGGTCCGAGTTCAGAAATCCATCTTAACAGTTATATAAAAATATCAACTTTATTATTATTGCAGCAGACAGTTCTAGCACACTACGAAATACAGCCCACCCTTTAAAGGAACACAGGGGACAGATAGTTTCAAGAAGGAAAGGGATGCACTCTGGATACTGACAGGAGGGTAGTTGGTAAATCAATCAGTCTTAAGTGTTCAAGGTTATTTGGTTTCAGCACTGAGGTAGCAAGGGGTCGTAAATGTCACTAGCTGCCTTCAGAAAAGGACCAGTGGGACAGAACCGCATTGTACCTGGTGCTTGAGATGCTCTTGATGCTCGACAGTGTCGAAATGGGTCCAGGACACTTTGCAGCTCCTGCGACAGGGTTCAAGAGGGGAGACAGCTCTGGTTATCAGGCAGCAGGCAGTTCGGCAAGCGAGACTGGATGGACAGCTGCAGGCTGGCCTACACGGCGGCTCCAGGTCAAGAATCACTGTCTCTGTACTGGTTGGCAGACCTGGAACGCTCACTGAGTCATCTCAGATGACTTTAGTGACTGCAGCGTGACATCAGTGGTGCAGCCAGTAACAGTTTGAGGGCTCAGCTGCTCGAAAATGTCCTTAAAAGATGGCTGCTGGTTGATGCTTGTTGTCGCACTCCTAGCTTCTTCGCAGAGCTTGTGTCATCCTTCAAGGCGGACGGCCCAAAGCTGATGAGTGTTTGCAGGCAACATCCTTGTCCTTTGTTCAGAGACTCTGGCACGTCCCACCTAGGAAGTTTGCTGGCAGGACCTAGCAGGTCATGCTTTGTGCTGGCTGTGTATCGGTTCTGGAGCTGCTGGGCGGGTCCTCTGAGTCCGGTATCTCCCTCTGTTCCCTGGGAGATGTTTAGGGGAGGAATCTCGCCTCCCGCTTGGAAATCCTGGCCTTCCTTCACTTGCGTAAGCTGTAAGGCAGACTGTACCTTCAGCCAGGGTCCAATGCTGAGTTCTTCTTGCCTGCTTCTGGTGAAACCTTCAGATGATCTGCTAAGTGAGGGGCTCAGCCCTCTTTTAAATCCAAATGGGCCCCAGTAATTGGTGCAGGCTAAGCCTATCTTAAGAAACCAATCTGGAGTCCCCACCAACAATCTTCTGTTATGCGTGAGGTCATAACCAGAGTGCTTTGCAACAGGAAAGGTAAGTGGTTGACAACATGTACTACTAATTCCCACACATCTTCCTTTCTGTTGTGGATCAAAGTGTGTCTCTGGTTAATTGAGCTCGCTGACTCAAAGAGCAGGTCTCCCTTTAAGTTTGTGGTGAGAACAGACTTCTGTCTCCTTCAAATCACATACTTCGTCCCTCTGAAATTAGGTCCCCCAGTAGGAGTTGCCTACTGTAAATAGTTGTCCCAGACATGCCATTCACTGACTTTCATACAGAGGGATGGGAGCTAGCTGAAAGTTGACACATTGCATATCAAAGAGATGTTAGTGTCCTGCCCCCTTCGGTCAGTTCTCTGCTCAGGCCTATCGCAGGCCTGCTTCAATTAACTCATCAGTATGCGCTGCCACCAGCAGAACTTTAGATATTTTAATTAGGCTGGCCATGGCCAGAGGAAGGTGTTGCCTTCCCCCTTCCTGAGATGCTTTGATGTACGCGTGGCTGTCACATTACAGCTAAATGAGACGGGGTGGACTGCGCCTGCAGGCTGTGTCCCCTCGGAGAACACTTGACTATGTTGTTGTGCAGTGAGCAGAGTAAAGAATGTGTGTCGATTAGCCCCACACATTTCCTGAGGTTGATCTCCCATCATTCATTTTAATTTCAAAACTTCAAAAAAGCCCAGGCGAGTGCCCACTCCCCGTGCAGATTGTTGAATTCCTCACAACCAGTCCATCCAGCATCCTTTCTCAGCACCTTGTCCTTGCGGGGGGGGGGGAGGGGAGGCCTTTCCCGGACTAGCCCAATTTGGTCCTCCATGTCCACCACACTCATCCTCCACTCCCCCGGCAATTGCCCCCCCACTCCTGCACTTTTCCCTATCCCCCTCCCTTTGCACTTACCACCTCTTCATGCACTTGCATGGTAGGATTGTCACAAGGGCAATATAACCGTTTTTTGTTTTTTACTTTTGTATTCCCATGTCCCCCCTCCCACTCATCTTGTCTTGGGACGCCTAGAAATACCTGTATATAGGCGCCATACAAATGTCCAATAAACACATGAATAAAATACATATTCAACAAATATGCCTAACTGACTTTGATCTCTGTGAGGTATACTTTTATCTACTGCTTTTGACTGTGTTTCACCACCTGTACAAGCGCCAGGAGACCTGTGGATCTGGGCGCTATATAAATGAAATAAATAAATGTACTTGGGTATTTTAGTGTCAATTACACCAGCGCCACAACTCCTGGATGCCTCCGTTCTTCAAAGGAAAGCCTAACAGCAATCATAGATGCTGTTCGGAGGGCACCCTCAGTGGGACCCTGTGGCTAACACCTCAAATACGACCAAATCAGTGATTTCAATCGCTGGAAGGCCAGCTTATTGCGAGACTTACAAGTTCAACCTAACAAACTAAAAGCGTCCTGAACCGAGTACTAATGCACAAATCCACCTGCACCCTCAAAGCACCTCACCCCAGAGGCGCTGTCCGCCTGCCCCCACGTGTCGCCCTCGTATTTCTAGTGGCTTCCAGGCCTCCCTATTAGTACTCCGAAGCGCCTGTGGGCAGCCCCTGATCTTTTGGTTGTAGCCCCGGATAGAATCTCAGGAGCTACAGCCAAAAGACTAGCTAGCCCCCAGTCCCAACAGTTCCAACATCAGCATAGCACCGGGTCTTTTCCAGACCTAGCAACTCCCCTGCCTGTGGGCCACTTGGTATTTTTCCGACCCCTCTTGTCAGACAGCTCAGCGAGGGAAGACCTCGTCCCACATCTGTATTGAGCCTTCTTAACACAGCATTCTATTCCCGTTAGGCCGGATTCATCCCTCATTCACCCGGATGTCGGTAAATTGAGTACTCTTAAACATGGGTACTAATGATGACTGTCATTATAGCGCTTAGAAGGGGTAGATATCTGCCAGCAAGCGCTGTTTAACACCAGTGTATTATTAGCATTAAATACTGTCTCTCACCTCTGATGGCTCCTGAACCACAAATACTTTGATCTTTGAGCATGTGTTGAGAACCGCCAAAAGAGGGCACAATGGACTTTAGTGGCAAGGTGAGCAGAAACCTGGACCCCGCCTCCATCTATCTCAGTCCTCAGGAGCTACTGTAACTGACTCCCGAGGATCTTTCGGCTCCCCACTAAAAACTAAGACAGAGGCCCGATGGAAAACAATTTCAATGGGTATAGGTTGCTCCTTGTCATGGAAGGTAAGTGAATGCCACATCTCAATTCTCCCTCAAACACTGCAACAAAAGTGAACTGTGCACAGTAGGCACTACTGAAATACGGATCAAAGTTCATCTGTACCACAGCGGCACGGGCCTGGCACTCGGCGTGACCTGTGCTGCCAGCGTTGGCCCATTTACTCTGGAGCTGTTTCTTGTGTCATGTCTCTGGCTGCACTCCCAACAGCCACCTCTTCCCTCTTTCACACCAACCAGAATTCTTCCCTACCTCATTCCCGGGAAGATCCACAACAGCCTCCATGTTCCACGTGCACCCATCACCTACCGCCAACGCCCATCTACGCACTTCTTTCGCTCGTGTGGTGAATGAGAACGTAACCAAGTTTTACTACACGCCATGTCTCAGCCAGTTTAACTTTGGCTGAGTCTCCCATCCGCGCTCTCTTGCTCTTCACACTGTGTTTAAGATGAATATGTGGTATCCGGTCATTGCATTGACAACCAAAGCATCACAGCTAAACCATCTAAAAAAAAAGCATCTAATACATTTTTTTAGAGGGTTTAGTTTAATAAAAATGGGTTTTAAAGGTTAAAAAAGGGAGGTTGGGGGGCCCCCATTGAAAACAATGCATTAGATGCTTTTGTTCAAATGCTTTTTTTTAGATGGTAGGGCATTAGATGCTTTGGCTGTCGATGGAATGACTATGAACCGATTATGCTTCTTACAAATCGCTAGTTTGTTTTCCAACTTCCTCTTCATGGTTCCCTGGTCAGTGGGCCTGGGGTTCTTTCTTTAACAGTTCTGCCATGGCTGTAGCCTGGTCCCTACATATATACCCCTCATGTGTTGGCAGGGAGCAACCACAGTGACAGAGTGCACCACCATCTTGAAACTCCAGAGCCTTTCCTGTACAGCTTTGCATATTCCAGGCGCTCATGTATTGTTGCTTTCAAAAGCCAATCTAGCCCCTCTACTTGCCTGTTACTATTAAAGTGGTAGATCGAGATTCTGTGTGGCGGAATTCTGTGCTATCTAAGTTTAAACTCAGTTGAACCACTCTACTTGGTTAGTAGATTGAGGTTCTGCGGTGCTGACCTCATTCCTCTCCGGGCAACAGACTTGCACCCGGTTATTTATGATTATGGGTCCAGGGCACCCTTGATTCCTGAACACTGCCTGCAAGGAAGGCATCAGTTTGGCTGTGGTGGAGGCTTTGAGCAAAGCAACTTTCGGATGCTTACTAAAGTGACCTATGAGCACTGCAGCCTATTTCTTATTTGGGGGTACAAATCTCACAGGCCAAGCTATGTCCATGGCAACTCTGTTCTGCACTTCACAGGGCAACGCCATGTTTCCTCCACTTAGGCAAGAAACACAATCAACCATGACATTCTCCTTACCAGGAACAGGCTTGACTTACAACTCAGCAATTTGTTTTCAACTAAAATGTGCTACCTCACGCGCGATGCCTGAACTTCTCTGTGCTTTACACGCAAGCTAAGGTCTGTTTCTCAATGACTGTGTAATTGGTCTCGTCCTGTTTCTAAACTTGTGATGTATAGGCCGCATTTCTTTGTTCCCCTTTCCTTGTGAAAACACTTCCCTAACTGTGGAAGACAGTATTGAATGTTGAGAGTCTCATGTTCTTGGAAATTACCTGTTGGAGAGCTGGCACAGGCATAAACTGCTTTTTGATCTCAGTAGAGCTGCTATCTTGCGCTTCTGTCCACTCAAACTCGGCTCCTTTTTGTGTTAGCACAGTGAATGATTGCTTGCAAACCTCTTTAAGAATTTGGTGTAGTACTCACACATCTCAAAGTATGATGAAGAGGGAGGTCCAAGTAGAGCCCGCATGAGCCCCACACGACTCTCAGCCTAAAGACTGAGACACAATAGATGCACTCTTAGTCCCTTCACTGCCATTGTCGATGTATCGCAGATGTGAGAAACGTTACTAAGACAGCCATTCAGGCCATATCCAGTCGATGATCTGGAGGAGATGGAAATGCCATCAATCGAAAAAGTCGACTGACCACAAATCAAGAAATCAATGTTGTCATCACTGACATCACGACGTAGCCGCAGTAGCCGCACTTAGACATAAAGTACATAGCCATCCATTCACAAAGTTACACAAACATGCACTAGCTTATTGCAGATAGACATGAAACACATGCTTATGACTCACACAGGTAGATGACAGATACACATGCATATCTCTATATATAGTCCCATTCTTCGCAAAAGCTGAACCGCAACACACCAAAATATACTTATGCCAAGCTTGCATATGCTTGACTGCCACTAACATGGAAAAGCCATAAGGACAAATATGGAAGCTATAGGCCCACTGAAGTGAATGAGGAAGTGGAGAAAAGCTTTGAGTACCTGGAAGGGCTGGCACGATCGCTACATCCAGAGGCAAGCAGAGCTAGGCACCCAGCCAAGGACGAGTGAAGACGAAAAGATCTTGGTTACCAAGACGATAAGCCACCTGCAAGGAATTCAGACTAAAATCCTTACAATTACAGGCAAGAGAGCTCCATTTCGTGGTCTCAACACATGTGACCCAGCAGAGCAAGACAATGCCCATTCAATCAATGTAGATGGAGAGAAGCTGTTCCCACCCAACCAGAGGTGGAAAGTTACAAGTATTGCTCACAAACTGCCAACTGAATGAACTCTCCCAGGCTTAGATGATCAGAGATGACAACATTACAGAACACTGAGGGGTGGGGAGTGTGCACAGCATTTCGTTCAGAATACATTTTAATCTTGTATCAAGTTCATATCTCTGCATGGGGTGCAAAACCAGTGGAAAGGTGCCTCCATGTAAAAGCACGCAGCAAAAGTGAAAGAAAGACCGTGGCTGTTAAGCCAGCGGTGTGGGCTGCACCCCTAATCGCCAAAAATTGGATTTTCTTACTTGTAAAAAAGAATTTTCAATACTGTTTAATGTTGCTTCACTTCAATTAGCTCATTTATTCTTCAAGGAAATTAGTATGCAACAATGTTGCAGATGCATTCACAAGGGCCAATGTATTTCGGAAACCACTGTCCTTCATCAGGGCCTGTCAAAATGGAGTGTATCTATTGATAGTGTGGCTCCCTGGGATACAGGACAGGTTGTTATGCATACCCAACAAGTTCTTATTTAGACCAGAGATTCCCTTAGATGAGCAGAAAGGAAAGGTGATCCCAATAGAATTTGAGGGAGTTCTAGTGAGAGAGGAGAGAATAGCACTGCATGTTACTGACTACACAGAACGATCATGGAGAACAGTTATTGCAGTGTGTGAAGGATACAGGTTGACTGACGGGACAGATGAGCAACTATTTCAGGACGATTAATCAGACTACGAGGTGGTGTTTGACATAAGCATTATATACTGGGTGAGAATACATTAGAGGAAGTGCCTCGGAGAATGGCAGTGTTGCAAAAATCACCACGACCATTTCTCGAGGAAGACTTACTCAGCATCTTATGGACAAGTGATCCCTATGACGTGGGTCTGCTAAAGGGGGTAGGGACAGTCAAGATGTCAGTCCAGAAAAACCAAACACCCCTTGATGGTCCAGAAATGAATGATAATTGGTTGGCCGAAGACGAACCGCCTCATTTACAGTTTAAGAATATATATTCATTAGTCATTAGTTATTACGTAGCTATTAGTTCAACTAGAGTGAAGCCATTTTAAGATGACCAGAATCGCCATTTTGTTTTCTCTCTCTGCTCTCTTTAACGTTGCCACTTTGCCTCATGTAAAACTGCTTTGCTGTAGATATTATTTCGCTTCAATGGTCCAAGGCTAAGAAACATGTTGAAACATTACACCTGGAGAGCCAGACAGAAATGCCCAATTCCCTCCCTCACGTATCCTTGAAGACAGGGAGCAAGGCATTTTATCAGTACACAAATGCCAGCGAGTCTCCTGAAAGAATAGCAATGTATGAAACTAGCATTTAAAGAAGTGAATTATGATCTTCTTTACGGCCCCCCTTTCTGAGCCCAGTGAGGCCCCGGAGAGCGGGCTGGCTTCTAGAGCGAGATTCGAAACTTAGAGATAGTGAGGCCTGATGTGTGCCAGTCTCCTACGCGCAGCTTGCCCATGAAAAACAGTAACGCTGTGTTCTCACAAACAAAGAATGGTGTCTGTAAAACTGGAGATTGCAAACTGTTACTAAATATGGTGGTCTAAGGTGTCATATTTGTCACGATGGTCAATCATCGCCTCTAATTCAAAGGGAAATGAATTGAGGGCGGCATCGAATGTGTGATACTGTGTCATTGCTGATTGTAAGGTGCTCTGTTTGTATATATATAACTGATGTACGTCTCGCACTCTCTTGCGTCCCCCGAGGTCTGTTAGACACACATCGCGGGGCGTGGGACCACTTGGCCAACTGGGTCTATTTTGTATTGCAATAAACCCTAGATTTTGGGAACAGAACTTCGTGTTTGGCGTATCTATTCGTGTTTCCACATCTGAGGGCCCCTCAGGGGCCCTTCAAGATGGCTCCCGAATAGGGACCCTCCCCCACTTGTTCCATCGTGTATGTTGAAAAATAAGGAAGGCGGTAAGAACGGCGAGTACGGGAGCGATCGAGCCAGGATCGAGAGGTGTTCGGGGCGCCCCTGCGTAAGTGATGAGATTCCTTGCTGCAGATCTGCACACCGCTGATCCCTGATCGACGTCCCTGGCCAGTGAACCGTGAGGCAAGGGTCCCAAACGAGGCAGAGCCGAGATACGCAGACACGACGTCATTGGTTGCATCAGTATACGGACGAATTGTGTCTTGAAAAGACAAATTGATTGATCAGAGTCGTGCCCCGATTCGTAAGTAATCCTGATATTCGTTGAGAGTTGATTTTGCAAAATCAAACACCCAGAGTAAGTTTGATTAGCCAAGGGTAAGGTTAAAACATGCCTGAGATATTGTCCACCTTAGCGGGATTTTTCCGCTGCGGTGAACAATCTTTGGAAACTGGCCAGGAAGCACCTCCGGGAGGAACGCCGGCTTATGATATGTACATAAAGTATGGTATGGGAGCGATAATGTTTTGTGAAATTTGGCATAAGCAAACCAGAAAACAGGAAAATCTTCACTGGCCGAGGGATGGGAGTTTTGAGATGGAAAGTATAGATAACTTGGAAAAGGTGTTGATAAGTAAGAGAGCATGCCCTGGGGCACTTGATATCCTTAGGGACTGGAGGAGGGAAGCAATGCTCCGATTTAGAAGTAGAGAGAAACATGCGCGCAGGCATAAGTCAAAGACGGAGAAAGCTGAGGAGAAGGAGGAGGAGGAGTGGAGTAATAGCTTGCGAAAGGTGAGACGGCTCGATGAATTAAACATAGAAAAAATATATCCACAAAGAGAGCTACACTCATCAGACGAATTAAGAAACAGAATCTTAACTGAAACAAAACAGGACCCGAGGAGTGTAACTAAAAAGACTACGGCAGTAGCTGCCGCTCAACCCCCTCCCGTTGCTCAGCCCCTCCCAAAACCAGCACAACCACAGACTGCATCAGACACTGCACTGCCCACTAGCCAGCCAGCCCCGAGTGTTTCGCAACTACCACAGCCCCAGCAGACGGATCCCACTCTCGCTGCCCCCTCTGCACCTCCTGATCAAGAGGGTGCCACTGTCCCGACTGCCCCTCCCATGAGTGGAATTGAGCAGAATGAATGTACGAGAGTAACTCGCAGCGCAATCAGTAAGGAGAGAAAGCGTGAGCTGCAAGAACAGGCGGAATGTATATAGACGATAATGATGAGGTAACCACGCTAGCGTCCCTATATGACTTCAGAAGAAACAACGAAAGACAGGTATTGTTGGAATGCATGGGGGAATATTTGTCAGGACAATGGAAAAAGTTCATTGGGAAGTTACCACTGCAACGATTGTTGGATTTGAATGCATTAGCCCGTTGTAGAGGGAGAGATGAAGAAATAGAAGAGCATGTGAAGCGACTGTTTGAAATAAAGAATGAATTGGATGAAGAGTATTCTGAAGTACTCGCCACATCGGGGAATAAGAGAGAGAATATTGAGACGGGTAGAAAGCAGCGATTTACGTCACCAGCAGCGCAAATTAGTACGGAGCTAAAAGTATGTATACAGGAGGCACAAACATGGATTTCAGATCCCAGTATTCCCACAATGGAAATACATGGAATATTTGATGAATACACTTTAGCAATGAAAAGGAGAGCGTTACAAACGATGGTTGAATATTTGATAAACAAATATATAAGTGAGGAGAAGGTGAGCCCTCCTGAATTGTTGGCGGTATATAAGAGAGCGATGGAACGGGGAACAGGAGAGACAGCCTTATCCCTCGACTTGGGAATATTGTTGCATATGAGAGAGGGGGGAGGAATAGTGAGTGTGGCTTTCCCCATGAGAGAAGTGCCCCCTATCTTTTTAACGAAGGTAGAGAATCCCGCAGTAGGCAGTGCGCCACCTGTGATAATCCCAGCACATTACACAGCCCAAAATGTGCACGTTCCCTTCTCTAGACAGGAAGTGAATAATATAAAACAGACAATCCCTGACATATGAAAAAATCCATCAGGTTTTTATAAAGAAGTGGAGTCTTTATTACAATCTTCAGTGTTCACGGTGGGTGATATAGATCTAATATTCCCCGTAATTTTGCCAGCGGACATATGGAAACGAATAAGAAAGGTAGATGATGAGACAGCCTATGGTGCCACGTGGGCAAATTTAATACTGGAAGATAAAAATAAAGCAGTGGGTGGACAGCCAGGGGCGAATATGTTAGCATTACCAGCACGAATAGTACAGAAGTTGAAAGAATTGGTCCCAGAGAAAAGAATTCAATGGGACAAGATGACGGCGTGTGTTCAAGGTAAAGACGAGTTGTCCACAGATTATTTCAACAGATTTGAAGAGATATTTACAGATTTCAGTGGACAGGATGTGAGCACGGAAGCAGGGAAAAGGCTATTTGTGGATAAATATGTGAGGGGATTAATACTTCCGATTCAAAATTTGATAATGACTTCAGAAAGTACATGGCAAGCAAAAACGCTAGGAGAAGTATTACATATGGCCCAATATTATGAGAACCGGGTAAATACTGAGAAGGAAAGAGAAGTAAAGGATAGAACAAACTTGAAAACACAGGTGTTACTCCAGTAGATAGTAGGACACCACAGGGGAAATGCACAGAGTAGGGGAAATTTGAATATGCATGGAGGGCCTTTTGGATTAAATCAATGTGCATACTGCAGAGAGGAAGGACACTGGCGGGCACAATGTCCGCATTTGCAAAATAGAGGCAGATATAGTCAGAGAAGGCCTCACAGAGGGCACATGGGAACAAATGGTCACAACAGAAATCATATGCAGCAGCATCAGAATGATCATGGGAATGGTGCACAGAATCAAGGCCAGGCTTCGAATCAAATTACGCAAAGTCAAAATCAGCAGGTTGTACAAACGGGAAATAGAGGGAGAGGGGGGAACATTTTTGATAACCAGACAGGTGCATACTATAATGACAATAACAGTGGTGACTACACATCGGATGACGTTTTGTTACCCCAATAGGACAGCCCACGAAAGGGGTCGGAACCAGTGTCTATTCCCGTGAATCAGAAAGGACCCTATTTAGAGATGAAAATCGGGAATGAAGAGCATAGATTCCTCGTAGATACGGGGGCACAAAAGTGCTCAATAGATCATCACTTGGTTCCAGACATACCTCTGTCAGGGTGACAAAATATCTCAGTAGGGTTCGCAGGTACCCCAGTAATCAACCCCGAGTCCAAATCAGTGGCAGTGACAATAGGGCCTTTTACTGAACATTGTCCATTTCTTTTAACAGAGCATTGTGGAGAAAATCTTTTAGGATTAAACTTATTAAAAAAGCTGAGTGCAGTTATCCATTGTACACCAGATGGGGTATTTTTGACTATTTCTCCCCAGAGTATTCCGACTCCTGAATTTATGGCGGAACCCTTAATAGGGGAATTAAGTACAGTGCCAACTTGCATTTGGGCCGTGAATGACAATGATGTGGGATGTTTGAAAATAGAGCCAGTAAAAATGACATTGAAAGAAGGAATAACGCTACCGCGTATTCCGTAGTATAAAATTTCAGCAAAAGGAGAAAAAGGATTGAAAAGTATTGTTTCTGATTTGGTGAAATTGGGAGTGATTGAAGAGATTACAGGTAGTGTATGTAACAGCCCCATTCTTCCCGTATACAAGAAAGGGGGTAATGAGGTACCGTACCATTTCATAATTGATCTCCGTGCACTGAACAAAGTGGTAGATCCCCAATTCCCCTTAGTGCCAGACGTCACTACGATCTTGACAATGACCCCTGTTTCGGCAGAATACTTTAGTGTTATTGACATGAAAAACGCTTTCTTCAGCATTCCAGTACACAAAGAAAGCAGGTATTTGTTTGCCTTCACTTTAGGAGGACGATCATTCACATTCACATGCATTCCACAAGGCTGTACTGAAAGTCCGAGCATATACAGTAGAGCGTTGAAAGAGCAGTTGGACATGTTGGAATTACCAGCAGACTGTGTATTGTTACAATACATTGACGATTTACTAATCGCTGCTGACACGGAGGAGATATGTAAAAAAGGTACTGTTCTATTATTGACTCATCTAGCCACGCATGGCCATAAAGCAAGCCTAAAGAAATTCCAGTACTGTCAGATAGAAGTAGCTTATTTGGGTTATCTACTCTCAAAGGAAGGGAGAAGATTAACACCAGAGAGAATAAAGAGTATTTCTGGTATGCCTATTCCAACAACACAGAAAGGTGTGAAAGCGATAATAGGGATGGCTTCTTATTGCCGTCAATGGGTTAAGAACTTAGCTTTAATTGTGAAACCAATGGTGGAATTAACAAAAAAGGATGCTGTGATGCCTTTGCAGTGGAATGAAGAATGTCAGAAAGCATTTGATTTGCTAAAAACCATTTTGAGTTCTGCTCCAGTTTTGGGCACACCGAATTATGAAAAGGTTTTTAGGCTATTGTGCATGAGAACGAAGGATGCGCGTTGTCTGTCTTAACGCAGGAACAAGGTGGAAGAAATAGGCCGTGCAGCTATTTTTCTTCTGCGCTGGACCCTGTAGCGCGCGCACTACCACGATGTTTGCAAGCTGTTGCAGCGGCTGCTGCATCAGTGAAACAAACAGAAGGGATGGTTTCTGGGCACACGTTAATTTTGATGGTGCCACATGCCATAGATGTTCTACTCAATAGAACATAGATGCAACACCTCACCTCTGCTAGATTGACTAGATATGAAATTGTATTGTTCGCACCCAACATCCAAATTATGAGGTGTAGTGCTTTGAATCCAGCAGAATTAATGCCAATGCCCAGGGAAAACAGTGGTGGGATTGAATTGCCTCCCCATGATTGCCTAATGGTTACTGAGGAAGAAACAAAAGGGAGAATTGATTTGAGTGACACACCACTAAAAGAACCAGATGGGGAACTGTTTTGTGACGGCTCCTGTTTTAAACTACCTGACGGCACATCAACTGCCGCATATGCTGTTACGACATTAAAAGTGTTGTGGAGAGTAAAAGAATTCCTTATGACTCTGCCCAAGCAGCAGAGATAATTGCTTTAACAAGAGCTTGTGAAATTTCGGAGAACTTGAGTGTAAATATCTATACTGATAGCCAGTACGCCTTTGGCGTAGTTCATAATTTTGGCCGATTATGGGCCGAGAGAGGTTTCTTAACATCCCATGGGGCTAGAATTCAACATGGCCCTCTGAATGCTAAAAGAGTATTTCTCTCGCTTTGGTCTGCCCCGTGTCATATGGTCGGACAATGGTCTGCACTTTGTAGGTGCAGTGATACTGCAGATTTGTGCAGGATTGCAGATCGATAAACGATTCCATTGTTCGAGACATCCGAGTTCGGCCGGACTTATTGAACGACATAACGGAATTTTGAAATCCAAAATCAGTAAGATCTGTGCAGGTAGCAAATTAAGCTTGGCAGATGCATTACCAATAGCGTTACTGTGCATGCGAACGTCAGTGCAGGCCAGAACTGGGCTCTCCCCCTATGAGATTATAATGGGGAGACCGGCAAATGTGTGGTGCGCACCTCAGCCTAAAAGAATGAGAGAGGTAGAATACCCTGTACTCAGCATTTACTGTAATTTGTTAGTAAAAAAACTGCATTTGATTCATCAGCAGGTGCAGGAGACATTACTGGTGCGGTATACTGGCACAGGACATGCATTAGAGCCCGGAACCTGGGTGCTCATCAGAAATTATGAGCAGAAAACATCGCTGGCACCCAGGTGGCGTGGGCCCTACCAGGTACTTTTAACCACGCAGACAGCATTACGTGTGGATGGATGCAAGGGGTGGATTCATGCCACGCACGCCAAGAAAGTCCCATCGCCATTCGACACGTCAATTGATCGGGACAAAGACCAGAAAGAGATAGCAGCGGTTCCAGAAACGAAAAATGCCATTGCCAGTCCCTTGCCACAGAAACTGCCTGATCCTGAAACAAAGCCTGATGAGATACTGCATCTCTGCTGGCCGACATCAAGCGCATACCTCTGTGACGCCCACAATCTTCTGTTGCGCCACAGCCTGCATTGTCGCCTGGGCACCCATCATCATCTGCCATTGTGCCCCAGGCTGACTCCAAGCTCGAGACCGGAAGTACACCCGCACTATTTGTTGATCACACTGTACCAGGAGCAAATCGGTACAACCTGCAGAGCATAAAGAAGGAGTGATCACATTTTTCATCTCTTGGTGAATTTCTTGCCTCTGTTTCCTATTTCCGGATGAAGTGGGAACCGGAGGCCTAGAGGAGGGTGGCGTAAGAATTGTGCAAATTAGACAGCTCACGAAACGCAACTCCTCGGTGCTAAATCCATGTGTCAGGAACCCGAGTGAACAAGCGGGGCGCACGTCGTACAAAGGCAACTGGTCTGAAATTCTAGAGCAATGTGCAAAATGCACAGAGGCCTTGCCAGATGTTTAGGCAATCCAGGCAGACAGAAAACTGGCATAAAAAGATTGTAGACATTGATTGAACTTTTTCAACATCCTAGGAAGCACATGGACACAAAATATTCACGACGAGCACAGCAAAAGAAGAAGGACGAGAGAAGAAATGTCGGAACCAGCAAATGCCCCCTCTTGCACGAATGCTGATAGCGAGTTAAACGCAGTACATAATAAGGTTGAAAGAATTGTATGTTGGGTCTAACCATAGTAATGTGCATAATGAGTATATTAGCCCCAGTATTGACCATAACAGTGTTATGGTACCTAGAGGAAATGCACCCTCTTGAAGTACTTTTGCCTATGATGAACATTTCCACAACGGAAAGCCCAGTCCATGTGATTTCCTATACCTTGTCCCCAATGGAAGAGAAACATAGGGAAGGATATGGGAACAACACGTTGCTGTTAATAATGAATATGACACACTCGATCCTAAGAAAAAATAATTGTTGGGTTAGTGCCCACCTGCAGCAGCATGGTGGTCAGGGAATAGAATGGTATATACAGCCCCTGCCCTTAACTTCTGCATGTTATGCTTCTCTGAGTGCCCTATATTATGGGAAATGGAACGAAAGTGAAACTGGTCAACTAGATAAAACAAATATGAATGAATTCGAGGAAGTGATTATGAAACCGGTGGGTTGCTCCATGTTCCACAAACGACGATTAATTACACCAGCAATAATGCCACAGGATAGATTGTCTGTACCTTATAAAACTTCTGTGATCACGTTCCACATGAACCCACAGGAGAATAAGGATGCAGAACCCCCTTCATATACAGTGAATTATAACCCTCATTCTGTCCCATTCTCTTTAAAGAAAAAGGGTTCTTTCCAGGTAGGAACATTTACCAGATGCAGGAATATAGCATTCCTTGATAAAGAAGTGGAACCAATATATGTGGGAGATCCTGTGTTTTTCATATGTAGAGAAAAAGCATATCCTTGGTTACCAAGGAACTGGGGAGGTACGGGTTATTTGGGATTTCTGTTTCCTGGGGTGTGTCTTTTAAAAACATCAGACATAACCAGATTAACCAGGTCACGACCTCGCCGTAATATTGAAGACGGGTTGATTGTGGAGGACATAGCAAAATCATTCATACCATTTTGGGGCCAGGCGATAAACTCTTATAACATAGGACGACTGTCTAGGATATTAGAAGAAACAATAAATAGAACCACTGATATATTATATAATATGACTCTTGAAGAAAAAGGAATTAGATTAATGTCACTACAAAATAGAATGGCCCTTGATATAATCTTAGTTGATCGCGGCGGTGTTTGCAAAATCCTGGGATCAGCGTGTTGCGTATTTGTAAGTGACTCCTCCCCCACGATTTTTGAGGCGATAAGAAAATTGCATGTGTTAAGTTCTGATCTTCACCTCCCTGAAGGCGGTTGGGAATTGAACATAAGCTCCTGGTTCTGGGAAGTGTTGCGATCCTGGGGATGGAAACTATTTGCAATCCTAGTAAGAATCCTAGGAATATTCGTGACATGTTGTTGTTGCATACATTGTCTCCCCATAATATGTACTGAAATTAGCGAAGAGTGTGTACAAATGATGAAACGAAAAAACATTACTAAACCAAGCACTCGCCATAGTAACGAATCTGAAACCATTAAAGAATTCATGGCAATTGATATTGATAATAATAACGAGGAGACAACAAATGTACATGAGTCCGAATTTGAATCAGATTCCGAATCTAATCCAAATACTTGGTCGGAGGAGGATGCAATGTATGGATGAGACGTTTGGCTTACGGCCAAGAGGAGGGTTAGTCAGTCCAGAAAGACCAAACACCCCTTGAGGGTCCGGAAATGAATGATAATTGGTTGGTCGAAGACCAACCGCCTCATTTACAATGTAAGAATATATATTCATTAGTCATTAGTATTACGTAGCTATTAGTTCATCTAGAGTGAAGCCATTTTCAGATGACCAGAATCGCCATTTTGTTTTTTCTCTCTGCTCTCTCTAACGTTGCCACTTTGCCTCATGTAAAACTGCTTTGCTGTAGATATTATTTCGCTTCAATGGTCCAAGGCTAAGAAACCTGTTGAAACATTACACTGGAGAGCCAGACAGAAATGCCTGATTCCCTCCCTCACGTATCCTTGAAGACAGGGAGCAAGTCATTTAATCAGTACACGAATGCCAGCGAGTCTCCTGAAAGAATACCAATGTACAAAACTAGCATTTAAAGAGTTGAATTATGATCTTCTTTACGGCCCCCCTTTCTGAGCCCAGTGAGGCCCCGGAGAGCGGGCTGACTTCTAGAGCGCGAATCGAAACTTAGAGATAGTGAGGGCTGGTATGGGCCAGTCTCCTACCTACGCTCAGCTTGCCCATGAAAAACAGTAACGCTGTGTTCTCTCAAACAAAGAATGGTGTCTGTAAAACTGGAGATTGCAAACTGTCACTAAATATGGTGGTCTAAGGTGTCATATTTGTCACGATGGTCAATCATTGCCTCTAATTCAAAGGGAAATGAATTCAGGGCAGCATCGAATGTGTCATACTGTGTCATTGCTGATTGTAAGGTGCTCCGTTTGTATATATGTAACTGATGTACGCCTCGCACTCTCTTGCGTCCCCCGAGGTCTGTTAGACACACGTCGCGGGGCGTGGAACCACTTGGCCAACTGGGTCTATTTTGTATTGCAATAAACCCTAGATTTTGGGAACAGAACCTCGAGTTTGGCGTATCTATTTGTGTGTGGTGACTGTGCCTTGTTTCCACATCCGAGGGTCCCTCAGGGGCCCCTTCACAGATGAAGCTTAAACCAGGGGCTATGTTACAAAGGGCGAGACAGTATCCCCTACGAAAGGATGCAGACAAAGGTATTTATGAGACAATCGCCTTGCTAGTGAGGCATTTTGGTACCCTCAGAAATGCAGTGTAACACTGCGGTGTACCCTGTAAGAAAGGCGACCGGGGTTTGTGGCATTTTATTCAGGATTTGGGCCCCATGAACCAAATTGTTGAAGCAGAATTCCTGTTGGTTCCTAATCCTGCGCCAATCTGTGTAGCATCCCAACAATAGCTACCCACTTCACAGTAGTAGACTTGAAGAACGCCTTCTTTATATTGCTCCATGAAGAGTCACAGGACTTGATCTCGTTTCTATATTGAAACCGGAAGTGAAAACACACAAGATTAACACAGGGGTACTGTGAGTCACCTTCTATCTTCAATAGGGTTCTCCAGATGCATCTTGGCAACATACAGATGGGGAGCACCATCCTACAGTATATGGATACCATTTTGATTTGACTCGTTATACTTTTTGACAGTACTGGCAGAAAAGGGTTGCAAGGTGGACAAGGCAAAATTACAATATTCGCAGAAGGAAGTGCTATATATCGGACAATTGATCTCGCTGGAAGGGCAAAAAGTGATGTCAGAAAGGGCGGAGGCGATCTGCAGAATGCTGATGCCAAAGACAGTGAGAGAAATGCAGTAGTTCTTGGGCCTCTGCAATTATTGCAGAGCCTGGGTGTTTGATTATAGTACATATATGAGACCCTTGTTAAGCAGACTCATTGAGGCAAAGAGAGGGGGTGGCAAGTTTCTATGGTATGGACACATGAAATTACTGAAGCATTCGAGGAGCTGAAGAAAGCAATATGCACAGCCCCAATGTTAAGTATCCCAAATTACCATGATGAATTATATTTGTTCTCACACTCCAATGTGATAGTTATGACTGCAGTACTTACGCAGAAGACTTCCTTAGGGCACAAGCCACTGGTCTATTCTATTGGAAGTGTAGATTCAGTGATGAGAGGACATTATCCATGCGAACTAGCTCTGGCTGCTGCTGTATTCGTAGTAGAAAAGTAAGCTTACGATGGGATGCAGCACCACGCTTTATGTGGAGGATGCTCTTTTTGTAATCCTCGAAAGACCCAAGAGTACGCTGACCACGCAGAGAGATTCTGGCTATGAGGTAATTATCTTGAATCCAGCGATAAAGGTAATAAGGTGCATGACTGTAAACCCAGCGACGTTTCTAGCTGAACCAGTGGAGGAGGGAGACTATGTACATGACTGTACTACCTACATGGAACAGTATAACGACCTTCCCAAAGTGGGGAAGAAGCCACTCGAGGGGGCAGAAGCGCTTTATATTGACAAGTCTTCAATAATAGACCAGGCAACTGAAGAAAGACATACAGGGACGGCAGTGGTGAGAAAAAGGACGGACGGGACAGCTGAGATAATAAGCGCAAGGTTGCCCTCACATTTCTCAGTGCAAGCAGCAGAATTATTTGCTGTCATAAGGGCATTAGAAGTGCACAGGGACCAGTAGGTTACAGTGTATTGCAATTCGGCCTATGTGACATCTACAGTACACTGTGGGATGTCACAATGGCAGAGGAAGGGCTTCTGACGGCACACCGGTACAGCACGCACCCCTGTTGGTCAGGCTCATAGATGCTTAGCAACTCCCATCAGCAATAGCAGTTGGGAAGTGCCAGGCCCACACGAGGGAGGTGGACCTAGTCTCCCGGGCAACAAAGCCGCAGACGTAGAAGCGAAGCACGCAGCATATTTCTCTTAAATTACAGACTTTGATTCCCCATCGGACACATGTATTTGTGTACACAATATGATTCTAACGCAAGGCTATAATACCTTGCCAGTCACACAGATAATGGCCGTCGATAGAGGAGAAAGAATTATGGGGGAGAAGGTGATGTTCAATATCCCCCAAGGATGCTTTGTGGTGACAGAAGAGCACAGGCAAGCTAGTGATTCCAACAGCACTATTGCAGATTGCGCTCATGCAATTGCACTATCCCACTCATCTGGGTAACAATATACTTGCCACACACATTGGGGAAGAGTGGTTCTGTCCAAATATGATGGAGCATATAGCCCCATTCATGAAAAACTGTCACCTGTAAAAAGTTTCCTTTTGGAAATACTTTACATGTTGTGAGAGAACCCTTCCAATACCTCCACATGTATGTAGACATGATCCAGGTGTACCAGGGCTATCACTATTTGATAGTGGTTGTGTGCTGTTTTCCCGATTTATTGAAGCTGGTCCCCGCTCACACGCTGATGCTCTCAGAGCCGTGAAATTCCTCATTAGAGAGGTGTACCCACGATGGGGGGTAGGGGAGGGGGTGAGGTCTTGCAGTCTGACAATGGACCTCATTTCGTAAATGAGACTTTTGAGCACATCACCGCTCTATTGGGATACAGCACAAATTCTCCTGGGGCTATCATCCACAATCGGATGAGTCTGTGAATGCCTCAACCGCATGTTCAAAGAAACGATTGCAAAAATAAAAGCCACCTTAAAAAAGGGATGTCTCCATTGTTTGCCCTTAGCCCTGTTTGTACTGCGCAGATCCGTCCTCCACTTAACGCCTCATGAGGTGGTAACTGGACGGCGCATGTGACTCCCCCTGGCTCCTCCCACAAGGACATTGACAGACGCCCATGCTACTTCTGACGTGTTTGGAAATGAAATGCACAAATATGTCGCTTCTTTGAAGAATAGTGCCTCTTTTATCTCTCGCCAACTGCAAGCAAGGCCGGAGAGGTCAAAAAACAGTGAAGAAGATAACACCCCAGATACGAATGTAGGACTACTAAAACCCCCACTACTTTACCCTGGGGTAACTGTCCTGTTGAGAAACTTTGTCCGGCCTTGATATAAGCCCAGGTTAAATGGGCCATAGATCGTAGAGAAGGCCACAGATCGTGCTGTTAAACTGAGCGGCCTTCAACTACATTGGCGATGTTAAGCCCTGCCGAGATAAGACCTCCTCCCACCCAAACTAAGACGATTTGATGCAAGAAGAAGAACAATATACAGAAGAAGAACCACAACCGCAGCTAACCCAGTCCAGGACCAAACGGTTAGGGAAGGACAATACACCCACCTTAGGCACACTATCTTTTCCTTACAATGGGTATTCATCGAGAAAGTACAGATTGTCTGAGATATATAGTCCCCAATTGGCATATGTCCTTTCAAGAGTCATTAGATTAGTGATAAAGTCAGAAACAGAGCGGACGATTCCTTCAAAATTATTTTTCACGCTTTTCTGCTTTGTGTGGCTCAGACCTAGCCACAGTTGAACCGTGGGGACCCATCAATCATTGACCTACTCAGTGATTCGAGAATGTTTATAGTATGGGAAGGATTGTTCTATGCAGCACTTGCCCAATGCTATAGACGTAGAGCTTAATCTAACATAAACTAATGTCATAACTACGCATTTTTGAGGATTTTCAGGTTAGTTTTACAGACCCTTGGAGCAACGCAAGAAAACGCTCAGTAATAACAAAATGGGAAATGTAATTCGAAACTCTGTGATAATGTTTTGTGCCTTCTGCTTTGCTTTCCTTGTTCTACGAAGACTGTTATTTTCACATGCACAAGCTTTAACCCCTACTAATGTCTGCTATCCATGCCATCACGGAAGCCATATCTGGGCATGCAATCAGCACTGCTAAGGAAATAAAGAGGCTTAGGTGCAGATATAAACTTCAACTAGGTAAATTCTTATCTAACTGATTCGACCCATACTTCAAAGAACATATGATATATACACAAGGGCAAGGTAGGGAACAGTGTTGCCAACTCCTCAGTCCGGAAAGTAGCCAGTGGCTGTCCTAAAAGTAGCTAAATGACATCATCGCCTAATGTGCATAATTGCCTTTGCATGTTGTGCAATGGACGTTGTAGGAGAGAGGACCAATGACGTGGGAGGGACAAAAAGTGAATAAAAAACACCCTAAATATGTTTAGAAGGCAAGAATGACCCAAAAATACACACTGGTGGAGTTGCTTTCTTTGTTTGTTTGTTTTTGTTTAGTTTTCTCATGTTTGGATTTTAATTGTATGGCCCAGTTCGGAGCCCTGAACAAGTCACAGTAAAACATGAGCATAACATTTTTTTAATACAATTTGCATTTAGTTAACTAAAATGGAAGAAAAAGACAACAGAAAAAATGGGCAATAGAAAATAATTGGCAATAGAAAAAAGCTGTCAATGTGGGAAAATAGATGGGCCTTAATTCAAAGTTAATTGTTTTGTTTCCAGACCATCCTCCACACACACACAAGCCACAAGCTGTTCTGGCTCACAGAAAGAGTGGGCCATCGTCGTCATCTGCATCAAGGCAGGCTATGGTAGGTTCAGCAACTGAGGGAGCTGACTTGAATGAGTAAGCAGCTGATGTGCCAAATTGCTGCAAAACACTGTCAGGCAGCTGGTGCTCATAACAGGCTTCACCAGACAGCTTCAGTCCATATCGGATGTACAGGACAGAGTTAAGGGTCTGCAAGGACATCTGATTGCGAAGTTTGGTTATAACCACCCTCATCTGACTGAATATTCTTTCGACTTTAGCATTTGAGTGTGGCAATGACAACACCGACACAGCAGCCATGGCAAGTTCTTGAAATTGATTGATATCTGCTGCATCCCTGAACTTCCAAAGCTCACTCCAGAAGCCCAGTGTGCTTTTAGTCTCATTCCATTTCCTGAGGTGGATGACAAGCCATTGCTGGACAATCTTGTCTATCTCTGCAGGGGAGTAGCCAAGGAGCTTGGCTATTTTTACTACCTCTCCAGTGCTCTTATTTTGCTTCAGAGTTTCTTGCACACTGAAAACAGACATATGCTGCAATGCTTCAATGTTGTCCGGCAGCCGCACCCTCAACTCATTTGTGAGGGAGATGGTGAAGGATGTACACCGCTTTCGGACATTGCTTTCATCCTCTGGCGCAAGGCAGAGCTCAGCTGCCTTGGACTCAAAAAGGTGCCCAAAGTACGGTTTTGGACAGATGTAACCATCTATTGGCCTTTTCAGTACATCAATATTTGCCAGAGGATTGAACACCCTGCTGCTCACAGACTTGATCAGGCTAACCAAGCTGTCAAGTAGCTTAAGAGGATCCACCTGCTCTCTCAAAAGCCTTGATGACCGACTGGACTTCACCCAGCACTGACTTTAAAAAGGTCTGATATAATATGTTTTGTGGATCACTGTACATGGAGTATAAAACCTCAGCCATGTAGCAGTGTTCACTGGACTTGGAAACTGAGAAATGAAGCCTAAGCTCCTCCCACTGGTCCAAAATACGTGAAACAGCAGGTTCAATGGAGAGCCAACATGTGGCACACACCTTTGTTATCTGTAAAGGTTTCTGCCCACAGTTGATGGTCTCGTATTCAGCCTTGTAGGCCTCCCTGCGCTTGGGAGACACTGAAAACCAGTTATAAGTCTCCTGTACCAAATATTCCATGCTACGGGGGATGGGGTCATTGGAAGCATGAGTTACAGCAAGCTACAGAAAGTGGCACACACAGCGATTAAGGACCAGACCCTTCAGGTCATACTCCTCCTTCAGCACTTTATGCACTCCATTGTTAGCCCCGTCATAACAGAGGCATTGTCAGACCCTATCCCCAGGAGTTTCTCTTTTTTGAGAGAACACTTCTCGAGGAAAGCCACAACAGCACAGGCTATAGATCTGGCATCTGCTCCCTCCAACCCAACAAGCCCCAGACAGAAATGTTGACACAATTGTCTGATTGGTGTTACTGAAGTACCTTATCACAACCCCCAGGTACTTAAAAACACTTATATCTGTGGACTCATCGAGCAGAAGGCTGAAACGCTGGTCACCTACATCCGCAACCAGCCTTTTCAGAAAGTAGGAGCTAGAACACCATTAATCATTTCTGTGCACTTTGTCCTGTGCATTTTGAAATGGGTAGCAGCAGCGGAGTCTGAGAAAGCAGCTCTACATGCTTCGCCAATGTGATCAGATGCCAGCATGGAACAGTGTTCAGCGATAGCTAATGCCATGATAGTCTCAGCCTTTTTCAGCAGAGTCAACTTGTTGAACCATAAATGGGAGCTTGATTTGGGTGGGACTGTAAGGCTTTGCCTATATAGTATGCTTTTGTGTGGCCATGTGGTTTTTGACATCACTTAGTTTGGCCTAAAAATCAGCCTTTCAATACAGGCATGATGCCAGTGTATCATCGCCAATAAGTGGTTTCAACCAGCCTTTGAATGCAGGGTTTGTTTCCCACTCCTTTCTGTAGTTTTGCGTTTATAGTTTTGACTGAGACATGATGAGCTTGGCAAATGCAGTGATTTATGCTTGTACAGTGAATATCTCGGACACAAAGAACATGCAACAATTACAGTGAATGTAAAAGGGCGGGATCAGCCAGCTGAGGGATCAGTCACTAAGGGCTGCGACAGACCGGAGGGAACATCAAGAAACCACGGACACCGATAGGAACTACATGAAAAAGGAGGGGAAAAGGTTATGTTACAACTAGGCTGCAAAAGGTTATGTCACAACTAGGCTGCAAAATCACACAAGGGCTGGGGTAGGGGTGGAGTTTGAAGGAGGCAGAGCTGGCACTGGCAGTTGGACTACACTCCAATGAAATGTTGTGCCCATTTAGTGAAAATCAAAAGTTGGCCCCCATGAACCCACAGTTTAATTCACTAATAACTGCTGTCAACACGCACCTGTTCAAAGTGCAGACAGACCTGAGAGAATCTTTATACTCCGAATGGACATATTACATTGCCACAGGGATTTACTGCATGCACCTGGAAAGTTTGGACATCACGATTGTTGACCTGCATGTGGCACAATCTGGGTGTCAGGAGATGTGTCCCAGAGACCACAGAAAAGAGCCACCCGCCTGATGCTGATGAGGAAAAGGCAGCACATATGGCACAACCGCAATGCAATGAGTGTGATGGGCAGAGAGCGAGACAGTGTGTGTGGGGTATGCTTATGTAACATACTGAGTAGGATTGTTTTCCAATGACATTTGGTAGCTCTTGTTGTTTGGGAGGGGCTTTCAGACCTGTGCCTATAACAGCGGGGGTGGCACTTGTCTCTGAGAGCACTTATGGAACATATGTTTTGTGGCCCATCCTGATGAATGCATTCCATAAGGGTGGGCCAAATGGCAGACATTTGGTTTCATTTATTTGAGCGTGCTGCTGTGCACCACTCACAGACATGCTAAGTTGTTGTTACATGCACAACTCCCTGACATGGCCGCAGAGTTGAGCACATGCATACATCAACGTGCACACACTATCGACAGCATACAGTCACCATCCACACACATACATTAAAAGTAAAGCCCACTACACAACATGTACACACCATCCACATCATACAGTCACCATCCACACACATACATTAAAAGTAAAGCCCCCTACACAACATGCACCCACCATCCACAGCACACAGTCCCCATCCACATGCAAACAGTAAAAGAAAAGCCCCCTACACAACGTGCACCCACCATCCACAGCATACAGTCCCTATCCACACACATACATTAAAAGCAAAGCCCCCTACACAACGCGCACACACCATCCACAGCATACAGTCCCCATCCACACACTACAGTAAAAGAAAAACCCCATACACAATGCGCACACACCATCCACATCATACAGTCACCATCCACACACATACATTAAAAGTAAAGCCCCCTACACAACGTGCACACACCATCCACAGCATACAGTCCCCATCTACACACAAACAGTAAAAGTAAAGCCCCCTACACAACGTGCACACACCATCCACAGCATACAGTCCCCATCGACACACAAACAGTACAAGAAAAGCCCCATAAACAACGCGCGCACAGCATGCACAGGAATACATTAAAAACAACCTGACCGTATGGCAGCATTTATCGTGACGTGGAGACTTGCAGCTGTTCAGCCGTGGTGATTCGGCAGGTAGGATTACACGCAGGCCAGGCACCAACAGGATTCACTGGAGTCCACCGAGGACGAGGTAACTAGCAGAGACTCAAAGCAAAGGCAGGCTGCAGATTGAAAGATGAGGACCAGGCCCTCTCAGCTCTCGCAGATTAGAAAGGATTGGAATGGGAAACTGCCCACGTTTACTTTAATTTTTTATGCAATAAATCTCGCCGCAATCTCGCACCTCTCGGGGGCATCAGTGACATGACATCACTTGTGTGGGAGCCTGGCTGCAAGGACGGGGGTAGTAGTGATTGGTTGGGGGTACTTCTATTGTTTGGAGACGTACACCCTTTTCTATTGGTGTGGAAACTTGCAAGTCTCCAAACCAATTGAAAAAAGTTTAAGTCTTCAAATCAATGGGAGAAAGTAGCTAGATTTGTCAGTAGTCGCTTTCTAGGTAGAAAGTTGCTAGGGGACCGCACTAAATATAGAGACAAAGTTGCTAAATTGGCAACACGAGTAGGGAAGCAAACCACCGGAGACAGCTGTTACATCTGTTTTCACATCCCTCATGCCTTGAATGCATTCAGGAAATTCGTAGTAACTGAAATTCCAAAGGCCAGAGCGCAATGCCTCATGCAGGTATCAGTCTGCACCACAAAAGGACGATTTCAAGGGAGACGAGCAACACTAAAATGGATGTCCAGAAAGACGTTGCCGTATGAAGATAGGTACATCAAGACTCAAGAAAGGATGGACTATTACTGGAGTACAGACAACACCATAGAATATGTCACTGAAGGCCCACAAAAGGGAGAAATAAGGGTAGTACACAAACGGAGTTACAGTGACCCAAGACAGGACCAAGGGAGATAGGAGGAATGCCAGGATGCTGTGAACGACCGCAGATGATATTGTATGGACAAGTATACACAGAAGATGGGTGGAAGGAAGGGGTGGTTGGGTGCAAACCACATGCACTCCTAACAGCTTCAGTGGAAGTAATGCAAAAGGAAAACAGCATGCCGTGCCGAGAGGAGAGGGCAGGAGCCTTCCCTCCCCAGTTCACAACTTCCTGGAGGACTGATGAGCCATCCGATGCTCTCACACGCCAAGTGAGCAAGGTGGGCCTCCAAATTTGCTTCGCTGATTACCCCGGTACAATTCCTCATATATGGCCAGCATCATCCTAAAATAGGGCTAATGCAAAAACCAAGCCTGTTACCCTGTTCTACCGACCTCCGCTCATTCAGCTTGATGGCCGCACTTCCTGGAGACCTCCGAGCTGCATCATTTTCCTTGCAGCAATCCTGGCCTCGAATTGGCTGCCTCCTGCTACACCCGCCGCCCGGCTTCACCGATAGGCAAAAGCCGAAGGGTGAGCTGAAGGGCCTGTCTGCGCCTGTCTGTGCCGCATCGGAGCCGCGAGGTGCAGAACTATCAGAACTATGCCCATTTTCCCTTAGATCCGCATCTTCTTGCCTGCACTCAACCACCTCCACGTGTTCGCCAGAGATGAGTGTGCCGCGCGTGCACCTGGACTAAGACTGTTGGACTCCTCCCGCCCGTGACTCCAACCACCGTAACGTGGTAAGACTTACAGTTCCTACTGTTTGCTATTTGCCTGCCCGGGACTCGCATGTATATTATGCCCCGCAAAGCGCCGCACATGGCTGCTCACATTTGGTGAACGACCGATACATGTACAATGTACTCTACGTGCTGCATCCAATTTCAAGCTACTGTTTAAAATCACTGAGAATGAACACGCTCTTTGCCCAATATTTGTTAACTTTTATTTGCTAGACGCGTGCACGCCTTTAGTTTGTTACTCGCCTCTATACCACTTATGCCGCCTCTAGGTACCCAGCTCCCACCCATACCTGATTGTGTACTACCTACTCCCTGTTGTGACCTGCCTGAAACCTACCACCAGATTTGCACACACGGCTACTACTTGTAAATTCATTGTTTGCAGGATACAGCCATTACTGCCCAACATACTTACGGTTGGCTCTTACTTGACTAGTGCTACGCCTTGGCCACTGTACTTGGCAACTAAAACCTGGTTTCTGTATTGACATTGCTTGCAGCATTGATTGTCGCATACCTGCTCATACTCACGGTTGCTTACCTGCCTAACATATTGTGTTTGCACTGACTGCCTGATTGCCACGCTTTGTACTTGCATTGACTGCCTGGTTGCTGCTCACCTGCCTAACTTACTGTGTTTGCATTGACTGCCTGATTGCCACACTTTGTATTTGCACTGGCTACATAGTTACTGCTCACCTGCCCATCCTACTGTGCTTGCACTGACTGCCTTGATTGCCCCGCTTGAGTGCTGCTCTCACGCATATAGTGATTTTTCTCCAACTGACGACCAGAGTGCCTAAGGTCACTCGAAACATGCACACCCCAAGGAGTTTATCGCTTCTCCTCACTATTGTGATAGCCATAGCATACCTATTGACTATACTAGTTGAATATCACTACTGCAATCTGTACCCTACCATGAACCAAGCACCTCCCATTACAAGTAAACATAGGCCTACTAAATATAGCTCACTAGATCCTCCACTGAAGACATATCCATGTACTCTGCCTGACAGAAATGGAAGACTCCGATCTAGACTCTCCAAACTCCATGACCCACCAGTAAGAACCCTTGCCCCTAGCAACAAAAGATCTTCCCCCTTACATGTTACAACCATCCCTAAAACCAGAGTTCAACCTAGACCTACTGCCGCTGACCCTACTACTCCCAGATCCCAAACTACTTTAGGCTTATCAGCTCCAACTCCACTCTGTAAAAGTCTCAAGGGTGCTCTTATAGATGCAAGATCTATGGTGTCTCATGCTACCGAAATAGCATATATTATACAGGCAGAAAACCTTGACTTCTTAGCGATCACTAAATCCTGGCTCCATGCTGCTGCAGGAACAGCTTTCTCACTAGCTATCCCTTTGGGATATACTATCTTAAGATCAGATAGAGTGGACACTCGAGGAGGAGGCATCACACTCATTGCTAAAGACAATCTACTGATTAGACTAGTGTCTTCCCTGGACACCAACTCATGCGAGAACTTGAACGCCAAACTTAACATAAATAACTCCCAGACACTTCCGATCCACCTAATATACAGACCCCAGGTCCCCAATGGAACTTTTGAAGATGACCTATCCAACATTGTCTCCAATACCCTAAAACATTCCTCCCAAGTTCTACTACTAGGGGACCCAAAGGATGTACACGCATCCAGTGTGGCAAATATACTAATTGAAAAAAGCTTCTCCCAAAAAGTGCTTTACCCCTCTCACACCAAAGGAAGAATCCGGGACTGGGTAGCAGACCACAATTGTAATGTTACTATCCATATCCCATCAGATATGGTCTGACCATTACCTGATAACCTTTACTCTAGTCAACGATAAACCTATCTCTAAACCTGTATCCCTTGCTCCACCTATTCCCACTCGAAATAAAAAGAACATCACTTGCGACAACCTACTCCCGCTCATCTTACCTACACTCAATGCCTTCCCAGATAACCTGGGACCTGATGCCTTGGACAGGGAATATAATCATATCATGACCACCTCACTAGATGCTATTGCTCCACTTAAACACAGACAAAGCAAACCCAAAGCACACCTCAACTCCTGGTACACACCATATCTGAAAGCACTACGTGCCAAAAAAAGGTTATGCGCAACATCCTGGAAAACACTCCCATCTGAAGAAAACAAGACTAATCTCAGTGCTATCACAACCTTATATAAAAATGAAATATTACTAGCCAAACGTGAAACATATAATGCTAAAATCTCCCAAGCCAACTCTAGCACAAAATAACTTTTTGTTATCCTTAAAGAGCTGGAAGCCCATATCCCTGTGCCAGATAATTGCACCAACGACAAACTCTGGTGCTCGAACATTCAGCAAGCACTGGCAAACAAAGTTACGACTCTACAAGCAAAAATTGCTAATAGAAAAGCCTCATTAACTAGTACCACGCCTATCAGAACTTTATTAGACCCTTCCAAAAACACTGTCAAACCACCTCGGTTCAAGTTTTCCAAAGTCACCATAATTGAAACTGAAAAACCATACTGTGTCTCAAACCATCCAACTGTCAGGGCGACTTATGCCCTGCTCAACTTATAAAGGATGCAGCCAGAGATCTGCCACCTTTATCACAAAATTTATCAACGCGTCATTTGCATCTAATACCATCCCAACTGACCTCAAGGAATCTTGGGTGTTCCCACTACTAAAAAACAGACTTTAGACCCTTCAATTCCCACCAACTACTGACCCATCAGTACGGTTCCATTTTTTCTGAAAATCCTAGACAAAATGGCCTACACACAAATCCATAAACACCTGGAAGTGAATTCCTTACTAGGATCAAGGCAATCTGGCTTCCGACCTCAGCACGGAACAGAAACTGCCTTAATAGACTTGAATGCCCAGCTAGATGAACTGAGGCACAAAGGAGACTCAGCCCTCCTTCTACTCTTGGACCTATCGGCCACCTTTGATTTGTTTGATCATCAGGTCTTATGCAGTCATACTCTATACAACATCTTCACAAAGCCCCTTTTCAATTATCTGGATCATCTTGGTATCACCTACACCTACACTGCAGATGATACACAGATCCTCCAACCTCTTACTGGTGATTATGAAAAGGTTTTGGCCTTGGTGAACAAGATTTATCCCATCATCCAGGCATGGATGGCCACCCATGGACTATGCCTGAATGATGACAAGACTGAGATCATCATCCTGGGCACCTCATCTTCCCTCAAAAAACGGAGCCCCAAATATTCAGCCTTTAACATCGACCACAACATCATCACAGTCGCCAAGGAAGGCAAAACTTTGGGGTTCTATTTGGATTCCTCTCTCCCTTAACAAACAGGTAAATGCCATGGCCTCTGCCACAGCCTATACCTGCAAACTGATACGAGCAGGAAAATCCTTCCTCTCCAATGACAGCTGCATTACCCCTGCCAGAGCACTTATTCTATCAAAGCTCGACTACTGTAATGCCATGTACATAGGGGAAAACAAACAAATAACCACAAAAATCCAATTTCTGCAAAATAAGGCTCTTAGAGCCGCACTAGGAATGGCTAGGAGTGAACACATTTCTGAGAGGAGAAGAGCCAATAACTGGCTGTCCACAGCTGACAGAATTAAACTGAAAGTTGCATCGCTCACTCACAAATGTATAAACAAGGTAGCTCCACTCTACCTCTCGGACAGAATTAGCATGAAAACCACGACAAGAATAACCAGACTCTCCAATACGAATTGCTTTCTGATTCCCAGATTCAAATTGTCCACAGTGGGAGGCAGCAGCTTCCAGGTTAAGGCAGCCCAACTCTGGAACTCACGTCCCTCTTCCCTTAGACTGGAGCAGACTTACCAAAAATTCTGACACAAGATAATAAAGTGGTTTAAAGACGCTGACCGTTAGCGGCCCTGCTACACCTTAACTAACTGGCCCACCCTATCATCGATCAATGCTCATACTACTATTACTTTACAAACCTTCGCTTTTCGCCATAGGCCACACCTGCCTGCCATTACCTCAGCCCATCATTGTAAATATACTGTATATGTGTAACCGTACTAATTTCATTGTGTAGCCATACCGAATGTATATCGTCCTTCTCATGTGTAACTAAGCTTTGAGTGATCCTGTGCAATGTATATATTTTCTTTTTTGTATGTGTAACTAAGCTTTGAGTAATCTTGTGCAATGCGCCCTAATACCCTCGGGTCTGGTGCGCTATACAAATAATAACACAAACAAACAAACAAACAAACAAAGCTGCCCCAAGGAATTGGACGCAAGTGCGAAACTGCTCACGTGGGTGGAAAACGAAGTAGGACCCATGCCCATCATACCACCTGAAAGCACTTCTTTAAGTTTCTAGAATGATGGCCCTGTAAAGGTTGGAGAGACTAAGGGCAGATTTAGGAGGTACCAGGCATGAAGATTGGAACCCCAGTGCTCATGAACCACTACTGGGCATGCGGTTCGAGGGCATAACTGTGTCACAGTTTTATTACACGGCACACGCAAGCCAGGGATCTCCATCCCCTGCAATGAATGTGGCGCACAATTAAAAGTATGATTTTTTTACACTTAAGGTCCTTTTCTTGCTAAGGCCTCTCGCACCCACCTCTACAAATACCCCGTGTCACAATCGACTAGGAACCAGGCCGGTGTGTATCAATAAGATATTTATTGTGGACACTAGGGGGGTGTTATGGGAGGCCTTTAAGGCGACCATTAGAGGGAAGTGTTTAGCCATGGTAGTGGGGATGAGAAAATGTCTCTTAGAGGCGCTACAACGGACAGAGGCCCAGATAGCGAGCTTGGGTAGGGAGGCAGCGGGGGGGGCAGAGGTGGGGGAAACCCTGGCGCAAGCACTGGAGCTCCATCAGAAAACCTTGACGGAGCAGTCACACTTTGATGAGAGTAGACGAGATGTGAGGCTCCACGGGGAGGGAGATAAGGTGGGCAAACTCTTAGCATGGCTCATTAGCAGAGAAAACCCGAGCCGCGTCATAACCCAGGTCCGGTCTAATGATGGTGGGACAGTCGAGACACAAAAAGAAATCAACGTGGCCTTTGTGGCATACTATAAGGGGCTCTATACGAGTGAGGGGTGGTACGTAGAGGTGGAAGTGGAGGATCTCATGGAGATGCTTCAACTGCCGAAGCTGGATGAGGGTAGTCGAGGGGAGTTGGAGGCCCCCATAGGGGAGGAGGATATAAGATGGGCGATACGAGCTATGAGGAGGGTTACAGCGCCGGGCAGTGATGGTCTCCCGGTAGAATTTTATGCAGAGTTCTCCGATCTGCTCGTTCCGCAGCTCCTGAAGGTGTATGAGGAGGCGTTTCAGGGAGGGTGTCTCCCGGTGTCACACTCACCTGGCTCCCACAGGGGTGTCGAGCAGAACTGGACAGCCACGGTCTCCACCAACGTGATGCGTAGTGCAGAGATGACTGACTGGACTGGCTCACCTAGCTTCGTCTGCTTGACCCGTAGAAGTAGTCTCCTAAAGACGGGGAAAGGGAATTAGCCACCCGTGGATTTGAGTATTAACACCTCACTGCGTCCCCACTTATCACTTCTGACATTCCCTTTCACAAAGCTCACCTTATAGTTTTGTATGATGAGCTCTCCATCCTGCGAAGAATGAAGGGGCGCGTTGATGGCCAGTTACTTCACTGGCTTGAGGATATTGGAAGAGTTCTGGACAAATCTTGGCTCCAAACCTCCGGGCGAAAGGCCGTAAGTATATAGTTCTAATGAGTTCAAAATGTCCGATTAATCACGCTTGTCCAATTCCTTGTTTCTTTTGCAGCTTAGACCCAAAAGATGATCGTCTTGTGGCAGCTGGAAGCGTTCTGGTAAGAGTCTGTGTTTTGTGACACTGTCCGGTAAATGATGCCAAGGTTTAACTCGCTGCTTTCTCTTTTCTTGCAGGCGCAGCGTAGGAAGATTTGAGCGTGCTGGTGGATAATACCTCCTGCGGTAAAATCAGGTAAGCATATGGTGGCAAGAGATTGTCCTTGTTTGTTCCCTTGGCTCACCTTGTTGTTTTCTTGTCCCCCTTAGGCGCTGGAATGCGGCAACCAGGTGATGGAGACAGCACCGGATCGTATAGATGCTGCGAGGAACGATGAGTATGGCGCGGCGCTGCTGCTGGCGATGCGACGCGTTTAAAATTAAGTCTGTTTCTGGTTCGACGATGCGCTGAATCCGAAATCAGGTAAGAAATCCAGTAAAGTTCTTTTTCTAACCTTTCTTCTTCTTTCCCTTCTTTCTAGGCGCTCTGGACTCGAGGTGGGCGTGGCAGGATGCTGGATGCTGACTGCAGACACGGTGAGCGTTACGCTGCTGGATGCAGAATAACGCGAAGCATGTGCTGCTCTTTGCGCGTGGTTTAAATAGCCTTCAAAGTAGTCCCAGGTAAGTATTCCTCCACAGCCACAACCGAGTAACAAAATAGTCCCTAAAATAAAATAGTCCCTTCAAGCCTCACATGGGCTTGGATGCTTGGATACCTTGCACCATGGTCTGCATCAGGTAAGTTTTAACATATGAGCCTGGCGCCTATGGCGCCAGGACTGATGTCCCATATGTGCCTGGCGCCATAGGCGCCAGGACTGTACCCAGATAGCCCCTAACAGGGGTTGCTGGGTTTGCTCCAGGTAACATGATGCCTACGTCCGGGGTTGATGGACTTGGTCTGGATGCCCGGGGGTAGGCATCATGACAACACTCCCCCCCAAGGCCCCTCCTAAAGTCCTTCCTCCCCTTGGCCTTGGTTTGTCTGGGAAATTCCGGTGGAATCTTCTCACCAACCTAGGTGCATGAATGTGGTCACTAGGTTCCCATGACCGTTCTTGTGGTCCGTAACCTTTCCAGTCGATTAAATAAAAAAGTCTTGACTTAACCATTTTGGAGTCCAGGCTACTTTTCACTTCAAATTCGGGTTCCCCGTCTATAAGGACGGGGTCAGGTGGCTTGGTTAGTCTTGTCCCAGGTTGTACTGGCTTCAGAAGTGACACATGGAAGACGGGGTGAATTTGCATACTAGCAGGTAATTCCAATTTGACGGCCACCGGGTTGATAATGGCCTTAATAAGGTAAGGTCCCAAATATCTAAGGTTAAAGGTCCACTTTCCTTTTAGAGGTATGTGTTTTGTGGCCAACCAAACTTGATCCTCAATTTGGTATTGTGGAGCATCACTTCGATGCTGATCAGCGTTTTTCTTGTACTTTTCTTTCGCATGTTTCAAATGTTCAGTTGCTTCCTTAAAGGCTTGTGTAATAGTAGCGTGCAGATGGTTCACTGCGGGTATTTCTAAGTGTTGAGGCGAGTCAAGTTCTGAGGTTCGAGGGTGGTGCCCGTATATGATATAAAAGGGGCTTTGTCCAGTTCCAGAATGTACAGAGTTATTGTATGCATATTCAGAGATCCATAGAATGTCCTTCCAATTACTTTCAGTCTGGTGTAACATAAAACGCAGGTACTTTTCAAGAGTCTGGTTGGTCCTCTCCGTTTGACCATCGGTCTGGGGATGGTGACTGGTCGATAACCTCACGTCGATTTGCGCCAATTGACAACATTTCTTCCAAAAATGTGAAATGAATTGACTACCTCGGTCAGAGACCAATACGGAGGGAAATCCGTGTATTCGAACAATGTTTTCGCGAAACTCCTTGGCCAGAATTGAAGCAGAAGGTAATCCCTTTAAAGGAATAAAGTGGGCCATTTTGGAAAAAAAGATCCACAATAACGAGAATGGTGTTAAATCCATTACATGGAGGTAGGTCTGTAATAAAGTCTAACGATAAGGTGTGCCATGGTGTAGGTGGAATATCCAAGGGTTGTAAAAGGCCAGCCGGTTTTTTCTTCTGACTTTTGTTTTGGGGCGCAAATGCCACAGGACATTACAAATGACTTTATGTCTTTTCGCCAGGTGGGTCACCAGAATAGTCTCTTAATTTTAGCTTCAGTTTTTGCGATACCTGGGTGCCCTTCCATCAGGGTGTCATGATAATTGGAGATGACTAGTTCTTGTAGTTCCTTATGTGGTAGAAATAGACGCCCTTGATAATAAGGTAGGTCATTGATGACAGAGTAGTCTGAGCCTTTCTTTACCCAGTTCTGCAGGGCTGTTGGATCGAAGAGTTGTTGGATCTTTACCTGAATATCTTCTAGGGTGTGTAAAGTAGTTATGCCAAGAATTCTTTGTTCTGAAATTATAGGCACCGGCTCCGGGTTCGCATATGCTTCATCCATTCCTATTCGGGATAAGGCATCTGCCTTGCCATTTTTACAGCCTGGTCGATAAGTGATCACGAAATCGAACTCGGCAAAGAACAATGCCCATCGAAGTTGGCGCGATGATTGGGCTTTGGCTGTCTTTAAATACTGCAAGTTCCGGTGATCAGTGATTACAGTAATGGTATGCCTTGCACCGAGAAGATAATGTCGCCAAGCCTTGAAGGCGGATTTGATAGCTAATAGCTCCTTATCGGTGACCGCATAGTTTAACTCTGGTGCCGAGAACTTTCTGGACCAAAATGCTACTGGGTGAAGACGACCGGTTTCAGGATCCTTCTGGGACAGGACAGCTCCCATGGCTAAACTGGATGCGTCGGTTTCAACTATGTATGGGAGTTCAAGACGAGGATGCTTTAATACAGGTGCAGACGTGAATTTCGCTTTCAGTTCTTGGAAGGCATTCTCAGCTTCTTCAGTCCACAGGAAGCGTTTGTTTTTTTGCAAGAGCGCTGTGATAGGGTGTACAACGTGCGAGAAATCCAGAATGAATCTGCGATAGAAATGAGCAAATCCGAGCATGCTTTGTACTCCTTTAACTGAACTGGGTGATGGCCATTTGAGAATTGCGTCCACCTTTCGAGAGTCCATTCGAACTCCTTTTGGAGTCAGGATAAATCCAAGAAATTCAACTTATGTAGTATGGAAAACGCATTTTTCCAATTTTGCATATTACTTGTGCTGGCGTAGTTTCTCAAGGACTGCACAAACGTGCTTCACATGGTCATATTCTGAAGAGGAGTACACTAGAATATCCTCTATGTATACAACAACACAGATGTCAATGAGTTCACGCAGGACATCGTTCATAAAATACTGGAAGGCTGCTGGTGCATTGCACAACCCGAAGGGCATCACCTGGTATTCGAATAACCCGTACTTAGTGCGAAAAGCAGTCTTCCATTCATCGCCTTTCTTTACACGTACAAGATGGTATGCCCCTTGGAGATCTAATTTAGTGTAGATGCAAGCATCCTTCACTTGGTCTAGTAATTCTGGGATCAGAGGCAATGGGTATCGGTTCTTAACCGTGATCTGATTTAAGGTGCGGTAGTCTATGCACGTTCTGAGGTCACCTTCCTTTTTTGGCACGAAGAACAAAGCTGAAGATGCAGGGGACTTGGATGGACGAATGAAGCCATTGGCAAGGTATTGGTCCAAGTTTTGTCGTAGGTGAAGGTTCTCGGGTTCCGCAAGTGCGTAGATCCTACTACATGGAGGTTGTGCACCAGGTATGAGATCAATTTGACAATCATATGATCTGTGAGGTGGTAAGGTGTTTGCCTGTTCTTTTTGGAAAACATCCTGGAATTCTTGATATTCGTGCAGTCAAGGTTTTTATTGGGTACCAAGTATGTGCACAATCCGGGAAGGTTATTCTCTTCTCTCGCCAATCAATACAAGGATTATGTGTTTCCAACCAAGGTATCCCCAGTATTATTTGGAACTGCGGGGCTTTGATTAAATCAAACACAATAGTCTCTCAATGCTCATCCTGACCCAATAATGTCATTGCTGCGGTGGAATGAGTTACAAGCCCAGAGGCAATTTCAGTTCCATCAACTGTGGTGATGACATACGAAGTGGTCTTTCTGCATAGAGGTAGATTCATCCTAGAAGCCAATTCGTGGTCCACATAGTTTCCTATGGCCCGCTATCAATGTATGCCCTAACTGCGTACAAACGTGATGGCTGCCTTGGATCTATAAGGACCATTGGTATGATGAAATGCGAGGTCTGAGTATCCTTCTTCAAGCTCGGCAAGCGGACCTCTACGCTTGTCGGGCGTGGTCGTTTCCCGAGTCAGGCTCCATATGGCTTTTATCAGCAGCTCCTACCACCTTCTTGGGGGGTTTTACAGGGCAATCCCGTAGAAAATGTCCCGAAGTTCCACAGTATAGACATAATTGCATTTGCCGCCTTTTTTCTCTTTCCTTCTGTGTCAAGGGTCCTTTAACTCCTCCGATTGGCATGGGTTCTGAGGCATCTGTTCCTTTGGGGGTAGCGTTGGGTTTAACCAACACCTGGTTCTCGAACTTAGCTTGATCAGCCTTTCGATTCTGAAGTCTGTGATCTAACTGGACCACTAAGTCTATATATTCAGCACAGTCTTGAGGTGGGTTCACAACTTGAGCCAAAACATCTTTGTGTTCTCCTCAAAGTCCCCGATGAAACAACGTAATCTGTTTTTCCTCGGGCCATCCAGTTTCCACCACCAACCTATTAAAGGTTGCTATGTAGGTTAGAAGGTCTTGGTTACCCTGTCATAGGGACAAAAGTTCATTATCCAGGGCCTGTCCTTGAGAGTGCCGGGCAAATAGTCTTTCCATGCTCATTTGAAAACCCTGAAAATCCCGAAGAATAGGGTCATCCTGATTGACTAGTGGGATTGACCAATCCGCTGCACTGCCGCTGAGATATGATAATACGAAGGCTACTTTGGCTTGATCGTTTGGAAAGGCTCCAGGTCTGCATAAAAAGTGCAAACGGCATTGGTTCATGAACACGGCAAATCTTTTCGGGTCCCCCGCAAAGCGTTCTGGTGGGGCGAAAGGGATATTGCCTGGTAAAATCACTTGCACAGGGTTGCTTGGTGAAACAGGGTTTGGAATCCCCCGAGTCCCGGTAGAGGTGTTTGCCCCGCTTGGTTTTGCAGTAATTGTCTAGCACGATCATCAGTGCGTTCCTTCGAAACAATCAACTCTCTCCTGAGTGTATTAGTTTCTTGGCGAGCGGCATGTACTTCAGCCCTAAGTTCCCGTAATAATTGGGCCAGTTGGTCAGTTTCTGAGGTCTCCATGACACCCGGGTGAGAATTTGTAGGAAGGCTTCGCATTCTGTTACGCTCACCTGGCTCCCACAGGGGTGTCGAGCGGAACTGGACAGCCACGGTCTCCACCAACGTGATGCGTAGTGCAGAGATGACTGACTGGCTCACCTAGCTTTGTCTGCTTGACCCGTAGAAGTAGTCTCCTAAAGACGGGGAAAGGGAATTAGCCACCCGTGGATTTGAGTATTAACACCTCACTGCGTCCCCACTTATCACTTCTGACATCCCCTTTCACAAAGCTCATCTTATAGTTTTGTATGATGAGCTCTCCATCCTGCGAAGAATGCAGGGGCGCGTTGATGGCCAGTTACTTCACTGGCTTGAGGATATTCGAAGAGTTCTGGACAAATCTTGGCTCCAAACCTCCGGGCGAAAGGCCGTAAGTATATAGTTCTAATGATTTCAAAATGTCAGATTAATCACGCTTGTCCAATTCCTTGTTTCTTTTGCAGCTTAGACCCAAAAGATGATCGTCTTGTGGCAGCTGGAAGCGTTCAGGTAAGAGTCTGTGTTTTGTGACACTGTCCGGTAAATGATGCCAAGGTTTAACTCGCTGCTTTCTCTTTTCTTGCAGGTGCAGTGTAGGAAGATTTGGCGTGCTGGTGGATAATACCTCCTGCGGTAAAATCAGGTAAGCATATGGTGGCAAGAGATTGTCCTTGTTTGTTTCCTTGGCTCACCTTGTTGTTTTCTTGTCCCCCTTTGGCACTGGAATGCGGCAACCAGGTGATGGAGACAGCACCGGATCGTAGAGATGCTGCGAGGAACGGTGAGTATGGCGTGGCACTGCTGCTGCGACGCATTTAAAATGAAGTCTGTTTCTGGTTCGAAGATGCGCTGAATCCGAAATCAGGTAAGAAATCCAGTAAAGTTCTTGTTCTAACCTTTCTTCTTCTTTCCCTTCTTTCTAGGCGCTCTGGACTCGAGGCGGGCGTGGCAGGATGCTGGATGCTGACTGCAGACACGGTGATGCAGAATAATGCAAAGCATGTGCTGCTCTTTGGGCGTGGTTTAAATAGCCTTCAAAGTAGTCCCAGGTAAGTACTCCTCCACAGCCACAACCGAGTAACAAAATAGTCCCTAAGATAAAATAGTCCCTTCAAGCCTCACATGGGCTTGGATGCCTTGCAGCATGGTCTGCATCAGGTAAGTTTTAACATATGAGCCTGGCGCCTATGGCACCAGGACTGATGTCCCATATGTACCCAGATAGCCCCTAACAGGGGTGGCTGGGTTTGCTCCAGGTAACATGATGCCTGCTTCCGGGGTTGATGGACTTGGTCTGGATGCCCGGGGGTAGGCATCATGACACCCGGAATCGATGAGAGAAGCCGTGATCACGGTGATCCTGAAGGAGGGGAAAGATCCGAGGGATTGTGAGGTGTAACGGCCCATCTCGCTTTTAAATGTAGATGGGGAAAATCCTAGCGAAAATCCTGGCAGCCAGATTGGCGGTGGTTGCGCCGAATTTAGTCCATCCTGATCAATGTGGGTTTATAGGGGGCAGGAACGAGTCAGGGAATATTTCCCACCTTCATCATGTGATGGATCGCGTGAGGTCACAGAAGCGGGACATGGCTATAGCGTCATTCGACGCAATGAAAGCGTTTGACTCCCTGGAATGGAAGTGGTTATTCCAGGTGTTGCGGGAGTTTGGATTCGGGGAGAATATGTGCAGATGGCTATCCCTGTTGTATACAAAACCACTGGCGATGGTAAAAACTAATAACTGGGTTTTGGAAACATGGGAGTTGGAGAGGGGGACTAGGCAGGGGTGTGCGGCCTCCCCAATTTTGTTCGCTTTGGCGCTGGAACCATTGGCGGCCTACCTGCGGCAGGAGATGGGCGAGGCTGGAATTGAGGTTCATGGCCGAAGGCACATTGTATCCCTATATGCGGGTGACTTGTTATTATATGTGAGGGACCCTAGGTTATTCCTTCCGGACCTCTTAGAAATCTTGAGAAACTTCAGAGCCATGTCGAGGTTCCGTATAAATCCAAAGAAGTCGGTTTTGTTTCCGTTGGGGGGGCTACGGGAATGTCCAGAGCAGGAACTACCGGAACTGGGTATAAGATGGGAGATGGAGTCCTTCCGATACCTGGGGGTGCGGGTGTTCCATGATGTAGTGGATACGTTCGTTCATAACACTGGGAGGGCGCTATCTAAGATAGGGTACTCCATCCAGTTCTGGAGGGTTTTACCACTCTCACTGATGGGTAGAGTGGCATTATGTAAAATGGTAATCCTCCCGCGGCTGCTGTATTTTTTTGCAAATATACCATATGTGGCAAAAAAGGTGTTCTTTGGGATATTGGATGTCAGGATTAGGGAGATGCTCTGGGACTCAGGGAGGAGGCGGGTGTCCCTGCAAACCTTGCGGACACCGAGGGAGCGTGGGGGTCTGAGTCTCCCTGATTATGAAAAGTATTTTGTGGCGGCACAACTGCAATCGGTGCTGGTGTGGGATCATCCGGGGGCGGAACTCTTGGGTGTATTGGTGGGGCCCTTGCAGCGAGAATGTAGGTCGGCGGACCTCATGTGGTTCCCACTAGGTAATGTGGGGACATCAGTGGTTTTTGAAGCGGTAAGAGAAACGTGGAGGAAATATGTGGGTGGCAGGGGGGTTAAGGGCCGCTATGAGAAGAACCTTTCATGGGGGGCTGATCAGAAACTCCACCAGGCAGTTGGGAGGGTAGGGATACGAAGGCTACGGGAGAAGGGATGCGAAACGGTGGGGGACTTTTTTGAGGGAGGGCAGCTCCTTACCTGCAATGAGTGGTGTGAGATGTTTGGCTTGCCGCAGGGAGTTTTTCTGGCATACGGGGCAGTGGTTCGGAGGATGGCAGAGTTATGGGCGGGGATACCTGAGGAGCCGGAATCATGCCCGGTTCTCCGAGTGTTACTCGATCGGGCTGGGAGAAGAGGACGTATCTCGCGGGTATATAAGGCCCTCGGAGAGAGACCAATAGAAAGAGAGCTGAAAGTTAAGGAGAAGTGGGAAGCGGACATGGGACGCCAGATCTCGAGTGAGGAGTGGGAGAGGGTCTGGGACCTGGTTCGGAAATCCTCGAGGAACGCCCGTTTTCAGTTGGTCCAATTTAATATTCTGCATAGGGTGTATATTACCCCAGTGGCACTTAAGGCGATGAGTGGAGAGCATTCGGGTGATTGCCCCAGATGTGGGTCAGGGGATGCGGGATTCTGGAATATGGTCTGGGAATGTGGGATAATAATAAAATACTGGGATGAGGTGCTTAAGGGAATAAATGAGCTACTGGGAGCCAACCGGGAGAGAAGCCCGAAGACCTGTCTGTGGGGGAACCTACCGGGGGGGAAACGTAACAAAGTACGGAACAGAATGGGTCGGTTTCTACTTATACTGGCGAAACGCCGATTGGTGTTTTGCGTGGAAGTCCCTCCTGGGTCCTACAACTCAGCTCTGGAAGAAAGATGTCCGAAGATGGGGCTTAGCGGATTTGCAGAATTTGAAGGTGGAGGAGGAGGCGGGGGAGGTAACGGTTCACTGGTCCCAATTGTTGAACGACCTTGCAAAAGACAATGATCTGCGCCCTCCGTGAGATGACGTATCTGGAGGAGATGCGATAATAAGGGAGAGGGGGAGTTTGGGGGAGCAGTTTGTAGATGGGCTGACTCTACCCTCAATGAACTATCAATATTTGTGCTGGGCTGCTGTGGCTAAAGAAAACCGGAGATTCGTTTCGGGAGTGAGGGTTGGGGAAGTGGGGTGAGTTTGACAGGGGGTAGGGGTTGTGTGGTTGGGTGTGTTTGGGTGATCTAGAGTTGGGCTTGATTTTTGAGGGAGGGGAGGGAGCGCCGAAGGACTGTTGTATTGAACTGTCAATTAAAAATGTTTGTAAGAAGGGATGTTAAGGGGGAGGGGAAATTGGACCTGTTTAAGGCTTATGTGTTTATTGAAAAGGCAAATAAAAAGTGTTTTAAAAGAAAATAAGATATTTATTAATTTATTATTTAATGGCAAATGAGAATCAATAAATTACAACAGCTACCAATGTTGTGGTAACACAAAACACATCCTTTTTGAGGAAGCAGTACACTGAGATAACTCAGAATATAGAGTACAAGAAAATGAATGCAACAAACAGGAAAGTGCATGCGCACGAAATTATGCTTGCGTCCTTGCAAACCTGACCCCAGTCCCCCCCCAACATCCACTAGGCTTGTCAGTTTTGGATGGAAGGGAGTGGCAAGGTGTGGGAAAACAAAGGAAACATCAGATTTTCTGTGATGCTTACAGAAACAATATGGGGCGCAAGCAAGTAATGGGACAATTCGTTTTACAGCACAATGAAAGCATGTTTTAAAAAATGTATTTCTCACAACTGCTGTGGAAAGAACAGAAGTGAATTCGTACTGCTTAAAATGATAGGTACGCTTTGGGAAAGGGGGGTATCTCACAAGAGGAAAATCTGTTCTGGTTCAGGATGACAGATGCAAGGGGAAACTACAGTTGAAGATGGAAATTTGTTTAGCAAGGCACAATTTAAACACAGGGACAAATTAGTTTCTCAGATCACAATGGGATTCATTCTTTGGGGCAACACTTCATAACTATAACAATTCACAAGGCACTGGGAAGAGCTGGTTGGTTTCGAATCCCAACAATACAAATCCTGTGAAATCAATGGGGAAATTAATTGATTTACTTAGAAAAATATACTAAGGATTTACACAGGCAAATGAGTATTCTTCAATGTAAAAATGACTGAAATACCCCAGCACACAAGAATTCTTCAGTGTGAAAATGACTGAAATATACAGGCAGAGAAGGGACAGGATTTTCCATGGGAGAATCTCTATGGCAATGCTGAAAGAATATAGGGTTTATGCAATCTATGGTTTGTGGAATTTATACTTTCAGGAAAGGTCTGGACTGACTTCAGGTAGTGTCAGGACACTGCTGGACAGCCAATGGGGTCTGTCAAGGATTCCCTCTTTCCTCCTAGGGGTCCCAACGCAGCTACTAAACCTCCTGGCTCCACTGCAAGTTAAGCCTCACTGTGCTGGGATGGTTACTCGAGATTTAGCCAGCTGCTTGCCTCAGGATTGAGTGGGAAAGCTCCTCATTTGCTGCAGGGTTATCTAGTTATAGAACAAATGACATCACAATGTGTCATGGTTTCCGTAAAAAGGGATTGGTTAATGTCCAATCCTCCACCCCCACCTGTGGGCTGATAGGTCCAGCAAATGTGGGAGTGCTTTGGACTGGCTAGAGGAGGAGAACCCTCCATCATCTGACTTTGACAGGGGGCTTGGTCTGGTTCGGTGACATAGAAATCTCACTGCAGGACAATTGCCCTTAATCTTTATATTTTGACCCATGTGAAGGCATTTTTCAACACTATATTTTACTGCAGTCATTCCTGTGCAGAGCTATAGTTGTTCTTCCTTTACTCCCATATTATATCAGTGAAAAAGATGGCGCTTGGTGGGCGGAATATGAATCATATTTTGCATGCTTTATCAAATTTTTCACATCCCTGGTAAGCACAATAAGGCCCCTATCACCTTTTCCTGAATAACATCAGTTGTGTTTACCTTACAAAAATCGTTTTGGTATGCCCAGAAGGGTCTTGGTGACACCTTTCCAGAAATCTCAAAACGACTATTGTGGGATGAATGTTGTGGATACTACACAATGAAAACCATATCTCCCCTTTTATACAATGGACAGTTAAAACCACTCCTTTCCTGGGTCCACCCTTGCAAGTACCTGTTCCTAGCTGTAACAAAGAGGGGCTCTGGATGGAGATTAGCTTACACATTCCAAGAGATAATAGCCAGCTAAGGCAAGTTTTATTGCGGCCTAAGTGACTTTGGTCATAAAAGCTGGGGAACAGAGCTGCCTTTATCTCGCCCCCACCACAAATTTGATCTCTACAGTAATTAAGCTGTATTATTAAAGGAAGCCCTCCTGTTTGAAATTTGCAGGCTCCTCCTGGTTTCCAGGCCAACCAGGGGAAAGAATTCAGTTTTACATTTGAAAAACAAAACTGGCAAGCAAAGAGAGAGAAACAAAACCATGGCCTGCCCCCACTTAGCCAGAATTGCCTTGAACTCACATTTCACTTTACAATGAACTTTTTGAAAGGCACACAATTAATATGTTGAAGTATCATGGCAAAGTTATTCCCTGCATGCAGTGGTTAAAGAAAACATCATATTTGCACTTTTAAAGGCTCTGGTGCACATCTGACTTTTCTGACTGTTACTTTAGAGGCAAAATCGAAATGTCATTGTGGTTGATTTCAACCGTGAAAAGGGCCTTCGTTTTACTGCAGCAGCTTAAACTCAGTTCAGCCTCCCAGCATGACAGAAACCAAGTTCATATTTTAAATGTTTTGCACACATTTTCATGAACATTACTTTAGTGTAAAGGGAAACACGGAATTTACATGCATTTGTTTGTTCCACAGTAAAATGCTTCATTTGGCTGCGAAGGCTTGAGACACATCTCAGCATTTACATTTAATATTCTGGGCACTGCTCTTTATGAGGATGTTACTTCAATTCTCCAATAATTTGGCATATCTTGCCATGTGTCTTTCCCTTATGCCAGGCAGTTAGCGTCTTTAAATATCTTTACATCTAGAGGCCCAATTTCACTCATTTTCGCTTTTATTTCATAGGCTTTAGGTTTCACAATAGTTCAGGGCAGGCCTTTCATTTTTGGGAAGCCCTCATAACTGACTCCGGCATTAATTATGGCATCCGGGGCGATTTCATCCCACACCTGCAACTGCCATCAGACTGGGGAGGAATATGTTCACTCGTATAGTTGAAAATGCCAGCATTGGTAGTGCCCCAGAAGGACATAAAAGCGTCCATCGTTCCTGAAGTCTGTAGAGGAGCAGGTGGATGCATTTTCCCTAACTCTCGTCCCCTCACCATCATCATACTGCAACAGCAGGAGAAGGACCCTATGTGAGACTCCATGTGTTATGCCTATACAGCATTGAGTGTACGAGAGACGATATGCACTCAGACAACCGTATCGAATGTACCCTGGCACTGAAAGTGTCGAAGGATGCCATATGGAAGGATGTCAGCACATACCATTGTACATCATGGAGCGCTGAGTGAAATCTGACGTGGATAGAGTTATTTCATAAAGAAGCTATACTGAAACAATATGAAAATACTTAAGAGTGATGATGTAACTGAAGTAATTAGAGAAACATGTATGAAAAGATAAAGTAATCATGAATGCAAAAGAAGACAAAGTAACTTGCTGACAATAAGTATAAATACGTAATAACGCAAGGTAGAGAAGATACATGGAAGCGTGCTATAGAGCATTATATAACGTTGCAAGATTGGCCATAGTTGGAAAATGGACACTGGCTTGTGTAAATATTCAGTTCAACTACCTCAGAAACAGATCAGGGTTGCAGAGTCAGGAGAAACTGGAAGAACAGCTTTATGTACAAAACAAAGAGGAGTCTATGTTGGCTTGGGATCAAGGATGCTATTTTTAAGTAATAGCTGCAAAGCACAAAGGGTGGCAGATGGATAAGCCATGAACAAGACATATTTCTCTTAGATTAAAAGAGAAGAAAAAATCTGAAAGAGCGAAGAATTAGACAATTAAAAGTGTATGAAGTCTGTACATGGTAGAGTGAGCATGTCTCTAGAGGGCAAGAGGAGCAATGGCACTCAGTATAATTAAATCAAACAGTAGTAAATAAGAGGCTGAAATGTACAAATTCATGGTCTCTTCACGTGTGACTGAGAAGTCGAAAACAAGGGCTATTCATTAAGTCTCGGATGAAGATAGTGATGTGCTTTCACTCCCTTGAAGTTCCTAGAACATAGAGCAGGCTACAAGGTCAACTAAATATGGGAATCTTTGGCTCATGGCCAGACTGATGAAAGATGATGGACTAATTGGGAAAGTAGGGAGTAAATGGACGTAATTCAAACATCTGGGTTTCTGTTTCCTTACGTGCTGCTAGTCGAGCGAGAGTTCAAAGTTGGGTGAGAATGCTAACCAATCAGTGGGTCAATGGGGCAATCTGCTGTACAATGTTGTGTTGACCAATCAGCTGCCATTTTGTTCGCTACAATCAGTATTATACGTATTTAGATGTAGTTAGAGGTTTATCTTACAGATAAGAGACAGCCAATGAAGTACTGACCTGTATACATTCTATAAGTACATATGTTCCCCTAACCAATCCCTCCTCCTAATTCATTTAATGGTTTGCCACATAGGATGACATCATAGATGATGCATATTGTGGTATAAGACCTCTGAGTAATCAAGTTTGTGTGTGAGTGTGCAAGCATCATTCTGATGTTTGCCAGTTGACTCTGCTTTATAAAACTGAGAAAAAAGTAGTACTTTGCCATATTCTTTGAGTCTTTCTGGTTATTTGGTCGGAGATCTTTATTGGTAATTCCATCTAGCACAAGAGACACTTCAAGGTGCTAGAGCAAATGTTGGTAGCAGTGCGGATGGTTCAGGTCTCTTTGACCTAGGCCCTTGATCCATTTCTTCTGACTTTTGGCTGCTCCCGCCATTAGCCAGAAGGCTTCAGAGCTTCCTGTGGAGAACGGCACGCAACAATACACGTGTAAAAGGTACAGTTGGCAGGACCGCTTTGACGAAAGAAGTTACAGAAAAGGTTGGCTGTTTTTTAGAGCTATGGAAGAGGTACCAGATTGAGAAAGAAGATCTAGCGGAGAAGGAGTGGATGCTTAATCAGCATACAGGGGAGGATAAAATGCCTTTGGCTCCCCTTTCCCTCCTGAAAACATAAGTGTAGACACAGAGGAGAATGGATTTTATCCTTAAAAGGTATTGAAAGCAGTGGTGGGGTATGTTAATCCGACATATTAGTCCCCTGCTTATAACAGTGAGAACAATGCAGAAGAGAGTAAAAGCAGAGAACACAAATATATTTTGACACGCTGCGAAAGTAAACGGCATGATGAGAGGAAGGACAGACAAGATAAAGAGATGGAGATACAGGAAGAAGTAAAGAAACAGAAATAAATAAAGGACAAATCTAAGGGAATAGCAACAGTAGAGAACGAATGGATGGGAGGACAGATATTGCTCAAGCTGGATGATAAGGGCATTGATGGGGTTCGAGAAAGGGAAGAGAGAGAAGAATGGGAAAAGAAAGAAAAGGAAGAAGAGAGAGTATATAAAGAAGAGAAAGAAAGAGAATACAAGTGAATGTAAGAGTGAAGAAGGTGCGAGGCAAGGAAAGAAAAGGAGAGACTAGAAGAGAAGAGACGAGAGGAAGTAGAAGCACAAAGAATGCAAGAATAAAGGTTGCAAAGAAGGCGAGGGGAAGATGAAGTAAGGGAGATGAGGAGAAGGGAAGAAGAAATTAACAGAAGTAGGGGACTAAAGGACGACAAGATAGATTATCTATGTCATAGAAGCATAGTGCCGATCAAAGCACAAGAACGACTTGAGGATGAGTGAGGCTTTCAACATCCTGATAGGGAGCTGCAAGGGGTACCAAGAATACCATCATGGGCTGATATGCAAGATACAAAAGGAGTAGTCTTGGGGATTTATATAGGCACATGAGGGATAAAGAAGGGCATAAAACCCAAGCGAATATAGAAGGATCTCTATCAAGGGAAACTGGAGGTAGGTCAGATGATGTCATAAGAGATGAGCACAGGACGCTGTCTTTAAGTAGACTAGATATTGATAGTGCAGAGAAAGATAACAGTCATACAAGCTGGGGCATACTGATGCTAGATGAAGAAAGGGGAGAAAATGAAAGGGCACGAAGGGAGAGTGCATGCATGTTTTTAAAAGAATCGAGTGTAGAAAAAGGGGTAAAATTGACAGATTTAGAGGACCCAAAAGAGAGAACACCAGAATCAACACTGTATATTGAGCAACCACAAGCACATTTGCGCAGTGAAGGGGATATATCCCCACCTTATGTAAGTAGAATAAGGGCACTACCAGGATGAAGGCAAACAGGTGAGACTAGCCCCGCCTGAAGACGAGAAGTGTAGGCAGGTCTGATTATGGACCAGGATTTTCACAATTGCCATTATTAGAGAAAGGGGGAGGACGACCAACTTGTATACCATTGGCACAAATGGATAAAGACAATTTTAGATGTAAATTATTGAGATTAACTTCCAGTGTGGGAAAATGGATATATGAACTGGAGAGAAAATCAGGAATTACTTTAGCTATAGGTGAAATTAAAGGCTTGCTAGCAGCTATCATAGGCAAGAGAGCTGACGACATTAGGAAGCGAGCAGGATATGCAGGTGTGACTGCACAAAACATGACACACGATGGAACTCCATTCAATATTTGCAGAGCTGATGTATGGCTGGTGCTCAGAGTACAATGCATGAGATATGGGTGCGATTATGACTAGGAAAATGGGGGAGGATGAAGACCCAGTTGCTTACATTCAAGATATTCAAAAACGCTGGTGATTTGAGACGCATGGGATAAAACGGTAGCATCGTTTTACCACATTTTGTGTCAGAGACTGCCCGACCCAGTGCAACAGCAACTGAAGAAACATGTGGGCATAGAAGAAAAGCAATTGTCAGAAATACAATTGACGCTCGTGCATCACTGACGATTAATGCAGGAGAAGAATAAGAAGAAAGCAGAGAGTAGAAAGCAGAAGGAATCGAAGTAATGGGCCTAGAGGAGGAGGACGAGGTAGATTTCAAAACCCTCACGGAAGCGGAGGATTTAATGGAGGACAGCCACAACACTGCTGGAATTGCGGAAGAATTGGACACATAGCTAGAACATGTAGAAGCAGAGGAGGCATGCAGCAAAATTGGCACGCCCCAAGAGGGGGGATGGGCTTTACTCGGAAATATAATGCAGAACCACAGGAATATTATGCCCAAGATCACATGCAGGTTCAGACATATGCGCTGCAACCACAGCAAATGCAGCAAGCACAATTACAAATGCAATCACACAAGGGCAACCACAGCAGGTACCCATGCAAGCCCAATAGGTACAAACGCAGCAAGCACAGACACAGCAGACTATGGTGCCACGATGGAATATGACTACAGGAATTCAACAAACACCTGCATCAAAATTAGGGAGTGTGACTGTGGTAGGAGGAAATCCATTCACTGGTACAGGGATGAATTTATATCCACAATAGGACAGCCCACACAGCGACCTGTATTTGTATTTGTATTCATTATATTTTATATAGCGCCTTTCACCAAAGTGCTTTACAGAGAACAATTAACAGTACATTAAAATAAGCAATGAAAATCGATGTTCAGAATCAACCAGTAAAAATCAAGGAGACGACTGAAGTAAATGCATTTTTAAAGAAGAGCGAAACAGTGAATAAGAGGTAATAGATCAGAGAGAAAGAGGAAGAAGATTTCAGTGAAGAGGAGCAAGACGTGAACAAGGAAGACCAAAGAATAGAACAGAGGAGTAAAAAAGTTGAGAAAAGGCAAAAGAAAATACGAGAAGCTTTGTGGCATGAAAGGTAAGAAAAGGGCTGATTTTACACATATTGTAAAGATGGAATTGACAGGCATGAGAAATAAGAGAGATATGGTGAACGAAGGAAAGATTACGTTCAAAGTGGAGACCAAGATTGCAAGCAGTGAGGGAAATAGGGCGAGAGGATGGAGGAAAGAAAATAGAAGGAGCAGGAACCGGGGGTGGGACAACATTAGCGGAAAATAATAGAACTTCTGTTTTTCCAGCATTTACAGTAAGAAAGTGAGAGGCCATCCAGGATTTAATGGCAGTGAGCAGAATGAAAGAGTGTGATGAATGTCAGGGGTGAAGGATGAGAAGGAGAGAAAGAGCTGAGTGTCATCAGCATAGAAGTGGTGTGAGACGCCAAAGGATGAAATAATGGGCGCAAGAAAGGAAGTGTACAAAGAACCTGATGTGCTCAGTACTTTCAGTGACACCAGACCCCCAAGAGGAACTGAGGGTCAAGGTGACAATAGGAGGCAAGACATTTTCATTTCTTGTGAACACTGGAGCAACTTGTTCCTGTGTCCATGAGGGAAAATACCTAATGTCAGGTATTGCAATGAATGTGCAGGGATTCTCTGGGGGTGATGAGTTTAGTTCCTTTTACAGACGAGTTACCAATCTATATAGGTGAACACATGTCAATGCCATTATTATATTCTAGGCAAACACCAGTTAACATATTAGGGCGATACTTAATGAGTAAACTTAACCTGATGATATCTATTACTGATGAAGGAATAGTGTGAACCACTCCAGGGATGCATTATATGGATGTGAGAGAGTTTATATTAACCTTTACAGGCCAGAAAGCATTAGAAGGGGTCCCTCTGGACCCAGAAGTATTTTTGTATGGAGTGATTGTTTTATTATCATGGCTGCCCAGATTGATAGGTAAACTATTAGGAATTCCTGATGAATTTTTGTTCAGACCAGAAATCCCTACAGATGATGAAGAAGGGCAGATTATCTGCTTGGAATTAGAAGCAGCAGTGGTTAGAGAGGAACGGGTGGTTGTTCATGGGATAGATGAGGAGGAAAGAGGATGGACAACAGTGATAGCCCTCAGTAAAGGATACAGGCTGACAGATATGACAGACAAGGAGCTGTTTAAGGATGAGTACTCAGATGATGAATTAGTATTTTTCATAAGTCTTACTTATTGGATAAAAGTAGAGAATAGAGTAATACCGCAGAGAATGGAGTTGTTAAAAAATAAACCATTATTTTTCAAGGAAGATTTAGAGAAAGTGGCAAAGACTTTATGGACCACAAGTTCATATGACGTGGGTCTGTTAAAGGGAGTAGGAGCAGTTACAATCAAGCTTAAACTTGGAGCACATTTGCCATTTGCAAAGCAATACCCCATGTCCAGAGAGGCGGATGAAGATATATTTGAGACCATTTCCACTCTGATGAAGCAAGGAATATTGGTACCATCTGATTCTCCATGTAACACGGCTTTGTACCCAGTGAGAAAATCGATATTTTCGTGGAGATTTATTCAGGACCTTCAACCTCTAAACAATATAGTCGAAGCCGAGTTTCCTTTAGTTCCAAATCCCACGACAATATTGTGCAACCTCCCATCTAAGGCCAAATAGTTTACAGTCATAGGTCTTAAAAATGCATTCTTTTCAATTCCCATCCATGATGCCTCACTGGATTTGACTACCTTTTCGTATAGAATGATATGCCTGAAACATACTCGATTACTCCAGAGTTACTGTGAGTCCCCTTCGATCTTGAATAGAGTCCTTCAGATGGATTTAGGCAATGTTCAGCTCGAAAGTGCAATAGTTCAATGTGTGGATGCTATTTTGTTGTGCGGTGAGACAGAAGAAAGATGCAGAGAAGATTCAATTAAGCTCATGACTATCCTCTCAGAGACAGAGAAAGGATATAAAGTGGACAAAGAGAAGCTACACTACTGTCAGGAAGAGGTCTTATATATAGGACAGTTGATTTCTCAAGAGGGGAGGAAAGTGACACCTCAAAGAGCAGAAGCAATTATGAAGACCTCATAACCTAAAACAGTGAGAGAAATGCAACAATGTTTAGGCCTATGCAATTATTTCAGAGCCTGGGTTTTCAAATTACATTACCTATATTTAACCAATTTTAAATCATGCAGAGTTTTACTTATTTTCCCATTCAAATGGAGAAGTCATGACATCAATCCTACACAGAAAACAGCATTAGGACATAGACACAAACCATTAGCCTATTATAGTGGGATTGTAGATCCAGTTATGAAAAGGCATTACCCCTGTGGGCAGTCTTTAGCTGCTGCTACATTTGCGATTGAAAATGTTTCAAGTATAACAATGGGGTGTTCAGTAACATTATTAGTTGAGCATGCATTATTTGCGATTTTAGAGAAACCCAAGAGTACATTGACCATACAAAGAGCATCAGGATATGAGTTAATAATATTGAATCCTGCGATTAAAATTGTCAGATGTAAGATAGTGAATCCAGCAACATTTATAGCTGAACCAGTAGGAGAGAATGATAATGTACATGATTGCACAACATATACTGAAAACCACAATAACATTTCCCAAGCTAGAGAAAATGGAAGTTGTTTTTATTAATGGTTCTTCACAAATGTATCAAATGACTGGCAAAAGGCATACTGGAGCAGCAGTAGTAACGCTGAACCGAGAGCGTGAATTTGAAGTAGTGACAAGGGCAAGATTGCCTTTGCATAGATCAGCACAGGCTGCAGAATTAGTGGCACTTATTGCTGCACTTCAGAGATTCGAAGATGAGGAAGTGACGTGTACTCTGACTGTGTCTATGTGACGTCAACCGTACACGCAGGTCTTTCACTCTGGAAAAGGAGCTGCTTCTGCCATGCAGACGGCACTCCAGTGCAACATGCAGCCCTATTGGATAAACCTATTGAAGCACTAGCACTCCTATTGACTCTAGCAGTGTTAAAATGCACAGCACATTCTGAATGGACAGATTTAATTTCTCGTGGAAACAAAGCCACAGATTTAAAAACCAAAAAGGCAGCCTATTTTCCAACTATTTCTACTTTTGAAATAGAAAGTGTTAACAAATGACAGGATGATGCATGTTGGTAAAGGAGGGCTTTAACATGCTGCTGCCTATTGTCCAATTAATTGAGATACAATGGCGAGCACCACAAGAAGAGAAGGATTTATGGAAAAGGAGGGGGTGTTCTTTTTCCCCCACTGAGGTAATTTGGAGACAGGATATGATATGATTGGTTATTTATAATGTGCTTAATACCCAGAGGTTTCTAAGCGCAGACCCGGGGATCGAACCTGTGTTGCTCTAGTCATCTTGCTTCCAAGGCGAGCACGTTGCACTGGAGCTATCCTCCCGAGGCGATAGCACTGGAAAGCCAGTTATGCCTCTAGCATTATTGAGGGTGCTGTTGGAGCAGCTCCACTACCCCGTGCATGTGACTCGAGATAATCTAGCTGCTACAATAGCAGAAGAGTAGTTTTCCCCAAATCTGTTACAGCATGTGGCACAGTTTGTTGTAAATTGCATTGTGTGCCAGAAATGTACTGCAGGACACACTTTGCGAACAGTGAGAGGAGCAATCCCTAGACCCAATGGTCCATTTCAGCCTCTACATTTAGACTATGTAGATATGTTGCAGGCAGGCAACTGTCACAGATATTTGCTGGTCGTGGTATGTCCTTTTTCTAGATGGATCGAGGCAGGTCCATGCACACACCCTGATACCACATGTGCTGCCAAGGTCCTTGTGCATGAAGTATTCCCAAGATGGGGTGTCTGTGAGGTTTTGCAGACTGATAATGGACCACATTTTGTAAATGAGTTGTTCGAACAAATAGTTCTCCTATCACGGATTAAGCATACATTTCCCTCTGCTTATCACCCACAGGCGAATGGTGTTTGTGAACGATTAAATGGATTATTGAAGGAAAGAAATATTTGAAGAAGGGATGGCTATATTGCCTACCCTTAGCCTTATATGCTTTAAGGAACCGGCCTGGCTCAGATGATCTAACTTCTCATGAGTTGGTGACTTGACACCACATGAGAACCCCCTTGCTCCCACAACGAGTTTAAAAACAGAGGGATCAAAGAGAAGTGACAAAGACAATCAACCCATTGAAGCAGAGGATTTGTTAAAACAACCAATTTTATACCCAGGTGACCAGATGTTGGTATGAACGTTTGTACGCACTTGGAGTACTCCCTGCTTTCAAGGCCCATATGAGTTGGAAGAAGACACACCCACAGCAGCCAAGTTAAAAGGACAAGGAGCCTGGCTTCATTTGCATGACATCAAGGCATATAAAGGTGAAACCCCAAAACCTCCTGCAACTTTCCACAGTGAAGCAAGAGAAGAACTTCCATGTATGCAGTCTCATTCTATGGCCAGGAGTAAAGACAAGGAACGTGAAGAACACAGCAGCACTATAGACTAAAGGCCAATATCTTTTAACATTTGACAAGGAGCAAACAGACTTGCCGTAATCCCGGAATTATTCTTGTACACATTCTTGTCTGCTGTTTTTACCTACATATTACAGTCTTATCCAGCTGTAATAGGAAGATACATCAAAGTCATAACGTTTCTTGGAAATCCTAAGAACATATTATTTTTAGAATAATTGTTGCAATCATCTTGCAGTTCTTGATATAACGTGTAATTCAGAGTTACATATTAAAAGTTTGAGCACAAATTAGGAGGTTTCAGAATATAAGAGGCTCATTGCCATCAAGAAAACCGATGAGTTTTCATGGAATAATAATTGTGGTGTCATTCTGCATTATGATTTCTGTTTTCCTCCTGATTACTATGACATTTAGACAAGTTATAAGAAACAATACAGATATGGTGGGTGACAATGAAACATTTACTGTTGCCCATGATGAAATCACAAACAGCATTTTTTATAATCTTGCTAGGTATTCATTTCAATTTAAAAGGGATGTTGGGGAAAATCATGAAGGTATAAATATGTATCTTGACAATTCGGCTCATTTAAAGAATCACGTATGGTATCAGCACATGAAAAAGGTGTGGAGCATATCGTCAGATGAAATCTGGTATGTATTCTCCCTTATACTGTATGCTTTGGGAACCTCTAAACTGTTCTTAGCAACAGAAGTATTAGTGAAAAAGGCACATTGCCTGACACGCCTTGAACTTTACCTAACCAGAGGACTGTTCCACAGCAGAACAGCATCCATAGTGTGAGTAAATAAAGCAACATCTCAAAGAGAAGACAATTATGTAGAGGACATAAAGTCAAGAGAGAAGCTAGAAACATTGCATCAAATAATAAAATATGAACAACCTGGAATAAATGGAGCAGGAATCAAGATTGAAGAAAACAAAATGTTGCAATGCAAAGGATAAGAATGCAAAGGAAATTCAAGAAAGCCAGTTAAGAAGTCAATTACAAATTAAAGGAACAGTGCTTACTCCTGGGGGATGTGCTGAACTATTGGTTGTGTGCAAAGCGACGGAATTGACCGGACAATGGAAAGTAGTTGTGGCAAATGCAGAAAAGGAATGCAAAAACCTATGGCCTAAGATTGTTGATCATGGAGGACCATTGTAGATACTACCCCTGAAGAATGCCTCTTTATGCTTCAGAAATAATGGCACAGTGAAAGCTGGAGAAACAACGTATGTGTGGCTGAGTTTTGGATATACCAGGCATGAAGGAATGAAGGCACAGCAGTCCTGATGGACCGTTATTGGACCTGTGGATCAGGAGCATATATAAAGTTGCCACCAAAACGGGGAAGAGTTTGTTCATTGGTGCTGATAAGCATACCAGCCTTAGTAGTACCACAAAGTGACCTGCAGATTACAGACTTCCCAAAAATTGACATATAACTGAAGAAGAAAAGATTGTTGTATCGAAGCAGACAGAGGAGAAATAATTACTTCTCAAAATCAATAGAAACCTTTTATGGCATTTCAGAGAGCATAACTTGTTCAGCAGAACAGCAGTGGTATTTACAGCTATATTCCTGCCAGGAATTCAGACTGCAGTGAATGCCAAGTGGCTGCAAATTACCAGATGAGAGCTGCTGCAAACGATCAATATGACAATAAAAGAATTTAATGCAATAAGAGTAGAGTTGAGGGCAATCAGGCTTATGACCTGCCAGAGCAGGTATGTCCTTGACTTAATTACAGCAATGGAAAGAGGCGTGTGCGCCAAGATTGGGCCTTCTTGCTATACATTTTATATGTCCCATGATGAAGACGATGGGACTTTGACAGAAGCAACAATGATGTTGTCAACCCTCCATACCAAGATAGAGGATGAAGTTGGCAAAACCGAGGATGGCTGGTTTTCGTCTCTGTTTGCATGGATTCCAACTTGGTTGGTGCAGTAATAGTGTTGGTATTGCTAGGATTTTGTTTCATAAGGATCATCTTGGGACAATGCCAGAAGACACCCAATAAGTCTATTGGGATGAGCATCATGATTGATATAGACACTGGAACTGATGAGCAGATGCAAATGAGAATATAAAGAAAAGTACCCTTTCACCTCGAGGAACGAAGTTCTACTACCTAAGGAGCATACAAAATATGTACGACGATGGATATTCTGTCCACCATCAGGAGATTGCTGCCACATGACCTGGAAAGTGGATGAATATACAAAGAATACAGGTCACCTGAGGGGGGGACAAAGATATGGGTCCCAAAGAAACGAAAGTATGAAGAGATGATAAAGGAGAATGAAGAGAGGAATATGGTCAAGGACTCGACCAGAGGGGGGAATGTAGAGGAGTAGATGGATGCATTTTTACTAATTCCTGCCCCCTCACCGCTGTCATACTGGAACAGCAGGAGAAGGGCCTGATGTGAGACTCCATGTATTATGCCTATACCGCATTGAGTGTACAAGAGATGATATACAGTCAGACAACTGTTGCGGATGAACCCTCACACTGAAAGTGTGGAAGGATGCTGTATGGAAGGATGTCACACGCACCACTGGACATCATGGAGCGCTGAGTGAAATCTGACATGGATAGAGTGATGTCATAAAGAAGCTATGCAAAGCCGTACTGAAACAGCATGAAAATACTAATAAGATAAACATGTATAAAATGATAAATTAATCATGAATGCAAAAGAAGACAAAGTAACTTGCTGACCAATAAGTGTAAATGCTCAGTAATACAAGGTAGAAAAAATACATAGAAGCTTGCTATTGAGAAATATATAACGTGGTAAAGACGGCCATAGTTGGAAAATGGACGCCGGCTAGTGTAAATATTCAATTCTTCTACCTCAGAAACAGATCAGGGTTCCAGAGTCAGGAGACGCTGGAAGAACAGTTTCATGTGCACAACAAAGCAGTCTCTATGGGTCTTATGACGAGTTGGGTGGTAACCCTTAAATGCGGCAGTAACGCTATTACCACTGCATTTAAGGGTTGGCCAATCATGAGTTGGGCGGAAAGTTTGGAGTTTTACCTCCAGCTTCTTGCTCGAGGCAAATCTCAAGCTTTTTGGATGTTATTCAGCACTATTTTTTTCTATTTTTTAATTACGAGATTTAATCGCGTTAGTGATTTTTACAAGATGCTGGTGCAGAAAAATATAAAGTTAAAAGATGGAATTGTTGTTGTTGCAATCACAGTCATCTGCCAGATAGCGTATATGGCTCAACCAAGGAGGTGATGGGCTGCGGTGTTGAGTTACTTGTTTGTAAGGAAAGAAAGATCTGTTCTAATATTTTTGCTGTTGCTTTTGCCCATGAGGTCTTCTCACCGCCAAGCAGACAAGCCCACCAAAAGTCCTCTTCATATATTTGTGTTACTGCCAAGTGATGTGCCAGATAAGAAGTTCTGAAACAGCTTGTGCCATAGGACATCAATAAGAGGTGTCGTATTGATTCAATCTCGGAGGGATTGCTGCATAATCTACAATGGTTCGTTTTTGAAAGACCTCTGGTCATCAAAATTCAAAATTTCATTTGAGGGGAGGAGGTTTCGTCGAGCCCGCAATAGAATATTTCGCAATCTTCTGTCTGGATGTTTCTTCAAAAACGGTTGGAGGTCGTTTAATTTTCTTGTCACTGGTGGGGGATGTGCAATAAGCTTATATTTTAGTGCTGTATCTAGGGTTGAAATCCAGTCTGTTTCTTCCAGCTTTCTTTTATTTTAGTCAAGTTTTGAATCAGTTCTTCGGATGAGCTTCCAATCACAGCGAGTTTTTCTTTGCAATCCTTATCCCATTGATTAAGCATTTTGCAGCGTCCATTTCTAATCTCCATGTTTATAAGTGCAAATTTCAATGGGCTGGTTGGGTCAACAATTTTTCTGTAGAGCATGATGGTGTTCCGTTTGACAATTGCCTCTAAAGAAGACAGGTTCAATTCCCGTCTAATCAGGTCGATGGGAGTCGATTCCAGAAGGTTCAATACAGATCTCCAGAAGAAACTTTCCAGTGTGGGCCAGATAGACTTTGGTATATTCGGTATTGCTTCCACGCCGTATGTGATGGTTGGCACCACTTTGGCCCTATAGAAGTTGATTGTTGGTTGGAGTGAAAATCATCCATACTTTCTGTCCACCAGTTTAGCTTGCGAAGTCAAGTTACTTATTTTGCTGTTAAGAACATGCTGCATTGATCTTTCAGTTTTGGAACTATCAAACATTACTCCTAGGTATATAAACTCTGATACCTTTTCTATACCACTCCCATCCAGGTACCATTTTAGGTTTTCCCCTTTTTTGGTGCTTTTCTCTAAGGTCATGATCTTGGTTTGTGATTTGATTTTTTCCAGATCGTTGGAGAGTATGTACTTAGAGAGGTTATCCAGCTGCCATTGTAGTCGATAGCTGTTTGGTCGAGCTGAATAAGGTCATCAGCATACAGCAGTCTGGGCACCTTTTCTAGGCCGATAGTCGATGGGAAGGATCTTATCAGGGAATCGGCATGCTTATAGTATCCCAGATACGCCAAAAAGAGTGCTGGAGCTAGGGGGAATCCTTGTTTTACCCCCCTGGTATTGGTGTAAAGGGCCTTCAGCGGCCCTAAGATTCCAGGTGGCCAGTTCCAGTCGGCTAACCTCTGCCACAGTTTGGCTCTGTTTACTAGGTCAAATGCGTGGGTAAGGTCTATAAAGGCCAAAAAACTTGGGGGCCTCCTTCGAAGAAATTGGCTTTGAGGATACTCACAAGTATGATGTTTGCACTTGTACCCGTAATTTTCTTGATGCCTGACTGTAGAGGGTCGGCACAAGGTGCATGACTGGCCCAATATTGAAATTTATTTAGTAGCAGGGTGCCGTAAACCTTTCCAATGATGTCCAGTAAGGCAATCGGTCTAAAATTGCGGGGGTTATCCTTACATCCCTTTTTAAAAATCGGGACTATTACCGTAGAAGTCAAAGAGGTTGGAATTTTCTTGAGTTCAGTGCATCTTTTCAATATAAGGCCTATAAAGGTTGGCCATTCATCTGGAAATGCTTTTAAGTCGATGTTGATGATCCCGTCCGCACCGGGTGCTCTCGAGTTTTTTTAGTTTGCATATTGTTGACCTAATGCACTCGTTATCATGAAGATCAACCCAAGGTGTGTTAAGCTCTGAGTGTTGACCCTCAGTTGACTGTGAAGGAGATTCAAAAAGATTGGAGTAAAAGTTCACTCAGGTGTTCTTAGGGATGCCGTTTGTTAAGGCATCATTTGTTGATCTTCCCATTGATCTAATCAAAGGCCAAAAGTCACGCGAGTTGCGATTGTTAACGTACTTCAGCATTTCTTCAGAGTCAAGGGAGTGAAAACACATCACTATCTATAATGCCAGGCGGTAGGACTTAAGCCAGGACTTGTATTTCTTTAATATGACCAAGGCTGCTTCTCTTTTAGTTGTAGTATTGTGATGAGCTGCTAGTCTTCTGGCTTTTTGTACTTCTCTTCGTTTGGCCACCAAAAGGGGGTCAAATGTATGGATGTGCTGCCTTCCGTCTTGCCCTTTTTTTTTTGTATGGACCCTGTAAGTTTCTTGTCTGTAATCAACTTGTTCAAGTTTCTTGGTTACACTGGGTTCTGGGTTACACTGCCAGTTTCTTTGGCCCATTTATAAGATTTTGTTAACTGTGCGATATTCTTTGCGGTTAGTTTCAAACGATTTCCTTTACTGTTTGACTCCAAGTTCACCAAGAAATGAGGCCTTGTTGAATGTATTGAGGACCTTTTAATTGTCAGCAAGTTATGGTTACTTTCTATTGTTTTTACAACCTTGGCAGATGTCAAGTTTGGGACTAGTGACTGTGAGGCAAAGATGTCGTCAATTGTTGCATTCAGCGTTCCCCTCTCCCACGTAGGAGTGTCGTTAAGTCTGCTTGTTATAGTTGCTGTATCCAGGAGTTTCCTTGAAGTCATCAATTTAAGCCAAGATTTACCTCGTTCTTCATCTTGGTGAGCATTGGCTGTCACTTTGTTTCGTGAGGCTGAAGGGCTACAGATTGTATTTATACCACGGCAGATGATCAACTGGACCTCTTGATGTTCCAGGTATGCAGTGTCGATTTTGTTTGCTACCATCTTCAGTAGGGCTTTGGTTTGTACCCTCTGGGGGTTCCAATAGATGTTGATAATCAGAATTGGCGTCGAAGAAGGCAAATCTGTGGCCTTTTCAGCATGTAGCCAGGAAAGTAAGACTGTCAGAAGTGATGAGTTGGCCCGCACTAGTCTTTCTAACTTTAAACCGCTGCCCGAACGTACAGCCGTCAATAGGCCAGAATATGGACGTCCATTTTCTCCTTTAATAGCCGGAGAAAAGACCATGACAAAACCATCCAGGGAAGGTTTGTCAATAAGCCACATTTCCTGTAAACACAGGATATCAAAGGACCCCAAGTCAATCTCACCAGGGGCCGACAAATGCAAAAAGCCCCGAGTGTTCCAGGGGCTTAAGGACAGTGTCGTGAGGGTCGAGCTGAAGTGGTGGTTGGTTGAATTAATGGATTGCTAATTTTGAAGCTGCTCCAATAAGGCTTTGGGAAACCATGGCCAGGAATAGGGTTGTTCGGCACTATTACCGCTGGTGCTATTACCGCCGGTGGAACTAGTGCAGAAAATCCACATAGACTCTTATGGACTCTTAAAGAAATGGGGAATTACAGCGGAGTAGTGGTAACACTATTTGCATTGGCGGTATCGCAGCGATTTTACTGCCAGTATACCGCCAAGGCTGTAATGAGGACCTATGTTTGGCTTGGGATCAAGAATGCTATTTTTAAGGGATAGCTGCAAAGCACAAAGGGAGGCTGATAAGTCATGGACGAGACATAGGGCCTCATTACAAATCAGGCGGTCCGGAAATAACGGTGGCGGTAAACCCGCCGCCACCGTTGTTTCCGGACTGCCTGATCCCGACTCCTGCAGGTGGGAGGTGATGTTCCCGCCAGGTTTGACCTGGCGGGTTTAACACCGCCCGCCTGCAGGCGGACGAGGAAACACCCGCAGCATCACGAGATGCTGCCGGTGTTTCCATGATCCCCATTCCCACTGAGTCACATAGGACTGAATGGGAATGGGGATTAACATCATTCCGCCTCGTGATTCCCGGGAAACCGGGGTTGTAATGCCCCGGTAATTCCGGGAATCACGGAGGCGGAATGGTAATACGAGTCCGGCGGCAACCAGGTGGTTTTACTGCCTCGTAATGAGGCCCACAGTTCTCTTAGATTAAAAGAGAAGAAAAGATCTGCAAGAGCAAGTATTGGACAATTAAAAGTGTATAAAGAGTGAGCAAGTCTCTAGAGGCCAAGAGGAGCAATGAAACTCAGTATAATTAAATCAAATAGCAGTAAAAAAGAGGCTGAAATTGACATGTGACAAAAACAAGGCCTACTCATTAACCCTCGGATGAAGATAGTGATGTGTTTTCACTCCTTTGAATGTCCTAGAACAGAGAGCAGGCTAGAAGGTCAACTACATATGGGAAAGGAAAGATGATGGACTAATTGGGTAAGTAGAGAGTTATCTTATGTAATTCAAGCACCTAAGTTTCAGTTTCCTTACGTGCTGCTAGTCGAGCCGTGAGACCAAGGTTGGTTGAGAATGCCAACCAATGAGTGGGTCTATGGGGCAATCTGCTATAAAACGTTGCATAGACCAATTTTCTGGCATTTTGTTCGCTATAATCAGTATTATGCATATTTAGAGGTAGTTTGAGGTGTGTCATACCGATAAGAGATAGCCATTGAAGTACTAACCCGTATACATTCTATATGTAGATATGTTCCCCTAACAATCCCTCCCGCTGATAAGTTTTATGGTTTGACATCTACGATAATGTCATAGATGATGCATATTGTGGTATAAGATCTCTGTGTAATCAAATTTGTGTGTGAATGTGCAAGCCTCTGTCTGATGTTTGCCAGTTGACCCTGCTTTATTAAACTGCGAACAAAGTAGTACTTTGCCATATTCTTTGAGTCTGTCAGGTTATTTGGTCTGAGATCTTTATTGGTAATTCCATCTAGCACAATAGACGCTTCAAGGTGCTAGAGCACACGTCCAAACTAGCAGAAATGCCAAATGGCTCCAAATAACGTGTTGGGAGCTGATGCAGATGATACATTCAACCCTCAAGGGGTTCAATGCCATCAATGAAGTGCTGCGAGCAGTGAGGTTAAGGGCTCTCCAGAACAGATATGGTCTAGACCTCCTCACGGCCATGGAGGGAGGCATTTGCGCAAAGATCATATCTTCTTGTAGTGCATTTATTCCTGCCCATGATGAAGAGAATGGGAACCTGATAGAGGCCATTAGCCTTGGGAGGATAGCTCAGGGGCAACAGGCTCATCTTGGAAGCAAGACGACACTGAGCAACATAGGTCCGATCCCCGGGTCACGCTTAGAAATCTCTGGGTATTCAGCGTGATATAAATAACCAATTATAATATAATTATAATTGCCCAGTAATCAGAGCTGCATGCTAAGATGGAGGCAGAAGTGAATGCTGTGGGAAAAGACAAAGGTTGGCTGTCATATATTTTTTCTTGGATACCCATATGGATAGTGTGATGCTGGAAATGCATTGGAGGGACAGGGCCTCCATGTCCTTGTCCTGTATTCCTTTTTCATTTGTGTTCTGTATTGTTTTCTGCCCAGGAGTCCATATGGGACTCCTGGCAGTGCAGCTCTTCCTGTTTTTGGTTTGGTGTACAGACCCATGGGATACCCTTATGGCACCCATGGGTGGGGATTACAATCCTGTGCCCCTAGTGTCTGTTTTGGGCACCTGTGTGTGGCCCACCGAGAAGGGTATGGGTTGGTGGCAGCTCCGTGCCGAATTTGACAGCTGCTCTGAATAGCCTCCATTTTGGGATACCCAGGCCCTGCCATTGGAATCAGTTGATTCCTGATAGGAAACAATATGGCCAATTGGGCTCTTGCTTTCTATTGTCTGTTACCTTGTTTTCCAAAAGTCCTGGGAAGCCCTAACTCTGTCCCTTCCCCTTGACTGGCTGTTCGGTGGAAGTTCCATATATGGTGTTGTTGTGAAGTCCAGGCCAGACTGGCTGGAGCCTTCCTAGTGACTGTATGTTGTGGGTGCACCCTTTGGGTGGGAACTGGGTGAATGGAGTGTGTGATCAATATACACTTCTTGTTTTGGATGTCTGGTTTCTAGTATGAAACACAATGACTGAGAGCCCTGCCCGAAACTGTTATGAATGCAGTGTGTAGTGTTGAATGGCTGGGTACTTGTCCCAATACACATTCCTTGTTGTGAGTGTCAGAGAGGGAGGAGAATGGCATGCATGCACTGTATGCCTGATTGGCTGACTGACTGCTGAAGTTTGGGACTAGTAACTGTGAGGCAAAGATGTAGTCAATTGTTGCATTCAGCGTTCCCCTCTCCCATGTAGGGGTGTTGTTAAGTCTGCTTGTTATAGTTGCTGTGTCCAGGTGTTTCCTTGAAGTCATCAATTTAAGCCAAGATTTACCTCGTTCTTCATCTTGGTGAGCATTGGCCGTCACTTTGTTTCGTGGGCTGAAGGGCTACAGATTGCATTTAAATCACGGCAGATGATCAACTGGACCTCTTGATGTTCCAGGTATACAGTGTCGATTTCATTTGCAACCATCTTCAGTAGGGCTTTGGTTTGTACCCTCTGGGGGTTCCAATAGGTGTTGATAATCAGAATTGGCGTCGAAGAAGGCAAACCCGTGGCCTTTTCAGCATGTAGCCAGGAAAGTAAGACTGTCAGAAGTGATGAGTTGGCCCGCACTAGTCTTTCTAACTTTAAACCGCTGCCCGAACATACAGCCGTCAATAGGCCAGAATATGGACGTCCATTTTCTCCTTTAATAGCCAGGGAAAAGACCACGACAAAACCATCCAGGGAAGGTCTGTCAATAAGCCACGTTTCCTGTAAACACAGGATATCAAAGGACCCCAAGTCAATCTCACGAGAGGCCATCAAATGCAAAAAGCCCTGAGTGTTCCAGGAGCCTAAGGACAGTGTTGTGAGGGTCGGGCTGAAGTGGTGGTTGGTTGAATTAATGGATTGCTAATTTTGAAGCTGCTCCAATAAGGCTTTGGGAAGCCATGACCAGGAATAGGGTTATTCGGCACTATTACCGCTGGTGCTATTACCGCCGGTGGAACTAGTGCGGAAAATCCACATAGACTCTTATGGACTCTTAAAGAAATGGGGAATTACAGCCGAGTAGTGGTAACACTATTTGCATTGGCGGTATCCAGGTGATATTACTGCCAGGATACCGCCAAGGCCGTAATGAGGACCTATGTTTGGCTTGGGATCAAGAATGCTATTTTTAAGGAATAGCTGCAAAGTACGAAGGGAGGCTGATAAGCCATGGACGAGACATAGTTCTCTTAGATTAAAAGAGAAGAAAACATCTGCAAGAGCCAAGTATTGGACAATTAAAAGTGTATAAAGAGTGAGCAAGTCTCTAGAGGCCAAGAGGAGCAATGACACTCAGACTAATTAAATCAAATAGCAGTAACTAAGAGACTGAAATTGACATGTGACAAAAACAAGGCCTACTCATTAAGCCTCGGAAGAAGATAGTGATGGGTTTTCACTCCCTTGAATGTCCTAGAACAGAGAGCAGGCTAGAAGGTCAACTACAGATGGGAAATGAAAGATGATGGACTAATTGGGTAAGTAGAGAGTTATCTTACGTAATTCAAGCACCTGGGTTTCCGTTTCTTTACGTGCTGCTAGTCGAGCTGTGAGACCAAGGTTGGGTGAGAATGCCAACCAATCAGTGGATCTATGGGGCAATCTGCTATAAAATGTTGCATAGACCAATTTGCTGGCATTTTGTTCGCTATAATCAGTATTATGAATATTTAGAGGTAGTTTGAGGTGTGTCATACGGATAAGAGACAGCCAATGAAGTACTAACCCGTATACATTCTATAAGTAGATATGTTCCCCTAAACAATCCCTCCCGCTAATAAGTTTTATGGCTTGCCATGTACAATAACATCATAGATGATGCTTATTGTGGTGTAAGATCTCTGTGTAATCAAATTTGTCTGTGAATGTGCAAGCCTCCGTCTGATGTTTGCCAGTTGACCCTGCTTTATTAAACTGCGAACAAAGTAGTACTTTGCCATATTCTTTGAGTCTGTCCGGTTATTTGGTCTGAGATCTTTATTGGTAATTCCATCTAGCACAATAGACGCTTCAAGGTCCTAGAGCACACGTCCAAACTAGCAGAAATGCCAAATGGCTCCAAATAACGTGTTGGGAGCTGATGCAGATGATACATTCAACCATCAAGGGGATCAGTGCCATCAAGGAAGAGCTGCGAGCAGTGAGGTTAAGGGCTCTCCAGGACAGATATGTTCTAGACCTCCTCACGGCCATGGAGGGAGGCATTTGAGCAAAGATCATATCTTCTTGCTGTGCATTTATTCCAGCCCATGATGACGAGAATGGGACCCTGATAGAGGCCATTAGCTTTGGCAGGATAGCTCAGGGGCAACAAGCTCATCTTGGAAGCAAGACAACACAGAGCAACATAGGTCCGATCCCCGGGTTCACGTTTAGAAATCTCTTGGTATTAAGCATGATATAAATAACCAATTATAATATAATTATAATTATAATTGCCCAGTAATCAGAGCTGTATTCTAAGAAGGAGGCAGAAGTGAATGCTGTGGGAAAAGACAAAGGTTGGCTGTCATATATTTTTTCCTGGATACCCATATGGATAGTGTGATGCTGGAAATGCATTGGAGGGACAGGGCCTCCATGTCCTTGTCCTGTAGTCCTTTTTCATTTGTGTTCTGTATTGTTTTCTACCCAGGAGTCCATGTGGGACTCCTGGCAGTGCAGCTCTTCCTGTTTTTGGTTTGGTGTACAGACCCATGGGATACCCTTATGGCACCCATGGGTGGGGAGTACAATCCTGTGCCCGTAGTGTCTGTTTTGGGCACCTGTGTGTGGCCCACAGAGAAGGGTATGGGCTGGTGGCAGCTCCATGCTGAATTTGACAGCTGGTCTGAGTAGCCTCCATTTTGGGATACCCAGGCCCTGCCATTGGCATCAGTTGATTCCTGATAGGAAACAATATGGCCAATTGGGCTCTTGCTTTCTATTGCCTATTACCTTGTTTTTCCAAAGCCCTGCGAAGCCCTGACTCTGTCCTTTCCCATTGACCGGCTGTTCGGTGGAAGTTCCATATATGGTGTTGTTGTGAAGTCCAGGCCAGATTGGCTGGAGCCTTCCTAGTGACTGTATGTTGTGGGTACAACCTGTGGGTGGGAACTGGGCGAATGAAGTGTGTGATCAATATGCACTTCTTGTTGTAGATGTCTGGTTTCTAGTATAAACCACAATGACTGAGACAGCCCTGCCCGAAACTGTTATGAATGCAGTGTGTAGTGTTGAATGGCTGGGTACTTGTCCCAATACACAATCCTTGTTGTGAGTGTCTGAGAGGGAGGAGAATGGCATGAATGCACTGTATGCCTGATTGGCTGACTGACTGTTGAATGCCCTTCTGAGTGATTGGTTGCCTGAGTGTGACCCAGCAGAATCAATGGGAGATCAACTAGTATATCTGGGGGCCTCTCACTGCTAGAAATCATTCAGAAGCTGAGATTGAAACTGACGCTTAATCTCAAAGCTGAGCCTGAAGAAGAAGGTTGACTGCTGTCTCCCTTTTCCGAAAGCCGAAAGCTGTTTAGACTGATCCAAGAGAAGACCTGGTTAGGCGCCCTCTTCCCATGCTCCGAGTGACCATCGAGCACCGCTAACCTTCGCCGAAGCTCCCTGGAAGTTAGACCCTCGACAGGTTGCTGACCGGAGATGGGGACCGCCAAGGAGAACGAAGATAAGCATTGGACATTCCGTTCACCGTCGTCGACCAGGGTTTGCAGGTTTGCCATAACCGCTGGAGGCCCATTGAAGTCGTGTTGCGCAGAAGCGGAGACCGCTTGACACTGTGCCAACGACGACCAGAGCTGCAACGCTCCTTTGCCTAAGACTTTTGATTCACAGACGCGCTCGTCCGCACCACCTTATCCCGCCAGAGAAGGCCAGGCCATCAACGTGCCGAAGAGCATCCGCCGGTGGGTTTCCCGCCACCCAAAGACCATAGAGATGGTGGACGACTCACCACCCTTGCTGGGCCACAGTTCTTCACAAACTCTTTGCGGTCCCGAAATATTGACATTGAGGTGCCCCACACGCCTCTTCCTTGCAGGACGTCTTTGCTCCGTCGTCGACGAGCACCGATGGGACCGAAGCTGCCGCCTCGATGCTGAGTTCCCTTTCCTCTAGGGATCTTGATGATCTGTGTCTCCTGCTTTAAAGGGAGCCGCTCAAGAAGGATCCGTCGATGACCCGTCGACAAACTCTGCTATTCCAGGTACATTGGGGTGGTAGAAACATTGTAGAAGGAAATAAGATTAATTGAACAATATATGGACTGGGCTTGTAGTGTATCTTTATTTTACTGGTTGCCCAGGTGGGGGGATCTCCACACAGAACTGTGTCTAACGGTAGGGGCCAGTATTCTGCCAATTGTTCTATCCAACTGCTTTCCCTCCTATATCTATTGTTGGTTACCTTTTATTAATTGATTTGTGTGACATTTGACCAGAGTATAGTTGATGCACTTTAATGAGATCTGATAATAATTGTGGTACCAGTTAGAACTGTATATATTTGCCATTGTAGATTTACTGAGCACAAAGTAAGTTGTTGTGATTGTGTATATAACCTTGAACCTTAATTAAATAAAGACTGTGATTTAACTAATACAGTGTGTGGACATTCCTTTGTGGGGTCTTGGGGACTACACTGTCCTTAAGGACCAGCCTGCATCACCCCCTGAGAAGCTAGGCATTGATTGCTCGTCCATTGCTACCAACAATAGAGAATCTTGGCTGGGGTCCTCTGTGCCTCTCCTCTACCATATAGAGAACAGGAGTACAGACACCCCCTCCAGTCTTTACACTGGTGGCAGCGGTGGGATGCTTATGGTTTTAAGAATCAGTGTATAACCGTGGCACTTACAAAATATATGCACTTTGTTAAATTGAGGTTTAGTTGTGTACGAGATGATTGCATTACAAGCAATGGAATCTACTGCAAATGGTAAATTGACTTGGATGAGCTTAGAGGCTCTCCAGAGTGTTTGTGAAGCCAGGGAGTTAAACTTTGTGTATAGGTCTAGGGCTGAGCTGATAGCTGCCCTGGTGGACTACCAGACTGATGGTGAAACTCTTGAAGGGGGGGACGCAACCAATGAGGACTCTGCCGTTGGGGTTGTTGCTGAATCTGTTTCTGGGAATGCCACCATTCCTGCTGCCTCTTTTCCAACCCCCAGCAATTCTGTGGAACTTCAGTTATTAAGGATGAAATTGGCCTTTGAATACCGCAAGTTGGAAATAGAAGCTGAGCTTAAGAAAGAGGAGCTGGCACAGCAAGTGGAACTCAAGAATAGAGATCTTGAACTCAAAGACAAGGATGCTGAATGTCAGTGAATCCAGCTAGAGAAAGCTAGAGTGGAGATTTCAGCTAAACCAGTTGAGAGTGTCAGGTCCCCAGCCACCAAGTTTATGAAAGATTTGGTTGTTGTGTTTGTGGAGGGTTCTGATTTCCTCCAATGGATTGAAGCATTTGAAATGGCTTGTGCAATTCATGATGTTGATAAGAGAGATTGGGCTAAGTGTTTGTTATGCAGAGTTCCTCAGACTAGATATGACTGTATTCTGAAACTGAGTGTGGAAGAAAGGGGTCAGTATGAGTGCATGAAGTCTGCTTTGATTGCCAAGTTTGGCAAGACACCTACCCAATACCTTAAAAGGTTCATGGATTATGAGAAAAGAGAGAATGTGTCTTGGGTTGACTGGATGAGTGCTGCACATATGAACATGATGGGGTGGATTGATGGATACAAGGTGAAAACATTTGTTGAATTGTCCCACCTCTTGTATTCTGAGCATTTTTATGAAGCCTGTTCACCAGAGCTGTGTCAGTATGTTGCTGACCAGAACATTTTGGATCCCTTCAAGCTGGTCAGGCTGGCTGACAAGTGGGTCTCCCACCGGGTGTCCCCTAAGGTCTCCAGTGGGAAGGACAAGGACAAAGAGAAGGGGACTTCTCAGAAAGCTGAGGAGTCCCAAAAACAATCAGTCGAGTAAACCAAAACCTTACTCTCCTAAGACCCAAAAATCTAGTGGTGCTAAGTCATCTGTGGGTGGGAATAAGAGTAGTGGTCCACCTGCTGCAAAGCAGGCTCCCAGTGGTTCCAGTACCGTACCCTGCATTCCTGGCACTTGTTGGGACTGTGGGGCTCTGGATCACATGAAGGGTGACCCCAAGTGTAAAGGTAAGGCACTTGGAGTCCAGGCTGTCAGCCTGACCTACGCTTACCCCATGTCTGAGGTGGAGGCCACTGTCCTCCCTCCTCTACAGGGATCATATTCGGTGCTCCTGTAGAGATTTCCTTAGTGTCCCTTGGGGCCTGGGACCAGTACGCAGAAGTACTGGCGACAATCCCACAGAACACCCGTAGGTTTTTGAGAAGTGTCCTCTTGAATGGCCAGCCTGCTACTGGTTTCAGAGACACTGGGGCAAGCATGACAGTGGTGGACAGGACCCTACTAAAGCCAGAGGACTATGTAGGTGCTTCTCTGTGAACTACCAGGTTAGCTGGTGGGCCTCCCAAATTATCGCCTGTAGCCTTAGTCACACTCATGATTGGCGACAAGACAGCAAAGCTTCCTGTCCTGGTTCAGGACAATGTCCCTGCTAACATTCTGTTAGGAAATGATCTAGTAGAGTTGGGGTTGATCTCGGATGGTCTCCCCATGACTACTGCTGCAGTCACTAGCTCACAGGTGACACAGGGTTTGGCTGTGAGTCAGGTACCCAAGCCAAAGGCGAGGCCAAAGGCAAGAAGACGGAAGAACAAGAAGTCCACCTCTGTGAAGGGGGCTCCTTCTTTTCCTGCTGTTCCTACAGCACCCATTGAGATCCATGCTCCGATGGGCTGGGTCCAGTGGAAAACCCAAACTCAACTCCAGAGGGACAAGAGACAGAATACCCTCCTGCGTGAGAGGTTCTCAACCCAGAGGACCACCCCGACCTTCAATGCCTGTTGGCTGAAGGGGGACCCTCCCGGGCGGACTTCTGTAAGGGACAGAGAGAGTTCCACTCTCTCAAGGGTCTGAGGAAACAGGCCCTGTCCCAGGCACAAGGAGAAGTGCCTAGGACATTCCAGATCTATTGGGCGGGTGAGCTCCTTGTTAGTGAGCCCACTAAACCTGAACCTGGTGTCCTCAAGAGGTTGGTGGTATTCCAGGTTTCCAGGCCCTTCCTGCTGCAGTTGGCGCATGAGGTGCCCTTAGCTGGTCATCTTGGTACCAAGAAGACTAAGCAGAGGCTCTCTGCCCATTTCTACTAGCCTTGGATGGGAGCAGAAGTGGAGTCCCACTGCAGGACCTGCCCAACTTGTCAGTTGTCTGGCAAGACTGGAGGCAGTGTCATTGTCCCACTGTAGCCATTGCCAGTGGTTGGCACACCATTTGAGAGGGTGGGCATCGACATTGTCGGTCCCCTTGACCCTCCCACTTCAGGTGGACATCGGTTCATCCTGGTCTTGGTTGATCATGCCACCAGGTACCCTGAGGCTATACCCCTTCAGACTGTTACTGCCAAGGTGGTTGCCAGGGCTCTCCTGGGCATTTTCACCCTTGTTGGATTCCCGAAGGACGTTGTCTCTGACAGGGGATCCAAATTCATGTCTAGTTACAGGAAAACCTTGCGGAAAGAGTGCGGGGTAACCTACAAGTTCTCCACCTCTTACCAACCCCAGACCAATGGTCTGGTTGAGAAATTTAATAAAACTCTCAAGGGCATGCTAGGCACTTTGGAAGAGCCCCTATGGAGGAAATGGGATCTCCTCCTGCCATGCCTGCTGTTCGCTTACAGAGAGGTACCTCATGAGGGTGTTGGTTTCAGCCCCTTTGAGTTACTCTTTGGACATCCCATGAGGGGGCCCCTTGCCTTGATCTGAGAAGGTTTGGAAGCCACCCCTCCTGGTCCCGCCAAGCAAGTGGGGGACTATGTGTTAGGCCTCAAACGGAGGATGACACAGATGATGGGTCAGGCGACAGCGAATCTCAAGGCCAGCCAGGAACTGAAGAAATACTGGCATGACCTTAAAGTCTCGCAGGTGGATTGGATTCCAGGACAGTAGATCCTTGTGATGGAGCCTACCAAGCCTCGAGCTTTGGAAGGCAAATGGACTGGACCCTTCAGGATAATCTCCAAGATGGGCGAAGTCAATTATCTGGTTGACATGGGAGCCTCTGGGGTAGCCCCTCAAGTATTCCATGTTAACAGGCTCAAGCCTTTACACAGGTGAGCAGAAGTCTCATGTCTCTTGCTAGCTTCAGAGCAAGAAGAGGATATGAGTGAGCCCCTCCTGATCTGCTGCATAGCAACCCTCAGGATGGCTCAGTGGAGGAGTACATCTCTCTCCAGATCTTACGACAGAGCAGCAGATAGCTCAGGGGAAAGTCACGTATCTTGGCTATGAGGTAGGAGGGGGTCAAATCAAACCTCCCCCCAGTAAAGTACAGGATGTACATGACTGGGAGACTCCCACTACTCAAACTCAGGTGAGAGCCTTTTTGGGCCACACTGGGTATTATCGCAATTTCATGGCGGACTATGGAACCATAGCTGCACCACTGACAGCTCTGACTTCCCCCAAATAGCCTAGGAAGGTTAATTGGACAGAAGACTATCAGAGGGCCTTTGATGGCTTGAAAGAAAGTCTGTGTAGGGCACCTGTGTTGTGTGCGCCTGACTACAGCAAACCCTTTATCGTCCAGACAGATGCCTGCGACACTGGAATTGGAGCTGTCTTGTCCCAGTTAGATGACAAAGGGAGGGAATATCCGATCATATTCATCAGTAGACAAGTCAAGGGTAGAGAACTTAGGTGGGCTACTGTTGAAAAGGAATGTTTTAGCATAGTTTGGAGCCTTGGCATTTTAGGCCCTACCTTACGGGGTCTACCTTCAAGGTCCAAACAGATCATAAGCCCCTGAAGTGGCTTATGCAGATGAAGGGTGAAATCCCAAAACTGCTCAGGCGGTCCATTAGCCTGCAAGGGCTAGACTTCGCCATAGAGCATGGACCAGGGAAAACTCACAATAATGCAAATGGCCTTTCTAGAAGGTATGTCGACCATCTGGATGAGGGTGTCTATCTCGTGGGAGATTAGGCACCCTAACCTCAGTCTGGGTGGGGCAACTGTGATGCTGGAAATGCATTGGAGGGACAGGGCCTCCCTGTCCTTGTCCTGTAGTCCTTTTTCATTTGTGTTCTGTATTGTTTTCTGCCCAGGAGTCCATGTGGGACTCATGGCAGTTCAGCTCTTCATGTTTTTGGTTTAGTGTACAGACCCAGGGGATACCCTCACAGCACCCATGGGTGGGGGTACAACCCTGTGCCCTAGTGTATGTTTTTGGGCACCTGTGTGTGGCCCACAGAGCAGGATATGGGCTGGTGGCAGCTCCATGAGGAATTTGATAGGTGCTCTGAGTATCCTCCATGTTGGGATACCCAGGCCCTGCCATTGGAATCAGTTGATTCCTGATAGGAAACAAGATGCCCCAGGTGGCCTCTTGCTTTCTATTGCCTTTTACCTTGTTTTCACAAAGTCCTGGTTAGCCCTGACTCAGTCCCTTCCCCCTGACTGGCTGTTGGGTGGAAGTTCCATATATGTAACGCTCACCTGGTATCCACGGGGATATCACTCAGCCTGTTCTGACCTCTTACGACCTCAAACCCTTCCCTGGAGGCTATTCGACTGGAGACTGGGCCTGAAACACAGGATTGGTAGAGTTTAACTCCCTATTGTCTCTGTGTGCTTGAACCCCTTCTTCCCCGGGGTCCAACCCTTCCCTTTGATCCACAGCTCACCTTGTTTTCTTGGATAGCGTGCTCTCCGTCCTGCTTTCAGCGCAGGGGCGCGTTGATTGATGTGGGCTCGTTGCTGCCTAGTTACTTCACTGGCAAGAGTCCGACAGGTAAGTATAATGAGTCTTTTGAACAGTTCTCTAACTTCGTTCCTATCCTTCCTTAGATGATGGCCGGCGTCCGGGGATCGCGGCATGCTGCTGAGATGAGTAGCGCTGAAGGTGAGTGAGAGCGTGATGCGTGATGCACCCCTTTCGTATTTGCATTGAAATTGTTATTTTTCTGTGTCTTTTAGGTGCCACGAGTTCAGCGTGGATGCCAGTTATGAAGAACAAATGCGGTGGGTAAGCGCGGTATGCGGCGCCTCTAGATGATTCCACGCTAACCTGGAGTGTCTTTTCCCTCTTGCAGATGGATGAGAAGTTCCGGAGAAAGCGTTCCCCCAGAGCGGCTGGTATTCAGGTAAGCGTTTGAAGCTCGTACAGTATTTAAAAATAAGCAAAGATTTGCAGAATGCTCTCTAATGCCTTTTTTCTGTTCCTTTCCCTTTTCCGTAGGAAGCGGCGTGCCGGGATGGGACTGACACAGCCGAAGATGCCCGCAGAACAGAAGGAGCGATGAATGATGGGCAGAAGCGACCCCAAGGTAAGGTTGTTCCTAACAGTGTTCTTGTTCTTGAATGAGCTGAGCGAAGAAGAAAGATGCAGGCCTACTGGAGACCGATCCAAACACTGTGAGTGTCACGCTGCAGGTGCAGAAAACGCAAAGCATGTTTCTCAGCCTGGGTGTGGCTTAAATATTCTCTGGGTATCCCAGGTGTCTATGGGCTGAACCACACCAAAAGACTAGACCGCACATGCAGTTCTGGGAACTGAAATATGTGGGGGCATCCACCTTGTCCCCATCAATGCACTACAAGTCCAATCCCCAATGTTATCCTATGGGAGTGAGTGAGTCTGGTGCCACAAGCGCCAAGTCTGACTCTAAGTGGGTCTTTGGAGGGATGGAGAGGCCCTTGAGGGCCATGTTGGTGATCGTGGCCTGGCTCCAGCCTGACGTCTTGGAGGGCTGGGGACATGAGGGGCAGGAAACATGACAATATATGGTGTTGTTGTGAAGTCCAGGCCAGACTGGCTGGAGCCTTCACAATGACTGTATGTTGTAGGTACACCCTGTGGGTGGGACTTGGGTGAACTGAGTGTGTGACCAATATGCACTTCTTGTTGTGGATGTCTGGTTTCTAGTTTGAAACACAATGACTGAGACCTCCCTGCCCGAAACTGGTATGAATGCAGTGTGTAGTGTTGAATGGCTGGGTACTTGTCTCAATACACATTCCTTGTTGTGAGTGTCTGAGAGGGAGGAGAATGGCCTGAATGCACTGTATGCCTGATTGGCTGACAGACTTCTGAATGCCCTTCTGAGTGATTTGTTGCCTGGGTGTGACCCAGCAGAATGAATGGGAGATCAACTAGTATATCTGGGGGCCTCTCACTGCTAGAAATCGTTTAGAAGCTGAAGTTGAAACTGACACTTAATCTCGAAGCCGAACCTGAAGAAGAAGGTTGAGTTCTGTCTCCCATTGCCGAAATCCGAAAGCCGTCGAGCCTGATCCAAGAGAGGACCTGGTTAGGTGCCCTATTACTGTGCTCCGAGTGACCATCGAGCACCGCTAACCTTCGCCGAAGCTCCCTGGAAGTCAGGCCCTCGACAGGATGCCGACCGGAGACGGGGACCGCCGAGGAGAACGAAGATAAGCACCGGACATTCTGTCCACCGTCGTATACTAGCGTTTGCAGGTTTGCTATAGCCGCTGGAGACCCATCGAGGTCGTGTTGCCCAGAAGCGGGGACCACTTGATGCCGTGCCCTCCACGACCGGAGCCGCAACGCTCCTTTGCGTAAGACTTTTGATTCACGGACGCTCGTCCGTGCCGCCGCCCGTCCTATCCCGCCGGAGAAGGCCAGGCCGTTGACGCGATGAGGAGTATCTGCCGGTGGGTTTCCTGCCACCCAAAGACCGTAGAGACGCCAGACGACTCGACACCCTTGCTGGGCCGCAGTTCTTCACAAACTCTTTGCAGTCCAGAACTGTTGAAATCGAGGTGCGCCGCATGCCTCTTCCCTGCAGGACGTCTTTGCTCCGTCGTCGACTAGCACCGCTGGGACCGAAGCTGCCGCCTCAATGCCGAGTTCACTTTCTTCGAGGGATCTTGACTGTCCGTGGCTCCTGCTTTAGAGGGAGCCGCTCAAGAAGGATCCGTCGACGACCTGTCATCGAACTCTGCTATTTCAGGTACATTGGGGCGGCAGAAACATTGTAGAAGGAAATAAGACTAATTGAACCATATATGGACTGGGCTTGTAGTGTATCTTTATTTTACAGGTTGCCCAGGTGGGGGGATCTCCACACAGAACTGTGTCTAACGGTAGGGGCCAGTATTATGCCAGTTGTTCTAACCAACTGCTTTCCCTCCTATATCTATTATTGGTTACCTTTTATTAATTGATGTGTGTGACATTTGACCAGAGTATAGTTGATGCCCTTTAATGAGATCTGATAATAATTGTGGTACCACTTAGAACTGTATATATTTGCCATTATAGATTTACTGAGCACAAAGTAAGTTATTGTGACTGTGTATATAACCTTGAACCTTAATTATATAAAGACTGTATTTTAACTAATACAGAATGTGGACATTCCTTTGTGGGGGCTTGGGGACTACACTGTACTTAGGAACCAGCCTGCATCACCTCCTGAGTAGCTAGGCCTTGATTGCTCGTCCATTGCTACCAACAATAAAGAATCTTGGCTGGGGTCTTCTGTGCCTCTCCTCTACCATATAGATACCAGGAGTACAGGCACCCCCCTCCAGTCTTTACAGATAGCAAATGGACTGAAGGTACTGGTGGCAGCCCTGGTACCAGTGTTTTTAGCTTTTGTGTCATCAGAATATCCATCACGCAGTACCAAAAGACCACTGAAAATTCCATAGGAATTAAAGTATTGGTAGATATTGAGACTGAAGATGATGAAGAGACAAAGATACGTAATACGGTTCATAGTGATAATGTTGAATTCAAAAAAGTCGAATACAAAAATGTCTAATTTTTTTTTTTCGAGTGTTTTGTTTTTTTTTAATGGGGGGGGTTCCCCCTCCAGCCCCCTGTTTATTTTTACTACCCAAACCCAAAAAAATATACAAATAAAAAAAAACACATTCTATTTTTTTTTCAACATTTTTTTTTTTGACATTTTTGTTTTCGACTTTTTTGCAGTCGACATTATGACTGCACACCACGTAATACGCTGCCATCGCAACTGAAGCAGTGTCCTCTGTTCCCGGCAGGAACAGTGTTCGAGTTCCCATTCAACACCCGTGACTATTGGGGGAAATGTGTTTGGTGCCACACTGGGGGAGACTGCAGTTACTTGACATGGAGTTTGGACGACCATGCAAAATACCATGTACATCTCAGACGAATAACAAAGGTTTTGCTCCCAAAGTTACACGTCAAAAGAGAGAGTTGTGTAGGTATTGTGGTGAAGATAGAGGTCCAAGTATGGCCTCTGACACCCACCGACATTTAGCCCAAAGACTGAGACACGACAGATGCACCTCACTCCTAGGCCCTTCATCGCCATTGTCAATATACAATAGATGTGAGAAACGTTACTCTCTCATACAGCCATTTAGGCCATATCTAGTCGATGATCTGGAGGAGATGGGGATGCCATCAATGGAACAAGTCGACTGATTGCAAATCAAGAAATCAGTAACATCATAACTGACATCACAACATAGCCACACTTAGACATGAAGTACATAGCCATCCATTCACAAAGTTGCACAAACATGATTTAGCTTATTGCAGATAGACATGAAACACATGCTTATGACTCACGCAGGTAGATTACACACACACATACATATCTCTATATATAGTCACATTATTTGCCAAAGCTAAACCGCAAGACTCCAAAATATACTTATACCAAGCTTGCATATGCTTGACTGCCACTAACATGGAAAAGCCATAAGGACAAATATGGAAGCTAGAGGCCCACTGAAGTGAAGGAGGAAGGGGAGTCAAGCTTCGAGTACATGGAAGGGCTGGCATGATCGCTGCAGCCAGAGGCAAGCAGAGCGATGCTCCCAGCCAAGGACGAGTAGAGACGGAAAATTCCTGGTTACCAAGATGATAAGCCACCTGCAAGAAATTCAGACTAAAATCCTCATAATTACAGGCAAGTGAGCTCCATTTAGTGGCCTCAATACATGTGACCCAGCAGAGCAAGACAATGACCATTCAGTCAAGGTAGACGGAGAGAAGCTGTTCCCACCAAACCAGAGGTGGAAAGATACAATTATTACTCACAAACTGCCGACTAAATGCACTCTCCCAGGCTTAGGTGATCAGAGATGGCAATATTATAGAACATACCGCCCCTTCATGTTTATTCTCATTACCTTAAGAAGGCACACTCAGCCTTGTAACCGTTCAGGGTCCCAGGGCTGGGAGGATCCATTCTGGCCCATCTAGAGTCACCTTTCACATGGCGCTATAATATGTTGCAGGAGCCAATGGTCTCCCTAAGAACCTGCAACCTTATAGATTAAAACATGCAGAGGGTGTGCCTGGAGGAGCCGCCAGATATGGCTATCTAATAGTAGAATTAGACCCAATAGGACATATACCTAGTTCGCCTAAACTGACCAATGTGATGGAGCTTGGTTTTGTGATGTCACACCTGTATAAAACCAGATGACATGCTCAGAGAACGAGAACCATGGAGAACTCATGTTTTTGTAGTGTGATCCCTGTCATTTTGTTAGATAATAAAGGCAGTAAACTTTGCCCCATGGTTGAGTCTTCCGTTCTTGCTTTGGGTAGTTTTTGATGGGCCAGAGTGTCTCTCTGTTGGTAATTGGAGTGATTGCTATAAAGCCCCACTGCTCTTCAACAATGACATGAGCTACTCCCTCTTTCAAGGTTAGGGCTATTTATCTATCTATCTATCTATCTATCTATCTATCTATCTATCTATCTATCTATCTATCTATCTATCTATCTATCTATCTATCTATCTATCTATTCATTTGGTTAATCAGTTAACCTTCTACACAACATATAAAAACATATGCATAAACATTAATTACACAGTTAATTAATATAGTCAGCAAATTCTGAACTGATTTCATTAAACAATTTCAATAATTTCAATTTCGATAAGATTAATTTTAGATTACACCTATCTAAATCCACCCTGACTGATTTCCTTAAGGATAGTACATCATGTAGGTATTAGTACATTATTTAATCGTTGCATGAAATGTATTTGTATCATCCCAATTGTAGATTATGTTACAGAAGTCAATCATTTCATTGTATTTGTTTTCCATAAATTAAACACTGCATTAGAAATTACTTTTGATCTGCCCGATACTAAATAGGACCAACATTCATCAGTTACGATACAGTTTGAAATACAGACATATTTTGTATAATGCAATTTATACAGGCGTGTGAATGAAAGGCATTGAGTTAGTAGGTGATATGTAGTTTCTAATGCCATTCAGCAAAATCTACAATGCCTTTCCTGTTGATTGATACCCATCCATGCTCCAGTTATCAACAAGGAGGGCAGGAAGTTTCACCGCAATTTCATGATAAATCGGCATAACATTTATCATGGGTGGCTTTAAGTAATTTGTCAGTGAGACACCTGAATGCCTGTTATGAATATTCCAACAGATTATTTTTGGTGGCTAAATGGGTGACATTCATGGACCAATCCCATTCATAAGCCTTCCTATAGATTTCCTTCTTAATGATCCCTTAATTCTTCTAGTCCAATTGACCTCATCATGAAACCTACAGAACAGATTCACAATATCAGATAGTATTTTTGTCTGCCGGTGTCCCCCAAATTCAATTAATTCCCAGTGGACCCACAATTACATTTTTTACTGCTTGTCATAATCTTAATAAGCCATAAACTCTGTTTTGATTTTTCAGCATGTGAGCAATGATATTAGGCCCAATTTGAGTCTGATAGCCTCAACAGGGGTTCCCCTGCTTAGACCCAATGCTCTCTGCCACAAATTGCCCTTGATAATCTTTAACCATCCTACTTCATTTTCTTAATAAATTCCAAGGCCATAGGTTATGCAGGGGACCAAGCAAGTCTGATATAATTTTAGCAGTCCTTTTACAGAAAAACCACCGGTATCCTGGATAAAGCTCTTAATTAACTTAATTAACATAAACTTATTACTGGCCTTGTTATAGATATGTTTTTTCAATGCTGCAACTGTATTGGTGGAGCTAATTAATACTCTAAAATAGACCAAATAGGCCTCATTACGAGTCCGGCGGTAACCCTGCTGGTGCTACCAGCGGGTTGCCGGCGGATTCTTAATATTTTACCGGTGCCTGACTTCCCAGTGCCACCGGGAGTTTACAAGTCTGGTGGCCTGGTAAAGTCAGGCGCCGTTAAAATGTTATTTTCCATTCCCAGAGTGGGGATTCGGAAGCACCGGCACCATCGCTAATGGTGACAGCACTTCCATGAAGGGTCTGCCTATCATGGCTGCTGCCCTGGGCAGGGTCCGACCTGCCGGGCACAGCGGCCCCAGCAGGCAAAATCATAGCTTGCCAGTCCAGAAACAAGGGTGCCAGTGAGCTTACCGGCACCCTTGTTTCTGGATCGGCAAACTTGTAATGAGGCCCAATGATCCACTAACTACAGCATGTGACCAGCTAACGACTATTTAAAACTGTTAGTATATATATTCCTTCCAATAGCCACGATTTTAGTTTTGGCAAAGTTTATTTCGAAATGGTTAAGTTTAGAATAGTCAGTCAGCCAGTGCATTGAGAGTTGGCTGGAGACGAATTGGAGTCCGATCTAATAAGACTATGGCCCTCATTACGACCCTGGCGGAAAGTGACTGACCGGACCGCCACAGCGTAAATAGCGTTTCCGCCATTGCACGAAGGAGCAAAGTGCGGCCCATTCCGACCCATCGGGCACGAGCACCACGGCATGGCGGAAGTGCAAAGTCCGCGATGGCGGAAATGACCCCAAAACGGCCCACACCGCCGCCGTACGGCGCCCTAGGTGCAATACCGCCACCCATCACAGCGGACACCGCAGTGTGCGCCTACCGGAAAGTACGGTGACCGGAAATATACGGAAACGGAAGTTAAAACATGGGCCCGGAACGGGAAACATCCCGCCGTACACCTATAAAACCACTAAAACCACACAACCACTAAAATCACTACCCTGAAACACACCCCAACCCGTCATCCACCCTAGCGAAACCAAGAAAAATGGGAAAAGTAGCGAAGAAAGCGTGCAACTGCAAGCGGCAGGTCCACTTCTCCCGTGAGGAACTCACCGTGCTAACAGAGACCCTCCAGGAGAATGCTGCCGTCGTCTTCTGCACGCAAATGACCAGGACGGCACTTGCAAACAAGAAGGCCATATGGGCTCTGGTGGCACAGCGGGTAAGTGCGGTGGGGACCGCACCCCGCACCCCACAGCAATGCCGCAAGCGATGGGACGACCTGCGGATACGCGTCCGCAGCATACTCTCTGCCAACCGCAACATTGCCACAGCCACCGGGGGAGGTCCTGAATCACCCATCAAGTTGACCCCCTGGGAAGAAATCTGTGCCTCCACCATCGGAATGGAGAGCATAGAGGGAGTCGGAGGGATGGAGAAAGGAGTGCAGACATCCGAAGATTCAGGTAGGTGGGCCAAATAAAACAATGCCAAGTCCATCCATGTGAAGTACCATGCGTCCACATAGTGCAACAGAAACACATGTCCAGGAGAACGTCCACACACATCGGCCTGATAGCGCACGTTAAAACCCACAATAAATACATAAATAATTAAAAACCCCTAAAACACGCACTACACGTGCAGCAGGCACACCCTAACTGCAGGCTGCCAAACAACTGCACCCTCACTCCACACACAAATGAAAGCACCTCCAAGGCCCCGACCCAAATCACCCTCAGGTACCACCCCAATGCATGTGATACAATGCCATTCCAATTCCCACAGACCCATCAATAACCCTCGCCCTCCTTTACTCCACCACAGGGTCCGATCCAAACGACGAGCTTCAGGACACCCCTACCAGCACACCTGCAAAGAGGGCCAAGACCAACGGCCAAAGACCCTCCACCTCAGCTGCACGCATCAAGACACGGCAGCAGCACAAATCAGGTGGCAGCACAGAGGAGGGAACATCAACAGGCACCCCAGCAGCCAGCATGCCCACAACACCACCACCACAGGTCCCCCCAACGGATGCCACAGAAGGCACTGCCTCTGGTGGCAGCAGCACCATAGGTGACACCCCATTGATGGCAGCATGCTCCGACACAGAAGACGGGGATGTCAAAGTCAGATCCATCCATGACCTGTCCCAATCCCCCTGTCTGTCCCATCCCGTACAACATGAGGATACCACGCAGGGGCACCCACAAGACGACGACTGGCCATCCCCCACAAGCCCTGTGGCAAGGCAACATGAGGACAACAGCCCCTCTGTGACACCCCCGCAAATGGCCATGGCCCAGCAGAGGCAACAGTCCCTCGACCAGTTAATCGTGCAACAGCAGCAACTGGCCACGCTCCTCAAGGACCATGCCGATGAATGTGGGGGCACTAAGGCAGACATAGAAACATCAACTGAGACACTTAGGGCAGAAATGGAGAGAGGTACAGAGACACTAAGGGCACAAATGGAGAGTAGCACCGAGAGCCTGGGAGTCCAAATGGAGAGATGCACCGAGAGCCTGAGGGGGGAACTGCATGTGACGTCCAAGGACGTATGTGCCGAACTTGCCGCAGTGCGCCGTGTGCTCACTGAGCTCTCGCAAACCCTTAGGGACATGCATGGACGTGAGCAGGCAGAGACATCATCCGTTGCAAGTTCCGTCCAGGGCAGCCCCCAACGTAGATCTGGGAGGAACCTGCGCTCCACAGGCAGGGGTGCCCCTGATACCCGCAGAGGGGGCTTGCAATAGCGACTGCCCACTGACAATGAGCATCTTTGGACACTGGTGTTCGGGGGGAGGTAGGAGGGTGGAGGGGGTGTGTTGGGCTCACTTGGGTGGCGGGTCGATAGGGTGTACAACATGATATCACATATGCCATAAACAGTGCACGATCAACCAATGAGATGTGTGGACATTGATCTTTGTGTACTAGGCCATCATAGGCGTACAGTCCATATTGTGCATGTCCCAGACACACACAGTGCCACGAGTCCCGTGTCCATGTATCAGCCACCAGGCGTGAGTGCTAGAAGCATACATCAATGAGATGCTGACGAATGTCACGGCCCTCCGGTGCCTCGCAGACTCCATGAGGTGCTGCCACATCCCCACCCTCATCATGACCATCATCAGGTGCTTGCAGTTCTGCGTCAGGGGGCATGGGCACATTTCTACATACGCACATGTTGTGGAGCATGACACATGCCATCACCATCTTTGCAACCTTCTCATGGCGGTACAGGAGTGCCCCGCCAGACCTGCTGAGGCAGCGGAAACGACCCTTCAGTAGGCCGAATGCCTGTTCAATGACTACACGGGTACGTGAGTGGGCATGGTTGTAGTCCTCCTCATGCTGGTCCCGTGGGTTCCGGACTGGTGTGAGGAGCCATCTCTTCAGTGGATATCCAGCATCACCTGTATGTGGACGAGAAACGTATGATGTGGAATGCCATTGCTACGTACGCACACCCCCCCCCCTTCCTGCCAGGTCATTGCCGAATCACATAGCCCACATTATCATGCATGTAATGAGACTCACCGAGTAGCCAGGATCTGTTCCCTGCGTGTCGCTCCATGTAGCGTGGTATTGTAGAGTTCCTCAAGACCATAGAATCATGGGTTGATCCAGGGAATCGGGCACAACAATGTGTAATGATCCTGTTGGAGTCACACACCATTTGTACATTCAGAGAATGAAATTGTTTTCGGTTGCGGTACTGGGCCTCCATGGCATGTGGGACGACCAATTCCACATGGGTGCAGTCGATGGCACCAATGCAACCCGGTATGCTGGCAAGTGCATGGAATCCCACTTTTGTGTTGGTAATTTCCTGCTCCGAGCGTGGTAGAGAGATGTAGTCGTCTGCGTGCTGCAGGAGGGCATCGAGCACTTGCAATAGTGTCCGTGAGAACAGTGGCTGAGAAATGCCATGCAACTGTCCGACTGTGTGCTGGTAGGTGCCTGTGGCCAGGAAGTGGAGTACAGACACCACCTTCAGTAGGGGTGGGATGGCGGTTGGGCTATCTATCATGCTGACAAGGTCAGCCTGTGTCATGTCCACAATGGCGGCTATGGTGTCCCGGTCCAGACGGTAGAGGGTGTGGATCTGCTCATCAGTGAGGTTGAACGGATGTGCTCGGAGGCGTGGGATTGCGGGCTGCCTGCGTGGTGGTAGTGGCTGTGCTGGCGGCCCTTGCTGGCCCTGCCTTGGCCTCCTCCTCCTCCTGCGTCTCCTCCGTGCGGCCGGTTGTAGTTGGTGTTCGTCTTCTTCTTGGAGTTGGAGTACTTGCAGTGCTATCAGGTCCCCCAGGGCCAACATCGCGAGTCCTGCAGGTAGCATTTCGGTGTGGTTGTGGGAGGAGACTGGCTGTGCAATTTATGTGTTTTCAGGCTGTATGTCCTCCACCTGTGGTGATTAATTCCACCTGTGCAAACTGCTCTCCCCTTTGGCCGAGCACGTCCCGCGCACAACGCTGCAATTCGGGGAATGGCATCTTGCTATTGCAATCATGTATCTGTACCCGATGGCCGTGTAAGATTGGTTGATATGTTCATTCTGCTGTGGTCCCATTGTTTCACATACTATCTGTGCAGTCGCGAACAGACTTGTGAAGGGTCAGTGGAACGTAGTACTCGAGTAACGGTGGGCCCTCATGCATCACTGTACCGAGTTGCAACGACGGGCGGGGCGTCCCATTTGTGGGTGAAGGCAGTTGCCATTTTCACACACAGCCGCACTCGATGGAATAATTAGTGATTTCAAACGGCCACAGATGCCTCTTCGACGTGATGTTGCAAATGAGGAATTCGAAGGGCGGCGCTTTCGGTTTTCAGCTAGCGGCGAGGAAATGCCCACAGGTCTGACTGCAAATATAACATACTATTGTTCAATGTCCTTGAGACAGGGGCCATGGCGAGGATGCAATGATTGATATGAATAGTTTGGGATGCGCAATAGCGACGTGGGCGATGAGGCCGGACGTTCCCAAATACATGTTACTTCACTACACTGGAATTACGGGCTGGGGCACTGTGGATTTTGCAGGCTGCATAACGCACAGACTCAATGGATATTTCTAATGTTATGTGAGTAAATATTCAGGCGTTTTAATCCCGGGATGAGAGAATGATGAATGGATGCATGGGCAGGTGATTTGATACAGAGTTTGCCATGTACAGGGCTTCTTGGGATCTATCCGCCTCCCCTACGCTATGTGATGCAGGGCTGCCATAGTGGGACCATCGTCTATCTGGCCTTGTTGAGCCCTCCCTGTCTCGACGCGCCCTCAGACACTTGTGTCCATGCACGTTAACATTCCCATCTGATGGATTCTGTTTTGACAGACGCATGCACAGGTACACTCGTTTGTGATGGTGTTTGCACCTCGATATAGATGGTTATGAGTCGCAAGTGGTTTTGGGGTGGTGATGATCCTTTGGAGTGGGCTAGCATGCATATGGCTGTGGATTTAGTGTGATCATTGAAGTGAGTTGTTCGAATGTAGTTCTGATGGCCATTCTGTTCTTTTTCTTTTCTTTTGGTTGACAGGTATCTCCTCCCCTTTTGCCACTGCCATCTGTATGCCACTCCTGCAGATGGGTTTTACTCCCGACACCTGCTGCTTCGTGTTAATCAGTGGAGCAGCATTACGATCTTATGGGACGATCGCCAATGGGCCACATGCCCTTACGCAGTACTGGTGGCTCGGAGCAACATTTCGGCCTTTCAGCTGGACTAGTGCCTCCCCATTGGGACGGCCCTGCGGTTCTGTGCGCTTCCATGTTGCCTTTTCGTACGTGAATGTGGCTCTGTGTACCATGAGGGAACAGGGCGTCACACAAGTAGTGGCTGGTCATTTCTTGCGGATGCAGCCCACAATGGTGAAAAGTGTTTTGGAGTTCATGGCCTGATGGCTGTATGGGCTTGGTGATTTTGATGTGCATTAAATTTCTATTCTGATTTGGCCCGTGTAGCGTTCTTCTTTGCAAGTGATGTGGCATATGCCTATTTGGGGGGCGATGTATTGTGAGGAGATCTGCATTGGGTTCCAGCTTCGGAGTTTAGTTGCGTGGTACTGTACTGGGCGCGTTTGCCTACGAAGCCCGTGAGGTCAGGGATGGGGGCTGCCAATATGACAGTTTGAATGTTGTCATGCTCAGGGGCGGGGGATTGGGTTTTGTGTAACAGATGCCGGTCAGCCAGGTGGACTGGTGGAATGATGTGATTCTCGGAATATTGCTGGTCACAGGTGCCTGTGTTTGCGTGCGTTTCTTGGTGGGGGACTGTGGTCATGTCCATTGGGATGGCTTCTGTATTTGTGCCATCTGTGCCCTGCAGCTCCCATTGGCCCCTGTTGTGTTTCTTTTGTTCGTTGGCATGCATGGGTGACTTGTACATTTCAATGGTTGCATTGTGACTTCATTGCACCTACGGGGAGTTGTACTTTGTGGCCAGGGAGCGGTGTACAGGCACTCAGTGGGGCCGTTTACGGTTGATTCGCGATGCCGTACTTCTCACCATGGCGGAATGGTACATTCCGCCATGCTTGATGGCGTTAGGTACATGTCCGCTAGGGTCGGAATTAGCGTACCCTTGCGCCATGGTGGTATTTACGGTTTGGCATGGCGCGCGCGCGCGTGCTTGGTGCAGTTAGCGTTGGCGTTCACTACGGTGTCGCTAATGGCTTCGTACTTTGCGGTGAGGGGTCATAGTCGCACCGAGCGCTATTCGATGGCGGTATTGCATTTCCGCCATCGTTTTCCGAATTCCGCAAGGGTCGTAATGAGGGCCTATGCCATTCACGGAGCCCAACTCAATGATATGTGTTCAATCAATTTTAGGATGGAAACTCATAACCAGTTTCATGGCCTTATCCAAATCCGCAGTCTAAAGATTGTATAAGAGGGGTGCCAATACGCACCCGTTTCAATCCATTATTTGTACTACTAGAGTCAGAAAGTCCCCCTCTATGATTTAATCAAACTATGACAGATTCTTCACCATACAGTTGTTTAACGAATGTAAATGGGATCTCAAATGAATAAAGTTTCTTCCATAATAAAGAGTCAACAAATTCCAAGTATAATTAATCTCCAGTAGTGTTCTTAACATTGCTTATTAAATATTGCAGCATCCAAATATTAGTAGTGGGAACACATGTGGGATGATCATCTGGGTGAAAACATCTCTTGGGGTTCTGTGCAGTGGTATGAATATGTCTTCTTCTCTGGATCTCCTGGGGATTAGAATCATATTACAGGATAAAAGTGCGCTTTTACTTTTGAATGTTTATCTGAGGCAGACTCTGGAAGCGCTGGGAATGTTGGATAATGCTTTATTCTTTATAATGGAGCCTAGGTCACCTGTAAGTACAGAGCGTCTGGTTGTTGCAGAAGACTTCAACTGCCAGATTGAACTCGACCCAGTGGTTAGTCGTGAACAGTTATTAGAGGATAAACTTTGGGGTATTCCTGAATTATGCCTGGCGACGCCACAGCCAAATTATCCTATGAGCAGTAAGGTATGGGAGACAGGCATGGTATAAAGAGAGACACAGGGCCTCGTTACCAGTCCGGCGGTAACCAAGGTGGTAAAACCACCTGGTTACCGCCAGACTCGTATTACCATTCCGCCTCCGTGATTCCTGGAATTACTGTGGCATTACAAACCCGGTGACCCGGGAATTCCGGAGGCGGAATGGTCTAAATCCCCATTCCCTTTGAGTCCTATAGGACTCAATGGGAACGGGGATCATGGAAATACTGGCACCATCTCGTGATGGTGCAGGTGTTTCCTCGTCCGCCTGCAGGCGGGCAGTGTTAAACCCGCCAGGTCAGACCTGGCGGGATTGACGCCTCCGCCTGCAGGAGTTGTGATCACCCGGTATGGAAACAACAGTGGCGGCGGGTTTACCGCCACCGTTGTTTCCATACCGGGTTGGTTGTAATGAGGCCCACAGACTCAAATATGTTAGTTTCAAAACCTTTATTTACTAAGGTTCCTGGGTTGGTGTAATAACTAGCTGGCCCTAACTCAAAAGGTATTGTTCCTACTGATGTTTCTAAGGACTGTCAATGTCTAAGAGTCCAAAACAATAATCTGTCTGTGTCTAAACCTATGTTTGCCCTCACCCATGTGTTAAGAAATCTTTAAAAAGAAAAAATAGTGGTTCACAGAAAATAAGAAACCAAGGTTGGTTTCAGGTGACTTTCTCACCAAGTGTGGGGTGGTCAGCTTCACAAAAATGAGTTCAATCAACAAAGCACTATTCATCGGACCATCTCCATAGTTCTTGTCGCAGTCTTAAACTTTCAAATGTCTTAAGTTCCTTGGGATTCCCTTCCCCAAGCGTTAGCTCTTCCAAGTTACAAAACACAATCAAAAAGAAATATACACAGTTCCTTTCCAAACTCCTCAGGGTTCCCTTAACCAATTTCTTCAGTGTCACTAAATAATAGGTATTCCACTTTGTTAGGCCTCTCAGGGTTTCCTTGACATGCTCTCTCTTCACACTGGGTCTGGGGAGAGGAGGACACAGAGAAAGAGAGCCCCAGAGGGGGAGAGAAAAAGAGGCCAACACCAGAGTGGGGAAAGAACAGAGAAGCCCCAGAGTGGGGAGAGAGAACCCCAGAGTGTGGGGAGAGGAAGAGACTGACCACAGAGTGCAGAGTGAACAGATAAGTCCCAGAGTGGGAAGAGAGAAAGAAACTGAGCCAGGGGCAGGGTGGGGCAGGAGCAGAGAAACCCTGGAGTGGAGGGGAGAAAGAGACAAGCCCTGCAGTGGTGAGAGAAAGAAGAACCCCCAGAGTGGGCAGTGCGAAGAAGAAGAGCCACAGAGTGGGGAGAAGAGTTAAAGAACCCATAAAGGTAAATGGGAAAGAACAGATCCTCAGAGCGGGGAGGAAGAGACTGAAAGAACCCCAGACTGGGGAAGCAAGAAAGATGACAATGGTACTAAAGGGAGAAAGACTGTGAAACTTATAATTTTTCAAGAGTAGTAGAGAGACTTGGCTGGAGCCTGGGATGGCCCTCTAGCTCTACATGAACTATATAAACTGTAACTGTGAGCATATGCAGATGTATATGTCAGTGACAAAGGGTGGGGGGGGTCAGAAGCCTTCAGCCATCCCTTTCATTGGGTGATTCCCCAAAGTATGTCTTGGTTGTTTTTTTATTTTCCCTTTTAGAAATTGGAAAAGAAACTACATTGTATTCCGGAAAGAGGACTTAATTTATGTTTAGTCATCCTGATGTCCTGATGAGCACTTTTCTTTCCTTGTTTCTGTTTAGTGTAGGGCTTAGAGTTCCAGGTTTAGAGAAAGATTAATGTTTTTTTTTTACATTGGAGAAAGAATAAAAGATTTGGAAATCATTTCTCCTTGTCTGTCTCCTGATTCTGACCTACAACACGGGCCAGGAACCGAACTTTGTATTGCATTGTCAATCACCCTTCAAGCTCAAGAGCGGCAAGCCTGTTGGGGCTAAAACCTGCTTTAAAGTCTTCTCTCTCACATACGCTCCCAGGGACTGGGCGCAGATATGAGATTGGCCAGAGATAGTTAACAAACCCTCAGCAAGAGGGGGAAATATAAGCAAGAGACAGGGAACAGGAAGGGTGAGAGAACTGGATAAGATCAGAGAGGAGAAAAAGAGCTAACAGCATCAAGTGCGTCATCACCTGCAAAAACATGAAAGACAACAAATGGAAATAGGCATGAGCACCATAGCACACACATAGGCCTGACAAGCCAGAGATCCACATGTCCCACATGACTATAAACCTGGCATATATGCACTGTCTATGAGTTGGAAGGGGAGGCAAAAAGCAGACCCTGAGGACACCAAGATGGAAAAGCAACACATTTGCTGCATGCTGGGTAGCACTGGCATCACACATTAGCCTGTGAGTGGCATGTCCAATACACATACATGACACATGCCAGCACATAGATGCCATGTAGCATAGCCATAGTACATTTGACAAGTACAGCCATATGTCAGTGAATGAGTACTGTCACCCATCCATGTGAGATGGACATGATGAGATGAAAAATGCAAAATAGTGTGACAAAATATGCATGTGCCACACACTGCAACACATCCAGTGTACAATAATACAGTGATGGCATGCAGATGGATACATCAATGGTCGGTCACTTCAACATGACATGAAAAAACTATCATGTTCCACATTCAAACAGGGTCCAAAATGTTTTGTGAGCAGGCCCTTACTCAATCAGCCTGAATGGGCTAATCATTCCCATAACAAGGTAATAAATGTGGCCCAATGTGGGGTGTAATCAATGACAGAAGCATGTCACATATGTGGCATTAGGGCTGAAAAATGCGTTGCAAAAATGGGAGAATTGAAACAATCAGGCTGAATGAACACTGAACAATTCAGAACAATTGTTGCAATATGACAGTTCAAGGGCAACTGCAGTAATGTTGCGCTAATTGGCTACTGTGGTCAGAAGGGATACTGTCATACCCAAATCCAAGGCCGCTGAATGTTTTGGAGGAAGCACATGGGTGACCCATACCACTCAGGACTACACACCCTCACCTGGCACTCAATCTGAACACATCACCCATGCAACATACACATGGATTACACACACATGCATGGGCACTCACCGGACAATGCTTCGTAACCTGGTAGGTCTCCCATGCCTTGGATCTGTTCCTCTGTGACAAAGGTTCCAGCAACAGACTCATGTTCAGTGAGTTGGTTGTCCTCTGGTGGAGACCCACTGCCAGTCACCAGAGTAGAGGCATGATTGGAAGCCAGCTTGTTCTTTGCTCTGCGTTTCAGGTCATTCCACCGCTTGTAGCAATCATCAGCTGTGCGCCTCACAAATCCAAAGGCACTAATGTGGTCCGCGATGGTCTGCCAGTGTGCCCTACGTTGACCAGGTGTGGTCTTGAACCCTGCAGTCACCACCATTTCGTGGCTATGAGCCGACACATAGGCCACAAGTTCATCAAGTTTGGTGTCATTAAAGCTAGGCTTCCTTGACGTGCCGGAGTGTGTAGCCGTGTCTTGGGACTCAGCCTGTAGTGCCAGAGCACCCTTCTACCTCTTCTTGTAAGGTGGTGCGGATCCTGAGTGGCTTATTACGCTCTGGTCAGTAGGGGCAGAACCGCAGGTGGACTGGGTAACGGAAGCCTGTAAAGGCACAATGACCATAGGGCTTGGTGCACGCATTGGCTGCAGGGTGATGTTGGCAGGGCCAACGTCGGTTTGATGGACCTGGACCGAAACTGTCCTGGCTGGGAGACTCGGAGCTGAGGTGGATTGAGCTGCAGCTGCCCCTGCAACATCCCCACCCTGGCTACTTGGGGCAGCAGATGACATTGCTGCCCCAGATCCACGTTGCCTGGTGACAGCAACTTTCACCGCCACACGTGGCTTAGATTTGCTGACCTGGAAGTCAGCCTGGGAGTCATCCTGTGCAGGTTCAGGTGCCAAAATGGGCCGGTCCAACAAGGGTTGAGCTGGGATGGTGTCACCTACGTTTCCCACAACCATTGGGGGGGGCATGGGTGTCCCCGATTGGTCCTCCACACACGGGGCTCTAGGGGCACCCTGCAAATCCTGGGCACGTCCCGTACCACGCCCACCACGCCCACCTTTTTGAGGTCGGCCACCTTTGCCTCCCTTACTGCCTGGTCACCTCCCAACCATGGCACTGATGTTGTTGTGCGTATGGGAGTTGCAGTAAACAATTGTCCTGGTCAATTGGGGTGAAGGTGATAGGGTACTAGATGGAATTCGTACCTTAGTGCTCTAGCAAGGCTGTATGTGACCCCTGGGGGAAGATGATGGGTCACGCAACGCACAGGCACCCCAAAAACAAAAGCACACGTGCACGCAACCCCTGGTAGACGTTGCGTGGAAAAATAAACCTGCACTACGCTGTGGCACCCAGAAACACAGAAATAAGCGTACGCGTGTTACACGCAGCCTACAATGACCTCTGAAGGGGTACGCGACACACGGGGGCAACCACACTTGGAAAATACATGCGCGACTCACCGTCTGCCTTGAAAAAGAATGTGAAAAAGACGCGCATGTGCATGTTGGCAACACCCCCGCCAAAAGAAGAAAGAACGTAGTCTGAGGAAACAGGGAGTATGAACTGGAAACGTTGTGAAGTAATTGCGTGTGAACCCACAAGAAGTACAAGATACACCCACTCGCTCTCCACAAAAAGCACGTACAAGGAAATAGCGTGATACTCGTACCTTTTAAGCCAGCCCACACGTGAAACGTCACTTACGCGCTTATGCGCCGAGGCCCTTTCATCCAATAGCACGGTGACGTGCAGTTTTCTCACATGCTGATTCACTATACACCCATGTTGTGGGCAACGCCTGCGCGCATAACGTCACTGACGCGCTTACGCGCTAAGGGCCTTTCCTCGAATTACACGCTGATGTGCAATTTTTTCACATTCCAAATCACTCCGTATCAAACTGGCCACACGAAAACACACGGAAGACCACGCTCCTGTCCAAAAGACCATTTTCCAGCCCCCAAGAGCCCCGAGCATGCTCCCACCAGCCATCTGCTGCTGCCTGCCTGCCTGCTGCCCACGTGTCCTGCTATTTGGTGCCTGCACGTCAGCCATCTGCAGTGGTCCAGTTGCTGTGTCCACCCCTGCTGGAACAGAAGACTCCCGACTGGGATACCATCGCTCCACAGCCCAGCCCCAGGACCCAGTTGCCCACCCACATCTGCCTCGGGGGTCACCATGTCGGGACAAACACCATCTGAGACCACTGGCGACCCCCAGTCAGAGAGGCATAGGGCCACCAGCCTCAGTGAGAAGGAAGTTGGTGTCCTGGTGGAGCATGTCCTGGGGCATTATGATGCCCTCTTCGGAACATCACGCACCAACAAGGAAGGACGGTCGAGGATCTGGGAGGACGCAGTGGTTGCCATCAACACGGAGGGGGTGGCAACCTGCGACATCAAGCACTTCAAGAAGCGCTGGGAGGACTTGAGGTCCAGGACTCTCTACAAGGCCCAGCGCCTTGCAGAGGAGGGCAGGCAGCATGAGCAACATCCAGATGAGGGTCCTGGAACACATAGCCCCAGCGCTCCACACCCAGATCCTTCAGAGGAAGACCCGTCTGGAGTTGAGAAAAGAGATTGATGGTTACCATTATAACTGTGTGTCCCCTGGAAGGGGGAAGGTCCACGATGAAATCCGTAGCTATGGCTTCCCAGTGTCGGGAAGGAGGAACATGTTGGAAAAGTAGTCCAGCGGGTTTTTGTTATCTGTCTTGTTCTGGTTTCAGACAGAACATGCCCGGACATACATCTGAACGTCTTTCAGCATCTTGGGCCACCAGAAGTTTTGTTGAATGGAAAGAAGGGTACCACTGACCCCACGATGTCTAGAGTAATAGGTGTCTTGGCATAGGTGCAAAATGCGCTTCTGTAGCGATTGGGTAGGTATAACTAGTTTGGTTTTTCCGAAAAAGGAATCCATTCTCTAATTTAAGACCCCAGGGATTGTGTCCTTCGAAGTCCTTCCAAAGGTCCGAGGTTGTAGTCTCGTTCTTCAAGGACTCAAAGATGTTGGATGCTTGAGCGATGAACACAGTGCTGGGAAACATTTTAGGCAGGGTGGGCCTTTCCTGAGTTGGGTAGTCAGGATGTCTGGACAAAGAATCCACAATGATATTTGAGCTCCCTGGAATGTGATATATCTGGAATTGGTATTGAGCAAAGAAAAAGGCCCATCGTGCTTGTCGGCTGTTCCGGCACTCCATGGATTGAAGGACTTGTAGGTTCCTGTGATCTGTTCGCCCTTGTACAGGATGGGTAGCACCCAGGAAGAAATGATGCCAGTCTTTAAAGGCTTGGCGAATGGCAAGCAGTTCTTTTTCTAGAACTGAATAGTGGGTTTTGCATGGGAGCAAGGTCCGAGATAAGTAAGCCACAGGATGTTCGAACCCGTCTTGGGCTTGTTGTTTCAACACCTCGCCAATCGCGAATTCAGAGGCGTCTGTCTCCACCAGAAAGGGTCTTGTAACGTCAGGCAGTATCAAGATGGGTTCATGAGTGAACATTTCCTTCAATTTTACAAAGGCGGCTTCTTGAGAAGAGGTCCATAGAAAGGGGGTATTCTTCTTAAGTAGACTCACGATTGGTTGAAAAATGGCTGAAAAGGAAGGTATGAACTTCCTGTAAAGGTTTGCAAGGCCCAGGAAGGATTGGACTTGTTTTACGGAGCAGGGGACTGGCCAGGATGTAATGGCTTCGATTTTGACAGGATCCATAGCCACCCCTTGGGCGTTCAAAACAAATCCTAGGTAACGTACCGTAGAAACATGGAATGTGCATTTCTCTGGTTTGGCTAATAAATGATGTTCTCTGAGTCGTTGTAGCATGGCAGAAACATGTTCTTGATGTTGTGTGGGATTTTTGGAATACACCAAAATGTCATCCAAGTACACAATAACAGAGAGGAAAAGCATATCTGAAAAAACCTGATCCATAAACCGCTGGAAGACACCTGGGGCATTGGCAAGTCCAAAAGGCATGACCAGATACTCAAAATGTCCGAATGGTGTTCGAAAGGTGGTCTTCCATTCATCGCCTTCCCTTATTCATACCAGATGGTAGGCTCCTCTCAAGTCTAACTTGGTAAAAGTTACAGTGCTCCTGAGTGCTTCCAAGATGACAGATATCAGTGGTAAGGGGTATCTGTCCTTCCGGGTATATTGGTTTAGACCCCTAGAATCTAGACAGGGTCGTAGTTCCTTTGTGTCTTTCTTGGGTACAAAAAATAAGGACGCCCCTGCGGGTGACTTGGAAGGACGGATGGTGCCGTTAGCAAGATTGGTATCCAAATATTCTCTTCGGGCCTTCTTTTCAGGTTCTGATAGGATAAATATCCTGCCAAAGGGAATTACAGCATTTTCCTCAGTATAAATCGCGCTGTCTTCTGGCCGATGTGGAGGCAGGGTTTGAACAATGGCAGAGGAAAAGACGTCAGAGAATTGCTGGTAGATCTCAGGTACATGATTGACGTTTGAGATGGAGAGAGAAGAATTGTTCCTTTGATCGACCTTGGGAGCATCTGGATGGGTAACTGAAGACAAACAGTGTGATAGGCAATATTCAGAGCCCGAAAATAAGGAGCCGGCAGACCAGTTGATGTATGGGTTATGCTTCTTTAACCAAGACATTCCTAGGACCACCGGATAGTGTGCGGCTCTGATTATGTCGAACTGTATATTGGTGGTTGTGGATTGAAAGCGTGATCTTCCTGGTTTTTTGGGTGATAGGTCCTGAGGACAGGGGGGAGCCATCGAATCCCTCTACTGTCTGAATGATATCCTTTTGTTCTCTGGGAATATCATGCCTGGATGTCCATTGGTCGTCCATAAATATACCCATTGCGCCACAGTCAAGCAAGGCCAGAACAGTCTGTGGTGTTCCGATGGAAGGGAGTAGAGTGACTTCAAGGACTACCATGTTGCATCTTGATGAAGGATCCAGGATCGGAGGGATGGAGCGGTCCTTGGTCTCCCGAAGCTGGGCTCCATTCAGGATTGGGAGCAGGCGTTTCCCCAACGCCTGGGTGGTGCTATGGGACAATTCCTAACCAGATGTTTGTCTGAGGCACAGTACATGCACAACCCACTGTCAAATCTGCGGCTTCTTTCCTGGCTTGAGATAGGGCCTCTCATCGCTCCCAATTGCATAGGCTCGGGATCAGCAGGAGGGTGTTCCTTTGTGGTAGGAGCGAAGGGAGAGATCTTGGGAGGGACGTTTTGCGTTCTCTTCCTTTCTGCCTTTCTTTCTTGGATTCTGAAGTCAATTTGTAATGATAAATCTATTAGGGCCTGGAAGGAACTTGGACGGGCAATTCTGGCTAGCTCATCCTTTACTGCATCATTGATGCCACGACGAAACAGGGTAAAGCATGCCTCATTAGACCACTCATCTTCCTGTTTAAACCTGGTAACATAGGACAACATATCCTGAGATCCTTGGCAGAACTCCAGTAGCCTTTCCTGTGCAGTATACACCTTGTCAGGACGATCAAACATCTCCTTGAAGGCCTTAATAAAGCCGTCGTAATTATCCAACAAGGGATCTCCTGCTGAAACCAGTGGTGTGGCCCAAGACAGGGCATTGCCAGTAAGATGGGCTATGACAAACCCCACCTTAGTTCTAGGGGTGGAAAATTAGTATAGCTTAAATGTGAAGTGCACTAGACAGGAATCCAGGAATGAACGGAACAATTTAGGGGAACCATCCTATTTGTCCACTATTCCACTTGTGGAAGCGCTATCCTGATAGGCCGAATCTCGGGATAGAACCAGTTACTTCAGGGCGGCGTTCTCTGCCTTAAGATTCTGTACTTCTTTGGAGAGTTCTTGCATGCAATGCAAGAGATCCTGCATAGTAGGATCCATCTCTGTTGCCTTGTCAGATGATGGGTGTGTCAAACTGTCACAACTGGGTTGAGGGCTCACCTGTTTAGGCTTGGTAGGCTTCTTTCTTGTTGGGTCTGTCTGCCTGCGTTTCCTGGAGCTGCGGGTCTCGTGGAGATGAGGACGGGCTTCTGCAGGCGCCACACTGTCTGTGGCAGGTAACTTAGAGTTCAGCGTTCAAGTGTGGCAGTTCGTTGGCAACTGCGAGAGCAGTCCTGGATGGAGAGCTGCGGATGCATGGTGACCGCAGTTGCAGGTGAGGTCCGGAAGCTCTGGAAATCCTGGGTAAACGGTAAGGCGGTCCGAGGGCAACTGTGAGAGCAGTCCTGGATGGAGAGCCATGGGTGCGGTGACTGCAGTTGCAGGTGAGGTCGGGAAGTTCTGGAAATCCTGGGCAAGCGGTAAGGCGGGCCGAGGGCAACCGCAAGAGTAGTCCAGGATGGAGAGCCGCGGGTGCGGTGACCGCAGTTGCAGGTAAGGCCCGGAAGCTCCGGAAATCCTGGGAAAGCGGTAAGGGTGTCCGAGGGCAACCGCGAGAGCAGTCCTGGATGGAGAACCGTGGAAGACACAGTAGCTGAGAACCAGGAATACACAAATTAGGTGAAGAAATTCCTAGGAGAATCTTCAAAATTATCCATAGCTCTCCATATTTTTGCCCGGTCATCCTTCTACCAGTCCCGGAGCACCTTGAGCTGCGCGGTCCTGTAATACACCCTGAAATCGGGTGGACTCAGGCTCCCCCGCTCTGTGGAGGTTCGCATCACCTTGGACGCTATCCTTGGGGGCTTATTGGCCCACACAAACCTGCTGGCGATTTTGTTCAGAGACCTGAAGAAAGTTGGGAGAACGTGCACCGGCAGGGTGGCAAAGCTGTACAAGAGCTTTGGGAGGACTGTCATTTTTAGGGTGTTGATACGTCCTAGCCATGAAACTGCTAAAGGACCCCAGTCTATCATCTTACTCTTTAGTTTCTCCAGTAAAGGTGGATAATTTGCGTGATAAAGTTGTTCCAGCCTTGCGGTCAATTTTATTCCCAAATAGGTGATAGGGTGGTCCACCTATCTATAGGGAGAGTTGGCCTTCAAGGCGCAGACTGCTGAGATCGGGATAGTAAGATTGAGAATTTCAGTTTTGGAGGGATTTACTTTCAGGCCCACCACACTCCCAAAGTGGGCCATTTCCGCTTCGAGTGCTGGTATGGCCATAGTCGGGCTGGTAAGAGAGAGTATCACATTGTCAGCAAAGGCTGCAATTTTATGTGATTCCCCTGCGAAGGGGATTCCTGTTTTGAGATGGTTAGAACGTACCACTTCAAGGAACAGTTCCAGATGGAGTGCATACAATATCGGGGAGAGCGGGCACCCCTGTTTAGACACGTACAGGGTCTGATAGCTGTCCATTCACTGCTAGCCTGAGGATCGGGTTTCTATAATTAGCTCTGATCCTGTCCATAAATTTGGGACCAAAGCCCATTCTAAGCCTGGTTGCAAAAAGGAATCCCCACTCCACCCTATCAAACGCCTTCTCTGCGTCTATTGCCATGAGGAGAGGGGGGATTCCTCCTTTGTGGGCCTTCTCCACGAGGTGGGCCACCCTCCTCACATTATCACTGGTCTGCCTGCCTCTAACAAATCCCGATTGTACCGGGTGGACCAGCTTCGAGACCAGGTGGTCTAATCTCTTGGCTAAGATCTTGGCATGTATTTTAGAATCGACATTGATTAAAGCTATGGGACGATAGGAGGCGCATTCAGTTGGGTCCTTGCCCTTTTTGTGGATGAGGACAACTTTTGCCTCTTCCATAGTTCTTGCAATTGTGCTGTCCCTCCCTATTTGATTGAAGAGCTTGGTTAGTATAGGAGTAAGTACTTCCTTATGCCGTTTATAAAATTCCGCCACATAGCCATCCGGACCCGGTGATTTAAGATTAGGCAGTTCTCTTATTGCCTCCCATACCTCTTCCTCTGTGATATCACTTTCTGAAGCTTCCATCTCTTCGAGCATTATGTGGGGTAGATTGACCCTATCTAAGTAATTTAGTTGTTCCACCTGCGCCGGGGCTGCAGACGAGTACAGGGCAGAACAGAATCGTGAGAATTCCCTCAAGATGTCTTCACTATTGGTGAATGTGTTCCCACCCCCCACCTTAATCTTTATTATTGTCCTCCCCGCCAGGTCCTTTCTAAGCATTCTCGAGAGCAGCCGGTCAGCCTTATTGGCTTTGATATAATATTTCTGCTGGAGATGCAGCAGACTCTGCTCCGCTGCCTGAGTCTGAATCAAGTCTAGCTGGCCACGCACTGCCCTATACTCCCTTTTGGTAGCCTGAGTCTGAATTGCCCCCATTTTAGCCATTATCCCCCTTAGTGATTCCTGCAGCTGCGCCTCCTCCAATCTCAACTCCCTGTCCCTTCTCGCCTTGATCCCTATAATTGACCCTCGGGGGGGGTAGCCTTAAAGGCGTCCCACCTGACTTGCGGCGACGTGTCCCCTGCGGGATTCTCAACAAAGAAACGTTCTATTTCCTCCTCAACCTCTCGGACCAATACTGGGTCTTTAAATAGGGAGATAGGATAGCGCCATTTCCACAACACGCAGGTCCGCCCCTCGTCTTCAAGGATATGGTCAGGGGAGTGTGATCCGACAACATTTTAGAGCCCATCGAGATGTCCAACACCCTCCTCAGGAGATTGACTGATAGCCAGATGTAATCTATTCTCGAATGGGACCGATGAACGTGAGACTAAAAGGTATACCCCCCGCTTCTCCCCGTACCTCCCGCCATGCGTCACCTAGGGCCAGGTTGGTGATTTTATCCTTCAGAGATTGTGATGGTCTCCCCTGTGGGCCTGCCCCTCCCGCCGTTCTATCTTTCCCTGGATCCCATGTGATATTGAAATCGCCATTAAGAATAATAGGGAACTTGGCAAAGTTCTCCGGTTTTCCCAGGGTATCTTGAAGGAAGCTATCTTGTGCAGTATTAGGGGCATATCGTGTTGCCACCGTTATGGGGGAATCATTTCCCTCGAGAGAAACCGCTAAGACCCTCCCTTGGTTATCTGCCACTTTTCCAACTATATGTAGCTCCAGCCCATCCCCGAGTGCGATTAGGACTCCTGCTTTCTTTACCGGTTGAGTCGCCTGTAGTGACCTGGTGTACCCCCAAAACCTGAGCCTTACCCTGTCAACTGATCAATTGTGGGTCTCTTGGAGCGTGACTATGTCCGGCCTTTCGCGCTTGATGAGGCGCTCCACTTTCTTACGCTTAATCGGTGAATTTAGGCCGTTGACGTTGAGCGAGAAGATCCTCAGTACTCGCAGGTTAGACATATTGGTTCAACTAAAAATATCATATGTCTCACTGAACTCTGTGGAGTAACTGGCGCTCGCTGCTTGGGGTCTCCTTTTCTGATGCACTGCAGGAGCTCTGTCTGCCTTCTGGTCCTGTGACTCTCCCATACCCCCCCTTGTAATCCCTCCTTCCCTCAGGTAGTGTGGGACGACAGGCCTCAGCCCCCCTCAAATCAGAACCTCGAGAGTCGTCCCATCGAGTGCCCCCCAAGTGTTCCAACGTGGGATGTCCCATTCCCATTCCAAGATGTGTGATTCTGTCCGCCCCCCAAGACCCTTGCTGGATTAGATGCATGACCCGACACTGACAACAAAACTTTTCTGCTGTTGTGCCCATCCCAGGCATCCTTTCTCTGCTCCGTCGGCGATACCGCTTGTTAATGAATCAGTTCTGCAAACCCTGACCTCTCGTTGGCGGCAGACCATTCAGGACCGGTTCGTTATCATTTTTCCTCATCTTCTTAGAGCGGGCCATGGACCATTCCCACTCCCTCCAGGAGGCCCTCTGAGATGATGGCGGGGGCGATGGTGGTAGAGCAGAGCGAGGCCCTGCTCACATGTGGGGATCTTCTGAGGATTCCCTCGCCATTCGAAGACCAGGCCAAAGGGATGTAGCCATCTGTAACAAACACCTTGTGCTCTTAAATGGGAAAGTACCGGGCCCATCTTTCGTCGTTTGAGTAAAGTTAACTGTGCCAGATCCTGATACAGCGCAATCTCAGTACCGTTGTATGTGAGATGACCAGCCTTCCGTGCAGCTGTTAGGATTCGCTCCTTCACCGTGAAGCTCTGCATAGCTACCAGGACATCCCTGGGTCTGGCACCTGGGTCCGCTCGTTTGGGCCCCACTCTATGTATCCTGTGAAAGGCCATGCCCTCCAATCCCGGCTCCTCCAGGAGGTCCACAAAAATACCCTTCACAGCCTGGGGTAGATCTTGATCGAAGATGTTCTCTGGAAGGGCCTTGATCCGAAATGTTCGAGCGCCTAGACCTGTTTTACAGATCTTCAACTTGGAGCTCCAGATTGTGCGTGGCGGTCACCAACGTGTCCAGGAGAGTGGCAGCCTTCCTTGCGTCCTCTGCGATGTCCTGGATCGCCCTCTCATTTGTGTCCACCCTTTCCTCTATCTTGCTAATGTCCCTTTTGATCTCCTGGAGACCTTCCGCCAGGTCTTCCCAAAGAGCATCCATTTGCATTTGCCCCGCGGTGGTGATCTTCTCCACTATGTCGGCCAGCAGGAGTTTCAGCGCCGCCTGGGTGACAGGTTGATCCAATGCGTTTGTGTCTGCCGGAGGGTCCCCTGGCGACCACTCGCTGGGGCCTGCTGGTTGGGATTCCTCTGTGTCTTTGGCCCATATCTTAGTGAGAGCATTTTCCTGCAGTCTCCTCAGAGGTCTTTGAAGGGCTTGGGGGTCCTTGGCTTTATTCTTAGACATGATACTGGGCACTCAGGGTGCTATGGTCGAAGACTGGAGGCTCGGGTTCCCCGCAGGGCCGGATAGATATAACTGAGTACTGAAATGGGGAGGGGCCCTTTGCAGGCACTGATAGTCAGAGCAGCCCTCTGCATGCCGCTGCGACCCTCCAGGCCCTGGCGGGGCCATGCACTAAGGAGATCCGCTGAGTATGCTGGAACGTTTGGGGCACCCAAAGTGGCCAGGCGAAAGTGAGGGGACTGGAAAGCTACTCCTTCAATTACACAGCTGTAGAGTCTCCTGTGCCAAACCAGTACGTCCAGGAGAAGAGGGGGGGTCTGTGAGAAGGGGGGGTCCAGATTGCCTTCCCGTCACCCCCTCAGGTCCTCTACATATGACCAGTCTACCCGGTGCTAGAAGGTGTCAGAAGTTACCAGTCCAGTGGTGGAATGACCAATGGGGAGGAGGGCTCACAGACCCCGATGCAGAAGCCTTCATGGGTGCCAATAAAGATGAGACCGGGGGCTGGAGGGCCTGCCCACACCCCCCCACCAGAGCGCAGGCCAAACCTTGTGTTGTGGATGCCTGGGGAGGCGCCCGACAGTGTCCTCAGCTCCCCCGCCGTACTCCGCTCCTGCACTGCAAACTCCCGGCACCAGGTGTTCTCCCGAGCCTCCACAGGGCACCCCGTCCAATGCTGGCTGTCCCGCCTCCTGCTGGCGTGGGCGGGCTTCCCGCTGGCCGGATCCTGGGCCCTGCTCATCTCCTCCGGTAATGGTGCCCGGGTGCGGCGCCAGGCCCCTCCACCGCGCAGAATGACAGAGCGCCTCGGAGGGGGAGAGGAGACACTCCAAGCGACATCAGCCAGGGCCCTCCAGAGGTGCGGGACACCTCCCGTCCGCGACCGCTTGCGCTCCAGCCACCCCGGGGGCCAGTCACAGGTCCACGGGTCCCGCTGGGTCGGGCCTCGCCGTGCTGCCGCTGTTCACCGCCTGCTCCCAAAGGTGCCACAGGGGCAGGCACGACCAGGTCCCGCTCCTCTGCCTCCGAAGGTCACCCGCTGCCTTTTACCGTCGCCTGGGTTGGGCTGCGCCAGTCAGATGGGCCAGAAGTAAAGACTCGGGGCAGGAGCTCAGTAGGCGCGGTGTTCACAGCATCGCGGCCATCTTGGAATCTTCCATTTTGCAGGTTTTAAATGCTATAAATGAATAAAACTTGGCACTCTTGGTGTTCTTTCTCTGCACCTTAACAAGGGTTGATTCATCCTTTGCACATTCGCTCCTTTCCCGAATAGATAGCTGACCTTGGCTGCTTCAATCTTGACTCCAGGCCAGACAACATCATCATACAGTTCCACGATTCAGCTTATTCTTCCTATGACACAATTTTCCCTTTCCTCTTTATGGGTCTTGCCTTACTAAATGTATGATACTAATGTCCAGCTCCTATATAATAGAGGCTTTGCCTGCATTCTATTTACTATGTATAGCCAACTCCTATGATGACTTAGCCTACCTTGCATTTCAGCATCTGTACAATTATTGAATAGGCGATTCCCTGCAGCACTTCGTGGACGAGTAATCTTCTTTTTCGTATTTACAAGTTCACTTGAGTCTTTACTTTGTCATTAGTTTCTGTAGGCTCCATAAATCCTCTTCAGCTAGCATCTTAGGACGTCACTTTATGTCTCTTGTGACATCATTCGCTTCTTTCCTTACTCTTTGTCATATTCCTTCAGGGCGTTCCTCCCTTCAGTTGTCATTACTCCGGGGATACATTCAATAAGGTTGTCTCAATGGGTATATTCTTTCGAACACATGCTGTGTTATTGGCACAACTGCTGGTGTCAAACACGGCACAATCTCAGGTCTCCAGCATATAGGGGTTTGGGGGGCAGGGTTTCCTGCAGAGGCATGCAGCTGTTCCTCTACATTCCCCCTCTGGTCATGTCCTCGACCACCTCCTCAATCTTTTCCACATCCAGGTATTTTCTCTTAAAGAAGTGTTTCTTATGTGTCCATATCTTCAACACCCCCCTCAGGGTGCCAGCTGACTTGACATGTTCATCTACACTCCAGGTCATGTAGTTACATTGTCCCTTCGAAGTACAATAGACCCATTGTCCCACGCATTTCTTATGATTCTTTGGATATAGGAACTTCGTTCATTCAGGTGCTACAATGCTGGCCTCTATGTATTTCCTGACAGCTTCATCAGCTTCAGTCGATGTTGTAGGCCGTTGGCATGTTGCTCGTATTTTTCTTTGCTTGAACAATTCCGTCTGATTCTTAGAAACTGGCCATATGGGAGATTGTATCTCAGCCCCTGAGGGTGATAACTCGAGAAATGCAGTAAGCTGTTACGGTCGGTTGGTTTTCTGTAAAGTTCGGTTTGGAGATTGTTGCCTGATCTGTAAATGTGTAGATCAAGGAAATCCACAGCCTGGTAGCTCCAATCGATGGTAAACCGGATATGGTCATTACATTGATTCAGCCATTCATGGAACAAGCCCAATTCGGATTCTGTGCCAGTCCATATGAGTAGGACATCTTCGATGTACCTTTGCCATAGGAGTATTTGTGATTTGAAGGGGTTTTGATCATTATATATATGTTCTGTTTCATACTGGGACATATACAGGTTGGCAACATCAGGGGCGAAAGTAGCCCCCATGCTGACACCTTTAATTTGTTGGTATAATTGATCCTTGAAAAGAAAGAAGTTCTCCGACATGGCGAGCCTACAACATCGACTGAAGGAGAGGGGATACCCCAAGAAACCAATTAGACAAGCAAGAAAAAGGGCACTGAACACTGACAGAACCATACGTCTGACGCCTAAGGAGAAAACTGAAATTAATAGATTGGTCTGTGTTACCACACGTAGTCCTTTGAGTAATCTTACCAAACAAACAATCAACAAACATTGGCATTTGATTAAAAACAAGGGTACCCTAGAGAAAAAGCCCATTTTTGACTTAAAAAAGAACAGGAATCTCAGGGACACTTTGGTTCATACTTACATCGAAGAAACCAAGACATCCAACACCTTTTGGGACCTCCCGAGTCTGGTGGGACACTATCGCTGTGGCACTTGTGTGGCATGTTGCTACACCAACCCTACTAAAACTTTTGACTACAAGAATTACCATCGCATTTTACAGACCCACACCAACTGTAATAGCAAGTTTGTGATCTATGGTATACAATGCCCTTGTCACCTGCTATATATTGGAAAAACTACCAGACCAGTGAAACGGCGAATTTCAGAGCACAGGTCCTATATTAAAAACAAGATACCGGACAAACCCTTGGTCGACCATTTCAGTCGACTAGGACATACAAATGATGACATTTCCTGGACCATCATACAGCAACTTACTCCACAAAAAAGGGGAGGAGACAGGGACAAAGCTCTGACAAGACTCGAGCAACAGTTAGTCCACAAACTAGACACCGTCCGAACAGGTTTAAATATATCTGTAGAATGGAAACACTTTTACAGCCAGTGAATTAAAACGGACTGTTTAACTTCCATGATGACCATCATAGATCAGATACTTTTTGGCACCATGGTATCTATGTTTTAGTTTTTTTGTTTTTTCGTTTTTTCGTTTTTTCGCTGGGCAATAATAACATACCACCCCTTATCTAGCTGACCCCAGACTTACACTATTTTCATCTGTCAATGTAGGTGCTTCATACCGAGATAATTTAATGATTTGTCATCATCATTTTCTCTAGCATAACCTGTCCGCTTTGTTTACTTACCTTTTGATGAGACACGACTAAACAGTATTAATGATGATGCACGTATCTGTTTTTTGCAGTTCGCATTGTATAACATTCATTTTACACTTCAGTCAATGTGTACATACTTGTGTTTATATATAATCTTGTTTGTAAATTACTTGTTCTGAGTGATTACAGATTCTCAGTTACACTCGATTTTATTGTAACGGCACCGCTGTTTTAGCATGGCTACACACAGTAGACACCTCCTTTTTGCAGGGCAACTATCCATTAACCCATTGCCTTCATTAAGATCTGTACACACTATGTCGCGATTAGATAGGCGTTTTTGTTATCTGTTCCCGTTTTGTTCCTGCACTTCAGGTTCCCCTACCGTCTATTTTGGCCTTCACAATATTTGGCCTCACCATTTACATTCTCTCTCCTTGACGTCATCACATTTGTGAAACCTGGTGCAGGTACGCGGTTCCTTTAACTCTGCAGCGTACTTGCCACCAGCGTGCACTATGCTAGCCCAGCTGCGCACAGTACTCTCGCCTCAGGCGTACGTCTCCAGCGGGCCCGCCCCCTCGAGCCCCCGTGGCAGGTTACGATAGGCTACAGGGTGGATGACACCTCACTAGGGGTGCGCCAGCGCCGAGCCAATCAACTCGACCGACGGGTTTGATTACCCGAGGTCGGCATGGTGACTATTTTCATTTGCACGGCGTTCGTCTACAGAGACGCTGCGCCTCCTCGCCTGGCCCAGACGAACACTTTAAGTTACAAATGTAAGTGAAACTTCATATGATTTGATTTTGGGCCTTGAAATAGGGTTAGCCCATTACTTTAATCTGTACACCAATATGTTGCACGTAGAATAGTTGCTTTTCGTGCTTATTTCACACGTGCTTTAGGTACGCTAATATCCTTACCCATGTGCGCCTCTTGTACACAGATTCTGTCACGTCTGGACAATCTGGGACAGGAACCACTATTCACAGTGATTGTCTATACCATCACGAACCAAGAAGACACATCTTACCATTTGAGGTAAGATTTTCCCCATTTTTAGATTTACTCAGACATGACACCACGATCTGTACAGTAACCTCACAGATCTCCATATGTCGTTACAGGTACACATCTGTTGCCTCAATGGCGCATAAAATGCCCAACTGATGTCCATACCCATGATGGATTATCTTACTTACCCTAGCACTGGATAAGTCTTCGGTAAGATTTAGCCTCCTCTGCAAGGGAGTTCTCGTGTTGTTAATGAAGCATCCCAATGGGAGCTTTTTGAATGATAATTTTATTTGAGGTTATTGCTCCACTTACCAATTCCCATTTGGTGTTTATAGATAGAGACCCCGGGACCTCCATCCCTCTACACGTCCTGATGAAGGCCTGCTCACATAGCTGCACTGTACAGCTCTTCTAGGCCGAAACACCATTGTGTCAACTATATCACCATTTAAACAGTGCACATTTGAAACATTGTTTATGTGTTCTTTTGTATATATGTCCATTTATGTGGGTTTATGTTTATTCCTGTGACTGCACAATTGAAATGATCAACCAATAGTAGCAGTCCTCTATTTCTATCACATTGAGATCCAGCCTGTCTCGCTGGTTCATACCTATTTGTATTTTTTTAAAAAAATATCTCAGGGTGCTCTATCCCCAATTACATTACCTAGATGTCATTAAAATACTTTTTGTAAAGGAAATACAGTAAGAAATGACTGATACATTTTTGTTGTATTGTTGGAACTGTGTGACTTCTCACCCTGAAGTTTTGGTTTTGTCTATTCAATGGCGCCATCCTACATGCATGCTGAATTTGTTCATTCTCTACAATCATGCCATTTTCTTCATTAATGATTTTTAATACAATCATCACATTTCTTTTATGTCTGCAACTGTATAATATGTTCAATTATATACAATAAGGTGTCTTCCTATCACTGTACTGTTTTTAGGATCCTGTAAGAAAGTGTGAAGATTAAAGTCTCTTCTAAAAAGAGCAGGGTAAGACTGAAGTAAGAACATAAAGACAGCAACCACAAGCCGAAGAACATCACTGTTGGCTGGTACCATGTGTTTTTATCACTTTAAAACAAATATTCTCCACAAAATGAATCTGGGTACTAATCTTTTTTCCAATTTCTGATCAAGAGCTTACTTTTAGGCATAACTCACATGAATTATTTTTTGCTTCAATATTTTTCTAAAAGTTCTTTTTAAAATTCCTGGAATTCTCTGCAAGTCCTCGCACTCCCAGCTTAAATATATATAAGGAGTGTCTATTGAATTCCAGTCCAAATAAAGTATGTGTTTAATCACTTGTTGCTTTATCGTCAATGTTCTTGGTCATCATCAATCAGATCTGCACAAGCAGAAATTATCCTTCTTGTTTCGCTTCTGAATCAGCAACGGTGGGAAGGTCTCGCCTTTATAAATGTTCATGTTGTTTAAGTGGAGCCACGCTCTTCTTCCTTGTACCTTACTTGCAGAATGGGACAATTCTTCAACACAGAATGGGCCATGGAAGCGGGGCTCATGCCACTTCGTGGTGACATTTTTGATCAGGACTAGGTCTCCAACATATAATTTAGGTGGTGGAAATAGTTAATTTGGATTTGCTGCTGAATTATCTTCTTCTGTGTTCTTAGACCAACCCCCCTGATGCTTGACTTGATCTGAAATGAAAGAAATACTGGTAGTGACTCATGTCAAATAATCATGCGTCTCATCACCTAAAGTTTTGGCTACACTCTGGGCATCACTCTTAATCCTAGATAGAGGTGTAAGGGGCATTCTCATTCAACGCCCTGTAACTAGTTTGTGCATGGTGAGGTGGTAGTCCGATCCTGGCTGTTTCTGAATGGCATATAAGGCATGGGGTAGGCAATACAGCCATTCTTCAAAGTAATTTTAATCTTGCTGATCCTTTCCTTGAGGAGGCCATTGAGTCTCTCACATATTCCGTTCACTTGCGGGTGATAAGCAGAAGAAAACCTGTGCTTTATGCTTAAGAGAAGTCTTGTCTGTTCAAATAGTTCATTGACAAAATGCGGCCCATTATCAGATCCTAGCACCTCACACACACCCCACCTCGGGAATACTTTGCACACTAAAAACTTGCTGCACAAGTGGCATCAGGGTGTGGACATGGACCCGCCTCAATCCACCTAGAAAAGGGACACACCACCACTAATAGATACCTATATACCTATACCTATACCTATATAGATACCTATATCCATAGTCAATATGTAAATGCTGAAACTGACTTCTGATCGTTCTCAGTGTATGCCCAGCAGTAAACGTTTGACACACGATGCAATTCACCGTAAACAGGGCAACGTGTTCCATCAAATTAGGAATGATTCAGTCTTCTGCAATACTAGCAACAAGACTCTAGTTACATGCACGGGATAATGCAGCTGTTCAAGAGTGACCTTTAATAAAGTTACTGGCATCACTGGCTTTCCAGTGCTGTCCTGTTGTCATAATGCTTCCATGGGGGATAAAGAACATCCACTTTGTTTCCATAGTTCTTGCTCTTCCTGTGGTGCACATCCCTTAATCTCTATTAATTGGGTTATTGAGAACTTATTAAACCTCTATTGCACTAGCATGGTTGTGACTGAGCTCTCATTAATACTCTCAGTATCAAAACTCAACATTTCTGGAGAATATGCAACCCTTTTGGCTTCTATGTGTGCAGATTCGTTCCTACAAGAGATAATATCTGTTTGCTTAATATGCGCTGCACATTTTATGACCGCTATGGCTACTGGGAGTTGTAGTGCCTTAATGAGTCTCTCCAATAAGGACGCATGCAGCACTGGAGAGCCGTCTGCGCGGTGGTAGCCCCTCCTCTTCCAAAGTGCTAACCCTGCGTGCATGGTTGACATCACATAGGCGGAGTCACTGTACACTATCACTTCCTGCCCTTCATGTTTCTCAAGTGCGACAATAAGCACCACTAATTCTGCTGCTTGTGCTGAAAAATGAGACATAGTCTTGCACTTGCTACTACTTCAAATTCTCCATTAAATCTGTGCCTTACTACTGCAGCACCTGAATGCATTTCCCCACTAGTCTGATCAATTTTCAAAGAAACACCAATAACACGAATCTCCCCTTCTGCCAAACCATTCTCCTTCACATGTGGTATATCAAAATAATTGGCAAAGGCATGCACATGATCACCTTCTTCTACAGGTTCAGCTTGGAACATGGCAGGGTTCACTATTTTACATCTTATGATTTTAATTGCTCAGTTAGAAATCATTACCTCATAAAATGAGGCTGTTTGGGAAGTCACTGTGCCCTTCGGTTTCTCTAAAATGACAAATAGAGCATGCTCCACGAAAAGAGTCATAGAGCAGCCCATTACAGTATTTGTGTCCTTCTCAATTGCAAATGAGGCAGCTGCCAAAGATTTTTCGCAAGAGGAATGTTCTCTCATAACTGGGTCTAAAATCCCACCATAATACGCCAAAGATTTGTACCCCGATGTGGTTCATTGTGTAAGTACTGCTGTCATTACTGACCCATCTGTGTGTGAAAATAAATTAAATTCCTCACCATAATCAGGGATTCCTAAAACTGGGGCTGTGCAAATGTCTTTTTTCAATTCTTCAAATCCTTCCTCCATTTCTTCAGTTCATTCTAATTTTGTTTTACCAACTTGCACTTTCTTCATTGCTTGGAGAAGTGGCCTTGTGTAAGTACTATAATCAAACACCCAGGCTCTAACATAATTGCACAAACCCACAAAATTGTTGCATCTGTCTCACTGTGGTCGGTTTTGATGTTTTCATGATTGCCTCAGCTCCCTCAGGTGTCACTTTCTTTCCGTCATGTGAAATCAACTGACCTATGTATAACACCTCTTCTTGACAGTAGTGCAACTTCTCTTTGTCCACCTTATATCCCTTGTCTGCTAGAAGAGTCATTAATCAGATAGTGTCCTGTCTGTTAAAGATCGATGGGGACTCAAAGTACCCCAGAGGCAGCCTAGTTTGTTTTAGTCTCTTTTTGAAAAACATAAATGAAGTCACGTCTTGGGAGTCCTTATGCAACGGGATCGAGAAAAATGCATTTTTCAAATCGATCACCATGAAGTATCGACCTTCTACTGGGATGCTACATAATATTGTTGCAGGATTAGGAACTAAAAGAAACTCAGCATCTACAATCTGGTTAAGAGGTCTTAAATCTCCACGACCCCCCTTTAGATGTTTTAATCGTATACACTGTGGTATTACAAAATTATTCTGATGGCACCAGAATCCCCAAATTCATCAATGCTGAAATAGTCTGAAATATACCTTAATCAGCTTCTCGAGACATGGGGTAATGTTTTGCTCGAGGCAGAATTGCTCCTGGCTTAAGCTTTATTTTAACCTCCCATATCCCCTTCAATAACCCTATGTCACAAAGGCCTGTGGTCCATAAGGCACTCAGCACTTTTTCAAGATCTTCCTGAAAAAATGCTCGTCGTTGCCGCATTATTGCCATTCTCTGTGGGACTTCTCTTTTTTCTATTTTTATCCAATATGTAATGCCCATGAAGAAGACCACTTCATCATCACTTTGGTCTTCTCCGAACATATCGTCCGTCATCTGTTACCTCAGTCAATCTGTACCCTTCCTCAAGAGCTATCATTGTTCTCCATGGTCTACCCTCATTGTCTATCCCTTCGAGCCTTGCCATTTCCTTTTGTACTATAGATGCTTCCAACTCTATAGGAATAGTCTCTCCACCCTCCTCATCCATAGGTATTTTTGGTCTAAATAAAAAATCATGAGGTATTCTCACAATCTTTCCTACCAGGCCAGGTAGCCATGTCAGTAAAATGCTTACTCCATATAAAGTAATCTCTGGATCTACTGGAACAACTTGCAGAGCCACTTGCCCTGTGAACGCCAGTATGAACTATCCCATGTTTAAATAGTGTATTCCTGGACTAGAGCACACTATTCCTTGGTCAGTGAATGAAATTGTCATGTTAAGTTTCATCATCAAATCTTTTCCTAAAATGTTAACCGGTGTCTGTCGTGAATATAACAAAGGAATGGACATGTCACATTCTCTTATGGAGACTGGTAATTTATCAGTAAAAGGAACATGACTCGTAGCTCCAGAGAACCTTTGAGCATTCATGGCAAAACCTGACATTGGATATTTTCCCTCTAGTATACACTAACAAGGCGCTCTAATGTCTACAAGAAAAGAAAAGGATTTGCCTCCTATCGTCACATCGACACTTGGTTCCTCTTGGGGGGTCTGGTGTCAAAGATCATACTGAACACATCAAGTCAACCTGTGACCTGTCCTATTGTGGGTATATGCTCATCCCCATCCCTGTGATAGGATTTCCTTGTACCACAGTGACACCGCCTATTCTGGGTGTCAATACTTGTCTTCTATTGGCATAATGCTGTGTTTGCATAGGGGCTTGTTGCGACTGCACTTGTGGTGGATTCATTTGTTCCTGTCCCTGCTGTTGCACCTGTTCTACTTGCGGTGCTTGTGCCAAATAAGATGTGTGATCTCGGGTAAAGCCCTCTCTGGTCTGTGTGCTATATGGTGGAGGATAAGCTGTCCCCCTCTAGAAAAATTGGCATTTTGTACATTTAGAACATCGAGAACAGAAACGGGAGACTTATTCTTGGCCTCAAGCCCAGGAACCACTTCTCTGCAGTGCTGAAACCCCTCCACTGGCTCCCCGTGGCTTCAAGGATCAAGTTCAAGATCCTCTGCATTGTCCACAAGGCTTTCTGTGGCCTGGGACCCACCTATCTGCACCAATGCTTTCCTAAATACTGTCCCTCCCGAGCCCTCCGCTTATCTACCTCCAACCTTCTGTGAGTGAAAAGGTTCTCTAAGCAGAGATTTGGAGGGAGATCTTTATCTTCAGCAGGGGCCTCCCTCTGGAAAAGCCTCCCTGCCACCCTCTGTCTTGAGCCTGATCTCCTTCAGTTCCTGAAACTCCTTAAGACATTCCTCTTCTCATCTTCATTCTCTCTCCCTCTACCCTGCTGACCTCTCTCTCCACCCTATCCCTCACTCCCTCCTTTTTCCACACAGCATGCTGACTGGCCGCTAAGCATACCTCAGAGTCTCGCAGGTCCCCGGCACCCTTGCCAGTCCTCCAGTACTTGCTACAGGGCCTGCACTTGCCTCATTGACACTGCACTTGCACAATGACCCACAGAGAATGGCATCTCAGCACTTACCCAGTTTCTGACTAACTGCGCGCATCTGGATTCCCCCCTGCACTTTCCTCCCACCTCACCCCATCTCCTTTACTGTCTGTGCACTTGCACAATCTAATGTGCCTTGATGATCATTCTATCTTTTGCCTCCCTGTCTCCCCTCCTGCATGGTTACACCTCTATGCTCTTGGAAAAACTGCAGAATCGTCGTCAAACCTATTTGCTGTTATCTATACTGTTAATTATATCAAATGCACTTACTCTGCCTGGGCAGACTGGTATCATTCAGAAACTCAAGGGCTCTGAATGACTGTTGTTTTTCTCCCCTTGTTCCCTCCCTCCTTGAGCGCTTTGAAACACTTGCCTTGTGTATAGGCACTTTACAAATAAACATTACATACCATACCATATCATATCATTCCCTTGGCTCCCACATATGTGCGCAATATGTCCTGTCATTCCACAATTCCAACATACTGGCGGAACCCTCCGATTCGTCCCTCCTTGGTTATATCCTCCCTGAGCACTATGGTTCTCATTTTGTGTACTTTGAAACCCAAGTTCATTATTTTGAAATCCGCTTCCTCTTCCTCTATAACCCATACCTCTGCCCTGTGGTGTAAACCCATATCCACCTTGGCCCATCGGGTGCACATCTTTCACCTGCGATGCACCCATTCCTTCCTGCATTCCCAATCCTTCTCCGCTTGTCAGTACCGCCCCTTCTATGGCAACTTTTTTGGAACTAATTTGGCTTCCTCCATCTTTCTAATCTCATCTTTCTTTTTGTTCTTCTCTTGTAATAACCAACAATGTTGTCCTATCGCCAACTGTATCTCAGCCCATGGCTTCGCTTCCATCCCCACTTGTTTTTTCATGTCTCTGTACTGGTTCAGGCAACCCCTGACATAAAGTGTGGTAAAATAATGCCACTGTCTTTTCCCATGGCTCGCGAGTTTCAAGTTGCCATTTCTCCTGAATATCCTGAATGTAAGCACTAGGGTCTTCATCTTCTTTCATTTTACGTGTCGTAATTGCACCCACATCCGATGTGTCGGGATACTGTACCCTGAGAGCCCTCCAAACGTCTGCTCTATAATTATTAAACAGCGCTCCATCATGCACTGTGTTTTGTGCAGTCACACTTGAATATCCCGCTGTCATCCATATGTCATCAACCCTCTCTCCAAGAATGGCTGCTAGAAGACCTTTTATTTCCCGTATAGAAAGGCGTATTTCCTCCTGTAATTTTTTCTAATTCGTATATCGATATCCCAGTGCCCGAAGTCATACTGGGGAGCTTGCATTTGAAGTTATCCTTATCCATCTGTAGCCATGGAATGTATTGCGGTCTTGCTCCCCCTTTTTCTAACAAGGGAAAAGGTGTGAACCTCATCCCAAAGTCGGATCCCACTATTAGTCTATCCATTGCACGGATAATCGTCTGTGGGATGTCTTGCCTCACCAGGCTCTGCCCTGCAACATCACTGTGTGCTGGTGGCACCAGAACCAGCGAAATGGCTGCAAAAAGCCCTATGCGCGCTAAAACCTCTGAAAATTGCGCAGTGAAACCGGAAAAGTTGGCTGCCAATCTACTTTGCCTGTGTCAGTGATGGAACAGGAGACCACACTGCTAAAACCTGTCATTGGGCTGCCCACAGAGGGAAAATGGAAACTACATGAAAGGCAGTGCTTTATTGCAAGGAAACCCAGAAGTGCTCTGAAATCTGTTTTTCCTTGGTTGCTTAAATTACAAAATAATGATTCCAAGCATCAAAAAATATTTAACCTCCTTGCTGGGTGTTACCCGTCACTTTATTTAAAGAATCCACATAAGCACACAATGTCAGGAAAAGGAGATTCCATCACAAGAATATCCACATTAAAAAGTGTGCTGGTCTATGAAATCTGTCAGAAATGGGCGCAGTACCGCTGGCCGCCTGTGTGACAGCAGTCAGTTAATTACATTGGAAGCTTAACTTGTGCAGTTGAAATCACATGGTTGAAATTAAGTGACTTGCAATAAAAAACAATACAGGTTGCAACTATTTAAACTCTATGTTTAAAAAGACTGGAATTAGAGATCTGTTTGCCTGTTGTGAAATTGTAAGTTTATTTTCAGCTAAGAAAATGTAACAATTGACTTGCAAGCCAAAGAACTTCAAAGTGAATTCCACAGTTTGCTCCAACAAAAGGCATCTCTCCTTCTTCTCATCAAAGGCCAGGAACTCCCAGTTAGGTGTTAATGAAGAGGGGAGGGGATTTTGCTCTGCTGCTCCTTGGAGAGACAAAGGACTCCCTTGGCTGAAAAGAATATGCAGATGCAATTGTCAACAGAAACCCCTGCTAGAGGAAAGGGGCAGGGATTGCTCTTGACCCACCAAAACTTTGGGGGCGGGACAGACAGTTATGTGTATTCTCAAAGCACAAGAAAGTATACTTTTGAAAAGGACTGACAGAGGACTGTGCAAAATTGTAAACATTTGTAAAATACATTATTGTTAATATGAAAATTATGGTCACGTTTTAAAAGTACTCAGTACTCTGTGCTATGTTCAGGGACAAGACTACATAATTTGTGGTTTTGTAGCAATTGTGGTGATGCCAGAAACATGAAACTTCACATGATTATGCCCAGATATCATGCGCACATACGTGTAAAAATGTGGACAAATCTGACATTGGGTAACAGACCAAAAGTACGAAAAATTGCCAAATCTAGACCCAAGCTCTCACCGAGATGGGGCTGGGATGAATACTTGCTCCACCAAATCTGTGATATCAATATGCTATTGCTAGCAAGTTTGTAAAATTGTAAATATGTCTTGTCTGAAAAATAGATTTAATGTGCAGAAACCAGGGGGAGGTTCTCCCTCGATCATAAAATACAGCGTCATCATGACAACATGTTTTCTTCTCGAATCAGGGGAGAGGAAAGACCCTAAACAATAGAATGCCTAGGGGTGTGCCTAGTATAATTCAGCCTACCCACCCTTTTAGAAAATACATAAATAGAGACAGCGTAGGATCTAGAGACACACATTCGCCCACCAACTGACTGCTGGCGGAGCACTTTGCAAGAGAAATCCATATCCAAAACTCCAGACTCCAGACTCCAGAATTTTGAAAGCAGAAAGGCCCATTTCCAAAGCTGAACCATTCTCAGCTTGGCCTTTAATAAATCCTGAAACCAGATTTTACCCCAGACCTCCAAGGGGAACCAAAAAGAACAGCCTGGCTGTGCTGTTGCTGCTTTCTTGCTAAGAATTCTTGCCAGAATCCAGAGATCCAACCCAGTAGAGCATAGCTGTGACCAGATAGCTGCAAACCAGGACCAACCCATCAGATCCAGTCTAATCCCACTGTGCATTGTCCAGAGTGCCGTGCTGAGTGCAGAACCAGAGCGCCTTGAGTCCAGTCCGGTGTGCTAGCTGAATTCCTGTCCAGAAAGTCTCCCTGACCAGATCCCTGACGGGTCCATTCCAAACATTGGTAGTGAGTATCCATAGCATAGGATTGTCACTGTCATATGTATTATCCATAGGTAATCCTATCCAAAATGATTCTATTATATCCAGAACTTCATTGTAGAAAATCTTTTGCCTTACCTGAATATTTCTCTCATCCCTATAGTCCTTTGGTAATAGTAGTGTTAAAATCATCTTTGCAATAATATATTTTCTGAAGAAAGGCAAGCGTCTCGGCGGGCAAAAACCATCCAGAGGCCTTGCTTGGCTGGTGGCTGTGCTGTTGTGTAGTTTGTATCTTCATAGTCTCCCCTTGCGTAAAGAAATCTTGTTTGTAATTTTAAAAAGCACATCTTTCTTTTGCAAATTTTGTCTCTTTCTGAAAAAACCGACCTCTACAAAAACCTTCATAACTTCTTCACTGTGTATGCTAGAAACTAAATTTTCAAGCGGCTCCCACTAGTATTAAAACAATGTTAGTGAATTAAATCCATTTTCAGTGTTTTTACCATTCCATTCAAAGCCAAATTCATAACCATTTGACAAGTTTGCAATCATCCCTGTTTTTTTCTGTGTTGTTGGGGGGAAATTGGGATTGATACTATTTTGTTGAATTCTGTATTCCTGAAACCTGTTTTCTCTCCTTCCATCTCTTTATATTGCATATTGGGGGATTGAGTAGTGTGCAGGGGGAAAGAGTGATCTCATTGCATTTTGATTGAACACACACAAAGTATTATTCTATGCTGCATTATTTTTCCTATCATTACTCCGTGTGATTAAAGAGATTTATTGCGACATCACCCCATTGGTGATCCTTGTATAAATATTAAATAGTGTGATAACGTGGCCATGTAGTTATGGTTAAGTTGCTGTTTCCATAGGAAGAACACTTTTTGGGTGGCTTATAACTTCGCTCCTCCTGGAAGAATCCTCACCAAACTTTGCAAAAAAAGTATATGGCCCACTCTGAATTCTTTTGCAAAGTTTGGTGAGGATTCGTCCGGGGGGGCAAGGTCATAAGGGGGGTCCCAAAACTTTTTTTTCCCCATAGACTGAATGGGGAAGAAACTTTGCTCAGCACTACAGCCCAAACCGCTGGACAGATTTTCACCAAATTTGGACCAGAAGTAGCTGCTTGGTCCAGAAAGTGTGCTTTTGCAAATTTGGTGAAGATCCGTGCAGTAGTTTTTTTTTTAAATGACCAAAAAGTAGGTCACAAAACATTAGTGATATCTGTGTTCGGTCCGCGGACACACTTCCCTGTTCACTCTGCGGACAGTGTCCTGATTGGCCAATCGGCTTACGTCATGTCTGCGGACATGCGACGTGTTAGCTGATTGGACGGCATAGAGCGTGAAGTGCATCAGATTTTCGGTAGCGCCCGCCATCTTGGATTTGCAGACGTCTGCGGACAGTGCGGTGAAACTTGGTTGAAAAATTGTATTTAGTAGAGTGTTGGTGTGTAAGAGTGTTTGGGGAGGGTGGGAGAGTATGAGATGGGTTAAATGTTGTATTTATTTATGTGGTAGACCCTCTTGTTGTGTTTGATTTATCTGCGGACAACACGGCTGTTCTGAAATGTTCTAAATAAACTAAATGGGGGTGTTCTGAGGATGTAATATGTGTCCATGTTGTTCGCAAGCAAGCTGAAACTGTTCTAAGATCACTCGCGATGTCCTGAAATGTCCTTAAATAAACAAGTTGGGGGTGTCCTGAGGACACTGTCCATATTGTTCGCTGGTAAGTTGAAAGTGTTCTAAGAACACTTGCGGTGTCCTGAAATGTTGTTAAATAAATAAAATGGGGGTGTCCTGAGAACGTGGTGTCCTGGAATGTTCATAAATAAATAAAATGGGGGTGTCCTGAGAACGGTATGCCTGTCCGTTTTGCTCGCAGATAAGTTGAAACTGTTCTAAGAATATATCATGTGTTCTGGGATGTTCGTCAATAAACAAAATGGGGGTGTCCTGAGGACGCTGTCCGTATTGTTCGCTGGCATGTTGAAAGTGTTCTAAGAACACTCGTGGAGTCCCCTAAATGTTCATAAATAAACAAAATGGGGGTGTCCTGAGGACGCTGTCCGTATTGTTCGCTGGCAAGTTGAAAGTGTTCTAAGAACACACGCTGTGTCCTGAAATGTTGGTAAATAAACAAAATGGGGGTGTACTGAGGACGCTGTCCGTATTGTTCGCTGGCAAGTTGAAAGTGTTCTAAGATCACTCGTGGTGTCCCCTAAATGTTCGTAAAGAAACAAAATGGGGGTGTCCTGAGGACACTGTCCGTATTGATCGCTGGCAAGCTGAAAGTGTTCTAAGAACACAGGCCGTGTCCTGAAATGTCTGTAAAAAAACAAAAAGGGTGTGTCCTTAGGACGCTGTCCGTGTTGTTCGCAAGCAAACTGAAACTGTTCTAAGAACACTCGTGGTGTCCTGAAATGTACGTAAATAAAGAAAATGGGGGTGTCCTGAGGACGCTGTCTGTATTGTTCGCTGGCAAGTTGAAAGTGTTCCAAGAACACTCATCATGTCTGCGGACATTAAAAGTACCCATAAGGCATAGTTAAAATGTTTGACTCTATGGGTGTGATATGCTGCGGTGGTTGTGGCCAAGGCATAGAGTCTTGGGAGCATGGCCATATGGCCATATGGCCATGCTCCCAAGACTCTATGCCCTGGCCACAACCACCGCAGCATATCACACTCATAGTGGCTTATGACTTTGGGATCCAAAAACAAATTTATAAGGAACAAAGTTATAAGCAACTATTGGTGTGATATGCTGCGAAGGTTGTACTTATTATAATATACTTACTGTTTGGTTTAGTAACTGGAGTACATGTATTTCTTGTTCATTTCTGTAATAAAAGAAAAGACCATCAGGGTAATTCATAGAATTTCGCAGAAAAGTGTCGCAAGCGGCTGGCGCAGAGTGTCCGCGTGCGATTGACTGCGCCAGGCATGTGCGCTAAAACCGATTTCCGCGCACAGCGTATTCATGGATTTCATGCTCCCAAACCAGCCGTGGCGCAGAGTATCGCAGCGACCCTGCAGCAGCGCCAGTAACGCCCCCAAGAACGCCCTCGCGCAAGGAAAAGCCAGCAAAATCGCTAAATCATCGCAAAGGGCTGCGCTAACCCTGGACCAGTTTACAGGGCAGCCAAACAAGGAACGCAAAGCGGGTAACGTGCATATCAGGGGTACACGTGAAGTCATACACGCGATTAGCCAGGGTAAGTGTATTACAGGGGTACACGTGAAGTCATACACGCGATTAGCCAGGGTACGTGTATTACAGGGGTACGCGGGAAGTTTAACACGCGATTGGCCAGGGTACGTGTATTACAGGGGTACGCGGGAAGTTTAACACGCGATTGGCCAGGGTACGTGTATTACAGGGGTACGCGGGAAGTTTAACACGCGATTGGCCAGGGTACGTGTATTACAGGGGTACGCGGGAAGTTTAACACGCGATTAGCCAGGGTAAGTGTATTACAGGGGTACACGTGAAGTTATACACGCGATTAGCCAGGGTACGTGTATTACAGGGGTACGCGGGAAGTTTAACACGCGATTGGCCAGGGTACGTGTATTACAGGGGTACGCGGGAAGTTTAACACGCGATTGGCCAGGGTACGTGTATTACAGGGGTACGCGGGAAGTTTAACACGCGATTGGCCAGGGTACGTGTATCAAAGGGGTACGCGGGAAGTTTAACACGCGATTAGCCAGTGTAAGTGTATTACAGGGGTACACGTGAAGTCATACACGCGATTAGCCAGGGTACGTGTATTACAGGGGTACGCGGGAAGTTTAACACGCGATTGGCCAGGGTACGTGTATTACAGGGGTACGCGGGAAGTTTAACACGCGATTAGCCAGGGTAAGTGTATTACAGGGGTACGCGGGAAGTTTAACACGCGATTAGCCAGGGTACGTGTATAACAGGGGTACGCGGGAAGTTTAACACGCGATTGGCCAGGGTACGTGTATTACAGGGGTACGCGGGAAGTTTAACACGCGATTGGCCAGGGTACGTGTATTACAGGGGTACGCGTGAAGTTATACACGCGATTAGCCAGGGTACGTATATTACAGGGGTACGCGGGAAGTTTAACACGCGATTGGCCAGGGTACGTGTATTACAGGGGTACGCGGGAAGTTCAACACGCGATTGGCCAGGGTACGTGTATTACAGGGGTATGCGGGAAGTTTCACATGCGATTTGGCCAGGTACGTGTATTACAGGGGTGCGTGGGAATTATCACACGCGATTTGGCTTGGTACGTGTATTACAGGGGTGTGCGGGAATTATCACACGCAATTAGGCTGGGTGGGTCCTCACAGGTGTTCCCTGTACACCCTCCACAGCCCCTGCAGGCAGCCCACAAAACAGGGGACTACCCTGCACACCTGCTCATGTCCCCCTGCACCCCCACCCCCCAGCAGTGCAGGGGCACCCTCCACCAGGCCCCCACTCATGTCTCCCACCACCCCCACCCCCCAGCCACCAGGGGCACCCTCCACCAGGCCCCCACTCATGTCCCCTATCACCCCCACCCCCCCGCCACCAGGGGCACCCTCCACCAGGCCCCCACATATGTCTCCCACCACCCACACCCCCCAGCAGTGCAGGGGCACCCTCCACCAGGCCCCCACTCATGTCTCCCACCACCCCCACCCCCCAGCCACCAGGGGCACCCTCCACCAGGCCCCCACTCATGTCTCCCACCACCCCCACCCCCCAGCCACCAGGGGCACCCTCCACCAGGCCCCCACTCATGTCTCCCACCACCCCCACCCCCCAGCAGTGCTGGGGCACCCTCCACCAGGCCCCCACTCATGTCTCCCACCACCCCCACCCCCCAGCCACCAGGGGCACCCTCCACCAGGCCCCCACTCATGTCTCCCACCACCCCCACCCCCCAGCAGTGCAGGGGCACCCTCCACCAGGCCCCCACTCATGTCTCCCACCACCCCCATCCCCCAGCAGTGCAGGGGCACCCTCCACCAGGCCCCCACTCATGTCTCCCACCACCCCCACCCCCCAGCCACCAGGGTCACCCTCCACCAGGCCCCCACTCATGTCTCCCACCACCCCCACCCCCCAGCAGTGCAGGGGCACCCTCCACCAGGCCCCCACTCATGTCTCCCACCACCCCCACCCCCCAGGGTCACCCTCCACCAGGCCCCCACTCATGTCTCCCACCACCCCCACCCCCCAGCAGTGCAGGGGCACCCTCCACCAGGCCCCCACTCATGTCTCCCACCACCCCCACCCCCCAGCAGTGCAGGGGCACCCTCCACCAGGCCCCCACTCATGTCTCCCACCACCCCCACCCCCCAGCAGTGCAGGGGCACCCTCCACCAGGCCCCCACTCATGTCTCCCACCACCCCCATCCCCCAGCAGTGCAGGGGCACCCTCCACCAGGCCCCCACTCATGTCTCCCACCACCCCCACCCCCCAGCCACCAGGGTCACCCTCCACCAGGCCCCCACTCATGTCTCCCACCACCCCCACCCCCCAGCAGTGCAGGGGCACCCTCCACCAGGCCCCCACTCATGTCTCCCACCACCCCCACCCCCCAGGGTCACCCTCCACCAGGCCCCCACTCATGTCTCCCACCACCCCCACCCCCCAGCAGTGCAGGGGCACCCTCCACCAGGCCCCCACTCATGTCTCCCACCACCCCCACCCCCCAGCAGTGCAGGGGCACCCTCCACCAGGCCCCCACTCATGTCTCCCACCACCCCCACCCCCCAGCCACCAGGGGCACCCTCCACCAGGCCCCCACTCATGTCTCCCACCACCCCCACCCCCCAGCAGTGCTGGGGCACCCTCCACCAGGCCCCCACTCATGTCTCCCACCACCCCCACCCCCCAGCAGTGCAGGGGCACCCTCCACCAGGCCCCCACTCATGTCTCCCACCACCCCCACCCCCCAGCAGTGCAGGGGCAGCCTCCACCAGGCCCCCACTCATGTCCCCTATCACCCCCACCCCCCAGCCACCAGGGGCACCCTCCACCAGGCCCCCACTCATGTCTCCCACCACCCCCACCCCCAGCCACCAGGGTCACCCTCCACCAGGCCCCCACTCATGTCTCCCACCACCCCCACCCCCCAGCAGTGCAGGGGCACCCTCCACCAGGCCCCCACTCATGTCTCCCACCACCCCCACCCCCCAGCCACCAGGGGCACCCTCCACCAGGCCCCCACTCATGTCTCCCACCACCCCCACCCCCCAGCAGTGCTGGGGCACCCTCCACCAGGCCCCCACTCATGTCTCCCACCACCCCCACCCCCAAGCAGTGCAGGGTCACCCTCCACCAGGCCCCCACTCATGTCTCCCACCACCCCCACCCCCCAGCAGTGCAGGGGCACCCTCCACCAGGCCCCCACTCATGTCTCCCACCACCCCCACCCCCCAGCAGTGCAGGGGCACCCTCCACCAGGCCCCCACTCATGTCTCCCACCACCCCCACCCCCCAGCAGTGCAGGGGCAGCCTCCACCAGGCCCCCACTCATGTCCCCTATCACCCCCACCCCCCCGCCACCAGGGGCACCCTCCACCAGGCCCCCACTCATGTCTCCCACCACCCCCACCCCCCTGCCACCATGTGCAGCCCCCACCAGGTCCTCACAATGTGCGTATTGGTCAGCCTCCACAGCCAAAAAGCCCTACCAAGTAACCCATTCACCCACATGGAAATGGAAATCACATGTTACACCCCCAATGTTCATGAAGCAAATGAACCCATGTCCGTCACACACATATATTCCAATTGAATGGGAAAACACACAACATGACATGCATGAAACCAATGAGATGAAACCACACAGTGAACAATGTAAAAAAAAATGTATTAGAAAAAAATACGAATGCTAAAGAAAGAAAACTAACTACAATGTAAATGTGAAAAAAGAAGCTGCATGTCCGCATAAAAACACAAAACTAGAAAATCTAATCCAAAAAATGTTGTCCAAAGTGAAATGTCAAAACTCTCCGTGCAACAAAGAACTATGTACAAAAATAACAAGGGTCCATCATCACAACAGAACTAAGGAAACCTCCTAAAAAACCTACCTAAATATCAACTATATACAAAAAGTGGAGCAGTGTCCGTCGACTCCAAATCATAAGAAAAAACAAAGGAAACCTAAAACTAAAGAACTATATACAAAGGCGGCGGGCAAGTCCAGCGGCTCACTCTGTGGTGTTCCGGGCCAGGGCATCATCGAACTCCTGTTCGATGTCCCGGAGGCGGTCCAGTTCCATGGCCCCGAGGGTCCGCAGGGACGACGCCGTGTCCTCCTCCAACCCCCTGCGGATTGCCTCGAGGCACTCGGCCCGCCTCAGGGCCCTCCGCATGGAGTTCTCCGCCCTGACCATTGTGAGCCGCGCCTCTTCCGCCCGCCGCCGCTCCGCACCTATGGCGTGGCCCAACCGCTGCCACACGGAAGACACTCTCTGTCCTGGGTCCTCCTGCCCTCCGGCCGATGCCTGCCCCTCCGATGTCGAAGGCCCCGAGCCTTCATGGCTCCCACCATCTTGCTGCTGCTGCTGCTCTGCCTCTGCCCGTGCACTGCCTCCTGCTGCCTGCACATCCTCCGCCGGCTGGGGTGCAGTTGTTGATGTGGCCACCCCTGCTGGACGTCCGACTCCCGACTGTGGCAGAGATGCCTCCTCCACCAGCCTGGCCGCACTGTCAGAGGCAGCTCCACAGGGCACCCAGGTGACTGATGGGTGGGAAGATGGCACAGAGGACGACTGGCGCGTAGGGGGTCCAGTTGAGGAGGGGGTCGGAACAAGCCCCATCAGACGGAGGAATCCGGTCTGGGTGACCTGTCCCAGCAGGCTGACGTGGTCAACGAGCCATTCGAGATGACGTGCAGTCTCTCCATGAAAAGACTGCAGGTCACCTCGCATGGCCCGTTGACGCAACGCCACACCAGCCAGGACAGGCTCAACCCGGACCTGGATAGCCACGTCCGCAGGCAGAGGAAGGCCAGTTGACGTCAGCTCATCCCCTGCCTGAAAACGGGTCTGGACGTAGGCATCCCTGCTGGTGCAAGATGATGCAGGGACAGGATCGGGGACAGGATTGCACACAGGCACCTCCGCGGCCGCCTGTGCTGCCTCCTGTCCCTGGTCCTGGACTGCACCACTAGCACCAGTGGGATCCCCACCTCCAGACCCCGTCTCTGGTGCTTGCACGGCCTCCTCCTCCACCAGACCCCCCACCAACCTGGATGACTCTGTGCCATCTTCCCCTGTTGGGCCCTGTGGGGTCCCAGCTGCCCCTTCTGCTGCCGAGGAGTCCAACTGCAACCTCCGCCTCTTGGACCTCCCCCCGGCAGCTGCGGCCTGGGACGCGGCACCGGACTCCTCACTCCCCGACGAGATGACAACACGGGAGGGGAGCCGGGCCTTGCGTCTCCGGCTGGCGGTCGGATCCCCGCCGCTGTGCTCCACAGCACCTTCTCCGCCCTCTTCATCAGTTGACGCTGCAGACAGGGAGAAACAAAACACAGGCATCAGGGCACTGTACAATGGACACATACACGCATGACAGTTGCACATGAGTGGCATTGGCAAACCTCAGACATGTCATCACAATCCTCAACACACATGTCATTGCAACTGGCACACATGAGCCATACCACAGCCATATCGCAACTGCCACCACCATCCCCATACATACAACAGCATCAGCAGCCAAAGGGGAGCCATACATCACATGCAACACAGGAAGTGCACCACACATGTACACACACCACCACACTTGCATGCATGTCTACACCTCTGCCAAGTGTCGCACTGTTCAGACGGGCATCCATGTCACATCTGCCAATCAGGCTTCCACATACCGCTGTCACATGCATCCATGTAGCATCACTGTTGCACCTTTGACAAATACACACACATGCACATGTACACAGTGCTCATACATGCAGCCGAAAACAACATACATGCCTGACATCACGGACATGTCTACTTACATACACATTCATCCAAACATGTGTGCACGCACAACTGCATTTGCCATGCAAGCCCACACACACAAGCACCATCCATGTCTCACACATTACAGCCCTCGCATGTGTCAGCCCCACGGCCCTGTACACCCCCACCCATACTCCACCCCATACAAACAGATGTGCAACTGGCACAATGGGGAATGATCACCACACGCCCTGCTCACAACCAGGATGCATGTACACTCACCGCTCGACTCCAGACGGCTCTGCTTCTCTAGGACCTGGACGTGGAGCGCTGGGGATATGCGTTCCAGGACCCCCATCTGTTCTTCCGACAAGTGGCCCCGGCGCCCCTTGGCATCCGCTGCGTTCAAGAGGCGCCGGGCCTTGTTCAGGGTCCTGGACCTGAAGTCCTCCCAGCGCTTCCTGACATGTTGTAAGTCCCGGACTGCCACCCCCTCCGCGTTGATGGCAGTCACGATGTCTGTCCAGATCCGAGTCCGTCCTTCCTTGTCGGCGCGGGAACTTCCAAAGAGGGCATCATACTGCCCCAGGACTTGCTCCACCAGGACACCAACTTCGGTGGCACTGAAGCTGGTGCCCCTCTGCCTCTCTGGCCGGGGGTTGTCAGTGGTCACAGATGGTGTTAGCCCCGACATGACAACCCCAGAGGCAGGAGTGGGTGGGCAACTGGGTCCTGGGGCTGGGCTGTGGAGCGATGGAATTCCAGTCGGGAGTCTTCTGTTCCGGCAGGGGTGGTCACAGCAACAGCACCCCTGGCTGATGTGCAGGCAGCAAATGGCAGTGCACGTGGGCAGCAGGCAGTCAGGCAGCAGCAGATAGCAGGTGGGAGCGTGCTCGGGGCTCTGGGGGGCAGTAATTCGGCCTTCTGGGCAGGAGCGTGGTCTCCCGTGTGCTCACGCGTGGCCAGCTTGGTACGGAGTGAATTGGCACGTGAAAATCCTGCACGTCAGCGTGAAAACCGAGGAAAGGCCCTTAGCGCGTAAGCGCGTCAGCACGCATACGCGATTCCATTGGACCAAAGGCCCTCAGCGCGTAAGCGCGTCTGTGACGTGACCCGCACGGGTGTTTCCCACACAGCACGTGATGACAGAGCACACGTGGAAAGACTGCACGTCAGAGTCTCATCGCGTGTAATTGGACAAAAGTGCGTGTACACGCGATTGGCCTATGTACGTGTATATGAGGTGTGCGCGGACACTTACACACGCAAGTACGTCAGCGCACCTGTATCCCGGTGTACGGCCATTTCCACCAATCACACGCAATGAGACTCTGACGTGCAGTCTTTCCACGTGTGCTCTGTCATCACGTGCTGTGTGGGAAACACCCGTGCGGGTCATGTCACAGACGCGCTTACGCGCTGAGGGCCTTTGGTCCAATGGAATCGCGTATGCGTGCTGACGCGCTTACGCGCTAAGGGCCTTTCCTCGGTTTTCACGCTGACGTGCAGGATTTTCACGTGCCAATTCACTCCGTACCAAGCTGGCCACGCGTGAGCACACGGGAGACCACGCTCCTGCCCAGAAGGCCGAATTACTGCCCCCCAGAGCCCCGAGCACGCTCCCACCTGCTATCTGCTGCTGCCTGACTGCCTGCTGCCCACGTGCACTGCCATTTGCTGCCTGCACATCAGCCAGGGGTGCTGTTGCTGTGACCACCCCTGCTGGAACAGAAGACTCCCGACTGGAATTCCATCGCTCCACAGCCCAGCCCCAGGACCCAGTTGCCCACCCACTCCTGCCTCTGGGGTTGTCATGTCGGGGCTAACACCATCTGTGACCACTGACAACCCCCGGCCAGAGAGGCAGAGGGGCACCAGCTTCAGTGCCACCGAAGTTGGTGTCCTGGTGGAGCAAGTCCTGGGGCAGTATGATGCCCTCTTTGGAAGTTCCCGCGCCGACAAGGAAGGACGGACTCGGATCTGGACAGACATCGTGACTGCCATCAACGCGGAGGGGGTGGCAGTCCGGGACTTACAACATGTCAGGAAGCGCTGGGAGGACTTCAGGTCCAGGACCCTGAACAAGGCCCGGCGCCTCTTGAAGGCAGCGGATGCCAAGGGGCGCCGGGGCCACTTGTCGGAAGAACAGATGGGGGTCCTGGAACGCATATCCCCAGCGCTCCACGTCCAGGTCCTAGAGAAGCAGAGCCGTCTGGAGTCGAGCGGTGAGTGTACATGCATCCTGGTTGTGAGCAGGGCGTGTGGTGATCATTCCCCATTGTGCCAGTTGCACATCTGTTTGTATGGGGTGGAGTATGGGTGGGGGTGTACAGGGCCGTGGGGCTGACACATGCGAGGGCTGTAATGTGTGAGACATGGATGGTGCTTGTGTGTGTGGGCTTGCATGGCAAATGCAGTTGTGCGTGCACACATGTTTGGATGAATGTGTATGTAAGTAGACATGTCCGTGATGTCAGGCATGTATGTTGTTTTCGGCTGCATGTATGAGCACTGTGTACATGTGCATGTGTGTGTATTTGTCAAAGGTGCAACAGTGATGCTACATGGATGCATGTGACAGCGGTATGTGGAAGCCTGATTGGCAGATGTGACATGGATGCCCGTCTGAACAGTGCGACACTTGGCAGAGGTGTAGACATGCATGCAAGTGTGGTGGTGTGTGTACATGTGTGGTGCACTTCCTGTGTTGCATGTGATGTATGGCTCCCCTTTGGCTGCTGATGCTGTTGTATGTATGGGGATGGTGGTGGCAGTTGCGATATGGCTGTGGTATGGCTCATGTGTGCCAGTTGCAATGACATGTGTGTTGAGGATTGTGATGACATGTCTGAGGTTTGCCAATGCCACTCATGTGCAACTGTCATGCGTGTATGTGTCCATTGTACAGTGCCCTGATGCCTGTGTTTTGTTTCTCCCTGTCTGCAGCGTCAACTGATGAAGAGGGCGGAGAAGGTGCTGTGGAGCACAGCGGCGGGGATCCGACCGCCAGCCGGAGACGCAAGGCCCGGCTCCCCTCCCGTGTTGTCATCTCGTCGGGGAGTGAGGAGTCCGGTGCCGCGTCCCAGGCCGCAGCTGCCGGGGGGAGGTCCAAGAGGCGGAGGTTGCAGTTGGACTCCTCGGCAGCAGAAGGGGCAGCTGGGACCCCACAGGGCCCAACAGGGGAAGATGGCACAGAGTCATCCAGGTTGGTGGGGGGTTTGGTGGAGGAGGGGGCCGCGCAAGCACCAGAGACAGGGTCTGGAGGTGGGGATCCCACTGGTGCTAGTGGTGCAGTCCAGGACCAGGGACAGGAGGCAGCACAGGCGGCCGCGGAGGTGCCTGTGTGCAATCCTGTCCCCGATCCTGTCCCTGCATCATCTTGCACCAGCAGGGATGCCTACGTCCAGACCCGTTTTCAGGCAGGGGATGAGCTGACGTCAACTGGCCTTCCTCTGCCTGCGGACGTGGCCATCCAGGACCGGGTTGAGCCTGTCCTGGCTGGTGTGGCGTTGCGTCAACGGGCCATGCGAGGTGACCTGCAGTCTTTTCATGGAGAGACTGCACGTCATCTCGAATGGCTCGTTGACCACGTCAGCCTGCTGGGACAGGTCACCCAGGCCGGATTCCGCTGTCTGATGGGGCTTGCTCCGACCCCCTCCTCAACTGGACCCCCTACGCGCCAGTCGTCCTCTGTGCCATCTTCCCACCCATCAGTCACCTGGGTGCCCTGTGGAGCTGCCTCTGACAGTGCGGCCAGGCTGGTGGAGGAGGCATCCCTGCCACAGTCGGGAGTCGGACGTCCAGCAGGGGTGGCCACATCAACAGGTGCACCCCAGCCGGCGGAGGATGTGCAGGCAGCAGGAGGCAGTGCACGGGCAGAGGCAGAGCAGCAGCAGCAGCAAGATGGTGGGAGCCATGAAGGCTCGGGGCCTTCGACATCGGAGGGGCAGGCATCGGCCGGAGGGCAGGAGGACCCAGGACAGAGAGTGTCTTCCGTGTGGCAGCGGTTGGGCCACGCCATAGGTGCGGAGCGGCGGCGGGCGGAAGAGGCGCGGCTCACAATGGTCAGGGCGGAGAACTCCATGCGGAGGGCCCTGAGGCGGGCCGAGAGCCTCGAGGCAATCCGCAGGGGGTTGGAGGAGGACACGGCGTCGTCCCTGCGGACCCTCGGGGCCATGGAACTGGACCGCCTCCGGGACATCGAACAGGAGTTCGATGATGCCCTGGCCCGGAACACCACAGAGTGAGCCGCTGGACTTGCCCGCCGCCTTTGTATATAGTTCTTTAGTTTTAGGTTTCCTTTCGTTCTTATTATTTTTTGGAGTCGACGGACACTGCTCCACTTTTTGTATATAGTTGATATTTAGGTAGGTTTTTTAGGAGGTTTCCTTAGTTCAGTTGTGATGATGGACCCTTGTTATTTTTGTACATAGTTCTTTGTTGCATGGAGAGTTTTTACATTTCACTTTGGACATAATTTTTTTGATTTGATTTTCTAGATTTGTGTTTTTATGCGGACATGCAGCTTATTTTTTCACATTTACATTGTAGTTAGTTTTCTTTCTTTGGCATTTGTATTTTTTTCAATACATTTTTTTTTACATTGTTCACTGTGTGGTTTCATCTCATTGGTTTCATGCATGTCATGTTGTGTGTTTTCCCATTCAATTTGAAAATATGTGTGTGACGGACATGGGTTCATTTGCTTCATGTACATTGGGGGTGTAACATGTGATTTCCATTTCCATGTGGGTGAATGGGTTACTTGGTAGGTCTTTTTGGCTGTGGAGGCTGACCATTACGCACATGATTGGGGATTGTGAGGACCTGGTGGGGGCTGCACATGGTGGCAGGGGGGTGGGGGTGCAGGGGGACATGAGTGGGGGCCTGGTGGAGGTTGAGCCTGCACTGCTAGGGGGTGGGGGTGGTGGGAGACATGAGTGGGGGCCTGGTGGAGGGTGACCCTGCACTGCTGGGGTGTGGGGGTGATGGGAGACATGAGTGGGGGCCTGGTGGAGGGTGACCCTGGTGGCTGGGGGGTGGGGGTGATAGGGGACATGAGTGGGGGCCTGGTGGAGGGTGACCCTGGTGGCTGGGGGGTGGGGGTGGTGGGAGACATGAGTTGGACATGGGTGGGGGCCTGCTGGCAGGTGCCCCACAGTGCTGGGGTGTGGGGGTGGTGGGAGACATGAGTTGGACATGGGTGGGGGCCTGCTGGCAGGTGCCCCACAGTGCTGGGGGGTGGGGGTGGTGGGAGACATGAGTGGGGCCCTGGTGGAGGGTGACCCTGCACTGCTGGGGGGTGGGGGTGGTGGGAGACATGAGTGGGGCCCTGGTGGAGGGTGACCCTGGTGGCTGGGGGGTGGGGGTGGTGGGAGACATGAGTTGGATATGGGTGGGGGCCTGCTGGCAGGTGCCCCACAGTGCTGGGGGGTGGGGGTGGTGGGAGACATGAGTTGGACATGGGTGGGGGCCTGCTGGCAGGTGCCCCACAGTGCTGGGGGGTGGGGGTGGTGGGAGACATGAGTTGGACATGGGTGGGGGCCTACTGGCAGGTGCCCCACAGTGCTGGGGGGTGGGGGTGGTGGGAGACATGAGTGGGGCCCTGGTGGAGGGTGACCCTGGTGGCTGGGGGGTGGGGGTGGTGGGAGACATGAGTTGGACATGGGTGGGGGCCTACTGGCAGGTGCCCCACAGTGCTGGGGGGTGGGGGTGGTGGGGGACATGAGTTGGACATGGGTGGGGGCCTGCTGGCAGGTGCCCCACAGTGCTGGGGGGTGGGGGTGGTGGGAGACATGAGTGGGGCCCTGGTGAAGGGTGACCCTGCACTGCTGGGGGGTGGGGGTGGTGGGAGACATGAGTGGGGCCCTGGTGGAGGGTGACCCTGGTGGCTGGGGGGTGGGGGTGGTGGGAGACATGAGTTGGACATGGGTGGGGGCCTGCTGGCAGGTGCCCCACAGTGCTGGGGTGTGGGGGTGGTGGGAGACATGAGTTGGACATGGGTGGGGGCCTGCTGGCAGGTGCCCCACAGTGCTGGGGGGTGGGGGTGGTGGGAGACATGAGTGGGGCCCTGGTGGAGGGTGACCCTGCACTGCTGGGGGGTGGGGGTGGTGGGAGACATGAGTGGGGCCCTGGTGGAGGGTGACCCTGGTGGCTGGGGGGTGGGGGTGGTGGGAGACATGAGTTGGACATGGGTGGGGGCCTGCTGGCAGGTGCCCCACAGTGCTGGGGTGTGGGGGTGGTGGGAGACATGAGTTGGACATGGGTGGGGGCCTGCTGGCAGGTGCCCCACAGTGCTGGGGGGTGGGGGTGGTGGGAGACATGAGTTGGACATGGGTGGGGGCCTGCTGGCAGGTGCCCCACAGTGCTGGGGGGTGGGGGTGGTCGGAGACATGAGTGGGGCCCTGGTGGAGGGTGACCCTGGTGGCTGGGGGGTGGGGGTGGTGGGAGACATGAGTTGGACATGGGTGGGGGCCTACTGGCAGGTGCCCCACAGTGCTGGGGGGTGGGGGTGGTGGGGGACATGAGTTGGACATGGGTGGGGGACTGCTGGCATGTGCCCCACAGTGCTGGGGGGTGGGGGTGCAAGGGGACATGTGTTGGTGTTCATTAGTTCAAGGAGACATGTGCCTTTGCTGGGGGGCATGCCCATGTTGGGTGGGCTGCCTGCGGGACATGACCAGGGATGCAGGGTAGTCCCCTGTGGTGTGGGCTGCCTGCAGGGGCCGTGGAGGGTGTACAGGGTACACCTGGGAGGACCCACACTGTCAAATCACATGTGGGACTCCCCGGCACCCCTGAAATACACGTACCGTGCAGAAATCGCGTGTAAAACTTCCCGCGCACCCCTGAAATACACGCGCCCAGGCTATTCGCGTGTAAAACTTCCCGCGCACCCCTGAAATACACGCGCCCAGGCTATTCGCGTGTAAAACTTCCCGCGCACCCCTGATATAGACGCGCCCAGGCTATTCGCGTGTGGAACTTCCCGCGCACCCCTGAAATACACGGGCCCAGGCTATTCGCGTGTGGAACTCCCCGCGCACCCCTGAAATACACGCGCCCAGGCTATTCGCGTGTGGAACTTCCCGCGCACCCCTCAAATTCACGCGCCCAGGCTATTCGCGTGTGGAACTTCCCGCGAACCCCTGAAATACACGCGCCCAGGCTATTCGCGTGTGGAACTTCCCGCGCACCCCTGAAATACACGCGCCCAGCCTATTCGCGTGTGGAACTTCCCGCGCACCCCTGAAATACACGCGCCCAGGCTATTCGCGTGTGGAACTTCCCGCGAACCCCTGAAATACACGCGCCCAGGCTATTCGCGTGTGGAACTTCCCGCGAACCCCTGTAATACACGTAGCCCGCTCACCCAGGCCCGATCGCGTGAGGAACTTCCCGCGCACCCCTCAAATTCACGCGCCCAGGCTATTCGCGTGTGGAACTTCCCGCGCACCCCTGAAATACACGCGCCCAGCCTATTCGCGTGTGGAACTTCCCGCGCACCCCTGAAATACACGCGCCCAGCCTATTCGCGTGTGGAACTTCCCGCGCACCCCTGAAATACACGCGCCCAGGCTATTCGCGTGTGGAACTTCCCGCGAACCCCTGAAATACACGCGCCCAGGCTATTCGCGTGTGGAACTTCCCGCGAACCCCTGTAATACACGTAGCCCGCTCCCCCAGGCCCGATCGCGTGAGGAACTTCCCGCGCACCCCTCAAATTCACGCGCCCAGGCTATTCGCGTGTGGAACTTCCCGCGCACCCCTGAAATACACGCGCCCAGCCTATTCGCGTGTGGAACTTCCCGCGCACCCCTGAAATACACGCGCCCAGGCTATTCGCGTGTGGAACTTCCCGCAAACCCCTGAAATACACGCGCACAGGCTATTCGCGTGTGGAACTTCCCGCGAACCCCTGTAATACACGTAGCCCGCTCCCCCAGGCCCGATCGCGTGAGGAACTTCCCGCGCACCCCTCAAATTCACGCGCCCAGGCTATTCGCGTGTGAAACTTCACGCGAACCCCTGAAATACACGTACCGTGCAGAAATCGCGTGTAAAACTTCCCGCGCACCCCTGAAATACACGCGCCCAGTCTATTCGCGTGTGAAACTTCACGCGAACCCCTGAAATACACGTACCGTGCAGAAATCGCGTGTAAAACTTCCCGCGCACCCCTGAAATACACGCGCCCAGGCTATTCGCGTGTGAAACTTCACGCGAACCCCTGAAATACACGTAGCACGCTCCCCCAGGCCCGATCGCGTGAGGAACTTCACGCGAACCCCTGTAATACACGTAGCCCGCTCCCCCAGGCCCGATCGCGTGTGGAACTTCACGCGAACCCCTGTAATACACGTAGCCCGCTCCCCCAGGCCCGATCGCGTGTGGAACTTCACGCGAACCCCTGAAATACACGTAGCCCGCTCCCCCAGGCCCGATCGCGTGAGGAACTTCACGCGAACCCCTGTAATACACGTAGCCCGCTCCCCCAGGCCCGATCGCGTGAGGAACTTCACGCGAACCCCTGTAATACACGTAGCCCGCTCCCCCAGGCCCGATCGCGTGAGGAACTTCACGCGAACCCCTGTAATACACGTAGCCCGCTCCCCCAGGCCCGATCGTGTGAATAACTTCACGCGAACCCCTGTGATGCACGTACCCTGCAAATCGCGTGTGACACTTCCCGCGCACCCCGGTATACATGCACACGTATTTTTTGTCAGCGGGTGTCCGTGTTTGTGGGTACCCCTTTGCACGTCATTTTTCCTGGAGGGCCACAGTATGGGACATTCATCATGGCAGTATATAGGTGCTATTTGTTGGTGCACCTTTTGGCGCACATTTCTTACAGCCGCAGAGACGCTACCGCCTCCTTTCTTGTGGCGGTCGTGTTTGTGCCTGTGCGCTGGTTTGAGCGTGCGCTTTTTTCCCCTATTCTATTCCATGAATACGTGTTGTAGGCGAGCGTGTGGGCGTTCCGCGCACTTGTGCCCTGTACTTCCCCCGTGACGCCCACGTTTTGGCAAGTTGTTCCCCATTCCGAGTGTTACGCCCGTGTTCCGCCTACTTTTATTGCGTGCGCCGCGCTATGTGCGAATTTCGCTGTGGCCTGTGCGATTTTCGCTGTGACCTGGCGCACGCTGTTAGATGGCCTGTGCGCCAACGTGCGCCAACGTGCGCCGCGCACTTTTTTTTCGCACATCCGCTGGTTTTCTCGCGCACGGCCTTCCATGAATCGACGTGCGCTGCTTTTCGTGCGATTTTCGCACGTTCACTGCGATTTTCGCTATTCCACTGCGATTCGCACGTTTTTGCCCACTTGCGCCGCGCTAATTATTCCATGAATCGGCCTCCATGTTAGTATTGGTATTTTGTAACGACTTATAACATTGAATAATCAACATTTTCTTTTTTTGACCCTCATATTTAGTAGATTACAAACCAGCGTACTGTGCAATTTGCTCAGTTTCTGTGTTTGTTGCTAAAATCATTGGGTCTGTGGGAGAAAAGAAAATCCATGTTGGATTAAAAAAAACCTTTTTTGTTATGCTACAGTCTATTTGTTTGTTTGTTTTCAGTGTTCACTTGTTGTTTCTGGCTAATGCGCTATATATTGGCGTGTTGCAGATTTTTGGAGCAGTTAGATATCATTTATTTGTTTGGATATTGTAAAATTTTGGAGCAGTTAGATACCAGTTGGCGTATTCTAACTGTCTATTTTTTTATATAATTTAGTGGTATTGATTCATATGTTTGGATATTGTAAAATTTTGGGGCAGTTAGATACCAATTGGCGTATTCTAACTGTCTATTTTTTGATATAATTTAGTGGTATTGATTTATCAGTTTGGATATTGTAAAATCTTGGGTTAGTTAGATACCAGTTGGTGTATTCTAAATATCTATTTCTTGCTCTAATTTAGTGGTATTCATTTATCTGATTAGTTGTTGTAGAATCTTTGGGCAGTTAGATACCTGTTGGAATATTCTAACAGTTTATATTTTTTTACTACAAGTTTAGTTAAGGTTTAAGTACAGTTTAGTTAATAAATTTTGGTTTTAAGAACATTAAATAAGCGTTTGAAAGATTTGCTGGTAATCTCTGCGTTAGAGTAATGGTACCATCATTACATTCAAACCATCCACATTTCTTTTTTATATATGCAGTGTAGTGACCTGAATTGGTTGTGGCTCCTGCGTGGTAGATTATACCTATTGTTGTGAAGGTTTTCTTACCAAGTGATACTTGACCATGTGTGAATCCAGACAGCTTGCAGTTGTTTTTGGTACCATCTTCATTATAACGTAAAAGCATTAGTATTACGTATTTACTATGTGTTTGTATTAGTAAGGTAGAGCGATTATCCGAATTGCAGGTAGTACATAATCTACCATGGTTTGCGTTTTGTACAAGTTGCTGAAATGGAATGGATTCACAATTAGGTATTGATATATATATACGAAGCGTTCATTGGGGATTTGTTCTTGTGTCACATTGTTGCAGAGAGTGCATGTATGTTTCCACATGTATGAAATCTGAAAGTATACATGTCTTTGAAGAGAAGGAATCGAGCTGTTGAGCGTCCTATCCTTTTTACTTCTGAAAGTTTGTCAAAGAGAATAATAACAAACTGAATTTTTTTGTCACGTGGGTATGTTTGAAAGCCAACAACTGTATCCAATGCTCCATTAACTAGTCCTTGGTCCACGTCAAGGTTACGTTTAAGCATTACTCTGCAATTTAAGGATAATTTTAATATCTTTTCCAACCCAGCTGTGTTGGAGATTGAATTTTCTAAACTATTTAGTCTTGTTGTGGCTTGCTCACACATGGGTAGTGTCATACCATATACATCTAGTTTGTCTGTGGCGCTAATTTCCATTATTGGTTGCATTTCTTTATTTAACATTATTTCATTGAATTTGAAACAGCTTGCAAGAGTTGGCATTAAGGCAATACAATTGACATTTTTGTGGGCTAATTGTTCCATAACATCTGTAGCACATGCATTATCGCCATAAAGTGCATGAATGTGCCGGGTTTTCAATATTGCTTGTGCTTCTTTAGATAGTGTACCAACTCTAATACTTTTTAAGATGTTGGCATAAGTGAGATCTGCAGATTGCCGCATGTTTTCTGTCAATTCTCTGTATTGGAAATGTTGCCAAAGGTTGACGTTTCCAATGCTGCCCATAGTTTTATAGCAGAGTTTGTGTCCTAATGTTTTAAAAATAGGCTCACCTTTTACTGGTGTCAATTGAAGAAGATCTCTAAAAACAATAATTTGTTTTCCTGCAAAGAGCACTTGTTTTGAGTACTTCTTGTAATCTGAAGTGAATCAAAGCCAACATTAGGTTGGTCACCATGCTCACTTCATCTATTAGTAGCATTTTCATTTGTTTTAATACTCTGCGTAGTTCTATTGCAGCTTCTGTAGAAAGTTTGTAATAGTCTAATTTGTTTTGGTATTCTACTGGCAGGAGTAGTAATCGGTGTAAAGTGACACCTGCTATGTTGTAGGCAGCTAAACCTGTGGGGGCAGTGACAACAGCTGACAGTTTGTTGTTTGCCAATTGTTGAAGGAACTTACTGATGATTTTGATTAGGAATGTTTTGCCAGAACCAGATTCACCACTGACGTACAGTAGTATAGGTTTGTAATTTTGGCAGGTGCATTCTTTGTTTTTATGTTGTACACCATGTGCAATTTCTTTTGTTACTTCTTGAAAAATGCTACGTTGCTCATTCATTGTTTAGTTTTGATTGTAGTATAGTTAAGTCTTCTTTATCTTCATACTGCCACATGGTATTTTCTACTTCTGTCATAGCTACTTCTGCCTCATTTGTTATTAGTGGTTCTCCCAGTGGTTCTTGGCTTCCTGTTACAGAAGGTTGACTACTGTCAGGAGTGTCCTTATCTAGTTGGCCCTGGAGTTCTTCTTTGTGTTGCTGTTCATTGTGCAACATTGTTTTGTACTGTGTAAAGTTTACATCAGTTATAGTGCTTTCATTTGCTTTGAAAGCGTCTTCATATGAGTCATAGTTATCTAGTATTTCTTCTTCTTTTCTCCATGGTTTAAAGAGTTGTAGCAGGGACATGTAATATAGTTCTTTATTTTGAGGAGTCTTTAATGACAATTTGATATGATTAATTAAATTTGGTTTGTTGAGTTTTACTAAGCTGCCTTCACAGTTTGTCACTCTATATTTACCTTTTTTTCATCAGGTTTTATATTATTTTTGTATGTGAAGTTTTGGGCTATGTGGTATAGACACATGGTTTCCAAAGTATTACTTCTGTTTGGGTAGTATGTGTCCAATAAATTGTTTTTTTAAATGTCTTGGCTCTTGGGATCATGTTTGGCTATTGTTTCTATATCTTCGTATGATTTTAGAACTCTTTTTCTAGATTTAGCAGGACCAAGACTTAGCCATACTATATTTTCAGATTTACCATACAATGCAGTACCAGTTAAATGATCTGCTGCTTCATAGGATCCACATTCTCTATGGGAGAGCATTTTTATGCCCAAGCTGTATAATTTCTGAGACACTGTTTTGTCTGATGACAGGTCATTCCAGAGGTCTTGGAGCTCAGTTTTTCTGCTTTGGTTAAGTATGCTGTAACATATCGTGCAAGTCCAGTGGAATTGTCTTCAATGTACTGCACATCTATGTTTGCATTCCATAAGTGGGTAATGATTGCATTGTAATCATTAATATATTTTTCTTCTTCTGTTCTTTTTATGTAATATGTATTTTTAGGTGACTTACCTTTAACACTATGTCTAACTGAAGAGATGAGGTTGTTCACTTGACCTGTATTTGTAACCGGTCTAGGGAAACCATAGCGGCATTTGGTGTATTTCCCTTTGTTTTTGTATTTGCAACGACAATATTTGCCACATTTGTGTCTTTGAAATTGTAAAATTTGTGCAAGAAGATCACTATTTGTGGCTTCTGATGGAATTTCACAAGTGGCATATTTTTCAATAAACTGTAAAACAGTGGCATCACTGTCTTGACCAAATTTAGGAGCATCTTTAATCCATAAAAGCATGTGGATATGTGGTGCTCCTCTGGCTTGGTATTCTTTTCTCCAAAAGAAGTGTTGCACTTATCCAAGGGGAGGAACAGTTTTATTACAAATAAAGTGTGGCATAGCAATGAAGCGATGGTGAAAATATCTTGAAACATTAACAGGATCCAGAGAACAAAGTTCTCCAGGTGTTAGTATATCTATGTTTGTTTTGTTTTAGTTTGATATGCGTAGGAAATCATGTAAATCTTCCCATGCATATTCTGCACACCTTAATGTAACAAACCAAGTGGGTGGGCCAAGGTTTCTGATCATACAACGTACATCTCCATGACGTCAAAACCAGGACTCTTTAGTGCCACGCATATTTGCTAATAGATTTGTAATATTTGATTATAAAACCTCATCTTTTTGTTGCACTTTTTGTAATAATTGTGTAGCTGACATATTTTGAAAGTGGGATCCTGATTTTAATGTGTGTGCAACTCCGTGACATAAAGTTGCTAGTTCACTTTTAAAGAGTAGGTGGAATATGTATTCCACATTTTGTCTAAATCTGGAATCTTCAGAATACATCCGTAATGAGCCGTATTCTGATGCTGATATTTGAATAGGTCTATCAACGTACCTTGCTCCTTTACCAGTAGGAAAGAGTAGAGGAAAAGCATGTGCTTCTATACTTTTTTTTCCCATATGCTGATTGGTGATCCTTTTGTTTGACACATTTGGTACGTTTCTAGTGCATCTTCTAAGGTGTCATTAGAGTGCAATGGATGAATTGTATAATGGTCTAAAGTATTTGATATTGTAGCAGGATCTAGGAGCTCAAATTGACCAGCTTCTTCTGTCTCTTGAATTATTTCAGTTGTGTCCTTCAAGTTTTCTTCATTATTAATTTCTTTGTCGTATTCATTATTCTCTTTACGATATTGCAAGGCTTTTCTAACTTTATGTAAATCTACCAGCTGTTGCCATATTTTTTTGTCTTTTGTAGGTACTCCATTTACTAAGATAATTAAAGATTGCTCCATTGGACGTTGCACTCCTAGAGTGTGCACATTTTCTTTTAGATCTAATGGTAAATACACTACATTTCCACAAATACCTTTCACTAATTCAGAGGGAGGTAATTTTGCTGTTTTTGGTTGAAAGCGTATTATTGCTTGAAATGGGTGCACTGTTTGAATTATGATGCTCTCATATAAATTAAATTGTTGTAGGGGCTTTGGTAGTGGATATAATTCCAAATTATTTGTGATAGCACGTGAAGGAGTTTGGTTGTTGTCAAGTTTTGTAGTGCAGTAACTGCAAAGTATTAAGGGGTCAGTTATTTCGTATTTGTTTTCTGCTATAAGGTAGAGAGCTAATTCAAACCATTTAGAATCTTCATTGTCTTCTATTTTGTATGATAGGTCTACAGTTTTTGTGTTACTTTTATAAAAAGTTCTGTGGCAACATACGCACACATGGTTTGGTACTTCAGTTGATGTACTTTTAAATTTTAGTATTTCTTTTTTGTAGGTGTGTAGTAAAAAGTTGCCATGCATAGAATTGTTGCTAATTTTGTTTAAAGCTATTTAATTCTGTAAGTGGCTTTCACTTCCAAAATATTTTTTCTGGATATAGTCGATTTCTTCAAGTAGGTCTTTTGCTGTACCATGTAGAAGAATGTTATTTAAATTGGCTAGTGCTAAAGCAGGACTTTTAGCATAGTACAGTTTATAGACTAGATTTCTTATAGTTGAATGATGTGTTGATATCCTTTTGATATCATGGAAGGTGGTTTTGCAAGTAGGTCCTGTAATGCAGGCCAATGAATGTCCTTGTAGTCCTGTGTACTTGCGTAATGGACAGGTATCCATATTTTGCAGTAGTTTAATTTTGATTTTGTCTTTGCCTTTCACATATTGATTGAGGAATTAGCGTAAAGACTTGACATTTTTTTTGGGAATGTTACACATTGACGGGCATAGCCATTTGTATAGTAGACATTCTGATTCAGTTGAATGGAGAGGTAATTCTATGTTTTCAGGGCATATTTTCGTAAGCAGTATTTCTTGTTCCATTATGGTATTATTAACTTTTTCATAACCTCGACCACTGCTATGTATGGCAATTGTATTTGTTTGCTTTTGTTTGTATGCTTCTTCATTAAAGTATGGTTCTGTGCTAGTAGTGTGACTCCATTCACCTCCGCAGATATTTAAGAAGTTCTTTCTGTTGACATTTTGTTTATTGAGAAGTCTTTTTTGTAATTTAGTCATTAGTTTTGTTAGTGGTTTCATTTTGTTTAACACTAAAATAAATAACTTTCTTTTGAGAAGAATTGCACTGTCTATCAACGCTTCTAAGATTAATTTCCTACGATAAGTTTTAAGGGTTGAACCTGGTTTCTCTCCTGTTTTTATCAGATTTTGAAGGACTCTGTGTGACGGAACATTTTGGCTAAAATACTATTTTTGGTATGTTTACTTTGCACTATTTCAATATTAATAGAAGCAGTTTTATCTGTAGTGATAGCTGATTTTTTGTTAATTGTTTTCTGGTTTGTTTTACATTTTGATAGAGGAGGCAAAGTTTCTGTACTTGAAACTTCTTTTGTTTCACTAAATGACTGTATTAGCTGTTTTGTTTCAACTTTTTTGACAAATTCTACTAGAGATGGATGCCTATGTTGGACACTTTTATTTTCATTTGCTCTACTTCTGTGTTGCTTTCTACGGGCTTGATTTTTGGTAGGCATTCTTTAGGGTATGTTGAAAAAAATGAAGAAGGAATGGGTTGGGGTGTTCTGCAATGTATGTGTGCTGTGTGCATGAGTGTTTGAGTAAGATGATAAAGATGTATGTAATGGTATATGATTGTGCATTGGGCAACTACAACTAGTAGGGATGGGTATTCTTGAATTAATGTGCTACTAAACTGGGGTTCAGATGATAGAAAAAAGTAAGCTAGTGGTGTGGAGAAGTACAAATAGTAAATCTAATGCTATACAATTAAAACAGTTGTTTGTTCTATAACATCAAAATTCTAGCGGCTGAGTTGGGTCATTTGTGTGTCGAAAAATAGGAATTTGTGGGCCATTCTGGCTGTAAATTGCTGTTTAAGAAATGGGGATTTTTGGACAGAATGGTGCCCAATCTCTATTTTTAGGCACAGAAATAGCATGAATTAACCTTACAGTGTGTTTGAGTAAAAATACAAATATTATGGTGGTATTCAACTTACTTTTTTTCTAAAATTAGCAGGTTTCTTCTTAGTTGTTCTTTGTACTTCAAATTCGGCTGCTTCTTTTTAGGAGAATGGTCTTCACTGCAATTGTAAAAGAAACAAAGTAGTAATTTTGTTTGTAAATAGCACTGATTTTAATTTAGACATTGATTTTTTTAATTGACATCCTCAGCGCTTTCCTCAAAACCATGAAAACTATCTTATTCACATAAGATACGTCGCACCAGTTAAATACATATCATATGTTCTTAGTGAATAAACTGTATTGCAATGACTAACTGTAGCAAACAAAATATCAGTTCTATGCTTTGTGAAATTCATAATGTACCACTGAATACCACTATTCCTGTAACTAAGCTCTTGCAAGTAATAGTGCCTCAATGTCATGGGCTGCTTGCGCTATATAAATATAAGTAAGTAAATAAATAAATAAATGTTTATGTTATTGTACAAGTATTGTTTGAGATTTGAACATAGTGTGTGCATGCATTTTCTTGACTATATGCACTCTATATATTTTATTTAAAATATGTTAGTGCAACATGCTTTGAATATGTGTGTGTAAAAAGAAATTAAATAGTATAAAGGTTTGTAAGTGACACTTGATTTTAGGAGATAGAAAAAAAGACTGTAAATTCATTTTACAGATTATACAAGCTAGAAGTCAGTTAATCTGTTTATATGAAACTAGAAGAATTGTACATGTACTTTACAGAGAATATGCATACCTGTAGTTTGTGTTCATGCATATGGATATGCATGGAGCTGCAAGTAGAAATCTTGGAGACTTGTACAGTATTTCTTGTAGAAGGTGCTTTTCAATTAAATGGCACTTGTACTCGGAGAGATTAACAGTACATTTGCAGTGCTGATCTATGATGATGCAGTTAGATGTAGAGGTCTTCTATGTGATTGGTGGATGGTGTTGTGACTTCTTAGCTACATCCAATGAGGGAATGGCATAGAGGATGAAGTGGAAATGGAAGGCCTGTCCATGTTACGATATGTCCGCGGACATGGCGGTAGTTCGCGGACATCAGTGTTACATCGGGGATTTTTGGGTTGGGAAGCCATGAGAATGAGCATAGAAAGGGATTGGTCAGGAAAGTTTAGTGGGTGTGTTGTGCCAGGAGAGAGTTTCTCAGATACTCTTTTTGCTGAGAGAAGAACAGATAGCTATAGCTGTGTGTTTCAGAAAACAGATTGTTTGGATTTTGGGAGACTCGTGGATACATTGGTTGAAGGTGCATGCAGAAAGCTCTGGAGTAGCTGTAGATCTTGGATTCCCACATGTGGAAGTACACTGGCATGGAGAACGTGGAATTAAGTGGTTGGACTTGCTACCTCTCTGTGCTACTTTTGAGACAGAGCAACATCCAGATATAATTATAATTCATTGTGTAAGTAACAGTTTAGGACATGTGTCTGGAATTTCTTTGCAATTTGCAATGAAAGAAGGACTTGGGAAGGTCATGGACATGTTTCCAAATTCTCAAGTAATTTTTTCACGGATTGCGCAGAGACAAATGTGGCTTTGTTCTTCTTCATTTGGTTAACAAATGGAGAAAGCCAGGCACAATGCCAATAAGGCTGTTTGTGCCTTTCTAAGAGATTTTGGCATGTCCTCTTTTCACAATGATAATATTATGTTTTGTAGTACATACATTTTTCGCAGAGATGGAGTCCATCTTACTTATGCTGGCAATCAGATTTTTCTGAGAAATGTATAAAATGCATTGCAACCTTTTTTAGAATTACAGCATCCATTTTGTAGTGGGTGTTGAGTATTTCTAATTTTTCAAAAACAAACACCACCAAAAGGCTCTTTTCAGAGCCACCACTTCCTCCCAGAGAAAATTGCAATTGTTATAAAAGGGCAGCACCCCAAAATTTTAGATGTCCGCGGACTGTCCACAGACTTCTAAAAAATACACAAGGCCCTGCTTCATTTATTTTTTTTTGATTTTTGTTGTTTTATATATATTTTTTTTTATACAAGACACACTAGGAGCGGAGGGGAAAGGAGGGTAAGGGGGGCAACACCAACCACAGGGATAAGAAAGGATGAGCTGAGAGAGGAAGATGTAGAGTGGGTTTTATTTGAGTAGTGAGCAGATCTTCTTGTGCTCTGAGACGATAGTCTCAAAAGCACTTCGAAGTCGCTCCCCCCTGAAGAGTACTGCGTTGCAGTACATACACACAACTGTGACCCTTGAAAGGTAAGGGTCATCAGCATTGTGTATGGCCTGTGAGGCTGCTTGAGGAATACGCTGTCCCACAGGAGTGTTCCTTGTGGTGACAGGATCAGGAACAGAGGATGAAGTAGAGGAAGTCAACCTGCTACGCTCTTCACAAGGTACAACCTTGCGAATGGCCCCAGTGTGGAATGACTTTAGGTGTCGCTTCATGGTAGTGGTCCCAAAGCTGTACGAACCAAGCCTCCCGCGACTGAGTACTATTTTGCACTTGTTGCAGGTGACTTGGTTCGCACGAGCCTTAGGACCATTCCCACAAATGGTAAATAACCGCCACACCCAAGACTCACGCCGAGTGCGGGTAGTAGGGAGTTCAACTACCTCATCCTCGTCATCCTCTTCTTCCTCCTCTGCATCCTCACTCCTTTTCCCCTCTTCAGGCCCTTGGGGAGGTGGTGGTGGTGGAGGGGGTGGGGGTGGTGCTGAGGCAGATGCAGCACCAGGTGGCAGCAGTGCAGCCATGGATGCCATCAGGTTCTCGATGGAAATCTGCAGTTGGCAGTAAAATTCGCCGTGCTCTGTAGGATATCCAGAAACACAATGAGAATAGGTTCTAGGGCGTGGTCTTTTATAGGGGTGCTTGTACGCGGTTCGCGGACATGCGCGCTGTCTACGGACAGATCAAACACAAAAAAAGGTTCAAAAAGTTTCAAAAAGTATGTAGAAACTCAGGATTAGTATGTGGGACTTGTGCTATGGTGAGTTTTTATAGAAAAATATTGCAGATTACTTGAAAATGTACTTTTTTTTAACTTTGTTTATTTTAAATCAAGGCAGGATGACAATTATACAACAGTTTATAACATCATTGCAGCATTTTGAGCATGTTAACCCCCACGCGCTCCCATGCGCCCCTCCACCCCCTCCCCCAACCTCCGCGCAGGGTTCCGTCCAGCTCAGCTGTCTGTCCCGCACCCCAGTCTTTATGTGTCTCTTTCAGGGTTTCCCCGATCCCTCAGGGTCCAACGGGCATTAATGGGTTTATAGGTTAGGGCCGGGAATCGCTGGTCGTATTCTAGGACCGGGGCCCAGACGTTCTGAAATCTGTGGAGGGTTCCCGCCTTTGCCGCTGTGATCGTTTCCGCTACCAGAATGTCCCAGAGCTTCGTCCACCATTGGGCCAAGGAGGGGCCCTCCGGGGCCTTCCAGGCGCGTTCCAGGGTCGTTTTCGTGGCTAGTAGGCATTGGGTCAGCAATTTCGCTCTGTTGCCGGCCCATGGGTAGATCGTGGGGATCGGGGCTCCCAACAGGACGGGCTCCGGTTCTAGCGGGATCGATGACCCAGTGATTCGTGCGATGGTCTCTAGGCATGTCTTCCAGAATTGCTGAATCCGTGGACAAGTCCACCACATGTGGAAAAAGGAGCCCGGGTGGCCGCACCCCCTCCAGCAATGGTAATCTACTTGGGGGTTCATGTGATGCAGTCGGAGGGGTGGGTAGTACCACCATAGCATGACTTTGTAGGCGCTTTCCCTGTTAGTGATGCAGCTAGAAGAGGTGTGCGTCCGAGTCCAGATGCCCACCCAGGTCTGGTCTTCTACCGGGTGACCTAGGTCCGCTTCCCACTAGGCCATGCAGCGTGTTCTTGTGCTCAGGAAGTCCCCTAAGAACCGCCTGTATAGGGTGGATATTCTCCCGCGTGCCGGGAGGTCCCTGAGCGTTAGTTCCAGGGCGGTAGGGGGCCGTGTAGCTGCCCACTGAGTTTGGGGGTGTATACACCAATGACGCAATTGAATGTAAGTGTACCTGTCCTGTTCCTGGAGTTGAAATTTCTCTTTAAATTGTTCGAATGTTAGGGGTGTCCCCTCTCCGTATAGCTGGTCTATAGTTTCAAGGCCGCCCTTTATCCAATTTTGGAAGTTACGGGGGCTCGCGCCAGGCGAGAAGGACGGGTTAAAGAAGATCGGGGATTGAGGGCTCAGGCCCCTTGGAATCCCTTTCCGCTTCAGCGCCCAGTCCCAGGACCTCAGAGAGTGATTAGTTGCCAGGAGGAGGGCTCCCCAATGTGCGCAGAGAGGGGGTGGGATGTGTGGCAAGAAGCGCAGTGGTAGTGGTGTTCGTGATTGCTCCAGCTCCAACCATCTGGGACGGTCTGTAATTATCTGCCATGTGTGGATCTGTGCTAATTGGGCTGCCACCCTGTAGGCCTGCAGGTCCGGGACTCACAGGCCTCCCAATTTTGAGCCCCCGAAAAGTGTTTTCAGAGGAATTCTCGCCTTCTTACCTCTCCAGATAAATTTCAACATCTTCCTCTGCAGGTTCCGGAGGGCTGGGGCGGGAATTGCCACGGGGAGGGAGGCGCAGGCATAAAGGAACCTCGGAAGGAGGTTCATCTTGCACGCTGTGATGCGCCCTAGCAGCGAGATCTCTTGTGATGTCCAGCGTTTCAGGTCCCCTTCCAATTCCCCGAATAGCCAGGGGAAGTTTGCCTTGTAAGTGTCTTTCGGGTCTGATGGGATATAGACCCCTAGATAAGGGATCGCCCTTCTTTCCCATGTGATTGGGCACATTGCAGCCAATGGTTCCCGTTCTCCTGGGGTGAGGCCAATGCTTAGAGCCGTAAATTTAGTGAAGTTCACTGAGAAGCCGGAGACCTCTCCATAGTTAGTTATTTCTTCCAGTACATGTCGCAGGGATGAACTGGCTTCCGAAAGTATGAGCAAGACAAGCGTACAGAGCTATTTTATGTTGCAGAGAGCCGACCATCGGGCCTTTGATCAGACTATTCAGCCTGATTCTTTGGGCAAAGGACTCCATGGTCAGGGCAAAAAGCAGTGGGGATAATGGGCAGCCCTGCCTAGTCCCGCAGGTCAGGGGGATCGGGGCCGAGGTGTGTCCATTGATTCTTAGAAATGTCTTCGGGCCTGCATAGTTAGCTAGTACCATTGATTGAAATATTGAGCCAAAGCCGAAGGCCGCCAAGGTGTTTTTCATAAATGTCCAGTCCACCCTGTCGAAGGCCTTGGTCGCATCCAGAGCCATTAGGACCAATTTCTGGGAGTTTCGGGTGGCAAGGTCCACCAGGTTAAGAGTTCTCCGAATATTATCCCCAGCTGCCCGGTGTAGGATGAAACCAGCCTGGTCTGGCTGGATGATCTCTGAAAATGTACTTTTAAATTGTTCGGGGACACGAACAGTGTCCGCATTCAGAACACGTGATCAGCGTGGGCGCGGTCACATGATAGCTTTGCGAACATGTCCGCAATGGGAGCGGCTGTCCGCAGGATGCCAAATGCACGGACAGTGCTTTGCGCATGAGTGTTGATGTTCTACGGACACTGTTCGGGTCCTGAAGTAATTAAAAGTGCGTCACACGTCAAACGAACAGTTACGGACAGGCGTTTGTTCTTAGAACAGTTTCAACTTGCTTGCGAACAATACGGACAGACATAGCGTCCTCAGGACACCCCCATTTTGTTTATTTACGCACATTTGAGAACACCACATGTGTTCTTAAAACAGTTTCAACTTGGTTGCGAACAATACGGACAGGCATAGCGTCCTCAGGACACCCCTATTTTGTTTATTTACAAACATTTCAGGACACTGCGTGTGTTCTTAGAACGGTTTCAACTTGCATGCAAACATTACAGAGAGCTATAGTGTTCTAAGGACACCCCTATTTCGTTTATTTATGAACATTATAGGGCACATGATGTGTTCTTAGAACAGTTTCAACCTGCGTATGAACAAAACAGACAGGCATACCGTTCTCAGGACACCCCTATTTTGTTTATTTACGAACATTTCAGGACACCGCGTGTGTTCTTCGAACACTTTCAACTTGCCAGCGAACATTACGGAGAGGTATAGTGTTCTAAGGACACCCCTATGTCGTTTATTTATGAACATTATAGGGCACATGATGTGTTCTTAGAACAGTTTCAACCTGCCTACGAACAAAACGGACAGGCATACTGTTCTCAGGACACCCCCATTTTGTTTCTTTCTGAACATTTCAGGACACCGCGTGTGTTCTTAGAACAGTTTGAACTTGCAAGCGAACAGTACGGACAGATATAGTGTTCTTAGGACACCTCCATTTTCGTTTCTTCACAGACATTCCGGACACCCGCACTGTCCGCGGACACCTAAATTGCTTTAAAAAAAAATGAAATGAATTAGAACACAATATAAAATGTTTTATTTAACATGTATGATTAATTTATGACAGAGAAGGTGAGGCAGAAACTGAAACAAAAACAGGAGAATTAGGGGTTTCAACAGGATTTGTATGAGGTGAAGAAGGGATGGAAGTCTCATCAAAACGTTTTGGTTGATGGAGAGGGTTTGGGGATAATTGACTGGGATATGGTGAGGGGGGCAGGTACATGTGGGACAATGGTACATGGTCTTTTGTTTAAAATGATCTTTCACAAAATTTTTTAAACTATTAAAATTAGCCAACAATAGATTCATTTTTTCTTGTATGCTGTTAAGAGTCTTATCCATAACAGCTTTTTCTGTAGTGCTTTCTATTTTGGTATGCTCTGTACAAAAAAAATGTATATGTTAAATATATATAAAATAATAATAATTAAATGTTTATATTGTAAAGTGTCTACCATTAGATTCAATATCTTCTGGCGTTTCCTCATGTGTGAAATGCTCCTCTAGCCAGATTACTAGACATTTCTGTGAGAAATAAAACATAATATCATTTTTTTTAAATCTAATACAGAAAGTTTATAAATATATGAGTAAAATGCAGTACACTTACTATTTCAGGAAAGGTATGTTCTGACTGGTCTGTAGATCTGCTGTTGTTCTTGGTTGTGTAATTTCTGTGAGGTAATCATGTTGGAAGCCTATCTTTCTTCTTTTGGTATATTCCATTTTAGAACATATTGTATTTAAATGAATGGTTAGCGTGTTACATATATGAGTTACACTTCTTATGTATTACTACATATAATGTGTATGTGTGCTGGTTTGTGAATTTGTAAAATATTGGTATGTTATGATATAACAATTAAACATACCCCCCCAGAGTTTTTGGGTAGTGGTGCTGTTGTCCGAACATGTCCGTGGATATTAAAAGAGTTCACAGACATCAAACTCAGTAGAGGGGGTTCAGTATGTTCAATTTTACATGTACATAAATCAGAGCTATTATTATTAAATTGTGCTACTAAAAACCTATGAAATTCAGTGAAAAAACTTTGTTAAAGGGACGTTATGGTTAAGTTGCGCTACTAAAAACCTATGAAATTCTGTGAAAAAACTTTGTTAAAGGGACGTTATGGTTCCAAGTAAAACCGTAAAACCCCTGAAATTCGCCTGTTATGGTAAGCTAAGCAACCATAACTTGCGCCACCAGCGTGCACTGCTAAGACTAACACCCACGACATCAAATATGACATCATAAATGTCATTGATGACATCACTGATGACATCACATGTGTATTTACTTATCATGAAATATGTGTACAAGGGATTCTTATTATAATGTTGAGTAAAAAGTGTCAAGGATCATTGCAATAAATATCATAACCTAATTAGTGCATTGAACGATGCATTGATATAAATAGCATTCCATTATGGGGTTCTATATAGTATACTAAACTACTCATGCAGAAACATAGCATTGTGTGCAGCATACATGATGAAGGTATAATATTCATAATGTTGATATGTTGAATAATGAAATGATAATTGTTTTACTAATAGATGTTTGTGTACTGTGAAATATGTAATAAGTAGCTAATAAAACCCATGTATTACATAATTTCATTACTACAGACAAAACACAAAGAGACAAGAACACATACAAATATGGATATATACAGGGAAAGTGAAGTTAGCAAAAAATCAGAAGTACTAGCAGAAATAATTCATAACCTAACGGATTATTTTCATGCAAATAAATGATTGCTCTGTTTCAAAGCTGCTATTTACCCTATGTATATGTATCACATCATGTGATTGGACCCTAAGGAAAGTAGTGTGAGTACAATGTACACAAATATGAGCATATACAGGGAAAGTACAGCCATAAAAAAAACCGAACTACCAGAAAGTGCTGATAACTCTATTGATTATCTTTATGCACAGAAAGGATTTTTTTTTTAAATATATTTTTATTTTATCTCAACCAAACAACAATACACCGAAACATAAATAAAACACATCAAACAACAAAACCAAACAAACAAAAAATAAGGCACTGCAATCCCCATCCCTCCCCCCTATGAGCCTGTAGAGTGTCCGCCATCAGTGTCCGTTCCGTGCGGTGGGGCCTCATCGCTCTCAAGTCCAGCCGAGGCCGATCCCGCACCAAACAGCTCAGCTAACAGTAACTTCCATGCCGTGAGAGAGCCTATTTCTTCCTCTTCCCCTGCCATACTGCCATCTTGCCACACTGTCGTTTCGGCATCCGCCCATTTTTGGAGATCTCGCCACCAGACCTCCACTCGCGGCTTATGACATTTCTTCCACCCCATGGCTATCCTACGTTTGGCAAGCACATAGGCCAGATCTTTAAGTTTCTCAACATGTCGAAGCTTACGCGCCCTGGGATACCCTCCCAGCAGACAAGCCCAAGCCGAATCCACCTTAAGTGTGATACCCCTCCCTGCCAGCCTCTGCGCCACTTCACCCCAGTAGGTTGCAATCACTGGGCACGCCCAGAACATATGTATCATGTCCGCATTCTCTTCGTTACACTTGGGGCACGCCTGGCGCCCACTATCCAGAAATTTGGAAATTCTAAGGGGGGTCATATATGCCCTGTGCGTAATATAGAGCTGTATCTGCTTGAACCTGGCGTTCCTCGATACCTTTTTGTGGTACCCCAGGGCGCGCTCCCACATCCCATCCGACATCGGGGCCCCCATCTCCGCTTCCCACTCCAGTCTCAGGTGCCCCAAATCCTTCCCAACCTTTGTCATCAACATCTCGTACAACCTAGAGACCTCGTGCCCACCCTCTGATGCGTCATACATTGTTTCCAGCGTGGCATCCGGTTCATCAGCCAAAGTAGTTTCGGGCCACGTGCTCCGGACCTCCCGGACCACCCTATGATATGTTACATATTGACCCCTGTGTAGCCCCGACCCTGCCTCCAGTTCATCGAACTCCATCAGGGTCCCATCCTGCCAGATGTCGCCCATAGTGATCAACCCCACTGACTCCCAATATGTCCGGATAATAGCTCTCAGCTGCCCGTCTTCCTTTGCCAGGGCGACCAGAGGTAACTGCGGCATACACGGCAAGGGGTCACCCATCATCCGACAGGCACGCCGCCATATGTTCCCGCCAAGGGCTAGCATCTTAGGACGCTCCCTCATCCATGAACCAGTCACCCATATCACCTCCCGCAGATAGAAGGGGGAACAGTCTCTCCCTAGCAGCCTATGTTCGGAGGTCTCTTCATCTGAGAGCCACCTGGCCATGTATTGCAGTTGCGCCGCAATATAATAGGCCTCAAAGTTCGGCAGCTTCACGCCACCTTTCTCGTAAGAGTTCTGCAATTTCCATAATGCGACCCTGTTGCGCGTGCCGTGCCACAGGAAATTCCTACACACGCTATGTAACTTAGCGAAAAACTTCCTAGGTATCATATACGGGATGTTATTAAAGTAATGCAGGAGCCTGGGCAGCACCACCATTTTAAGCATAGCTCCACGACCCATCATCGCTAAAGGCAATCTTTCCCAGAACCTCATGCACCTCTCAATCTTTCCCACAGCTAGCTCAGTATTATGCCTGTGTTCTTCCTCGGTCGTGTGATACACGTCAATGCCCAGGTACCGGAAGGAGCTTGTCGCCCACGGGATCCGCAGCACTGGCAACCTCTCCACCGGTATCCCCACATAACTGCCTAGCGGGAATAGTACGGATTTCTGAGGGTTGACCGCTATGCCGGACAACCAGGCGTACCTCTCCAATACCTCCAAGATATACTGCAAATTCTCTTCCGGATGTTTCAGGTATAACAGCATATCGTCTGCATACAGGGATATAAGATGGCACTCCCCTCCCACCTCTATACCCACCGGGTCATACTGCTGCCGGAGGTAGATTGCTAAGGGTTCGAGGGCCAGTATGTACAACATTGGGGACCAAGGACACCCTTGCCTGGTGCCTCTGCCTAACTGCCATCTATCTGACACCACTGCGCCCGTACGGACCCTAGCCAGAGGCGCACTATATAATAGTTCGGCCCATCTCATGTAGCCTGGTCCCAGTCCAAACCGCCCCAAAGCCACCAACAGCCACGGCCATCGAACAGAGTTGAACGCTTTAACCGCGTCCAACGCCACTATCGCCATTTCGCTGTCCTCACTGCCCCCCCATTCCACCACCCTGTGAAGGCGTCTGTGATTGTGAGTAATATTCCTGTTCGGGACATAGCCCGTCTGGTCAGGATGGATCAGCTTGCCTATTACCCTCCGCATTCTGGCCGCCAGGACAGCTGTTAGGATCTTGCTGTCCTGGTTCAGCATCGACAGGGGCCGGTAGGAGCCACAATCATGTCCCGGTTTATTGGGTTTGGGGAGCGGTACTATAATCGCCTCCCTGAGTGATTCTGGCAGCCGCCCCACCTCGAACGCTTCATTAAACATCTCCAGCATGGGCGGGAGCACCTCCTCTCCATACGCTTTATAAAATTCACTGGGGAACCCATCCGCTCCTGGGGCCTTGCAAGTGGGTAGCTGCCGCACAATCTCCTGCAGCTCCTCCAGAGTGATCGGAGCATCCATCTCCTCTCGCTCTTCGCCACTTATCTTGGGCAGGCCTATGTCTTCAAGTACTACCTCTATCTCCTCCCGGCTTCCCCCCTCTCGATCCTCATATAATGCTTGATAATATTCCGCGAATGCTCCATTCACCCCTTCCTGGGTGTCCTCCTCCACTCCCTTTTCAGTGATAACTGATCGGATCGGGGATCTTGGGGTCTCGCTCTTATACAGCCAAGCAAGAAGCCTGCCCGTCTTGTCTCCCCCGGCATGCAACCTCTCAATGTACTTCCTGTAATTCAGATTACAGAGCCTGTCCCAATGTTCTGCGCACCTCTGCTGCAGATTAATGACCTCCTCCGTGTCCGTCCCCCCTCCCCCAGCTCTTTCTCCAACTCAATCTCGGCTCTACGCAGATCTGCCAGGACTCCTCCCATTAATCCCTTGGATTTCGCAATGGGAACCCCCCTCATTACAACCTTAAAGGCCTCCCACAAAGTACCAGCCGACTTGACGCTGCCTGTGTTCGCCTCAAAGTAAGCAACTATCTCCTCCCTCACTTCCTCTCTGAAGACTGGATCCCTGAGCGCTTCCGCCCTAAGGCACCATGTTGGAATTCGCGCACGTGGGGGACAAAGCTGCCAACGCATGACCAGGGGCGAGTGGTCCGAAAGGACTCTCGCCCTGTAGTCTATCTGGTCACACTCCGCGACAACGTCCGGAGTGGCGAAAAAGTAATACAGCCTTGTGTGTAACTGGTGCGGGGCCAAGTAGTACGAATATTGCCTCACGCCAGGGTGTCTCGTCCTCCACACGTCTGCCAGGCCAAGGTCTACCAGCAGCGCCTGCAGTACCCTAGCCGCCGGGCTGGGCCTGTCCACCCTGTCATCCGACCTGTCCTCCTTGGGGTTGAGTACACAATTAAAGTCCCCTCCCCAAAACACCGGACCCCCCATCCCTTCACCCAGTCTAGTGATCAGTGTCCTAAAGTATGTCGCTGTGTCACGGTTGGGAGCATAAGTATTTATAATACACACTACTTTATTTTCCACAAGCCCCCTTACCATGACCAGCCTCCCATCAGACTCCACAACCTCCCCAAGTAGCTTAAACGGGACATGTGGTGCAACCCATATCAGCACACCTCTAGCATAGGCAGAATATGTAGATCCAACTACTGTCCCTCTCCACTTTCTCCCCACCAGTTCCAGTTTATCCCGTGTCAGATGTGTCTCCTGTAACAAGGCGATATCTATCTTTTGCCTTTTTAGGTACAACATGACCTTGTTACGCTTAAGGTAGCTGTTAAGCCCCCTAACGTTCCACGTTAGTATCCTAAGGTCCCCCATGATGTATCAGTGGCTCCCATCTCTCTCCCAGGTCCACTCACCTCCCCCTACCTCAAAGGCCCCCATTCCCAGTTTCTCTCCCAGGCTCATATAAAAACTGACCCACCCCACCCCCCTAACCCAACCAACTGCCCAGCTCCATCCCTGGATCTCAGGCATCCCTGTGTTCGGTTCTCTCTGGAACCCAAGTAGAGAACCCGACAGGGTGTCACCCCACACACAGTGACTAAACTAAACTCAAACTGGGGTACAAAGAACAGCCCCCGGAGGCTCCCCTCCCGCACTTCCGTATCCGCGCACACGGACCATGTTTCAAAGTCCTTACGCATACACTACCATAACAAAGTCACACCGACTATATTCCAGTCCCAATATTCATAGCCCAACCAGGCCCGCAGCGTCACTTATCTCTTCCCGTTCCATCCGCCGTCCGCTCATCTGGCTCCTGAGGACAGTTTTGTGCATCGAGCCATTCCATGGCCTCCTCCGGAGTGTCAAAGAACAGCATCTTAGTCTTGAAGAATACCTTCAATCTGGCCGGGTAAAGCAACATATACTTGTACCCTGCTGCCCGCAATCGCCTCTTGATCGCCCCAAAGTTCATGCGACTGCGCTGCACTTGCAAGGTGTAATCGGGGTAAGCAGTAATGGTCGCCTCTCCTCGCTGTATGGTGCCCCCCTTATGAAAGTGCTCAAGGATCCTTTCCCGATCCCGATAATTGAGGATCTTGGCGATCACAGGCCTAGGTGGGTTCCCTGGCGGTGGTCTTCTGATCAAGGCCCTGTGCGCCCTCTCCACCGCAAACCCCTGCGATAGGGCTCCCCCAGTGATCTCCTGCAGCAGCAAGTTCTCAATAAACTCCGTGGGATTCTGGCCTTCAGCCCCCTCCAACAGGCCCACGATGCGAACGTTATTTCTCCGGGCACGTCCTTCCGCCTCTTCAGCCCTACTTTCCAAGTTGCCCACCCGCTGCACCAGGGCATGGATATCGCGCTTATGTGCAGTGCAGTCCGCCACTGTAGGGCCCATCTCCTTTTCCAGAGTTTCCGTGCGCTCAGCCAGGGCTCGTACATCCTGCCTCAGGAGGTTCACGTCCTCCTGCACCGCCCCAACCTGTAGTTCCAACGCAGTTTTCAATTCGGCCACAGCAAGTTGGAGCTTGGTCTCCCACGTCGCCTTCAGGTCCGCGATCGCAGCGAGGACCTCCTGGTTCGCACCACCGGCGGCCATCTCCTTGGTCTGAGCCTTATCCTTGCTCCTGGCACCTTCCAGGCCGGGCGACGTCTTGGCGTATTCGTCGAGCGTGGGCTGTTTATTCTTCGCCCTCAGAGGCTTGTTCGACATATCTCCAGTCAGGAGCGTCCTTCTGGCCGCGCTCCGGTCCAGGCCAGGGAGGCACTGTGCCCATACACCACGACTCAGTTGAGAGTCCCAGCTCGCCCAACAGTCTCAGGCACCGCTGTTGTCCGGCGCTCCCCCCAGATGGGCAGGGTCGCGCTGCCCCCTTCGTACCGCTGAGAGGGTGCACGTATGCTGTGGTCCCAATCTACCGCTCCTTTGTCCCCTCGTCAAGCGGCGGCGGCCATTTTGTCATCCGTCGAGGTCTCGCCACCAGTGCTTCATTCGGCTCTTAAGTACCCGCGCGCACTACGAACCCATGTAAAAATGTGTCCTCGCGTGCAGCCGGACTTCATGTACACGGTCTTCCCAATCTTCGCCAAATCACAGCGGTCCTTGCGCGGTATCAGTCGGATTATGTACGGATCAGCGGGAGCTCCCGTACAGGCACGTCTTTTCACATGGCTTCAAAGCCACGCCCCCCTCTTTATGCACAGAAAGGATTGCTGTCTTTCAAGCTTGTCTCTTCCCCTATGTATATGTTTCATATGATGTGACTGGACTCTAAGGGAATTACTGTAAGAACCTACTTGAAGGATAGGTCTACAAATACAGCATGTTTACAATTTTTTGTTCCTGACTGTTACTGCAGAAAACCATGTGGCCTAGATATGTCAGTAAAGGACAAATGAGGTAGCCAGACATGTAATGTCATCAGTGATGTCCTCAATGACATTTGTGATGTCATCTTTGATGTCGTGGGTGTTAGTCTTAGCAGTGCACGGTGGTGGCGCGAGTTATGGTTGCTTAGCTTACCATAACTGGCGAATTTCAGGGGTTTTTCGGTTTTACTTGGAACCATAACGTCCCTTTAACAAAGTTTTTTCACTGAATATATATATATATATATATACATATATATATATATATATATATATATATATATATATATATATATATATATATATTGTCAAATACATAAAATAAATCCTTTTAACTTTGCAAAACAGCCTGCTTCCTGGTTCAGTGTGACTGGGGGGGCGAGGGGGTTCAAAGAGAGGGGTGTGATATAAGGGTATATCATTCAGAAATAAAAGAACTTATAGACATAAATAAATAATTAAGGGTTCCAGCTGTGCATCACACACTAGGCATTGACTTAGGTGGAGTGCCGGGTTGAAATCGCTTACACGTCCCTGTCTGTCTCCTTCTCGGTAATGACCATAACCTGCTTACATATGGTGGCGACTCTCCCTTCTCACTATGGGATCCTCCTCGAGGATGCTCGGGATATCCTATGGGATCTGGCGTTGTAGGTTGTTCCAGATCCGACCATCTCACTTTCTTATCCATCTGCAGACGTCCTTCAAGAGCGCACGCACTCCTTCGTTCTGCCCCAAGACCGGACTCTCTTTCCTCATCTGACATGTCTAGTCCCTGACTAGTGTGACTATCATCCCCCTCACCATTGTCTAAGTTCAGTCTGCTCAAAGAAAATGCTCTGCGTTCATCACTGAACAGGTTTCCTTCCTCACTTCGCAATTGAGGTACTGGGGATCGATCACCATTTCCTCAAGTTCCATACTCGCTACCTCGCCTTAACTGTTGATAGACCTTATCAATCTTATTGATCCTTCAATCTGACCACTTCACCTTCTGTCCGCAGAGTGCCCGTGGAAACCGGGCAGGGATTTCTTCAAAAGGGGACCTGCCCACCATCTTGATTCTTCTTGCAAGTTTATTTCTATTTGCCTGGTCTCTACAGTAAACTCCACGATCTTCCAGCTACTGGCAGAGACTGCCCGATCGTACGAAATACTGGAGCTGAACTAGTTTGGATCTTTTTGAACCATCCACTGCTACCACGTGAGCTTAGGGCCCTTTAGGAACGTGCATGCAATGGATGGATTCACAGAGAATAACTCTGAGTCCAACTAACCGAACCAAGTCCGGAAGGTGGCAAAGTACTGTTTTATTAACAATTATCTAAAACAGGGAGTTACATCGAACATCAACGGACATACACTCGATTTCTCTCAGCGATGCTTTCACAAAACCAAGGTTATACATCAAAAATACGTCAGAGGTGACATCATACTACATGGTAAATAATGAAAAACCTACTGTCTGCATAGGCTTAAGGGGAACATCTAAGTAAACATTCTATAGGGACTAGGATTGTGATTGGCTGCCCACTGTAAGTTGGACAACATATACCTGCCTCTAAAATATGCCATCTACAGAAACATTAGACACACGGTTTCTCATTGGTCTTCAAACTATAAGGTCTTTCATTATATGGACCGCTACAATTGGTTGTCACGCTTGTGCCATGTCTGGAACATTTGGTTCACTTAGCAGCACGTAAGCCCAGACCCAGGTGCAAGGAGATGGGGCCTGATACTATCTCCCCACCCAATTAGCCCAACATCTCTCATCACCCATGCCTTCTGCCATGAAGATTGTCTTTGAACTTGGCCTTGCAAAAGTATCCTTGCCTTCACAATACACGGGAGTGCAAGCACTCACTATCGTATTATGGGGCTCCAAATTCGAACTCTATTTCCATCTTTGGCCCACGTGACAGGAGACCATGATTTGGTTCATTTTGAAATGCTCTAAATGAATACAACTTGGCACTCTTGGTGTTATAGCACTGTTGTGATGTGTCCCTCCTTTCAGGGGCTGCACTGTTGGGCCCACTCCGCAGCAATGGAGGGCTGTGCCAGTGAGTTGGGGGCCAGCTCTCCCTCCTGGGCCCCACCTGCTGTCCCTGGGCCTGCCGGTCTCCTACTCACCTTCCTATCAGCTTCACTGCTCCAAACGGGACCGGGGCACAGTCTCTCCGAGTCACGTTAACTCCCGGCCAGCTCCACGTATTATTAATTACTTATTCACCACCTTCAGGCCGGGGCTCACCACTACACACAACCAGTAGCTCCCGGCTCTCGCCTGCTGCACCCTATCCCCTCCTCTCTGGGCTTCGGGGCTACGGGGTGAACAGTATCCTCGGAGCAACAGGGTTTCTTTCCTCCTCCCGCTGCTCCTCACTGGTGCGGCACAAACTGGCGTCTGTGGCCTCCTGCCAGCCTTGCGCCACCTCAGTTTTCCGGCGGTTCCGGTGGCGGCCGCCACACCAGGGGTCTGCCTGCTCACTTTCCCTGCTCTTCTGACAACCAGGGGCTCTGGACTGCTTCTTGGGTGGGTCAGCGCAGTGTTACATTTGATGGTGGGGTGCAGAGCTCCGGTCCTACGCGGCCATCTTGCTCCGTGCCCCCTAGCGTTCTCCTCCACTACTTTAAATGCATCTACTTTTACATAAACTATTGTGTGACTAAAATGCATTCAATTTCAAATTTCATTTTTCAATGCAAGGTGGACTGGACCTTATAGACTCCCCATTTGACATTATTTTCAATGTAACTAAAGGACCACTGGACATAGAAATCTGAACACCTCTGCTCCTCTTTTCAGATTGCATTTCCCTGCAGCTCCCTTGCATTTATCCTACTGGGTTTTACCCAGATTAATTTGGACAATTTGGTGTTAGTTTCCAGATGACTTCTGGTTTTGGAGAGTCAGCAGGGAACCCACTGAACCAACCATAATTCCTACAGAAACCTCTCAAATCAGGTGGCTTATTGGAAATCAATACCCAATTGCAGACTGGTCTTCCTTCCATGGGCTGTTCTCCTCTCTCAATAGATTGGTCTCCCATCTGTCAAGAGTCAGACCTCTTCCTTTGCAATCTCTAGTTTGTCCCCCTTTCTTAATCTCCATTGTCCATTTTCCTTAATTCCTTCCTCTGTCCTATGTATATGACATTATATCACCCTCTAGTCCCACCTCTGCCTTGTCGGAGGTGCTATTTTCCAAACCACATGATTTTTAAAGGCGGGGGGGAGGAACTCCTGATGAAGAGATGCTAATTATTGGGCATAACTATTTGCTAACATATGGTAGGATCATTACGCTTATATGTTCAGATTATATAATTCGGTTTGAGCATTTGGAGACTCGACTGAAGATTGTGTGATGCGTTTTGGCAATTTTACCTGTTTTTGGCAATTTGTAAAGTGTCAACATACCGTTTTTATTATAGATTCTCATAGGCATTACTTCTATCTACAACTTCTCAAAATTCGGAGTCAATCAAAAGTTGCATGGTAATACATTGCTTAATTTCGTGCTTCCATATTTCATGTGATTTGTTTCTCCATGTTAAATGAATTGTTTTCTTGTGTGCAATTTCGGCTGTTCTCCACCGGGGCAGTGACATATACCACCTTCATAATCCTTCTTCATGTTGTCACTCCCCAAAGGAAATGTCTCTAGTTGTGTATATGTTCCATAACCTTTCACCTTTAAAGATTCAGAGCAGAGGTCTGTGTGTCGTGCAACTCACTTTCAGTCACCTTTTTCCTTGGATTTTCATGGCTAATGCAACTTTTATGAATTTATGAATTTATGTGAAAGGAAACATGTAACCGATTTTCTTTCAAGCTAAACTTTGGACCAATTACATGACTACAGTAGGTTTTATGAGGCTTATGCCACAGAAACCTACTTTTAACACAATGGAGCAGTTTGGGGTGGCCTAAGACCATTTTGACGGGGTATTAAATGTCCTATTCTTCTAAACAGGCCCCAACCAAACTGGCAACCTTTGCGCTATGTTCATTATGCATTTTGAGAAATTAAACTTAAAGGCATTTTCGATTCTGTTCTTTCATTCCTGCCCATCTGGTTTAAAATGAAATCTAATTAACCTTGATGGAGGAAATTTCACAATAGTAGGACTTACATATTTTTTTATAAATGTGTGTTTCACTCTAAATAAAGACAGTCACTTAAAACAAATGCATTTTTCCATGCTTAAAGCTGCACTAGGCCTAGCATCTTCTTACCATTTTGTTCTGTACTCAAAATGTATAATATAGACAGTTACTGAGTATACTGCAGTTTTTCTATACTTAAACAACTGTACTTTAGATTTCCTGCACTTGAAATTTTGGGCGCATGATTGAGCTATGCTTTACCAATATTAATCTTTGTACTCGAAACACATATTAAAGATCGCCATTACACTTTCTGTAGGTTGCGCAATGGTCGAAGAAAATATGTATCTGTGTATATTGGTATTGTGATGTCCGGCTTCAAAAACTATTTTCCAACATTCAGGCCCACACAGATTTCCTAGTTTCCTTTAATGGTTTTCTATCTGAGCATGACAGCGAGCAAAATAAGCAGTCTGACAAGTGTCCTTTTAATTTTTACAGCAGGCAAGAGGCAGAGTGTCTGCACCTTGTTTCTCTTGTCCTGCCAGAAAGGCTTTGCACACTATACATTACTTGAGGCCACACTTTTTTCTACATAATCCCTAACAGAATCCTAATGCATCATTATCTAGAAACAAAGAAGTCTGTCAGATATTGAGGTTGCTCTTTCCAGTCTTACACCTGTACAAAGGTCGATCGAACTGGCTGATTACAAGGTTGTGTTGAGTTATTAAGTAGGTGCCTTGAGTACTTGAGTACAGTGTTTATTGCATTTAGGTGCAGGATGTGACGATGGGCCATGTTTCAGGTTGTGTAATTAAAATTCTTATTATTATGAGGTGGTTTGTTTGGCCCTACGCATTTGCCCATAGTTTCTCTGGAAGACTTGCTCTCCAATATAACACCTATGCTTTGCTGTGATTCTGATTATGACATTTTGGCAGCAGGGGGACAGTTTAACCTAAAACCTGGGAATTGGCCTCCTGAAGATTTTATTAAGCAGTACCAAGATTTTTCTTGGAGCATCATCCTGTAATGCATTAAATACTCCCTGTGACAATGCAGGCATGCCATTTCATACTTTTGTTTAATAGAACGAGCACTTGGACCCATAAATGGCAGAACCCTATCTTACCAGCCTGGCAGGATAACCTTTGCAAACAAAAGGTTGATGTCGGCGGAGTGGCTCTCATCTTCCCTGAGTGAGTCCCTGCCTCTATCATCCCCACTCAAACCTACTCATCCTTTGAAAGCCTAGTCTGCAGGCTATCTTTCTCGCCTACCTTCTCTCTTATTCTTGCTACCATCTACAGGCCCCCCGGACCAACCTCCCTCTTCCTCTCAGAATCGGTGGACCTGCACTCCTCTCTTCTTGCCTCCTCCCCAAACTTATTTTCCTTGGGGACTTTAACATCGATCTCAACTCTACGGATGCAACCTCTGCGACTCTCTTCCCCTCACTATCCTTCCCTCTGGCCCAACCTACTCTGCTGGACACACCTTGGAAGTGCTCAACTCAACAGAAATCCCACTCTCCAACCCTCTTACTACCCCTATCTCCTGGTCTGATCACTCTCTCCTCTCTTCCCACTTTGACCTCACTGGTCCCCTGATGATATCTCTGCCCGCACTGCCAGCCTCATTCTCCCCGCACTGCCAGCCTCATTCTCCGTCATTCGACCAATGAAGCATGTGCCAGTTGCTGCATTTGCCTCTTGCTTGATCTCTCCTCTGCTCCCTTCATTGGACTCTCCTTCTGACTCTATTCTTGCTAACCCCATCTCTCTATCTCTAACACCCTGGAAATCCTTTCCCCAGTCATGAGGATTTGCATGAAGCACCACCTCCAAATGCAACTCTTGGTATGATTTCAATTTGGCAGCTTTGAAATGCAAGTGCGAAGCTGCAGAACGGAAGTGGCAGACATTTAGCTCATCCTCTGACAAACTGGCCTGCCGCCTACTCCAAAGGCAATATCTTCTCACTATCTGCTCCAAGAAACGGCTCATGTCCATGCCCACATCTTTGGAGTCAACAATAACACGTCTGAGCATTAAAAAATCTGCAAGGAACTTGCAGTCTCCTTCTCTCTCCTCCCTCCCAGGCACTCTGTACTCCACTGGCTGCACACTTCATCCCCAAAACTCTGGATATCCTGTCCTCTCTTTCACCTCCTCCCACCTCCCTCCTCTTGCCTCCCTTGACTCCCTTCCCCCGCATAATCTCCTCCTTCTCTCCCATTGCACCAGACGAGATCTCTAGAGTTGTCCGCTCTATGAAAGTGTTCTCTAAACAGTTGCTCCCCTGCTCCTCCAGAACCATAAAGGACAACATGGCCTCTCTCGCTCCAGCTTTGGCTGATCTCTGCAACCACTCTTTTGCCACTGGCTTCTTCCCACAACCCCACTCTTTTGTGCACCCTCTCCTAAAAAAAGCCATCTGCTGACCCATTGTGCATGGCTAACTATTGCCCTATCTCTATCACCCCTTTTTTGGGCAAACTCGTGTGGAGAATCTGGTCATCCCCCAACTGACCCTCCACACCAAAATGGCTGGCTGCCTCCACAACCACCAGTCTGGTTTCAGGACATCCAGAGGCACGGAACCTGCTTTCCTGAATACCTGTAAAGACCTGTTCTCTATCTTGGACTTAAACACTCCCTCTGTTCTGATTCTCCTTGAACTTTCTTCTTCCCTTGACACTGTCAATATGAGCACGTTGTGATTCCCAAATACATGATGATCCAGAATAGCTCAAGCAGGTGGCATCCTCCCCAGCCAGTGAAAAAGCTGTATGGGTGGTGTCTCTCTTGTCTTGTAGGAGTGCGATGTGGAATTCTACCCTCTGGACTAGTCTAGAGGAGAATAACCAGCTTGGAACTGGGAGCAATTTCCCAGCCCTACGGTAGAACAACCTTCCCTCTATTAATGTGGTGACAAGCGGTGCAATCGCTGTAAGTGGGAGGTCAATATGGTAACTCAGGCAGGAAAAAAGGAGGAAGAAGGAGCAAGAATAGGACTAGGCAGAAGGAGAGGGACCGGCAGGCCATCAGATCAGAAGGAAAAGACCAAGCATGGGGGCACAGGGCAAGGCATAGAAAAGGGATCATCAGGCCAGCAGAACTTGCAGGAGAAGGCCAACGTGGCCACCACAGCAGGAGACAAGGAAGGAAACTCCAGCGTGTAACCCTCACAGTGACCACCATGTTTTTATACTTGAATGCTGCCAATAAGGGCTGAGTTCAGAGGTGCTGGTTGTCTGTAGCAATCGACCACACTGCATTCACAGTGCATGCTCCAAATGTAGCCACCGTTCCCAGTGCATGCGTGAATCATGTAACATGGCGGCCCCCAGCCACGGAACACGACCGGCTTGCCTACACAGCAACAAGAACTCCCGCAGATGCCACTGAGCCCTCCATGGTAAGGAGCCAGCATGCACCGTGACAGATAAAGTAAACCACTCCACCCTCATAGACCGTCTCCATGATACCCTATGCATCACGCACAGGGCACTGAAGTGGCTGACTTCCATCCTTTCATAAAAAACCTTGCCAAGTGTGAATGGGTCCTTTTCTCTCCTCCACCTCACTTTCTATCTCTGGCATACTTCAGGGCTCTATCCTATTGCCACGATTCTTCAACATCTGCTGGGCCCTCTGGCCCACTTGATCTCCACCTTCTCCCCTCATTTCCAGTTTTATGCAGATGGCACACAGCTCTCCATCAAGCTGCCATCCTCTAGCTCCTCTCCCTCCTCCCTCATACCTGACTGATATTCAGGTATGGTGCTCTGCCAATGATCTCTGCCTTAATGCCCTTAAGACAGAGCTCCTTCTCATTGGGACACCTGCTCCTTGTCCTCCCCAACTCTCTGGTCAGCTTCCCTGCGTCCCCTCTCCTCATCCACTTGCGAGGCAAAAAATCTTGGGATCATCTTTGACTCCTCTTTCTCTTTCTCTCCACACATCATAGACCTTGCCAAGAAGTCCAACTTTCAGCTCCGCCTCCTCAGGGGCATTCTACCTTTCCTCACCTTCCCCCAGAAGCTCAACGTCTCCAGGACCTGGTTCTCTCTAGGCTGGACTACTGCAACAGCCTCTTCTTTAATCTGTCTTTCCTCCTTCACCCCTTCAACTAATCCAGAATAGGACTGCAAGACTTATCCCTGGCCTCAAGCCCAGGGACCGCATCTCTCCAGCCCTAAAATCTCTCCAGTGGCTCCCGGCGACCACAACCATCATCCACAAGGCTGTCTGGGGCCTGGGGCCTGGGGCCTTGGACCTCTCTACATCCAGCTTTCCCTCCCTAAATACCACCCTGCCAGAGTCCTTCCTTCCGTCCTATGGCTCCAACTCTCTACAGGTCAAAGGTTTCTCCAAGCAGAGAGTGGGAGGTGGATCCCTTTCCTCGGCTGGTTCCTCCCTCTGGAACGGTCTCAAGACTTTCCCTTTCTTCTCTTCCTTCCCTCTCCACCTCCTGTGCTAACGTTTACTCTTCCTCTGTGACTTGGCCTGGTCCCTTCAGACTCATACAGTGACCAGACCACCCCTCTACCAGTCGCCCCAGCATCCCTTGCTAGCACTTGCCCTCGGCCTCCCTTGTCCGGACTAGCCCTATCCTGGTCCTCCCTGTCCACAGCACTGATCCTCCCTTCCCCCTCTCCTTTCCCTGGCACTTGCCTCCTTGCCCCCCCCCCCCCCAGGAGTGGGGTGCGACTCCTGCACTTCTACTCTCCCTCGCTGCACTCACCACCTTGTCTTGCGCTTGCACGGTAGGATTGTCACAAGGCCAATATAACTGTTTGTTGCGCTACTTCTTTCCCATGCGCCTCCACCCCAACTTGTCCTTGTCGTGTGGCGCCTGGAAACACTTGTGTATAGGCGCCATACAAATGTCCAATAAATAAAAAAAAATGTCAATCGTTGATCATTTCAAGATTCACAGTATGGTTGGCATTACGTAAAGGATTGGCATGTTATGGATCTGGCTGAAAGTGATCATTTGCCCCTTCATTTACCTCCTCTCATCAGTCTGTTAAGCCTCTGGGTTGCTCACGCGAGGATGTTTTGTGTGCGAATAGGAGATTCATTTGTTGGGAATCTCTCTGTTTGTTAAGTGCGAAATTAAGTGCGAAATATACCTATGAGCCAACGAGTTTGTCTTGGAAGCAAGACAACGCATAGCAACACAGGTTCGAATACAGTCCCAGGTATTAAGCACATGAAAGTAATTATAATTATACGTCTCTTCGCAATATAATCATTTTGGTTGCTCCAGAATTTGGCATTTGTTTGAAAGAGGTCCCTCGACGGTGGAAATATTTGGGGATTAGCATGATCTCACACTTGAAACGGAAACAGGATGTTCATTCAGCCTCTAGCAGAGCAGTTACATGTCAGACAGTGTTTGCATGGTTTGACGGCTCTTGCAAAACTGCTAAGATAAATTTGCATTATGAATAGAAAACCCAGACGTCTCCAGTTCAGATCTCAGCTGCCCACCAGTCTTGAGAAATTGCATGCAACCAGGCCAAACGCACCTGGGCCAAAGTTGAAAGAGCCAGTTACTCAAGTGATTCCAGCCCAGGATAGAAGTGTTATTTGTTACTCCATCTGCGTGGGATGATCATTAAGCAGCCATATATAATTAATCTTTGAGTAATGATCACTCCATTCCTGAGCTAAATGTAGCTCAACCGGCGAGGTTTGCACAAGAATTTAGCATTGCAGAGTTTGCTTACGTATTCTTCTCCAAGGCTCACATAAAAGTCCCCCTCCATATCCAACCTACAGGAACTGGCCAACTATACTTGTGGAAACCTATTTTGACTATATTTTGTTAACGCCCCCTCATCTCTTGGAGGGATTCTCCATGGCTGGCACTTATAGGGTACTGTGCTTATTTTGTTTAGCAACATCATATTGGTCCATTTCCTCCCTGGCGAATACTCAACATTGTTTTTGAAATTGATTTTTGCTCTGTTAATGGAGTGGGTCACCAATAGCAATGCTTTGGCTGAATGTTCTTGTCGGTTTCGGGCATGTATTGCGACTCGGTTGGGGTTTTCTTAATGTTGCCCTGGGAAGCGCTGGATGGGGGAACACTGCACCGCTGAATTCATGAGGTACACAAAAGCTTAGGTGAAATGCTCCTGGTCGAATACTGCATCCCCTCTCTTGTGCCTTTAATTAGTGAAGGCCAGATCTGGGACCACTTTCTTTAGGGGAGCGGGGGTTGCTCCTGCTCTGCAACTGTTGTTTCATTGCTGTGTACCCGCTTCCTCACTGCCCTTTTTTCTGATCTATCAGTCACTACTCTATTATTATTATTATTTTATTTATTGGGCACAGACTTGGCTTCGAGAGGCAATGGAGCGCTTTACAGAGGTCTACAACATTACAGATGCAGAACAGAGAGCCTTTCAGTGGTAACAATAGAACAAATATACAGTGGGGTAGGTTACAGAGGGGGACAGAGGAGGGGTACAGCTGTACTGGGTGGCGTGGAGGAGCGGGGCGGCGCGATGGCCTAGGTGTTGAGAAGGAGAAACTCCTTGAAGACCTGGTACCTGTTCCATGACTGCTCTGTGCCTGCGCTGTTTCGGCACTGCCGCTTTGCTGCCCCTGCATTGTCCCTGCGCGAGCGCTACGCATGCTCTGCAACTGCGCTGTACCTGCTCTGCATCACTTCTGTAAATGCAATTGCCCTTGACTTGCGCTGTTCCCGCCCTGCACCTCGCCTGTCACTGCTCTGCCACAACCCTGCCCCATTTCCTGCCCCTGTTCTGTCAGTCCACCTTTTCATGTTGCTGCTCGTCAAAGGTAAACATGTTTTTTTATTAAAAGCTTTTGGTGGTGCCATAAAAACATGGCAGCAATTCCATTACTGACATTTTGTTGGTGGTAACAGCATTTCTGCTATTTTTACCTTCAAATTACGAGTTTGGAGGAACATTGGAGGATATACCTCCATCAAAAAGCTTTTCCGCCAAAGATTGGCAGATTTAGGAGGGCAAAATTACCGCTCACAGTAAATCCGCCAAAATCCCCCAGGAGTCCTATGGACTCCAGAAATGGGGAATTACACTGCCCTACCACGACTCAAAATCATGTGGTAAACCCGCAAGACCGAGTGACAGTACGGTAAACGATTTTGACAGTAGCTCTGCAGATTTACCGTTGAGTTGCCACTAGACTCGTAACGAGCTCGAATTAACCAATACAGCATATTAAAGTTAAAATGCAAAAGTGCAACGTCCAGTTAACGTCATGCCTCTCATGCAAACTGCTTTCCTCTACTCTTGCACTCGGAGCTCCCTATGCTGTGTTAAATATTAGCCAAACACTTACAGTAACTCTGACTCGCTATAATGCACGTTGCTCATAAGCAGATAACCAAATACATGTAGACCAGTGCTGGAAATGGAAAAAAAATGTACTGGGGAACTATTACCTCTTTGGAGGGGTGCGGCTGTGGGAAGGAGGGTGCGGGGCCAAGGGGTGTGGCCCCGGCCAGGTTGCCCAAACCGTATCTCTTCATAGCACCCGATCCTGGCGATTTGCATAAAAGCAAAGAGCATTAACAGAACATCATAATGTCCACAATTTGAAATGTTAAGCACGTCTTATAAGTAATTCAGTAATTAACCCTTTTAAGCAAATAATGGGCTCTTCTGTTTTGATTGATCACAATAGTCATACTAATAAAGAGATGTCTGTAAATTGCAGGACATCTATGCCAGCATGGACAGCAACAGCACTGTATATGACGCTTTGGTAGTTTCTTCATGTAGTTTCCGGTTACTCGTGCTTCAGAACAGATCTGGTTGGTAGTGTACTGTGCTAGCCCCTGGGCCTTCTTTCCAGTGATCGAAGTGAGCGTGAACGGTCGTGAACAGTGTTCCACTACTTGTATTGTTTCCTGTTTGCCATTCCTCTACTTCTTACGACCATATTTACCATTCTTTATAGAGCATGTATCCATTCGTGTCCTGTGCAGGTGTAAAGTTATAATACGAGCCTTAGTTACTAGTCACTTAGACTATTTCAGTGTCCCGGCTTGCACTGTGCTTCCGACCCTCCCTCTCCCTGCCGAGACCACAGTTCCACTACTTTTTTTGTTACACTTCTACCACTGCTTCTTTCAGAAGACTCGGGAGCACCCGGCGCTTCTTGTTCAGGTGCAGGATCTGGGAGAGTCATGTGCTCGCGTCTGGGGGACTGCGCGGTGCTCTGGCAAGAAATATTTGGCCGGCGCTTATCCGGCCCATTCCCTGTGCTAATTTGGACCCTCATTCTAAGTTGGCCGGTAAGTGATAACATTAGTGGTAACGGAATTACGCCCTTTTTTTCAGTCTGCCTAACTATGCTAGGATCCTAGGAAGAGGGAATACCCGCAGCACTTGCATGGAGGTATTTCCTCCAGAAAAAGGATGGAATTACCACGGGCAGAATTACCAACAGCCTAAACTCCACCAATCCCCACTTAAGTCCAGTGGGGCTTAAAAATGAGGGGGGGGGGGCGTAACCACAACCCGTTAGCAGTTAACCTGTTAGGCTCTATTGGCACCACCAACCTCCCTGTGAGGAACATTAGTAATTTCAGAAAATGTAGTTGCTGGAAAGTACAAACGGCTAATTCTGATCATTATTTTTTATTGTATGCGAAGATCACTGTGTTAAAGGCTTACTTAAGTGCTGAGGGCGAGTATTCGCGTCCTATCTGCACAGACATGCATAATAGCCCAGCAGTTAAGGGGTTAATAATGATGAGCAGTCGAGGTGTCCAGCTGTCCAAATGATACCAAAAAAACACAGTTGTGTGCTGCGCATGGCTCAGTCACCTTACGTGTGCTCATCCAGCTATCCATACAAACGACCATTCATCCATCCACTCACTCATCCCTCCAGCCACTCACCTGTTCATCCACACACTCAATTGCCAACATATCAATCCATCCACCCAAACAAACCATCACTCAGCCAAGTCCTCCCTGGCCAGTTTTCTCGCAAATACCTTTCCATTCTGCTCTATAAAAATAAATAACTTGCTGCCTCTGGCGATGTTTGTTTTCATTTTAAATGAGTCATGTAGAAATATGTAGACGCTGAAGGAGCTTCGCACCCGCTGTGAGAAGCTTGTGCAAGGGAGAATGATTTCGGCACCGCTCCAGTGCCCCCATGCGGCGCCATCTTCGTGGACCGCGCTGCAAGCTGGGAGGCAGCAGCACAGATATAGAATATACGTGTAAAGGCGCCATATGCGTCTCCGCGAGCGTTCCCATGCAGGAAGCTGTGCGAGAGAAAAACACGTAGTCAGACGGCCTTCACGCGCCTGCATGACTCCCACAATGCTACGTTCCAAAGACAGCCCCCATTCGGCGGCACAGCTGCTACTTTGCTGCACAGGATTTCAGGCTTTTGTTTCCAGTCCTATATTATTTGGCACAATATCACGTCATTCTACAAAAAGTGTTACTTGCATGGTGAGGACGTCAGCGCTTACGTGATGTGGGACCCCTGCATGCCATTTTAATCATTTCCAAAACAGAGCGGGAAAGCAAAGAGTAAAAACAGTTGACAACATTGGAGCTCATTTTTGAGTTTCTTCTTAATTAAGCAGAGGGGACCTGTCACATTTACACTGGTAAACACCTAATTTTCCTCGTTTGCACATAGTGGAGTGTGAAGGGGGAGAATAAAAAGGTGGTGTACATGCTTCTATGCTGTCCTTTTGCACTCCGCCATGCAAGTTAAGTTTACAATGCCAGCCGTGTAGTTATGGCAGGCAGCGTTTACAATGGATTCCTATGGAGTCTGCCTGCTTTGGGGATTACTGCACAAAAATACCCATACTCGCTTTTAAGTGTGAAAGGTCTCTTTAATCTGTCAGGCCACAGCTCACAAAAAACGCTAACCTGGCTCCCTGGCCTTATAGACTAACATATCCATTTTAACAAATTGCCAAACAATTAAATAAATTAACAGTTTCCATTCCCCCACAATTAAATAATTAAAGCACTTAAAATTCCTCCCTTCCTATCCCTTGCTCCCTTCCGTCTCCTTAAAATCCTCTCAACCTTCATTCCGGCTTTCTCCCATTTTCTCCCCGAGCCCACGCCCCTCCTTCATCAATACCTCTTCCCCCTCTTTTGTACCCCTAGGGTAGCCTGTTCGTGCAAACAGCACCACCCTCCTCCTTTACCACACTAGTACCCCATTGTGCTTCCCCCACCCCTCCTCCAAAGGGCCATGTCCCCGGCATCAAGCAACTTCTTACCCCCCCAAAGCTCCCCTCAACACCAATCTCCTCCTTCCTATGACCTGCAGCCAGGCTGACCTGCCACATCAGCAACAATGAACCTTACATCACAATCGCCCCCTCTAGCGCCCCGGCCTGTCACACGAAAACTACCAGCCCCTCTGCCCCCTTTTAACCCTTCTCAAGCCATGGACCTACCAAATAGGGGGAACAAATTGTCAAATAAGGTCCGGCCCCCTCTCTTCATTACACAAAAACGGGGGTGGGAGGGCGGGGACAAACGCTTGTCCTAATCCTAACCGTCGCCTGTTCCCGAACCTTCCCTGCCCCCTTAAGTACCCCCTGTGGCACTTTATGTGCCTGTCCAGTGCCCAAAATCACCTCCGGGGGGGAAAACTCTTGCACGTTCCCCCCGGCATCCCCCTTTCGGCTTACTGCACAAAAATACCCGTACTCGCTTTTAAGTGGAAAAGGTCGCTTTAATGTGGCACCAGGAAAAACCCTCCCCTGAGGTGTTCTTTCTGCCCCACCCCTTCCTACCCTAGGGTTTCCTCTATTTCCAACACTTTATGTCTTCCACCGCCAACCTATCATCCACCCGGTAATAATTGTTTCCGTATACCGAAAGATGCACTCCGTCCTCCTGGAAAACTGAAAAAGTCCTCATAAATTATTTCCTGATACTTCAGTGATTGCAACCCCAAAGAACTACAAAACTTCCCCATCTCCCTGTTAATCTTCTTCCTCTGCCTTTCCACTGTCCCTAATTCACTGTACCCCTCCATAACCTCCTTGGCAATAACTTTGTCCAAACCAGCCTTACCCTGGGTTATATCTCCCTTAACCAGCTAGGGTCCCTTTTCATCTTCCTTAACAATGATACTCCTGTGTCTCTAACTAGGTAATTCTCCCCTATATGCACAAATATTCCCTCCGGCACTCCATGGCGCTCCCTCAATCCCGCTCACATGGGCAGCAATTGGTCCGACCTAAATACCCCTACCCCCGTTCACCTCAATAAGGCAAAGTTGTAGCTGTAACCCATTTGTGTCCCAAAATCCTTCTTTACGCCTCTTTCCCTGCCCATTTTACAATTGAATTTCTACAAATCCATATCTGCGACAACTCACCACTCCTCCATGCCACATCTGCAAAAGAAAAAATGTTATGAGTTTCTCTCTGCCACTGCCAAGCCCCCCCTTTGCCCCCTGCTCTTGTCCACGTTCCTAAGCGCCCCCTTTCCCAAACTACCCGGTGTACCCCTTGTACTTTCCCGATCTCCAGCACCCCAGACTTTTAACCTCCTCCTGACAGACCCATCCTTCTACCTTCCGATGCTGCCCTGGTCCTGAAAGAATGAGTTCCAAAAACCTTTGCTCTCTCCCCAAGGCCACCAAAGCCCTCCTCATAACCCCCAAAACTTGTGCTGCCGACACTGCCGACCCGTCCTTGTGCTGAAAGACCAACCCTTCTCTTCCCCCACATGTCTCCCTCCAAGATAATCCCATCCTCACTGGGCACAACTCCTTGCTACCCCTATCCAAAAGCACCCAACAGCCCTTTCCTTTCTGATCCATATTTGATCTACTGATATTAATATCCACACCTAACTCAGAGAAATGAACATCTCGCCACCTTAGACCTCCTTCCCCTCTTCCCCCCTCACCAGCTCAGATACCCTAAATGCCCCAAAGAAAAACCAAGTGAAACATGTTGGAAACGTGTCTCTCCCATGCTGCCAGCACACCCCCTTCAAAGCCTTACACAACCTCACCAATAGGGCCGCTGAGACCGGTCTCCTATTATCCTTTTCCCTCCTGTTCTCCCTTGCCCAACCTTCCAGCATTCTACGTGCCATCTCTCTGCCACTGGGCTGAAAGCCCCAAAACCATTTCCCGTAAAACGCAATACCTTCCAGTTTCCCCGATATCGTTACCCTCGACCAGTCCTTGTCCATGCACTCCACTATAAAGTTAACCATATCATCCCTTCTTCTCTCCTCTGCATCCTCCCTGCCCTTCCAGCTGCGTGCTCCCCCCATTATAAATTCCGACCATGCCCACTTGTACGCAGTCCTAGATGCCTGGGCTAGCGAACCCTGCACTAAGGTCAATGCTCTCATTTTCCTAGCCGCCACAGCTCTTCTGGGATCCGATGGCCTCTCCTGTCTGCTTCTGGTGCCATTCCACGGAATCTCTGCCTTACTGAAAACGAGATAATGCATCAGTGATGCCATTTTCCTTCCCTGGCACGTGCGTTGCTCTAAACACCACATTCCACTTCATACAACGCAGTACAAATTCTCTCATTAATCTACCCACCCTTTGGTCCCTTGCTGACTGCCTGTTAACCACGTTAACCACTGCTTCATTATCGATATTGAAATTTACTTTCTTGTTCCTCAACTCAACCAACAAAGGGAAACATTCCAAAAAGGCTGTGCTTCTACTTCCTCTCTGCCACTGCTCTGGCCACCTTTCAGCACGCCACTTACCCCCCAGAACACTCCAAAATCTCCTGATCCTGCCACGTTCACAAAACTGGATCACTCTGCAGCCACATGAACACCCCTTTGAACTCTTCCTAAAATCATAGCCAAATCCTGCAGTCCTCCCTAACCGCTCCAGACAACCTCACCCTGTGATGTGGGCACTTAGCCCCCATCATAGATCGTGCCATGTTTCTACAGAAAGTGCGCCCGGGGCCACTACCCAACACGCGAAATTGAGATGCCCCACTAACCTCTGCATGTCCACCAATGTCATTTTGCGAGCCGCTATTGCCCTCTCCAGCAAACCTACCAGCCAGCTCACCTTGTCGTGCGGCAAGCGTGAGGTCATGGCCACCAAATCCAAATGCCTAGAAAGGTCAACACCACCGCCGGCTGCTCAGTTTTGTCCTCCACCAATGGTACTCCCAACTCCTGCATCAGTGTCTGCAACATCCCCAACATCCTCCGACATTCCTTTTCTTTGCCCTCCCCACTGATAAACAGAAAATCGTCCAAATAATGCAACATTCCAAAGATCCCGAACTGTACGTAAAAACCCACTGCAAAAAGGAACTAACATTCTCAAACAATGCACATGAAATTGCGCAGCCCATAGGCAAAGCTTTTTCTATGTAAATGTATCCTTCAAACTGCATCCCCAGCAGCCAGAAATCTTCTGAATGCACCGGTAACAAGCGAAACGCTGCCTTGATGTCGCACTTGGCCATTAAAGCCCCACAACCTTCCTTCCTCACCAAACCCACCACATGGTCCACACTAGTATAGAACAACCCGCAATCCTCCGATGAATTACCCTCAATTCCCCTGCAACCTTCTTAGGCATGACCCCCAACGGGGAAACCACCAAGTCTCCCGTCAAACCCGTAAACGGCCCTACCACTCTCCCTGCTGCCACCTGCTTTTGCAGTTTCACCCTCACCACTTCAACATATTCCCATGCTGACTTCAAATTTGCCGCCCATCACCACAACCTTGGACCCTGATAACCCAACCTAAAACCCTTGCGAACCTTCTCTGTCTGGGTAAAAGCTGAGCCACTTCTCCGAAACCGCAACTCTAAATGGAGTATAGGCCTTTCGCCACAACTCCCCATCCTGCACCCCACCCTCTCCCTCTATCCCCTGATTGGAAACATTGCGTAACCGGATGCTGTCCTGCCCATCTGCTACACCCGTGCTTAAATTTGCATACCGTCCTCATGCAGCCTTCTTTATTAAAAGCCCAACATGCTGCTGAGGGCTAACCCCTGCCTCCTCCCTCTGCCCCCTCTGGGGCGGGGCGACCATGAAAGGGCCAGTAAGGCACAGGTAAACCGCTCGCTGTATGCAGCGTTGGTGCTGGCTGCGTAGGCACCATCCATTGTAGCCATCGATCCGTGTCAATTTCTCCCCACACTGCTTGGCCATCCTCTGCCATCCTCGCCCTAAACTCTTCATCGTATCTCACCCATGTGAAACCCCCGAAACTCGTAAACGCCTTCCATATTACATCCATGTATTTCAGTAACGCTACACGTCTCTCTGGAAACTTCTCGCAGTAAACACTTATATAATAAATGCTGATGTTCAATTGTCAATTGTTACTGGCACCATTGGTCTTGTGGACAACTCCCTCTCCTCCTCCTTAGACCCTTCTTTCGCTCTCGCCTCCCTGTGCAGGAGGTTAAAAAAATCCACAAACTCTCTTGCCCATATCTTTTCTTTTATCGCACCCATCAAATGCGCACCCATCGGCTTTGTAATGCCCATACAAGGCATCCTTTTGTCCTTCCCTGTACCTTCCGCAGTCCTCTCCTTAGGAACCTCAATCACCCCCTGATTCACGGGCTCCGCCACCTTTTCAGTTTGGACTTCCACCGAGGATACACTTTTCCCACTCTCCCTCACCAAAGCCCCGGTAGTCAGAGACTCCATTTCCCCGCTTGTCCTCTGTGCCCCAGCTCGCTCCCTGCATGTCCCCAACTTGTGACATGCTGCTGACAACTCTTGTTCCTGCTCCTCTTTCTGTCCCGACATCACCTAGCAGCGGCATCCTGACCTCAATTCTGACACTGCTCCTCTCTTTTCTCACCGGGCTCCTGCTGCGGGGACAAAAAACATCAGCAGAGTCCCCTAGCCAATTTCCCCGCCCTCCTATTGCACTTCTGCCCCCCAACCTGAAATTCCCCAACACTTTCCCTCCCACGTAAACCATTTTGCTCCTCATCCTCCCACTGTCCAACATTCTCCTCTTCTTATTCATCATCCCCAGTGAAATATCATTGTTGTTGCGAGCTCACGCTCGGGCAGGGCAGCTCCTCTTCGGGTGAACCTGGGGCGTCCACCCTGTCGCTCCTTTGATGTCTTCTCGGCAGGGCTGCGCCTCTCTTCTTGTGCTCCTCCGTGATAGGAGCCGTGCTGCACCCTCTAGTCTGCTCTCTGCAGTCTTCCAGAGGGATCGATCATTCTCAAGCCCACCTCCTCAGAACCACGGGGGCTGTACTACACCCTCGGTCTAACGCTCTCCTAGGCAGGGAGTTCATTCCGCACCTTCCCCTTTTCTCACTAGAGAGAGCCCTCCTCCACCCAGTTGCACTCTTTTGCAGGTATTTCCCTCCTCTGCCCCTAATCCCCGCGGCCCCTCTTTGGTCCGCGCTGACCCTAGCCTCACCCTTAGCCTGCCTCATGCCCACCTCTACCCCTGCTCTGCTAGTGGCCTCACCCGGCCCTTTAGCTCCCATCCCACTACCTGACCCTTGACCATTTGCTCCCCCACTCCTGGTAGTTCTCCTAGGTATCTCCCCCCTGCTCCTCCTGACCCCCCTGTCCCATACCCCCCTTTCCGCTGATGGGCTGCAAGCCACCACCGCTGCAAGGGCCCCATCCGACAACACCCTGCGCTCTGGCCTACCGCCCCAGCCCCCCTTTCCCCTGTAACTTCCCCCATTGCCCCTTCCAGCTGGGCTTTGGATGCCCTGCTAATAATACTCAGGGCCTCCCTTAATGCCTGCGCGTCCACCATGCCCCGAAGTCCAATGCCCTGTCCTGCCATCCTGCTACCAATCAAAATGAATTAAATTAAATGACGCTGCCCCTGATGCCCCCCCAAAATAGCTGGCTCCCGGGCCTGAACAATATCTCCCTGCAGGGCCTAACTTGGGATATGTGTGTTGGAAGCAATACCAGGCTTCCTACCTGAAAACCTATATATTAGTATTATAATATCCCTCAAATGGCAGGCAGGCACTAACCCCTTGGGAAATGTCTGGGGACCCCCACAATCTATATTACTAACTCCTTACCAACGAAATGTGAAATAAAACTTTTTTTAAAATTCTTCCTTACCCTATCACGTGAACTCGCTGCTATTTATCTCCCTGCAAGGTAAAAAGAAAAATATGTTCCCTAACTGGATCCATAATAATGTGGCTTCTTAGCCAATACGAATCCCAGCCAAAATATGTGCTGCCCCTTTAAGGGCTCTCAACTGCCCCTGGCGGCTGAAAGCCGGCACCTCACTACCATGCACACGCAGCCGAGAAGCAGCCTGGGGACTGGCAGCCTACAAAAACTCTCCTTTTACGGTGTCCCGTTCGCTCGTATCCGACCCCCCCTCCCACTGGGAAAAACCATAGGGGGAAACCTAACCCACGGATCCAACAGGGACAGGCAGACCGGCTGAGCGAAAAGTTGGCCCGCCGCCACAGCACTGACTACAGGCAACCCGTATGCTACCACTGCATGCCCCAGGGGTGTGCCGCTCGTGCAGGGCGCAGAAACGTGGCTCCCACACCAGTAAGGAGGTAGGTGCTTTACCTACAGCACTCCCAAAAATATATATTTCTCTACTTTTATTGTTACTCTTTTAATTGTATATATACTCTACCCGGCACTATAACCTACTCACTAGGTCATACACTGAGCCCTAACTCAACTACTGCTACGAAAAAAGGGCCAACGCAGGGAAGGCTCGGGAGCAGCGACCTGGACAAATGCTCGTCCTAACCTAGAGCTCGCTGGCCTGTGCAGGTCCCAAAATCACCCAGGGGGGAACGCTTGCACGTTCTCCCTAGGGCCCCCCTTTGCTGGTGTAAAAAGCAGACGGGCTTCATTGGAATCCGCAGCATTTGTGCCAGCATGAAAATCCATGCTGTAGTATTTGCTTGGCAGAGAAGAAGAGGGCAGCAGAATCGTAATTTATGATGTGTTCCTCCACTCCACCATGAAAATGAATATGTAACAATATATTGGGAGACACCCTTAACATGGGGGGGTCCCCCCCAACTAAGATGACCCACAGCACATTGATTATTTTTGTTCAGCTTGCCCTGTCTATGACTCATATACAGCCACATAGACCCCTCCCCCTGTGCCAATAATGAGCCAAGAACTAGGCCGGGGTACAGGAGAATATATATTTATTTTAATTATAGCTTTCATGAATCTTTTCACTAAATGGTTACACGTATCACCTTCTCTGTGGAACAAAACAAAACCTCAATACAAAACACACCTTTTTTTGTCTCAGGTACAGACAACACAGGCCAAATAAACTGCTCAAAACTCTTGTCCCACGAACCCCTTTTATTTTCTAAATTAAATAATGCCATGTAACATGACTAAATCATAAGCAGTAGCATTTCTTGATAAGGGTTTAGTTTTAAAACAAATGCACAGTTTTGGTTTTCCAAAGCAAATTACACACGCAGCACTTAAATATTTAATTTCACGGGACACTTAAAATGCTAGCAGTTTTGAAATCACACAGACTTTTGAGAATACTTTTGATTGATTAAACCCTTCTTACTTCTGCATCCAAAATCAATACAAAATCTTTCTGCTATCAGGGTCACTTATACACTCTCAGGAAAGAGTGGGCTTTTTTAAATGGAGAATTACACTTGGTTTCATTTAAACCAGCACTTCTCTACTCAGCACCAAAAACCCAGGCTTCCGTTATATTCAGCACCACCTCTGTTTAAAGGCAAGGTCTAGGGAGTGGTGACAGTTGGGAATTTTGTTCTTGGACAAGGACACCCTTTTTAGAGAAGTCTGGGTTTGACAGGAAAAAACATTGCACCCAATTACTTTAAATTACTATAACTTAACTTGCCGCTAGGATAGAGGGCAGAGGTTTCGAACTCCCCCGATCCCTCCCTGCGTCAATCTATATGGGAATTAATCAACTCAACAAATATGCTAAGGTTCTACATAGTTTGCCCCCCACTTACTTTTAAGGTAAAAAGATTAAGGCAAGCAGAACCCCCACAAACCTGTATTTGTTTGGATTAAGCTACTTAGATTGGATTTCTCTGGGTTTGGTGCTCAGGAAAGTCAGCAGGACTCCTCTTTTGGGGAAGCACAGGGGTCTGGTGAGGCCCTTCAGTTAAAGATAGTCATCAGCATCCACCCCTCATTTGGCTCTCCTTAATCATAGGGCCCAGTCAGCTTTGAGGCTTTCCCATTTGCGGTCTCCCAGGTAAAGATAAGTCTGCAGCAGTTTTTAGGCCTTTCCAAACCAGGTAGTGTCAGGCAGCTGTGTCAGGATTCACCCGGACGGTCTTAAGGCAAGTCTCCTTCAAGATTCTTAGGCAGGTTAACGGGCGGCGTGGCCAACTGCGACGAGATGTAGACGTGAGTCCCTTCGGCTCCCGCTGCCACGCCATATATCCTGGGGAATCAGCCTGTTAACGTGAACGCTAACCGCCCCAAAAGACACCGATCGAAAGATAGCCTTCTGCGGCATATCTGGATGAAATTGGGGAGCGATCTACATTTGCAGTGCACAATAATCGTACTCTGAAGCCAGTGAGGTGAGAGGGACCTTGCGGACAAAATGGCCGCCAACAGACTTTCGCGCCCACGACCGCGTCTGTGAGGCTGCGCCGGCGGGGTCTGGAGGAGCGGCTCCGCTGTGGCACTGTAGTGCGGAGAATCGGCACTGACGGCGACTGTCCTGGTGCTCTGAACGGGGCTTACCCACGTTCGCCTGACCGGAGGGGAGTCCCCCCTCTGCACTGTCCGGGGATCCCTGGGGGTACGACTGGTACACGGCGGTGTGAAGTGGCAGAGTGGGCCGAGGTGCCCGCGACAAGGCAGGACCACCAGCCTTGTGTTGCGGCCGTCAGTGCCAGAAACAACTGTCACCCCCCCGGATGTAAGGAGAGACCACCTGCGGTCCTAGACGGCCTTGCGGGTGGCGCCCGGAGTAGCCGCTTGGGGCCTTCGTGGGTTTGGAGAGCGGCGTTTTCCCCCGCGTCGGGAACCTAAACCCCGACCGCCGGCTCCAGCTGCGGGTGACTCCTGTGGACACGGCCGAAGTTCGCCAGCGGCCAAGGCTGAGCCGTGACGTGTGAGCGGCGCCCCGGTCCTCCCAGTGGTACGGGAAGAAACAAGCACACATGAATCCAGACTGCAATGGTGTTCCCCGCGGATGACAAGCGGCGGCCTGACGGAGCGTAACAAGGAGGACCAGGAGTGTATCAAGAGGTCGGCGAGCCACCGCAGCAAGGTACAGTGGAGCATACCCTGCCTCCCGCCTCCCCCTTGGTCCCGGTCTAACCGGGTAGGGCTGCACTGGAGTTGGGCCCACCACGAGGGACAACGGGTGGCGGATACCAGGCTAACCCCAAGCAATCTAAAATAGGGAGAAAAGCGACCAGCCCCCACACCCGGACTTTGCGGCACCAATTGGGATGTGGGGCTAGACACTACACTGAACGGATCTGCAGAACCGGACTGTCCATTGCCTGACACTGTGTGGGGCGGCACCGGGTCTGAGACAGTCATACTGAAAACTGCCCCGGGTCGCCTTGATTGGCGGATCTGTTGCCAACATTCAGAACCTACAAAGGGACAAAACCAAGGGTGGTAATCCACCAACGGCATACACATAGCCGGGGGGCAGACAAGCGGACCATAAGGAAACACCCGCCGGGGCTGCCGTGCGTGCTATACCCATCAAACTTCACTGTGTCCTGGCAGCCCTTCTCCCATCCGGCCCGGAATAACCCCGGGGATCTGTCATCACGACGTCGCGGTGGGTCTGACCGAGCCCATAGTGTCACCAACTGCTTACTGAGCTGGGCAACAAGTCTGGGAAATCGATCCCCCGAGCAACTGGACAAGGTTCTGGACATAGAAACACTCCCGCAGAGCCTAGCAGCAATCATGGGGAAGGACAAAACTAAGAGGCCCACTGTGCAGAACAGGATCGACCAGTACACGATCCTTCCATCACAATCCCCCGAACCTCAACCATCGCCTTCTGAAGTGATGGACCCTGAGCCCGCGCACTCCCTAAGAGACATCATGGCAGCTATGGCGGACTCCCGCTCATCAATGGAGCAGAAGATGGATGGAATAAGCTTGGATGTATCCCTCCTCCGACACGACTTGCAGAAGCTCTCAGTGCGAACTGGAGAAGCAGAACAGCGAATTTCCAACACAGAGGACGGGCTACACGCTGTGCAACAACAACTCCAAGCAGTCGCTACCAAACTCAAGATCCTGGAGGCCAGGGTCGAAGAGGGGGAGGGCAGATCCAGGCGCAACAACATTCAAATCCTTGGCATTCCAGAGAAAGCCGAAGGCCCTTGTATGGAGCTCTTTCTGGAACAGTTGCTGACGGACACGTTCAACCAGCATTCCTTCTCTAAATTCTTTTCTATAGAAAGGGCACACCGAATCCCCACAGGCAGACCTGTGCCCGGCGCCCCTCCACGAACGGTGATAGCAAAGCTGTTAAACTATCGGGACTGCGACACACTGTTGCACCTTGCACGAACCAAAGGCACAATCACCTACAATGGCTCCAAGTTAGCCTTCTTTCCTGACTACACGAGAGAGGTGCAGAAGGCGAGGCAATCCTTTGAAAAGCTTAAGAGGCAACTGCAAGCACTAGGAGTCAAATATGGTCTGCTCTTCCCTGCCCAACTTAAAATCTATCATAAAGGCACGACGGTCCACTTCACAGATCCTAAGGAAGCCTGGCGGTGGGCTGAGCAGCACATCGAGGGGGACTGGATGACACTCCGAACCGGCAGGGGCAGAAACCCCAGATCGCCAGCGGACCAGCGTCTGATGCCGGATCAACCACCCGCACCGAACCGGCCCGCGGAAGCCAGGGACTGACATCGGTCACCCCCCAACGAAGAACCAGATCCAACGAACAGAGGCAGAGCTGCAACGGTGGAATATGCAGAGTGATGCCACAGGAACTTTCGTAAGGCGTTTACACCTTTTAATATGCGGCTAGCGAATGTGTATCGCCATCGCACTTGGGGGAAAGTTACGGCAACCCCCCCCCAACAACTTCTTTAGTTCAATCTGTTTAAGAGTTTGTTAGGTCGACACCCTACCTTCTTTGAGTGTCAGCGATACTTGTTAGCGGGCTCACTCAGCTGTGATTAGCTGAGGTTTATAGTTAAAAGTTCGGGCGACAGATGCTCCGAGTTGGAATGAGTATAGGGTGGGGGATGGGAGGTTTGTTAAACCATAGTTTTGGTAAGAAAGGGGTCCAAGGTCCATATCCAGAACGCTTTACCATAACACTACCAGCAAATGACACGTGTACACGGTGCTAAGAACCAGTATCTAACTGTCACTCCTCACTAAATGGCCTCCACTAGCGTAGATGTCAGAACCCTACGACTCCTAACCTGGAATGTTAACGGGATGGGAGGCGGGATCAAGAGGCGAATCATCACACAGTTCCTAAACCGGCACACACCAGATGTAGCCCTCATAACTGAGACTCACTTTGCAGGTACTACATGTAATTTGTTCAAACGTACGAACTACAGAGTTGCAATATACGCTGGGTTCACCACAGGCTCTCGTGGGGTACTTATATTAATACACAAACGCCTACCCCTGACCATGACACGGTGATCCAAGACACTAGTGGAAGGTACACATTCATTTCAGGAACACTATGGAACCAGACGATAGCCCTGCTCGGGATCTACTCGCCACCAGCACTGATTACCACATTGCTACAGGACATCACACCTCTAATATCGGGAGATAATTCAGACCTAATGATAATTGGGGGCGACTTCAACGAAGTCATGGAGTTGGGGATGGACCGCTCACACTTAAGAGGGAGAAACCCCACTGCCCGAACCAAATTAGCAGCGTTCACCACGGCAATGGGGCTGCGAGACGTGTGGCGTGACCTGCATCCGGGCACGAGAGAATACTCCTTCCATTCAGGGGTACACGCCTCCTTATCGCGACTAGATTACTTCTTTCTGCCAGAGCCAGAGATCCACAGGGCCACAATGGCAACTCTACTGCCGCGCGGCATTTCAGATCACTCCCCCTTGCTAATCGAGCTTAACATGGCTAGACCACGTCCGCCTCCCTCTTGGCGCTTAAATAACTACTACCTAGGCCTCCCAGACTTTCTGGAACAAATACAAGAAGTGACTAAAACATACTTCGAGTTAAACACGGGATCGGTGGACGATCCCGGGATCCTGTGGGAGGCGCTCAAACCAGTGCTGAGAGGCGAGATTCTGTCATGGTCTGCTGCACACAAAAAGAAACACCAACAGAAATTAACAGAAGCCGAAGAACAAGTGACACAGGCGGAACTACACCACTTGGCAGCAGACCAACCAGAAACAAACCGAGCATTAATACTTGCCCAAAGACGTTTACAGAACGTGGCACTAGATAATGCTAGACAAGGGCATAAGACGATGAGAGCCAGAATATATGAGCCTGGTGATAAGGCTGGCAAAATGCTGGCTTGGTTAGAAAAACACGAGATAGGCAGCAGCCAGGTCAGAGAGATAAGATCAGAAAGAGCTGAACCCTTACTGACCAACCGAGATATAGCCGAGGACTTCGCAGCTTACTACACAGAGCTGTACAGGCCACCCACACTGCTTATCAACAGTTCGGTATTAAACGACATAACCCTCCCCATGCTCGACATAGAACAGCAGGCTCTACTTGAGAGAGATATTACAGAGGAGGAATTGATAGCGGCCATGTTAGAACTCCAGACAGGGAAAACACCAGGGCCAAACGGCTTCCTGATTGAGATGTGGCGTAAATTGGGTACGAACGAAATTGCCCCCCACCTGCTACGAATGTTCCTACAATCTAAAGAGCGAGGATGCCTACCGGCAGACCTCCGGAAAGCCACGATAATTGTGATCCCCAAAGCAGACAAACCCCCAGACCTCTGTAGCTCATATCGACCAATTTCACTCATAAATAGTGAAACCAAAATATTGGCAAAAGTGCTGGCCAACCGCTTGCAACAGGTCATTACGACACTAATCCACCCTGACCAGTGCGGTTTTATGCCAAAACGGTCCACCCGCATGAACATTCACAGGCTGCATACAGTAATAGAGGCAGCGCCCACCACCCGAGGTCCCCTACCTGTACTGGCGATTGAGTTTGAAAAGGCCTTTGACTCTGAGTACTGGGAGACAATTTGGGAAATAATGCGCTGGATGGGGTTTGGTCCCCAGTTTCTGAGCTGGGTACAACTCCTATATGAATCCCCTGAGGCACAAATGAGGGTGAAAGGGTGGCCATCGCACACTTCTAAGCTTGGCAAGGGTAGCAGACAGGGGTGCCCACTGTCCGCCATGATATTTGCCCTGGCCGTGGAACCGCTAGCAGAGGCATTGAGAACATCACCGGCCTGGCACGGTATTCAATGGGAAGACGGGTGAGAAGATAGAGTCTCCCTGTACGTGGGTGACCTGCTTCCCTACCTAAAAGACCCACACCGCGCCTGCCATGTGATTGTAGAGATACTAGAGGGATACAGTGCCTTCAGCGGGCTAAGTGTAAACTGGCCCAAATCAACTTTGTTCCCAATAGGCACCACAACTTTTATACCACCAGCCAATTGTCCCTTTCGCTTAGAAACTGAGCAGTTTAAATACCTCGGCATTCAGATTACCAATGACATAAGCAAATATGTGTCCAACAATCTCCACCCGATAGCGAACAGATTCATAGAAGATACCAGACACTGGGTCTCTCTCCCATTGACCCTTCTAGGAAGGGCAGCGTTATTCAAAATGATAGCTCTCCCACGTTTTTTATACATACTACAAAACACCCCACTACACATCCCAGCGAAAGAATTCAAAAAGATAGACAGCGCACTAAGGAAACTCCTCTGGAACAATGGACATCCACGCATTGCACTGAGCACTCTGCAGCGCTCCATATGGGAGGGAGGAATAGGGCTCCCCCGCCTACAGTCCTACTACTGGGCCAGCCAAATGGCAGTGGTCAACGACCTACTGCACGGGGACACCACGTTGCCACACAATAGACTTGGAAGTATCGGAGGACGCGACAGACCTCTAACTGAACTCCTTTACAAAGAAATATGTAATTGAACCCCACAGTCTATGCATTCACACATTGCCCGAGTTTGGAAAGATACACACAGGTTCCTGGGATGGGAAGGGAAAATTACCCCACCACAACCACTATGGAACAACAGGAATCTACCTGAGGTGAATAAGCTTCCGAGGTGGCGCACATGGCTACAACATGATATCAATACAGTGGGCGATATTGTGGAGGGGGCTAGACTGGTATCCTTTGAAACCCTTGAATCCAGATTCCACCTCCCAGGCACATAACGGTTCTAATATGCGCAGATGCGGCATGCCCTGCAAGCACACCTCCCCGCACTAGAAGACATGGCCGAAAGCACTCCCCTAGAAAGAAACATAGTTGAGGCAAACATCGAGACTAAAGTAACATCCACCATGTACAATGTGATTACTTCCTTTGCCACCACCGAACTCACCAGCCTAAAAAACAAATGGGAAAGAGATATAGGGCCTATACAGCCGGAAGACTGGGTGGGGGTTCTCATGTTCCCTCGGGAGGTGGCCATTTCGGCCAGACTCAGACTTATTCAGCTCAAAATATTACATAGGATCTACTATCCAAGGGTGGCACTATATCGCTGGGGGAAAACAACCGACCCACTCTGTCTACGGTGCAAGAGGGAGGAGGGAACCTTCTTCCACATACTGTGGGACTGTACCCTTATACAACAGTTCTGGCAAAGATGTTGCGATGAACTCTCGCGGGTTCTGGGGAGAACAATACACAGAGATCCGAAGCTATTCCTGCTTGGGGTGGAGGAGGAGGGAGACCTGTCTAAATACGAGAAGTTGCTCCTATCAACGACATCAGCAATAATTAAAAGGAACATTGCACAATTGTGGGGCTCGGAAACAACACCGCAGTATGAACAATGGGTGACGGACGTCAACATTTGCATCGCAATGGAACGTAGGGTATATACAGCAAGGGGGTACCTGAGGAAGGCGGACAAGGTATGGAACAAATGGGAGGAGGCCTAGTGAATGACTGTACCAACATGGAAAATGGACTATATGGCACAGTGTACAAAAGTAATCCAACCTTGCACATATCGTGAGATACAACAGACATTGCAAGACCCTTTTCTTCCCTTACTTTTTTATTTTTCTCTTTTATTCTTCTTCCACCTAACCAAGAATTGTTTTATTGGTCATATAGATGGAATGTTTATATGAAGAATGTATGTTTTATGATGTTAAGATGGAAAACAATAAAATGTGTTATCAAAAAAAAAGATTCTTAGGCAGCCCTCTCCTCTCTGGCTTGTGCAACCACGTTTTAATGCCTAAGTTTCACCCCCGAAATATTAAGATCATGGGGTGTTAACTTATTTGCCTTCAATTTTCATTGGACCTTTATGGTCCTCTCCCCCTTCAAGGATCAACCCCTCTCTGCCAACAGGCCCTTGGAGTTCTGGAGTGGGAATTGATGCAAAGGATGGATACACGCACCAGAGTTACCATTTAAACCTTTCAGATTTTTCACCCAAATAGTCATAACATGACAGAAATTAAAAACGTTCAAATAAACATCATAGTATCTATATATTTATGTTCCCATAATCATGATGGATTTATCGAAAATTGCTCCTGTTTCGGCAGGATATTGCATGTGCGAGCTGTGTTTTTTGCCATTTTCACACAATTAACGTGAAATGTTCTACCTAGATATCTAATGTAATAAGCCCCCAGCTCCCAAACCATCGGCTTCAGAACATTTTTAGGCAAGTTAGAAACGCATTTTCAATTGTTACAGGGTTTCCAAAACTCAAATTTAGATACAACTTTGATCAACACAACAGGCCCAAAATAAGCTTTAAAATGACACTTGTCCCATTTCTGACAAGTTTCACGGTTCAATAGTTAATGGGCAAAATGTAATTCCTAATATACACCCGTGGTCACCTAATTACATACATATAATTCTGACTGTCATTTTACAGTTTACGTTTCTTGTTTTCATTTCCTTGAAATCACAAGTCCTGGCCTATGTGCTGCACTGTTGATTTAGCCTGGAGGTAACTACTTAATCATTCATGTGAAGTCAAAAGAGCCGAGTTAATGGATGCTGAAGAGATTTTATCTCTCAAGCCAGATGGGTCTCTGACGTCATGTGACACTTTTAATGGTAGGCCATACCCCAGTCATGCCAGGGATAGTCCACACAATTTCTTTGGATTTTGTGTGATTTTACAAAGTTCAGCCCATGAACTGTGGGCTTTCTGTTGATCCAGCACATCAATACATTTCTGTCATGCATGAGCCAAGCCCTTCTACTCGGGCCTGGAAGAATTGTCTTTCAGATGGGGAGCCTGAGCAAAGCAAGGAATGGGGAAAGGTCACATCCCATTAGAAATGTCATTTTGGGTAAACACAGAGTTGCTTGTCCCCGTGAACAAACAGCACTTTAAACATGGTATTTAATCGTCCATGAGGCCTTTGAATAGTTTTCATATACTTGCATAGAACTACCAATGTTTATTTTCCAAGATGATAGGCTCACATTGCTTTGTCAAAAGGGACATTTTCACTCCAGGTATTCATTACACACTGTGAAATGCACACACCTTTCCATTTAACATGATGTCCGTTTCTGTGTTGAAAAGTGTGCCTTAGCCACATGAAATGAAAGATACTAACATGGCTTTGAATTTAGCCTGCAAGGCTAGGTTTCTACTCTTAATTTTCAGGGTGCACAGCATTTTGATGTAAGGCAGTTTCAATGAAAAATGCTGCTTTGTATCTCTCAACGAACAATGTGCCTTTCCCTTTGACTGAAGGCATTTAATTGCCTGTCTGTTGGAGGCGAAGAACGCTGGTCTGAGCACCTTTAATTCTTTTTGGATTACCTGCCGCTCCTCCTCTAAACAGCACTGCGAGCACAGGGCTCTTGCTGTCCTCAAGGAGGCGTGGCCGCCGAGGATCACGTGACTGGCTCACGTGACTGAGTCAAGAGCTACAAAGCAGCCGTGAAGCCGCCCGAGCGGCGTTGACTGAAGGCATTTAATTGCCTGTCTGTTGGAGGCGAAGAACGCTGGTCTGAGCACCTTTAATTCTTTTTGGATTACCTGCCGCTCCTCCTCTAAACAGCACTGCGAGCACAGGGCTCTTGCTGTCCTCAAGGAGGCGTGGCCGCCGAGGATCACGTGACTGGCTCACGTGACTGAGTCAAGAGCTACAAAGCAGCCGTGAACCCACCCTCGCGGCGTAAGCCCTGGTGGCAGAAGGGCTGGTGCTGTTTGGCTGTTCGGCGTGGTCGGCTGGAAATATTGTCTTCACGATTCATCCAACTCTGAGTAAGAAAACTATAATTAACTATTATTTAAGCCGGTCTTTGGGGAGGAGAGACGGACTAAGGCTGCTCCTTAAGCCATCGGGCGTTCCCTAGACGGCGTAGTTATATATGTATCCATTGACCAAGCTAACTATTTAGGTACTGCGCCTAGTCCTTTTCAAGATTCCTGCTCAACTCTCTACTTTTAAAGATTTTATCTTGTTATCGGATCATCTCTTTTAGCAGTACCTACTTACCCTGTTTTTACAACTACTTGTTTATTCAAAATTTTAACCTAACTGTATAGTTCATTTGGTGACTGTACTAGTATAAGGTGATATGCGTACCTTAAGAAGTACAAAGATGAATGGCCCAATATTGGTCCAGGAAAATGTAGAAACCCAGAAACAACAATTAATGGGTAGTACGCCCCGAAGGCATCACCCTGTTAGTGCCTCTAATTCTAATAGGAATACATCTTCAGGTGATATAAAACGCTACTTCTTTGAGACAAAACCCCTATCCTGTGACTTCACTGGGAAATCAATTGATTCTTGCTTTAAGTTTACTACAAACGCCCAAGGCTCTAATGCAAAAAATTCTTTGGGAGTTTCTGATAACACCCTTATTAAAGAGGGCGACATCCCCCTTTTAAAAGAGCCTCATTCAATGCCTATAATATGTGAAGCACCAGGATCCCCAGGCTCTAACATCGATCCCAATAGAAATCAAGAACCTCAAATTCCACGTTTGAACCCTTTAGGTCCTACCGGGGGGGTCCGAGGTGGGAGTATATTACCACACGATTGTCATGCTCCCCCGCCCCTCCCCCTGATTAAAAGCGGTGCTGGTTTAGCTGATTCTCAACCTGCAGTAATTGAACTGAGTTCAAACTCTTCTTTTTTGGCAGGAGATGATTGTCGGAACTCACTAGAGCTACCTGAAGTTTCTTTCATATACTCAGACGCAGCACATAGTTTAGTCGCTTCATTTGCTGCTCCCACTCCTAGACGTATTCCGGATGTACCGGTCCTACCATCTGATGGCCCTATTTTGCCTCCAGCTATCTCCCCGTCTATTTTGATTGAGTCCACGTTGCATGCCATGAATTTGGCCATTTCCTCTCTTTTTAAGCTGTTTGAAACACTCGATCGAAAACTGCAGACACACGATAAACAGATTGAGAAATTATTACATTGGCAGGCAACGCTTAAATACAGTATTGAAATGAATCAGCCTGTTAACGTGAACGCTAACCGCCCCAAAAGACACCGATCGAAAGATAGCCTTCTGCGGCATATCTGGATGAAATTGGGGAGCGATCTACATTTGCAGTGCACAATAATCGTACTCTGAAGCCAGTGAGGTGAGAGGGACCTTGCGGACAAAATGGCCGCCAACAGACTTTCGCGCCCACGACCGCGTCTGTGAGGCTGCGCCGGCGGGGTCTGGAGGAGCGGCTCCGCTGTGGCACTGTAGTGCGGAGAATCGGCACTGACGGCGACTGTCCTGGTGCTCTGAACGGGGCTTACCCACGTTCGCCTGACCGGAGGGGAGTCCCCCCTCTGCACTGTCCGGGGATCCCTGGGGGTACGACTGGTACACGGCGGTGTGAAGTGGCAGAGTGGGCCGAGGTGCCCGCGACAAGGCAGGACCACCAGCCTTGTGTTGCGGCCGTCAGTGCCAGAAACAACTGTCACCCCCCCGGATGTAAGGAGAGACCACCTGCGGTCCTAGACGGCCTTGCGGGTGGCGCCCGGAGTAGCCGCTTGGGGCCTTCGTGGGTTTGGAGAGCGGCGTTTTCCCCCGCGTCGGGAACCTAAACCCCGACCGCCGGCTCCAGCTGCGGGTGACTCCTGTGGACACGGCCGAAGTTCGCCAGCGGCCAAGGCTGAGCCGTGACGTGTGAGCGGCGCCCCGGTCCTCCCAGTGGTACGGGAAGAAACAAGCACACATGAATCCAGACTGCAATGGTGTTCCCCGCGGATGACAAGCGGCGGCCTGACGGAGCGTAACAAGGAGGACCAGGAGTGTATCAAGAGGTCGGCGAGCCACCGCAGCAAGGTACAGTGGAGCATACCCTGCCTCCCGCCTCCCCCTTGGTCCCGGTCTAACCGGGTAGGGCTGCACTGGAGTTGGGCCCACCACGAGGGACAACGGGTGGCGGATACCAGGCTAACCCCAAGCAATCTAAAATAGGGAGAAAAGCGACCAGCCCCCACACCCGGACTTTGCGGCACCAATTGGGATGTGGGGCTAGACACTACACTGAACGGATCTGCAGAACCGGACTGTCCATTGCCTGACACTGTGTGGGGCGGCACCGGGTCTGAGACAGTCATACTGAAAACTGCCCCGGGTCGCCTTGATTGGCGGATCTGTTGCCAACATTCAGAACCTACAAAGGGACAAAACCAAGGGTGGTAATCCACCAACGGCATACACATAGCCGGGGGGCAGACAAGCGGACCATAAGGAAACACCCGCCGGGGCTGCCGTGCGTGCTATACCCATCAAACTTCACTGTGTCCTGGCAGCCCTTCTCCCATCCGGCCCGGAATAACCCCGGGGATCTGTCATCACGACGTCGCGGTGGGTCTGACCGAGCCCATAGTGTCACCAACTGCTTACCGAGCTGGGCAACAAGTCTGGGAAATCGATCCCCCGAGCAACTGGACAAGGTTCTGGACATAGAAACACTCCCGCAGAGCCTAGCAGCAATCATGGGGAAGGACAAAACTAAGAGGCCCACTGTGCAGAACAGGATCGACCAGTACACGATCCTTCCATCACAATCCCCCGAACCTCAACCATCGCCTTCTGAAGTGATGGACCCTGAGCCCGCGCACTCCCTAAGAGACATCATGGCAGCTATGGCGGACTCCCGCTCATCAATGGAGCAGAAGATGGATGGAATAAGCTTGGATGTATCCCTCCTCCGACACGACTTGCAGAAGCTCTCAGTGCGAACTGGAGAAGCAGAACAGCGAATTTCCAACACAGAGGACGGGCTACACGCTGTGCAACAACAACTCCAAGCAGTCGCTACCAAACTCAAGATCCTGGAGGCCAGGGTCGAAGAGGGGGAGGGCAGATCCAGGCGCAACAACATTCAAATCCTTGGCATTCCAGAGAAAGCCGAAGGCCCTTGTATGGAGCTCTTTCTGGAACAGTTGCTGACGGACACGTTCAACCAGCATTCCTTCTCTAAATTCTTTTCTATAGAAAGGGCACACCGAATCCCCACAGGCAGACCTGTGCCCGGCGCCCCTCCACGAACGGTGATAGCAAAGCTGTTAAACTATCGGGACTGCGACACACTGTTGCACCTTGCACGAACCAAAGGCACAATCACCTACAATGGCTCCAAGTTAGCCTTCTTTCCTGACTACACGAGAGAGGTGCAGAAGGCGAGGCAATCCTTTGAAAAGCTTAAGAGGCAACTGCAAGCACTAGGAGTCAAATATGGTCTGCTCTTCCCTGCCCAACTTAAAATCTATCATAAAGGCACGACGGTCCACTTCACAGATCCTAAGGAAGCCTGGCGGTGGGCTGAGCAGCACATCGAGGGGGACTGGATGACACTCCGAACCGGCAGGGGCAGAAACCCCAGATCGCCAGCGGACCAGCGTCTGATGCCGGATCAACCACCCGCACCGAACCGGCCCGCGGAAGCCAGGGACTGACATCGGTCACCCCCCAACGAAGAACCAGATCCAACGAACAGAGGCAGAGCTGCAACGGTGGAATATGCAGAGTGATGCCACAGGAACTTTCGTAAGGCGTTTACACCTTTTAATATGCGGCTAGCGAATGTGTATCGCCATCGCACTTGGGGGAAAGTTACGGCAACCCCCCCCCAACAACTTCTTTAGTTCAATCTGTTTAAGAGTTTGTTAGGTCGACACCCTACCTTCTTTGAGTGTCAGCGATACTTGTTAGCGGGCTCACTCAGCTGTGATTAGCTGAGGTTTATAGTTAAAAGTTCGGGCGACAGATGCTCCGAGTTGGAATGAGTATAGGGTGGGGGATGGGAGGTTTGTTAAACCATAGTTTTGGTAAGAAAGGGGTCCAAGGTCCATATCCAGAACGCTTTACCATAACACTACCAGCAAATGACACGTGTACACGGTGCTAAGAACCAGTATCTAACTGTCACTCCTCACTAAATGGCCTCCACTAGCGTAGATGTCAGAACCCTACGACTCCTAACCTGGAATGTTAACGGGATGGGAGGCGGGATCAAGAGGCGAATCATCACACAGTTCCTAAACCGGCACACACCAGATGTAGCCCTCATAACTGAGACTCACTTTGCAGGTACTACATGTAATTTGTTCAAACGTACGAACTACAGAGTTGCAATATACGCTGGGTTCACCACAGGCTCTCGTGGGGTACTTATATTAATACACAAACGCCTACCCCTGACCATGACACGGTGATCCAAGACACTAGTGGAAGGTACACATTCATTTCAGGAACACTATGGAACCAGACGATAGCCCTGCTCGGGATCTACTCGCCACCAGCACTGATTACCACATTGCTACAGGACATCACACCTTTAATATCGGGAGATAATTCAGACCTAATGATAATTGGGGGCGACTTCAACGAAGTCATGGAGTTGGGGATGGACCGCTCACACTTAAGAGGGAGAAACCCCACTGCCCGAACCAAATTAGCAGCGTTCACCACGGCAATGGGGCTGCGAGACGTGTGGCGTGACCTGCATCCGGGCACGAGAGAATACTCCTTCCATTCAGGGGTACACGCCTCCTTATCGCGACTAGATTACTTCTTTCTGCCAGAGCCAGAGATCCACAGGGCCACAATGGCAACTCTACTGCCGCGCGGCATTTCAGATCACTCCCCCTTGCTAATCGAGCTTAACATGGCTAGACCACGTCCGCCTCCCTCTTGGCGCTTAAATAACTACTACCTAGGCCTCCCAGACTTTCTGGAACAAATACAAGAAGTGACTAAAACATACTTCGAGTTAAACACGGGATCGGTGGACGATCCCGGGATCCTGTGGGAGGCGCTCAAACCAGTGCTGAGAGGCGAGATTCTGTCATGGTCTGCTGCACACAAAAAGAAACACCAACAGAAATTAACAGAAGCCGAAGAACAAGTGACACAGGCGGAACTACACCACTTGGCAGCAGACCAACCAGAAACAAACCGAGCATTAATACTTGCCCAAAGACGTTTACAGAACGTGGCACTAGATAATGCTAGACAAGGGCATAAGACGATGAGAGCCAGAATATATGAGCCTGGTGATAAGGCTGGCAAAATGCTGGCTTGGTTAGAAAAACACGAGATAGGCAGCAGCCAGGTCAGAGAGATAAGATCAGAAAGAGCTGAACCCTTACTGACCAACCGAGATATAGCCGAGGACTTCGCAGCTTACTACACAGAGCTGTACAGGCCACCCACACTGCTTATCAACAGTTCGGTATTAAACGACATAACCCTCCCCATGCTCGACATAGAACAGCAGGCTCTACTTGAGAGAGATATTACAGAGGAGGAATTGATAGCGGCCATGTTAGAACTCCAGACAGGGAAAACACCAGGGCCAAACGGCTTCCTGATTGAGATGTGGCGTAAATTGGGTACGAACGAAATTGCCCCCCACCTGCTACGAATGTTCCTACAATCGAAAGAGCGAGGATGCCTACCGGCAGACCTCCGGAAAGCCACGATAATTGTGATCCCCAAAGCAGACAAACCCCCAGACCTCTGTAGCTCATATCGACCAATTTCACTCATAAATAGTGAAACCAAAATATTGGCAAAAGTGCTGGCCAACCGCTTGCAACAGGTCATTACGACACTAATCCACCCTGACCAGTGCGGTTTTATGCCAAAACGGTCCACCCGCATGAACATTCACAGGCTGCATACAGTAATAGAGGCAGCGCCCACCACCCGAGGTCCCCTACCTGTACTGGCGATTGAGTTTGAAAAGGCCTTTGACTCTGAGTACTGGGAGACAATTTGGGAAATAATGCGCTGGATGGGGTTTGGTCCCCAGTTTCTGAGCTGGGTACAACTCCTATATGAATCCCCTGAGGCACAAATGAGGGTGAAAGGGTGGCCATCGCACACTTTTAAGCTTGGCAAGGGTAGCAGACAGGGGTGCCCACTGTCCGCCATGATATTTGCCCTGGCCGTGGAACCGCTAGCAGAGGCATTGAGAACATCACCGGCCTGGCACGGTATTCAATGGGAAGACGGGTGAGAAGATAGAGTCTCCCTGTACGTGGGTGACCTGCTTCCCTACCTAAAAGACCCACACCGCGCCTGCCATGTGATTGTAGAGATACTAGAGGGATACAGTGCCTTCAGCGGGCTAAGTGTAAACTGGCCCAAATCAACTTTGTTCCCAATAGGCACCACAACCTTTATACCACCAGCCAATTGTCCCTTTCGCTTAGAAACTGAGCAGTTTAAATACCTCGGCATTCAGATTACCAATGACATAAGCAAATATGTGTCCAACAATCTCCACCCGATAGCGAACAGATTCATAGAAGATACCAGACACTGGGTCTCTCTCCCATTGACCCTTCTAGGAAGGGCAGCGTTATTCAAAATGATAGCTCTCCCACGTTTTTTATACATACTACAAAACACCCCACTACACATCCCAGCGAAAGAATTCAAAAAGATAGACAGCGCACTAAGGAAACTCCTCTGGAACAATGGACATCCACGCATTGCACTGAGCACTCTGCAGCGCTCCATATGGGAGGGAGGAATAGGGCTCCCCCGCCTACAGTCCTACTACTGGGCCAGCCAAATGGCAGTGGTCAACGACCTACTGCACGGGGACACCACGTTGCCACACAATAGACTTGGAAGTATCGGAGGACGCGACAGACCTCTAACTGAACTCCTTTACAAAGAAATATGTAATTGAACCCCACAGTCTATGCATTCACACATTGCCCGAGTTTGGAAAGATACACACAGGTTCCTGGGATGGGAAGGGAAAATTACCCCACCACAACCACTATGGAACAACAGGAATCTACCTGAGGTGAATAAGCTTCCGAGGTGGCGCACATGGCTACAACATGATATCAATACAGTGGGCGATATTGTGGAGGGGGCTAGACTGGTATCCTTTGAAACCCTTGAATCCAGATTCCACCTCCCAGGCACATAACGGTTCCAATATGCGCAGATGCGGCATGCCCTGCAAGCACACCTCCCCGCACTAGAAGACATGGCCGAAAGCACTCCCCTAGAAAGAAACATAGTTGAGGCAAACATCGAGACTAAAGTAACATCCACCATGTACAATGTGATTACTTCCTTTGCCACCACCGAACTCACCAGCCTAAAAAACAAATGGGAAAGAGATATAGGGCCTATACAGCCGGAAGACTGGGTGGGGGTTCTCATGTTCCCTCGGGAGGTGGCCATTTCGGCCAGACTCAGACTTATTCAGCTCAAAATATTACATAGGATCTACTACCCAAGGGTGGCACTATATCGCTGGGGGAAAACAACCGACCCACTCTGTCTACGGTGCAAGAGGGAGGAGGGAACCTTCTTCCACATACTGTGGGACTGTACCCTTATACAACAGTTCTGGCAAAGATGTTGCGATGAACTCTCGCGGGTTCTGGGGAGAACAATACACAGAGATCCGAAGCTATTCCTGCTTGGGGTGGAGGAGGAGGGAGACCTGTCTAAATACGAGAAGTTGCTCCTATCAACGACATCAGCAATAATTAAAAGGAACATTGCACAATTGTGGGGCTCGGAAACAACACCGCAGTATGAACAATGGGTGACGGACGTCAACATTTGCATCGCAATGGAACGTAGGGTATATACAGCAAGGGGGTACCTGAGGAAGGCGGACAAGGTATGGAACAAATGGGAGGAGGCCTAGTGAATGACTGTACCAACATGGAAAATGGACTATATGGCACAGTGTACAAAAGTAATCCAACCTTGCACATATCGTGAGATACAACAGACATTGCAAGACCCTTTTCTTCCCTTACTTTTTTATTTTTCTCTTTTATTCTTCTTCCACCTAACCAAGAATTGTTTTATTGGTCATATAGATGGAATGTTTATATGAAGAATGTATGTTTTATGATGTTAAGATGGAAAACAATAAAATGTGTTATCAAAAAAAAAGATTCTTAGGCAGCCCTCTCCTCTCTGGCTTGTGCAACCACGTTTTAATGCCTAAGTTTCACCCCCGAAATATTAAGATCATGGGGTGTTAACTTATTTGCCTTCAATTTTCATTGGACCTTTATGGTCCTCTCCCCCTTCAAGGATCAACCCCTCTCTGCCAACAGGCCCTTGGAGTTCTGGAGTGGGAATTGATGCAAAGGATGGATACACGCACCAGAGTTACCATTTAAACCTTTCAGATTTTTCACCCAAATAGTCATAACATGACAGAAATTAAAAACGTTCAAATAAACATCATAGTATCTATATATTTATGTTCCCATAATCATGATGGATTTATCGAAAATTGCTCCTGTTTCGGCAGGATATTGCATGTGCGAGCTGTGTTTTTTGCCATTTTCACACAATTAACGTGAAATGTTCTACCTAGATATCTAATGTAATAAGCCCCCAGCTCCCAAACCATCGGCTTCAGAACATTTTTAGGCAAGTTAGAAACGCATTTTCAATTGTTACAGGGTTTCCAAAACTCAAATTTAGATACAACTTTGATCAACACAACAGGCCCAAAATAAGCTTTAAAATGACACTTGTCCCATTTCTGACAAGTTTCACGGTTCAATAGTTAATGGGCAAAATGTAATTCCTAATATACACCCGTGGTCACCTAATTACATACATATAATTCTGACTGTCATTTTACAGTTTACGTTTCTTGTTTTCATTTCCTTGAAATCACAAGTCCTGGCCTATGTGCTGCACTGTTGATTTAGCCTGGAGGTAACTACTTAATCATTCATGTGAAGTCAAAAGAGCCGAGTTAATGGATGCTGAAGAGATTTTATCTCTCAAGCCAGATGGGTCTCTGACGTCATGTGACACTTTTAATGGTAGGCCATACCCCAGTCATGCCAGGGATAGTCCACACAATTTCTTTGGATTTTGTGTGATTTTACAAAGTTCAGCCCATGAACTGTGGGCTTTCTGTTGATCCAGCACATCAATACATTTCTGTCATGCATGAGCCAAGCCCTTCTACTCGGGCCTGGAAGAATTGTCTTTCAGATGGGGAGCCTGAGCAAAGCAAGGAATGGGGAAAGGTCACATCCCATTAGAAATGTCATTTTGGGTAAACACAGAGTTGCTTGTCCCCGTGAACAAACAGCACTTTAAACATGGTATTTAATCGTCCATGAGGCCTTTGAATAGTTTTCATATACTTGCATAGAACTACCAATGTTTATTTTCCAAGATGATAGGCTCACATTGCTTTGTCAAAAGGGACATTTTCACTCCAGGTATTCATTACACACTGTGAAATGCACACACCTTTCCATTTAACATGATGTCCGTTTCTGTGTTGAAAAGTGTGCCTTAGCCACATGAAATGAAAGATACTAACATGGCTTTGAATTTAGCCTGCAAGGCTAGGTTTCTACTCTTAATTTTCAGGGTGCACAGCATTTTGATGTAAGGCAGTTTCAATGAAAAATGCTGCTTTGTATCTCTCAACGAACAATGTGCCTTTCCCTTTGACTGAAGGCATTTAATTGCCTGTCTGTTGGAGGCGAAGAACGCTGGTCTGAGCACCTTTAATTCTTTTTGGATTACCTGCCGCTCCTCCTCTAAACAGCACTGCGAGCACAGGGCTCTTGCTGTCCTCAAGGAGGCGTGGCCGCCGAGGATCACGTGACTGGCTCACGTGACTGAGTCAAGAGCTACAAAGCAGCCGTGAAGCCGCCCGAGCGGCGTTGACTGAAGGCATTTAATTGCCTGTCTGTTGGAGGCGAAGAACGCTGGTCTGAGCACCTTTAATTCTTTTTGGATTACCTGCCGCTCCTCCTCTAAACAGCACTGCGAGCACAGGGCTCTTGCTGTCCTCAAGGAGGCGTGGCCGCCGAGGATCACGTGACTGGCTCACGTGACTGAGTCAAGAGCTACAAAGCAGCCGTGAACCCACCCTCGCGGCGTAAGCCCTGGTGGCAGAAGGGCTGGTGCTGTTTGGCTGTTCGGCGTGGTCGGCTGGAAATATTGTCTTCACGATTCATCCAACTCTGAGTAAGAAAACTATAATTAACTATTATTTAAGCCGGTCTTTGGGGAGGAGAGACGGACTAAGGCTGCTCCTTAAGCCATCGGGCGTTCCCTAGACGGCGTAGTTATATATGTATCCATTGACCAAGCTAACTATTTAGGTACTGCGCCTAGTCCTTTTCAAGATTCCTGCTCAACTCTCTACTTTTAAAGATTTTATCTTGTTATCGGATCATCTCTTTTAGCAGTACCTACTTACCCTGTTTTTACAACTACTTGTTTATTCAAAATTTTAACCTAACTGTATAGTTCATTTGGTGACTGTACTAGTATAAGGTGATATGCGTACCTTAAGAAGTACAAAGATGAATGGCCCAATATTGGTCCAGGAAAATGTAGAAACCCAGAAACAACAATTAATGGGTAGTACGCCCCGAAGGCATCACCCTGTTAGTGCCTCTAATTCTAATAGGAATACATCTTCAGGTGATATAAAACGCTACTTCTTTGAGACAAAACCCCTAACCTGTGACTTCACTGGGAAATCAATTGATTCTTGCTTTAAGTTTACTACAAACGCCCAAGGCTCTAATGCAAAAAATTCTTTGGGAGTTTCTGATAACACCCTTATTAAAGAGGGCGACATCCCCCTTTTAAAAGAGCCTCATTCAATGCCTATAATATGTGAAGCACCAGGATCCCCAGGCTCTAACATCGATCCCAATAGAAATCAAGAACCTCAAATTCCACGTTTGAACCCTTTAGGTCCTACCGGGGGGGTCCGAGGTGGGAGTATATTACCACACGATTGTCATGCTCCCCCGCCCCTCCCCCTGATTAAAAGCGGTGCTGGTTTAGCTGATTCTCAACCTGCAGTAATTGAACTGAGTTCAAACTCTTCTTTTTTGGCAGGAGATGATTGTCGGAACTCACTAGAGCTACCTGAAGTTTCTTTCATATACTCAGACGCAGCACATAGTTTAGTCGCTTCATTTGCTGCTCCCACTCCTAGACGTATTCCGGATGTACCGGTCCTACCATCTGATGGCCCTATTTTGCCTCCAGCTATCTCCCCGTCTATTTTGATTGAGTCCACGTTGCATGCCATGAATTTGGCCATTTCCTCTCTTTTTAAGCTGTTTGAAACACTCGATCGAAAACTGCAGACACACGATAAACAGATTGAGAAATTATTACATTGGCAGGCAACGCTTAAATACAGTATTGAAATGAATACCCGAAAAAAACTAAAATTAAATTCTGAGAAATCACTGATCCTTGATAAATCCCCTACTGAGCCCATTACACAAACACTACCTATGAAGTTCACGCCCTTACCTGCCTTTTCCAATGTAATTCACGACGATTTCTCATTGCTCCAAAAAATTGAACCACCAAAAGATAAACCGCTCTTAGACCTGATAGTGCCCGGAGACAAACAAGTGTTTAATATATTCACATCTAACGGCCCTAAACCACCCGAAATTACATCTAAACCAAAAAAGAACCCGAGTAATAAAAAAACAAAAAATGTTAAAGATATAACTAAAACGACAACCTCAGCAAGTAAAGCCTTTATTAAAGCCCTATCCTTGCCTAAGAAACATACCATCATGGCTGCGGAAGCAGTACAAAAAAAATATAACACCTTGGCTAATGGTAAGAAAAATAGTACACAGCCAACGGCATGCCCGGCCCAGATAGTAGCCTATGACCCATTAGACGCATTGGTCGAGGCTGCTGAACATGATAAGGTGGTAAACTCACAAGCTTCACTTCCCCTAGTACCCTTATGTCCTGCGGTACAAGTAAAAGAGTGTGATATCCTTGTAGCTCCATCATCTTGTTCTCCTGAGCTGATCATAGATAAGAATGCTGAAGCCAGACGGAACGAAATTAGAAAGGAGATTGATCACTACATGACCAAACAACGACCCTCGAATGTCCAAGTAGAGATACTGAAAGACCCTAACATTCGAGAGAGATCCCATATAACAGATCATACAGAAAAGAACCATGTGGCACAACCACTTATTATGCCCTTGATCTCTGGGTCCCCTTCTTTAAAAAAAAATGTCTGCTCCCCTCAAAATTACCACTAACTCGGCTGATACAGCTTCTCCCAAACAACCCATAATTGATGTATCCGAAATAGCAATACAACAAGTAATTAAAACCGCAGTACAAGAATACATGACCAACCTAAACAAAAATGCTACATTACTTACGAAGTCAGAGGTTGTCCAGCATACCTTACATTCACAATCAAAAGATCTGAGTCGTTATCCAGCTGGCCCTGTTGCAAAGGTTAATATACATCCTCAACAACAAAATCACTCATTGGGTACAAGCTGGCCGTACTCTGACAAGTTTTCGTCTTTACCATCAAAAAATTTGAAAATATCATCCAAACAACCGCTATATCCATTGATCATTCGGTGCAGAGATTTACCTTATGCGAAGTATGACTTAAATTGCTCTAGTATACTTGCAATTTTAGCTGAAATCCCTGCGTTAGATGATCTGCAATCCTCCGATATTGATTTGGTGGAATTTATCTGCGATAATGATCTTTCTGTTGCACGGTTTTGGGTGTCCTCACGAGTGGTGTTAAACACATTGTGGCTTGCTAAACACGAAATATATGAACTAGGTTTTGAGCTTCTCACCGATGTGTCAAACCAAGTTCCTTTTCCTGCGGTGCAACATCTAGCAATGCAGCCTTATATTTCTAATCAGAGACAGGGCTTATGTGCTCAGTCGAGTAATCAAAATTATTACCCAATGCTACAATCTATATCAAAGCAGTCATAACTAACCTTGCAACACCTCCCACCATTTTTATCTATGATAAGTTGGAATATGCGAGGACATGGGCATTTACTGAGGAATAGTTCTAATGAGTTATCGCAGCATGATATTATCTTATTTCAAGAAACTTGGCTTACGGAGCGACCAGTGTGGGATAACTTCGAAATAGTCTTTAATCCGGCAATACGATCTATGAAAGGTCGGCCCATGTCCGGTCTCCTTGTGGCCCTAAATAAGTCCTCCGAAGTTGTTCTAGAACACCAGTCTGCGCCAAATCGATACATTCAACTGGTAATCATCACAATAAGAGAACAAAAATATGCGATTGTAAATATATATTGGAATCCAGTTGCAATATCCACTAAAACATTTTTTAAAGATCTGGAAGAGTTATGGTCAGAGATTATTAAACTCCCTATATACCCGCATATTATTCTGGCAGGCGACTTAAATTTACACTGCCTGGATGTTCTCCATAATCGCAGCGATAGCAGACTGGTCTTATGGAACACCTTTATCGAGTCAAAAAACTTGGTTATGTTAAATGGGTCATGCTCGGCCGATAGTCCACCACATTATACGTGGAAAAGAGGTCACTCCGGTGCAATTATTGACTATATTTATGTTAATCGTGAACTATTCTTTGATATTAAGTTGTTTTGTGTGATCTCTACTAAGGACAGTGATCACAACATATTGAATGCGAAATGGCACTGTACGGCTCCACAGGGAAAAGAGGAGATATACAATACATACCATCCTCTACTAGTGAATAGAGGTATGAATAGACTTCACTGGACTGAACCCAATCTGACAAAATTTGCCAGAGTCTTCGAACAATCAATTGTGTATGAAAAGACACTAGGAACCAACAAGTCACTAGAGTATAGTGACTTATTGCATACATTTGCTACAACAAATAAGGTGAAGACAAAGTACTTCCCTTTGCATTCTTTTAACAAGGAAGTACAGCAACAAAAGTCCTGGTTTAGAAGAGAAAAAAGGGTAGTTTTAGCTTTGCCCTCCCAAATTAAATGGCAAGCCCTTAAATCATTGAAAACAAAACATAAAAATTGGATGAAGGCCCATCGAGCTACTCTTTATCAAATTGATGGAGAATGCATGCTCCAAAAGATGGGTTCAAAAAACTCTGCGCAAATATGGGCTCTAATTAATAAGACTAACCCTAATACGCAGATTTCACTACAAATCAACGATGTGGCAGAGGCCCAATGGGTTGAACATTATGCAAATTTGTATGCATGTCCTGAGACTACAAATTCACTACTTAGTCAGTGTGATCCAGGAGCTTTTACCTTGCAATTCTCAGTAGCAGACATCTTATTTTACATTACCAAATCTAGTAGCTCACGTGCTCCCGGTCCAGATGGGATATCTAATTATATGATGAAACAAGATCCGAACCTATGGGCAAGGATTTTGTATCAACTTTACACTACAATCATACGCACTCAACAATTGCCTAAATCATAGTCTCTCTCAATTATTGTCCCGGTGTTCAAGAAGGGTAATAGACAAGATCCGTCAAATTATAGACCGATTGCCCTTCTTGATACACCGGGCAAGATCTTCGCCCGGTTGATTCTTAGAGACTTGCGAGCATGGATTGAAACTGCTGGTAAAGCTGATGTATTTCAAACCGGATTTGTTGCGGGAAAAGGCACGGCAATAAACATTACAGCAATCAATGCGATTAAAGCTAAATGTGAATATCTCAACCAGCCCTTGTTTTTAGCTTTCGTAGATTTTAAAGAGGCTTTTGATTCAATCGATAGACACCTGCTAATTAACAAATTGATCAAAATGGGCTGCCCTAGTTCAGTGGTTAAATTGATTGCGCTTCTTCATACAAATACCGCAATTCAGATAAGAACCACTTTAGCTGGGCATCTAACTACTAAAATTGCGACAGCAAGAGGTCTGAAACAGGGCTGTATTCTGGCAGCTACTATTTTTAACCTATTTATATTGGACATGGGTAAGAATTTTATTGATATCAACTCAGATGCCCCAAAACTTGGGCCTCATCAAATTGCATGGCTATTATATGCGGATGATCTTATTTTAATCTCTAAAACGCCGGCCGGTCTACAGCGGCTACTACAAGGGCTTTCATTGTATGTTCAAAGAAATCATATGGCTATTAACTTAAGCAAAACACAGATCATGCAATGTTATAATAATAAAAAAAAATGTCGCCCCCTAAAATCGTCCGTCTGGACTTTTCAGGAAGAGCTTATCTCTATCACCCCGCAATACAAATACTTAGGAGTGATTATTAATAATCTGAAGTGTGACACCCCCTATGTGCAGGATATAAAACAAAAATTGCAAACATTAACAAGTCAAGCTAAAGTCCTTTTGCAAAAATTTGGTAAATTTACATGTTCGCAGATATTGTTATATTATACGCAAAAAGTTTTACCAATAATAACATACGGCTCAGAATGTAAATTACCAAGAGACCGTATGTTTTGGGATCGACTGGAGGCAAAATTCTGGCGGTCAGTGCTTAAGTTACCGAATTCAACACCAGGGCCTTTGATACGATATGAGTTGGGTGCTCTTTCAATGTTTGTATTTTATGCATGGAAACTGTGTTCGCTAATGAGGAAATTTCTGCTGTGCACTAATTGTTCGGATTTATCTTATATATTGGCCACATATATGTTGAAATCCACACACTTTTTTCCCAATAAGTGGAGAAATTTTGTTACCAATCTGTTAGTAGAGGCCGATATAACCATTGAACTGCTTCTAACTAATCCCAATCGTGCCCAGAGAAAACTATATCAGCATGACTGGATCTGCACTTTAGAGCTTTGCTCGCAGTACAAAGATTATTGCAGCCTGCCTTTTGGTACGAAAAGAATGAGAGTTGCAGCCTCCTATTTATTTAAATTTCCCTCGCACCATTTTAGAAACAACTATCTTCGATTTAGATTTAATTTATGGCCCACTAGAGAAATTTTAGCTCGAAGAGGTCAAATAACAAAACAAGAAAATAAATGTCGGTTTTGTCAATTACCAGAGTGCGAGGAAACTTTAAAACATTTGATAGTAGGTTGCCCCTCACTAAAGGATTTACGTTGTAAATATTTTAAAAAACTGTACGGAAACTATAACTGTTTAACTAAAGATGTACTGTGGTCTAGAATATTCTCCTCACCTCTCCAAGCTGTTCGTATAGCCACAGTCCAATTTCTGCTAGCCCTAAATCTTGAGATGAGCCCCTAAATAGATGACATGTGTTTTGTAACTAATACCTCCTTGCTGGTGGATTACTAGTGGTTCCAATGATGTGGAATTTGAATCTATTTGGATTGATTTTAGATGAAAACTCAGATGATGTATATATATGAATTGTGATTTTATTATTTTTTTTGCTGTTAATGAGAAACAATTGAAGGTTGAAGTAGTGAGGTTGTAGGGTTTTGTTGAATGCTGATTTTGAGCTTGATTCTATCTTGTTTTAATTTGTGATCAATTACGTTATATATTAAATTGAAAGGTTGATTATCAACCAACCAATAAAATAATAAAAAAATAATACAATGTGCCTTTCCCTTCTGCAATCTGGTTCCAGTTTCCATTGCAGAAGTATATTGATTTGAATTCACAAGGTACATTGGCTGTGTGTCAGTTTTTCTCTTTGCATTTCCCATATCTGCGCTGTTTAGGCCCAATGAGATATCCTTTTATTTTTGGCAAATTGTATCCCACAAGCTGAGCCCTGATCTAAATGAAATGCATAAAAGCCTTATGCATGGCTTTTACGCATTTTGTTCACGTTACAGACTCATTGAAAATGAACTCCATTGTCTTTTCGTGTTGTTGTTACAGTCCGTTTTAGTAAGAAAATGTAAATGTCACCTGCCATAAATACATCAAAGACAGCATTTACAATGGATTTCTATGGACTCTGCTTGCTTTTAGCAGGTGCGAAAAAGAGGTGGAGTCCATGGGAATGCATTCCTTTTATGCATGCATGAAAATCTCATGCAAATGTAAAAGCATGTGCCCTTTGAACAGTGGCAGTGGCAGCTCATCCATAATGGGTGACAGGGCACTGACCCACCTCCCATTATGGAGGAGCTGTAATTATTATTATAATAATAATAATAATAATAATAATAATAATAATAACTGCCAACCCAGAAAAAAACACTGATCGCTCCCTCAGCTACAGTAAACAGCTGAGGGCTCTCTTTTCTGGGATGTCTTTGTTGGCATGCAGTACACTAGCCGCACATGCTCAATGGCACAAACAAGGCCTGGGTCGCTTTGCTTCTGCAGCTTTCCATCCTTCATTGGCCATGCAGGCTGGGAAACTGCAAGCCCAGTAGTATAGTAGAGTAGCCCTCTTTTGGCTCCACACACATTATGTGGGCCTGAGGCACACGCTGGAGGTGCTTTAGCTTGTCCGCATGTATCAGGAACTAGGAAGTGAGAGCTGTTTGATTGACACATACGCTTGCTTACTTGTTCCTCTGTGCAAGATGAATGGGAGACAGAGGGCCATACAGGCCGTGTGTATGGTAGCCCCAGGGGCAGTACAATCTTGAGGTGTCAGTGTCATGTAGGTAAGGAAAGAAAGAAGCCTTTGTGTGCATGTGTATGTATGTATGCATGCATAAATGCAAGGAGTTGTGTCTGCGTGAGTGTGGTGGTGTGAATAAGAGTGAACTGTGTATATTGTACAATATGGGTGCAAGTGCAAATGAGAGTGCAGTGTGTATGATGAAGGATATGGATGCACATGTGAATGAGAGCACGAGAGTGCAGTGTGTGTTATATCATATGGGTGTGCATGTGAATGGGAGCATGGGAGTGCAGTGTGAATGTTGCAGCATAACGGTGGGAATATGATTTGGAGAATGAAGTATGGTGTAATGTTGTAGAATATGGGTGCACGTGGGAATGGGAGAATTATTATTATTATTAATTACTTTGAACGTGCAGCACACCCAAAGGCCTCAGTGTGCACAAAGAAGAAAGACAGCCATTCAGGGTACAAGAGTCCAAAACCAAGAGACCATGCATAGCAAAGGCTGGGCTAATCCTTAGAGTTGAAAAAATAGGTTTTCAAGGCGTTCCTGAAACCAAAGAGACATGAGATTGCCCGCATGTTAGCAGGCAGGACGTTCCATAATCCTGGCACACAGGCACCAAAGCCTGTGCCACCAAAGTTTTTCAGTTTGAACCAAGGGAGTTGGAGTTTGTTGCTACCAATAGAATAAAGAGTTCTGATGACGAGAGTCGTGTGCAGCCGTTTCGACAAATAGCTGGGAGATCTTCCGGTAATGCATTTATGCATAAGAGATTGGATTTTATATGAGATCTGATAATTAATCGACAACCAATGAAGGGATCTTCTAACCATGGAAACATGGTCACTCCTCCCTAGCCCACAGGCAGCTCTAAACGCTCCATTTTGGGTCACCTGCAAGATTTTGAGGTACCTTTTTTTTAATTCCTGCTACACGGCTGTTGCAGTAGTCGAGCTTAGAGTTCATTAGGACACATGCCACAAGGGTCATATTGGTTTTGGGTAGGTATGGCTTGATTTGTCAAAGCAGCTTGATACATTGGTGCAAGAGACCATAACAAGTTTGACATATTTTTTCATAGTCAGGCAAGAGTCGGACTCCCAACGTTTTCGCAAATGAGGCAACTGTGATCCCACAATAAGCTGTCTTAAACTGGCCATTCTTATCATCCAGGTTGCGCAAGCTTTGAGCCGAGCCCACGAGCATCAGCTCTGTCTTATTGTTACTAAGCACTAGAGACTTAATGGCCATCCAGTCTTTAATCAAACCAAACACATGATTGATATGGGTGGTGTCCAGATCATGGTTACCTGTCAACTCGAAGATCAGTTGGATGTCGTTGGAATAGTTAGTTTATTTGACTCTGACATTGTCCAGTAGATCGAAAAAGAGGGTGAATTTATAAGTTAAAGAGTATAGGAAAGACAAGCACCCTGGGGTACGCTGCAGGACAATAGCAATGGGGGAGCCTTGAAATTGCTTACAGATACTGTAGCAGACCGGGGGCCAAGAAAGGAGGCCATTTAGACTTTGGAAGATTCTGTGCATTTGGCAATCAATCTCATGTAACCTCTCCAGCAGCAGAGAATGATTGACTAAATCGAATTTCACCAAGATGTTGAGAAGCATAGGCATGGCGGCCCTACCGTCATCAACAATATTGACCAAGTTGACCCTTTAATCTAACATGATGGTCTCTGTGCCATGCCGGGCACGGAGGCCTGCTTGCTGAACACTGAGCAGGTGCTTAGCATGAACAAAGTCCTGGAATTGCAAATACGCAGTTGTGTCAAGAATTTTTTAAAGAAAAGGGACATTTGTAATTGCTAAAGATTTGCCAGCAACCTCTGGATCAAGGGATTCCTTCTTAAGAATAGGAGTTATCCACATATCCTTCAGGCAGGACGAGGAAACCAAGGACGCAAAAGAAGTATTAACAACGTTAGTGATAAGGGGGGCTAAGCAACCTGTTGAACTTTTAATAATACTCGCAGGACAGGTGTGAACAGCACATGTAGATGGTCTCAGTCCCTGCATGATCCTAATAATCTCCTCTTCCCTTATTTGATGTAACTGAAATTTGGATGGAACAGGGAAGGTGGAGATTGAAGCATCGTTATCAGATAGAGGTAGGGTAAGAGGGACATGCAGTCTGATTTGGCTGGTCTTAATGTCAGCCTGGTGTAGCTCGATTTTCTTAGAGAACTCATTCTGGATGTTTACACACCAGGAGTCACTTTGTTGTCCTAAAACACCTGCCCCTTTTTACCCTCCAATTCTTTAATGATAGAAAACAGTTCTCTCAGTTTGAACCAAGGGAGTTGGAGTTTGTTGCTACCAATAGAATAAAGAGTTCTGATGACGAGAGTCGTGTGCAGCCGTTTCGACAAATAGCTGGGAGATCTTCCGGTAATGCATTTATGCATAAGAGATTGGATTTTATATGAGATCTGATAATTAATCGACAACCAATGAAGGGATCTTCTAACCATGGAAACATGGTCACTCCTCCCTAGCCCACAGGCAGCTCTAAACGCTCCATTTTGGGTCACCTGCAAGATTTTGAGGTACCTTTTTTTAATTCCTGCTACACGGCTGTTGCAGTAGTCGAGCTTAGAGTTCATTAGGACACATGCCACAAGGGTCATATTGGTTTTGGGTAGGTATGGCTTGATTTGTCAAAGCAGCTTGATACATTGGTGCAAGAGACCATAACAAGTTTGACATATTTTTTCATAGTCAGGCAAGAGTCGGACTCCCAACGTTTTCGCAAATGAGGCAACTGTGATCCCACAATAAGCTGTCTTAAACTGGCCATTCTTATCATCCAGGTTGCGCAAGCTTTGAGCCGAGCCCACGAGCATCAGCTCTGTCTTATTGTTACTAAGCACTAGAGACTTAATGGCCATCCAGTCTTTAATCAAACCAAACACATGATTGATATGGGTGGTGTCCAGATCATGGTTACCTGTCAACTCGAAGATCAGTTGGATGTCGTTGGAATAGTTAGTTTATTTGACTCTGACATTGTCCAGTAGATCGAAAAAGAGGGTGAATTTATAAGTTAAAGAGTAGAGGAAAGACAAGCACCCTGGGGTACGCTGCAGGACAATAGCAATGGGGGAGCCTTGAAATTGCTTACAGATACTATAGCAGACCGGGGGCCAAGAAAGGAGGCCATTTAGACTTTGGAAGATTCTGTGCATTTGGCAATCAATCTCATGTAACCTCTCCAGCAGCAGAGAATGATTGACTAAATCGAATTTCACCAAGATGTTGAGAAGCATAGGCATGGCGGCCCTACCGTCATCAACAATATTGACCAAGTTGACCCTTTAATCTAACATGATGGTCTCTGTGCCATGCCGGGCACGGAGGCCTGCTTGCTGAACACTGAGCAGGTGCTTAGCATGAACAAAGTCCTGGAATTGCAAATACGCAGTTGTGTCAAGAATTTTTTAAAGAAAAGGGACATTTGTAATTGCTAAAGATTTGCCAGCAACCTCTGGATCAAGGGATTCCTTCTTAAGAATAGGAGTTATCCACATATCCTTCAGGCAGGACGAGGAAACCAAGGACGCAAAAGAAGTATTAACAACGTTAGTGATAAGGGGGGCTAAGCAACCTGTTGAACTTTTAATAATACTCGCAGGACAGGTGTGAACAGCACATGTAGATGGTCTCAGTCCCTGCATGATCCTAATAATCTCCTCTTCCCTTATTTGATGTAACTGAAATTTGGATGGAACAGGGAAGGTGGAGATTGAAGCATCGTTATCAGATAGAGGTAGGGTAAGAGGGACATGCAGGCTGATTTGGCTGGTCTTAATGTCAGCCTGGTGTAGCTCGATTTTCTTAGAGAACTCATTCTGGATGTTTACACACCAGGAGTCACTTTGTTGTCCTAAAACACCTGCCCCTTTTTACCCTCCAATTCTTTAATGATAGAAAACAGTTCTCTCTGACTAGACTTCGGTCCGGCTATCCTGTTGTTAAAGTGATCCTTCTTGGCAGAAAGAATAACCTTTCTATAGCTAGAGGCTGTGAGCCAATATGTAGACAATCTATCAAGACAAGAATCTTTCCTCCATAGTCTCTCACATTGTCTTATAATCCGAGAGTGCAGCCAAGGACTAGGAGATCCACTGGTTGGGGGACCAAGGGGAGGATCTCTAAGTCCCAAGAATGTATGGACATGTTCTCATATAGTGGCATATCATGTGATTGGCATTATGCACAAAGAAAACATGGCAAGTGTTCAAAGGTTGGCATACTAGCCTACACTGATACAGCCAGTATGAACATGTTTTCTAACATGGGCATATTATTTTTCATTGAGGTTAGTACAATAGATGGAATAAGCAACACACAAAGGTAAGACAAAAATAGAGGGGAAAAAACTCAAAGTGGGGAAAACCTTCTGTCTAGATCAAGGGTTGGCAGCCCTTCGCGCTCCAGTTGTTTGGGACTCCAATTTATATCGGCCCTTGTAATTACAGGCATTGGTTAGGAATCATGAGAGTCGTAGTCCAAAACATCTGAAAAGCCACAAGTGGCAGACCCCTGTGTAGAGGAGCAGCCAACTGCCCCTGCGTGAAGTCCCGCCCCCCTCTCACCTATATGCTGGAAGCCAGAGATTATGGCATGTTTGACGCCAACAGCTGTGACTATTCCCCAGAGAATCTTTGAGAAGAGGTATCCATTAAGAAAGACCTATCAGATGTATTCCCGAACAGAGGACAATCTCTTGGAGGAGATCCCGGTAGGAATATGAGAATGAGAGAAAGAGAAGATGGCGACGTCACAAGAGATGAGCGTGACGCACTGAGAAGACTGGCTGAAGAAGAGTGTATATGGACCTTATGGAAACTGATGATGAAGTTAAGAATCATGTAAACTTTCATATGCGAAATGAAGATTACATGTGTGAAGAGCATTGCAGAAAATGCAAGCCGTTTAATAACTGTACATATGCAGCAACGCAAGTAGATTAAGTGATCATAGAAGCTAGCTATATGTAGTGAATAGACTTCAGGCGGTGCCACCATTATATAGAAGCTGGACACCGGTGTCACAATTTTAGTAAGTTCAAGCCCATTAAGAGGAAGGCTGAAGCTGTGTTGCAGCAAACAAGTAGCTAAGATCGTGGAAGGAGTGAGAAGGGCTGTCTGGCCAGCTGTCAAGGCTGGAGCAGCTAAGAACTGGTTATCTATCCTTGAAGAACAGTGAACACGAGAAGCTGAGGAAGGTGCAAAGAAAGAACACCATGGGTGCCAAGTTTATTAATTTAATACAATTAAATGCTGAAATGAAGGCCGAATTGCAGTCTCCTATCATGTGAGCCAAGGATGGAAATAGAAGTTTGGCATGCAGTCCAGAACAATGATAACGAGTGCTCACACTCCCATATATTGCCAGGACCAAGTATACTTTGCAAGGCCAAGTTCAAAGACAATCTGCATCGCAGAAGACATGGGTGATGAGAGATGTTGGGTTAATTGGGTGGGCAGTCATAGTCAAGTCTACTTCCTGACACCTGGTGTATGAGCTTTGCTGCTAGTGAGCCAAATGTTCCAGAAGGGCACAAGCATGCCAACCAATTGTAAAGGGCCATATAACGAAGGTCCTTATAGTTTGATAGCCAATGATGTACTGTGTATCGAATAACTGTTGAAGATGACTTGCACTAGGGATGGGCATGAGTTGTCCACCTGTCAGGAGAGACCCAATCTCAACCTGTTCCTATATAGAAAGTATACTTTGATGTTCCACTTGAGCCAACCACAATCCCCTGTAGGTTTCGGTTATTTGCCACGCAGTATGAAGCCACGTATGATGAATGCTTGCTATAAAAGTATTTTTTTTAATGAAATGCGTTGAGTTGAGCAGAAGAAGTGGGAGAAATGCTGTGAGACGTCTGTTGATGTCCCTTGTAACTTCCTGTTTTAGACAATTGATAATAAAACAGTAAAAGAAACTTTGCCTTCTTCCTGAGTTAGTTTGATTATTTGGTGTAAGAGTTACTCTGCATCCCATCCACTACATGACCCGCTATCCGGCAAAGGCCCTAAGCTCACGTGGTAGCAGTGATAGGATGGTTCAGACCCATCGATCTGTAAGCTCCAGAGTTCTGGACGATCAGTCATCCTCCACCATCTAGCCGGAAAATTACAATGTTTCCTGTGGAGAGCGGCCAAATAGAAAACTTGCAAGATGAATCGAGACGGTGGGCAGGGTCCCTCTTTGACGAAATCCCTGCCTGGTTTTCACGGGTGCTCTGCGGATGGAAGGTGAAAGTGGTCGGTTGGAGGCGGAGACGATACCGAAGGCCTTGATTCAAAGAATGACCGAATAGTGAGTAGATTGAGGGGAAAGGCAGATTAAGGGGACGGGATTGTGGTAATTTAAAGTAACAGTAAATATTGTGTTGAAATGAAGAGAATAGTGTATGAAAACAAAGATAGAAGCGCCTGAGAAACCTGACCTAAGGGGTTCAGAAGAAGTCGTCTCACACCCCAGTGGGGGTCAGTAGGCTATGTGTGAACAGGTTCACATAAGGAGACGACTTAAACTCTGTGGCCGAGTATTTGATTAGAGGCGAGGAGAGAAAAGGGTGATCACAGAGTATTTTTAGTACATGTCTAAAGTACCCTCGAGGCAACCTACATGTGTAAAGGCGACTAGTCTGTCTGTGCTTTTGTGCTGAGTTAAGGTGTCGAAGAGTAATATATGTTGTGAAGGAAATGAAACGAAAGTAAAGAGCTAAAGAGACTATTTAGGAAAATGGTTGAAAATAAGAGGTTGGAGCGGTGATTGTTGGAGCGTGCTCAGATTTGTTGTTTTAAACATATTGAAAATTGGTGAAAGTGTTTTATAAACCCTAGTAAGTATTGACAGTCAATTGAGACTCGCCACAATGGGAGACACTCCTCTGATGTATTTATGTAAGACATTGCCAAAGCACATGTCCAATCTCCAACAGTATAGTGCGTAATGGGTGAAAGGCACGACAGATAAGATGTTCATGCCATGGCCACAAGGGGGATCACTGTCAAAAGCGGTATTGCAACACATGACCACATACTTGTACGCTGCATACACTGTGAAGAAATTGGAGAAAAGATTAGCTATTCTAGAGCTCTGGAAAATGTATCAGGAAGAGAGGGAAGATCTGCCACCTGAAGAGTGGATGCTTAATCAGTGTAAGGAGGAAGGGGTGGAGCCCTCAGCTCACCTTACCTCGCCCGATGTGAAAGGCGCTAGTGCGCAAGAAGTAGGGTTATATCCTTTAAAGGAACTGAAAGCGGCGACGGGGTATAGTAATCCGATATATGAACCACCCGCTATAGCAGTGACGATAGTCCTGAGGAGAGTAAGAGAAAAGAGGAGATCTTTAAAATCATACAAAATAAGGAAGAGAAGAGTGAGCGATTGAACGCACCGACCAATATAGAACAAGAACTTAAGAGATGTAAATGAGAGAAGGATAGAGCTGATGAGGTAACGTTCGTGCAGAACGAATGGATGGGAGGACAGATATTACTCAAGCTAGATGGGAAAAGCATTGGGGAAGTAAGGCAAAGCAAAGTTAAGGATGAACATGATACAAAACACAGGGAATGAGAAAAGAGGTTGAAGGAAGACAAGCAAAGAAGAAAGAGCAAGGAGCAGCGAGAACAGATGTACCAAGTGGAGCAAGAGAAAAAATAAGAGCGAGCAGAGGAGTAAAGAAAGTATGACAATAGGCAGAGAGCAAAAAAAGATAAGGATAGAAGAGAAAGGAAGAAAGAGGAGCAGGAAGCACAGAGATTAAGGGACAAGAGAATACAGAGACAAAGAGAAGAGGAAGAAAGGAGAGCAGAAATGAAGAGAGAAGAATGGAGACAAGAGGAGGAGAGACTTAGAAGGAAAGCGAGAAAACAAAGAGAATTAGATGAAGAATTAGAACGAAAAAGGAGACAACAGAGTGTTGATGCCAGTATAATTTGTAAGGAACCAGTAGGGCTAAATTCAGCAATCCGATGGGACAGATTAGAAGCGTTCCTTCCATTAAAAGGAGCAACGTCAGGGGCATCTAGAGTAGCATTAGAAGAAGAAAACTTTGAGATAGGAAGTGTCAGAGACAGGATTGATAAGGCCTATCAAGAATTAAAAGAAAGTAGCAAATCGGGAAGCCGAGAGAAGGGAGAGCAATCCCTAGTATTCCAATCACGAAGCAAAGAAGAAAATCTGTTTAGCCTCAAGCATAGAGCCTTATCCTTAAGCAGAATGAATTTAGATAAGGGCGAAGGGGATGAGAGTCACGCTAGTTGGGGAATAGACATGTACGATGAGGAAAGAGAATCCTTCCTTGGGGAAGAGGGAGGGAGCGTGTGTGTACCAGAGCGAAGCCTGCAGGCAGACAAAGATGGTCCATTCTAGAGCAACCTAAGGATAGGACACCAGATCCCATAGCATATCCGGGCAACCCTGAGAACGATTGTATAGTGAGAAGGGAGAATCACCGCCATATGTGAGCAGGTTAAGATCACTACCAGCGAGGAGACTCCCAGGGACAATTGTCCCTGCAATGGACAGGCAGACAATGGGAACCGATTGCGGGTTAGGGTTTGCGCAGTTTAACTTACTGGAAAAAGGGCAAGCAAGACCACAGTATATTCCATGGCCACAGATGGATAAGGATAATTTAAGGTTAAAAATCCTGAGTTTGATGTAGGGTGCTGGGAAATGGATATATGAGTTAGAGAAAATGACAGGAGGAAACACGTTGGCCATAGGGAACATTAAGGGTCTCCTGGCAGCCATTCTTGGGGAGAGAGACAATGATATATGGAGGAGAGCAGGCTATTCAAGTGTGACAGCACAGAACACAGCGCACGATGGAGCACTGTTTAATAATTGCAGATCAGATGTTTGGAGAGCTCTCAGGGTGCAGTATCCTGACATATCAGACATGGGTGCAATCATGACATGTAAAATGAAGCTAGATGAAGACCCTATTTCTTACATTCAGGACATTGAAGAGCGTTGGCAACTTTGGAGCCATGGGGAAAACCTGTGGCATTATTTTACCACATTTTATGTCCGCGGTTGCCCGAGCAAGTACAGAGACAAATGAAGAAACAAGCGGGAAGGATGCAAAGCCGTGGGCTGAAATACTGTTGACAATAGTGCATCACCATCGGCTATTGCAGGAGAAAAACAAGAAGAAAGATGAGGCTAGGAAACTTGAGGAAGCTAAATTGGTTCAGAAGAAATTGTCAACATTTGCCATACAAGGGGCAAGTGGAGTGGGACTGGGAATTCAGCAGGCAGTTGGTACATCACACACGAATTATCAGCGCTCGATGGACCAAGGAGGCAATGGGTTTATGCCACGAGGCCGAGGCTGGGGCTATAGAGGAAGGGGTGGATTCCAAAACAATCAAGGTGGGTTTCGAAATGTGCTGAATGAGAATCAGAATTTGCAAGGAGGATTCGACCAAGGGTGACTAGTCAGGTTGCCTCCCCCTGTATGTTGAACTTGTGGGATACAGGGCACATTGCACGCATATGTGGGAGCCAAGGGAATGTACAGAATGGCCAATTCACAAGAGGGGGGGGACAGCTTATCCTCCATAATATAGCACACAAATGAGGGAAGGGTTTGCCAAAGATCAGACAGTGTATCAGACGCAAGCACCGCAAGTGCAGCAGGTACAGCAACCACAGCAAGTGCAAATGAATCCACTGCAAGGGCGGCCGCAACACGCACCCATGCAGACACAACAATATGCAAACACGGGACAGTTACTGACACTCAGAATAGGAGGTGCCACTGTGGTGGGAGGGAATCCCTTCACAGGTACAGGGGTATGCATGTACCCACAATAGGACAGCTCACAGGGTGACTTTGTGTGTTCAGTACTATCAGTGACAACAGACCCCCAAGAGGAACCAAGGGTTGGAGTGACAATAGGAGGCAAATCTTTTTCTTTTTTAGTAGACACTAGGGCTACTCGTTCATGTATTCTAGAGGGAAAATATCCAATGTCGGGAATTGTCATGAATGCTCAAGGGTTCTCTGGAGCTTCAAGTCGAGTTCCTTTTACTGATGAATTACCTGTCCTATAGGAGAGTGCGACATGTCTGTTCCATTGTTGTATTCTCGACAGACACCAGTTAACATTTTGGGAAGAGATTTAATGACAAAACCTAACATGACGATTTCATTTACTGACGAAGGAATAGTGTGTTCCATTCCCGGAATACACTATTTAAATGTGGGTGAATTTATACTGGCGTACACAGGGCAAGTAGCTCTATGAGGCGCACCAGTACAGCCAGAGGTTTTCCTATATGGGGCGAGCATTTTTTCAACATGGCTACCTGGTTTAGTAGGAAGAACTGTGAGATATCTGATGAGTTTTTGTTTAGACCGCCGATACCTATGGACGAAGAGGGGGGAGAGACTATCCCTCTAGGGTTAGAAGCATCCGTAGTACGAAGGGAAATGGCAATGCTCGAAGGAACAGATGATGAGGGTAGACCATGGAGGACAGTAATAGTTGTCGAAGAAGGGTACAGGTTGACTGACATTACTAATGATGATGTATTTAGAGATGGCCCAACAGACGATGAAGTGGTGTTCTTTATTAAAATTACATACTGGATAAGAATAGAGAAGAGGGAAATCACATAGCGAATGGAAATAATGCGGCATCATCCAGCATTTTTTAAAGAGGATTTGGAGAAGGTGTCAAGTGTCTTATGGACGTAGGATTATTAAAGGGAATAGGGGAAGTCAAAATAAAGCTGAAGCCAAGAGCAATTTTACCTTGAACAAGACAGTAGCCCATTTCTCCAGAAGATGATGAGGGTATATTTAAGACCATTTTAGCACTGATGAAACAAGGTATTCTGGTGCCATCAGAATCGTCATGTAACAATGCTGTGTATCCTATCAAAAAATAAGAGGGAGGGTCGTGGATATTTATACAAGATATGAGACCGATTAACCAGATTGTAGTGCCAGGGTTTCGTTAAGTTCCTAGCCCAATGACGATACTATGTAGTATCCCAGTGAAAGCACGATATTTTACGGTGATTGATTTGAAAAATGCGTTTTTCTCAATCCCGTTGCACAAGGACTCACAAGACTTGACTTCATTTACGTTCCGCCAAACCCATCTGAAACACACTAGGTTGCCTCAAGGGTACGGTGAGACTCCATTGATCTTTAACAGAGTCCTACAGATGGATTTAGGCAATGTTGAATACGGTGATACAGTACATAGATGTCATTTTAATTTGTAGCACCACAGAGGATGAGTGCAGACAGGACTCAATTCAGTTGATGACTATTTTAGCAGTCAAGGGATATAAGGTAGACAAGGAAAAATTGCAATATTGTCAAGAATAAGTGTTATACAAAAGACAGTTTATTTCACATGAGGGAAAAAAGGTGACACCTGAAAGAGCTGAGGCGATTATGAAAACCGCAAAACCGCACATAGCGAAACAGATGCAACAGTTTTGGGGACTATGCAATTATGGGTGTTTGACTACAGTTCGTACACAAGACCCCTTTTGCAGGCTTTAAAGAAAGCACAGGTGAATTAGGTTAAAATAGAATTTACTGAGGAGATGGAGGAAGGTATTGAAGAGTTGAAAAAAGCAATTTGAACAGCTCCGGTTTTAGGAATTCTCAATTATGCTGAGGAGTTTCCCTTATTTTCGCACAGGAATGGGATGGTCATGACGGCAGTGCTTGCACAGAGGACTAGATTGGGGTACAAACCTCTAGCTTATTACAATTGGATTTTAGACCCAGTCATGAAAGGACACTTTCCTTGCGAAAAGTCATTGGCAGCCACTGAGTTTGCAATTGAGAAGTCTACAAGTATTGTCATGGGCTGCTCTATAGCGCTTTACATGGAATTTTATGATGATATACAGCGTGTGAAAGAAAATGCTTTGTCAGGAGGGGAGATTCTTTTCATTGATGGTCCTTTAAAAATGGATCAGACAAGTAGAGAAAGGCATTCGGGTGCAGATGCAGTAAGGCATAAAACAAATGGTGAATTTGGGGTTGTATTGAGTATAAGGCTACCATCTCACTTTTCAGCACAAGCAGCGGAATTAGTGGCGCTTATTGTCACGCTCAAGAAACACTAAGGACAGGAAGTGATGGTGTACAGTGACTCTGCGTATGTGACATCAACCGTACACGCAGGGCTAGCATGTTGGAAAAGGAGGGGTTACCTCTGTGCAGATGGCACTCCAGTGCAGCACACATCCTTATTGGACAGTCTTACTAAAGTACTACAGCTCCCAGCAGATTGTTAAATGCAGCAGCGCATACTAAGCAAACAGATTTTATCGCTAGCAGGAACGAAGTCGCAGATGTAGAAGCCAAATGGTTGCATGTTCTTTAGATATATGGGGCCTCATTACGACCCAGGCGCTAATGGGTTAACGGCGCCGTAAAAGGCTGCGGCGCCGTTAACCTATTAGCGCCTAATTACGAGGTCCCTTTGCGGGACCCGACCTTATCTGCTGGTGTAGACCAGCCTTTAAAGTAGGGACCCGCAAAGGGACCTTGGTGCTAATTACGGTGCCGCAATTTGGGGCACCGTACTTAGCACCTTCCCCATTCCCATTGAGCCCTATGGGGCAAAAATGGGAATGGAGAAGGGCCATGGAGGAAGGGGGAATTACCGCCCCGCCAACCTTGTAATGGGGTGGTAATTCCCCCTTTCTCCATGGCGGAGGCGGTAATGTACCGGCATGGACCATGGTGCTAATAGCACCACGGTCTTCTGCCAGGGTCGTAATGAGGCCCATGGAGTTTTGATACTCTGAGTGTAAGGAAAGGAGTCGCCATGACCAAGATAATGCAAGAAGGGTTCAATCATCTGCCAAAGACGCAACTAATGGAGATTCACAGAAGTGTACTGCAGGAAGAGCAGGAATTAGGGAAACAAAGGGGGTGTTCTTTATCCCCCACAGAAGCACTATGGCAACATGGTAGCACTGGAAAGCCAGTGATGCCAGTCGGAGAGTCTTGCTGCAACAATCGTGGAAGACGTGTTTGTTTCAAATGTTGCATTCTATGTAGTGAATTGCATCGTGTGTCAGAAGTTTACAACTGGGCATACACTGAGAATGATTAGAGGAGTAATACCTCGACCGAATGGTCCTTTTTCAGCATTTACATATTGACTATGTTGCTATGCTGCAGGTGTGTAATGGATACAGGTATCTGATAATGGTGGTGTGTCCCTTCTCTAGGTGGATCGAGGCAGGTCCTTGCCGCCTGTTAACTACGGGGGACCTTTCATTGTTTAGTTGGCAGCCTGGTAGCACAGACTTAACAAGAAACACTTGAGAGTTATCTACCACATATTGAAAAACTCACTCTTATTTTGATTTACTCATACAAATAGAGTGCACCTTCACACACAACCTTTTCGATATATCCTCCAGTTGCTACACCACACAAGGAAGAATAGAATGTATCATTTTCCAAAATATAATCTCTCACAAGTAATAGGGCAGAAACATTAGCCTTTTCCCAAGAAGAAGCAATGCATATATGGAAACTCATTAAAGACACTGAACAAGATCTTCACACCGCAACAAAACCTGAAGAACTGGTAATACAATTGGAGAGACTGATACGTAGAGAAACCAGTCAACGACTACATGCTACTGCTCTATCCCAATATTACAAAGCACAACGAATCCCAAGGGGCCTTAGGATAGAATTAGAACCCACATTATGCAAAGAAAATCCGGGTTTTGTGAAACGTTGGAGACAAATGCTAAACAAATGTTCCTTGGATTTAATCCTCTTAACCATTGAAGAATTATCCAAACCGCTTACATCAATTGAGGTGGATCTAGAAACTACCAAGAAAGCATTATTGACTCTGATGACTAAAGAAGAACTGTCCACACTGCTTGAAGAAATCAACTATAAATTAGACAATTACAAGAGAGAGATATAATCTAAAAAAATTAGAAAATTCAGAAGAGATACTTTGGACTACAAGTTAGGTATTGTATATGCTTGGAAAGAATATTATTTTCAGAAAGGCAACGGGAGAGGACGATGACTAAGTTACAATAAAAACAGAAAGACACCTAATCAAACACCACCCTCATCAGATGTACCAAGTGGAGAAATGGAAAATCAAGAGACAACACCAGAAACCACATCGGAAGTGAATAGAGAAACTCGAGGCACGAGCCAGGTACCAACTACATCAAAGGACACCACAGGAGCCTCTACTAATACCTACTCTTTTTTAGACCGAGTTAGAGCAGAAGAGGGAAAAAGAAAAAATCCATCAAGAAAAGCGAATCTCCAACAAAAGAAAACTTAGTTGTGAATATTTCAAGTCATATACTGACTAACTTTGAACGTCAAACACTGCAGAAGGGGATCTCCTTTATTCCAACACACACAAGTACCCCACTGAGAGAGAAGATTGACTTCTTCAATTTGACACGAAAAATGAAACTGACAATTTTCTTCGATAGTATTGAAGCATCTGATAATAGACCTACGCCAGAACACCTAGAAATGAAAAATGTAAAAGTGGAGTTGACGATATTTTCGGCGGATTGAGACGCCTTTTGAAGTATCTTGGTTTTTCAATGAAGAAAAATTATCTGTCATTTACAGACGTGCGCTGAAGATTCAACACATTAAGGTAAATCTAATTGGTTTAATTTCTAAACCTTTTTGTGGAATTGTTCTCTTGACTGAGTCAACTCCACTTTTACATTTGGTAATACCCCCTCCCCTGGGGATCTGATTAGTTTCCTCTGTTTCTCTTCTTTGCAGGCTGGTTGCCTTAAACTACCCATTCAACACGGTGTTGAGAAGAATAGTGGATGTTTTAAAGGTTGCCCTGAAGAATGTTCGCCCGAAAGGGGCTTTAAAGAACAGAAACATGTTGGGATTATATGTTGTTTTAGTGACACATTTAGGTTTTTTCTATGTACTGTGATATGTGATTTCGTCTGTGTCCATTTGTAAAGTGGTTTATTTGAAATTTAGCTTTTTAGATTTTGTAGGTTTTAGTGGTAGTTTTGTACACTGTGTTAGTTGTGGGTAGTATCTTATGTTTTAATTTAAATATTCTGTATTAAACAAAAATGTTTTTTGAAATTTGGAATGTTGCTCGCAGTCTATGTTGTCAAGATCTGTAGTGCCGGAGAATCTGTCAGAGGTGTCTAATCGTTGGGGGAGAAGGAGGGGTGGAAGTAGAGAAAGTTTACCATCTTATCCTTCTTTTATAATATATGTTATCAGAGTCTTGCCTGCCCCCTATGAATCCCACTTGATCCCCGTGAACCAGCTTGGGCATTATCCCCTCCATCCGCTTGCCTATCACCTTGGCCAGGATCTTTACATCTATATTGAGGAGGGAGATTGGGCGATATGAGAAGCATTCAGTGGGGTCTTTGCCCTCTTTGGGCAGGACCACAATTATGGCCCTCATCATGGTCTCCGGCAGAGAGCCCCCCTCTAACACCCTGTTAAACACCCTCACCAGGTGAGGGGCTAGGATAGCCCGTAACCTCTTATAGAAGTATACGGAGAAGCTGTCTTCCCCCGGGGATGTTCCCACCTTCATCCCACTGATCACGTGCTCCACCTCCTCTTCCGTCACCCGGCCCTCTAGTGCCTCCGCCATTTCACCTGTCAAGGACGGGATCTGGATGGAGTCCAGGAAACCCTCTATCTGAGTGTCATCCCCGTCATATTCTGATGAGTATAACTTTTCATAGTAACGGCGAAATGCTGCTCCAACGTTAGGGGTGTCGTGATCTAATGATCCCTGATCATTCTTCACTGCCTTCACCGTTCTGTTCCTTTGAATCTCTCTGAGTTTCCAGGCCAGGATTTTGTCAGCTCTGTCCCCCTTCTCATAATATTTCTGTTTCACTAGCTGGAGGCTCCGTTCGGTCTTATGTAACAGGAGGTCTTTCAACTGGAGTTTATAGTTTTCCAGGGTAGCAATCTGCTCTCTTTCCAGGGGAGCCTGCGGGAGGTCACCCGGTTGGAGTTGGGCTATCTTTTCCCTCATGGATTTTTCCTGGGCCTCACTCTCCCTCTTTTTCTGGGCTCCCATTCTAATGAAGACGCCGCGTAAGGTCGCCTTAAAGGCATCCCACAGCACGTGTGTGCCCACCTCGCCGTTGTCATTCAACTCGAAATACTCCGAGATGGCGTCCTGCACCTCCTGTACTAGAACTTCGTCCTTCAGCAGGGAGTCATTACACTTCCATCTCCCTCTACTGCCACTCCGCCATCCCCCTACTATAGTGGTACGGACCGAGTCATGATCGGACCAAGGAACCGGGTCAACCCTGTGGCCAGAGACATGGGGGAGAAGGGGTTCATCTACCAAGATATAATCTATACGGGAGTATGATGTGTGGATTGCTGAGTAGTAGGTGAAGGAGGGGAGGCCTGTCCTGGGAGTCGGGATGGTGTCCACCAGGCCTAGCTCCGCGTTGATCCTCAGAATGTGCGGGCCATGGTTTCATCTGCGGCCCTAGTGAGCTGCGGCCCCAAGCGTTTCCTATCCGCGATTGGGTCTAGGACCATATTGAAATCCCCCCCCAGCACCAACATCCCATGAACAAACAATTTCAATTTGTCCTTCACTCCCTCCCAGAATTGCGCCTGGCCCTCAATAGGGCCGTACACAACTGCCACAGTCAGAGGGGAGCCCCACAAAGAGCCCTTTGCCAGCAGATATCGGCCCTCTGGGTCCTTCACCGTGGCTTCCACTTCAAAGCCAACGTCCCTTGCTAGTAGTATGGCTACCCCCCTTTTCTTGGTTCTGTGGGATGCACTGAGGACCTCCCCGAACCCGCCCCCTCGCATTTTTGGTTCCTTCCCCCGGGCCCAGTGTGTTTCCTGAAGAAAGTGCAGGTCAAGCTTTGCCCTCCTAAATTCCCTGCAGACCAAGGATCTCTTGGTTGGGGTGTTCAACTCCCGCACATTAAGGGAACCCACGCCCAGGGCGGGCAGATCCTCAGCCATTTTCTGTGATCAAGATCTTACTGGGTAGCTGGCTCTTGGCACTTTTCCTTTCCTGCTCCTTTTGTGTTACAACCTGATCTCCCTTACCCCCTCCCCCCGCCCCCCAGGTGGGCCTTAAACCTGTCCCCAACTGCCCCCTGGTCCCCCCCGAACTGAACAACCCCAACTGTTCCTTCACCCCCCACCCCGGCGTCCAGCCAAATAGTTCCACCATTGCTGGTAATTGGCTGGACCACCAGCCTACTGCCTCCGGCTGGGCTAATGTCGGAAATTACTCCTCCTTGAGCCCCCACCCTTTGTCCCCCCCACCCCCCCCCCACCGAGCCCCCTCCCCCAGGTAACCAACATACTTGCTGTTCTGGGAGGCCCCTTACGTCCTTAGGCCCCGTAGTCCTGGAAGTCTACTTGTCCTTGTGCCAGGCCGGACGTTTGTGATCGTGAGTTGAGTTCTTTGCCCGGTTTCCCCGTACCCTTTTGTACTTCCAGGCTACCCCGGGCGCGACCGGCCCGCTCCTCCCTGGCCGGGGTCGGCGTCTTGTAAAACTGGATTAACTCAGCGCACGTGTTTCTTCAGTGCAGCGCAGGGAACAAACACTATTCACTTGTGTGTGTGCGCTGAACGCTTTTAAATAAACTGCTTGTGTGAAGACACTATTCACCTTGCGCATGTGCACAGAATAACATTTAATAATCTGCTTGTGTTTGAACACTATTCACCTAGCGCGTGTACGTGTAGTGACATTAAAAACACTGCTCGCCCGTATTTGAACATTAATCCCTTTGCACGTGTGTGTGGAAACATTTTTTAACCAAACTAGATTGAGAGTGAGTCAGAGGCACAATTTTCTCAGCACGTCCATGCGTCAAGAACATTTTCACTTGCTCCGTGTTATTTGAACACTATACGTTTCGCGCATGCATGTAACAGCAACATTAGTTTGTGAATTGTACAAAGACCATTTAACTAGCGTTTGGCAGCATTTACCAAACCTTTATGCAGCGATATTCAAGAAGTCATGCTGCATGCTTGTATAAAGGATAGAAATACCAATTTGTGGATGTGCAATACTCAAATTTGATGCTGACAAGGTTAGATGTTTTAGAGGAACATTATTCAGTCCTTGCAGCTTACTTCTGCCAGAGGAATCCAGCAAGTATTATCCCCTCTTGGCTCTTGTAGAGGAGGACCAGGTTTTAAAGGAGACCTGAGCAGTTTCCAGACCGACCTGGTGTTTATTATTTTGTCCCAATTCCCTTTTTCCCTAGAGAGTGCTGTTAGCTTAACTGTATTCAGTCAGTTGAGAGGGAAGCATTCTTAGGGGGCTACAGGGGTTCAGCAGCTTTCGCGGACAAACAATCTACTGGACCTAAAGCCTGACAAGCGGGAGTGCAAACCCTTGCTGCAAGCTTTAGGAATCTTTTGAAAATGAACTTTGGAAAATTATTGATGTATCACGAATATGCCTGAAATTGATTTCGAATTTGAAGATTGGAAACGAGAGATCTGGATACCCAGACTCGTTTCTCACTGAGTATCTATTTGGTTATCTCTATGGTGCTCACAGATGGATATGTGCACAGATTGGTGTTTGCTGTTTTTGTGTTTATTCTTAAGGCTTATCCTGCTCTTGCCAGAGGAGACGTTGATGTTCGCACTTTTTTACAGGATCCTAAGAATGGCCCTGTAATCAGAAGACTGCTTATAGCAGTAATTGAGGAGATACTCCAATTGCAGGAGTAAAACATGTTTTTTCCTTAAAAAGTTCAGTAGTGAAAATGAGGAATGTTGAAGCTAGCACAATTTTAGGGAATGAGCGAGCCCAACCAATCCCAGAATGCCACAAATGGTGGAGGTTAATATGTTGGTTTGCAATATACGTATGCATAACTACCTTTTTTGTTTCTTTTTGTTTCTCCCGTTAACCATTCCCTATTATATGGATGCTCCTGCAAAGCTAGAGACCACAAAAGGTCCCCCCACTATGAGAACTGCCTTTGATTTTCTTACTTCAGCTGAGGTAGAAGCTCCCGTGGTTCTCCTCCACTGGGAGAACTGCTTTTGATTTGCTTCATGATTATTACACAAACCTTGCATATGGGAGACATAAGAGAAATGTAGAGGAAGATAATGATGGGACAAACACATATCTAGATAATACAGCACACTTGGGTAATAACATGTGGCATCAGCACATGAAAAAGGTGGGAGAGAGAACATCTAAGGAGAGTTTCTACGGGTGTTCTCTAATACCTTATGCTTTGGGAATCTCTAAGATGTTCATAGCCACAGAAGTATCAGTGAAAAAAGCACATTGCCTGACACATCTTGCATTATGTGCATTATGTGCAAGATATGAAGACAGGGGAGAATCCAGAAACAAAGCATCAAATAATAAAATATGAACAGCCTGGAATAAATGAAGCAGGAATCAAGATGGAAGAAAACAAGATTCTGCAATGCAAAGATAAGAATGGGAAGGAAATACGAGAATGTTGGGAAAGAGGCCAACTACCAACTACACATCAAAGTAACAGTGCTTGCTCAAGAAGGATGGGCCGATGGACTGGTTGCGTGCAAAGCAATACCATTAACCGGACAGTGGGAAGCAGTTCTGGCAAATGCAGAAAAAGAATTCAAAGATCAATGGCCGAAGATTGCAAGATTGTTGACATGGGTCAACAATAAGGGAGGACCATTGCAGATATTACCCCTAAAGGATGCATCCTTATGTTTCAGAAATAATGGTACAAGGAATGGTGGAGAGAATCACCAGTGTGGCCACATTTTTGATGTACCAGGTATGAAGGAAGGAACAGCAGTCCTGATGGACAATCTGCATGGCAGAAGGCATGGGTGATGACATATTTTGGGTTAATTGGATGGGAGACACGGTCAAGTCCACCTCCTGACACCTGGTTTATGAGCTTACATGCTGCTAGTGAGCCGAATGTTCCAGAAGGGCATGAGCATGCCAACCAATTGTAGTGGGCCATATAACAAAGGTCCTTATAGTTTGATAGCCAATGATGTACAGTGTATATAATAACGGTTGACTTGCACTGGGGGTGGGCATGCGTTGTCCACCTGACTGTAGAGACCCAATCACAACCTGTTCCTATATAGAAAGTATACTTAGATGTTCCCCCTACCCAACCACAATGCCCCGTAGGTTTCGCTCATTTGCCACGCAGTATGATGTCACGTATGACGAATATTTGCTATAAAAGTATTGTTTTTTAGGAAATGCGTTCAGTTGAGCGGAATCAGCGAGAGAAATGCTGAACGATGTCTGTTGATGTCCATTGTAAGTCCCTGTTTTAGACAATTGATAATAAAACGGTAAAACAAACAGTGACTTCTTCCTGAGTTGGTTTAATTATTTGGTGTAAGAGTCACTCTGCATTCCATCCACTGCATGACCTGCTACCCACCAATGGCCCTAAGCTCACCTGTCGTACATGAATGGTATCCTGGAAGTATGCAGGATCCAGGAGGAAACCATGTCATGGAGATGCTCGGGTCAGATTCTAAAAGCAGGAAGTCTTGGAATCTAACAAATCCACATATACTGCAGCTAGGGGGAGTGACAAAGAAGGAGGCACCACAGCAGTCCATGACAGGCATGAAGAAGGAAACAGGAACAGGTTAGAGAAAGCAGGGAGCATAATTGTAAAATCTGAATGCTCCTTGTACAACTGCATCCTTGAAACTGCGGTATCTGAAAGTTGTGATGCAAAGATCTGCAGAGAGTGGAAGAGAATAAACTGCCAAATTAAATGGTACTCCGGCATCACCTGATACACTGATGCTCTCTGAGCGCCATCTTGGAAGGGAGGCTCCATGCTGTGTGCAAGTGGCATCCTCAACTCAGGTCGAACTTACAAACAAGATGAAGTGCATGTACAAGTGTGGCTGATTCCCATATATGTTCCGATGGAGTATATCTTTTCCAATCAATAGGACATTGCAGTCGACCATGATGTTAAAGTGAGGCACATATTTCAGCCACTTCAAATTCTGGTGTCCAATCACGCAGAACTGGAGGCGGTGGACCAGAACTTCTGTCCGGCAATGGCTGTTAACTTGTCATTTGGGTTGAGGCACATAAAACACAGGATGGATTCTATACCATGTCAACGACAAACAAAGAGAATATGTCACAAGATTTATCTTCTGAATAATCTCAAATGGACCAAAGTAACTTTGTAGTATATTAAAATGTGTCAAATATTCAAGTAGGAAGCGAGAAGTGAGCCACACACAATCCCCAGTCTTAAATGTGGTCTTTACTATGGCCAACATCAGCACATTTCTTTGTGGTTGCTCGGAAAGGAAGAACCTTCTCCAGGGCTTTCTCTTGAGACCTTGTATCCAGGGGAGGACTTGCAACATTTTAGCCCAGGGTAAAAGCCCACAATGCAGAGGCCCCAAATTCCAGAACAAGTACATTCAATGCCAAACTTCCTCATTCCCACACATTCTCAAGCATGAAGAGTAGACATTGACTTGACTTTCCTTGTATGCAACATATCTTCCATATATGCGTGTTCTTTCTTAGAAACCCGTGCCCCAAGAAACTCTCATGGTATAATCATTTAACCAGAATAATAGAATTGGTGAAATGGGAAAGTTGGGATTTGAGCCCACATTTCCTCATGTTCTAGTTTGCAATTTGATAGCAGGCTACATCTCTTCCCACCCCATCCCATCTGTAATGCTTATGCGAAAAGGCAAGCTAAGACAACATGGCGCCGGTACGCAGCCATCTTGGACATTCATTTCCCATCACCGCAATGAAAGCCGACGTCTTTCGTGGGTTCGGCAAAGTAAAGTAAACATGCATCTCGGCAGCAAAGGCAAGGCAAGGTCACATAAATATTGTAGCTGAGTGGACTTACTGTGGAGAATAGTTATTGTATTGTCCGCTGAAGGACGAGCCAGAGAGGGAGTAGGAGCGCTCTGCAGGTGCAGTGATAAGGGGTCCTGGGAATGATTGCGAGGAGAGGGAAGCTGGGTTTTTCCACTTCTGACTGTTTTTTTTCCACTCTTTGCCCCTTCTACTTGTGATCTGCTCTTCGGCCGAGGGCAGTCATAACTGAGAAGGCAGGGGACTTTCCCCATAAAGAGAAGAGCTTTATCCTCTGTGGAAGAGCGATAGAAATTGGACCCCCGGCTGATGCAGTCTCGCTGAGAGGGCAGACGCTACGCTCCAGATCCCGTTAACACGAATGAATCTCTCTGCCTACCTGCTCTGGGACCAAGCAGTGTTGCTGGTGGCCGAGATGAAGGTGGCTTCTGCAACTATGATAACAGTGATGATTTCTCTTTATGTTTATGTATAATCAACTATATATGTCTGTGTGATGTGTATATATGCAAGAGGTGAATAAAGGGCCTGTAACGAGCCATTTACATTTTTTCTATAACCATCGGTCTAAGTGTGATTTTTTTGCCTGAGTCCAATAACTGGTTTTGTCAGGGGACAGGGAAACGTAAGTCTGAGGTTCCCCCCACGTGGATAAGCAAAAGGAAAACACCATCCTATCCCATCTTTATTTTTAGACCAACGTAAAGAGGTGACCGAGCTAGAAAATGCATTGGTAGAGCTGAGCTGGATTTGCTCTCACAGCTAAACACGAGCTAGCCTGACTAAAGACAGTCTTCCTGCCTTCCCAGCCCACAATACAAAACTTATCTTTGGCACCCTGTCTACCCAACCTCTATCTACAGCACAAGACCCTCACTTGGCATAATACCTCCCCACCAGTACACATAATATAAATGCTTAACATTATCATTATTTAGAGATTCACACTATAGACTATAAACCCAAGTAAGTGTGACTTTCTCTATGGACAGTTAAGGAAAAAAGTGCACAGTGATAAAAGCTATTTGCTCAGGATCACATAATGTATGAAGTGTGGAACGCAGGGATTTGAGCCCTGTCTTCCTGGTTCCACAGTTTCCAATTTAGAGAGCAGGGGAGGCTTCATCTTCTCCTAGGCCATCTTCAAATTTAGAAACAAAAATGTCTGCAAGGTTATTATTAAAGGCAATACCGAGTATACTGTTCAATAAATCTAGTTTTCAAAGCACCAATGTATCTACAAGAGGGAAGCCTATTCATTGTCTGTATCCTGAGGCCACTACATCTGAGAGCACACACAATTTTACAGACTAAGATTATAATTACAATTGAAAGTCACTATAATTATAATTTTAGTGTACACAATTGTGTTTACTTTAAAAGCATCATGTCACATGATAAATCAACCTGAAAAATATAAGAGCAGACTTTATTGAAACATATGTTCATCAAGCAAGCATTCATCACTTAGAAAAAAGAAAGGGGTGAAGCCAGTCCCACAATGGAGTGCAGTGGGATGCATGTCAGGTGCAGTGGGATGCAGGTCAGGCACAGATCTCAGCAACAGTCAATCACTCTGCTGAGCTTTCCAGATGTGTGCATCTGTCTTATTTACCCTATTTTCCTTAACAATCACCCTACGTTGTCCTCCTTTGCGTCACTTTCTCAATGCACCCTTGTTTCTTACAATTAACTTTAAGGCCTCGGTTCCCCTTTTGTTCCATCCTTTAACCCTTAACTCAATCCCTCTCCCTTACCTTGCATGCACCCTCTTCCCGTGCCCTCATTGCTTAGTCACAAATTCCTAGCCAATCACCACTTTTAATTATCCATCACACCAAGCCCATTACTTTCCCCTCACCACATTCCATTGCCCTGACACACATGTGGACAGTAGACCACCATGATTTGCCAGTCAGCCTCTGCCAGACACGACAAGAAAGCATGGTTGGTGTCTTGATGGTAATTGGGGCTATGGGGTCTGCCCTTGGACAAGGCAGAGCTAAAGAGGCCAAGGTGACTTGGCTTTTCTTATGCCAAATTAGACTTTCTTGGAAAGTTGGCTGCATATTTCAATTCATGGAAGTTTAGGGAACTGCAAGGGGAATCCGCCTGGGATCTGGTAATGGAGAGGGAGCATGAGCCACCTCCAATATTTGTGCGTTTTCAAATAAGATGGAGTTTGTGTGTGCGTGTGTGCGCGCGCGCGTATATGCATGTGGCATGTGGGTGTTTCAGTTTCTCTCACTGGGATGATGTGTTTGAGTATACTTGTAACTGTGTAACGTATAGGTGGAAGGGTCAACCTATGTTCATGTGACTCTGTATCTATGCATATGAATCTGTTGTTGATTTGCATGTGTTTCTTTTGTTTGTCATAAAAGATAAGAATATTCTGGGCAAGACTATGAAAAATTGGTCACAGAATTAGGGGGTCATTCAGAGTTGGGTGGTAATGGTTAAATCGGGAGTATTCTGCAAACACCGCCAATTTTACCCTCTGCCCAATTCAGGTTTTGATCAAATACCATCTGCAGTATTCTATTGGAATACCGGCAGTGATAATTTAGGCATACATTTGAGGAAAATCCTCAGATTTGTACCTTCACTTCAAAATCCAAATAGGCCCGACATTTTCTAAACCTTTTTTTACTGTGCAGGAGGAAAGTGCAGGTACTTACATTCAAATGAGTGAAAAACATTTTACAAAGGACCATGTCAAGGGGCTAAAAATGGGGGCATCTCTGATAGCCCCCCTTCACCACCTTACCCATGTAATGCATTTAAGGGTCTGAATTTACCCTTTTGTACATAGAACATGTACAGTAGTGGTTGAGAGAATAAAATCCAGTTCTCCCATCACATTAATAGTGAAAATCGGTGAAAGAAATGTTTGAAAACCTTTTTACGTTACCACCGGCTGAGCTGGTATTTCTGAAACAGCTTTGGAGGCATTCCAGAAATGCCATTGCGCTGGTGTTTATCTTTGAACAGGGTGGATTTTCAGAAATACCACTGCAGAGGTGGCAACTTTCTCCAGCGGTGTTCCATTTAAAATAAAATCCAACCAACTTCGAATGACCCCTTAGTTTGAAGTCTTCTACTAATTAAATACCTGAATGCTACATATTTCTGGTATGTTTTTCAACTGTTCCCAAAAGTAAGTACCATAAACAATCTAGTAGCCGTTTCTATAACCACCATACACTAACACCCATGGGTGCTATTCAGGGTGCCATTAAACTCTTTGTAATTGTTGGGGGTTGGTCCTTGGCCCCCCATGCGTGCCCGTGAGCCCCCAACCCGACAGAGCACACTCACACACGTCTGTCGGCTTCGGGCTCCCCGGTCGCTCTGCCGGCTTCCGGGAACGCCCCGTTTATTAAAGCTGCACGCGGCGACGCATTTGGTGTTGCTCCTTCCACTACTATCCGGACATGGTCGTCCGCCTCTTCCGCGCAGGTGTCTCCCGCCACTCCCCCACGCACTCCGGGATGCCGGGAGAGGTAGCCCGCTGCATTGTTAGCTCCTGGCCGGTACACCAGCGTGACCCCGTACTCCAGCAATGCGAGCATCCATCTCTCAATTCTGGCCGGGGGCTTTGAGGACGAGCCCGCCAGGATCGGGAGCAGGGGCTTGTGGTCAGTCACCACAGTCACCGGGAGCCCCAGCACATAGAGGCGAAAGTGTCTGCATCCCCACAGGACCGCCAGGGCCTCCCACTCAATCTGGGAGTACCGCTGCTCCGTTTCCGAGAGCGCTTTGCTGGCATACGCTACGGGACGGAGGCTTCCATCCCGGTCCACCTGCGTCAAAACCGCCCCCAGGCCAAACGGACTGGCATCGACCACGATCTCCGAGGGAAGCGCTGGGTCGAAAAACGCCATGGTGTCCTCCGTTGTTAAGGCGCTCTTGATGTCCTCGAACGCCGACTGCTCCAGTGGACCCCAGTGCCAGGCCGTGTCTTTCTTAATGAGCTTACTAATGATCAAGAAATTCACCAGAACACAGAGGAAGCATTCTGACAGAATGAAACCAAGTACAGACTCTAATAAGATATGGATCCTTACTCCCTGAAAGTCATGATTAGCTTCTGTGGATAGAAACAGATCAGTGGTGTATGGTGCACAGTGGTGCCCGCGTTAACATCCAGGGTCATTTAAATGTGTACATTGCCCCTGGACAGTATGAACATGCCCCCGCAGCATAGGCTCTTCCCCCACTCACTCACTGTGGAGGCCACGTGTGTGAGCCACTCAGGCACATCTATAATGCTGCTGAAATCAAGACGAGTGCCTCGCCCCATCTACACAGAAGCTGAGCAGGCCTTGTGGCACTCGTTTCCTTTCAGGCAGGCTGGAGTTTTAAAGATGTTGGGCCTCATTACGACCCAGGTGGAGGGCCATGGTGCTATTAGCACCATGGTCCATGCCGGTAACTTACCGACTCCGCCATGGAGAAAGGGGGAATTACCACCCCATTACAAGGTTGGCGGGGCGGTAATTACCCCTTCCTCCATGGCCCTTCCCCATTCCCACATTCCCATTTTTGCCCCATAGGGCATAATGGGAATGGGGAAGGCGGTAATTACCGTACCGCAAATTGCGGTACCGTAATTAGCACCAAGGTCCCTTTGTGGGTAAAACCAGCCGTTAAGGTTTGAACCCGCAAAGGGACCTTGTAATCAGGCGCTAAGGGATTACCGGTAAGGGTATCCTTACCGGTACCGGTAATCCCTTAGCGCCAGGGTCGTAATGAGGCCTGTTGTCTTTTTCAATGATTTGTTTTATATTTTGCAGTTGTACCTAAAGGGCAACAGTCCAGCCAGCCTGGGGGACAATTGCCCCCTTGACCCTTTTCCCAGTCCGCCACTGATAATAAGGGATAAACTATGGGAAAAACTAGCCAATTGAGCAACTGGACTGACATTACTATACTTTCTTACATTTTACACACATACACTATTGTTGGCCTTCGACTAGAACGAGGTGGTGTTCTTTCTACACTAATCAGAACGGGTCGAGGTGTAAAGCACGGCTGCATTTTGACTTCCCTGCTCTTTAATCTTTATGGTGTAGATTTAGGTTTAGCATTAAATACAGTTACACATTTCCCCCTAAATTGGGAAAGGTACAGATCTCACACTTGGCATACGCTGACAGCACCGTAGGTATGGACCCCATTAAGATAAGATCACAGTATAGTTTAGGTGCTGTTTATAAATATTCAACTGATGCTCAGCTACAAATTAAAATGGCTAATACAATAGTACAGTGTTTTTCATCTGACAATTAGATAAATAAATTAACAGGAAAGTGGCTGGGAACAAAATTGACTAGGTCGAACTATTTTCGTATTTAGGATTCTATTTAACTGGGAAGAAAAGTGTTTAAAAAATCAGGATAGGATACCTGGAATGGTGGGGAGGGGTGCGGGGGAGGGGTTGGGGTGGTAGGGCATTGCCTCTTTTTGAAGTATCAATAAGAAGTTTTGAGGGTTTTCTTTTTAATAAATAAATTCAGATTCTTTTATCGCGTTCCATCGAAATAAAGTTATCTGACTGATAAAATTCAGATTTTATTGTATTTCTATTTGTATCACAGTTGCAACAGTGTAATTCACAATGCAATACATAACAACACTTAATAACATTGTAAAGAATTCATCTCCCTCCCCTGACCTATCAAAACCCCCCATGCCCCTTCAATGTATTCCCGTCCCATACTATAGACCTCCCCGGCACCATCTTCCATTCATCTTCCTACCCTCCCTATGATAACCCTCGTTATACTGGAGATCTTCATCCTAGCTCATCCTCTCTCTGCTGTATCCATTCCCCGCACTCTCTCGTGTTTCCCCGGGTAACCCCCATTCTTGTACACCAGTTTTTCCATTTCCGTGCAGCTGTCCATATGCGATCCCCATTCGGTCATTCGGAAGTGGGGTCCTCCGAGCCCCATATTCTCGCTATGCCCCTCTTGGCTAGAACAAGGGCCAAGCTTGTCAGTGTTTTGTCATGAGTAGACAATGTAGACTCTCTCCATATGCCAAGCATAATATAGTGTCCGCCTTGATCTCTTCCCCGACTACTATCGCCATCACATGCAACCCCTTCCCCCAATGTGTTTGAATTAGGGGGCATCGCCACACCATATGAACATATATCCCCACCTCCTTAGACTTAGGGCAAGTATCACAATTCCTTCTCTCCAATTTGTGGCGCAGTTGGAGGGTTTAGTTTAAACCCCTTGAAAGAGGCATACAAATGCCTTTTGGCAAGGAATGCTATTTGGAATCTACAACCTCTTGGTTGAATATAGTGCATTGTATATTGTGGTACCCAGCATTAGCATTGGCACAAGGTATTCCTCCTATAGAAGTGATTCAAACAGTGCTAGGCATATTTTCACTAATGCTGCAGGAACGATATTACCGTGGCATTTAAGGTCTGGCCCTATTATGGATTAGGGGGTAAGTTGAAGTTTTACCTCGAGTAAAAATCTGGAGGTAATTATTTCCACTTACTGCCCGGTTCCCTCGCTAATAGCGCCCCCACAGCCCCATTTGGGTCGTATGGACCCAATGGGGAATGGGCAGTAATCGCCCAATCACTACTCGTGATCCTGTGCTAATAGTGCCGGACCGAGTAGCAGCAATGCTATCTGCGCTGGCGGTATCCCCGCAGTATTACTGCTGGGGTACCGCCAGACTCACGATAAGGCAAAGTGAGAAAACTGAGTTTGTATATAACATTTTAATTTTCAAATATCATTGAAACAGGGAATGTTTATGGTCACAGATAAATGGGTTGAATCTTCGGTAAAAGATAATAAATGATCCTTAAAAAAAGATAGGATTTAAAATTGATTGGTCTCCACCTTGTGAATGATTAATGAGAGTGATACAGGAGAAAGCACATGCTTATGATTGGTATAAAAGGCCTCGCACTTGAAGCCAAAGAACCTTTATTTGTGGAGAGTTTTCCACTGCTACAGATCGAGCAACGATAAATATAATACAGTTTCCTTGTCGGAAAAGCCTATCTCCGTTCCCATCAAGAAGAGAGCCCTTATCCAAGCCCACATCTCTGCGGCATCTTACAACTCGGCTGAACTCTTTAAAATCTGCAAGGAGCTTGCCAACCCTGCTGCAGTCTCTACCTCTCCTGTCCCCTCCCAGGCCCTCTGCACGGCACTAGCCTCTCACTTCATCTATAAAACTCAGGACATCCTGTCCTCACTCTCCTCCTATCACCTCCCTCCCTCTCTTCCCTGCTCTTCCTCTGGCCCTTCTGCAGCCACCCCTCCTCCCTCCTTCTCTGCCTTTCCCCTTTTCTCTGCTGACGAGGTCTCCAGACAAGTCCGATCTATGAAAGTCTCGTCTAAACAGGTTCACCCCTGTTCCTCCAAAACTATCAAGGACCACATCGACTCCCTGGCTCCCGCCCTGGCTGACTTTTGCAACCAATCCTTCGCCTCTGGAGTCTTCCCATCCGCCCTCAAGCACTCCCTTGTGCACCCTCTTCTTAAGAAACCCTCTTCCGACCCCTCCTGCCCGGCTAACTATCGCCCAATCTCCATCACTCCCTTCCTGGGCAAGCTCCTGGAGAAACTGGCCATCTCCCAGCTTAACCTCCATGCTGAATCTGTTGGTAGCCTTCATGATCATCAGTCTGGCTTCAGAGCTGCCAGAAGCACGGAAACTGCCTTCCTGAACATCCGTGAAGACTTGCTCTCCAACCTTGATTCTAACACTCCTTGTGTTCTCATTTTGCTCGATCTCTCTTCTGCCTTTGATACTGTCAACCATGCCATCCTGCTCAACCGTCTCCGTGATAACCTGGGTATCACTGGTCAGGCTCTGGCGTGGCTGACTTATTTCCTTTCCAATCGACCCTCCCAGGTCCAACTTGGGTCCTTCCTCTCTGACGTCTTCTTCTCCACCTGTGGTGTTCCCCAGGGATCTAATCTCTCTCCCTGGCTTTTCAACCAGTACCTGTCACTCCTTGCCCACTGCATCACCGCCCTCTGCCCCAACTTTCAGTGCTATGCGGACGATACCCAGCTCATTCTCAGGCTACCCTCAGCCTCCTCCTCTCCTTCCCTCATCTCTGACTGTCTGTCTGCTATCCAGGAATGGTGTGCCGCCAATGACCTCTGCCTTAATGCCAGTAAGACTGAGATTCTACTCATTGGCACACCCACTCCCTCCTTCCCTGCAGCTCTCTGGCCGGCCTCTCTTGGCCCTCTTCCTGCTCCTACCTGCAAGGCTAAAAACCTCGGGGTCATCTTCGACTCTACACTCTCCTTCTCTCCTCACATATCTGACGTCTCTAAGAAGTCACACTACCAGCTGCACCTCCTCAGAGGTATTCTTCCCTTCCTCTCCTTCCCCCAGAAGCTCACTGTCTCCCGAGCCCTGGTTCTCTCGAAGCTGGACTACTGTAACAGCCTCTATCTTAATCTGCCTGCCTCCATTCTCCGCCCTCTGCAACTCATCCAGAACAGAACTGCGAGACTTGTCCTTGGCCTCAAGCCCAGGGACCGTATCTCTCCAGGACTGAAATCTCTACACTGGCTCCCAGTGGATGCGAGGATTAAGTTCAAAACCCTCTGCATCATCCACAAGGCCTTCTGGTGCCTGGGGCCAAAATACCTTCAACTCTCTCTCCCTAAATATCTTCCTTCCCGAGCCCTTCGCTCATCTGTCTCCAACTCCCTCAGGGTCAGCCGCTTCTCAAAGCAACGAGCTGGGGGTAGATCTCTCTCCGCGGCAGGGGCCTCCCTCTGGAACAGCCTTCCTGCCTCCCTGAAACTTGAGGAGAACCATCTCCGGTTCCGGAAGCACCTCAAAACCTTCCTCTTTTCCTCTGCCTTCTCTGTCCCTCTCCCCTGCTAAATTCTACACTGAAATTGCACTGAATCTGCAACTGGGCCACTCTCACCGACCCCGGTCCTGGGCCCAGCCACTCTCCACTTGCACTGCCTCCCTCGCATCGCATCCCCTGCACTGCGGGACTGTCTCTGTATCCCTACAGCCCCCCCCCCCTTCCCAGCACTTGCCTGCACTTAGCTTGCACTTGCCACCAGCTGGCCCTATTTATTTATTTATTTTTATTCTACTTACTTGTACTGCACTTCCCCCTCCCCTTCCCTTTGCACTTTTCCCTTCCCCTACCCCTGCACTTGCGCGGTCTGAATGATACCTGGCCTAGTAGGATCGTTGTCTGTCTTCCCCTTGTTCTCCCCCCCTGCCTCGTCGCGCCTTGAAACACTTGTGTATAGGCGCGTTACAAATGCCATACCATATCATATCATATCATATGTTATTTAGCTTGAATAGACTGAAACCATTAGAAATAATGGGTGGTGTGCAGCAACTCCAAGACATTTGCGAAACTGCAGATGGTGTCATCTTGAGATAGAAACTTTCAACTATATACTCATCTATTGTGCACAATTGAATTAAGTACGATGTCTGTTTTGGTTTATTTGTTTTAATAGATTTGTTAATAATGCAGCCTTTCTAAAATCTGGAATTATATAGTAAATGGATCATACATTTCTTGAACGGTTTGCTGTTATAACATTTTTTGATAAATATGTTTTAGATTCAAAACTAGGCTATTAATGCAACTCAATGTTAAAGAACAAAATGTAATTTTATGCTTCAATAATATTTTTCATTTTACAAATGGTTTATTAAATAAACTGTAAAGCAACAAAAGAACATCAAATAAATAATGAAAATCCAGACAAGAGCAGCTGAGAGTACTAACAGCATCTGCATGGTTCGAGTGAGGGATGAACAGGAGGGCTTTCTTGAGTGCTTTGGGTAAAAAGACCCCATTGAAAAGAGCTTCGAGTTGTGAGTGCATGCCCAAGTCAGCATCCCAGAAGGAGCCCAGAGTCCACTCTGGTGGAAATAGGGACTTATAGGCTGGGAAATGAAAGGGCCCAAATGAGGTCATTTTTCTTCTTTGGTAGAATGTTTTTAATAAGAAGCAGGGTCTTGGTTCTGTCCCCATTCCCAGATCTTTAGGCTACTGAGATGCTTCCTCCACATTATGTCCTCACGAGATTAGATTGGGTTTTTAGGTCTTTCATCCAAAGGGACTCATTGTTTGTTTCCCATAGGTGCGTGATTGGTCACCCATTGCGTGAATGCCTCGCTGTGGTCGTCCAACACTTCAGCTCTAAGTGTCCCTTTTTGTCTGCAACATACTTCGAGTCTCAAATGTTTGAGTCATTGACTTCAATGTGTGGGCTGATTATCAAGAAGATAAGATGATGTAGACCTTACTTGAAGTCTTGCCATCTTTTTGATCTGTTCTTCACATCACAGATTTCCACGCATGTGCCCGATCATGTACTAGATCATTTCTCTACTAGAGGCATAGTTATATATCTTAAAGTGCTGCCATCCCAGGTCGAGACTGGACGGGCCATTACCTTCTGGTTAATTTCAATATTTCTCCTCAATATTATTTCAAAACAGAGTAGCACTCCCTTGTCAATTCTCAAAGGGAGTAGAAACAATTGTTTCCTAGCCTTCTGGAAACATTCAAAATAATAGGTGGTGTGCAAATCTCCAAGACATCAAGTCATCTTGAGTTAGAAACTTTGAAGTATATACTTATCTATTGTGATCAATTGAACGAAGTACAAAGTTTGTTTTGGTTTTATTTATTTTTTATTTGTTTTTAATAGATTTGAAAGCAGTAGCTTGATTTGCTAAGGTAAGTACGCAACAGATGCCTGGTTGAACATCCTCCTGCCTGTAGGACCAAAATACAATATCATACAGCTCTGTGGTTCCCTATAAACCTTAGTAACCTTAAAATGAGTTGTTGGCAACCAGAACAAAAATGCCAGAAGCAGTATGAGATCACCCATCACATTAAATATAGGGCATTGCTCATGAATGGACAAAACAATGGTGCTACCTCAGCATCTGCTCTACAGAACTCAAGAGCAGACTTTGATCAACGAGTCCATGACCCATGAGTACATTGAGAATTTACAAAAACACCTTCAGCACGCTTGTGCTCAGCGAAATTTAGAAAAGTCGGCAGAGGGGATGAAAACCCACTATGACTTAAAGACCACCAAGAAAGAGTATGAAGTAAGAGACAAGGCCATCTGTGCAATTTCCAAAGGAACCAGACCAAAGAGCAGAAGTTCCTCCCGTCTTGGCGCAGTGCTTTTGAAATTGCTGATAAAATCTCCCCTGTCGCATATAAGATCTGCATCCCTAAAGGAGAACAGACAGAAAAGAAATGGGTTCATTTTAATCAGTTGAAACGCTGTCACCCCAGACAGAACTTTGAAGAAACCAGTGAGGGAAGAGCCCAGGAACCATCTGAAGAATAAAGGTAAAGAATGGGAACCCGGATGGAAAAAATCACACATTTATAGGGAGTAAAACCACTTATGCTTATCAGTTTGGTACATAGAATATTTGTCTGTTTCTGAATTGTGTACGTCATGTACAATGTAAGGTGTAACTTTTTTTGTTGTCAATTTGCATGTCAACCCGGGTTGTACTGTATGAAATACTTAACCTATCTTTTATTCTCGGCGATTCAAATAACTCCTTGCCTCTACAGGCCGGAAGTAGAGCTACCAGAAAGGGAGGGGTCGATGACCAAAACCCAAAATCCGAAAACAGCGGAATGCAGACCAGCGTGCCACTGCCCTAGGACAAGGAAAAGAGCAGACATGCTCCAACAGAGATCCCTGGAATTAATCCAGGCCACAAGGAAACAGAAACCCCACTCTATCCTTGCTCTTCTCTCTGGGATGTGTGGGGTGAAATATACCCCCTGAATGCTAGTAATCAAGAGGTCAGAGTCATTTGTAAATGCCCATTGAAGCATAAGGCCAGCACAGAAATGGTGATGTCAGACATAAGGCCTATTGAATCAAAAACAGGCCTAAGGAAAGAAAGTGGGTGAATCTCAAAAGTGAAAAGATATGTGCAAAATGCATTTCAGCAAGGAAAAGAAAGACATGTGACTGATAATGCCATTTTACTCAATCCATGGAGAGCTGCACTTATACATAAAGAAACAGCAGTGCGTACATTAACTTCAGTGTAATAACAGATTGCGCTCCAGGCAGCAAAAGTGAAACCAAGCTCCTTGCATTTACAAGAAATAAAAGAATTTCCTTTTTGTTTTTCCCTCATCCAAATGACAGTATGCTAAGAGAAATGCTCACTAGACTTTCAAAGTCTGAACATGGTTTCCTCAAGTAACTGCCCTATACATATGGACAATCCATAAGTGATACTCATGTATTTTGAAACTGTGAAATTAAAAAGAAACTTAGTACATATAGATAAGGCCCAGGTGCCTTATAAGATGTCATGTATAATGCATTTGTGTGTGAGTTTTAAAGACCATTTTGCTTGCAGGGTACATGAGCCTGGTAATTTCTTAACCCCCAAGACCTTTCCTCCGCTGCCCTGAAGACAGGGGTCGGGTGTCAACTATCAATCAAAGCCATTAATTAAATATATAGAAAGAAATACACTGCTTAGATCGAAACCACAGTGAAAAACAGATAAGGCCGTGTCTGTTCTTCCAGCAGAAGTGACTTTGAGGTCACAATTCCCATATAATGTCCATTAGTGTTGCTATCAGGGGCTCCCAGGCCTTGAAGAGGGATAGGTTAAGATAAACATGAGCTGCCTTGTTACATGTTTACAGGTAAATGAAACTTAGAGGAACAAGGGTGGGGGCTAGAGTGAGCAAGGCCTGTGGAGTTGCAGTTTGATTAATGGAAAATTGCATAAAAAGGGCAGCGTACCCACACAGGTCATTCCAGACTTTTATTAAAGGTGACAGTAATCCCCTTTGAACCATGCTAAAAAGACTTTTGTGCGATAAACATAACTAAATGTATTAATGAAAATTTGATTTGGGCCTTCCCTTGATTCCAAGCGATTGGAAAGTTGGTGTGAGTGTGAAGGAGATAATTAACATGAGAATTATGAAGTGGCATATTTTTCACTTAAACGGTTCCTGAGTAAATTAAGAAAAAACGTATCTCTGCATAGGAAGGGCGTGCCGACTTCAAATTAGCATCATCTGATTTGCCTTAAAATGTAGTTGTTAAAAATATATTCATATATGTAAAGATTTGAAAATGTAGGGTACTTGCCATGTTGATAGATTTTGTGAGTTTAAAAAAAATGCTGAGCCCACTGTCAAATTGGGATGATGAAGCTTTCTCTTCCCATAGATGTCCTTACTCACCCCCCACCCCATCTCCTTGTCCTATTAGCACACAAGTGAGAGGTGGGTAGACAAAATCAACCAATCCCTTTTGTGGGAATCATGAAAACTTGGTGATGTCATTTGCCATATAAGCAAATCAGTTTGCATAGGAACTGGGCTTTTTGTCACTTATTCCGGGAGGTAACCTGCTGCTGAACCCTTGCGAGAATCATCCCAGCAGAGAGGCCCAAATCTTGCATTGGAGACAGGAACCATGAGACATAGAAGCTGACTGGGACCCCTTGGGGGATTCAAAGGAGACACTCCTTGACTGACCCCCCTGCTGTCCCAGCGGTGCCCTGTTATTCCCTGTTGCCCATTCCAAGGCCTCTCCTGTAAGTAAAACGATCCCTAAAGCCATAGATTATGTAAGCCCTGCATTTTTCCAGCATTGTTGTAGTTATTTCCCCATAGCAAAATGTCCTGTTTGTCTGTGTAGATCCTTAGGATATTTAACTAAAGTAAATCAATTCATTTTATAAACGTAAAATAATTAATCCCAACACCCTGTTTCCATGTGAGTGTGCAGGGTGCAAAACGAAATTCCCCATTAATCCCCTTCATTTTAAATCAGAAGTGTGAAGCCTGGTAGTGCCTTTTCATGTGCATGGTGCAAAACAAAATTGCCCCCTTGTTCCAATTGTGCTCTGACCAAAACCACAAAGCCCTGCCTGTTTTTTTTAGATGTGGCAAAACAAATTTCCCATTGCTTTTCTTTCCCTCCTATTGCATCAGTGATTAGAATCCCCAAAACGATTTTCCCATTGTTCCACCTCTCTGCCACTGGCCTTAAATTTGGAGGGGTCAAGTCTATTTGAAGTTTGGAGGGTGGGGGTTGCTAGGAGAAAAGTATTATAACTAAATCAGAAATCAATGTGTGTCTTGAATTGTTCTTTTTCTGCAATGGTGGGTGATTTGAAATTACATTGTGAATGCATATCTCAGTATGATCTCTGTGTTGGTGCCTTTATGGAAGTCATTTTTGTTCTTGTGTTGCCACAGCACTGGTGGCTGATGTTACTCTTTTTGTCAAATTTGGTTTAAATAAATGAATAAAAATATATATTCTGACTACACAGCGGCCTGGTTCTTAGACCATTCTGGCACTGGGTACTTGTTGGCGTAGGGTGCGAGATGGGTTGCAGGCCTTACCAAATTGAACCTTAACAAAACTAACAGTGCTTTATTGTGTGCCACATTCATCTGGGAAAGGAACTCCCTCAGTTGAGTGTGACTGCGTAATAAACCGCAACAAAACTGGGGGCTGGTGCCGAGATTGGTAGAGAGTTTTCACTCGTGACAGCGCAGTAGCAGCAGACTATTCATTTAGGTGCAATTGCATTTCAGCGGATGGAAAGTTGTGTTGCATTGTAAAGGCGGCATTCAGACCTGTACCATAGGTTTCAGGGCTCAGTGTGGAAAACAAAGTGTCAATTGAGTGTCATTGTGAGTACAAATTATGCAGACACAGTGTTGAGATTTTGCACTTGCATAGAACGCACATTAGGTGCAGAACACATTTTAGAATGATCACCGTAGAAATCAATATGGCAAGGAAACACCTTCTATCCAAATTGTTTATTAAAGGTGAATGGGTAGAACAGGAGCAAGAAATGTGGAATGCTAGAATGATGCAGGAGGTTACCTCTGTAAATGTTGATATGTCGCAGGATAATGGGCAGTTACATCAGGCCCTGAAAGACTTTTATATGATACAGACCAGCAGAGATGACCAAATAATAATGGCTCAGCTCACAGCATGTATGTACTTCCATATGATGATCATGGAAGAAAGATACCAGGTTAGTGTATCCTCTGTGCAAAACCAATCTGATATTTTGCATCAAGCACAGATAGGATTGAAACAATTAGAGGAAAAAGCGCAACAGAGCCAAAATTCAGAGTTGAAATTAAAAGACAATATTAAGTAGCTAAAAGAGGAGTTAGTGACACAGATGAAAATGAATTTAGAGTGAGAGTCTCAATTTTCTGCACTGAAAGAGGATTATCAAGAAGGTGTTGAAAACCTGAGCGCAAGTTAACAGAAATTAAGCGAGCAGTTGGTTCACCATAGAGCCTGCTTAGAGGACATTTTTGCATTTCAAATGCAGATAAAGCAACTGAAAGATTAGAATAGCCAGTTGATCATTAGGGATGTCAATTCCCAGGTAGAATTCGATCAGATGTGCCAGAATTTGAGCACTCTGAAACAACAGAGCACCTGAGGGAGGAAATTTGAAAATTCTGTCAGGAGAAAAGTACCCTCTGTCAGGAAGTGTGTCAGTTAAGGACGGACATGGAGGAAAGTGTGATATGTCCTCAGGAACTGACTGACAGGAGGATAGAAAATGAACTATTACGGGAACATGTGGGGCAAGCAGAGGTAGACATAGAGCAGGCAACACAGGCCAAAAGTGCACAAAGGGACGAGATTAGTCTCCTGCAAAAGAAGAGGTCTGAATATGCCCAGTCAATACGAGCCTCACTGCAAGGAAAATGAGTCCCTTTGTGAGGAGAACAAGGGACTCAGTGACCAAGTAGTGGCACAAATCAAAGTACTAGAAGCTACTCAAGCCCTGATATCAGAGTTGAAAACTAAGGCCTCTATATATTACCAAGAGATACCGGCTGAGAAAAACAAATATGAGAGATTGGAAAAGAAGATAGACAAATACAAGCAGGCTTTGAGGCACCCAGACCAGTTAGAATATGGCAAGGCACCCTCCGATCATGGAGTGATGGCCTCCTTACCAGGGACCTCAAGCCAACTCACCACATTATATGCACAGGGTGCTGCTAACGTCATGCCTGCCAGTTTGCATGAACAGGGAAACATGAGGCAGGCCTAGTCCAACTGAGCCAGAAGGCCAGTGCTTATCAGATATTGATGGATATTCATCTTTATTCAGATTTAAAAATACCCTAGCATGTACCTCTCACCAGGAGGGCTCTTATTGTCAAACCGGATATTAAATTATGCCTCTTATTACAAATGATTTGTATGTATATTGACCTACGCCAAGTTGCTTGAAAATTGTACGCGAATAACTCTCTGCGGCAAGGTCTTGACCTTAGAAATTGATGCAAGCCGCCATCTCGAATCAAGCCTCCATTTTAGGTTAGAAACCGCCATTTTGGGGTTTTATACAAAGTCACCCTGTAATCTAAAATGGCTGTCTCGTGTGTCCTTGTTCTTGTCTTAACCTCTCCAACCTCTGTAGGGCAGTTAATGTCCAACCTGCCTTCAGGCTACATGCTAGGGTCATGTAGACCTTGGCCTTTGTTGACCTCGGAGCAGGGGATTACTTGAAATGCCAATATTAAACTACAAGTATACAAGAACAGTAATGCTATCCGAATATAATATGCAAAACATTGTTTGGTCTGTATTAAAGCAATATATAAAGAGTGTAAATGGTAAATTGAAGAATAATGGAGTGTGTTAGTAAATGTATTGAAAAGTAAACCGCATGCACGAGATATGTAAATTAGGAAAGTGAACCTGGCGCGACCCTAGCCCAGTGCATGATTAACCTGTAAGGGGGCTGGACATCATTTTACAAATTGTATAAAAGCACCGATGTCCAGCTAGGAAATTCCCTCACTGCTCATATTGAACCCTGCTGGTGGTCTCTGTGATGTATTGACGGCCAAATAGCTATTTGTGTACTTTGTTGAATACTGTTCAGTTTTGTAATAAAGATTCTGGGAATCTTTATAAACCCGTGTCGGTGTATTTTCCTTTGCTCGGTGTGACAGCCGTAATATTGTATTTTTTCTGATTCCACAGATGGCGCCCGAATAGGGACCCTCAAGATTGACTTCGTATCGTTGAAGGTTGGCTCGGCTATCGGACCGGGATCAGACAGTGTCAACAGAACCGGCCACTCTAAGACGAGAAGTGAATTCCTCGATGAAACTGCACGATCCGATCCCTGGACGGTGAGCTATAGCCCGAGACGACGTCTTGACGAGGGTCCATATATTTGAGGTGGGTAAATTTGCCGAAAATCACCAGACACGTGGGTCCTTTGCATTGTCCTTAGTAACCCGATCGGGCCTCCCAGTCCTTTGGTCAGGTGAATCGTGTCCTGATTCTTAATTTAACCCTGACAGATTTGAATTTGGAGCATTGTACTCGCGAGCACAATTATTTAACCAGGTAACACCAGAACTTTGATATGCCTGGGAAATTGTCTGCCTGCTTTAGGGCATTTTTTCGCAGTGACACACAATCTTTGCAAGATAGACGTCCCGCACCACAGGAGGGGTCGGCGGCATGTACTATGTACTGTAAGAAAGGCTTTGGTAGTATAGCATTTAATGACATTTGGCACAGACAAACCAGACATAATTCTAATCTTCGGTGGCCAACCAATGGTAGTTTTGAAATCCCTCGTATAGAATATTTAGAGACTGTATTAGTAAAGAAGAAGGCTAGGCCTGCAGCATTTGAAGCGTTGCACAGTTGGAAAAAAGAAGCTTTGCAGCAACAAAAGAGTAGAGAGAAACATATGCGTCGACATATGACGAGTGTCGAAAAGGCACGGTTATATGATCAAAATAAGCAATTGGAGTCAGTTAGGAACACGGACAGGGCATTTCAATTAGGCATTCAGAAAATCTACCCTTCAAAAGATTTTCATACGTCAGACGAATTGATTAATAAACATTTACATGAACGAAGGCCCGATGCCTCTGCGCCACCTCCATATGTCCCTCCTCCTGGCGCTTTGCCCCTTCCTGTTGTAGTTCCCCCTCCCATAGTTCCTCTTGTCCTCCCTGTTGTTCTTCCTGTTGTTCTTCCAGCCATCGCCCCTTTGCCTGCCCCCTTGCCTTCACCTGTTTCTATTCAGAATGTGCCTACTCTTCCTCTTCCAAGTGATCCTGCATCGCTTGTAGTAGACCAGGGAGCAAGACCAAGGGTTGTGATTCGTAATACTGTGTCGCCAGACAAGAGGAATGAATTGACTGCTTGGGCTAAACATTGTATGGAGAAGGGTGAACAAGCTGATGTTTTTTTACACACTCGAAAATGTAAAAGATATTCCTGAGAAAAATGTTTTTATCGAAGGATTAGGGACTCATTTAAGTGTAATGTGGAATAGACTAGATAATGTAGATTTCCCACAAGGTTTACGGGATTTGAATGCCTTAGCATTGTCCAGAGATACTGCGGAGAAAGTATATGAGCGTGTCGAGAGGATTTTTGAGTATAAGAAGGAGTTGGAAGAGTTACAGAACGAGGAAGTGGATGGTGATAGTTTAGGTATTATGTACTTACAGAAACGGTTTTCTCTTCGTCGAGAATTAAAAGGTGAGGAAGCACGAATTTGTACAAAGGATGCGATAAGATGGATTTCAGATATGTCGATAACTCCAGATGAAGTATATGACACATACAGTCAATATATACGTTAGAAATGCAAAAGAAAGTGATACAGGTGATGGTAGAGTACCTGCAGAATGAGTGTGTAAGAAGAAAGATTTGTTGTCCCGCAGAATTGTTGAGTGTTTATAAGAGAGCTTTTTCGATTGATACTTCTTCGACTGCCTTAGCGCTTGACTTGGCTCTGTTGCTTAGTAAGCGTTCGGAGCTGCCTACTTCTCAGTTGCCTATGAGAGAGGTCCCCCCGACATTTGTCCCAAAAGTTGAGATTGCGGCTGATGCTGCACGAGGTATAGAAGCCGGAGAAATTCCTGCACATTACGTTTCACAGTTCATTCACGTCCCGATTTCAAGACAGGAAGTGAACACCATAAAGCAATCTATTCCTGATATACAAAAAAATCCGACCGGATTCTATAAAGAAATAGAGTCGGTCTTACAGTCGTCGGTATTCACTCTAAGTGATATTGACCTATTATTTCCTGTACTCCTGCCAGTTGATTTGTGGAAGCAGATTAGGACTATAGATGACATACCTGGGTTGGGAGATACATGGGATAACATGACTAGGCTGGACAGAGAAAGACTGGCTGGCGAACGACCACCTCAAGTAATATTAACCTTGCCTGATAGAATTATTGTAAAATTGAAAACTATGGTTCCAGAAAAAATAATCATATGGGACAAGCTTACGGCCTGTGTCCAAGGAAAGTCTGAGGGTGCTACCGATTTTTTCAATCGGTTCGAGCAGGTATTCTCAGATTTCAGTGGACAGGATTTGGGCACAGAGTCAGGGAAAAGGTTGTTTGTTGACAGATTTGTACGTGGATTGCTGCCTGACATCCAGTTACAGATTATGTCCTCTGAAAGCGCTTGGCAGGCGAAGTCCCAATCAGAAGTATTGCATATGGCTCAGTATTATGAAAATCGTGTAAACACTGAAAAAGAGAAATTTGAGAAAAAAAAGGGTCACTTGAAAACTAAAGTTTTATTGCAGCAGATCGTTAGAAACCCTAGAGGGGGTAATCAATTTAGAGGTCAGTACATTCCACAGGGAAGTGCGCCCTTGGCTCCGGTAACCATTAACCAGTGTGCCTATTGCCGGCAGGAAGGCCACTGGCGCGCACAATGCCCGACCTTACAGCAAAGGTCATTTGGGAACATGGGTAGACGATCCAGAGGTCGCCCAGGTGCAGGGGGCCCTGGCAGAGGTCAGTTTGCGCCAGAATCACAGCAATCTCCTTCACAAGATAAGCAAGTTTCGAATGTGGATAATGGAAACATTTTTGATCACCCTTCTGCCACGTACCTCTCTGAAGAACTTCCTTTTGATAATATTTTGTTCCGCTAGGATTGCCCGAAGCAGGATTTGGAACCTACACCTATTCCCGTTCATCAGAAAGGCCCCTACGTTGATATGGCGGTGGGAAATAGGAAGCATCTATTTTTAGTAGATACGGGAGCACAGAAATGTTCCATTGACCATTCACGGGTTCCAAATATTCCCCTGTCAGGGCAATCCAATGTTTTCGTAGGGTTTTCAGACACACCTGTAGTTTGTCCGGTCTCTTTGCCGGTACCGATAACACTGGGTCCCTTCACGGAACAGTGTCCATTTTTACTTACCACAAACTGTGGGGAGAACTTGCTGGGGCTAAATTTGTTGAAGGCATTACACGCAGTAATTCATTGTTCTCCAGATGGGATTCGGCTAACAATTTCACCCCAGCAATCACTCGCCTCTCAGTTTTTGACTCGACCTTTACCGCCAGAATTTAGTAATGTTCCAGAATGCTTATGGGCAATTGATGATAATGATGTGGGCATTCTCCAAATTGAACCTGTTAAGATTATTTTGAAACATGGAATAAAATTGCCTCGCATCCCACAATATAAGATCTCAGTTGAAGGCGAACAGGCTTTGAAATGTATAGTTTCTGATTTTGTACATCGTGGAGTAATTGAGGAGATTACGGGTAGCATATGTAACAGCCCCATTTTGCCAGTATACAAAAAAGGTGATAATGCGATTGCCTTTCGTTTTATAATTGATTTACGCGCTATTAACAAAATTGTGGCTCCTCAATTTCCTATTGTACCTGATGTTACAACGATATTAACCATGATTCTGGCTTCTGCCACTCACTTTAGCGTTGTTGATCTCAAAAACGCGTTTTTCAGTATTCCTATACACAAGGATAGTAGGTATTTGTTTGTGTTTACCCTAGGTGGACGCTCATTTACATTCACTCGTGCACCACAAGGGTACACTGAGAGTCCAAGTATTTATAGTAGGGCATTGAAAGAGCAGCTTGATACCCTCGAGTTGCCTACTACTTGCACGTTACTACAGTACGTAGATGACCTGACCTCCTCTTGGCCGCTGATTCTGAGAGTGCCTGTAAAGAAGGCACCGTGTTGCTGCTTTGTCATCTAGCAAAACATGGCCACAAAGCTTCACTTAAGAAATTCCAATATTGTTGCCAGGAGGTCGCCTATTTAGGCTATCTCCTGTCAAAGGAGGGAAGATGGTTGACACCTGAATGAATAAAGACCATTTCTGGTATGCCTGTCCCAAATACGCAAAAGGAAGTTAGAGCCTTGATAGGTATGGCTTCTTATTGTAGATTGTGGATCCCGAATTTTTCGTTAACGATTAAACCAATGTTGGCTTTGACAAAGAAGGGCATTTCTTTGCCATTGCCATGGACCTTGGAACACCAGACAGCATTCGATTTGCTCAAATCCGCGCTGTGTTCGGCGCCGTTTTTAGGAACTCTGAATTATGATAAGGCCTTTGTATTGTTTGTGCATGAACGTCATGGATGGGCTTTGGCTGTGTTAACGCAGGAACATGGAGGGAAGAATAGGCTGTGCGGCTACTATTCCTCCGGCCTTGATCCTGTAGCATGCGCTTTGCCAAGATGTTTGCGCGTTGTTGCTGCTGCTGCTGCGTCTGTAAAACAAAGTGAGGGAATGGTCCTGGGTCATGCGTTAACCCTAATGGTACCTCACTCTGTAGATATTCTATTGAATAGAACTCAAACGCAACACCTCACTTCAGCACGATTGACAAGATATGAACTGATCTTGTTTGCTCCCCACATTCAAATTCAGAGGTGTTGCGTATTAAATCCGGCTGAACTTTTACCTGTCTCACAAAATATTGTTGATGATGACAATACGTCACACGATTGCCTTTATATGACAGAACAAGAGACTAAAGGCAGAATCGATTTAAAAGACACGCCTTTGAATAGCCCTCAAGGAGAGCTATTTTGTGATGGCTCTTGTTTTAAACTTCCAGACGGTAAATCCACGGCTGCTTATGCTGTCACTACTTTAAGCACGGTTGTGGAAACCAAAAGAATTATGCATAACTCTGCGCAGGCCGCAGAAATTATAGCGTTAACACGAGCTTTTGAGCTTTCCGAAGGGCGTACAGTGAATATATATACTGACAGTCAGTATGCCTTTGGGGTGGCCCACAATTTCGGTAGACTTTGGAAAGAACGAGTTTTTTTGACCTCACACGGAACGAAAATCCAGCACAGCACTTTAATAGTGCGATTGCTTTCAGCACTTGCGCGCTCCCTGTTCAGTTAGCTATCATAAAATGTTCAGCACATCAAAAAGTTACAGATGATGTAGGAAAAGGGAATGCCTTTGCCGATCAGATAGCTAAACAGACTGCCACTGATTTCAGTTCAGAAATGTACGCATTAAAAGAAGTTGTAAATGTTTGCACTTTCGGAGATAGTATTTATGTTGTAAAAGATATTCAAGCAGATGCTACTATAGAGGAAACTAAGAGGTGGATCGAGGGTGCAGGAAGATTGGATGATGATGGGTGTTGGGTAGACAATGTTGAAGGGAAATGGTTACTCCCTGACGCCTACATTACAATGATGGTTATTATGGCTCATGGTCCGACACATGTGTGTGCGAGGAAACTAACAGAAATGCTACACAGTGTATGGGCCAATGATAAGATTTTCAAAATTGCGGAGCGTTTTGTCCAGAACTGCATGGTTTGCTTGCAGCATAATGTAGGGAAAGGTACCTCAACTCCTAGAGGAAGTTTCGCTCCATCTTCTGTCCCGTTTGAGGTTATTCACTTTGATTTTATTGAAATGGAACGGTGTAACAATCTTAAATATGTATTGGTTGTTATTTGCGTCTTTAGTAAGTGGGTTGAGGCCTACCCGGTTAAAGATGCAACGGCCATAACCACGGCAAAAACTCTGTTGAAAGAGTTTTTTCCTAGGTTCGGGCTGCCGAGAGTCATCTGGCCTGATAATGGGCCACATTTTATTGCCACTGTAGTCCTGCAAATTTGCAAAGGACTACAGATTGACAAACGGTTCCATTCAGCTAGACATGCCCAGAGTGCCGGATTAGTGGAAAGGCACAACGGCATTATAAAGAACAAACTCGCTAAGACGTGTGCTGGCACCAAGCTAAAATGGCCAGACGCCTTACCGATCGTGTCACTATCGATGAGAACGACCCCTCAAACTAAGACTGGGCTCTCTCCCTTTGAGGTGGTAATGGGGAGACCTGCTAATATTTGGGGTATGCCACAAAGTCGCTCATTACGGGATATAGAAAATGTGCTTCTTTCAGACTACTGTAACCAGTTGACTAAAAATCTGTTTTCAATTTATCACCAGGTGTGAGAGGCATTACCTGTACACTATGAAGGCCCTGGTCACAGTCTACGACCGGGGGACTGGATCCTCATGAAGGTTTTTGAGAGGTCATCTTGCCTTGCACCTCGCTGGAGGGGTCCCTACCAAGTCCTGCTAGTCACCCAGACTGCCGTGCGGGTAGCGGGTCGAAGACACTGGATCCATGCGACGCACAACAAACGGATCCCACAGCCCGTGCCATACGATACAGAAGACAAAGAATCTCTTCCCACTGCTGTAACTCGCGTGCCTGAAACAGCAACAACCAACAAGGGAGAATCGGAGACCGCTTCAGAATCCGCAGGGCCGGACAAAACGGCCATCTTTTCTCCGCACTCCCCAACAGTGGAACTTCCGGATCAATCCTTTCTTGATCCCATTTCCGTTGGTTCACCACTTCCAGGAGGAAGTGACGACACTTTGTTCTCATCAGAAACGGCAAAATATAATTTGCGCCCAAGAAAATAAAAGTACAGCATGATCTGACTGTGCGACTGGAACAAATCATTCGAGGGCTTGTCTTTTTGGCCCGATTGTACGGAAAGATTCTGTCGGCTAAGGGTTGTGGGAAAGACATTAAGAAGACGCGCGACTGGAGTCGCCAGCAAACGAACAATTGGTGTTTTTTCGATTGAAGACTACGATGCCTGCACCCGCTACCGCTCGTACTGAACTTTTAGATAAAAATATGACTAGCAGAGACAATGATCAAGTATGTAAGGGGACCCCCAAAGTGTATTGTTGCCTTCTCGTACTAATTACTGGATTTGTAATGACTTTTGGGTTTGGGTCATGGTATCTGGAAGAAGCATATCCGTTAGAGGACTTTATACCTATTGAAAATGTATCTGTGATTCCCACTCCTTCTGTGCAATTGCATACTTTGTCACCTAGAGATTCTTTGCATAGACGGAATTATCAGAATAATACCCTTTTATTAATCATGAATGCCACTCATGCAATTTTTAATAAGACCAATTGCTGGATCTGTACACATTTACCGCAACATGGGGATAAAGGGCTAGGTTGGTATATTTACCCTTTGCCTCTGACAACTGCCTGTTAAGCTTCTCTTAGAGCACTATTTTTTGGTCGATCGAATGACAGCATTTCAGGGAACTTTGATGGTACAAATTTAAATAGTTTTGAAAAGAATGTTTTGATGCCCCTGGGATGCTCGCTTTTTGCAAATAGAAGCAAGCCAAACGTTGCTTCTGTTAGGCCCTCTGATAGATTGTCTCGTCCTTTCAAGTCTTTAATCTCTTTCAAAATGGCTCCTATAGGCAATAAGGATGCCACGCCTCCATCTTATTCTGTTAATCATAGCCCCGATTCAGTATCCTTCTGCATACAGAGGAATGGAACACGGTCAATGGTTAATTTTAGAAAGTGCGCCAACTTTGCGAATTTGACTAGTGAAAACAGACCTCTGTACGTAGGCGAACCTGTCTATTTTGTTTGCGGTAATGTGGCATTTCCGTGGTTGCCCAGGGATTGGCAAGGAACCTGTTATTTAGGGATTATATTACCTGGGGTATTCATTGCCAGTACTACAGAAATGTCAAAGACTCGTCCACGACGAGGTGCAAAAGGGGATACTCCGGCGCAAACTTTAGGAGATATTATGAAATCTTTTGTACCATTTTTTGGGCAAATTACAAATTTAGAAGATATTAGTGGACTAGCGAGAGTATTGGAGAGAACCATCAATCGGACCACTGACATACTCTATAATATGACGCTAGAGCAGAGAGCGATAAGATTAGTGGCTCTTCAGAACCTGATGGCATTAGATGTCATCTTGGCAGAGCGAGAAGGAGTATGTAAATTAGTGGGGTCCGCTTGCTGCGTTTTCGTTCCAGACTCCTCTCCAACGATGTTTAGGGCGATCCAAAATCTACATGTCCTTAGTTCAGAAGTACATGTTCCTGAGGGAAATTGGGAACTTGGTACATGGTTTTGGGACCTCCTACGGTCATGGGGATGGAAGTTGTTCTCGGCCCTACTGATTATCTTGGGAAGTTTTCTGTTTCTTTGTTGTTGTATACAGTGTCTCCCTGGTATATGCTCAGTATTAGGGGGATGTTGCGTGCAAGCAACAAGTGTATTGGGGAATAAAATATACGCCCCAAAGGAGCTCTCCAAAGAGTACGTGTTGAAGGAAACTCTGGTATCAGACCTAATGGCAATAGATATGTCCGACAATGATTCGGGGTGTCTGGACGATGACGCATGGAGTTACTTGCAATCAAATCAGAAATAGTATTAGCACTTGGCATAGGCCAAAAGGAGGGTTTGTCAAACCGGATATTAAATTATGCCTCTCATTACAAACGATTTGTATGTATATTGACCTACGCCAAGTTGCTTGAAAATTGTACGCGAATAACTCTCTGCGGCAAGGTCTTGACCTTAGAAATTGATGCAAGCCGCCATCTCGAATCAAGCCTCCATTTTAGGTTAGAAACCGCCATTTTGGGGTTTTATACAAAGTCACCCTGTAATCTAAAATGGCCGTCTCGTGTGTCCTTGTTCTTGTCTTAACCTCTCCAACCTCTGTAGGGCAGTTAATGTCCAACCTGCCTTCAGGCTACATGCTAGGGTCATGTAGACCTTGTCCTTTGTTGACCTCGGAGCAGGGGATTACTTGAAATGCCAATATTAAACTACAAGTATACAAGAACAGTAATGCTATCCGAATATAATATGCAAAACATTGTTTGGTCTGTATTAAAGCAATATATAAAGAGTGTAAATGGTAAATTGAAGAATAATGGAGTGTGTTAGTAAATGTATTGAAAAGTAAACCGCATGCACGAGATATGTAAATTAGGAAAGTGAACCTGGCGCGACCCTAGCCCAGTGCATGATTAACCTGTAAGGGGGCTGGACATCATTTTACAAATTGTATAAAAGCACCGATGTCCAGCTAGGAAATTCCCTCACTGCTCATATTGAACCCTGCTGGTGGTCTCTGTGATGTATTGACGGCCAAATAGCTATTTGTGTACTTTGTTGAATACTGTTCAGTTTTGTAATAAAGATTCTGGGAATCCTTATAAGCCCGTGTCGGTGTATTTTCCTTTGCTCGGTGTAACAGCCGTAATAGTGTATTTTTTCTGATTCCACATTATGATGAGAAGATCAGGGAGTTAGACTGGCAGAAACTAAAGTTACAAAGGGACCACCTGGTCCGCTTTGCAGACAGCGAAGAACCAGAGTTGAGGCCTCAACAGAGTATTTTAAAAACCTTGACACATTCAGGAAGATGGGGGCAATTCTCCACCATACCCGGAAGAAGGGATGGGGAAGATGAGTAGTCCCCTGTGCGAAAAGGAGAGTCCAAGGCAAGTGACCCGATAGGGAACGGTACCACAGGGGAGAAGAGACCAGACCCCGTCATTCGGGGAGGGATTCCCAGTCTCACAGACGTAGGGAACGCCTAGAGGACAGGGAGCGGACCACCAATAGTGGCAGCTCTGAGGCAGAGGGTGAGTGGACTCAGGTGCAGCAGAAAAGGAAGGCTGCCAAACAGAAGTGAGGTCTTGTAAAAGACTCAATTCTGCAAATAAAGGCCATAAAGAGCCTTATCACTCCCTAGCACAAGAATGACAAATACTCAGTATGGGAGCATCTAGAGCTGCATGACCAAATGATGATGTCATTTGGTATCAAGAATGATCAAAATTCCATGCAGTTGGTCAAATTGGCATTCTCACCCGTAATACTCCAGCTTCTTTGCAAGGCTGGAGGATCAAGATCACCAAAGGTGGTCCAGCTATAAGGCAGCTATCTTAAAGCATTACTCCATTCACAGGAACCCTTAGGAGGTCCGCAAGGCGACCTACAACCGGCAGTGTGGACAAGACCAAACACCTCGAGGGTTTGTGCAAGAGCTGAAGCAGGCATTTGCCCAGACCTCTAGGTGGGTGAACACGAATAGCCGGGAGTTCATTAACACTTACTTCCATGCACTCCCAAAATAAATTATGACCCAACTGGTTAGGGACTTCTATGAGCGTAGGACCCTGGATTGGGTGATAGAACAGGCCACCCAGATTTATGAAGTACAAAAGCCCTCTGAAAATAATATAATCCTAAAAAACCCAAACCATCAAACACACCCGCTGCTGCAAAGGTGGCGGAGATAAAAAAATACCCCCATATTGGACTTCGAAATGGTGAGCCTAAAAATACTCCTCCCGCTAATACTAATAAGCAGAATGAGAGGCAGAGGAGATCCTCTGATCCAACCCAATCAGGTGGTAGCCAGGCAGGGTATCCGACCAATGCTCCATCTGACCCTGCCACCTATATCAGTCCTAGATACAAGGGTAACAGACTCATCTTGGGGTATGTATGGACTCCCCCAGCACAAGGGGGGTCCAATCAGGTAAGTACTGCCCCAGGAAACCTCCCTCAAAACTACCCCCAGAACTTCCCTCAGGAGGCAAGAAATACTCCCCCCCAACCTAAGTTTCTTTCCCAGATACCCTTCAAACCCCAAGTTCCGAACAGTCATCTCTCTCCACACTTTCATGACAATAGATTCCCAAATCCGGGACAAGGGAGACCAAGGATGGAGGGTTATCAGGGAAACTCTCAATACACAAGCTATGCTGGGAGAAGGGACAGCTACCCTTTCCGATAGCAGCAAAGGTATGAATCCAGACCGCCCCTTCCTACCAGAAAGGATGTCTCAACTGGAATGCCAGGTCCATCATTTGACACAAGACCTGGGACACACGTTGAGGGCTCAGCAGAGCCCTCAAATGGAAATTGCTGCCCAGAACAGCTCAATGCCCAGGTCTGGTGCCCCAGAGCAATGACGGGAAGAAAACCCTGACAACCAACAGGTTCCAGAGGGAGGGCCCAGGGGGAGGGAAGATGCAAAGCCCTAGAGGAAACTTCCTTTCTCACAGAACAAAACCGCTGTAAACCTCTGAAACTGAACACAAATCTCCAACCCCCGAAAAGCTGGATCCTAGGGAACAGAGGGTAAGTAGGAGAAATCAAGAGCAGAAGAGAAGCCACTTTGTGGATGAAGTCTACATCATCCCGTTTGATGGGGATGAATCCCTGGAGGATTCAGGGAAGAAAATCTTCTCTTTCAGGAATGGAGAGGTCCCTCCCAAGGAAAAATGGGTCCCAAAGACCCTGATTTAGACTGGGTAAGTATGGAGACTGACCCAGAGCAACACATTATTTAACCCCAACAATGTCACCCAGATGATCCTGAAAGCAATGAGGGATCCTCCCCCCAAACAGGTTTAGGTACCTGTCTCCAGGAAAAGGGGGCAGCAAAGAATTAGAGGAAAAGGGGGACTTCCCATTACCACAGATATCAGGGTGCAAAATCTTCTTTACAGATACCCAGACTCAGACACAGAAAACTGTACAAGATCACACCGTGTCGGAGTTCAAAATAAAAAAATAACTGCTAAACTGACACAAAATGCAAATTTTCTTTGTCCCCTTGAAGAGAGGGAAGGGAGATTTTATGCCTCCATCAAGATACAGGGTCAATGTGCATTATCAGCGCTGGTGGATACTGTATCCCAACCCACCCTCCTGTTCAAAAAGGCCTTTGACCAAATGAAGAGGGGAGAGTAACCAAATTCCCCTCACACCTCTTCCTGGACAACTCCAAAACTTTGATCGAAATGATATTTCTGTCGAAGGGACTGTGGAACTGGAGATCAAAATTGGGTGACATAGGGTGAAATACACGGTGATAGGCGTCACTTCAGAGGGCACACCTTGTCTACTGGGGAATTAATTCCTTTGAAAGTTATAACCCTTGATTGACTTTGTGAACAAGGTCCTCTGGACTCAGACTAACCGGCCAATGAAATTAAAACAAAGTACCAATTAGGTGAGTTTAAATGGCACATGCCACATGATTGAACAACGGTCCGACCAAATAGAATTTCACTTTAGGAACAATCAAGTCCCAGACATCACCATCATCTCTGTAGGAGAAAAAACTGGTGATGGGAACCCTTCTCCATTTTTTAAAATTAACCTTCCTCCTAGTTGTAAGTGGCATTCCACACTGGAAGGAAACACTCAATCCATTTGCAATTAATTTGGACCTAATTAATTACAAAGCCTGGTCCCGAATGGGGGGGGTAACCCCATGGGCTTTGACAACACTGAGAAAGCATTTCGGTCAGCTCAAGTGCTCCAGTATGCAGTTGAAGTTCAAATGGGAGAAGAGGTCACCATCCCAGGACAGGTATGACAATTTACAATCCCCCTAAAAATTAAGCGACAGAACCTCAAAAACAAGGATGCTTATATACATTTTAATTATCACCTCCAACAGCAAGGATTGTATTTGCATCCAACACCCATAGTTGACTTAGAACATGACTCGGTTCGAATATTGGTGGATAACAGCGACCATAGACGTATCACCCTGGGCGCAGACACCTTTATTGCAATGGCGGTTGATGCCCAAAATTATTCTATTGGCTCAGGTAATGAGATCATGGGACCAATTCCAAATGACTGTTACAATTTTGACGACGATATACATCCAGAAAAGATTTTCACCCGGCAAGGGGGGAATTTCTTAGTCTACTCCTCCTGCCCTTATGGTGGGGATGAGGTAACCTGTGACATCAGAAATGATGAGGTGGTGTTTCAAGTCAACAGTGACTACCTCCCATCCTTGAAACCTCATGTCCAGGCCAACACCATAACAGGAGATCTCTCGACCCAACTGGAGGATACCACCAAAATTGCCACACTAGAGGTCTTTCCAGGCTTTAAACAGATGGTCAAAGAACAAATCAATCTTGCTGATGCCTGAGAGACCGAGGAGCAGATAGAGGCTCTGGGGTTACAACCAGAAGGCTAGCTAGCCCCGAGTCCTGACAGACCTGACATTAGCGTAGCCCCAGATCTTTTCCAGGCCTAGCAACCCCCCTGCAGGCAGCTGATTAAATACTGACATCCCCTGCCCTAAAGCCGGCTTGTTTGCAGCACCTGAAGCACCAAACCTGGGAAAGCAGCATTGACCTACAGGGCGTCTGGGCATCACAGTTCTTAAACTGCTACATACCAATAGTCAGGTTTCGAAGAACTGCCAGAGGGTGCATTATGGGGCATGTAACTTGTGAAAAGTAGTATAGGAGTTCCAAAAATTTCCAACGGGTAGGTAAGGTCAGAAATATGAATGAATATATTTATCAAGATGAATTGTGATAAGGAATTTTGAGCCGCAGCTGTTCCTCCTAGTGTCCATGTTCATGAATCGTGGTATCTAATAGTGCTTGACTTTCCACATGACACTGAGTTATTTGGGATTTTTGCAACCGATTGAAGGCCTGCAGTGGGGAGGTGAGTAGATAGCACTAGTGGATCCAGTCATGTCTTTCTCATTAAAGGGTGTGAGGGGCGCATAGGATCCTTTGAGAGATTCATGAACTGGGGACTGATGAGAAAGGCTGGTGAAGTCAGTGTAGGCTCAAACAGAGGGCACATGGCAGGCTGGGGTCTTTTCAAGAGGGGAAGAACTTTTCCAGATTGAGCCTGTTTGATGGCAAATGTAGAGATAAGTGTTTGGTTGGGTTTGAAGGAGGAATACATTAAAACATCTGAGCAATTGGCTGAGACCTTGATGGCGATGTTAGATAGTTTCTCACTGAAGAACATGGTGAGGCTGTTGCGGTGCGCTGGCAGAAGGGAAGGTTCTGCGCATTCAGATGGGGGGAGGGGCAGTTTGCTTTCGATTCAAAACAGGTCCTGGAGTTTGTTGATAAACTTTAGAACCTTTTGAGAATAAAACGTTTTGATGGCACTGTACATTGATTTGAAGTGATGCTGACTGGCTGTGGCGAATTCTCAGAGGCTTTCATGTATGAACATTTCAAAGTTCTCGACCTCTAGTCTTCTACAATGGGTTTTGGTGGTCACCAGTTCCTTGGTCAAAGAACTGCGTGAGCCGTAAGGCCACAATATCCTAACAGTTTGGTAGGAACTGTAGTATTCATGATGGGCTGAGAGCGTTGTTTTGTGGTTGCTTTTAAAAGCAACAGTTGAACACTCTTTAGTGGGGGCGGGGAACTCAAGTAGCTCACAGACAACCCGCGTTTTCCCACCATGAACGTCCTCCCGTTTTGTTCTCACGGGTCTGTAAGCAAGGGTTTATATAGTTTTTTTTAAAACATTTTTTCATTTAATATTGTTTTGATGTAATCATTTGTATTTTTAAATAATCGGAAATATTGTTCAGTGTCATGTTGCCCTCACATCCATCAGCATGCTCTTCACTGCGACTCAATGTGATGTCTACATTCCCCAGAGACGTTTTTATGGGAGGGCTAAAGGGGCACTTGCCCAGGGCCCCCATCTTGGAGGGGGGACCCACAAGGCTGCCTGATCTAAACAAGTAAGATTCCATTGTTCACCAGACTTAAATAGCACACGTCAGGATATTTTATGGCATGCGGCTGAGGCCCTAAACCTACTGCCTTTCTGTTTTGACAAGTACACACTCCCTTGATCAATTCATTATGTAATACTTTCTGTGTTCACTGTGGTATACATAGTTTGTGTGTTCCTTATTGGACAACTCATGTAGCATTATTTCCTTCCTGAGGGAATTATGCTGATCATGTGCAATAGCCAAAGTTGAAATGCATATTGATATATTGAGTGCCAAAATGGCTAAGAAGTTAGCTCAGTTTTTAAGCACTCACTGCAGACATATGTGTTCATATGCAAGATTAGAATAGCACATTCCAGCAAGGCTGGCTTAGCCTTTCCTGTGTTCGAGGTTTATAAACCTGCCTGCATATATACTTGGTTTTGCAACACAACAGGTGCTATTATCAGCAATGTACCTGCACCAGATAGGAGTTGCTATAAAAACTAACATGTCATCTGTATGATGATGGTATGGAAATTGGTTTGTTCAGATGGGGTGTTGTAAAACCTAGGAAATCACCTCCAATTATGAGCATAAATGTTTAGACCAAATGGTGAATAAGTATCCAAATTCAAGACTGTGGAACCAAAGCGTTCATGCTTGTATCCTGGCTTTGCAAGTAGATGATACAATGATCCTGGTCAAAACATGCAATATCTCCTACATTACTGTGATGTCTTCTGTGATGTTGGCCTTCTCGCATGCTGGTGGCATCGTTTAGCCCATTACCAGTGGTCGAAGTGTATGAAAAGAAATAGTGGAACATTGTTCCCTGCTGGCCTGCACACACACCCCCCAAACAAATGCGCCTGCAGTTTAAGGGAAAATTCAGTGCACTGCAGTGCAAGCTTCAACTTCTTCCTACACTTCCATTCTGGAATGGTTTCTTTTTAAAATGAAAGTATAGAAACAGTATATCTTAATTTATTTTTAAAGTAGAGGAACAGCGCTCCCAACCGCTCCTGCTCACTTTTACCACTGGCCATTAGTTGATGTTTTTTCTTATGTAGGCTACTTGAGTGGAAGGAGTGGTAGACAGAAGAGAGCAGACCAGATGTTGCAGGCCTGTGGCAAGCATATTATAAGGTCTGCTCGTTTGACAAAAAAAACGGTTTGCTTTTTTGTAAAGGTCAAAGATTTTTCTGCAGATTTATAAATTACAATTTCACAAATCAGTGTTTTGGTAGTGTTTAATGCTCAAAATTACAAAAGACAACCCCAGATTAAATCTGTTAAATCACATCAATTGGTATGCTGGTACTTATAAACTTCCCTTGATGATTGATAGAATGAAGCTAGAATCATTCCCATTTTGCTTAACACCGTTCTATAATTATGTTTTTTTTAACAAATTGTCATGTTTGGTAATGTGATTTGTGTACTTTACAAGTCACTTTTATAAAATTTGATTATTTTAGTTCATGGTAAAAACTGGAAAAGAAAGTGTTCAAATTCAGAATTTGCAGAGTTGGCGCACATCACAGCTTCACCACTTAACCAATGTGTGATCCTGAGCAACTAATTTAAACTTGTATTGCCTAACCTCTCAAAATTGCCAGTCCCTGTAACTTTTCAAAATTGTGAGCCCTGCAGAGAGATTTCCTTTTCAGGATATGATCTTCTAAAAAGCCGCACTCATGGTTTCACTGGCTAAAGTGTTGCCTACACTATAATAGTGAGCATTGATAAATTGCACACTACAGTCACATGTTCCTTTGATCTCTAATGACAAGACTATTTGAAAACAATGTCCCACTTCTAATCTCAGTCTGTCTGGATGCAGACACCATCCTGGTAGCTTCTAGTCTGCATCCACTATCCATGCTATGCCATGTGTAGCTTTCTCCTTTCTTCCAATTGGTCTCCTCTATAAATATTTGAGCACTTTTGCATTCTGTAAGGCAGATAATGCGAGTTCTCTATTCTGGGTTACATGTACCTTTTACATACGGTCCTGCATTAATACTACAGGCTGCATACCTTACTTAATGTTATTGATAAAAAGTCTCCTGTATCTATACTGAAACAGAAGTAACCTCTTCGTAGACTGCTAGTGTTGGCCTTCAAATGCTACACGTTTATCATTCTGATTAGAGCAAGAATGAAGAGGGTAAGGAGACTTAAAAGTAGTAAACATGCTTATTTTGAATCACTTAATTTCTTTGGTTTGGTGGACGAGGGCCCCAAAGATGTCTGTGCCCAGGGCCCCAAGAGTGCTTAAGGTGGCCCTGCCCTTCCCTGCGCTTTGCATGCTCTTCACTGCGACTCAATGTGATGTCGACCCTTCCCTGCGCTTTGCATGCTCTTCACTGCGACTCAATGTGATGTCTACCCTTCCCTGCGCTTTGCATGCTCTTCACTGCGACTCAATGTGATGTCTACCCTTCCCTGCCATTAGCATGCTTTTCACTGCGTCTCAATGTGATGTCTACCCTTCCCTGCCATTAGCATGCTCTTCATTGCGACTCAATGTGATGTCTACCCTTCCCTGCGCTTTGCATGCTCTTCACTGCGACTCAATGTGATGTCTACCCTTCCCTGCCCTTCGCATGCTCTTCACTGCGACTCAATGTGATGCCTACCCTTCCCTGCGCTTTGCATGCTCTTCACTGCGACTCAATGTGATGTCCACCCTTCCCTGCCATTAGCATGTTCTTCACTGCCACTCAATGTGATGTCTACACTTCCCTGCACTTTGCTTGCTCTTCACTGCAACTCAATGTGATGTCCACCCTTCCATGCCCTTCGCATGTTCTTCACTGCGACTCAATGTGATGTCTACCCTTCCCTGCCCTTCGCATGCTCTTCACTGCGACTCAATGTGATGTCTACCCTTCCCTGCCCTTCGCATGCTCTTCACTGCGACTCAATGTGATGTCTACCCTTCCCTGCCCTTCGCATGCTCTTCACTGCGACTCAATGTGATGTCCACCCTTCCCTGCGCTTTGCATGCTCTTCACTGCGACTCAATGTGATGTCTACCCTTCCCTGCCCTTCGCATGCTCTTCACTGCGACTCAATGTGATGTCTACCCTTCCCTGCCCTTCGCATGCTCTTCACTGCGACTCAATGTGATGTCCACCCTTCCCTGCGCTTTGCATGCTCTTCACTGCCACTCAATGTGATGTCTACACTTCCCTGCGCTTCGCTTGCTCTTCACTGCGACTCAATGTGATGTCCACCCTTCCCTGCGCTTTGAAGTGGTTTCACTAAAATGTTGGCACATTAAAAACCTTCAAAATAAAGAAATATGTAAAATAAATAATCCCTGGGTGTACTTGAGTTCCTTGGAAAAGGGTTTCCTTTTAACGTATTAGGAGATGCTGGAGGACTTTCATTCTGGGACAAGAGATGCGAGGACGGTGGTGCAGAGAGATGGGTACAGGCAGAGACAGTGGAAGTGGCAGGTGGTCTCTGTGATATCTGCGTAGATAGAAAGAGAGGGGTGCAGAGAGGACAATGGACCCGGAAGACAGTGGGCTATGCGCACACAAAGACAGGGGTACCTAGAGCAAGCTAAACACGAGGGTATACGTGCAGAAAGTGATGAAGAAAGATGGGGGCACATAGCCACAAAAAGACAGAGGCACAGAAAGGCAGGTGCACAAAGACAGGGCACCTAGGCATAGAAAGACAAGAGCACTCAGACACAAAGACAGAGATACGGAAAGATAGGGGCACGTGTACAAAAACACAAGGGCGCACAGAAGCACTGTGGCCCAACAAAACAGCACAGAAAGAGAGGGACACAGAAAGCCATTGACACAGAATGACAGGGGCATATAAACACATAAAGACAGGGCACATAGGCATAGAAAGAGAAGAGCACTCAGACACAAAGACAGAGACACGGGAAGATAGGGGCACATGGACAGAAACACAGGGGCGCAGAGACGAACCATGGCACAAAAAACAGGAGCACAGAAAGAGAGGGACATAGAATGACAGGGGCATATAAACACATAAAGACAGGGCACATAGGCATAGAAAGACAAGCTCACTCAGACACAACGACAGAGACACAGAAAGATGGGGGCATGTGGACAGAAACACAAGGGCGCAGAGAAGCACTGTGGCACAAAATAACGGGAGCACAGAAAGAGAGGGACACAGAAAGGCAGAGACACATAAAGACAAGGCCATATAAACACACAAAGACAGGGCACATACACATAGAAAGAGAAGAGCACTCAGAAACAAATACAGAGAAACGGAAAGATAGGCGCACGTGGACAGAAACACAAGGGCACAGAGAAGCACCGTGGCACAAAAAACAGGAGCACAGAAAGAGAGGGACACAGAAAGGCAGAGACACAGAATGACAGGGGCATGTAAACACATAAAGACAGGGCACATAGGCATAGAAAGACAAGCGCACTCAGACACAACGACAGAGACACAGAAAGATGGGGGCATATGGACAGAAACACAAGGGCGCAGAGAAGCACTGTGGCACAAAATAACAGGAGCACAGAAAGAGAGGGACACAGAAAGGCAGAGACACATAAAGACAAGGCCATATAAACACACAAAGACAGGGCACATACACATAGAAAGAGAAGAGCACTCAGAAACAAATACAGAGAAACGGAAAGATAGGGGCACGTGGACAGAAACACAAGGGCACCGAGAAGCACCGTGGCACAAAAAACAGGAGCACAGAAAGAGAGGGACACAGAATGACAGGGGCATGTAAACACACAAAGACAGGGCACATAGACATAGAAAGACAAGAGCACTCAGAAACAAAGACAGAGACACGGAAAGATAGGGGCATGTAGACAGAAACACAAGGGCACAGAAAAGCACTGTGCACAAACGATAAGGGCACAGAAAGAGAGGGACATAGAAAGGCAGAGACAAAGATTGACAGGGCCATATAAACACACAAAGACAGGGCACATAGGCATAGAAAGACAAGAGCACTCAGACAAAAAGACAGAGACACAGAAAGATAGGGGCACGTGTACAGAAACACAAGGGCGCAGAGAAGCACTGTGGCACAAAAAACAGGAGCACAGAAAGAGAGGGACACAGAAAGGCAGAGACAAAGAATGACAGAGCCATATAAACACACACAGACAGGACACATCGGCATAGAAAGAGAAGAGCACTAAGACACAAAGACAGAGACACAGAAAGATAGGGGCGTGTGGACAGAAACACAAGGGAGCAGAGAAGCACTGTGGCACAAAAAACAGGAGCACAGAAAGAGAGGGACATAGAAAGGCAGAGACAAAGAAAGACAAGGTCATATAAACACAGAAAGACAGGGTACATAGGCATAGAAAGACAAGAGCACTCAGAAACAAAGACAGAGACACAGAAAGATAAGGGCACGTGGACAGAGACACAAGGGCATAGAAAGAGAGGGACACAGAAAGGCAGAGACACAGAATGACAGGGGCATGTAAACACACAAAGACAGGGCACATAGGCATAGAAAGACAAGAGCACTCAGAAACAAAGACAGAGACACAGAAAGATAGGGGCACGTGGACAGAAACACAAGGACGCAGAGAAGCACTGTGGCACAAAAAAACAGGGGCCGAGAAAGAGAGGGACATAGAAAGGTAGAGGCACAGAATGACAGGGCCATATAAGCACACAAAGACAGGGCACATAGGCATAGAAAGACAAGAGCACTCAGAAACAAAGACAGAGACACAGAAAGATAGGGGTACGTGTACAGCAACACAAGGGCGCACAGAAGCACTGTGGCCCAACAAAACAGCACAGAAAGAGAGGGACACAGAAAGCCAGAGACACAAACGGGCATATAAACACCTAAAGACAGGGCACATAGATGTAGAAAGACAAGAGCACTCAGACACAAAGAGAGAGACACATAAAGATAGGGGCACGTAGACAGAATCACAAGGGCGCAGAGAAGCACCATGGCACAAAAAACAGGAGCACAGAAAGAGAAGGACATAGAAAGGCAGAGACACAGAATGACAGGGGCATATAAACACATAAACACACAGGGCACATATGCATAGAAATACAAGAGCAGACACAAAGACAGAGACACGAAAGATAGGGGCATGTGGACAGAAACACAAGGGTGCAGAGAAGCACTCTGGCACAAAAAACAGGAGCACAGAAAGAGAGGGACACAGAAAGGCAGAGACGCAGAATGACAGGGACATAGAAACACGGAAAGCCAGGGCACATAGGCATAGAAAGAGAAGAGCACTGAGACACAAAGACAGAGACACATAAAGATAGGGGCACGTCGACAGAAACACAAGGAAGCAGAGACGCACTGTGGCACAAAAAAAACAGGAGCACAGAAAGAGGGGGACATGCAAATGCAGAGACACAGAATGACACGGGCATAGAAACACATAAAGACAGGGTAAAGAAACACATGAGCACAGACACACAGACAGGTGCGTACAAAGACAGGAACACAAAAATGCCGGGGTCCTAGAGACAAGTATAGGACCACAGAAAGACAGGGGTACACAGAAACCCATTCGGACAAAAAGACAGGGAGACAGAAAGCCATGAGCTCATAGGCTGAATTATATAGGGGCAAATGAATACTGAGGCACATACACAGAAAGACAGTGCCACATGGAAACAACCGCACAAAAAGGGATAAGCAATGATGACATCGAGAGGTGGGGGCAAAGAAAGACCAGTGCACATAGGAAAAAAAGACAGTGACACATAAAAAGATGGGGTCACAAATAGACATGAGCACAAAAAAAGAGTTATGACAAGGATTCGGTATTTTCCTAGCGCTTTTGCTAACACGCTGTACAGGGAACATATTTACATACAGTTTTCACCCAACCGAAATTGGCGCATGACCTCGGAGGGATGAAAGGCTGAGTTAGCTTGGGATTCACAGCAGCGAGAGCACAACCCACTGAGCAATCTTAGTGGCGGGTAACGGTAGTATGCACACAGAATGATAGCGACACAGAAAGATGGTCAGCCTAACACAGAAAGGTGGGGACACAAGGGAAAGGAGACATGGGAGCAAACATAGGGACATGGAAAGGCGAGGGCAAAATAGAACAGCCAGGACACAAAGGCTGGGACAGAAAACACATGATGGCAAATACAAAACACATGAACAAACATATAGAGAGATAAGGGCACAGAGCCAAGGACACATATATAGGGGCACAGAAAGACAAGGAAGCAGGAACCTGGACACAGAACCAAATGGGCACACGCAGAAAAGACAGAACACACGTAGGGTCCCAGAAAGGCAGAGGAACACGGGCACCGAAGGACAGGGGTGCAGAAAGACAAGAACTCACAAATGAGAGACAAGGAGACATACAGAAACACCAAGGACACATACAGCCCATGCAGAAAACAGAGGCCCTCAAGACCGGGGAAACAGAAATGCACAAGAACCGGAACTGACGCTCATGTTTATTCAGCACGGCGTTTCCACCTCGTGTGTCCTAGATATTCTTCCTGCTGTTGCGGAAAACATCTGTACCGTACGGCCCCAAATCTTGAAGTATTCTATCATTTTGCGAGGCCGCATCTCCCGTTCACAATCCTCTCGGTGACCTTTCACCTCTAAGCCAGTAGCACTGGAAGACATGAAACCATTTGCCACCTTTATTTCCAGTCATTTCTTTGGATGGGGGTATTGGACCCCTCCCATCAACCCACTAACACCTGATATTTTCTTTTTCGTGGCACATACAGTAAGTACCATCTTGATATGATATGACATATGATATAATGTGGCATTTATAACGAGCCTGTACACAAGTGTTTCTAGGCGCGATAACGGACGACAAAATAACGATCCTACTAGGCCTTGTGTGATTCAGATCGCGCACATGCGCGCGTGTGCGGGGAAGAGGGATGGGGGAGAAGTGGCAGGGGGGAGAGGAAGGGGGAAGTGCAGTTAACTCACAAGTGCATCCAGTGGGTGGCTCATCAGCGCAGAGAGAAGGCCCTGTAGAGTTGCAGATACAGAACCTTAAGTGCTGCGGTGACCAGAGGCAGTGCATGGGCAACTGAATATTCAGGAGCCTAAGCCTGGGTTCAGAGGGTCACCAGGTGACCAGTGCGTGGAGCAGTCAAGAGCATCAGCAAGGGAGAGGAGGAGAGACGCAGAAGCGAAAAGGAAGATCTTCAGTTGCTGCCGGAACCGGAGGTGGTTCTGCTCAAGTTTGAGAGAGGCAGAGAGGCTGTTCCAGAGGGAGGCTCCAGCCGAGGAGATAGATCTGCCCCCAACTCTCTGCTTGGAGAATCGTCAGGCCCTCAGAGAGTTGGAGGTGGATGAGCAGAGAGCTAGAGAAGGAAGATGTTTTGGAAGAGAAAGTTCGAGGTAGAGTGGTATTTGCAGCATTCAAATCGTTTTTGACCTTGTCAATTAGTTGTTCACACAATAAAGAAGTATGCGCTCAAAAACAGCACAATGATGCACATAGAGGAACATTATTAGAGGGGATATCAGTGGAGAGTAAGGAGGAGAAGTTATCTGCCAGGGTTCTTGTCTCTGGTAGGCTGGTGGACGATAACAATGTTCAGATTAGAGCCCTCTGAGATGTAAAATATTCAGACCCTATTCCTCTTCTATCAACAATAATGCTGTTCATATTTGCACTCCACAATCAGAGGCGGGGGGCTGCCCATATACCTAACCTGCCCAGTCGGTCCCAATCACACAGTTCCTGATTAAACCCTGTGCAAGCCCCTGGGCAGTTGAAATGTCAGGCGCCCTCGCAAATCATCTCCTAATATGTTTTTAATTCCTGCATCACTTTATTTTGATCTGCTGTTGTGGGGCGTCTAAAAGGATGGCGGAGCATAGGCCGGTGCCTACTTGGCCTAATGGATAATCCAGCACTGCCGAACCACAAACAACTTAGAGATTGTCATATGGAAACACAGGGAGCGAGTACTTTTGACCTGCACCCATCAACAGCATAGGTTTCTGCATCTGTCCTCTGTTATGTTTCAAAGATACTATGGACTAACGATTTACTTTAAGTTTCTTTATTGCGAGAGCCCCCAGGTTGGTGCTCGCTGTGCAAAGCTTCAACTCAATTGACACCAGCGTCGTTCTCGAACCTGATAGTTCTAGAACGACATTGGAGCCCTCATTACAACATCTCCCCTCCAAGGAATGAACATGGATGAAAAAGGAAGGGTGGAAAGAGGTGGGAAGGGGCTGGAATAAATCTAAAAGTAAAAGGATACAGTTAGTAATAAACATAGTCACTCTTGAAATTGGGAGCACCTCTCCTGTTCCTCAACTGCATTCTTTTGACAGGGTCATTACCACTTGTCAATCAGCCCTTGACTGTTAAAAGCATGTGACAAAACATTTGGTCTGCTCTGTTCTCTGGAATGTACGACCTCATCACATGACTACCTTCTTCCATCCGCCAAAATCACGGACTTCTCCTGTGCCTCCCTGAATTTGGACAATCCTTTAAAGATTTTCCTATGTTCCTTATACAAACCCAATCTCCTTCCTTAATTTGCTTTTCCTTACAAGCCTGGTATGATCATAATACACTTTGTATTTCGTTTGTTTCTCTTTCACTCTATTTACAATATCCTCAATATCTATTCTTTTACAGTTGTTTTCTGGTAACCATGGTGGCCTAAACCTGCTAGAATCTACTCTCCATCTCATCATAATAAACGGTTCTTCTTCTGTTGTAGAATGAGGGGTCATTCTATATGCATTTAGTGCCTCCTTGACTGTATCTTTCCATGGAAACGAATAGGCCACAGACACTTGTATTATATTCTTCACAAATCCATTAATGCGCAATGGGATGGTATAGCGAAGTAACTTCATGTTCAATAGCTCGATTCTTTAAAAAAGCTTGCATCTCCTCTGACATAAACTGGGCCCCATTGTCAGATACTATTTCTTGGGGATCTCCTTCACTGCTGAACACATCTTCCAAGAATCTCACGATCTTCCCTGTCGTAATCGTGCCCTATGTTATCCCCATTCAACCCACTTTGAGGTAAAATCCAACAACACAAATACATATATATATATACATTGTGCATCCAATGTCTCGAAGGGTCCTCTAATGTCTACGGCCAGTTTCTTCCATACCATGCTTGGAATCTCTACAGGTTTTAATGGGGTGACTTCTGTCTTCTTGCTCCTGTGACTTGCTGCACATGCCTGGCAATTCCTTACCAACTCTTCAACTTCGTTCCACATCCCTGCCCACCAATAACGTTCTCTGATTGTTCTTTTCATAAGGTTCCTTCCAAGATGGCCTTCATGTGCGAAATGCATGTTCCTCTTTCATAATGAATGTTACAGTTGGAATTAGTCGATCACCCGTAAAAACACACACAGCATCTTCTGCAATCTCGTTCTGAATGTGTGTGTATTCTTTCAGAGCATGGTCAATTTTCTCCCGTCCTTCCTGTACAGCCTGGCGTAGTATCTTTGATCGGTGTCCCTGGAGGATGCTCGCACCCACTCTTCCTTCGATATTCCTGGTTTGATATGTGCAATAATGCATTCCATATCCTCATTCTCTTTGCTATTATCTCATGGTAGTCTGGAGAAGCAATCTGCAATGATATTAATTTTACCAGGCGTTTACGCTACCTTTAAGTTGAATTGCATTATGTCAAGGATTCACCTGCGAATTCTAGGGGGCACTAAGTGTGGAGTCTTAGAATTTCAGATGTTTCAATGGTTTGTGATCAGCCTTAAGAGTTAATGGAAGGCCCCATGTCAATATTCTAAAATGCTCCAGAATCCATCTCACTCCAAGGGTTTCCTTTTCTGTGGTAGAATAGTTTAGTTCTGCCGCCTTCAGTACACACGGAGCAAAAGGAATTTGTGCAGTACCATTCTCCTGGACTTGCTCCAACACTCCACCCAGGCCAACATTACTAGCATCAACTGTAATTACATTAGCAGCTGTTTTGCTAAACATACTGAGTGTTGGTGCACTATTTATGGTCCTCTTTATGTTTTCTAGTTCCTCCTGGCACTCCTCAGACCACACAAATCTTGTCTATTTTTTCATGAGGGCTTTCATGTGCTGCGTTCTGTCCATAAAATGTGGTACACATTTTGAATAGTATCCCGCTAGCCCCAAGAAACAGTGCAATTGATCTTTATTTGAAGGGGCAGGCATGTTTGATATTGTTTCCACCCGATTCCTCTTTAGAATGATTCCTTCAAAATGTATAATGTGTCCCAAATACATCACCTCCCTCACTTTGATCTTGCACTTTTTAATCTTAAGTGTGAGTCCTTTTTCTTGTATGACCTGCAGAAATCCTAACAGTTTGGCAATGTGTTCTTCTTCAGTCATGGTTGCAATCAGAATGTCGTTCTGGAAGTAGTATACACCGTCAAGACCCCCACACACTTGTTACATAAACCTCTGAAAAACCGCTGCAGCAGAAGCTAGGCGGAAAGGCATGTGTCGATATCTGAAAGCTCTCAGGGGAGTGACAAATGAAGTAAGATGCTTTGAGCTTTCATCTAAAACAACTTGATGGTATGCTGCCAGGCTGAGTGTAGTGAAGTACTTGGCGGGCTTCATGATTGTTAACATCTCACTTATATTTGGTAAAGGGTGTATATCAATCCAAATGTTAGCATTAAGATCCCGAAGATTGACACACATCCTTATGGAATTAGCTGGCTTGTGTGCAATTACAATCAGGGATAACCACTCAGAGGACTTGATAGGCTTTATGATCTTCTGTTCACAAAATGTTGTAAACTCCTACTGCAATGCTTCTCTTGTTCCAATCGTAATGGTCTCATTCTGTGTGCGATGGGTTTGGCGATTCTTTTCAGAACAATCTATGTTTGAAACCTTTGAGCATCCTGATGTTTTCATTGAATACTAGAGGAAACATCTTCACAAGCACTTCATTGGTGTTATAATCTTTGTTGGACACACATAATATCAGAATCGCCTCTCCTGGGCCTCCCATCCTACCACCAACTATCCATTTTCTGCCACTTACAACGTACAGTACGTCTCTCTACTCTTAAAGTTGAGATGGACCCATTTATAACCTATGATGTTAATGCAACTCTTGCCATACCCTGTGGCTCTGATATTGGTTGTCCTCAACTTTTCAGATCGCCCAGTCAACTCTTTAGTGAATGTTAGAACATCTACTACTGTGTAGGCCAAGCCTGTGTCCACCGTCACTTGCATAGGTATCTTAATAATATTCATACACACCCGTGGACCTCTCTCTCCTTCTCAGGAGATTGTCAAAATGTGTACCTCTTGTTCTTCTCTGTAATTTGAAATGGATAACAGGCTGCTTGGGCCACCTATTTCTTCCAAGGCTCTGATATTGGCATTAGTGGGATGGTTACTTTCCTCATATGTTCTTCTACTTGAGCCCATTCTTCCCCTTTGTCTGCTATTCCTGCAAACCTTTACAAAATGTCCAATATTTCCACACCTGAAGCACTCTGCCGCTTATGCTGGGCATTCCCTGTCACTGTTGGGGTTTTTTCCCGACCATATTTGTAGCATCTCCATTGCATTATATTAAAAGTATCTCTTTTTTTCTAAGTTTCTCAGTAGGTTTCATTTTGAAAGCCACTGTGGACATCCTTTTTATCAATGCTACTATGGCATCTTCTCCATCCTCATCTCTTTCTGCTTGCACTCTAATTTCCGTTATATCTTGCCTGCCTTGTAGAGTCTTCATGAATCTATATCCTAATTCCATTGACTTGGCAATCTCTACTGCCTGGTCCCGAGTGGGGTCCTTAGCCTGCCACAACATTTGTTGAATGTGGGGATCGGCAGTGTGGAGCACTAATTGATCTCTTAGGTATTCCTCTGCAATGCAAGTAAACCTACACGTTGACAGACAGCCTCTTTAAGCTGCAATATAGGTATCCACCGATTTTCCCTTGTTTTGTTTTTGGGAGAATAAATGATATCTCTCTAGAACCACGTTTGTCTTCTTCCCAAAATGTGTGGAGAGTTTATAGAGTGCAGTTTCATAGCGTCTGTTGCTACTGACACTAGCAGAATCTCCTGCCCCCTCATCATTATTACTCTGGTTGGGTAGCGTACAGAGTGCTTCAGCTCCTATGCAATTTAACAGGGTGGCCTCTTTAAGATCTTCGTTGAATTTTGCTCCAATAGCTTGTAGATACACCTAGAATGTGTCTACTCACTGTTCCCACTGTGTGGTGGGGCTGCCAGAATTAGCGAGGAAGGGGCAAGGAGCAGGAGTGTTCTGCATTGTTCTAGTTCTATTTGCTGTTCTTCCCCTTTTTTTGTTGTTCTTGTGCTAAGGTGTGTTTATTTACTTAGCATACACACCGTGCAAGCATTGCACATTGAATTCATGGAACATTCGTTAAGGTCTTGATCACATTATATGTTGTGAGGCCTGGTTATCCTTGAATTCAAGAAAAATATGTTGGGTTCTTAATCGCTTATGTTTTGTGAGGCCCGGTCATTCTATTGTTACCATGGGTCAGTGGGGAGTAAGTGTGTTGCTGTGTTGGTCTTTGCAACAACGCTGCTTTACCTCATTGAAATGATCATTGCGCTCCGTGTTGCGTTACCATGGTGATGTGTCATCAAAAGTGATGCATAAACATGTTGCGGGATGTCTTTGGGTCCTTTTCTCTAATCGTTGTGAGGATGAGCCTTGTGCACGCGTTGGGTCCTCCTATTGCAAGATGCTCCTTCACGCTGTGTGGTGAGTGCTTTCCCTCGCGCCTGCAATTGATTTTGTGTATAGCCATTCAGCTGGACCACCAGCTTCTCTGTTGTGCCCCTCAATTGGCAGTCTCTCTCTTGCTCTGCCTGGGTACCTCGGCATTGTCAGGCAGCGGTCCGCCCTTTGGAGGCCCTCACTTGTGGTCTCCTTGTCGCCACTTGTTATGTTTACAAGATACTATTGACTAATGATTGACTTTGAGTATCTTTATTTCGAGAGCCCCCGAGTGGGTGTGCTCTGTGCAAACCTTCAACTCAACTGACTCCGGCGTCGTTCTCGAGCCTCATAGTTTGCAAACGACGTTAGAGCACTCGTTATACATCCTCCCGCTATGCTCAACGAGGCTAACATTAATAGCAGAAAAGCTCTTTATAAGAACACATTTTATATTACATGTTCAGGTGGATGTTTTAGTGCTTCAAGCTTTAAATCACGTAACAGGGAATTGAGAAAATGTGAAGGTAGATTAAAGAAATGATGGCAACTCCTGCTACAGTGCCAACAGGGGGGTTGAAAAAGAGAAGGGAGTCATTTGCAGGTGGAAGATGTCTTTCGATGTCTTGGTAAACCAGGTGTCTGTAGTTAACAGGCAGTGGATATTGATGGGGGGGGTGGAGTTGGTGAGCGCTGTGAGGGAGACCAACAGAGTGTTCGTGGGAGACTGAGGCAAAAGAGGCAGAGAGGATCACGATAGCGCCTTGATGGCAAGAGTCAATGAGGTACATGAGGATGATAAGAAGAACAGGAAAGATCTCTGAAGCATCAAATTCAGTGCTGGCCAATCCGAGATCCGGCATGAGCTCTCTAGCCAGATCTCGCGATCCAGCTGGCCTCTGCCCCAGCAAGCAACCGTGCACTGTACACTCCCACGCAAATCTGCTCTGTGCAAGTGCTCTGTGCACACAGAGCAGCATTAGATCACTGAGGCCCAGCGGCATACCGAGTAAAGACGAGGGACCAGTACCAACAATCTACAACATTCTGCAAAATATCATTTCACAAATTTAAATGTCAATTAAAACAAATACAATTCTTTTTGAGCAACATAGAGACCAGATTATTTTGTGAAAAAGTAATATCTGCACTCTTCATGTTAGCACTCTTTTAAGACACAATATAAATCAATTACAATACAGAATATATTTTCCAAGGCCTAAAATCTTTTTATGCTAAATGTTTACAAAAATTACGCTATGGAGCATGAACTACACATTGAGTGAAACACAAGGAAGATTCTGGAACACGATGTTGGTGATGGGCATATGCTGCACACAATCTTATGTGAACTGAACTGGCCCTAAAACAAGCTAAAGCTGGCAAACATGACTGAGAGAACACAGCATTTACTTGCTGTTAATGCTTATTGCTTTTTAACTTAAAAAAATAATGAGCTCTGTAGAGGAAAAGCCAAATGCCTCTACCGGAAGTCCCGCCCCTATTTTGCCCGCAGAGAAATTACAGTCTCTTAAAGGAGGTTCCTGAAGTAGTGTGAAGTGACAAAGGCAAGAGACTGGTGACTTCACATGAAGCAGAGGTAACACACCAAGAAGAAATGACACGGAAGAAAGTATACAGACATTATAGAATCTGATGACGAAGTAAAGAATTGAGTAACTTTTCATGTGCAGAATGAAGATTGCAAGTGCGAAGAAGCACTGCAGAAAATGCAAACCGTTTTATAACTGTACAGCTGCTGAAACGCAAGTCTACTTGTGTTTCAGCATCTGTACAGTAACCATGAAGGCTGGCTACAAGTAGTGAATAGACTGCAGGCGGTGCCACCACTATATATATGTATATAGAATCTGGATGTTCCACGTCACATTTTAGCAAACAAGAACCCATGAGCAAAAAGGGCTGCAAGTGTGGCGCAGTAGAGAAAGACAGCTGATGAAGTAGTATTCGAGAAGGTTGTCTGACCCACTGTCAAGGGTTAGGGCAGCCAAGAAACTGGTGAGCCAATGAACGTGAGCCAAGCTCCTGTTGAGGTGCAATGGAAAAACACTACGAGTTTCAAGTTTTGTTCAATTAATAGTATTAAATACGACAAAGGAGCTAAAACACAGTCTCCTGTCACATTGTGTAGATGACAATAGACTTTGGGCAAGCTACATCGAGACTGAAGATAAGAATGTGCTCACACTCCCTTCTATTCTGAGGCGCAGTGATACTTTGCAAGGCCGAGTTCAAAGACAATTCAAATGGCAGACAGCAGGAGTGATGATTGATGATGGGCTAATTGGGTGGTAAGGCATGGTCAAGTCCACCCACAAGCACCTGGGGTACCAGCTTGTGTGCTGCTAGCGAGTAGAATATTCCAGAAGGGTACAAGCATGCCAACCAATTATAGAGGGCCACATAGCAAAGAGCCCTATAGTTTGAAAGCCAATGAAACGGTGTGTATTTCATGACACTGAAGATTACCTGCACTAGGGGTAGGCATAGTTGTCCACCTGACTAGAAAGACCCAATCACAATCATATCCCCCATAGAAAATATACCTAGATGTTCCCCGTAGACCAACCACAATCCAACTTAGGTTTCTTACTTTGCCATGTGGTAGGACGTCAATGATGATGAGTTTTTACTATAAATGTTTACTATAACATGTTGAGAGACTTGAGTGAATGTATGTTGATGTCCGTTATATTCCTTGTTTTAGACAATTGCAAATAAAACAGCTACGTTTTGTCAACTTCCTGAGTCAGTCCTATTATTGATCTAAGAGTAAATTCTGCATCCCCATCCATCCAATACATTGTTACCTCGTTTAAAGGGCTTACGGGTACACGTGGTAGCAGAGGGAGGATGGTTTGAAAAGACCCATCGACCAGTAGGTCTTCAGTGTTTGGGACAATCAGAGACCCACTGCCATCTAGCCGGAAGATCACAAAGTTTCCTGTGGAGTTCGGCCAATATAGAATACTTGCAAGAAGATCGATATAGCTGGGACGTGTCCCTCTTTGACGAAATCCCTCCTGGTTTCCACAAGTGCTGAGCGGACGGAAGTCGACGGTGGCCGATTGGAGGAGGGGAGATGATACCGAAGGCCTTGAGCTGAAGAGCTAATGGTGCGTTGATTGAGGGGAATGAAAAAATAAGGGGATTGGATTGTGGTAACATAGAAAAGTAACGGGGGTTGTTTAAGATATAATGAGAAGCGTTATAGTATAACAAGAAACGTTATAGTAAAACGAGGAGCGTTTATAGAGCCCGGTTTCCTACCTCAAGGCAGGTCTAGAAGGAGTCATTTCAAACCCTAATTGGGGTATAACTAGGCGAAACATAAATAGGCTTATGATAGAGAATGACTCAAACTCCCATCGGAGTATTTTAGGGGCTATGTGCAAAGGAGTACCATGGTATATATGTGAAAAGTCGACTAGTCTGTCTGTGTGTAGTGTTTTATGTAAATGAAAAGAGGTGCTGAAGAGCGACAGTAATAAGCTGTGTAAAGTTGAAGTAGAGATAAAAAGTTATTTCCTATTTTAGGTCATTGTCAGCACCGACCGAAAAGTAGGTTGAGATAATTGAGAATTAGAGGTTTTGAGCGGTCAAGGTTGGAGCAAGCTCATATTTGTTGTTTTTCTGAAACGTATATGTGTAACCAACGGTAAGTATTGACAGTCAAATTGAGACTCGTCACAATGGGAGATATTACTCCATTGATGCACCTGTGTAGGTGCTTCCAAAACACGTTCCTAAGCTCAAACAGTATAGAGCAGTATAGAGCAGAATGGGTAAAGGGCACAACAGACAAAATGTTCATGCCATAGCCACAAGGGGGATTGCTGTCAAAAGCTATATTACAACACATGACCACATACCTGCACGCTGCGTACACAGGGAAAAAATTTACAGAAAAGGTTAGCTATTATAGAGCTCTGGAAAATGTATCAGGAAGATAGAGAGGATCCGCCACCTGAGGAAAGCCTAACGACTATAGAGTTGCTCCATATAGAATAGTGCAATTTAGATATTTTGCACCACAAAGTTGCCACTTGGCTTACTTTTGACAACTTATTCTGAAGTAATTTCCATGGTGCCACCAAGTATCAAAGATGATGCTCTTTGCAATGTCCTTTTCTGTGAAGTCACTTCTGTTGGTGCAATCCATATGCAAATTAGGAGGTTTGCATGTATTTTGCCCCACAGTGCCTGGACAGAGCTCTCTATAGATGAGTCTTCTGCATCTGTAATGATCCTGAAGTTTAATTTTTTTTGTTATGTGTTAAAATGCCACCTGCCACTAATGTTACCAAAAAAGTAGATTGGGGCAGAAGGGGCCCGTTTGGGGGCACGAATGAGACCATGTGGAACTGAGCACACTGCATTTGGGGGGGAAAGTAGCAGGACTTTTTACGTGGCTTGCGCCTCCCCCCACACTCTTGCAATGCTGGATACTAAGCTGCCGAGGCTAGACCCCAGGGTCACTGAGGTTTACACACCCTTGTGACAGAGCAGAATCCATTTGTAAAACGCAATGATCAACGAAACCCCAGCTTTGCGGGCTCGGTAATGTAATCTGCACTTTGCGAGCACACTGTGCACAGAGCAGATTACATTATCGTGCCTGCAAAGCTGGGGGCTCAGTGATTATTGCCTTTCCCAAATGGATTCTGGTATTTGTACAAATATATAAATTCTTATATTTATAAATCCTTATATTTATATATTTGTGTGCGTATCTTACTATGGTTTGTGCACTTTTCAAGCCATGAAAAAAATTGCGCCATTTTTAAACTATTATTTCGAACATCCTTTGATCAGAGTACAACTGCCAGCTCTGCCCCTTCGGAACTCCGCCTCCTTGGAACTCCACCCCCTCCAACAAACTCGTCGCCCTTATGGGATTCCCCCTTCATGTGTTTTCCCTTTCCACCACAGACCAAATCACAAGTACAAATGAGGTCCCAGAGAGACCTGGGGCGGGTTTTCAATTCACTGCCTCATATATGGCAAGGTACAAATATATTAGTGAGGGACCAATGAAAACCCATAGCGGTACATGTTTAAACCAGCCATGGGATTAACCTGGCAATCATTCGTTTTAGCCAATATAGAAGCCATAGCCAAAGGTCAGAGAAGGGGGCTCCTCGCACTCTGCTGAACCAGCCCCTCATTCCTTATGTATGTGTGCATTGTGGGCGACACCGCAGAAACGGTATCTGAAACCTATATAAGGGGGGCTGGGGTGCGCAGGAGGGGGAGGGGGGGAGGGGGGGTTGCCAGCCACAGTAGAAGCACAAGGATTCCTCCTTCCAGATCGGTGTGAAGTGCAGAGCTGCCCCAGGCAGCGACCGTCTCTGCTTGTACTGGTACATGCAAGGTTAACCCCTTAAATGCCAAGGGCATATTTTCGTACTCAATTAGATACATTACATAGGAATTCCTTAGTAATTCCACCCACTCCTGCACTTACGTTGGGGTGTGTTCCTGGGACTTATGCCGCACGCCACTCCCATTTGCGCAGTCTCGAGGCGGTTTCATCACAGTGCAATCTATAGAATATAGATTGTATGCCGGAAAGTCTATTCACATTTGCATTATATGCATAAACTGTATATACCTTCATTTTGGAGAGTGTGCAGTTGGCTTTTTTCAGCAGAAAACAAACAATCAAAATAGAAGATTGAATCAAAAGGCACCTCCAGTTCCCATGACTGGATGAGCTTGGCCTTTAAAGGACGGGCGGCCAATGGCAACAGACTATGTGGAGCTCGTGGAGCATCTCCTCTGAATGTAACATGGGCTCCATAGCCGAACACTGCTGTGATGCCCCTAACACTGCACATGCTGGAGAGATGATCCTAACCGTGGAGATTTCAGCACCATGGACAGCGAAAGATCCTCTGCTAGGCAACGGTGCACTTCAACGCGTGACCACCGGAAAGATGTACCCCCGAACCCAGTCTTCACACAGCTGCCTTGCAGCTCTGCACTGAGGGATATCATGGGCTGCGAATTTCATCAGAAATCGGTGCAGAAACAGCGGTTATGCAAATATTCACTGCTTATAACTTGAGTGTCCGTAAAGGTTCAAAGCAACGCCAACATCGAAAGATAGTGGCACTTCGGGGGGTAGGTTATCAACACTTTGCTCTCGTAAAAAAAAAAGGAGAAAATTAATTTGGCAGCCATTTTGGTGCTTAGATAATATAGAATGGAGAAAAAAAAGACTTTGCCCTCATCGGTTCTATCTAAAAAAAAGTTTCACTTAGACAAAATTGAACACTTTTTTCATTTACTAGGTTAGTGGCATAAAATGAACCGAAATGTAGTGAGCACATTTATTTTTCTGTTAAGCAGCAAACATAGAACATTAAAACAATGTAATACTTTTTGCCCAAGTGCACATATTTTTAGATATAACAGATTGTGTAAAAGCCCATTTGCCCCATTCTGTGTAATTATTTGTTCAATTTTTAGCACTGGTGCAAATGTTAGATAATCTGGCCCGAGATGTCTCTTTGCTACCCGAATACAGATATGCCATCACTAAAAATGTCAACAATCACAGGCACGCTTTTCTCTGTTGCTGGTTGCTAATGTGTTCTGAATGCCTGCCTTTGACCCAGTTATGCCGTTTGCACACCATATTACAGAAACCTTGCACTGTGCAAGTGCAATTTTGGATGGTATTAGCACTAGGGCAAATCACCCTTCCTCAGGTGTAAATATGACTGGTCAAAGCCGGCCAGCCCAAGCCTAAGCAGGCCCAAGCAAAGCGAGAGCCTCTGTGAGGGCTGTGGGCAGTTAAAGTCCATGTCTGCCCCCAACAATGGTGTAATAGCCATCCGCACCCCCAATGGACTTTCTTTTCTGGGAAATAGGCTCCACGTGTATTTCGTGAGGCCATTCTCCCGGAAAAAAAGAAAAAAAGAAGATGGCTGCTGCCATAGGAAAAGGGACGTGGTCCCTTTTCCATTTTTATAGTGGCAGCCGTGGCTGGGAGGAGAAGCCAGGAGTGGAGTATAAAGCTCCAGTCCAGCAGGTAAGCGGGAAAGGATAGAGGGCGGTGGGGAAAGGGTAAGGTTTGTTTTTGGCAGTGGGGGAGTGTGGGGATGTGGGGAGGCAACAGGGAGAGGCTCTCTATTGCCTTCCCACAATCAAGATGTTGCCACCTGAGGAAGAGTCTTGGGTGACTGGAAACACCAGGCGGTACGCTGTGTATTCTCGCCCACTGTTCCAGCCACCTTATTGGCTAAGCGCCGTTCCTTAGCTGTGAATGTGAAATGTCCATTCTGTCTAATATAGGTGTGAAGTAAAAGGAAATTCCCGAAGACGCAGTGTTAGAGAAACTTTTGACTGGTGCACGTGCAATTAGCACTAGGGTAAAAATTGGCCAGAATATTTTTTTCACTTTGCATTATTTTGCCCTAGTGCTTATTGCACTTGCACCAGTGTAAAGTGTCTGTTATACCACTGAGGGACTGCATTCATGGATGGATGAATGAATGTGCATCTCTGGGTGCGTTTCGACACAGACTATTGCGTTACCAGACAAGGGGTGTGTGTGGCTGAAAAGGATGTCGCTTCAGGGAACGGAGGAATTTTCAAAGCAACTCAAGGGGCTGTGGCCACAGAAGAGGTTCTGTAAGCATGTTCAATTTTGAGGATTGATTGCCGTGACATGCCAACTGCCTTTTCTAGAAAGAAGCATTTAGGATAGGTCAATATATTTCCTGTAAAGGTTTATTGAGAGGCCACCCTCAATTCAGGGAGTTCCTTCCCTCCCCAAGGTAAGTGTCACACAATAAACAGTTAATATCAGTTCTTTTGTTCAGCCCTATTTCAGCCTGGTTACCAGACATTTAGTCGAAAAAAAATGGTCGACAGGACAATTGGTCGAAACCATTTGGTCAAAAACCAAATGGTCGAATTTTATTTTGTTTTTTTATTTTTACTTTAATTTTTTTTTTTGGGGGGGGGTTTCCCCAACCCCCTTTTTTTTCTAAAAAACCCTTTTTTTCCCTAAACGAAAACCTAAAAAATATATATATAAAAAAATTCGACCATTTGGTTTTCGACCAAATTCCGTCGACCATTTGTCTTTCGACCAAATGTCTTTCGACCAAATGTCCGGACACCTTTTAGCCTCATATCCTCTCCTTGGATCCTTCCCCCTGAGCTACCAATGAGCCAAGAACCAGCCTGGTGCACAGGAAATATATTTGTATTTATTTAAATTATAGGTAATAGAAATCACAATAAACTACACACGCCACTTTCTTTGTGGCTCACAAGTAACTTTTGTTTAACAAATAAATCACACAAATCATTTGGGAAAACAAATGACAATACTTTGGGCCTCATGACGAGTCTGGCAGTAACCCTTAAATGCGGCGGTAGCGCTATTACCGCCGCATTTAAGGGACCGCCAGATCATGGGCTTGGCGGATTTGCCCCCAGCTCTGAGCTGGGCTGATTTTCAGCGCTAATACTGCCAGCGGTAATAGCGTGAAAATTCCCCATTCGGCCCAATGGGGAATTCCCGAATGGGCCCGATGGGGAATGAGAACTAACCGGTCTGCCAAACCTGTGAACCGGCGCTAATAGTGCTGGGGGGTTTGGCAGTAGGGCTAATAGCCCTGGCGGTAATACCGCCGTGGTTACCGCCCAACTTGTGATGAGGCCCTTTTATCTAAATTTCAATTCAAGAAATAATTAGCGCTAGTCAATTAACAAAATCAATTACAAATGCAGTGCTGTGCAATTTCGATTTTTGAGCACGCTTAAAAGGCTAGCAGTAAATAAACTTAGGGTGATTTAGCAGTGGGTTTTTAAGACATTGCTCCCTACTTTGGTCTGTGTTGGGGAAGTCAGACACAACAATTGGAATGATTTGGAAATTTGGGATTTCAGACCCCCCTCCACTTAAAAGCCCGTGTTGGGGAAGCTCGATGGTAAACATTTGGATGATTTGAGCATTTTGGATTTCAGACACCCTTCTACTTAAAGGCCTGTGTTGGTGGAAGCAGGCAGTTTAGGGATTTTTTTTAGTTTAGAGACAAAGACACCCCTCTTTCTAAAGAAGTTGGGGTCAACAGTACAGATAGGATCATCGAATTATATCCGAGTCTATAGTTTTCAGTGCACATCGGGAATGAGCTTTGTTAATTTCAAATTTTTAAATAAATCACCCCGTGGTGTTCTGCCTTAATTAAATTAATATTTTTAGTTGATTCGGCTAAGGATCTGCACAATTTTACCCCATGCCCACTATAAAGGGAAAAGATTTAAGGCAAGCAGATTCCCCCACCTTTTGGTCTCCCAGGGATCAGTTCTACTTACATAGAAAGCCTCTGTTTAAAGTTCAGGAAATCCGGCTGCATTTCAGGACCCTCTTGAAGGATAGGGCAGTGATCTGGTCACTCCACACTCAAGGATGGTCCCAAGCTCTTCACCATTGAATAAAGTCAGCTTTTAGGCCTCCCCAGCAAGAGACAGCCACAATAGTCAGCTCCACCAATAGGCAATTTCAGCAAAATCTCCCTTTAGTGTTTCCTGTCAGATGGTAAATTTCAGCATCTCTGTCCTGGTGGTCATTTTAGGAGATCTCCCCTTTCCTCAAAGGGCATTAACTTATATAGCAGTGATGACACCATCAAGTTTACAGTCTGCAAGAATTTCGCAAATAGGATTCAACAGTTACCCTTCTGTCTCCTCCCAAATCCAGCTTCTCTCTAAGGATTGTTTTAGGAGTCTGGAACAGACATATGGCAACTTCCCTTGGAAATCCTCTTTTGTTTTCTCGTACATTTTGGCTGAAATCTAGTTATGTGAAATTAATAAAATGACAGCCTGGTCCGCCCCATTTGGCAATTTTCCACCATTTTTATAAAAAGTATAATCATTGGGAACATGAAATTTATTCCCGACATACCTAATGTTAACCTCCAACTGTTTGTCAACTCTCAAATTCAGAACATGTTCAGTGCAGCCAGGAGCACCTTTTAGCGGTTCATTGCAATTCCCTAAGTAGCATATGGAGGGATTTGATATCACCAAAATTGCCTTAGAATTATCTAATAAATAAAACATACATGTATACAGTGTGATTTGTAAGTTTCTGCAAAAAAGCAACAATTGTGACAGTCCATTTAAACTAAGGGAATCTTTACGTGTGCAAATATGAGCTTCCCTTCCTGCAGGCTATTTGTCTCTCTCGGCCAGCCTGTGACCATAGTTTTTATGATTCTCTTTGTTGTTTAAAGTTGGTGGCTGCCGGTCATAGAACCTGGGGCCTTGGCAACACAGAGAACCCTCTCCCAACATTCATGTCATGCACTAGCTAGAACATGTGACCTGCTCAGAACTGCCCTCAGAAACAGCAGGTTAGGGAAACTTGGTTTTTGCCACTCTTCGGGACACATTTTTTTGGCAGTTGTAAACAGTTAAGATGCAAGCTAGGCTTTCATTGGGGATTGGGGGAGTTCTTTGTGAATTTTGGCCAGAGGCCCACTATTTGTCCTTGGCTCACATACTCAGGCCTCCAGATAAGGTGGGTACCAGGTCTTTTTACGCATGAAAATCTTGTAAATACGACAGCTTTATTATTTTCCTGGGTAGATTTACACACAGGTTTAGAGCAGAGGGCAGTGCAAAGGTCAGGTTACTTGACAAAAACCAGAAGGCTTCCTTTGATGTTTATCTACATTGATGTAATTGCAAACCACCTCTGAGACAGAATGTATTTCTCTGAAGCCTTTCAAAAAAATAAACTGCACACTGTGATAAAAGGAATGGGTTCTTTCCATTCAGCTTCAGAAGCACTGTGCATGTTTTCCTAGAATTTTAGGATTGTATAACTAATAAGATGGAAAACTAAGTTGCAATTGAGAATTCATATTTTTCAACAAGTTATGTTTTTCTTCCAGTGAAAGCAAACCAGTATTGCACAATTGTATTTTTCAAAGTTCCGGTGCTGTGTGCATAATCATGCAGAGGCAGATCAATTTTATGCTTATAATTTAATTTGCACTCTAATTATAAAAAGTGTGTAAAATGATGTCCATGCACAGTCTAGTTTACATCCATTCAACCTTGCAGTCAATGGGGTACATTACTATAAATGGTCTGTGGCAGCAGAGTCTTTGCTCAAGAGTGAGTGATTGTCATTACACTGATCACAGGTGTTCTAGCCTCCCAAATCTTCAGGAGTACAATTAAAATATCCAAAACCTGACTCTCAAGGAAGTGCAAGCGCTGTTCAAAAACAAACAAATTGAGTTACATTGGTAATTGAAATAGAAACTCAGAAAAACCTGTCCCTCTGATAATCCAGATAGATATTTAACTTTATGTAGCGCTTCATGAATGGCTCGTCATACATCTAGATAATGTGATTATTATACCTCAGTTGATATTCAATTAACCAACCGCTGAAGGATGTTAGCCAAAAAGATAGCTCAGCTGGTTGAGCACTCATTGCTGCAATCTGTGCGTGATCTGTAGGTTGCGGGTTCGAATCTCGGCAAGTCCAACTCAGCCTTTCATCCTTTCAAGGTCGATGAAGGAGTACCGACTTTGGTTTGGTGGTAATTGTGATAAATATGTTCTAAGCACAGCGCTTTGCCAAAAGAGCTATAGAAATAACCATTTGACCACTAGATTAGATATAGAATTTAGCATGGAGTTCTTGCCTTTCTGCACTGTTGTATCATAACACTGGCATACAATTAGGTAGTAATAGCTCCAGGAAATTAGGACTTTCATTAAACATCAAAAGACAATTCTGCTATCGAATCTCAAAACACACAATACAATTCATGTTTGCTTTACTATATAATTGGCTAGGTTTTTGTGATTTCAACATTTAAATATGTACAGGAGAGTTAGAATGGCCAGATCTTAGAGAAATAATCAAAGGTGTATCCTGTTACAATGCAGAAAGCTGCCGCATAGTAATGATTTCCATACAGTTTTTGCACACGTCGGCTGGATGTCGCATACATTTTACTCTCTTGCAAAGGAGAAAAGTCATTTTTACTCTCTTAAAATCACATTTACTCTCAAAGTTTAAAAATAGAGAGTAAAATACTCCCACCTCCAAAATGTTACCTGGAGCACTGCACATACTACTCAAATATTGCATTTTCTAACACCAGCCTTGATTCTTTGACATACAGTGTGATGTCAGGGTTCACTTCGCTTTTGCGCTGAAAGTACAGGGCTGTTTCGTTCAGTCATTAATGAAAAACACTTTTATCTGCTGTTCGTTTTTCTGCTGAAAAGTGAGTCTGAATCATCACAGTGATGGGTGGCAGTTTTAGTGAAAATGTTGCATTTATTTCTCAAAACCAAAGAGGAGGGTGGGGAGGCACTAAGAAAGGTTCTTTAACTTAGATTAGTCTGTCAAATTGTCAGTGGTGTTTGCAGTCCTCAAAACCTATTTCAGGTGCAAGAGGGCAAATGCCACAAGGCCACTCGGGGCAGGGTATAACTAAGCAGAACAAAACCATGCGTTGCCGTATGGTGGCCCTCAGATGCACTCCTGGGGATACTACAGATCCTAAGCAAAATACAATGGTCTACCATCCAGGGTATAGCGAGAAGCACTTAGCCCAGGATGGGGACTCCAACAAAATTTAACTCTAACTGGAAAACAGTTTTATATAACTCTCATAAGTAAATCCCATAGGTTAAACCTGTATACAGATTTGATATTCATACACAACACCAATTGATGGGAATATGAAATCCAGTTTTATCTTATAATTCTCTTAGAAGCATAGGTAAACTCAAACGCATAGTGTACAAAAACAAAGATAAACAAGGCATATGTGAAATAAAAGCATTAGCACATGTTAATCCAATCTCAAAACAGGTACAGGTTGTCACAATGTTCAAAAGGTTCATAACAGTTCGTAATACAATCTGTGTATCGCTACATTCATGCCAAATATGTAGTGTTTAAACAGAGTCCAAAATAGCTCCATAGAAGTTGGTGCATTGCCAACGCGTTTCGGATTATAGACGATCCATCCACAGGGCGGTGAAAGCTATCTGTTCAACTTGGCGCATAAAAATAAATGTGCACATATCTAGAGAAATTGTAAAGACAGTTCAAATCAATAAAAGGAAACTCTAAGGGCCTCATTCCGAGATTGGAGGTAGCCATGGCGCTATTTGTGGCATGGCTGCCTCCAATACCGGGTCCGGCACCGGTCTTGTTCAATGGGGACTTACTGGTGCATTCCGACCCTGGAGGGACCGGTAAGTCCCCAGTGAAGAAACCATTCCCCATTTCCATTTGAGCCCCCATAGGGCTCAGTGGGAATGGGGAGGACGCTAATAACGGGCTCACGACTAGCAAGCCCGATATTAGCGCCCTGGTCCCTTAGCGGGACCCGTAAGGGAAATGTGGTCAGACCACACATTCCTTACGGTTCCCGCTAAGGGACCTCGGAATTGGGCAGTAAGGGATTACTGGCACCGGTTTCCTTACCGGTGCCGGTAATCCCTTACCGCCCAACTCATAATGACCCCCTAAGTCTGAATAACTATGATTGTAACTTAGATTAGTAATGCACCAACCTTAAACGTCATGTCCCATATTCAAGCGGGTCAGAGCCTGTTAGTTGAGTGAAAAAGACTTGTAAGAACTACATCCCAATGCCGGTGACTTCAACAAACAGAAAGGAGCAAGTGATACGCAGTGGTACAAATCGATGCACACCCGGCTTGAGAGGACAATCCCACTACAGCCGGGAGAGAGGGAGAGTTGGGCAGATTTCAATAGCTAAGAAAAGAAGAAAAAGAGCCTGGTTGTAACCCAAACCCGTAAGGTAGTAAAAATCCTAAGAGATATAGCAGCAGAAGCATGTCTCCCAAATGGGGGAACCGCCCAATGCAACCCGTTCCATCGGGCGCAATGATGTGTTATCCTACCAGGTGACTAACGTGCAGTGTACCAATAAAGGTCTCCAATACATCACATTAAATATGACCATCTCGTAACTTGTCACATAGATAAACTAGTGGCAGCACCAGCGCCTCTCACCATACTGGCAGAAGTGCCCAGAACACAACCAGTTATGTCTACTAATGTCACGTTATGTGGACGATGCCCTATTCTAAATCGGTCTACGGCCGCAAGCACTCAGACGTGAGGGGACATTTAACCGAAATGTAAATGCTGCTCTATTTCAAGATATGTACACCAAAGGTATCAGTAACCAAATTCTACGCCATTCATCGATGCTAAAAGCATCTCCTCTTCCTGATCGAATACAAGAGAGTAAACACGACTTACCCTTGCTGAAGACAAGGACAGGGACACCACCGTCAAAATGGTTGCCATGACAATCATGCACAGGCGCACCGTTGTCAGAGCCGGCGGGCCGCCATCATGGTGTGGGCATATGAAAACAATTAGTACCACAGGCACATTCGCGCCCTGGTGGCAAACACTACTGCTAATATGTATCAGAGTGCACACAGTGCATACCAAAGCATGGAGTGTGTAGCAGTAGATCATGGCGGCCGGCCAGGGGGAAGTGCAGAACAGATTCTGCTCCAGCCCCGTGCCAACCAAATTCAATACCATCTGGGGAACGGGCAGCTAACGATAAGCGAGGCGCCCACAGTAGATAGCAGCTGCAGATAAGATCAATGTGGATCGACTAATTAGAGAGGAGGTACAGCACGCCGATGAGCCTGTGTGTGAGAAAGATGCCAGATTCAAGAGACCGGCGGGGACAACTCCCCTTGTCATCAGGTTTAACCATCATTAGCCATAAGTGGACAAGAATTCTCATGTTCTCAGATTAAACCTGCTCATAATCTCAATACCCAATTTAGCACAGTACACAAAAATATCTTAGCGGCTGGATAATAGCCATGTATCTTCACCATCTCAACCAGATCTGCATGGCACAACCTCACCTGGGTCAGTCCATAGTGGCCCTCTATTGTAGGGAAAGCACAACTCTCAGATTAGACCCGCTCACAGTCTCATTGCCTAACATAGCACAGTGTATAAAATCATCTTGGTGGCTGGGTATCGACCATGTATATTCCAACCCTGGCATAATCTGCATGGCATAGTCAGTGTTTCACTCACCCACCTGGGTTAATCCATTACAGTCCCCTATAATAGGGAAAATCAGGTCAGAGGCCTCTCGCCTTTTGCATACCCGGTCTCTCGGGATACACCGCTCACAGTCTACTAGTATAGCATAAACAATGGTAAATCAAACATCATTGCCATGTAGTGAAAAGCATTATGCAAATACAATCCTGGAATACACCCATTCCATCCCCCACTCCAGAAAAAAATTATCAAGTCAAGCTCTTTTCAAATGACACACACCAGGTCAAAATCAACATTCATGCCCCTCAGACTCAGTGAATCTAGCAATAATATTTCTCGTTGAAGGAGCTTCCTATGCAGGTCCCCCCAGGGGTGCCTAGTTTGACTTGTTCGAGGATAGCACACTTAAGTTGTGCCACGGTGTGTCTTGCCTGATGGAAGTGGGTAGCAACTGGTGATTTCTGGTTATTATTGCGGATGTTAGATTTGTGCTTGGACTACCGCGTCTTCACTTTCCTAGTGTCATCCCTATATAATAATAGCCGCACAGGCATTTCAGGCCATAGATAAAATACATGGCATCAGAAGTACAAGAGTGTCTCGGCCAGATGGGCTTCCCTGAATGTGGATGTGTAACGCTGTTTACTCTGATGATATTGGCACAGTGTGGACAGTTCTGGCAAGGTATAATGCCCTTGAAGGGATTCTTAGCTGTTGGTGTCTGTATCTCCATTTTCACTAGACTCGATCAGAGTGCTCTGTTGTTCCTGTAGGCAAACCGAGTTACCTGTGGAAACAGATTTTGCAATTGCGGGTTCATTTGTAGTATAGGCCCGTTATTCTGGATAATCCTCCTAATTCTACCTCTCTGAGTAGAGTGCGTGGTCACATAGACCAAGGAGTCCCCCTCGCTGGGAGACTTAGGTGTAAGGAGCATCTCCCTCTCTATAGTGCTCGCTTTAGCTGCAATAGTTCCAATGAACGTGGTGTCATAGCCTCTTGCCTTTGATTCGAGAATAGACGAATGCGTTGTGTATTCAGATGGTTCAGATATATTCGTTCTATACCTGAGAAATTGGCTTATCGGCACGCTATCAATGGTGTACATATTTTGAAATAGAGCAGCATTTACATTTCGGTTAACTGTCCCCTCACGTCTGATTGCTTGCGGAGTAGACCGATTTAGAATGGGGCATCATCCACATAACGTGACATTAGTAGACATAACTGGGTGCGTTTTGGGCACTTCTGTCAGTATGGTGAGGGGCGCTGGTGCTGCCACTAGTTTATCTATGTGACAAGTTTCGAGATGGCCATATTTAATGTGATGTATTGGAACCCTTTATTGGCCCACTGCAGGTTAGTCACCTGGTAGGATAACACATCATTGCACCCGATGGGATGGGTTGCATTGGGCGGTTCCCCCATTCAGGAGACATGCTTCTGCTACTACATCTTTTAGGATTTTGACTACCTTACGGGTTATGAACTGTCTTTACAATTTCTCTAAATATGTGCACATTGATTTTTATGCGCCAAGCTGAACAGATAGCTTTCACCGCCCTGAGGATGGATTTTCTAGAATGCGTAACGCATTGGCAATGCACCAACTTCTATGGAGCTATTTTGGACTCTGTTTAAAACACTACATATTTTGCATGAATGTAGCGATGCACTGATTGTATTACGACCTGTTATGATCCTTTTGAACATTGTGTATTGTGACATCCTGTACCTGTTTTGAGATTGGATCAACATGTGCTGGTGCTTTTATGTCACATATGCCTTGTTTATCTTTGTTTTTGTACACTATGCATTTGAGTTTACCCATGCTTATATGAGCATGATAAGATAAAACTGGATTTCATATTCCCATCAATTGGTGTTGTGTATGAATATCAAATCTGTATACAGGTTTAACCTATGAGATTTACTTATGAGAGTTATATAAGACTGTTTTCCAGTTAGAGTTACATTTTGTTGGAGTCCCCATCCCGGTCTAAGTGCTTCTCGCTATACCCTGGATGGTAGACCATTGTATTTTGCTTGGGATCTGTAGTATCCCCAGGAGTACATCTGAGGGCCACCATACGGCAACACATGGTTTTGGTCTGCGCATTTATTTCTCAGCCAATAATGTGATGTGCTTTTCCAATCTGCACTTGGATTACATTTTTGTTTAAACTTTCTCTGGATTTCCACTGCAGAAAGACACCCACAAAGTCTGCCTCGGGCCCACAGGAACTTTCCATGGCAACAAAGTGAGCTTTTCTTTTCAAATGTTTTCCGATATTTTGCATGTGAAGCATAATATTCATTACTTTTTATCAACACACACACCATGTCTTTTCTCTGACATTTTTATGTTGGCTGGGAAACATTTTTCTCATGCTTTGCTTTGACTTGCAAACACATAGTCAGAGCCGTTTTGGTCTCAGTGTTTAAAATTCCTGTTTTCATGTGAAAGGGGCTTTTGAATTTCTTCTGGCTTTGTGAATTAAAATTCTGATTTTCATTTGGTAATGACAGGTAGGCCTTTTTAGTATGACCCTTCAGTTCCATTGGTTTGGGGCATTTGGTTACACCCCACATCCCACTGGCTGAGCTCAGTAGCCTGTATGGAACAAATGGTCTGATTTTGACAGCAGGAGTTTGTGTTCTTGAGCAAACAGGAATTCATCGTCAAGGCAAATGATTTTAAATTTCCGCGGGCACCATCTAGACACTTGGCTAGATCTCAAAGGCACTAGCAAATACAAGGGCGGCTCGTCCATAAAGAGCAAGGGGGCGACGAGCCACTGGGTCTTGGCCCCCTCTCACCCATTCTGGAGGAGTGAGCCCAGTTAAATACGAGCACTCCTTCAGCTGTTTTTTTCACTGTTTCCCTTTGACAATTACAGTTCCCTGGCCATGCAAGCTCAATGAGCCATGCAAGGCTGGGGGATTTTTGCTTCTCCAGCCTTGCAAGGCTCATTGGAAATGCTGGCTGGCGAACTGCATTATGTCTGTATGTGCAAGGGGCGCACCTGCGCCTCCTCGCACTTACAGTTAGAGCAGGCTGGAGTGGGGTGTCTTGTCACCCACTCTTAAGACCCTTCACGCATGTGCAGAAACAAGGAAGCTCTGGATTCCAGTTCATCCTACCAGGAGTCTGAGCGCTGGAGAGTAAAGACCCACGGCAGAAGGTACGTTTGTTTATATTCATGTTTTTTTCATTTAAACTATGTGTATGGATGCATGCATGCTTGTGTTAGGTGAATGAATGTATGATGATGGATGCTGGTGAGAATGAGAGCGTGATTGCTGTGTGCATATTGTTTAAATGTGTGTGTTTGTATGTTCATTTGTTTATTTAAATATGTGTAGGAATGCGTGTATGCTTGTGTTATGAGTGAGTGCATTATGGATGCTTGTTTGAATGAAACAGAGTGCTTGCTGTTTGTTTGTTTATTCATTTATAATGCGCACCAGACCCAAGGATATCAGGGTGCAGAAAGGATACAAGGAGATACAAAGGTTAGGTTACCGGAATAAATTACATATGACAAGCAGTAGAGCAATGGTACATATACAAGAGTATATGTCTAGTTACGTCTGAATTTTAGAAATAATTGATCTTCTCTGAGAAAAGGTGGCATGGCATTCCATGACTGGGCCACTTTGCCTGGAAAGCTACTGCCTCCAACCTTCAATAGCTTAAATCTAGGGATGGTGAGGCAGTTGGTGTTGGCTAGTCTCTGGGGTTGGGTGGATGTTCTTCTACGGAATCTCTCTGTGAGATAGCTGGGAGCGGCCTTATTCAAAGCTTTATGGGTGAGTGAAGCAATTTTTAGCTGGATTTTGTCATGGGTCGAGAGCCAGTTATTTTGACGTCTGATCTCAGATATGTGTGAACCTCTGGTCATGCCAAGAGCAGCTCTAAGAGCATTGTTTTGGAGAATTTGGATTCTGTGGATAATCGATTTATTGGATCCAATGTAAAGGGCGTTGCAATAATCTAACCGGGACAGGATGAGAGCTCTGGCCAGGATAACGCAACTAAAATCTGAGAGAAAGGGTTTGCCAGTTCTAATAAGCTTACGGGTATAAGCGGTGGCGGAGGCCATACCATTTACTTATTTGGTGAAGGAGAGAGTGGAGTCAAGGTAGAAGCCAAGGGTCTTTACCTCATTGGCTACTTAGATGAGATTGCCATCGATTATGAAAGAGGAGTAGACCGGACCTAATTTTTTGAGGTTAGTGGGGGTGCCCAGGATGATGAGCTCTGTTTTATCATCATTCGGGCATAGACCGTGGGTTGCCATCCATGCCTGAATGATGAAGTAAACTCTATTCACCAAGGCTAAATCCTTAACGTAATGCCCTGAAAGTGGGAGGAGAATCTGGGTATCATCTGCGTAATGAGTGTAGGTGATACCAAGATGGTCCAGATCATCAAAAAGGGTCATGGTGAATGTGTTGTATAGCGTGGGAGAGACTCAAGAGCCCTGGGGCACCCCACAGGTGATGGGAATGGGGTCTACTGCTGCTGATGGGGAGAAGACCCTAATGGTCCTGTTGCTTAAAAATGACTCGATCCAGACTATGGCCTCCTTGGAGAAGTGTGCGGCTGAGTCTAGATGGCTCCATAAGACATTGTGGTCCACAAGGTCAAACGCAGCTGAGAGGTTGAGGAAGAGAAGGAGGGCTGATTTCCCCTTGTCCCTTAGCTCATCTACCTGAGCCTTCAGGTCGATGAGGGCAGTCTCTGTGCCGTGTTGGGGATGGAAGCCTGATTGTCGGGCTCCTAAGAGCTGGTGAAGTTCCAGGTATTTCTGGATTTGAAGGTAGGCAACATTGTCTAGACCTCTTAAGAGAAAGGGTACTGTCGTAATGGGATGGTAATTAGTTGGTAAGAGTGGGTCCAGGGTTTGTTTTTTTAGCAATGAGAGCACCCATGAATGTTTGAGGTTAGTAGGGATGGTGCCAGATGCGAAGGAGGCATTGAACAGTTTGGAGATAAAAGGAGAAAGTTCCCTCGCTGCATCCTTTATAAGCTGGGCTGGACAAAGGTTGCCCTGGCAATTGGACGGCTTGAGCGAGAGAATAACTTTTTCAACCTCAAGAGTGGAGGGTTTAGTGAAGTTGAAACATATGGAAGTTGTGTCAGGGGTCAGATTTTTAGTGATGATTTCAGATGTCGTATTTCTAGGCTGATAGGGAGCTTAGAGAAGGTTTTTTTTTAGCTATTTTGTTTTGGAGGGTAGTTACTTTGTTAGACAACGCCTGTTGGATGTCTGAACACCAGGTTTTGTCTTTGGTACAAGTGTCAGCAGCTGGGTTAAGTGTCTCTACTTCTTAAAGGATTATGAATAATTCCTTCATACTGGAATTAGCTTGAGAAATGCGGTTGTTATAGGTTTCTCGTTTAGCCAGGCAAATTTCCTTTTTGTACTGGGAGGAGATTTTAGTCATTTTGATTCTGTTTGCTTCTGAGGCGAGTGATCTCCAGGAGGTTTCACAGCCACTTTTTAATTGACGTATGTTTTTTAGATGTGGGGTGAACCATTTGTTAAATGGGTTTTTGGCTTGCTTGGTCTAAGTTCAATCGGGGCAAAGATATCGAGCGATGAAAGCATGATTGTGTTGTACTCGTCAACAAGTGTTCCGGGATCTAAGTTGTCCGCAAGAGAGTTAAGGGTAGGTACAATAGTGGGAATTAGCTTATCCGCCGTAATATTCTTTTTATTCCTGGTTGAGCAGGGTGGTGCAGTCGGAATAACTGGGGAGAGAGGTCTGGTTGTTGTGAGAGCGAAAGACAGGAGGGAGTGGTCCGTCCAGGCTTGGGGGGAGATAGAAATAATGTTGGCTGTACAGTGCAAGTGGACACCCAATATATGTTTCTCCCTTTGTTGTGAGTAGGCGCGTTAATTTTTTGGGTCAGGCCAAGTTCAGACAAACTGTTGCTAGTAGAAGTAGCATGTTTATCCAGTCGGTCATTGAAGCCCAGGTTGAGGTCGCCTAGAAGCAGAAGTTGCAATTTAGTTTTAAGGTTGTTAGAGAGTATCGTGTAGATATCCTCTTCAAAGGTCCCAATTGGGCCAAGGGGTCTATAAATTAGATGAATAGTAAGGGAATGGGAGATGATAAGTGGGAGTTTGGCTGTAAGAACTTCGCAAGATTGGATATCTTGGGCAGGTGAGAGTCTCATGGATAGGCTAGATTTATAGATAATGGCTATTTCTCCGCCTCGGGCTTTAAGTCTGTCCTGTCTGAGAATCGTGTAACTGTCCGGGACTGCTAGTGCGAGTATAGGGCCTGCAGCATCATGCAACCATGACTCGGTAATGGCGAGAAAGTCAAGGCTTTCTACCAGAATCAGGTCAGCAATTTCTGTGGCGTGTGCAACCAGAGGCCTGGCGTTTATCAGAGCTCCCTTAAGTGGGGAGGAAGAGAGAGCTGTTGCAGGTAAGTGGGAGGTTGCGGAGTCCGCTCTCTTATGTTGAAGGCCAGTACGGTACTTAGTGTTGACATGGAGATGTGGTTTATTAGAAGTGGGATTAGCACTGGTAGTATATTGGTTAATAGGAATGATAGTTTTCCTATTGGAGTGGGACATGGATCTGGCGAGAGGTTCAAAGAGTTTGGTTAATCTAGAGAAGATTCTAGTATTCCTAGTATCTGTATTACAAGGATTACTTAAGAGTGAGCTCATATTAGTACTAGGTTGTGCACAGTTGGCTAGAACGTCTGCCGTCATATTGGGGTTAGGCGAGCTTACGGGGTCTCGATGGTAGGGAGGAGAGAGCCTAACAGAACACCATAGAATATTGAATGCGAGTAGAGTACCTGGGGCGCTAAGGTTACAAACTATGATAAACATGCTGGGATAGAGGTCTTGGTCACTTCTGGGCTACCATGACTGGACTAGACAGTGGGATGGGAGGGCTTGGTATAATATAGTTACTAGGGTAATGGCTAATATGGAAACAATTAGTGGATTGGGCAGGCGTAGTACACTAGGGAGTAGTTAAGACTGGTGCGGTTAGGGAGAAGGCGGTCTAAGCCATAGGCAGAGTAGACTAGTCCCACATTGGCATAGATGGGTACATTTGGCAGAAATAGACTAGTCCGACAATAGTATAGGAGGGTACAATTGGCAAAATCATCTAGACCATACAAGCAAAAATACTAGAGGGTAATATTATCCTTGAGTACAGCTATAAATTCCTCTGTTAAAATCTATAACTATCGTTCAACTGGATGAACATGAACATGGTAACATCAGCAGAGTTGGCTAAGGCCAGCTTATGCGTGTAGGTAGCACCCCTAGGGTAGGCAATCAATTGGAAGCGTTAGCATACAGTTACAGAATGGGTTTTGACAATAGTTAGCGCATGAGTGGGCGCAGCAATCTCAATGCAAACAAAGCCGATAAAGGTGGTGTGTACAATCCATACTTTAAATGAATGTCAATATAAAAGATGGTAGGCTCAGTGTTAGTCAGTGGAGAGACACTTTAAGTTCCTTAGAGGTGGCCGCAGGTGGGTTCCACTTATCGGTGTGCCTGGGAGGGAGGGGGCGGATCCTCGCGCTTCGGTGTGCTAACAGGGGAGTTAACAGGGCCTTTGTCTGGCCTTCGTTGTGCCGGCGATCAGCCTGCCGGCAGATGTTGTGCAGTAAAGAATTCACAGGGTTGCTAGGGAACGAGGCACAGCCTCGCTTCGGTGCTGCGTTGCGCCCACCCTGATGAGGTCAGGCAATGCAGTAGGACAAGATCAGGCAGAACAATGGATCGAGACAAGGTTAACGTCGATCAAGCGCACGATACTTTGATAAATGTGGATTGATATGGTATGGGAGAGGGAGAGTGAGCAAGATTCTCACCATTAAAGCAATTTCCACTGCCCTGGTCTCGGAGGGCTGTGTGGAGCAGATGTTGCTGGCAGGCCGTGTGGATCAGCGCATATGTTGTATAAGTGTGTGTTTGTAGGTTCATTTATTTATCATTTAAATAATGTAAATATGAGTAGGAATGCGTATATCTTTTTGTTATGAGTGAGTGCATCATGGGTGCTTGTGTGAATGAGACAGAGAGTGCTTGCAGTGTGTAGGTCATCTAAACGTGTGTGTTTGTATGTTCATTTATTTATTTAAACATATGTGTTGATGTGTGTATGCTTGTTTTATGAGTGAGTGCATGATGGATGTTCGTGTGAATGAGACAGAGTGCTTGCTGTGTGTATGTTGTGCAAGTGTGTGTGTATGTTCTTTTATTTGAATATGTGTATGGATGCGTGTATGCTTGTGTTATGAGTGAGTGCATGAGGGGTGCCTGTGTATATGAAACAGCAAGTGCTTGCTGTTTGTATGTTGTGTAAATGTGCGTGTTTTTATGTTCATTTATTATTTAAATGTGTATGGATGCATGTATGCTTGTGTTATGAGTGAGTACATGATGGGTGCTCGTGTGAATGAGACAGCAAGTGCTTGCTGTTTGTATGTTGTGTAAGTGTGTGTGTGTGTTTGTTTGTGCTGGTCCGGGCCGATTTTGTCAAATGGGGGTAGGAGGTTTGTACAACAAAGGAATTTAAAAAATGCCTGTGTTGCACATTCCCCCTCCCCACTGGCCAAAATCAGCTCTCCATCTGAAGTGATGTGCGGCCCAGGGGACGGGGATGGTATTCTTTTACTGGACATCTATAAAAGACCCACAAGGGGTTCCTGTCCCTTGTCTGTACTTTCTCCTGTTGCAGTTAGTAATCCATAGGCATCCTGTGGAGCAAGCACCTGGTAGGATGTTTCCAGCCTGTTTGGGGTATTTTGGGGATGTTTTATGTGGAAATTACAAATCGTTTTTTCTACTGGTGTGCCTGTCTATTGTCACTTTGATTGTGTGTGTGTGTGATTGGCGCTGCGGGGCCCAGTGGACAGGGATGCCATTTTTTACTGGTCATCTATCATAGAAGGCTAGTCAAAAATACCATGCCTGCTCACTGGGCACCCCAGAACCTCACATGCACACATAATCAAGTTGATTGTGTGCTTGTGTTTGGCACTGTGGGGTCCAGGGGAGAAGCATTGTATTGTTTACTGAACATCTACGATAGATGTCCAGTAAAAAATACCATTACCGCCCCCTGGACCGCCAGTGTCTGGTATACACACATAACCACATTCAGAGTGTGTGTGTGTGTGTGTGTGTGTGTGTGAGAGAGGAGCTCAGGACCCAGGGGGCAGGTATGTCCTATTTCTTACTGGCCATCTATGATGAATGTCCAGTAATAAAACACTAACTGACCCCAGTGCCCCCCAGCTCCTTGCATACACACAACACATTCATCATGTGCATGTGAAGCACTGGGGCCCAGAGAGCAGGCATGACATTTTTTACTGGGTATGACCAGTAAAGCATGCCAGCCCAGTCCACTGGGATTCCTAGTGCCTCACATGCAATGTCAAGCCTGACCCATAAGCCTCCCAGTGCCTCGCATGTACACTCAATTGATTATATGTGCATGTGAGGTGCTAGTGGGCAATGAGGGATGAAATGACATTCATTAATGGGCATCTGATAGATGACCACTAAGAAATACCATGACTGTGCTTCCCAGAAGCTTACACGCACACAATTAAAGTGTGCCTGTGAGGCGCTCAGGCCTCTGGGGCGGGCATGGCAGTTTTTCCTTGCCATCTATGCCCAGTAAGAAATGCCATGGCTGTACCCTGGGACAGCAGCCCCTGACACGCATCTGCCCCCTCGGACCCCCAGTGCCTCGAAAACGCACATAATCACATTAATCTTTAACGTGATTATGTCTCAGTGCAAGGCGCTGGCGTACCTTGGAGCAGGTATAATATTTTGTTCTGGCCATGTCTCACATTTCTCACCTGAATGTCCAGGGGTGTGTTCTTTGGAAATCTCCCGATGGGATACTGCAGCGGTCTTACCTTTTCGTTTATCTCAAAACTCGGTGGGAGAAGAGGAAAGGACAGTCCTCCCTATCCTCCCTAATGTACCCCTTAGTTAATCAAGAAAAGTACAAGGAGGCAGAATCCAAGGACCTCATCCCAAAAACTGGGAAAAAAACAATCTGGCATAAAAAACCTGCAACAAGTTTGATGTGAATGCAACAAAATATGGTTGATTGAACTGTTAATAAGCTCTGTAGTAATCCAATGAAAGAAGCATGGGTAGCAGCAAGACAGCAGGGAAGCATAGAAGGAAGGACCAGGACAGAAGGAAACAACAGACGAAGCAAAAAAGGAGGAAAAACAGGGGAATGCAATCCTGTGCTGGCAAGAGGGAAGAAGGGAAGGAAAACTTGCGCCCCCCCCAAAACAGGGACTCCGGAGGGTTGCAACACGGCGAGAGCTTCTCGTGGTCTGATGAAAAGCCAGAGTTTGGGTGCCATTTTGAAAATGACAAGACCGGCACCCGGACCAACAAGCAAGAACATCACGGGCTAACAAGGTGTCCTCCTCCATCTGTGCCACAGTGACCATTGCGTTGCTGTGACAGCATGGTTGATAAAGCAAGCGTGATAAGTGTTATTATGTAGATAAACTTGCACAGTAATGCATCCAGTCTAGCGATTCCTTATTGTAGTATGACATTTTATATTGGGCAGCGTTGAGAATGCAAGCATGATCAGTGATATTATTCTTTCTGTGGCATGACATTTTGTATTGATAAAAAAGAAAGGAGAAGATTCAAGCTTTGAATCCTCCCATACCCTGCACACTATATAGTGTTGGATAAACCAACCACTGTAATCTGAGGATAGAGATTTAAATATAGAAAATAATTTTCAACAACAGTAATTTTTGTAAAACACATTTGTTTATATATATTTTTTTGTAAAGAATAAATTGCATACAAGAAACAATGACAATGTTATTGTACAAAGAAGAAATAATTGGAAGAATTGTTGTCAGTAGTCCGTTATTTTCAAGTGGCGACGTGTTTCAAGGGAAAATGCCTCTTCTTCATAGGCCTAAAACAGACTACAAAGAAATATATGTTTTACAAAGGAACTGTCCAGTTTGATAAACCATACATACTAAGTAGCTTATACATCGAGTCAATGTTAACAGAGAGATCAAAAACAATTTTTCTACCAAACACTTTTTGGTTTACATGATATAAACAAAAATACTCCTCATATGTTTACATTCAGCTTTGTTATAAGTGAGTAAAGCAAGAATACATTCATGTGTTCCAAAACAAGGACCCTAGGATCCTTTCCAAATTTAAACATGACCACTGATGTGGTGCCCCAAATATTAAAAGTCAGGTAGGTGGGAGTCCCATGAACACCATTACTGTCCAACCAGAACACCGACCATGCGGTTAATTAATAATGGAATGAAAAAGGTTACCTATTAGTGCAGGAATGGAGATGTGTGTCGATTACTGCCACCACAAACTGGTGTGTACACGGATGTAGCAAGAAACTGCTTCCAAAGTGATGCTGTAGATCGGCAAGGTGATTATAGTTTTCAGTAAGAATAAAGTAACAGGAGCCAGTTCAATCTAAGAGATGAAAGCAAATTGAATGCTCATGTCAAGTATAGTGTTGAAAACAGTCAAAGAGAGGCCGAATACTCCTAAGGCATATGGTACTCAAGATAACACTACATAGTTCAGTATAAATCTGCAATCATCGTCAAGAAGGGATACAAAATTTAAAAGATAATGATGTTGCTACCGCATATTGCACTGGGTTATAGTAATCCCAATAGGACCTTACAGCAGCAAGCCAACTGTTTCCATATAGATACTCAAGAAAGCCTAAAAGAAGGCCAGGCGCATATGTCTCGTGGTATGGAACCCGCCACACCAGGAGAACCAAGTAATCAGCAAATTCTGGCAACAGTGGTAACAGCAGTGACAGCAGTATAGGTGAACCAATACAAAATCGTGCTCCACATCAGTCTATTCCCGCCACACAATTTGAAGACTTATCCGAAAATAATAACTCAACACCACAAATAGTTAATGAACCATCAAACTCGGGTGCTTTTTTACAAAAGCCAGGAGAGGCAACAAAAAAACAGCCCAGATAAAAGAACAAATAAACTCTGTGAATCTAGTGGTTAACTTCTCCAGCAAGACATTGGGCCTCAGCACGACTTTGGCGGTAACCCTTAAATCCGGCGGTAGCGCTAATACCGCCGGATTTAAGGGTCTGCCAAAGCAGGACTTCGGCAGATTTCACCCAATCCGCCGAAAATTCGTGCTCTTACCGCCGGCGGGAAGTCCGCCGGCGGTAAGAGCGTGAATTTTCCCTATTGAGCCCAATGGGGAATGGGGCATTCCCAAATGGGCTCAATGGGGAATGGGGAATTACTTTACTGCCGAACTCGTGATCCGGCGCTATTAGCGCCGGGGAGTTCGGCAGTAGGGCTATTACCACCGGCGGTAATACCACCGGCGGTAACGCCCAAGTTATTATCAGGCCCATTGTCTAGTGGTCAATTGAATATACTGAATAAAGGTCTGTCATTTGTCCCGACCTGCAACACCACGTTCTTTGATGAGAAGGTTTGCTTACATCGACTTCTAAGGAAAATTAGATTGAAAATATTCTTTGACTCGCAACCAGTGATGGAATCTGTCAGCACAACTGATGACCCATTAGAAATGCGCCCTAAAAGCTCCTTTGACCCTCACATCCAAAATTCAGTGCTAAATCTTTTTTAAAAAATGTTTTACAAGATCTCAACAGAATTAATTACAAAAGAAACACACCACTGAACATTAAAAACAGCCAATTGGATCATATAGAGAGCTTGGCTAAAGATGAATCGCTAACTATTAAGCCTGCGGATAAGGGAGGTGTCATCGTTGTAATGGACACTCCATTTTACAACAAGAAATGTCTTGATTTACTTGGCGATGAGGGTACATACTTGAAACTAGACAATGATCCTATTCTCGAGATTAAATCATTAATCATCAAGACCTTAGAGAAAGCTAAACTCAATCAATGGATTAGTGACAAAACATTTGAATACCTTATTAATAAACATCCTATCACACCAGTATTTTATAGATTGCCAAAGATCCACAAAGACCGTTTGAACCCACCATTACGACCAATTGTAGCGGGAACTGAAAGTATTTTTGATCCCCTTTCAGTATATGTTATCACATTACTTCAACCTTTGGTTCAAGCTACGTCCACCTATCTGAAGGACACCACTGACTTTCTCAACTGTTTGAAGGAAATCACGGCTATTAGCTCAGACTGTATTTTGTTCAGTCTTGATGTGTGTAGCCTTTATACCTCTATACCTCTTGGTGAAGGCATTGAAGCGGTCGAATGGCTACTTCTCAATACAACGAATCTCAGAGGAGAGGCAGAATTCATTATTGAACTATTGCACATCATACTATACAATAGTTATTTTCGATTTTTGGCAAATACTATCTACAGATATCGGGAACGTCTATGGGGTCTTCCATGGCACCTGTGTATGCAAACACCTTTATGTTTAAATTTGAAAGTGACTATGTATTAGATCATTCCAAATGGTCATCATACATATTGATATGGAAACGTTTCATCGACGACATCTTTGGAATATGGTGTGGGACTCATGATGAACTGGAATTCAGTACATTCAAGAATTAATTTCACCATGGAAATTGGAAATCCATCTCTTCACTTCTTAGATGTGAACCTGAAGTTAGAGAATCGTAACATTTCGACCAACATTTACCATAAACCTACAGATGCAAACAACCTATTACACTTTTCAAGCTTCTACCCCAAAGCCATGTTACAAAGCCTTCCATATAGCCAGATCTTGAGGCTAAAGAGAATCATGAAAAAGGGGGAGGTATCGCAAAGAGCAACTCGCGATACAAACAGGGGCACAAACCGTAGCAGCCAGATAGCTGCTAAGACACTTTCGTTCAAACTCTTAATAACTTTAAATAAGACAATTCAAAAAAGCTTTTTTATATAAGGTTTGAAAATAAGGTAAGTAGTATTCAAAACAAATGACCAACAGTAAACTCTTGTCGGTAATATTTCAACAATTTCCAAACACAAATTTCATATGAAAAAATCTCTGCACAAGTGATCGTTCAATAAACTTTTCGAAAACACATCAGGGTTACAAATTCAATTGTTGACAAACTGTTTCATTCAAATAATATACACTGATATCTAGACAGAGAAGTGCTGTTGTTGTTGTGTCTTCTGTCCTATACTACGCGTTTCGGGTTTACTTTAACCCTTCTTCAGGTAATGATATCAGATAATTCTTTCTGTAAAATTAATAGGAGGTAATTATTATAATATCAAGTTGCTACATTTCTCAGAAGAACAAGAAAAAGAAACAAGACTAGGGGCTGTGATAACCAATCACTTAACTAACCAGTACTTAAGGTCAAAGATCTGGGTCAATATTCGCAAAGAGTTCACTCTGTGGACTTCCTGAACCTAAAAATGACAGAAAATTGCACCTTACTGTCAAACTAAAGGTAGGTGTTAATAGTGAGTGCAATGGCGATCTGGAATGGGACCAGAGGCGCAACGAAGCACTGGGTCCCACTCTCAGATCGCTGGGCTGAAAAAAACTTTCATAGCTCACCTATCGGGGTAGTCGATGCTAGGTATGGAGATCGTAGGGTACTTCAACTGTTCCAAAGCCGCATCTTGAGAAAAAGTGCAAGCAGCTGTAATAAATAGACAAAGGTATTGTTGTTTTAAATCTATGCTAGAAGTACATGACCTGGATAAACTCTTTAAATTTGGCTATGAGGCGTTACCTGGAGCTGAGTATGGTGTGACTTCCTTGGTTGAATGAGGTGTTACCGTTCCACGTCGTTAATTTCCAATTCCCATGGAGAATAAGACGGATAAGGTCACAAGACAACCTTTAAATGTACGTGCGTGGAGCTTCGCGTCGGTAACTGATGCCATCTACAACGCGGCGGTAAGACCGCTGTGGAACTCTGTTAGAAAGGGGGATACAATCGCACCCCCGTGTTAGTCTACATGAACTAGAATCGCACCCTATCTCACGGGTTTGTGTTAGCCGCTGGAGCGAGAGAGTTACCTGCTTCAATAAGTACGAGCCTTGCACCGCATTTGCCTAACGGGAGTACAGCAAACTTCCTGTTTTTCCTACAGTTTCAGCGTGGCTAGTGGCGACGTATATGGGTAAATAGACTAGAATGTAAGGGCGGTTCAAAACGGCGGCCATGTTGGAAGGGAAAGTAATTAACGCCTATCCATGCGGTTATGTGAATGAGAACTAACCTAGCTGGTATTATAGAGTAATGGTTAATCTAAGGGACAAAAGGAACTGACTGCCCGTTTTGCCTATTCTTTACTGGAGGTTCATTCGCTCACAGGTTTATCGGTATATGACCAACTTACGGTCATAGTTGGCAACACGTTATAGAGTTACAAAACAAATTTCCTCTATAACCATCTAACAAAAATATCTCAGATGCATGTCTCAACAGTTTGTATGTAACAACCAGTATATCTAGAACAAACAATATCGCTTCTAAACATACAAAAGGTTTTTGATCTTCAAGAACAGTGATGAACATTAAATCACAAAACATTGCAACAGATAGTCCATCGAAAATATATACCCAATTAGATCTCGAAAAACAGTAATGAACCTTCAATCACAAAACTTTATAGCAGACAGTCTATCACAAAAAACAATACAAATCCCATTCTAAGTTCATTCCCCGGGGAGCCATTGAGTCCAATTTGTCTATCCAGAATGTTTCTCTTTGTTGAAGCAATTTTTGTAGGTTGCCTCCTCGTCTAGGTAATTTAACATGTTCCAAAATTACAAACTGCATTTGTGCAATTGTGCGATTGCGTTCATTAAAATGTTGTGCTACGGGGGATTTCATGAGTTTTAGTCGCACATTAGATTTATGTTCGCACCATCGTTGTTTGGCTTTCCTGCCTGTAAGACCCACATAATAGAGCCCACAGGGACACTTAATGCCATAAATAACACTCCGAGTGTCACATGTGGAAGTGTGATTTAGTGCAATCTTATTACCTTTATGAGGGTGATGAATGTAATTACCTTGCAGGACATTGTGACAGCAGTTACAGTTGTTACATGGGAGGGTTCCCTTAAAGTTGCTCATCTGTATTTTCTTTGCGGAGAAGTCTGATTTGATCAGACAATCTCGGATTGACTTGCTCTTATTGTAAGCAAAAAGTGGAGGTGTCGGAAAAAGGCTTACTAATTTAGGATCAAGTGATAATTTCTCCCAATTATTTTTCACTATCTTTTTAATCTGTCTACTTTGTTGCGAGTAAGTAGTGACATACACAATGTCAGTAGTATCTTTCTTGGCAGTTGGACTCAAAGCTTGTTGTCTAGTAATGTTCTTGACTTTTTCTTTATCATGTTGTAGCTGTGTCTGGTCATAACCTCTCGAGAGTAATTTCCTGGTTAGTTCATTCGCTTTTTTATCAAATTCATCTTCTTCGGATACGATTCTTCGGTATCTCAATAGTTGGCTCAGAGGGATACTTTCGATTGTTGTTTGTGGATGAAAGCTAGATGCAAGGAGAAGACTATTCCTATCTGTTGATTTGGTGAATACGGTAGTAGAAAGTTTCCCCTGATGTTCATACACCATTACGTCAAGGAATTCCAATGATGTTCTACTCACTTTGTAGGTAAACTTGATCCTTTGTGCCAATGTGTCCATAAACTTGAAAAATTGTGTTAGTTCTTCTTCTGTTCCACTCCAGATACCGAAGAGGTCGTCTATGTACCTCGTGTAGAGTTTCAATTTTTGATTCCACATCTGATTATCGAGAACTTTCGTCTCTTCTATGTCATGAAGATATTTGCATAACTGGGAGCCATCACGGCACCAGAAATTTGAATATAATATTTGTCCTCAAACATGAAAAAGTTATTATTCAAGACAATTGTAAGTAGCTGCATGACAAACAGTCTATCAGACTTAATGTTGCTGGCTGTTCTTAGGAGTGCCCATTCGATTGCCTCAAGTCTTGCCTGATGAGTAATATTTGTATAAAGGCTGGTGACATCCATAGTAAACAAAATGTCCGTAGTTGGATCAAAGGAAATCGTTGTCAATTTCAATAGGAAATCATTGGTGTCTTTGATGTAGGAACGAGCCCTTTGTGCTAGAGGTTGGATTATTTTATCTACATATTGTGCAAGTGGTTCCAAGAGACTATTGCTAGCCGCTATTATTGGACGTCCTGGTGGGTTCTGTAGATCTTTGTGAATTTTCGGTAAAACATAAATAACCGGCATGATTGGATGTGAATTTGTCAAAAACGCTTTAGTTTTGTATGAAATAATTTCCTCTTCTTCTGCCGCATCTAAGGTTTTCTTGATTATCTCTCTCACTTGTTCGGTTGGATCTGTATTGACTTCCATATAAGTCTCTGTATCAGCAAGTTGTCTTTCCACTTCTACTTTATACTTCGATGTATCTAATATCACCAAGGCACCACCCTTGTCCGCCGGTTTGATAATAATTTCTGGATTTCGCCAGAGTCTGTCGAGTGCTTGTTTTTCCCTCGCAGTCAAATTTGTGCGCTGTTTTCTTTTGAAGTTGATTTTCTTAAAGTCATTAAGAACAGATTTTTGAAAAGATTTCAAAATACAGTTCTGAACCGGAGGAGCAAATGTACTCTTGGATTTCATTTCAAGAAATTCAGACTGAGCCTCCTTTTCAGGTACTTCAATTAAATCAAAAAAGACTTTAAGTTTCATCTTTCGCATCAGTTTAAAGAAGCTGATATTTTCTTTCAATAAAGTACTTGAATAATGGGGAACAAATGAGAGTCCCTTTTGGAGCGTCTGGTGTTCAAATTGACTTAGTTGGTATCTTGAAATATTGACTACTAGGTCTTCTTGGGCTGAGGGGGTATTTTTTTGGGAGGATTTCTTTTTTTGGCTGCGTCGGATCTTAGCCGGTCTAAAAAAGAATAGGATGTGGGTGGTATCTCTGAAGTAGGCGCTGTGGAAGTGCTAGGTGTTTGACTAAAGCCACGTTGTTCTTTCTCTGGTGTTCGTGGCTGATGTGGGCGTTCGCTAGGTTCTTGTTGGTTTTCTACCTCACTGCTCGAAGCTTCAGAGGTATTAGTAGAATTGTTCGGCATTGGCTTGTTCTTATTAAAGAAGGGTTGTTTATTTCTTGTAGAGTCCTGTTGTTGATAGTATTCTTTCCATGTATACACAATGTCTAGTTTATAGTCTAGTGTATCTCTCCTGAATTTGTGAACATTTTTTGTCTCCAGGCCAGTTTTGAAATCATCCAGTTTGCTATTCACCTCCTCTAGTAGTTGTGACAGTTCCTCTTTATTAATAAAAGTCGAAAGAGCTTTCTTAGTATTTTCAATATCCGTTTCTAGCGTTGTCAATGATTTTGATAATTCTTCTATCGACAGAATGATAAGATCCAAGGAACACTAGTTCAATATTTGTCTCCACCTTTTAATGAACTCGGGATATTCTTTGCACAATGTAGGTTCGAGATCAATTCTAAGTCCTCTTTAGAATTCTTCTAAAGAGAATCATCTCAGAACCAGAGGTCCTTGACACTGAATGTTCTACACTCATTGAAAAATTTAAACAAAGAGGTTACCCTGATGAAGTACTGAATGATGCCAAGACTAGATCCCTTAACGTGACAAGAAATTATTTATTAAAATCAAAACCTCGTGAGAAAGACATCCGATTACTATTCATCTCTAAATTCTCACGCCAGAGTTTCCAAATCAGCAAAAGTATTGAGAAACACTGGGCAATCTTACATAATGATTCATCACTTCTCAAATTGTTCCCGAAGGCCCCCATGATGTGTTTAAAAAGAGGTAGAAATTTGAGGGACAGACTCATTAAAGCCGAAAGGCCACTGAAAGAAAATCAACGATTCCTGAGCACTCAGAAGAAAGGCACACACTGTAATAACATCACCAGGGGTAATTTGCTCTCCCATCCACAAACAGGCAAGAAAATAAAAATTCATGACTTCTCTACTTGTTTAACATCAGGAGTTATTTACACGATGAAATGCCCCTGCGGTAAACTGTTCGTAGGTCAAACTATGAGACCAGCTAAGGAACGTTGGACAGAACATAAATCCAACATACGATGTAATAATCAACGTTCACCAGTGGCAAGACATTTTAACTCCGAACACCATACAATTGCCCAGATGCGATTTCAGATTCTTGAGGTTGTAAGGAAACCCCAAAGAGGTGGTGATTATCACTCTATGCTCCTTCGGAGAGAACTATTTTGGATCAACCTCTTAGACACTGTGCAACCCAAAGGACTAAATGAAGAGCATTCACTGAATTGTTTTCTATAAGGGTTGATTTTGAATTGCGCCATCTGGGCTTAATACAACTGCTTTTAATGTGTAAACATTTGTTTTGATCTTAATCTTATTGTGATTTATAATTTTTTGTAGACTCCTGGGTACTCTACCAGGGAGATGTTGTGAAACCAATCTCGCCCTCCACTCTTTATGTATTACATTAGACCTTGTGAATTGAACTTTCTTTTATGTACCACAACAATATCATGTAAATTGAATAACTCCTCTTAATTGTTTTTCTTACAGCACATGTTAACCAATTATTATGTTTGTTTTCCATTAGGATTTAAAACCTGAAGTTTGAGATTACTTTCTCTGTACAGTGATGATCACTGTGATATGATGCCTCTTTCTACAACTAACAGCACCAGCACTGCTGGGTTTGGTTGGTCCACTATGTGATATCCATGACTGTCCGACTTGAGTAAGGACCTTTTTGCGGTCTCTATTCCCCTTTTATCAGTACCAGTTTCGACCTCTTGTTGGGTCACTCCACACTCTTATTAATCTTTCAGACTTTCTTATTACGTTCTTAACTACAGTACACATTAGCCACCCTTGTTAATACTATTTCTATTTTAATTTGTTTTTCCCATTTATACGACTTTTGATACTGTTTATATCACTACTCTATACTGTTTTTTCATTATTTTTTCTTGTCCCTCTATTCACCCATTTTCCTTATCTGTAATCTCTAGTTATTTTGTTTCCTCAGCTTTCCCTTGTAAGAACCTCCTTAATCATCCATTGAACATGTTATGTTTGCTCGCAGCACTTGAGTTACATTTCAACATGGCCACCGCGCTACACCGAAAAGGACACTCTTTGTCCTTCTTCTGATTTGACGTCTATTGCATCCGCTTGGATTATCACATGATGCATTCATCACCTATTCCTTTTTTAAGGGTTTTACTTCATTACCATGACGACCTATGCCGATGCTTGCATGCAAATTCGTGACTGCGCTTTTCCTCGCGGTCGGAGGTAAGAATCATCGCTCCTTGAATAGAATGTCAGGGACTCTCTGAAAAGTTATGAATCGTTACGTGTATTTATGCACTTTCTTCACGTTGGTTTCAGCGTCCGCGCTAGTGAATTACTTCAGGACTCTGCCTTCACAGTGAAGTTCTGGCAGTAAGAGCTACAGAGAGCTCTGGTCTTTACACATCCAGCTGATGGACTAACACTTACCGAACGCATACTCGAATAAACCAATTTCTGGGTATGACTTTATCTATTTACATTATTTGTTCCCGTACTCTTGTTCAATATTTAGTTAATAGGTTTCTTTCGTTAAAAAATGTTTTTGTAGATTGCTTCACTTTCGAAATTTTCCGCACGTCGAGTAAACTCTGGCTGGCACTGATGGTCTTTGAAGACATAGCATTAGTACACCACCTGACTGCCATATTCACTTCGCTTTTGGATTGGTGTAAGTCTTGTTGGGCTTTTTCCATCCCCACATTTTCAATTCTAGTGTACATAATCCCCTGATTACTTGGTTCTCCTGGTATGGCGGGTTCCATACCACGAGACATATGCACCTGTCTTTCTTTTTGGCTTTCGTGAGTATCTATATGGAAACAGTTGGCTTGCTGCTGTAAGGTCCTATTGGGACTGCTATATCCCAGTGCAATATGCAGTAGCAACATCATTATCTTTTAAATTTTGTATCCCTTCTTGACGATGATTGCAGTTTTATACTGAACTGTGTAGTGTTATCTTGAGAACCGTATGCCTTAGGAGTATTCGGCCTCTCTTTGACTGTTTTCAACACTATACTTGACATAAGTATTCAATTTGCTTTCATCTCTTAGATTGAACTGGCTCCTGTTACTTTATTCTTACTGAAAACTATAATCACCTTGCCGATCTACAGCATCACTTTGGAAGCAGTTTCTTGCTACATCCGTGTACACACCAGTTTGTGGTGGCAGTAATCGACACACTTCTCCATTCCTGCACTAATAGGTAACCTTTTTCATTCCATTATTAATTAACCGCATAGTCGGTGTTCTGGTTGGACAGTAATGGTGTTCATGGGACCCCCACCTACCTGACTTTTAAAATTTGGGGCACCACATCAGTGGTCATGTTTAAATTTGGAAAGGATCCTAGGGTCCTTGTTTTGGAACACATGAATGTATTCTTGCTTTACTCACTTATAACAAATCTGAATGTAAATATATGAGGAGTATTTTTGTTTATATCATGTAAACCAAAAAGTGTTTGGTAGAAAAATTGTTTTTGATCTCTCTGTTAACATTGACTCGATGTATAAGCTACCTAGTATGTATGGTTTATCAAATTGGACAGTTCCTTTGTAAAACATATATTTCTTTATAGTCTGTTTTTAGGCCTATGAAGAAGAGGCATTTTCCCTCAAAACTCGTCGCCACTTGAAAATAACGGACTACTGACAACAATTCTTCCAATGATTTCTTCTTTGTACAATAACATTGTCACTGTTTCTTGTATGCAATTTATTATTTACAAAAAAATATATATACACAAATGTGTTTTACAAAAATGACTGTGTTGAAAATTATTTTCTATATTTAAATCTCTATCCTCAGATTACAGTAGTTGGTTTATCCAACACTATATAGTGTGCAGGGGATGGGAGGATTCAAAGCTTGAATCTTCTCCTTTCTTTTTTGTTAATTGTGGAGGTCTTGTGCCAGGATCTCAGTTCCTCCCCTGCACCTTAAACTCAATTGAGTTGTTTGTTTACTTCTCCAAAACAGCACTTTAAAGTAGGAGTGCACCAATTTCGGAATTCTCATGACATTTTGTATTGGGCATCTTTGAAAAAGCATGCATGATAAGTGTTATTATGTAGCTCGACTGGCATTTTAGTACAGCCAGTTTGGACATGTTTTCATACTTTGGCATGCATTTTTAATGGTAAAGCCAACTGGAGTATGTTCTTACGTGGGGATACTGCCATATATATTGGCAGAACAAACATGGACATGTTTTGTTATCGTATCATTACTGGCATTATGTGCAAAGCAAACATGAGTATGTTCTTAAATGGGAATACTAGCGTATAATGGTGCAGTTAGCATAGAAATGTATGGGCACAGCCAGTGTGAAAATGTTTTATATTGGCACATATTGTCTGACAGGGCATCATGAAAATGTGTTGGAGAAATGCTCCTGTGCACTGGTGGTGACTTCGTATTGTTTTTTTTTCATGATTTACCTACCCTACAACACCAATTGTAAACTGTTTGGTTTTTTACCCAATTTTTTTTTTAAAAAGTGTGCTCTAAAATGCACCATTTAAACCCATTATTTTAAAACAATTCTTGGGGGAGAACCCCACCGAACCCCTCTTTATTGGTGAGGGTTACCTTGCTACGCTCGATCGCTGCGGCATCTCTGGGACGTATATTTACGAAAAAATTCACCAGCCGCCACTGAGCAAATATGGTTGCCTTTGTGAGCCTTTGCAACGCATTTTCATTGTGTTTTTGCTGTTGCAGCTGTGCAATCTGTTTCTTGATTATTTTTTCTTGACATGAAAGATAGCATGGTCAATGGAGAGGGATCATGGGAGGTTTAGTCCAAAATATCTGCAGAGACACAGGATGAGCATCACTAGAACCCATTTGAGAATGGGTTCTAGTGATGCTCTTGCTGTCTTTCTATATTTGCACTTGTGCCTTTCTGCATCTGATTGGCATTTCTTGTGGGGTGGGATTTAGGCAGTACACAAAAGAAAGATTTAAGCCACTCATTGCTTTGCATCTGTAATCAGTGGAGTACATGCCAGCAGTGAACTGGTTTGTTCCTGGCCTGTGTCTTTTCAGTTATTGTTGTTCCAGTATCATCGTTGTCTTTAGTCTGCTGCTGTGTCTTGTGTTGTGCTTCTTTTGCTACACAGCCCTTAGCCTGTGCCCGTGCGGTCAGCAGACATGGTATCCAGGTACAGAGTGCAGTTTTTCTAGACAAGTCTACAACTCCCCGGATGTATGTCCTGAGATACTCTGAACGGTCTTCACAGACGATCAATTCTCCATTGGAAGGAAAATACACAGGTGACATCTTGGTGAGCGGATCCATGCAGAGTGCAATCTCAGACAACAGAGCCAATTCAGCCTTTCATGCTTAGAGATCCATAAATTGGGCAACATTAAAATGGGTAAATCAGTTACTACCAGCTCTGCAAAACGACAAAACACAGCTAGCAAGCATTTTCAAAACCCAGTATCTTCATTGGAAAACAGTTGTGTGTATATATAAAATCAGGGGCTATTTTAGTTGTTTTAAGAGAGAGGGTTCTAGGATCTGTAACAGTTGTTAGTTTGGGCTATTAGGCGGTGCTTTAGAGCACCCTATAAAATGAAATTATTGCATTAGACTACAGAGAGGGAGGAATGGCATATGAGGTGGGACACAAAGCTTGTAGGTGGTGTTTGCTTATTTGCTCACCCATTGACTGCCCATGGCCATGCTAATCCATAGGCATCCTGCACAGCAAGAACCTGGTAATACGTTTTTAGCATGTTTAGGTCCTTTTGAAGGGGTTTATCTGTGGATTAAGTGTATTTTACAAATCGTTTTCTTTTCTGCTGTTTCAACTTCTAGAAAGGTCTGCCTTGGGGTGTAGTGCTTTGTTTCTGTTCACTTTTCCTCTCCCCTCCGATGTCTGATAGCAATTGGCTGAGGTAGTCAGGGGTGCCTGTCCCTTGTCTCTACTTTCCCCTGTTGCAGTTAGTAATCCATAGGCATCCTATGGAGCAAGCACCTGGCAGGATGTTTCCAGCCTGTTTGGGGTCTTTTGGGGATGTTTTATGTGGAAATTACAAATCGTTTTTTCTGCTGGTGTGCCTGTCTATTGTCAGTTTCCCTTGCTTGCAGTTAGTAATCCATAGGCATCCTGCACAACAAGCACCTGGTAATACGTTTCCAGCCTGTTTAGGTCCTTTTGATGGGTTTTATCTGTGGTTTAAGTGTATTTTACAAATTGTTTTTTTTCTGCAGGTTCAACTTCTAGAAAGCACTTGGTGGGGGGTATTTTTGGGGGTCAACTTTTTCGGCCTAGTGTCCTCTTTAAATGAACAATGGAGAGGTGTTGCGTATGTGAAAAGATAATCGGAGGAACCACTTCCCCACCTCTGAGGTTAGACATAAGTTTGTTGTATTCACACATGAACTTCGCCACACATTTTTGGTTTGCTTTCAAATTGAGTATTTTATGAATCACACAAAATTGTGAGTATACATCATTAATATCCTAATGGAGCGCTCTTGTTGATGACACTTGCTTCGGCTCTTTCCTGACCCTTTTTCATATCTGGGCATATCACAAGTTCACTTCATATATAAAATCAAACATAAGCAAACATAATGTGATATGGGAAGGGATATTGGGTAAGGATGGATGGGGTTTAAGAGAAAATAAGAAAAACAAGACCAAACATGTTTAAAATAGTATGAATAAAGCGTGAGAGAAGTCATATGTAAATCACAGTCTCTGCATAATGTTGTATATAGTGAAAGACAACAAGGTTTATATCATCTCCTTAACGCATTACTAAATCATCACACTGTGGCTCAATGAGACGGTATACCAGCATACTTATTATCCTCTCAAATATTCCAAATTGACAAAACCCGCCTTTCCCATTAGAGTTATGTTGACCTTAATTGGCTGGACTACATTAGTAATCAAAAGTAATTTTCTACTCCAGAAACCCCCCACTACTCTTATTACCTCTTATCAAGCCTAATTGTGTAAGGCACCCATTTTCGCACTCAGTCTAAGTGTGTAAAATAGCTATCGTCTAGATGGAGCCTAAATTACATAGAGTAACCATACTTCATCCCAAACTGTTGGTATAGCAGTGTTATATGTCCCTGTTGTACTCTGAGACATAACTGTGCTGCGCCCCAGTTAGTCATTATGTTCGGCACCATAGCTAATTTGTATTAAACGTTGCCACACCCTGTAACTAGACATCGTAAGGCAAAATTGGCGGGAAGCACAACCATTACTGTGCACCAGAAACCCAGCTACTCTTAAACTATTACTACTCTGTAAACGGTGCCGACATAGTTGGCCTCTGAGCTGAATTGTGCTACACTCCATAGTCAGCCATTGTGATACACATCATAGCTGGCCATTGTACTGAATTGTGGAAGGAAATGTGTTGCAACAGCATGTATACTGAGGGGCAGACGCCATGCAGGATTTAGATGTATTTTGCAGGAAATTAAATGTGTTGTGTCCAAATTTATTTTGGGGGTAGGAAATGTGTTACAACAGACATATTAGGAAGATCAGCAATGTGTTTCATTTGGATAGCCAGGCGTCACATTTACATAGAATTATGAAGATTAGCCATACGTCACATTTACATAGAATTGTGAAGATTAGCCATGCATCACATCTAGATATAATTGTGAAGAATAGCCATGCGTCACATTTAGGTAGAATTGTGAAGATTAGACATGCATCACATTTAGATAGATCTGCGCAGAAGAGCATGCAGCACATCTTGATAGAATTGTGAAGATTAGCCATGCGTCACATCTAGGTATAATTGTGAAGATGAGCCATGCGTGTCATGATTCGCCGTTCCAGCCCCTTCTTGACTACTTGGTCCATAAGGCATTGCTACACCCCTTCTAGGGCACACCCAACATGGCCGACGCTAGTGCGCGAGTACCGCGCTAGCATTTCCAGGAGTTCGCCAGTTCCTTGAAACGAGACACGCCCCCGCAGCGCTTTGCGTCTCAACGCTAGTCTTTCCGAACTTCGGCAAGTGCGCTCGTATTTTCCCGTGCTCTTACTGCCCTTGTTCAGGATCTTAGGACCTTCCCGTCCTAGCCCTTGTGCTCCCCCTTATCCTGGACCTTCGCCCGTTGCACCACTTCTCCCATTCCTTCTCCTGGTTTCATCCTGGTTCCTTCCTTCCGGGACTTTCACTACTCTGCTCCTTCCTGGAAATTGAACGCAGACTCGCTTACAAGTCCCGAGCTGTTCGGAAAAAGGAGAAGAACCAGCCCAAGACTTCAAAGGACGAACAGGTGAGATTTCAAGCAAAGCGTGACAGTTTGAGACACCAAGGAATGAATATTGATTCTACAATGGAATCCGCCGTCCAAGACCTCATGAGAGGTATGTAAGAGCTGACAACTGAAGTTCAAAACTTAAAGGCGGAAAATGCCGCCTTAAAACCACTCATGCTCTCCAGGGACTCTGCCTTCCAAGAAAGAGCCATAGTAGGGGGTATTGTGGACAAATACGACGGAACCACCAAGACATGGCGCTCCTTTCTCGACTTGTTTTTGGTTCATTTCACCTTTAAACCCTACTATTTCTCAACTCCCAGAGCCAAGGTTGGCTTTATAATTTCCCATCTTTCAGGAAACGCATTGGCTTGGGCGACCCCTCTAGTAAATGCAAAGGATGCACTGCTGGACAACTATGAAGGCTTTGTGGATGCCTTCAAGGCTATGTTTGATCGACCTGAGCAGGTGTATAGCGCCCAAGAGAGGCTTTTGGAGTTTCAACAAGGTTCTCAGTATATGTTGTCATACGTCACCCATTTCAAACAATTGGCCAAGGAAGCTGACTCGGCTCTAGAAGTCTGTTTTACTCTTTTTTGCCGTGGATTGAACAACGAAATCAAGGATGAACTTGCCTGGGTAGCCCGCCCAAGCTCCTTCCAGGCCTTATTGGACTTGGCATTACAAATTGATTTCCGTATCCAGGAAAGAAAATCAGAAAAGAAAAAGACACGTTCCCTGCCAACAAAGGTTCCATTGAATTACCCCAGTCGCAAAGAGACGACTGCCAGTCCTCAGTCGGATCCGGAACCAATGCAACTTGGCTCCTTACGAGGTCCCATTTCTCCACAAGAAAGAACCCGTAGAATTGAGACGAGGCTATGTATGTATTGTGCATCCGACAAACACCTGCTAAGAAATTGCCCAAAAGCTCCACCCAGGCGTTCGGGAAATGCCAGCTCCCGATCTTGAACGGAGCTCAGTTTCGGGAGAAAGATTCGTGCTCCAAGTTTTCTCCAGGTAAACCCTGTCAAACCACAAACAATCTAGTCATTCTTCAAGTGTTTCTATCAGTGACCAAGGATAAAACATATTCCGTCCTGGCCTTGGTGGACTGTGGGGCAATGGGGATTTTCCTCGATCATGATTAGGCCTTAAAACATAATATTTCCTGGGAACCCAAGGACATTATTCAGGCTGTCGAAGGCATCGATGGAAGCCCATTATCTTCAGGACCCATAACCCAACAAACCACAGAACTGTTGCTGTCCATAAACAACCACCAAGAAATATTACACTTCGATCTAATAAAGGCTGCCCATTATCCGATGGTACTAGACATGCCCTGGCTTCAGAGACACAATCCGTACATTAACTGGACCGCGGGATCCTTGTTTCTAGGATCAGAGTATTGTCTTTCGCACTGTCTGGCTCAAAGCGCTCCATCCTGTGTCCAGGAATCACAGGAGACTAAGAACCCACACATTAGTGTGTCTACGGTTACACAGGTACCTGAGTTTTACCAACGATTCTCGGATGTATTTTCCTCAGAAATTGTGCAAGCATTACCTCCTCACAGACCCGAAGATTGTGCCATCAAAACAGATGACTCTGCAGTCATACCATTCGGTAGGATGTTCATACTTTCTGAACCTGAAAAGAGAGCCCTACGTGAATATTTGGATACAAACCTATCCAACGGAACCAATCGCCCATCAAAATCTCCAGCAGGAGCATCCTTATTCTTTGTGCCCAAGAAAGATACCAAGGAACTTCGACCCTGCTTGGATTACAGGGGGCTTAACCAATTTACTCGAAAAGACCGTTATCCACTACCACTGATCTCAGATATCCTGGAAGCAGTCCGAGGAGCGGTAATCTTTACCAAACTTGACCTTCAAGGAGCTTACCATTTGATCCGCATAAGAGAAGGTGATGAATGGAAAACGGCCTTCAGGACACCCTTTGGACATTTCGAGTACTTGGTAATGCCTTTCGGGTTGTCAAATGCACCAGCAGTGTTTCAACGGTTCATGGATATAGTGTTCTCCGACATGCTGTTCCTTTTTGTCATCATTTACCTGGACGATATCTCAATCGACTCCAAGAATCCAACACAACATCAAGAACATGTCTCTATGGTCTTACAACATCTACGTGAGAATAATCTACTCGCTAAACCTGAGAAATGCATCTTCCATGTTCCTACAGTTCGTTACCTGGGATTCATCCTAGGCCCTCGAGGAATTGAGATGGATCCTGCCAAAGTCGACTCAATCCTATCTTGGCCCAGTCCCACATCTGTAAAACAGATACAATCCTTCCTGGGTCTTGCCTACTTCTACTGGAAGTTCATACCAACTTTTTCTGCCATTGTACAACCCATAGTCGCCTTGCTAAAGAAAGAAGTTCCTTTTAATTGGACTAAAGATCAAGAATCGGCATACCAGGAGTTGAAACAAAGATTCACTCGAGGACCCATCCTGGCACAACCTGATATTGACAAACACTTCCTGGTGGAAACAGATGCTTCAAATTACGCCATAGGAGCTGTTCTGAAACAACAATCGGAAGACAAAAAAGAACATCCCATTGCCTATCTATCTCGGACTCTAAACCCCAGTGAAACCCACTATTCTGTTCTGGAGAAGGAGTTTCTAGCTATCCGACAGGCATTTACAGAATCGCGCCATCTGCTCTTAGGGGCCAGATTTCCAATTCAAGTTAGGACTGATCACAGGAATCTACAAATTCTCCAATCCTTAGAGTGCAGAAACAGTCGGCAGGCTTGCTGGGCATTTTTCTTTGCTCAATATCAGTTTCAGATAAATCATGTTTCAGGAGTTACAAACGTTATCGCTGATGCCTTTTCCAGGTGACCGGACTATGAACCAGAGGGAACCTGTGCCCTTCCTAAAATGTTTCCCGATTCCCTTTTTGTTGCCCACGCGAATTCTTTAATGGATAATATCCATTCTGCAACATCTTCGTCTGACCTCTGGAAGGAGTTTCTTCAGACAAATAGATGGGACCTCTCAGCAAAAGAGTGATATTTGTTCAAAGAGAAGAGTTTAGTGATACCCACACACGAATTGAGAGTAAAAATCATGAAACTCTGCCATGATTCCTTCTACTCAGGGCATCGTGGTATTTCAGCAACTCTCAGGATCATTCAGAGGAACATTTGGTGGCCCAGAATGGCCGAAGATGTAAGAAATAACATACGAGCTTGCGCAATCTGCTGTCAGAATAAACATGACAATAAGAAATCAGCCGGACTCCTGTATCAGCCTGCCTTACCCGACCGACCCTGGACGACCATTGCTACTGACTTTATCGTGGATCTGCCTCCTTCCAAAGGGTTTACGACCATAATGGTGACCATAGACCTGTTTTCCCATATGGCCCATTTCACTCCCTTGGAAAAACTACCTTCAGCACAACAAATGGCAGGAATATTCATAAAGCACATCTTTAGACTTCATGGCCTTCCTTCCAAGATCATTTCAGATCGGGGCCGCCAGTACGTCTCCCAGTTCTGGAAGTATCTGTGCAAGGTGTTAGGCATCCAATGAGCCTTGTCCTCTGGATACCATCCCCAGACCAATGGAATTACAGAACGAGTCAACCAAACTCTCGAACAATATTTACGATGCTTTGCCTCCCAGGTCCAGGATGATTGGTCTGTCTTGATATCCGTGGCAGAGTTTGCTTACAATAACTCAGATCATACAGCCATTAAGACCAGTCCATTCATCTGCTCACAGGGATTTCAATCCTGGAAAAAGATCCACCCAGTCTTTCATACCTCTTTACTGAAACCTTACTCACTTGACAACAGGACCTCTCCTCGACCTACCCCCGTGATCAACAATGATCAGGTCGAATTTGAAGTAGCCAGGATTTGTGACTCCAGATACAGACGGGGTCGCCTCCAATATTCGGTGGAATCGAAAAGGTACCCACCTAGGGAGTGAACATGGGAACCAGTGTCCAACATGAATGCCCCTCGTTTGCTGCGACGGTTTCATTCAACGCATCCGGGCAAACCAGGAGGGTCGCAGTTTAAGAGGGGGCATGCTGTCATGATTCGCCGTTCCAGCCCCTTCTTGACTACTTGGTCCATAAGGCATTGCTACACCCCTTCTAGGGCACACCCAACATGGCCGCTTCCAGGAGTTTGCCAGTTCCTTGAAAAGAGACACGCCCCCGCGGCACTTCGCGTCTCAACGCTAGTCTTTCCAAACTTCGGCAAGTGCGCTCGTATTTTCCCATGTTCTTACTGCCCTTGTTCAGGATCTTAGGACCTTCCCTTCCTAGCACTTGTGCTCCCCCTTATCCTGGACCTTCGCCTGTTGCACCGCTTCTCCCATTCCTTCTCCTGGTTTCATCCTGGTTCCTTCCTTCCGGGACTTTCACTATTCCGCTCCTTCCTGGAAATTGAACGCAGACTCGCTCGGAATACTCAACACGCTGGCGACGGAGGATACGCGTCCGAGTCTTTACAAGTCCCGAGCTGTTCGGAAAAAGGAGAAGAACCAGCCCAAGACTTCAAAGGACAAACAGGTGAGATTTCAAGCAAAGTGTGACAATGCGTCTCATTTAGGTAGAATTGTGAAGATTAGCCATTGTCACGCCCTCTCACACACCCCATCTCCCACTTCCCCCCTCACACCTGTCTCTCCCATCAGGCGCTTCTCGCCGTCGTGTTCTCCATTCACATCAGCAGGGGAAACACGGCAGGCGGGATACCATGTTGGGCGGACCCACCTCTTTTCGCCCATTTCCGCGTTGGCGGTTGCCATGGCGCCTCCTGCACAGCCGGCGACGCCAGGATACCTGGAAGTACCGGCAGCCCCAATCGCTGGCCGCGTTGCGCTCCACGTAACGCGTGCGAGCAGTCACGTGATGCGTCACGTGACACCGCTCGCTGCTTCAAAAGAAGCCGGCAAACAAGACACTTTGCTTCACAGCTACTTCTACGGAGGACTGCCAGGCGTTACCTTTTGCTTCTTGTTACTCTCCTTGCCTCGACCTTGGAACGCTTCATTTGGACCTGCATTCGGATTACCCTTGGACTCTGGCGTGCTCTCTGATCTCCCGGACACCTGAGACCTGTTTGTACTCTGGACTTGCTTTTGGATTACCATTCTGTTTCTGCAAACCTCAGATTGCTTCAAGTTTTGCCACAGATCAATTTCATGCTCCACCAGGTATTTTCAGGAGTGCCAAGTACATCATCTCAGCCTGCTGTGGGTTCCCCTGCTGTCTGCATAGGTTTTTTACCTATACTCCACCCCTTTTAGGTAAGCTGGTGTCACTGCATCTTGTTTGCTCCCTCTGTCAATTGCCTTTTGGGTGTTTCCTTGATTATAACCCTTTGCCATACAGCACTCAGGAGTCCTTCCGGCGTTCCCGGTACCAGGCTGACGACGACACTCCCACCTGTGGCCTCAAAGATTGCTAGGGCAGTATTTTATATTCTGCTCGAGCGGTACTTGGGGACGCAGGCATTACATAACTGCACGACCATCAAGTCGGACCCATCAAGTTAGAACAGACTGTGAAGCCTTATGGTCGTCCAGTTATGGATGTTTCAGCCGGGGACCCTGTGACTGCCTTAATGCAAGCAGCGACATCACTTAGGACAGATATGGCAGCTGCTACCACTGCCCTCTGCACTGACCTGGCCACTGCCACCACTGCACTGAACCACTGTCTTGACGCCATGCAAAGCACACAACATCCCTTACCTGTTGACGCCGAGTTTGGCGATGCTGCCCCATCCCAAAACCCGATTACCATAACACCACCCACTCTGCCAGCCCCGTCTGTGGTGGTTCAGACCCCATTTCCTCTAGCAGCCCCTGAGAGGTATCAGGGGGATCCTTTGAAATATCGCACCTTCATAAATCAGTGCAAACTGCATTTCTTGTGCCGACCCCAGGCTTTCTTTGATCCTGTCTCTAAGGCGGCTTTCCTTCTCTCCCATTTGTCGGGTGTGGCAGCCACGTGGGCTAACCCATTGTTGGAGGGCAACCATCCTGCTCTGTACGATTTCGAGTTATTGATCCAAGAAATGGCCAAGGTTTTCGACACTAGATATAAAGCCCAATCCAGAGACATGGAACTCCTAGACCTTACTCAAGGCCGGTCCACCCTCATTGAGTATATCACCAAGTTCAACCAACTCACTACTGAGACCTCCTGGCCAGAGAACAAAAAAGCAGTCATCTACTATCGGGGCTTGTGTGGTTCCATGAAGGATGCTTTATCTGTGGTGCCTTCTCTTCCCTCACTCTATATCGACCTAGTTGATTTGACCTTGCAAATCGACGCCAGGCGGGCAGAACGTAAGGGGGAAGCAGGGCTATACCATACCTCACTTTCAACCACATCCGGCACCTCACCCGAACCCATGCAGATCGGCGGGGTACGCAGCCCCATTACTCATGCCGAGCGAGAGCGCAGAAGGGCGGACAACGCTTGCTTCTACTGCGGTCTCAACAGGCATTTTGTAAAGGAGTGTCCTCATCGGCCAAGGAACAAAATTTTGGGTTTTCCGAAGACTCGCCCTTAAGATCAGGGGTTGGGCCGAGTCCTATACAAAATTCCTCTGATCCGGCTTTTGGTCCCGTCCGACCTGTGGTGGTACAAGCTTCCTTAAACCCTGCTGCAGGTATCTCCCATGCAGTACGAATAGTGATCGACTCTGGAGCTACAGGCTGCTTTATAGATATAGCGCTAGCCAGTTCACTAAACTTACCTCTGATAAAAAAGAAACACCCCGAACCGGTTCATGCAGTAGACGGGACGTCCCTAGCCTCTGGACCAATCTTGCAACAGACAGCCCCATTGGAATTAGTCATACAGGAAGTCCATAGAGAGTCCATGTCATTTGATCTCATAGCCACGCCTCAGTTTGGAGTTATCTTGGGCATTCCTTGGCTAAAGAGGAACAATCCTCTGCTTAACTGGGGCACGGGTCAGGTCTCCTTTGAATCAAAAACGTGCCAATACTACTGCCTGCTCGAGACACCTCGGGTTTCCAGCCCCGCAGACATCCTAGGGGTTGTCGCTTCTTTAGCCATAGAAGACAGACCCGACATCCAGGACACTCACATGGTAGGGGCGGTCACGAACAACATACCTCCTGAGTATTATGAATTTCGGGCTGTGTTTGACAAAGGCTCTGCGGAAGGTCTTCCTCCGCATCGATCCTACGACTGCCCCATTGATTTAGTCCCGGACGCCCCCATCCCAAAGGGCCGGGTCTACTCCCTAACCCAGACGGAAAAGCGAGCCCTGCAAGAATATATACAGCAGGCCCTGCGTCTGGGTCACATTCACCCATCAACATCCCCAGCTGCAAGTCCTATCTTCTTTGTGCCAAAGAAGGAAGGGGATCTCCGTCCTTGCATAGATTACAGGCGTTTGAACGCCATCACGGTAAAAAACCGCTATCCCATACCTCTCATTACCCCATTGTTAGACAAACTCACTCATGCCACGATTTACACCAAACTGGATCTTCGGGGAGCGTACAATCTCGTACGCATGCGTGATGGAGATGAATGGAAGACGGCCTTCTGCTCATGACAAGGGTTGTTTGAGTATACAGTTATGCCGTTTGGCCTCTGAAATGCTCCTGCTACATTTCAGCGCTTCATGGATGACATATTTGGTGATATCCTGAACACCTACGTGGTAGTGTACTTAGATGACATATTGGTGTTCTCTTCCTCCCTCGATGAACACATCACGCATGTCAAGAAAGTGTTGTTGCGTCTCCAAGCCAACGCACTATTTGCTAAACCCGAGTAGTGCATTTTTCACACCAGTCAGGTTGAGTTCTTGGGGTTCCATATCTCTCCCGGGGGTCTCTCTATGAATCAGTCCAAAGTCCGGGCGATCCACGAATGGCTGATTCCGACCACACTCAAGCAACTGCAGTCATTTTTGGGTTTCGCTAACTTTTACCGACAATTCATTGCTGGGTTCTCCTCTATTGTAGCACCACTCACTGCGCTCACTAGCCCCTCCGTCCCCTATGTCTGGTCCGTGACACAACAAAGCGCCTTTGACTCTCTGAAAACCATATTCACCACCGCTCCGGTGTTACAACACCCTGACCCTGAACTCCCGTTTGTCCTCGAGGCAGACGCATCCTCCTATGCACTAGGCGCTGTACTGTCCCAACCATGTCCTGCCACTGGTCGTTTGCATCCGGTTGCATTTCACTCTCGTAAGTTCATGGCAAGTGAATTGCACTACACAGTTACGGAAAAAGAACTATTGGCCATTAAGGACGCTCTACAGACCTGGAGACACCACCTCCTGGGCGCAAAACACCAGACGGTGGTGTTCTCCGATCATAAGAATCTCCAGGACCTTGCCTCCCTGAAATGTACAAACAGCCGACAAGTACGTTGGCATCTCTTCTTTGCTGCGTTCGACTTCGTGGTCAAACACAGACCTGGTGTCGGGCATGGGAAAGCAGACGCTCTGTCTCGTTCCCCTGGGGGGGGGAGGTTCTCCCATCCTTCCCTGAAACCTTGTTGAGTGAGACTCATGTAGTTTGTGTCTGCACACAGTCACCTTCTTTACAGTCCACCATACGACAGTGGGTCTCCCGCTATCCACAATCGCTAACAGAATGGGATCCGGTTATGCAGGATGGGCTGCCCTTTGTACACGGGAAGCTCTTTCTTCCCACAAGTGAAACCTGGAACCTGGCGTTAGAGTGGTCTCATGATGCTGCCATTAATGGTCACCCCGGGCAGCATCGTACTCTGGACCTACTCAAACGCTGGTGTTGGTGGCATACTATGCAACGCGACGAACAGAACTACGTCAATACCTGCTCAGTCTGTGCCCAGGCCAAGTCACGCGGGGGCCGACCTTTTGGTCTTCTTCTCCCTCTCCCCGTTCCTCCACGACCCTGGCACGCGGTCTCAATGGACCTGATTACCGACCTGCCACGTACACAGGGTTTCGATACTATTTGGGTCGACTCCTATACCAAACTGGCCCGTTTCATACCATGCAAGGGGGTACCCTCAGCCCCGGTCTTGGCCAAACATTTCTTTAGGTCTGTGTGCTGTCTCTTTGGCCTGCCCCATGTTTTGGTGTCCGATCGAGGCACACAGTTCACCTCCCGTTTCTGGCGGGCCTTCACCTCTCTGTTGGGTATTGATGCTCTTTATTCTTCTGCTTACCATCCAGAGAGCGACGGGCAAACCGAGAGGGTCAATCAGACATTGGAGCAGTACCTACGCTGCCTAACGTTACAGTATCAGGACACTTGGCTTAACTTCTTGCATCTCGCCGAGTTTGCTTATAACAATACACTGCACTCTGCTACTGGGTTCTCACCTTTCTTCGCCCTCTATGGCCAACACCCCCATACTCTCCCCATTCCGGACTTCTCCTCTTCTGATACCCCCGCCGCTTTGGCCTGCGCTCGGGATTTGGTCGCAGTCCATGCCCAAACATTGGTCCACCTGCGCGGCCCAAACCTCCATGAAAACCGCTGCTGACAGGAGGAGGGCGGATGCGCCTGCTTACAAAGTGGGGGACCGGGTTTGGCTCTCTACCCGCCATTTGCACATCCCTGGCTGTCGCAAACTTCTCCCTCGCTTTGTGGGTCAATATGAGGTGGTCAAGGTCCTGAACCTGGTGGCTATGCGCCTGGCGGTGCCTTCCGCCTCGCTGATCCACCCGGTGTTTCACATCTCCCTGCTTAAACCATGCCTGGCCCTACCCGGTTGGCTGCCCCTCCTGCCCCGGTCTCTGTCTCGTCCCCCGATGTGTATGAGGTGCGGGCTATTCTAGGCTCCCGTATATTCAGGGGCGGGTTGCAATATCTAGTGGACTGGCTGGAATACGGCCCTGAGGACCGCTCCTGGGTTGCTTCCCGGGATGTTTACGCTCCTCGTCTGGTGGCCTGATTTCACCGGGAACATCCATCCAGCCCACGCGGTCGTGGGCCTTTGAGGGGGGGCTCTGTCACGCCCTCTCACACACCCCTTCTCCCACTTCCCCCCTCACACATGTCTCTCCCATCAGGTGCTTCTCGCCGTCGTGTTCTCCATTCACATCAGCAGGGGAAACACGGCAGGCGGGATACCCTGTTGGGCGGACCCACCTCTTTTCGCCCATTTCCGCATTGGCGATTGCCATGGCACCTCCTGCACAGCCGGCGACGCCAGGATACCAGGAAGTACCGGCAGCCCCAATCGCTGCCCGCGTTGCGCTCCACGTAACGCGTGTGAGCGGTCAAATGATGCGTCACGTGACACCGCTCGCCGCTTCAAAAGAAGCGGGCAAACAAGACACTTTGCTTCACAGCTACTTCTACGGAGTACTGCCAGGCGTTACCTTTTGCTTCTTGTTACTCTCCTTGCCTCGACCTTGGAACGCTTCATTTGGACCTGCTCTTGGATTACCCTTGGACTCTGGCGTGCTCTCTGATCTCCCGGACACCTGACACCTGTTTGTACTCTGGACTTGCTTTTGGATTACCCTTCTGTTTCTGCAAACCTCGGATTGCTTCAAGTTTTGCCACGGATCAAGTTCTTGCTCCACCAGGTGTTTTCAGGAGTGCCAAGTACATCATCTCAGCCTGCTGTGGGTTCCCCTGCTGTCTGCATAGGTTTTTTACCTATACTCCACCCCTTTTAGGTAAGCTGGTGTCACTGCATCTTGTTTGCTCCCTCTGTCAATTGCCTTTTGGGTGTTTCCTTGATTATAACCCTTTGCCATACAGCACTCAGGGGTACTTCTGGCGTTCCCGGTACCAGGCTGACGACGACACTCCCACCTGTGGCCTCAAAGATTGCTAGGGCAGTATTTTATATTCTGCTCGAGCGGTACTTGGGGACGGAGGCATTACATAAGTGCACGACCATCAAGTCGGACCCATCAAGTTAGAACAGCCATGCATCACATTTAGGTAGAATTGTGAAGATTACCCATGCGTCATATCTTGATAGAATTGTGAAGATTAGCCATGCGTCGCATTTAGGTAGAATTGCGAAGATTAGCCATGCGTCACATTAATGTGCAATTGTGAAGATTAGCCATGCGTCATCACATATAGATATAATTGTGAAGATTATCAATGTGTCACATTTAGATAGATCTGCGCAGAAGAGCCATGTAGCACATTTGGATAGATTTGTGAAGATTAGCCACGCGTCACATTTAGTTAGAATTGTGAAGATTAGCCATGCATCAAATTTAGGTAGAATTGTGAGGATTAGCCATATGTCACATCTTGATAGAATTGTGAAGATTAGCCAGGCATCACATTTAGGTAGAATTGTAAAGATTAGCCATGCGTCACATTTAGGTAGAATTGTGAAGATTAGCCATGCATCACATTTAGATAGAATTTTGAAGATTAGCCATTGTGGTCTCTGATCAACGCATGCTACCCTGATCTGCCTGGGAATGGATGCTATTAACTCCTTCACCCGGAGCGCAGTACCAAGTATGCTTAGGTTGGACTTGCTCTTTTTTCTATTGCAGATATGCACTACGCTCTCTAAGCAGATGAGCTCCCTAGCACTCTTAGCTCTAGGAAGGGACAATGATACGATATAATTCAGCAATTCAAACCATAAACTAAAACAGGAATACCCATCCACCCGCTATAAACAATTACCCGGGACCCGGAAAATGGGCCCACTGGCACTTATTATCAATGCGTCACATTTAGATAGAATGGTGAAGATTAGCCAAGGTGGTCTCTGATCAAGGCATGGCACCCTGGGAACTGGTGCCATGAACTCCTTCACACGGGCGCAGTATCAAGTATGCTTGGGTTGGACTTGCTCTTTTTTCTCTTGCATATATGCACTACGCTCTCTAACCAAATGAGCTCTCTAGCACTCTTAACTCTCGGAAGGGACAATGATACGATATAATTCAGCAATTCAAACCATAAACTACGATAGGAATAACCATCAACCTGCTATAAAGAATTACATGGGACCCGGAAAATGTCTGACTGGCGCTTATAACCGAGCTTCAGCAATGGACTGACTCTGTTCCATCCCAAGGGAATACGCTCTAAATCAGGCCAGACATCTGTTATGGCACACTCCTGCAAGTGACATCGAGGGTCTGCGAGCTGTCATCAATACTCTCAATGGACACCAGATCAGGAACACTCTAACCCCTGCTGCACATAATGCTGCCAGTTCAGACACACCACTTACATCATGGCCTGATCTGTTGCCTGACGCATGGGCATACCGAGTACCGGTCTTCATATCTAGAATGTACTCATATGTTCAATAGAACAGAATTGAAGTAAATGCACACTGAGAAGGTGTCCTCCAACAAGCAATCTACATACCCAACAAGACCCCGAGATGTCCATAGTGGCTGTTGCTGGTGCCTGAGTCCATTGAAAACCAGTTATCAAATCTAGCTAGTACTCATAAGTCTGATAGAACGGAACTGGATGTAACTGTACAATGAAAAGGTATCTTCCTAATAAACAATGGCAGACTCAACGAGACACAGGGATGAGCATCGACCTGCAATTCGCATACCCCAATAAAAATTAGGAGTAGGGCCAATCAACACCGATGACACTGCCAAACAGGGAAAGACAAACTCAAGCCCGGTGATCAGAACAAACTTTGCGCTTGACTGAGAATCTCTCCCAGGAAAACCAATGCGCAGAATCTCTAGATTAGATACGATCAGCTCGGTGAGCACTGGAATGTAATCTGAAATAGGGTTCTCCCACCAATCCGTGCAGACACTCACACATACCGATATGCTCACTCTCTCATCTACACCAACAAACAATTGAATGGAATGGAGCTATACTCCTCGATCAATTTCGGCCTAGCTGTACACATACCTACACACCTCTATGAACACCTCAACAGTCTTTAGAATGCAGCTATACCCCATGAAAGAATCAGCCTAGCTACACACATAATCTCATACACAAGCTCCACCAGCGCCAGAATGCAAACTATGAGGTCAACGGCCTTGCTTCACACATTCTACTGACTTCACACAACCACTGCATCACACCTAGCATTAGAATGCAGCTACACACCACGTAAACCGCACTGGCTGCACACATACCGACTGCACACAAGCACCATTTACTACCCTACTCTCTCCACTGACCTGGACTACAGTCACTGAGGGCATTCAACCCACAGCGCTTTGAGATCATACCAATGGTATATAAAGCACGATACAAATGCACAATAACATAATGTAACATAATCCCTATGGCCTTTGCACCCAGTTCCCGCCCCTCCTCAACCAAAACACCTCCTCCTCTGAACTATTTGAGCTTGCTTTAATCAAGCCTTACCATTAAACGTTACGTCCAGCGTTTTTTCATAGCAGTCTTCTGAAAGTTAATGACTTAATTGGAGTTGTAAAGGCACTACTGGTGTAATAAAAATGTCTTTACCAGGTCTGCCTTCAGCAACTCTATTTATAAGGACTATGTGTGTCCTCAACTGAAGTCCTGTTAAAAACAAGCATTTGCAAAACCAAAAGTTTTGGCATCTGTGTACGTATGAGGCATTTGCCAGGGCCTTTTCTTAGATGCCCAGGTACTCTCGCCATTTTTCCCCTGCTATCAACAATAGCTAGTTAATATCACTACGGCAGTGCTGGGCAAGTGCCTTTCACATGCCTACAAAAAAGCCAAAACTGTTGGCATTGACAATGCTTGTTTTGATTTGGGGGGACACCTTTATACTTAAAGTAGTCTTTGGCCATGTAAAGCGACTGGTAGTATTTTTTCATATTATCTTTACTGGCAACCTTGCAAGTGGCTGGAGGCTTGTGGAAGACACTGAAATGGATACCTGCCCAATCAAATGGCAAACGTTGCCTGAAAGGCAGAAGTCACAGCTGTCCAATGAGCTCTGCACCAGAGCAAGGTAGACTGTGGTTTGAAACGGCACTCAGACTGCCAACCTACATACTAAGAAAGCTGAAATGGGTACCAGAAGCTTTCATATCTCACGCAGCCGTTTCTCTTTGCCAAAACCTCATGCCTCCCATAACTCTTAGAAGCTAGTTTATGGTAATGCATGGAATCTCCAGATTGCCTCCTTCCATTCATCTGCCAATTCCTAGATCCTGAGGGAAAGTGACAGCGATAAAGAGTGTGAGAGATTGGGAGAGAGAGAAAGAAAGAGAGAGATGAGCTGTCTGCAGTGTGCACTGGTAGGAGTGCTTTTGCTACAACTTATAATGATTTGTTGTGTCTTTTATACATTGCCATATCTTTTTTATGTCTTGCTGTGGTTTATTACGATTTTCTACATGTGGGTTAAAGATGGTCTGCAACCTCGCTAACCTTCCCCTCATGCTCTCTACAGACTATGTGGAGAACCTGAGGGCATCCTCACATCTTTCCCTAATATAGCCTCCTCCCAGGTGGCCAGGGAAAGGCAGTTGCTTTTGGAATCCTGACCGTGGGAGTGGATATGCGAGCGAGGATCACCTGGGTGGAGGAGACTTGGGAGTGGGAATGAGGCACCCTTGGATGAGACGCAGTATCCCCCATGTCTCTTTTATAAGGAGTCAAATACTCCCCAGGCCTTTGTAGGGTATTACCAGTCTCCTCCCTATTTTTCCATAAAACCCTTTTCCAATATATACCAGTCAGGTACTGAGACGAGGAAGAGACAACCCTGAAACCTGCATTCTTTTGTTATTACCTCAGACATACACAAACACCACGCTGGTACTGGGACGAGGAAGAGGGATACTGAGTACCAAGACCGTTCTGCAGTAAAGGAATATTGCCTGCACCATGGGCCCACAGGGCGGTATAAATGGCCCACTCAGGTGAAGCTAAGGATATTGCCTGTGGAACACTTGCAGGAGAAGCCGCATACGAACCGAACGAGATGCATGCCCGAAGCGCCTGGGAGCTGCAGAGTCATTACAGCGAAGGCGGATGGTGGCGGGAGCAGTCAAATTTTCTGCGGTGGCAGAGCCGGTCTGGACACCTCCTGGAATCAGTGTGACTGCTTCTCCGTAGAACCGAGGCAGCAGAGATTTTGGATGAGGCACACAGAGCCAGGAGCAGCGACAGCCACAGAGAGCCTGCTGACGCAGAGACCAGCACCTGGAGCCAGTGTACCCGGTGAGTCAGAGAAGCCTGATTGACTCCGGGATGCTGTCATGTGGACTGCATGGTTGCTGCAGGTTGGGTCTCTTGCGAGTGAGCAAGGGACCATTTCAGCAATGTGAATGCTGGTCCTGTTTCAAATAAATGATGTTGATGAAAAGCTAACTTGAAGTTGCTGAGAAAACTGAATGAAAAGTTTTTGTGAATACCAAAATTCAAACAAGATGAAAGTGATGAGGCTGCGAAAGGGAATAGAAATCTTTCAACTTGTGACTACGCCTATGAACAGGGTGTATGTTTACAGCAGGAGAGTAAACTGGGAATTTGATGGTAATTTATCCAATGGGAAGGAATTAAATGAAATGAAACCTTTGTTTTTGAATACCGAACCGAAAGAAAGCAAGTGTGATTGAATACAAATTGGATTGAAAGCAGTTCGTGAAATTCTCTGAATTGTGAACTGTGTGAATTGAAGAAAACAAGTATAGCCAAGTGCCATAAGATTATAAGGAATTGCGAACTGTGTAACTGGAAAGAATAAGCAGTGGCAGAAGCCCTGATAATATTTGAAAGTATAACAAGTGAATGGTGGCAAAACAAGTATTGATAAAGCTGCAAGAGGATAAATCGAATACCGCTGTAAAAAGCTGAAATAGTGGCAGTTTAACTGTGAAGAAGCAGCAAGTAAGGTGTGTCGGTTGCGTGATCTGAAATGGGTGGACTGTGTGGCCCGACAACTTCCCCTAGACAGAGTACACCCACCTAAAGGAAAAGCCACTTAACTTGCTGAGAAACTTGTGATTGAGGATAAAGGACAACTTGTATTAAAGAATGAAACTCTGTGATAATGGTGAAATTGATGAAAGGTAACACAGCCAGAAGAGCTGGGAAGTAACCAGAGGAAATGTGTTTTGTTTTGGAACATTGAGAGACTTGAAAGCTTGGCGAATGGCACCCCTCTTTTTGGTAAAGAGAACTATCTTGAATATTGGGGAAAGGAAAACCCCCTTTCCAGTCTGGAGCTGAAAGAAGCTTTGAGCTTTTGTTTGAACACTTCTCAGTGTGATGCTGACATCTCTACACATTATAGACATGTAGATGTGAGGGCAAGTATAGGTGTTGGACACAGACAGACATTTGCTTTGGACTTCCTGACACAGACTATCATTTGTTCCAGTTAGGTAGGGAAGTCCCACCTTAGCATTGGGCAAGTTATGCCTTTTTACAACCTTCCTTTTATTTTAATAAACGTTTGTAACCCAAGTTATACTCAGTTGTCTGTGTCTACTTCCTGATGCCTTCACATATGCTCTCCACACTCAAATTCTATATAGCAACACACAATATGCATAGCATTTAAGCTGTGTTGCAATTGAACACCCCTCCCAACAGATATTAAATATCAGAACACTAAACCTCGACATTCCACAGCCCAACCAATGCATCATAGCACCGGGGACACATGAATCTCCCCTCTGGAAACAAATGCCGCTATGTTCTTGCAGGGTACCCAGAGACAGACCGGCATGAGTTCTTTGGGTGCTCCCGGTGTTCATGCATTAACGCAACAGCAAAGCTATCTTGCTTTTTTCCCTCTCCTTCCCACTAACCTAAACTAGTCCCTCTCTTTCAGATCCAGCAAAGTGCATGTGAAACATGCAAATAGCAGCATACTGCAGTATGACTCCCCGTAATACCATAGAGCATAACATAGCTGTTGCATCAGTGGGGGTCTTCCTTTGAGTTAGTGTTTCATTAGTTTACCATGAAGCACCATGTGATTGACCTCTGAACCGTCCTTCTGTGTCCGTGCACATGATCATTCAGACATTTTGAAGCAGTGTATGCAGCGTCATGTTATGTATGTATTTTTTAAAGGAGGAAAGGAGTGGTTTCTTGGGTGTTATGGGAGGGAACCCACGTTCATCAATCGTCAAATTGAAATCAATACCTTTTAGAAGACACATTTGATCGAAGGGTGTGGGGAGGGGTTAAAATCTTCCAGAACTAAAGTGAGATCACTATTTGCAGTCAGGGAATAAATGAATTCAGAGATGCACCACAATGTTCTAGGAACAACCCATAAGGGCAATAGCTCTGATGTAGCAAGGTGTACGCGTGTGCTCAGAATTATTTGCGGTGGTTTGAGCTAGCTAAATGGGCCATCTGCAGACATGCAAAGAGATCCTAACCTGAGCTTGGCAAGAGACTGCTACACTAGGGAGCAATTATTTTCATTGACAACAGTTGAGGGTGTGCGGTATTAAGATACTTCTAAAGTAATTAAACAAGTCCATAACTAGACCCATATAATGATCAAGCCCGTTTTAGTGGAAGTATCTCTTCCCTGTACAGCGATTGCGTATCTGGTTTTTTGTAATACACCCTTTCTCAGGACTGTTTTGCCTGCGTATCCTGGGAATACGGTCCTGCTCGACAAGGTACAGGCATTTGCGTAGCATGGTTGGTGGAAGGGTAGCCCTTGTGAATCAATGCAAAAGGGCCTCAGTCTTGTGTCTGATGCCTACGTGTTTAATGGAGGATATGGGGCCATGACCGCCCAGTGCTGATCACTTGACCTGCTGAGAAGATGGTGTCCTGCTGAACATGTATCTTTCCTAGTTAGTTAATCCTGGTACAACATTAAATTAGTGTTATTGTCCCTAAGCTTTGTACTCATTAGTAAATGGCAGTAGACAGGGGTGTTGCTAGGCCTGGTAAAGATCCGAGGCTACACTAATGTCAGGACTGTCGGGAATCGGGGCTAACTAGCCTTTTGGTTGTAGCCCCTGAGCTTCTATTCAGGGCTAAAATAAAAAGAAACCGGGGCTTTAGCCCCCTCAGCACCCCTAGTAACGCCTTTGGCAGTACACCATATGCAAATATGTACATCCATCCCCAAATGAGGACTTAAATGGACTCCTGTTGTTTGCCGTTTTCAAATGAATCTTTGTCATTCTGCAACAACTTTTACGAAGTCACAAGAATGTATTGATTAATGGAGGCCTCACATTGTTCTTCTGAAGTTACATCCTGTCCGAAAATAAATATATGGCCATAATGCATCACTGAAAAGATACACCTAGAAAGACACATAATTATATTGTGTACTCTAGAGTGCAGTGATACAATGTGGCCCTTTGCTTACTTCCTGACAGGGTCTAGTTTCAGCAGAACAATGCAAAAACTCCAGTAACCAATCTGTTCTTGTCGCGTAGTAAGAGCTGCTGCAGAGTGTCAAAGATCCATTCTAAAGTGGCTGCCCACATGAATCAATCCAAGTGCTCATTTGGAGGTCTAATTTACATATTTGTATGCAGTCTTTTGGAATTCATCAAGGTGCCGCTGATTATTGGGTACATTATTTAAAGAAAAGTTAGGCATGATACTACTTTTAGCGGTTGCTGCCGCAGACCTCATTCCCCCTTCTTAGGAAAACAGTTCAACCATAAGGCATCCATACTCCCTTTGTAGAGTGTCCTGGGATGTCCTAATTCTGTTCTCGTCTTAGTCGGTAGGTGAAGGAGGTGGTGCCTAGTGATTTAATTGCTGAAAAAGGGGCACTCCATATGTTTTTTAACCCACTATCCAACACTGATATGATATATGATATGATGGCATGATATGAAATGATAAGTCATTTATAATGCGCCGGTACACAAGTGTTTCTAAGCGCGACAAGACAAGGGAGGGAAGACAGAGGGAGGACAAGACAAACAACCTTACTTGGCCTTGTGTCATTCAGATTGTGCAAATGCGAGAACAAGACATGAAAGTGGAAAGGGACGTGGGAAGTGCAAGGGAGAGGGGAGGGGAAAACAGGGAAGCAAAGCTCTGAGTAAATGCAGCCAGGGCAGTGTGGCTCTGGGTAGTGCAAGGAAAACAAGAGACTGTAGGGTTACTGTTACAGCCCCTAAGTGCGTGGTTGGCCCGGAGGCAGTGCAACAGTGACTGATCAAGAAAGAGCCTGGTACCCAGTGAGACTCTGAGGGTAGCCAAGCAACCAGACGGTACAGCAGACAGGTAGGTCAGCAGGGGAGGGAGAGAGAGAAAGCAGAGGAGAAGAGGAACGTTTTGAGCTGCTTCCCGGAACTTACAGGTGGTCTGGCTCAAGTTTTAGAGGGGCATGAAGGCCATTCCACAGGGAGGCACCTTCAGGGGAGAGACATCTGCCCCCACACTCTGCCTGGAGAAGCGTCTTAACCTTAGAGAGTTAGAGGTGGCTGAGCAAAGGACTCAAGTAGGAAGGTATTTGGAAGAGAGCGTTGGACGTACTGCGAGCCTTGGCCCCAGAAAGCCGTGTGGACAATGCAAAGGGTCTTGAACTTGAGGACATGTCAACAAACATTCTAGGACTGTAGTATGTTTATATTATTGCACCAGTCCTAAAATATGTTGGGAAGGCTGTTTAGGGGGTTACAATAAATATTGAGCATCGCTCCATGTTTTTACCCAGCAATGAAATCGCAGATAACTGCAGCACGGTGGGACTGCAATATTCACATTTGTACAGTCTCAGTGATGTCTGCTGCTTGCATAGCCCCTGCAAGTGGTGGGAAGATTTGCAGCCAACAGAGGGCCGACCAGTAGCGCTCCTATCTCCTAAATGATTGCCCATAAGCATGAGCCTCAGACTTTGGCGTAATACTTGTGTGCTGCAATGCCACGAGAAGGCGTTAACCTGTAGAATCTTACATTTGGGCCAATTCAACCTATATAATACCTTGTCTAATTCCCAACAAATGCATTAGAGTGTTCACCCCGGCCCCAAAGTGACGCAGCCCTTGATATGGTATTTGCCAACAAAAGAGGTGACAGAGGATGGAGTATGCTGGATGCAAGTTAAACCCAAGCTTTATTTGCAATACACAAAAAGCTGGTGGAAAACAGGATTAACAGATAAGCTCTCATTGAAGTTCTCCAGGTTTTCAATAGATTTCAACAGTTTATGAAGTGCTGATTTGTCACTGTTGATGTCATGATGACAAACACATTGCAAAACCTATCTCTAACATTCATTGTATCACACTACCGAGGCTACATATATTTCATATAGGTATACCAGCCATTATTGGAGGGCACCTATCTAATAGCTTCACCCTGGTGGTCACCCACCTCAGATAACACATGTGCTGCATCACCATTATTACGCTTCATTGGTTGGCATTAAACATGGGTAAATATGAGCTTTCATTGGTTGGCAGATAGTGTGGCCAGCCTTGCACATACTATCGGCCATGGGCATTGATAAGGTGTGATGAATATGGAGTTTCCTGATGGGGGTACAGAGATCAGTGTGCCACTGTTATTTCCAATGAATCAATAGCTCTTATCATCCCAGCGACATGACTGTGAAGATCCAAGGCTGTCCTTGGAAGTTTGTGAGGCACCCCTTTGCAGGTGCATTATCACATTCCTCATTCCTCTTGTAACTAACAGCTACTGTAAATCATGTGCTACTGGACTGTGTTTCAATTTTCAAACCTTTGCATGTAATCAGATTTTAGCTATCTTTAAACGTGCGCAACTCACTTAGCTGACTACTTGAGGCATCCATCACTGCGTCAGCAGAATGTTTATTTTACTTGAGCGTGTGTGCACCTGGATATAAAAAGGCTGTCTGCCTTGCAGTGCAACTAATTCATTTTAATGGTCGAACACTCACCAGCTGTCAATCAGTTTTCTGTCTTTGCCATTTCTGTGAAAACCACCCCACAACCTTGACGTTCCTTTTTGGTGAGCGGCTGTGCAGTTCTTGCGGGCTGCTAAGATTTATTTTTTGCATGGCTTATTTGAGGCCTAGCTCGATGAAAAGCCTTTCTTGCTGTCAACTTGCTGTCCATTTGGAATGTTTTAAAGATGGCAATGGATGAATCATGTGTACACTTCATGCTGGCATTTTACTGATGTGTTTAACTGGGATCTAATGCATTTTCTGTGATATGTTGATTTCCCTGTAAATGTATGTTGCATCTATCCCTGCAGGCATTTTAATCTGCTCCTAGTAGTGTAGTGAGTCCCTCCATTGTGTATGCTGGAACCTGGTTCCTCCATATCCTGGTGTGAGCAATCTGATCTATTTCAATCTAGTTTTAGTTCGTACACTAACATCATTTAAGCAAAATATTCCTTCATGGCAGTTTATGTGTGCTGCATATTTAAGTATTTAAGTGTAAGTCATGAATTCTGCATTAGTGCATGTGTTCTCTTCACTTTTATATTTCTGGAATGGAGTAAGGCTGTCCCAGCTTGTATTATTTTTCACCTGCTCGGTACTGGGGAGAACTGAGGGCAGAAGTTGGTATTTGCGTGTTTATCTGTAACCTTATACACATCCTCCACTCTGGTCGCAACCACGCCTTTATTCTTTCCCATCACACTATAGACATCTTTGGGCAGCCACACGTTTGTGAACCCACCTCAAGCTACCTCCTTGTGCTATACATTCTGCTAGGCAGAATGTCATAAATCAGCACTTGCCATCCTTGCCACACTTCATCCAGCGCTCAGTGTAGTTGTGGGTATTATCCAGGCATGTAAACATTGCCCCAGGTGGCCCAATTGGATGACCCAATGGGTACATGAGGCTGTAGTCCTTGTCATCAGTTTGAGTGTGCCGATGTACATTGTCACCCACATTTACCTTTATTGTCATTTCGAGTGCCTTTTTGCTAGCCTTTTTACATTGGCTTATTGCTATTTTCAGGATACAAAACTCTGTCAGGACCAATACTAAAATTGACAGCAGTATTTTGAAAGCATTTGTCAACTAGGCAAGGATCCAGGAGAATAGATAACTGAACCAGCTATCATCCTCATTATCATTCTCTTCCTCTCCCATTTTATTGTACAGTTCTTGCAAGGAGTATATGGCCTCTGTCAATGTACCATTTGCCTCATCGTGTCAGGGTTCATAAGTACAGCAACCTGGTCCTATCTTTGCACACGCCCCTCCCTCCATAGCTGTGAGGAGGTCCAGAACATATCCATTCTGTAGGGTCATCAGCCTGACTGCTTCTTGCTTGATGGCATTGAAGACTTTTACTGTGTCATTAATAATTTGTACCAGCACCATCTGGTTATTTGGATGCGCTTTTTTTATTAGCTTCCACTTGCAGGCCAGGCATAAGAACAGGTATAAAGATCATAACTGTATTACCAAACAATTAATTCTCATCTGGTACCTCATTGTATGCAGTATTGGCCTTCTCAGAGAAGTAGTTAGTTATTTTCGTGTGCTTTAGGCCTAGTGATGTTTTCTTCCTGTTGTGTGCCATTGGAGGAAAAGTCCCAATCCGAACCTCACTTTGTGATATTACCAATGCTGATGCACTCAATATCACTATTGAAAATATGCCACCCTAACTGGCGGGAAGCTACAAATAGGCTATTGTACCACTGGCCCAATAGTGGTCCATGAGTACGGCGGTGCCAAATTTCATACCTGGTATATGCATTATGCACTTGCATCCCTTAGTTTTGCCAACTTTCACTGGCACATTATTTAAAAAACATAACTTCTGTGCTTGCATTTTAGTTATGGGTAGTGGTCCTGCTTCATTTTGCACCCATGTTAAAAGTTTGGCAGTTTGTTTCCATTCTTCATGGCAGACTTTATCTGCATTTTCATCCAATCTATGAATGCAGACCCCACTGCCTGGGCTCTGCAACCCATTACTCCATCAACCCATTCATCCGAGGAGAATACTTTTCCAGGTATTTGCAATTGTGGCCTGTTACAATAATAACATATTGACCTTCCCTGGGCATCCCTGCATTTTAGCATTACATGAGCCACTATCTGGCCCACTCCTCTGTTTGGGCTTGTCAGGGTATATTTTAGCACCTTGCTGGGAGGTGCTTTATCTATTAAATGTGCTTCAACATTATCCATCACGTGTTTCTCCTTTATATAGTCATCTACGTATGGGAAGTCTGCGGATGTCACATATTTTATAACAGCCAATTCAAATTGACCTCTTGTCAGGCACAGTGCAAGATGCACCAAGCAATTTGCTCTGGATTCAGGTATTGTTTGAGGTATGAATACTCTGGAGGCACTCCTAGCATATGGCATAAGTGAGAAAACAAATCGGCTATTTCTTAATTTCTCTCTACCCACCTTTTCCATAGACCTATACAAGCAATTTCTATCAATATTTACAGAGTTGTTGAAGTACCTTTTCATGTAATATTCATCATCTGTGGTACTTCTATCTCTTACTTTCTCCACTATTCAGTGAACTATTGTTTCCTGCTGTAACTGGAAATGTGCTTGTCCTTTTACTTCTTCACTATTGTTATACCATAGGAACATATTTACAGTAGAAATATAGATCAACTGTGCAGTGTAAGGGAGGCATGGTATCACAAGTGAAGACAGACACAAGAGATATGATGTTCAAGGGTGTTTATTGAGCAAATGGGTTGGATAAACTCCTGGCTGGCCCTATCTCTAAAAATGGGAGCAAGCTCTACCATCAAAAATTAAAGAAAACAGTTCTAGTTGTGTCAGTCAAAACAAAATGGCCTATACTAAATAAATCTATTGCCTGCCTTTATACTATAACAATAAATGGGTGCATGGGAAAATGGGTAGGCAAAGGAAAGTCAGTATTCAAATATAAACAATAAATGTGGCTGAATCAGCTCTCCTCCCCACGTTAGACAGCACGGAGTAAGGCGGTCCCCGTAGGCAGGCTGACACACTCTGGCTCAATTCCTTAACGCAAAGGCAGTTCAAAACGAGGATTGAGGCCTGCATGGCCTTCCACATTAAAGTCTTTCTTTACAGCTTTCAAACACAGTTCAAAAGAAAACACAGTTCAAAGTTAATAGCAGTCCCCCTCTGTCGGGCTCACACCTCTTAAGGCAAAAGTTCACATCAGCCTCCTTCAGTTGGGCTCAGACTTTTGAATGTGCATGGCTTTTTTCTACAGACCTGCGCAGGACCACTTTGACTTTCCAGTTTTCAACTCACACTCCTATGTTATTTGCCCCAGTGCTTCCTGGTCTGGGTAGTACACAGTATTATGCACCAAAGTTCAATGTTCACCTTTTTACTCTCCCCTTTTCTCGGGGTCAATCGCAATCACCTCACTTTTACAGTTCATTCACTTAATCCCTACCAACTTTTCACCTTTCACAGCCACTTTTGAGTAGGCTACTTCCTTTCGCCCGACCACTCCGTTACTCAGTATCGCTGACTTTACAGCTATTGTTACTTCAAGGGTCATTCGCAGGTCTGCCTTTCTTTGTGTCTCATCCACACACATGCAGCCTTCAATTGTGCAATATTGTGTTGCCACTTCAATCTTTCTTTAGCACACACCGGTCTCTCAAGTCATTTGCCAACTCACCGGCTGTGTGCATTTATTTCTTGTCTTTTCTGTCTTCCAGTTTATGAGTCAAGGTTAGTACCACAGGCTTGGCCTCACCTCCCCAACTGTGCCATTCACCCAGGAGGGTCTCTTTTGTCTGCCTACTTAAAGTTTCTACACAGGTCTCCCTCACCCCGGGCTTGGACCCTCTTAATTTGCAGATGGGTCTCCATCAGTCGGGCTCGGACCCCTTTAAAGTTTACAGATTGGTCTCCCTCAGTCGGGCTTGGAACTCTCACAAAGTTCACAGATGGGTCTCCCTCAGTCAGACTCAGACCCCTCTTCAAGGTTCACAAACTAAATATGTTTGGACTTCCAGTCTCGGAATGCACCTTTTCTTATTTTGTTCCCACTTCGCTAGCTCCGCCAAAACGGCATTCCAGCGTTTTGGGAGCTGAAGGAGTTCAAGGGGACCACCTGCCCCTCAAAGGTATGGGCTCTCCTGCTTGCCCAGGGGAGGACCTCTGGTTTGGGCACTGCCAGGAAGCCCCGAGCTGCCCCTGGTTTTGGCTCCTTGGAGTTGGCACTCCCTCGCCACACTGCAGCCTCCCCTGCACTCACAGGGCCAGCAAATAGGCAGTCTTTGGTCCTCCAGGGTCTCTCCAGCTCGAATTCTCCTCCTGGCATCTGTGCTCCATCCAACACCCACAGCTTGCTCAGAGTGTGCATGTGTGCTCTGTCTTTTATAATATCTAGGATGCTCAACAGGTTTCAAGTGGAAATGATTGAAAACGGAGGCCTGACCTCGACTTGCCTCGTTAACGGAACAAAATGGTGACTGCTCATAGGAATCCCTGGTTCATAGGTTCCCATGGGTAATCCTCATTGCTCCTGTTCTCTTCTTGGTCATCCCAGTGGTTTCTGGAAAATGCACTGGGGAGGAATTATCGGAGTCATAGGGCCTCATCATGAGTCTGGCGGTAACCCTTAAATGTGGCTGTAGCGCTATTACTGCCGCATTTAAGGGTCCACCAGATCATGGCCTTGGCGGATTTCCCCCCAGCTTTGAGTTGGGGGGAAATCCGCAGCAAATTTGCCGATATTCGCCGCTATTACCGCCGGCGGGAAATCCACCGGCAGTAATAGGGCAAATTTTCCCCATTGGGCCCAATGGAGGATGAGGAATTCCCGAATGGGCCCAATGGGGAATGGGCACTAACCCTCCCGCCAAGCCCATGATCCAGCGCTAATAGCGCCGGGAGGTTTGACAGTAGGGCTAATAGCGCACGCGGTAATAGCGCCGACGTTACCGCCCAACTTGTGATGATACCCATAGTCTTTTCTAGGGATTGTGGAAAAAATTGGTAACTTGCTGTCAGTAAAAGGGGGATAGTCAACTTGTTGTAAATGATAGAGCAATATGTGTAATTCTCTTTTCCTTGTTATTGTATACCTCCCCCTTGTCTTGGTACAGATTGGAACTTGGGAGGGGGTAACGGGACAGGACTTACAAGAACCTATCAAGGTGGAGGAAGTGGCGGGTAGAGGTGTGTCAAAAAGGGGGGAATATTGCGTCCCTCCCGGGGGCATTGCTCCAGCAGTCCCCAAGGACCCACTGCCCAGGTGATCCTCCCGCACTGGTCCACCCCCAGGGTCTGGTTCCAAAGGCGATGGCCATGCCCTGGCCACCTGAACAAAGAATCCCTGGGGTCTATAGTGAGAATGCCCTCAGGTTTCTCACAGCAGTGAGACAATACAGGAAAGAGAGACAGCAAGAAGAGAAAAAGACAACAATAATCATGGCAGCCATATTATCCACTGTTTGAGAGTGTGGTCTACTACATATATATCGAGGCATCAATAAAAAGTCTTTCAAATGGGGATAGAAAAACATTGCATATGGATATGTGTGTATATATAAATATATATCTAAAATGGATGAAACAAGCTGAGCTATGCACCTACCATAACTAATGGATGTATACTAAAAATAATCCTTACGTTAAAATCAACAATAACTAATAACAACAAAAAAATGTATATGCTTTTTTTCAACTATGAGTGAGGCAAGCTGTATGCTTATATAAAAAACTACAATATTAAAAAAAAAGAGAAAAGCAAATACAAAAGATATGCGATCAAAAATGGTCTCTTAAATTTCCCGAAACTGTACTCTTCAGACACCACCCCATGATCTTTCAAGTCAGGGTTCAATAAATGGTTTGGGTAACTCCTCCATTGCAAATCACTGTTCAACAACATATCCAGGGACGTTTGTAATAAAATATCTCTCAGTGATCATTGAAAACACGTTCAAGCTGCACCCCCCTACCTGCCTCAGAAGAAACGAAAATATTAGGTGAGGAAGGACACATTTGAAACTGCACTTTAAACTCTCCTGGAAATGCAGCTGCCATAAAGAATAGCTAGTTGCGCTACACAAGTAAGAAACAGATAGTGCCTAACATGAAGGCATCATATGCACAAATAGTGTGCTTTTAAATAGGATAGATAAGGTGACAGGAAAGAGTGTACACAGTTGAGGGGCTCATTACACAAACAGGGCAAAAGATTGCACATAGATAAAGGATGCTGCGCACCCATAGAGAGGGGCAGGTTATATCAAAGGCATGCACCAGAACTCGATAGATAGAAAAATAAATGTGACCTACAGAGAATAAAATACGATAAGCAGTTGCCATTTTAAACTGCATAGGCACAGCTCAGAATAAAGTCTTGTAGCTTTAAGAAGGCCTCACAGCGAAGTAAGCTATTCAAGCAAATACAATTAAATCAGAAAAACCTGCAGTGCCTGGACGTTAGCTGCCTCAAAAGAATGTCAAGGCTAAGCGAACCAAAGGGTTGTCCATGGTTTGATCGAATGAGAAATATCAGAGGGAGAAAAAAATGAAAGTAATTTAAATGAAAATTACTCATTTGTTTCTCCGTTGACAGTTCGGTAACCCCCACCCCCTTACGTACCTTTTTGCAGCACACTTTGCTGTGTGCTGCCGACTCCTCCATTCCTCTGCGACGCTGGTTCCCTTCACTTACGTGCATGGGAACCGGTGCCGCAGCGTCCTTTGTTTTTTTTTAAAATCCTTAGTGTTTAGGTCCCAGGGGACACCTCTGCATCCCCAATGCGATTGTAGTGAACAAGGGTGTGGGGGACCCCCCACGGCCCCAGCTTGCCTTGTTCACTATAATGGCACGAATGGGATATTTATTTGAAGTTTTCTGCTGTTTGTAATTTTTGTACAGCCGAAATTCGAATAAATATCCCATTCCTTTTTTGTATTTGTCATTTCTACGGATTCTGAACCAAAGAGGAGTTGTACATGAAGAAACCAGGCACACACGATACCTGGGACTACGGCGGCGAGCATTCAATCATTTGAATACATTAGTTACAATAACACAACAGAGAGTGCTTGAAGTCCATGGGGTGGAATGAGCTGCCCATGAAATATCCTAGTAGCTGACAAATTAATGTCCCAGCCGAGCGAGATGCACAAGCACAGATGCAGCTAACATACAAATGAATGCAGCGAGTAAAATATTAAATACGGTCAAGCAGCATGTTAGAAAACAATAGTTATTCAAAGTGTGCCAAGGCGAGATAAGCGTGTTTACTGTTGCAAGACAGGGCCGGAGACTGACAGGCTCGCAAGGACAAAGTCTTAGAACTGAAGAGACGTCATGGCGGCAATAACATGGGCTGTTTTATTTCACTAAGAACTAAGAGTGATACACTAGTTCCTCTGCCCCATATGCATCCACATGTATTCATGCTCCAGCAATTTAAGGATTGCCTGACCACATGCCAATCGATAAACATGTACCCTTCTGACTGCAGAAGTAGTTTTCGTGCCAACCAATTATATTTAAGAATGGTGATGTGGCATATTTAATGGGAAGTCTCCTGGGCGGGCCTTACATAGGGGGCCATCCAATCATTATTGTGGGACATATATGAAATATATGTAGCTTATCAAGGAGAGCCAATGAACAACAGAGTTAGGTTTGTGTAACTTGGTGATCATAATGACATCAGAAGTGACTAATTTTGTTATATAAACTGATGTTTCCTGTTGAAACATTGCAGAATCTGAAGCGAGAGCTGGGCTGTTAATTTTGTTGTTCCTCCAGCTTTAGCATATTATTAATAAAGGTGGGTTGCCTCACATTTTCCATACCACATCCTCTGTGTCACCTATTTATTGGCAAATATCAGATAGAGGGTCGTGTTGTCTTTTGGGCCTCTGATTAACATCTTGGATATCAAATAGTCATGTAATTAATTTCCTAAGACAGTCGTGGTGCTCTCGCCAACTGTTAAATAATTTGACTCTTCAAGGAGGGGTATACTGAAAAATATATTCTTCAAATCCATCACTGTGATATCGGTGGCTGTGGGAGGTATGTTACACAATATCATGGCAGGTTTGGGCACTACCAGAAATTCAGGCTCATCGGTATTATTCAAAGGGTGTAAATCTTGTATAAATATCCACAAACCTCCCTTTAATTTTCACTGGGTAGACAGCAGTCTTGCAAGGGGACTCAGATGGCATAACTCCCTGCTTCATGAGGGCTTCTGTTGTTTCATACATGCCCTTGCTTCCTTCCTTGGACATTGGGTACTGCCTCAATCTGGATAAAAATGCCCCCTTCTTCAGTTTTATTTTCACGACTCCAATCCCTTTTAACAACCCCACATCATAAGGGCTGGTTGTCCATATTGTGCTAGGCACATTTGCCAAATCTTCCTCCATAAACAATATTGTATGCTTAGCTAGTATCATCCTTTGTGGCACTTTCCTGTACTCTTTTTAAAACTGCTAAGATATGGACATTTCAAAACTCACCTCATTGTCAGAGTCATATCTTCAAATAATATGTCATCTGTCAAGTCAGTCAGCCTGTGTATAGCATCAAGGACAATCACTGTGTGCCAATTCACCACCTCTTCATCACTTCTCTGTAAAATCACTCTGTCCCCTCTCACTACAGCCACTTCCAATGCAATTTTGAACAATTTTCCTCCTTCTGCTACATCTGTAGGTACCTCTGCTCTAAACAACGATTTGGCAGGTATACCCAATAGCTGTCCTGCAATGCAGGGAAGCAATGCTAGCATCACTTGGACTCCATAAAGGAATATTGTGGGATCTGCTGGCCCTCCCCATTGCACTTTCTGCCCATAAAATGCTTGTATGTATTATCTTGCTGTCTGGAAATGTATGACCGGTATTGAACATATTATCCAGCCCTCTGTAAATGATATTGTCATGTTTACTTACTCATAAGACCTCTTCCCAATATCTTAACAGATGTCCTTCCGGAATATAAAAAACTGGATAGCTACTGGCTTGAGTCCTACTATCACAGGCAAGTTTTTAGTGAATGGACCAATACTCGTTGCCCCAGAGAATCCGTGTGTGTCCATAGATATTCCTGACATTGGAGATTTCCCCGCTCTAACACAAGACTTTGTCGCTCCAGTGTCAACTAAGACAGAAAGAGTCCTGTCCCCTACCATTACTCCCACCCTCAGTTCCTGCTCATGGTCTGTAGTTACTTATAAGATAGGGCACATCATGCCTCTGTGTGGGCTGTCCTATTGTTGATACATTTTCAGTATTGTCCTTGTGAAAGTATTCCCTCCAACCACTGTCACTCCTCCTATCCAAGGGGTCTGTGTCTGTGCCTGCAGTAAAATGTGTGCATCACACTGTGTCCCTGCTTGATGTGATTGTACTATGTTCTGTGGTTGCTCTGGCCTCTGTGTCCACTGTATCTGTGGTGGCACTATCTGTGGTTGTGTCTGCAGCATGTGTGGTTTCTGCATTGGTTGCATCTGCTGTGCTTGTATTTGGCCTTGTAAATATTGTATGTAATCATAATAAGCATGATTTTGCTGTGATGCACCATATGGGTGCAAATACGCCAAGGCCCCTCTTGGCCCATAGAGCATCCCTTGTGGCTGCATTGCCCCTCTACTTCTACATACTTGTGAAATGTGTCCTACTTTCCCACATGTCCAACATACTGCTCCGGGGCCGGCAGGCTCTCCGAAGCATGGCTGTCCAACACCAAACCCTCCTTGTGGTGCTCCAAATTCAAATCATCTTCCTCTCGGGGCAAATCCTCTTCCTACCCTGGGATAAATGTCATTCTCACCTCTTCCCACAAAATGGCTGCCCATGCCTTGCTGCAGAATGGCAGCTCCCTGGCCATTGTTCCCCTTTCCTGTATTTGTTAATACCGCCCCTTTTACTGCCATTTTAGATAATTCTTTCTGTACCAATTTTGCCCCTTCTTTCTTCCTCTCTTAAAATTTCTTTTGGTTTTTCTCCTGCTTTAACCTAAAATGGTAGACAAAAGTTAATGGGATCCCTGGCCATGATCTCATTTCAATCCCCGCAATCTTTTTTAGCTGCCTCTGTTCTTCTTCAGGGAGACCCCAGCATAAAATATGATAGAACACAGGTATATCTTTGTCCCAATGATCTCTGATGAACCCCATGGTGTAATCGCTCCTTTCCTGGTGGTGACCTCTCCCCACGTGGCCAGGGGATGGCAGCTGCTACCTGATCCTGACCCTGGGGTGGTTATATGACGCAGGATCATGCGGGGAGAGACAACCTCTGGGGGATGACAATGTACCATCGGACAAGGCATTGTATTCCCCTTCCTCACGTGAGGATACCCCATCTATACCCAATGCCTTAATGGCATATTGTTAGACCTCATCTCATTCCATAGGAACGGTACTGAAGACCTTTTGACAAGATCTGTGTGTGAATCATCAAACTCTGACTTACCCTCTAAGACTCATCCAAATATCTTCTCAGACTCTTCTTAAAAGTTATTCAGAGCTTACGTACCCTTAAAGACATCTGAGAACACTTTCCTAGCCTTTACATATAAAACATCAACAATGGACTACCATTCCCATAACCACAAGCATATTGGGGCGAGCAAGATGAGCCAAGTAATGCACAGCAGAAAAGACCAAGGGAACAGGCTGCGCTCTAGTTGTTGTGAGCACATACCTGTAGCTGGGAGAAATCTGCTTCTCTCGGAATGGACCGAGAGACTTTGGGACTGTAGAGAGTGCCGTGGAGCCATCCGGCTCAAGGAGACACAGGAGGAAAGCTGACTAGGAGAGGAGAAGGAAGATGCTGCAGGAATGCCAAAAAGCCAGTGCAGGGCTCCTGGGTGTTTGCAGGTATTCCGCAGGAGAGTTTTTCCTACCGGAGCTTAGCACAAAGCAAAGGAGCCCAGTAGGAACTGCGAGAGGCAGAGAAGCTGAGGATTGAAGGCGGCAAGATAAGAAGATATGCCGAAAGACTGCCACCAACTTGATGCTGGAACAGTGAAGTACGCCAGCAAGAGCTGGTGAGTCCCTGAAAGGGAATCAGGGGCATATTGGCAGCCATGCTGCATGCAACAAACTATTGAAGAAACAAATAAAGTGCTTGAAAGAGAAAAAGTCAGTGACAGTGAGCATTTTGTTAAAAGGGGAAACAGAAGTAAAGTCAAAGACTTTAAACTTTAAAGTGTATGCAATATACATGTAAGAAAAGTCCTGGCTGGAAAAGACCAGGCAGAAACAGGATGCGAAAAGGCAAACATAAAAGCATATCAAATATGGAGGTATGTGCAATTCACATGAGAAAAACCCTGGAAGTAGAGTACACCAGGCAAATTAAAGCGTGGGTGTGTGTGCATTCAGAAAGCCCTGTCAAGAGAGCATACCAGGCAGTTACAAGTGTGTTTAATCAAGAAAGTCCTGGCAGGAGATTTAACCAGGCAGTTGCAAGTGTGTACATATAAGGAAGTCCTGGGAAGAGTATACCAGGCAGTTGCAAGTTTGTTCATTTAAGAAGGCCCTGGCAGGAGAGTATACCAGGCAATAGCAAGGGTGATTATGTGAGAAGGTCATGGTAGGGAAGCACACCAAGCAAGGACAAACTGTACAGTGTATAAAAAATACAGCACCTAAAGGAATTGTGAGAAGGATATATCAGGACAAGCCCAAAGGCTGTGTGAAACAAACGAGATGAGTAAAAACCAGGCAGGTGAGCATACCAGGTATTTTTGGATCATGAGTAACTCAGGGAACTGATATCTTTGAATTTGCAACAGAGGGAAGAGAAATTCAGGGGAAGAGAACCACCCTCTGGAATAAGGAACTCTATCCTTCTGGAACCTTTGAGTTGTAGTTACGCATTTTCCTTTTTGAACATTTATAATTCACTCAAGGCCAAGACATTTCCCCTTCCAACCTTATTATTTATTTTGTTACAATGTGAAGGCCAGAATAATACTGTGAACACAGGATGGTTTTGCTTTAGACATTCTGACATTAACAGACCCTTAGTTTTGGTTTTAGGTAGGGAAACACGTCTAGTCGAGGGGCAGAGAGGCATTTCCCCATCCCTTTTATTTAAATAAAAGTCTTTGACCATAACCATGAATCCCTTGTGTCCGCGTCTCAATCCTGGTTCCTTACAGATCTTTGGTTTCTAAAGGCCACTGCTCCTTAATGTCTCGAAACATATGCAATGGGGTCCTCACTAGGTCCCATCTTTGTAGTCATTATGGTGCTCATGTCTGACTGGTTTGGAAGTAGCATCCTCATTGTTTTAAATACATTTGCTCTGCAATTATTTAACGGTTACCCATCATATTTAGTGATGTTATGTTACGTCACTGCAGAATAGCCTGCTCGCTTCCACATGTCCCCTGCCTGCTCACCTAATATGGATGCAGGTAACCTTTTCATGTCACCTACAGCTAATCCAATTCCATCTGTTTCTCGCTCTAGCTGGTAGATCCATGTGCCTGCATCTACAGTAAGTGATGGCAATTTATCCATTACATTATTTTTTTTATCTGCCTGGTGCCATGGTGTGTAATGTGGCAGCTCTGATCTCTTATGGAGCATTGGTAATTGTGATATCCCTTTCTTGCGTGAGGGTGAAGCTACATGAGTCCTCCTTTTCAATGTCTCAGCTACACAGCTTCACTGGCATTCTGGCAAGTCTTGTAATAACTATGGTGATCTATGGTCTTTGTTTGTCAGGACTACTGATGTGAGGGGTGGATGTACGCTTATATTTGGCCAGAGCAAATCTGCAATCTCCCCTACTGCAGTGGTATCCACTGGTGAAGCTTAAGCCGCCTCTTCTTCCCCATTTTCATCATCATCGTCTACCCAACCTGTCTCTCTTTCACTGTCTCCACTCCCGTCATGCTAAATGATGGGATCAGAATATGCTCTCTTTAGAGTTTCCCTTACATATGTTCCACTCATTACCTCTGGCCGCACGTCTCTGTCCCTGTTCTCTGGCGTTATTGTCCCACTTCCTACTCTCAATATTTCTGGCATAATATTTCTGCTCACACTTTGGCTCCCGTCCTCTGTTCAATCTGTTCCTTTTCACATGTTATTCTCTTATTTTTCTCATTTAATCTCCTTACATATTCATCCCTTTCTCTTCCCTCCCTTTGCCTTCCGTGCCTTTCCTGTTGCTTTCTCTGTCTCCTCTATCCTTTCACTCTCTTCTCTCTCATTGCATTTTGCTCTATGGCCTCAAATGTCTCTCTTCTAAACTACTCTTTAGATACTTCCTTTCTTTCTTCATACTCTACTACCTTCACATAGTTATTTTCTGTGCCCTTCTAATCTAGTTTAAGTATGATCTTTCCTCCTACCCACTCCTCTCATTCAATCATTTTCCCTCCACTAGCTCCACTGCTCGTCAGTACGCTTCACATCCTTGATTTCACCCCACCACGTGTCTTGGTGCCCTTACTCTGGAGATCTTCCTTAGCTTCTTTTAGTTGTTGTTCTAGGCTGTATCACATTCTATTTTCCTCGTCGCTTAGCTACACCTCTAAGCTTTGTTGTGCTCTACTCTCCATTGGCAATAATGGCACCTTCTTTTTCACTACTTTCACCCTGCTCCTACTATCATCACTGCCATCATCAGGGGATTCATATCTGGGATTGCTGTATCTTGCTGCTGCCTCTTGAAATGGGTATATTCCTGGGAAAATCAGGTTCAAGACGCTCTCCTCTGGAGGAGGCGGTGCTGTGGGCTGTGTGCAAATGCTTACCTCAGGTGGCAGATGCAGGGCTGTGGGCTGCACATGAGGGCACTCCTCAGAGGGAGGAGACAGCAGGGCTTTGGCTGTTTGCATCTATCTCTTCTTCAAAAGCTTTCCAAAATTCAAGTATGCCTAACCTGTTTTGGAGCTTCTTACCCTTGTGTATAGCATGTAGGTATGTGCACATAAGCTAGAGTACATCCCTTGAGTGAGTGCCCTCTTGTGGCCATGGCATAACCACTTTACCAGTGGTGTCTCTCACCCTCTTGGTATGATATTTGGTAATATTTATGCTATATCTAAGGAATGCCTTGCATAGTTGTATGCTAGGTGTATCAGACCTAGTGACACTAATGGTCAATGCACAACTTAGCACTACACAGATAAATAATGCAAATAATATGCAGCTTACCAATAAACAGAACAAACATTTTCTTTCACAATTTTCTCAAACTTTTCCCTTGCTCACCCCCCTTTTCAAATCCCCATCACAGTTCTACCAATCATGATCATTGTCTGAGACCACGCCTCAATGCTCCAATCCTACCTCTATGTCACATCAACAATAACTGCTCACAATCTAAATATTCATACTTAGCCGATCAACCGCTAACAAACAATATTACCTGCTACTCTAACAATACACAAAGAAAAACACATCTGCAGCACCATTCTCTCAACACAATTGAATGCCTGCAATTAGCAATTCAAACCATCTAAATATAATAGTTAGCTATCTTCACGATTCCTGGGGTATCTTATCTCTCTCTTCTCTACCTCCTCCTCCCTGAGGGAGGTCGGGCACTTAGGGCCCTTGCTGCGCAGACTTTTCCAGGCCTTGCTATACGTTTTCTTGTATTCTTCTTTTCACTTCTATATTTTATACATAACAAAATTATTCAACCCCTCCCACCCCAATATTACCAAGCATATGACATTCTCACATCTGCAGATTTTTGAGGGTTGCACAAAACTCCACTCTCCAGACATGTCCACTATCCAAAGTGAAGGATGGCTGGGGATCCCAACAATCTGCCAAACCCATAAAGAACCATCTTCTGCTATCAAAATGTTCACCAAAAGTGACACAGCTCTTGATCTGGTATTTGCCAACAAAAGAGGAGACAGAAGATGGAATATGCTGGCGGCAAGGTAAACCCAGCATTTATTCCCAATACACAAAATGATGGGGGAAAACAGGATCATTGGTTGGCAGATACTGTGGCCAGCCTTGGGCATTGATAAGGAGTTATGAATATGTAAAGAGCAGCTCTCATTATCCCAGCACCATGATTGCGAAGATCCAAGGCGGTCTTTGGAGGTTTGTCCATAAGGCACCCCCTTGCAGCTGCATTATCTCATTCTTGGCCCTTTGTAACCAACAGCTGCTTTAAATCATATGCTACTGGGCCATGTTTTAATTTGCAGACCTTTGCATGTATTAGTATTTTAGCTATCTCTAAACATGTACGACTTGCCTGGCTGACTACTTGAGCCTTCCATCATTGCTTCAGCAGGATGTTTGTTTCACTTGAGCGTTTGTGGACCTGGGCATAAAAAATGCTGTCTGTCTTGCACTGCAGTGAATTCATTGTAATGGTCGAACATGTGCCAGCATGCCATCAGTGTTCTGTCTTTGCCATTTCTGTGAAAACCTCCCTGCAACCTTGACATTCCTTTCAAGTGAGCCGCTGTGCAGCTCTGGCTGCTAAGATTTATTTGCTCCATGGCCCATTTGAGGCCTAGTTCGATTCGTAAGGCCCGTCGGTCTTGCTGTCCATTTGGAATGTTTTAAAGATGGCAATGGTTATATCTTGCGTATTATTCCAGCTGGAATTTCATTACTGTAATTTCCTGGGAACTAATGCATTTTCTGTGATATGTTCCTTCCACTGTAAATGTATGCTGCAAAGACTGATATGTTTGGGATATTTCTTCTCTGTGAAAGATAGTGAAAGATAGTGAGCTAAAGACTCTGGGTAAGTCTCTCGTAACCAGGACTAATGTCTGGCAGAGGGACTCCCAGGACCCCCCTTGTTAATTTGCATCTATCCCTGCATGCATTTGGCTTCAACACTCTGCTCTATTTTAATCTAGTTTTAGTTTCTACACTAACGTCACTTAATCTAAGTATTCCTTTATGTCAATTTCGATGTGCTGCCTGTTACATGTGCTGCCTATTTAAGTGTAAGCCATGGTTTCTGCTATAGCACATGTCTTTCCTTCACTTTTATATTTCTGGAATGGAGTAAGGCTGTCTCAGATTGTATGGTTTTTCACCTGTTCAGTACTAGGCGGCAGAACCTGGTATTTGCGTGTTTATCTGTACCCTTAAAACGGGTTCATGCAGCTGTCAAATACTGACCGCACTTGGTGGTATTTCCTTTAGAGCAACTTGAGTCAGAATTATTCAAATCAAAGAGCGCAATGCTTACTATCGGGCCAAGGGCAGAGTAGAAGGTGCTCATTCCAGGATAATGGCACAGCAAGGTGGTCGTCCAGGCATAGGGCACATTTTGTCTCCTGTGAATGATCTAAATCATGTTCATGATTCAATGAAGCAAATACAATCATGGCATCAGCCCACTGAAGAAGGAAGGAGAGGTGGTTCCTCCATGCAGGATACTCCAGCAAAAGCTGTGCTGTCTGAGTGTATAGACCAGGGCAGTGCAACATCTTCAATCCAAACGCACAGCACCAACAAAGGTATTCGGTCTAAGGCATGGCAGGAGGTGTTTCGGCCAGTACCAGATTTCAGAAGATGGTGTTTGGCTTGGAAGCAGGTGCCATCAGGTTTTAAGGCCTGGAGCACAGCAAACCAGACAGTGTTTGTCTGGAACACAGTGCTTCACAGAGGGTGTTAGACAATGGAGGGGGGCACACTATGACAACAATCTGCCCTTTACACAGCCAAGAGCTTATGTTATGGGTTATTTATATAGCACTTAATGCCAGACTCTTGCCACTTCTATGCACCAGACTGGCCATTGAACGAATGTTCCATGTCATCGTCCTATCCCCAAAGCAAGCACAGGCTATCCTCCTGGGGCCGGCCTACTTTGTGTGTGATTACTTGCTTCATTACTCATATGCTTCTTGCTACTCATTTACCATCACAAATATCCCAAAACTGGCTATGATAAAGCAGATAGGTTAATCTTCCCATGCCCACAATTTGATACTCCAGTGGAGGACAACGTACAGCCCTCCAGAAATGTTGGCCTACAAACCCCATCAGACCTAGCCAGTATAGTCAATACTGAGGGATCATGGGAGTAGTAGGCCGTAGGCTGTCCACCACTGCCATAGTCAGTTCATTGCATTCAGATTTGACCTGTGTCTTCCCAAAACTTTAACCATTATGTGAGCATTATAGTTCTGATAAATATGACCTCTCACTGGAACGCAGGTTGGCAGAGAAAGTGCAAAGATGTTTATCAATAAGAAAACGATTTTTAAAAAACATGGGCAAAATGCAAAAAGCTATGGGTGGTCTTTTGAAAATAGCCTGTGTTCCGATTTCTGTGACAGGCTACCAATCAACAGCAGGGTGCTAATAATAGGATTCCAATACACAAGCAATGCAACATGCCTAGTCTCTCCGGTCATGGCCTGGGAGTAACTGTCTCGGGCCATTGCAAGATGAGAATGGCTTCTGGGGGGTGGCATTGCAGCAATAACTTATGTGGGGGTGGGCGGGGGTTGGCTTGTGGAGTTTCATTTTAGAAATGTCCTCTGACACCTGTGTGCTATTGCACAGCCCTGCCATTTTAGCTCACATCGCTTTACATTCTAATACTTGCATTTATGTCTGCAAAATAAAAATAGAAGTGCCAGAACGCAAATAGTTGGAGATATAGTTAAGGCTGAAGTAGTTAAACATCTTAAATCTGATATGGCACAACATAAGATCCCTGCTTGGGCATGGATACTGTGATGAGCTGGTGGGTGATTGGCTACAGGAGGAAAGGCAGAGTCGAGGTGGTTGGCAGGTTGAAGTAGAGTAGTGCCCAAGAATGGAGGGAGGATGGATAGAATGAGAGCGTGAGACAGGGGTCCGAAGAAACAGGGATGGCGTACTGAGTTGCTGCGAAGATAGTGAAATGTGTGAGACAGAGGGAGACATGATGAAGTAGGGCTGAGAAGGGAAGGGGAGTGAATGAGCCAGGGCTCATAGTAGAGAGTATTAAAGTCAAATAACTTTTTACAGAATGCCCCCAAAGTAGCGAGCATTCCTAAGATTACCCCCAGTTGTTCTACCTTTGTTTATTGAGCAGCAACACCTTAGTCAATCTCTTGCGACAACATCTTAGGGTGCATATTGTTTCAGGTTTGGCATCAGTAGGGTAGTGTGCAGCCACTGACATGGGTCCAGAAGTGTTGTGACAAGGTTTTGGGAACACCTATTCCGACTGAGTCTGTTTTTCCTTTTCTTCCCCAAGTCGCCAACTCCACAGATCTGTGGAGCCAGAAAGGCAACACAGAAAGAGGAGGAAGGGGGATTGGCGATGGCATAGCAGCGACAACCTACACATGGCTCTCTGGCACCCAACTTAATTGAAAATAACCTTATTGCAAGTAATGTCAAATGCCCATGTTCACATCCTCACCTCCACCCTTTGCTCAACAACAGACTCAGGCCATCCTGCAACCTTGAAGCTGCTCGCTTTGGTGTAAATGAAAGTGTTCATGAAAGGTGTATATGAACACTTTCCTATACACAAAAGTAAGCAGCTTCAACATCCTGCAATGTTGAAGCTGGTCACTTTGTGTATAGGCACGTGTTCATACACACCTGTGATCTCTGCAGCATTTTTGTAAAATAACGAATATGTCGTTATTTTACAAAAATGCTGGCGAGATTGGATTGCGCCCGTTACAACTAAAAACAGGCGCACTGTCAGTGCACTGTCGTGCTCTACGAGGACGCCCAGGCACACTTGAGAATACTAATGGAGCCTGGGCGTCCTCTTTTTGCGCACTGAATCGTGCTGTTTAGCACCTTCACTGTGCCAAATTCAGAATAGGGGCCTCCGTCTTAACTGTTCAAGGTTATTTGGTTTCAGCACCAAGGGAGCAAGGGGCCGTAAATGTCACTGGGGGACTTCAGAGAAGCACCAGGGGGACAGAACCACAATGTACTTGGTGCTTGAGATAATCTTGATGCTTGACAGGGTTGACTCCGTTCCAGGATGCTCTGCAGCTCCTGCAACAGAGTTCAAGATGGGAGATAGCTATGGGTATCAGGCGGCAGGCAATTCGGCAAGAGAGGCTGGACGGACAGCTGCAGGCTGGCCTACACAGCATCTTGGGGTCAAGAATCACTGTCTATGTGCTGGTTGGCGAATCTGGAATGGTGGTTGAGGCGTCTAGGACGGCTTTAGTGACTGCAGTATGACAACAGTCAGTGATGCAGCCAGTCGCGGTTCGAGGGCTCGACTGCCTCGAAAATGTCCTTAAAAGATGGATGCTGGTTGATGCTTGTTGTGGCACTCCTCCTAGCTTCTTCGCTGGGCTTGTGTTGTCCTTTAAGGCGGGCGGCCCAAAGCTGAGGAGAGTGTTTGCAGGCAACGGCCTTGTCCTTTGTTCAGAGACTCTCGACCTAGGAAGCTTGCTGGCAGAACCTAACAGGGAACATTGTGTGCTGGCTGGGTACCGGTTCTAGAGCTGCTGGATGGGTTCTCTGAGTTAGGTATCTCCCTCTGTTCCCTGGGAGATGTTTAGGGGAGGGATCTTGCTTCCCTCTTGGAAATCCTGGCCTTCTTTCACTGGCGGAAGCTGTATGGCAGCATGTACCTTCAGCCAGGGTCCAAATGAGTCCTTCTTATTACTCCTCTCAAAGTCGCAAGATGATCTGCTAAGAGAGGAGCTCAGCCCTCTTTTAAAGCCAAATGGGCTTCAGTGATTGGTGCAGGCTAAGCCTACCTTAAGGAACCAATCCTAGGTCCCCACCAACAATCTTCTGTTATGTGTGAGGTCATAACCAGATTGCTTTGCAACAGGAAAGGTAAAGGGGTGACAACATGTACTACTAAGTCCCACTCATCTTCCTGTCTGTTGTGGATCAAAGTGTCTCTCTGGTTAATTGAGCTCTCTGTGGCTCCTGATCAAAGCGCAGGTCTCCCTTGAAGTTATGGCGAGAACAGACTTTCTGTCTCCATAAAAATCACACACTTGTACCTTCCTGAATGCGGTCCACCTGCAGAGATGACCACTGTAAACAGTTTTCCCAGACATGACATTCACTGCCCTTCATACTAAGGGGCGGGAGCTGACTTCAAGTTGACACAGATGCATATCAAAAGGGTGTTGGGTTTTATGTCCCCTTTGTCAGTCATGCAACCAAGCCTCCCGCAGGGGTGCCTCAATTAACTCTCATCAGTATGCACTGCCACCAGCAGGCAGACAAAGGATAGGGCAGATCCATGGAGCCTTTGATATTTAAATAGGCTTGTCCATGGCAGGAGGAAGGTGTTACCCTCCTGCTCTTGCTGCTTTCATGTACTCCTGGCTGTCACATTCCAACTGAACATGACAGGAGCACTGCGCCTGTAGGCTGTGTCCACCCAGACTACATGTGACTATGTGTTTGTTGTTCTGTGAGCATAGGAAAATGTGTGCAGATTAGCCCCATACATTTTCTGAGGTTGATCTCCTGTCATTCAATTTCTTTTTTAAAAAATCAAAAAAGCCCAGGCGGGTGCTCACCCGCCATGCAGATGTTCGAATTCCTCACAAGAGGATTTAGCATGTAAGTCTGTCTGTCTGCCTAAATGCTTGATGGAGGTTTCCATGTGCAGTCTGTGTGCAGCAGTATAAGACTTTGTATGGCAGTGTGTTCAGCATGTATGCACAAGTGTACAATTCTGTTTGTGCAAAACGGTTACCCTTGGTAAGTCAGCACGCATTCTGCCTGTAGACAAATAATACTTGGTTTGTTAGTTTGCAATCCCTATACAGTTGGTGTGCCGTTGTGCAGAAGTGTGGCAGGCCATGGCTCATTATGTGGACTGGAGCCAAAGGGGAGGAAACAAAATCGTCACTCTCTCTGCATTCCTTGCAACACTCAATATGTGAGAACTGTTTAACAAATGAAAATGCTTTAGAAAACTTCCAATGCCTGTAAATTTATATAACCTGCTACAATCAATTTGTGTTTTTTTGTTGCATATCCCGACAGGGGGTGACTGTAGATTTGCTTGGCTCTGGCTCAGTTTCTAATGGTTGAATTTGTTGCCACACCTTCTTTCATTTCATGCAACAGCCACATGTATTTTCGTTCCATTGCATGGCATCATTTGGCCATGGACGTCTGCTTACATAGTAATTTGGTGAGATGAGCCTATACACACTGATATTAACGCTACATATGGTGACCCATTCTTGTATGAAATGTTTATCATACTACAGTGATATCGTAACCATATTTTTCTTAGTGTACTTACAATGCTATGTGATGTCACTTCCTGTTTTGTCATGAGGTGAAAGGTTGTGTGCCATCACTTCCCGTAATGTCACTTGGGGATGGGATCAAATGACATCACTTCCTGTCATCAGAGGTCAAGGGTCCTGTGATGTCCCTTCAGCTACACCTGAACGCCCCTCGGGAAGAGGAGATTAGAACCCTACGTCCACACATAAAGAAGGGTGCAAATACAGAACCCATTCAGCTACGTCTTCAGAAACTCTAGAAAATAAGGACATAGAAAAGTAATGCAGGAAATCGGCCAGAAAATATAGATGAGTCTTGTTTAAAAATATTTTTTACGATCCATTTTTGGGTTCCTCCTTGTTTTCAATTATTTTCTGTTACACTTGTTCGGTGATATTTCGTAATGCTTCTCTGTTGACCTTTCATCTAATTTATGACATTGATTTTCCATTACTGTATTTTGTAGCTTTTTTCCGCAATCTGCGTCAGATCAATTAGTGCTAATGTGTGTCTGTTGTTTGTATATTTTTCTTGGAGGGCTGCGTTTGTTTGGCTGCCAGCAGCATCATAAGGGCTACGGCAGTCTCTCATTAAACTTCGGTTGGCTGAGCTAGTGATCAGCCGGTGCCGTACGTGAAATATATTCCATCCTTCCTCTTTCTAGGAAAAATAAACGTTCACCCATTGTAAAGTAGGTCCCTTTAATCAACGTGTCATTAACTATTCCAAGAGTATCTGGAGGTTCTGTGAGGGATCAGCTCCAATGGGCAGTGGTAAACTCCTCAAACCTCTCCTCCCACTACTGAACCCTGGGGAGGGCAGTGGTGACAGCAGAACTTGTTCCGTTAACCATTGTTCCCTTAGTGGCTATTGCAGGCAACCAGATGGATTATCGGAGAGACCACTGGCTCATTAGAAGTTGGGCGGTGCGGGTAAAGTGCAGCAGTATTATCGTATACCGCATCGCTCAAGCATAACTTTGGGGGAAATTGGAGGATTCCCCCCCAGCTCTGAGCTGGAGGTAAATCCAACAGCTTTTCACCAAATTTCAGCACAATTACCATGGCACAATTACCGGCACAGTAAATCTGTCAAAAATGCCCCATTCAGTCCTTTGGACTCAAAAGAAATGGGGATTTACACCGCCCCAACCATTGTAATCCAGCGGTAATACTGCCAGACCAAGTGGCAGTAACAATAATACAGTTTGGTGGCATCTGGGCGGATTTACAGCCCAGATACCTCAAAACTCATAACGACCCATATCCTCACAGGGCAGGGTGTGATTCTGGTACATGCATTGTCCACCTAGGCTCATGTTTACCTACTCTATTATGGGGGGTCTTTGTGAATCAACCAGTGGGACAACACCAGCTGCACTTTATGCCAGCACCAGAATACTAGCCCCAATGCAGCCACCTTCTTTTATCTGTCCCTTTGTCTTGGTTCAAACACTGGTGCGTTTGTGCGTCACCTGAGTTTTATTTTTTATTTATTTATCCCTTTTCCATAGGGACCCACAGAACCCATAATAAGTTAGATGGTCCCACAAAAGTAATTTTCTCCTTCCTCCGCAGCCTCTTAAGATAGCGGCTATGCTAACATTTGATGGGTTAGCCCCCCCTCACAACCAGGAAATTTTAGCCAAGGTGCACCCCTGTTCCTGCCCCTTTTCTGCCACCCTCTCCTGCGTCCCCACTCAACCTGCAGTTCAGTGTCTGCTCACCTTCTGACAGAGAGAGAAGTTCCCTGCCAAGCCCAATTGAACACTCACACCACTTGCACAGCATCTTTTACCTGCATGTTATGCTATGTTATTGTGATTTATACAGTGCACCGCTGCCATTTTCATGGTCTCCAGGCCCTCTGAAAAACAAGGCTAGCTAGGAGGACTTAGTGGGATTGAGAGGGAAAAGCGCAAGCACGCTTTGATGTGCTGTTTGCAGCTGCAGTTCGGAAAAAATGGTCACTGTGTGCTGGTTTGATTTTAGTTGGTAGACATTATGGGTTCTGTGTGATTTCATCGACGGACTTTTCATCGCGGGGTTTTTTGCCGCAGATTTTTTTTTTTTTAAAAAAACATCGATTTTTTATTTTATTTTGGGGGGTAAACCCCCAAACCACCCATCCGTTTAATTATTTTAATATTCCCCTAGACACACACCAAGGGCCTCATTACAACCCAGGCGGTAAATCCCCTACTTTACCACCATGGTGTAAACTCCGTTTACACCATGGTGGATGGCGGATTTACCGCCCCATTCCAAGGTGAGTGGGGCGGTAAATCTCCAATCCCCATTTACCCTTCCCCATTCCCATTTTTGCCCCATAGGGCATAATGGGAGTGGGGAAGGCGCTAATTACGGCACCGTAAATTACGGTGCCGTAATTAGCACCAAGGCGGGTTAGCGCCTTGCATTTTAACGCCTGCTAAAAGCAGGCGTTAAAATGGTAATCAGGCGTTAAGGGTTAACGGCGCCGACGGCGCCGTTAAACCCTTAACGCCTGGGTTGTAATGAGGCCCCAAATGTATTTAATTTTTAACCCAAAAAACAAATCGATGTTTTTTTCGAAAAGCCGCAATGAAAAGCCCGTCGATGAAATGACGGTATACCACATTATGTGGTGTTTGATGTATAAATGTGTATGGGGAGATTTGTGTGTAATTGGTTTGGTTTCATGTTGGGTGTTGCGTAGTGTGTGCAGTTTGTGATGGCTTCTCAGTCCCAATCTGCAACTGCGTATTTCGACTGGCCCAGTCACCTGGTCTGGTCCTCTGAGTAGGTCAGAGAAGCAATGTCTGCCTGTGGCTGGAACACAGAACTCATTGGCACAGTCCTACAGGCCTACTGTCTGTGTATCAGTGATTGCTCATGGAATCATTCTCTCTAAAACATATATCTTTTGATGCCTAAATCCTCTACTTCTGACCATGTATTTCAGAGACCTAATGACCATCCAGTCAGCATTTTCATTACATTAAATAGCAGAACTTTCAGTGGGCCTGGGCTAACCGGGCCGAGCCACGACTTGCACAGAAATCTCGTTTTGAGGTAGGGCTCTACTGGGGCTCACTAATCTCTCCTGACAGCCTTCGCCGCTACATGGCAAGACTTTTTTACCTAAAGCCTGAAGCTTTCGCTCATGTGCGAGAGCTTCAGACTTCAGAAAAAAATGCCTTTCATTCATAATGGTGGCACTGAATCTGTGAGACATCCCTTCAAGCCAGAGATGCTTGTGGGCCGGCACCACCATTATGGAGGGAAAGGGGAGGCCGCTGGAAGCAGAAGCCTTTTTTTGTAAATCCTGAAGCTCCTGCTCATTCATGGGAGTTTAAGGCTTTAGGAAAAACAGGCCTCGGCTTCCAGCGGCCTCACCTTTGCAGCCTTAATGGTGGTGCTGCCCCTCCGCAGCTGGCGAGGGGCAGCACCACCATTAAGGCTGAAAAGGTCAGGCACTGCGCCCTGCCAGGCAAGCGTTTAGAAAATAAATGCAGAGATCAGCACCCTCTCCCCTACTGGGGTGAGGAGGCTGATCTCTACAAAAGGCTGCCTGGCCGGGGGTGCCTGTAGCCCATTAAGCCACGGCTTGTCATGCGGGGCGTGCCCTAACGAGCCAGCAGGCGACCCACGCTGTTAGGCCACGCCCCCTTGATGAGCCCAGCTCATTTTCCAGTGCCACTTAAGGCACTGTACTAGGTACCAGGAACTTAGTGAAATCACTAGCTGAGTCAGGGTTTTGAGAACTTTTTTTCCCAGACCGACTTTATCATTGCAAATTGTTGTCAGCACACCGTCTTTGAGCGTTCTGCCCTGGGCGCAATCTTACTCAGGGGAAACACCAGGTTGTTTATGCTGCACATTTGAAACCTTAATGCATTCTATTGGTCAGAGGAGGATTGTAGCTTATCATTAAATGGTGTCATTATTTTGTGGAAACAGAACAAATAAAGATGACCTTAATATTAACACATGTATGTGCTTGGGTAATGCCCTTGTCATTAGGGTGGTGCTTTGTTATACTCTTGTTGAGTGAGGTTGTCCCTGTTTTAGACCATGGGGGAAGGTTGTTGGCTCATTAACTCTGTGTGTTATAAGAAGCCCTATATACCACTGCCAGTATAGCAAGAGATTATTTGCATGTACTACCAATGGGCAGGGGTTCTGCTGAAGCAAACAGCCTTTTATTTCTGAACGAGCCATGGGCAGAGCAAAGACGCAGCCACTGTGCAACCATGTTTAGGGAGGTGGCGAGGTGAAGAAGCCACTTAATTGGCACGCATGCAAGAGCCCATAAGACTTTACAAATGTTCTGTCAGGCTCTCTCCAGGGCACAGGCTTGCTCACTTTCAGTCTCAATGTCATCATTGAAGGTGGTCCAAACTACCTCAGAACTGGACCGAGTGTCACGTGGGCCCTAGGTGCCAGCTCAGGCATTGTTATGTGCAATGGAAAAGATCTGTTAGAGGAGCTGGTCACAGCAGGCGGGTATGATGAGCAGAATTGGACAAATGTTGATTGGTGCTGTAAAGCCATGCCTTCTGAGGCTAGACGATGTACCTTTAGGAAATTAATTATTGATATAACCTACGAAACAGATCATACTGGCTTTTCTGTATAAGGCTCATTGTGTTTGGGGGGGGCACAATCTTGGGATGGGAGAATATGTCAGTTTCTCTGTTCATTTCTGTACAGCTGTATGGCAATAAACCTTGTCTCTACCTTTGCTGTATGCTTTTCTATTGGAGTCATTGGCGAGGAGCTGAGTAATTTTACAGTTCCCTAGTTTCCACATGTTGAAGTGAGATGAATGTCTCATACCTGCCTTGCCCTGGTTTCATTATTTAGCTGCAGCACACAGCTCTGCAAGAAGCTCGGTCTAAGATCATAACCGTGCAAGAGGCAAGAGATACTGCACATTCGAAGAGATTTCAGTGTTAATGTACCTAGCCCCCTGCCCAAACACCCTTTCGTTCACTGCCATCATGATTCTCTTAACTTTCCTGCAGCTGTCCAGCCGTTGCCGTTTAGGCTAGGCAACATGCACCCACCTATGTGGTGTACTTCAAAGAATCCTCACTCAACCTTTTACCTTTCCTGTCCATCATCTCATTCAAAATAACCCCATGCAGGGTTTCAGCATCATTCTAAAACCTAGGATATGAAGCTGCCTCAGCACCAGGTGAGTGGTGCCCGGGTGGAGCTGGGGCAATTTCTTTTCTCTTTGGCCTGTTGGTGTGTGCACTGTGTGAGAGGAGTTTGAGGTTTGGTGTGGGGGGGGGGGGGGTAGTAGGGTAAACCTCTGGGAGAAATTGAGAGGGCTTCCAGCCCATTCCCGATTGTGTGATGGATGTCTGACAATTGCTGTCTTTGACCCAACAGGAATTTCCCTGACTGTCAAAAGTCCCAGCTTGCCACTGAGCACAGCACCTGCCCTTAGCATTTAATGTACGATAATGAGTTGCGTGACCAGGATGACTGCTTCCCTTACCTATAGATTCACAGATCATTGTTGCACATGGGGTACAATGTAAATATTTGAGAGAGAGAGGGAATGAGAGAGACAGAGCTTGAGGATGGCAATGTGAGAAAGTGAAATGGGACCTGTCTGCAAGAGGCCAATGGTGGAAGTGCAGCTAGAGCACCGGGTTGTTTTGCCTTGTAAAGCACATGCCCGCGCCCGTGACTAATCGATTCCCCTGCAAGATCTCCAACCACCTTACACTACACACAGAAAAATGTCATACAGACGGCTGCCGCAGGGCTAGCTGTTGTTAGATCAACATGAATTAAGTCATGGCTGAGCCCTCCTATTTAGCCCTATCACCATCCACCACATCAGTGTCTAGTCAGAACCAAAGCGCTGTTGTTAACCAAATCTTTGTCTCTCCCCTTCAGATAACATTCCCCGAAGTGTTTCCAACAAACCCATAGAAAGCAGAGTGACACACAGGGCCTGGGTTCTTTGGACTTGTACCCATTAACTCCACAAGCTTCACATCTGGCTCTACTGCTATCCCACTAACAACCCACCCATCTTTTCTTACAGAGCCATGTGCAGTGTGGCCAACAAAAAAGGCAAAAGGGTGCTAGATAAGACCACTTTACATTACGTTAAGCAACTAATTATTAGTGCCTAAATAAAGCTAGATTGTGCCATGCTTCTGTCAAATCTAAGTAATTATTGACAATCTTTGCATAGTTAATTAAACACTTTTTTATTCAATGGGAACCAAACAAATACCTCTTTAGTCCTCAAAATATGCTTTGGTATACAAACTTTGTCTTGTGAATAACATTTACACATGCTTTTAGATGTCTAACAATGACGTGTACAGGCACTTTTAGATATCTGCCTAATGCCTTTCGATGTCTATGGGAACGTGGCCTGTGTTTCGCGCAATTGCGCTTTGTCAAGGATACAAGATTTTATTACAATTTAAAGGAACATCTTCATGGTGCGAATTGGCTTAATTATCATCTTTCTAGTTAGCTATATACTTCAGTAATTCCGATTTGGGTTTGTCCTCCACTTCGGAATCATCTAGTCATAGTTTTCATAGCCTCTGAATTCTTGTAGGCAGCCCAAATGTTTGTAAAAGTATTGGTGAGATGTAGATACTTGATTATTTAATGGGTAGTGATTTCTTTCAATGAGGCTTCAGATAGCCTGCAGGGTGAAGGGCACTATCGTGTCCTCTCCTTCTCTCCTGTAAAAAATGAAGATGTTTCCAGACAAGTTCGTCGATGAAAGTCTCTTCTAAACAGGTCAACTCCTGCTCCTCCAGAACCATCAAGGACAACATTGTTCTCTTGCTCCTGCCTTGGCCGATTTCTGTAATCACTCCTTCACCACTGGCATTTTCTCCTCTCTTCTCAAGCACTCCCTTGTGCACCCCCTACTAAAAAAGCCTTCTGTCAACCCCTCCATTCCCACAAACTATCACCCAATCTCTATCACTCCTTCCAGGGCAAACTACTGGAGAAGTTGGCTATCTCCTAGCTAACCCTCCACACTGAATCTGTTGGTTGTCTCCATGATCATCAGTCTGGCTTCAGAGCAGCCAGAAGCATCTAAACTGCACTCCTGAGCACCTGTGAAGATCTGCTCTCAACTCTAGCTCTCCCTTTGTCCTCATTCTCCTCTGCACATCAGGACACAGTCACATACTCAGCTACACGAAGAACACATGTGTACAGTTCTATAAATTAGAGGACAGAGACATATACATGCCGTCTCCACATTTATTATTTTGCCATTAGCTTGCCGCAGTAACACTGAAACCGCAAGAGAAAAAGAGATCCTGTGTAGGCTTGCAGATATTGAGAGGCAACTAACCCTATGGCACTGCAGGAGCAACCGACGGACCTGACAGGACCATAAAACACTAACCTATGACAGTGTGAAGCAGTAGAAGCCATGCCATGGCCTAGGAAATTACAGCAGGTCACAACCATCTCAGTAAAAGCGCACAGAGCTAGAATTCAGAGTGAAAAGGAGAAAGCAACTGCAGGGGACTGGGCTGCCGCCAAGGCCACCAAGATAAGCGACATTCCTTTCCCTGAACCTGAGTAACACCAGCTGACAAAATACATATAATCCCCACAAACTCGAACTAACTCAGAGCAGCAGAGCACAGAAACACGGCCCCTGGACACGTGACTGGCCGAGATGATGATGAACCGACACTAGCAGCTGGGAAACAGTATAGTCCCACGAGCCAGACAATGACATGCAACAAAGTTGATATAACAAGAACCTCAATGTTGCACAGCGAGAGCGAGCACTCCCATGGGCTAGGATGGTCACACACAGTTATATGCAGACACATAGTTGCGTTCATTACCTTGAACAGGTACACTCCAAGCTTAGAACCAACTTGGGTCCCAGGCCTGGGGGCAGAAGCTCTACCCAATCACAGTTCAGGACCCTAGTGGTGGGTAGCCATGGGCACAGACCAATCATCAGGTCTGCGTACTGAAACGTTGTAGACATAGCGCTTCTCGGGGAGGTTCCAGGCCTGTCACCTGACATGGAAGGGCCAGTTAACTAACTGATATAGGGACTGCTATAGGGGAACTACCACTCAACATCCAATCACAGGATGTGATAGGTTTGCTGGAGAGGGGCCCAGGGTGTGACGTCATCGTGACATGGATTTTCCTAAAAAACTGGCCTGCGTGCCAGAGATCGTTGAGACGTTCCAGGAGCTTTATCCTTGTACCAACCGGGTTAGTTTTGGCTGTAATAAAACCACGGTTGAACTTGCTATCTGTCTGGACCTGCGTTCCTTTTGGGAAGGGAAGGAGTTAGGCCTTCTACGAGTTCTGGGTCCGCGAACTCCTACCACCCCTCGACCTGCCTAAGAGTTCTAACCTAACAAGTTGGCAGCAGCGGATGGTTCGAGGCAGTAGCCCGGCATTGAGCTGCCTCCTTCACCGCTGACCCTGAAAGGCTGTGAGACCCTCCCGTGCATTGCGAGACTTCCGGAAAGCTCAAACCGGATAAAGGCTGTCTGGAGCCGGTTGGAAAATATCCTGCCTGCAATCAGTGAGGTGTTCAAGGCAAACCAGGGATCCTACCTCCCGTCTACAGAATGTGATCACAGCCAAATTCTTTAAAGCACGAGAAAGAGGGTGGATAAGTAAGAAAGAATGTGAATTTTTAATCAAAGATAAACCCCAGATCCCGCAATTCTACATTCTGCCCAAAATTCATAGGGCCACGACTAATCCACCAGGGAGACCTTTTGTCTCGAGTGTGAATTCAGTCCTTGAGCCCCTATCCAGATTTGCAGATACATTTCTGCAACCGCTAGTGAGAAAGATGGCCTCATTTGTACTGGATACTACTCAAATCATCTTGGAGGTGGAAAATCTAGATTTCGATCCACAAAATGAATTCCTGGTGGGCCTCGATGTAGTGGCCCTGTATACCAGTATCCCGCAACAATTATCTCTAGAGGTACTCGAGGAAAAACTGCTAAGGGATCATACTGTCATAAACACTCCGGTATCATTTATATTATGGTGCGCAGAAATGGCCCTAGTAGAAAGTTACTTCCATTTTAACGGAGAGTTCTACAAACAGATACAGGGAACTGCTATGGGGGCCACACTGGCACCTAGTGTAGCCAATCTCTACATGGAGGGATTCGTAATTACCGCCATTATGAATAATTCCAACCCGTTCATCGAACACATTAAAAAATTGCGTCGTTATATAGACGATATCCTCCTAATTTGGACAGGCAGTGAACAGGAGTTGAAAAACTTCTTTGAGTGGATTAATACACAGAATGGCTTTTTGAAGTTCACCCATCAATATAGCAATACGTCCTTAGATTTTTTGGACATTACCATCCATTCAGATCCGGACAAGAAAATACTTTTTATCAAACCATTTAATAAACCAACGGACAGGAATTCATTACTGCACTACTCAAGTTTCCACCCGCGCCATGTACGCGATAATCTGCCCTTAGGTCAGTTCCTGACATTAAAAAGAAATAGCACTAACAGAAAGGATTTCCAAAAGGAAGCAGCAAAAATGAAAGACAAACTGGAAGAAAGGGGCTACCCAAATAAAATCACTGAGGCTTGCTGGAAACGAACAAACAATAATAACAGAGAGGCACTCCTAGAACATAGGTAACAACGTACGCAACGTGCACAGAAAGAACCGAACAAACGACTGGTATTTGTCAATACCTACAACCATCTCTCCAATGGTATTAAAAAGATCATTGGTAGAAATTGGCACATCCTGGAGAACGGGGAACAGCCATTTGCTAAACCAATAATTGCTTTTAAACGAAGCCGTAACATCAAAGAACTCCTAACCAGAAACGACATTAGTAGGAAAACGGTAATCCAAACCACATTACCACAACAATGGGGGTTTCAAACTTTGACAGGCCACGTACAATGTGGTAACTGTCGCTGTTGCTCTACCACCTTTAAAAGCACAGCAGTCGATATTGGTCTCCCAACTATGTGGCAACAAAAACACTTCACTAATTGTAATACAAAAATGGTCATCTATGCAATTTGGTTCCCTTGCAGGAAAATCTACGTGGGCAAAACAGAGAGAAAAATTAAAATCCGGATAGGAGAACACAAAAGTTGCATTAGAAACAAAACACGAAATGCACCCCTAGTAGACCACTGGATCTAGTTTAACCACAACGCAGAAGATATTAGCTGGACCGTACTATACAAGCTCACACAAAGTATGGACAGTAATAGAGATAAAAGAACCATCGTGAAAAAGGAAAAACAACTGATCTTTTTAACCAATAGCATGACGTGTGGCCTGAACGACAAAATCGATTGGTGGGTGTAATTAGCACAGTTAAAAGATACAGCAATGGTTCTGTTTTCCATCAGACACACGCATCAAATCGATTAGAGACTATTCCTCTATATTACATCTCGAACCATGAGATGCGCTGAATTGAGCAAAGGAATTACCCTGCAAGGGACACAGGAAGGTTAACCGAAAGCTTCAATCTGCACAAATAAGTGCAATAGTCAACGAAGGTTGCATGTTCGTAATACACAGTGTGTTATACCATACATATTGGCTTGAGATAAAATAAGAATTGATGCCTCCCACCCTCTGTCTGTTCTCACCTGGGAGCCATTGATGCCTTAGGGATGGAGCTGGAGCCTCTGCCTGAGTGAATCATGGAGGTGCTCAGATACGTTCCGCGCATGCGCCCACTAGCTGCGCTACTCCATTTAAACACGGGCTGGTTGCCACAGAAATAGACACCACCTCGGAAATACATAAGGCTGTTAAGACGCAATCGGACCCGCGACGCACTTACGCGACACTCAACTGTGGAGAGAGGCGGGCGAACTAAAGACACGACCGGAGGAAAGCCTGACGAACGTGGATTTCGCACGTAAGGTAAGCGCTCTGACCAATATGATCCCAGGAGAGATAACAGGGTCTTTGAGCCGGCGGGGCCTCTCTGTCCCGATTATTTTAAATGGAACAACTAAAAATTGCCGTAAAAACACGCAACTGAAACTACATAGATAATCTGTTAATTAGATGAAGTATGGATAGCCTGTTTGGTGATTTAAAAGACGAGACCCCATATGCCTCAATTAGACGCATTTACTTTGGTTTGGAACTCATGACAGGATTCGAATCGATTTAGAAATGGCTAACTCTTGTAGTGCTTTCCCCCACTCTCTCCCTCTTTACCCTCTGTTTTCTCTTCGGTATAGAAAATTGAACTTGGAATACGGGAGAGAGTCTCAGGAGCAAGACTGAACAGACTAATGAACTCATGAAGTGGCGATGATGGAATAGAAACACAGAGCGATCATGGTGTAACTATTTACGGGTAAAGGTTAAGGCGTGATTTTTTCTAATCCGTTATTTTTTGACAGAATGCACCTATAGACTTTTAACGGGCTTCTCCCTTCCCCTATACCTAGCTTCCGTTCTAGTTTGTTGAAATACGTACCGACCTCAAATAAACAGAAGATTTTCTCTGATGCATCACCGGAACACTAATTAGTGGATAGACTTCGGTTATCCACAAGAAGGGTGAGTGATCAGTCGTTTATGGTGCAAATAGTGATAGATAGGGCTACAGTGAAGGGATGGTTCCTTCGTTTCCTTTGTTCTTGACCCTCATTGCAGATTCACTATGAGTTAGAGACTATATGCATTTTGACTAGAACTGATTAACTTCCCTAATGGATACTCTTCCGTGCCTCTGTAAACCTAGGACCGACTTTGATTTATTGCCATGATTTAACCATGGCCATTGCTGAATGCAGCAGCAGAATGGGCCACTAATATGCCTACTCTTGTTTCTTGTGTTTTGCTGCTCCTCAATAGGTGGTGGACCTTGTTTTCCCTTATCAAACCAACGGCGAAGGGACTTCAAATTCTGATTGAGAAGAGACAAGTTGTATTGAAATTTGAAGTGTGTTTATAGAGTGTTGTTTTTATGTATTGATTTTATTGTAAGCAACTACCATGAAGCTAGATTGAATCTTGTAGGCTACATCCATCCTTCAAGCAAGCCCCTGATGCATTTCCCTAACAGTTTTTGATAACTACACACTGTATGGAAAGAAACATGTTGGGCAATAGATTTGTGTGTTTTGAATGAAATTGATGTTGGACTCTGAGAGTGAGTGAACATGAGAATAAGTGAGTTGTGTGAAATAAGGTATGACCGTGTGTGAAAAATTACACAACACAGTACGCTTCTACAAGCCTCTTTGAACCAAAATCACGTAGTGTTTTAAATGAAGGATTGAAGTTGTCGCTTACAATCTAGTGATCTACTTTTTAGAGATCTATTGCTAATGTTTATGAATTAGGCAGTGAGCGCACACTTTTGGTGTTCTTAAAACATTTTGTGTATTTTTTGTATATTTGAATAATAAAATATGTATATGTTTACAACTGAACTTGCATCGAAGTAATTCCTGCTCTTGTGCCGAATAGCGGACAATAGTTAGGAACAGGGACCACCCTGAGTGAGCAGCTACGATTAGCACTAGCTGTGTTGTTACTTGTTAGTGAAGGGTTAATCCCTTGAGTTTGGGGGTGTGCTCCTTATCCCTCTATCTCTTTCTTTTGTTTGAAGGTGTTCAAGGCAAACCAGAAGGGGGAGGCGAGTGCTTTGATGGGGAGTAAGCAGCCGAGCAGTGTCATTGAACACAGAACCTAATTATTGGTCCAGGCAACTAGCAAATATGGGTGTGAGGGTGGGCGTTGTGGGAGGTAGTAGGTATTGACCATAGTGTTTAGTAGTGTGCAGTACCGAGTTAGTATTGTTAGTAGTGTCAGTGAGTAGGGACCGGAGTAGAGGTAGAAGTCCCTTTTCTATGTTTAGGACATATTCGATCTTTAAGGTAGCAAGGGGTCCAGGGAGTAACTTGGCATTGTGTCTTAGAAGCATGGATTATAGAAGTATGTAAACAAAGGATTCCTGTGAATTGGGTGTTTTTGCTCGGGTCATAGATGGCGGTATTCCCGTGAGGGTTAGCTGGAGCTATCCTAAATTGCGGAAGGTACATTGGCTGGTTAAGTTTCCTGGAGAGAGGCATTTCACACGTTAGGCGATGCAATGGCTGCAGTCCGATCACAAGAAAATAGAAGTATACTCTGCCCTGCAGAGGTGGGAAGACAGCTGTGGGGTTTTGTGTGAGATTGGGAGAAATGGGTTATTGTCCTATGTATGCGCAAATTGTTTATCTATCTGAATGTGACTTAGCTTGGTAACGTCATCTGTAGGTTGGTGCATAGGATGGAGAGTTTTGATGGTGAGGAGCTAGTTTGTAGACTTGGGTTTGGCAGAGAGGTGAACCAGTGGCGGTGCACAGAAGACGCGTGCAGGTTTGTGGTGGAGTGCCGAGCGGTAGAGGGGTCTGACCCTGACGCACCTGCTCCTGCCCCTCCTAGCGTAGTGTCCGATAATACAGATGATGACCCAGGGATATATCCATTAAGGGAGTGAAGAGCAGCAGAGGGGTACTCAAACTCAACATATAAGCCACCACCATATACAAATGAAGATAAACTGTGAGGTGCAGGGCAGCGTGCTAGCGTAGGTGCCACGGAAGAGGGACTGCAGCGCGCAAACACAGAGTTCAAGGATATAGGCACGGAGGAGTCGATAGCGGCACAGATACTCTTAAAACAAAGGAAAGACACCTGGGGAGGCAGAGGGGGGGACAAGAGCAATAAAGGGCCTGGAGTGGGAACACGGAAGCCTCGACTGGGCAACGCAGATGGAGGAGGAGCAACAGGAAAGGGATAAGGAGGTATGGTTAGAGTGTAAGGACAGAGAAAGGAGAAGAGAGGAGAAGCTAGAATGGGAAGAGAGGGAACAAAGACGGGAGGAGGAGAAGGAGCTTATGAAAAAGAAGCGAGCAAAGAGGAAAGTGAGGGAACTCAAGGAGAGGAAGAGGGAAGAGAGAGAGAGAGAGAGGAGGGAGAGACAGAGGGAGGAAGAGCTGGCAGAAAGGAGGAAAGAGATAATAGAGCAAGAAAAACAGAAGTTTTCAGAAAGGGAACAGAGGCAGTTGCAGTTGGACATGCTGGTGAGGGAACAGGCACAGAAGGAGGAGGATGAGTGAGCAATAAGAGTGGCCGGTGAGAAGGTTGAACTGGAATGAGAAAGGAAGAGACGGGAGGGAGAGAGACTAGTAGAACCAGACAGCACGGATATACCTTGGGGAAGTCAGGGGGGAAGGCCGCTGCATGCCTAGGATTATGGAAGGGGGACAGCAAGTATAATTTGGTGAATATTGATCTCGAATTAGAACATAACATAGATTCAGCATCGAGGAAATTGAATTTCTCCAATGACTTCTGTAGCCACATGGGCATAGGGTCCGACAATGACGACCGACATAGCATTGATGAGAGGGGTGAACACAGCAAACTATCTCACAAGGACAGGTGAAGGGACATCATGGGAGTGCAGGTCTTATGGACAAAGGGAGGGAGGGGCCGATCTGGAAGAGCGAACACAGCAAGCGACCGACAGATGACCCCCACAGAGCCCATATACTAACAGGTTAAGAGATCTTCCAGGATGCAGGTGGGTGGAGACAACACTGGCGCATTCCAGTAGATGACTGTCTAGAGCACACGATGAAAGCAAGTGAGTACTCACACTAGAGCCAGTGGACATTTGCACAGATATTGAGGATGAGAGGGGACCTATTCAGATCAGACACTATACCAGAAGAGAGAGCAGCCTACTCACAGATGCGCCTGTTGGAGAGAGGAGTGACAAGACCTCAGTATGTGCCCTGGAAACACACTTACAAGGAAAATGTTAAGTGTAGGTTACCCTCGCTGATTGCGGGAACGAGGAAGTGGATTTATGAAATGGAGATATTGACAGCGGGGCACAGGTTAGCAGTGGGCGAAGTCAAAGGATTGTTGGTTTCAATTTTGGGTGATGCAACTGATGACATATGGAAGAGGGAGGGGTTTCCAGGGGTGGCGATACAAAACACAACACACAACGGATCGCCAATTCACAAATTGCAGAGCAGCATTGTGGCAAGCATTACAGACACAGTATCCAGGATCCTGTTCAATATATTCAGGAGATTCAAGAGCTTTGGTGCCTTGAAACCGGAGAGCCGTCGGACAAAACGATAGCAATATTTTATCAAATCTTGGTGCAAGGTCTACCAGACCCAGTACTGAAGAGTTTAAAGAATGGGATGGCCAGAAATACAGCTCACAATAGTACATCATAGCAGGTCTTGGCAGGAGAAGGTCAAGCAGAAGAGAGGAAGGCAAAAAAGGCTATGTTAGTTCAGAAGAAACTGTCAAAATATGCCATGGAATGGGCGGTCATAACTAGCCCCATCCCGCAGATACAAGCACCAACACCACAGCAAGAGTATCAACAACCACAACAGTATGCATCACCCATGGGAGGAGGATACATGGGGCAGGGCGGGTTCCACCCGGTGTTCAGAGGAAGGGGAGATTTCCAGCGGGATTGTTGCTTCGGGCGACAAACACATCACAAAGGTGGGCATAGAGGGTATGGACAACAGATGCAGCAAGGACCAGGAGATTTCCATGGGGATTACCCAGGCCAAGGGAGGGAGCCACCCCAGTGCTAGGCCACAACTCAAATGCATGTAGATTTAGAGGAACACAACAGAACTGGGTAGATATGGAACAGCAGAATTATCAAGGGGGTCTAGATGACTATTATCATGTCAAATGCCCACAACAGCAAGGGCAGATACAGGACACCCAACAACAGATACCACAAGCACAAACACTGGTACCAGCATCATCACAGGGGCAGGCACAAGCACCACAGATGGTAGCACCTTTACCCCAGTATTTGCAAAGCAGCACACCCCAGAGGAAGCACACAACAGCTACTACAGATACAGGACTATGACACCCTGGAACCCATGGACTTAGGACCAATAGTACCGGTGAGATGTATGGGAGGGGTGACTATGGTGGGAAACACCCTTTCACCAGGAACGGATTATCCATGTATCCACAAAAGGACCGCCCAGAGACAAACTTGTTGTGTCCCATCCTGTCGGTCACACCCAATCCTGTGGGGGAACCTCGCATAGGAGTGGTGATAGGTGACAAATCTATTACCTTTCTTGTTGACACTGGGGAGACTAGGTCATGTATTCGGGAAGGGACATTTGCATTGTCAGGCGATGCCATGAACACACAAGGATTCTCTGTGGCTCTGGAAGTGGGTCCTTTCACAGATAACATCTCACTATCTATAGGAGCTCACAACTTATGCTTACCTTTGCTCTAATCTCGACAGACACCTGTTTAGGACACGACATCATGAGCAAACTAAACATGACCATTTCATTCATAGACAAGGGCATAGTGTGCTGTACACCAGGCATACACATGTTGAATGTAAAACAGATCATGCAAGCATATTATGGGATTACAGTGCAGAGGGGAGTGCCATTGGACCCAGAGATGTCCCAGTATGGGACAGATTTCGCAATTGCATGGATGCCAGGCATCGCAGGGAAGGTATGGAGGGTGCCAGGCGAATACCTACCCAGACCAGAGACACCACTCGATGAGCAAGAAGGAACAATAGTGCCCATAGAAATTGAGGCAGTTTTGGCTACAGGGCTGGATTGCAGTGCACACCGCAGATGACAAAGGGAAGGTGTGGAGAGCAATAATTGAAGTGGCAGAAGGATGCAGACTAACAACAGTGACAGATGAGGAGCTCTTTGGGAAGAGAGATTGGAGATGGAGATGGTGTTTGAAATGAATGTACGGTACTGGTTACAGATCCATTACAGAGAAGTACCACAGAGGTTGGCAATGGCACTGGAGGCGCCACCCACTGGAGGCGCCACCCACATTCTGGGAGGAGGACATGGCCAAGATACCGAACAGCTTATGGACCACAAGTCCCTATGATGTGATGTGGGGTGCATAAAAAGTATAGGGGGAGTGAAGGTAAAATTAAAACCAGGAGCAATTTTGCCAAGAATAAAATAATATCCCCCAACCAAGGAAGCATATGAGGGCATCTATGAGACAATCAGAACCTCATTGAAAAAGTAATTCTAGTACCATCAGAGTGTCCATGCAACACAACAGTGGCATTTCATTCAGGATTTACGCCCTCTTAACCACATTGTAGAGGCAGAATATCCAGTAACAGCAAACCCAGCACCGATTCTGTGCGGCATTCTAGCGGAAGCCACCTGTTTCACGCTTAGTGAAACTAAGTGTCACTACACTCAAGATTTGACCAGCTTTATGTACCGCAACCAGAAGTGGAAATACACTAGGCTGCCACAGGGGTACTGTGAGTCACCATCCATCTTTAACAGAGTGATCCAGATGGATTTGGGCAACACAGTGACAGCAAGCACAGTGCTCCAATACGTAGATGACATCCTGATTTGTAGCAAGACAGAAGAGGTATGTAGGACAGACTCAGTTCCCATGCTGACAGTGCTAACGGACAAGGGCTACAAGGTGGACAAAGCCAAACTCCAGTACAGTCAGAAGGAGGTACTGTACATTGGGCAACTGATATCCAAAGACGGTAGGCATATTGCCCCAAAGAGAGCCCAGACAATACACAACACACCACAACACAACCTAAGACAGTAAGGGAAATGCACCGATTCCTGTGGTTGTGTAACTATTGTAGAGCTTGGGTTTTTGACTATATATAGCACATACACCAAACCACCCCTGACTGCCCTGAAAGAGGCCCAGAGGGGAGAAAAGACACTGACCTGGACCACAGAGATGACTGAAGCATTCGATGAACTGACAGAAGCAATATGCACAGCTCCAGTGTCAGGGACCCCAAACTACAAAAGGGAGTTTTTCCTGTTTTCACACACCGACGGTGTAGAGATGAAGGCAGTTCTGACACAAAAAACAGCCATAGTCCATAAACCAATTGCTTATTACAGTGGACAGCTTGACCTAGTGATGAGAGGACATTATTCATGCAAAGAATCATTGGCTGCTGCAGCACTTGCAGTGGAGCAGGCCTCAACAGTGACAATGGGGTGCACCACCACCTTTACGTGGATCACGCCCTGTTCGCCATACTGCACAAGCCAAAGAGCACATTGTCCATGCAGAGAGCATTATGGTATGAGATCATACTATCCAAGCCAGAGTTGAGGATAGTGAGATGCAAAACTGTAAACCATGCACTATTCATGGCAGATGTTTACAAACCAGGGGATTGGGCTCATGACTGCACCAAGAACATAGTGCAATTCAGCAGAACACACAAGGTAGAGAAAGATACACTTGAGGGGGGAAACAAGCTTTACAATGATGGCTCTTCCACTATTGAACAGACTGATGAGGGTAGGAGAACTGAGGCTGCTTTAGTAAGACTGAGAGGGGACTGGACAAGTGAGGTAGTTGTGAGTGCACGATTACCATCCCATTATTCAGCACGAGCAGCAGAGCTAGTGGTCTTTATATTGGCTGTAGAGAACAGAGTAGGGAAAAGTGTGACAATCTATTCTGATAGTGCTTATGTCACCTCAACAGTCCATTCAGGATTGGCGCGCTGGCTCAGGAGAGAATACAAGAGAGCTGACGGACCCCAATGCAGCATGCGCTACTGCCAGGCAAATCGATTGAGGTCATCACATACCCACAGCAGCTAGCACTGGTGAAATGCCAGGCACACACCAAAGGGGAAGACTCCATCTCAAGGGGAAATGAAGCAGCTGAATATGAAGCAAAATGTGCAGCATATTTTGGAGAATTGTGGGAACTAAAGGAGAAGCCCAAGATCCCCGGAGGGGTGAGAAACATGGTGATGAGAGAAGGGTACAGCCATCTACCAGAAACACACATTATGGAATTGCAGAGAGCCGCACCCAAGGAGGAAAGGGAACTCTGGTTGAAAAGAGAGTGCTCGATGTCCCCCACAGACGCCCTTTGGTGACAGGACAACACAGGGAAGGTGGTCATGCCACTTGCACTTTTGAAAACATCATTGAAACAGTTGCACTATCCAACACACACAAGGAAAGAGGGCATTGCTGCACGTATTGGAGACGCATGGTTTTGTCCAAATTTTAATGAGCATGGTGCAAATTTCATTAGTAGATGCCTGACGTGCCAGCAATTCACAGCTGGGCACTCCCTAAGAGTTGTGAGAGGAGCCATGCCAAGACCCGAAGCCCCATTTCTGCACCGCCATGTTGATTATGTGGACATGATCCAAGTATGCCAAGGATACCGCTATATGATAGGTGGATAGAGGCTGGACCTTGTTCACATGCTGATGCCCTCCGGGCAGCCAGGTTCATGCTCCAGGAAGTATTCCCAAAATGGGGTGTCTGTGAGGTCCTGTGGTCTGACAATGGCCCTCACTTCGCCAATGAAATGTTCCAACACATCACAACCCTGCTAGGGATGAAAAACAAATTCACATGTGCGTACCACCCGAAAGTAAATGGGGTATGTGAGCGCCTCAATGGTCTCCTGAAGGAAAGCATTGCCAAAACTCAACAGAGCACCAAGAAAAGGTGGCTTCATTGTCTGCCTCTGGCACTATTCGAATTGTGCAACAAGCCAGGGTCTGACTACCATTTAACACCCCACGAGGAAGTGACAGGACATCTTCCCCTGGCTCCTCCCACTAGAGCATTGAAAGACTGAAAACACTGCTGATGTATTGGGTCAGGAAATGTATGATTATGTCACTTCACTGGTTTCTAGCGCTTCTTTTATCTCTCACCAGATACAGTGGACCTAGGGCAGGCCTGAAGACAACAAGCAAGTTAATTCAGATGACACACACCTAGAACCGATAAAATAACACTTCTTGCAAGTTAGGGACCTAGTTTTCTTAAAGAATTTCACAAGGCGCTGGAATGCGCCCAAATTTACAGGACCTCATGTAGTAGAGGCCATCACTGATCAAGCGGTTCAATTAGAAGGAAAGACCGTACGGAATCACCTTCAAGATGTCAAGCCCTACAAAGCAGTGGCCTCGCCAAGCATCACAACTGCAAAGATCAACAGGGCCAATGCTGCGACTGACGGCGGACAGCGAGAAAGTACAAATACACCTGAATTAGAGAGTACTGGCCATCCCATGGCCCGATGCTCCCAAGCAGCTGAGGTAGCAACAGCAACACTGGTGTAAATTGACCAGTGAAATTGTTCATTATCTTGCTTCTCACAACTGCAGACTGTGGAATTGTTACATGAATGCTCTAGCACATTTGACAGCTGCAACACTGTTTAACATTTTTTGTTTACTCGCACATGCAGGGGGTAAAGAATTGGTGAATTGTTCTAAAGTAATAATGTCTACCAATTCTTCCATTGTTTTGTTATTAATCCAAAGAGTGATTGTATTTTTTATTCGTTCACCCATTTCAAGGGGGGGTTTTCCAGGATTGAATCTAATGGCCCTCATTTTTTGCAGATAGAAGTTACAGGTTTGGCCTACTCTCTTATATAGCCCTTCATTTATGGATGTGAAGGTGGTTGCCTCGGCAAGATTAAGTAGTGTTTAGACAGTCTGTGCTCACCTTTCAACATGGGGCCTAAGTAACACCTTTTTAGATTTTCTTTGCACCCAATCTACTCGGCTAATGATTCAGAATTCAGAAATAAGTTCCTTAGATCTTCGCACTCTAGGTATGGTTGAAGTATCCCCTGTGGTAGCAGGAGTCTTGCTTGTAACTTAACCAATTTCATCAAGTTTTCTTGAAGCCTAGCTTCATCCTGAATTTGATGGGCAGCCAACTGGGCCATGACAACTGCTAGGTCGGCCATTTCTTTTGGATGGGTAATGGTTCCTTCGGTAGTTTTTTCTGAATTGGAAAAGTAGCAGGTCTCGACTCGTTTCAGATAAGGTTTCATAGTCATCTGACCCCTCCGAGTCCGATTCCACCAAAG